>NC_088378.1:35275000-36525000 GCF_037993035.2 Macaca fascicularis | reverse complement strand
CACCACAGTCCTCACTACTCTCTTCCTCTTCCCAAGTTTTCAAACTGCTCCACTTTGCACTACAGGAGGCTCTCCTGCAATATGCGGCAGCTCAGTCAGGCAAGCTTAGATCATCTGCTTCCTAACTGACTGTATTTGATGGTAAATGTAGCATGACATTTGAAAGTCTGTGTATTGAAGTCTCTGGGTAGAACCCTGTACAATGCTCTCTGCTACATTCTGACACTTACAGACACTCCTGATCCTAGTCATTTGGTGCATTCCAGACCTGCTCTTCATCCATGCTGTCAGGTGAATTCCTTGCCTGCTTGGAGCTCATTTTCCAATACTGCTTCCCCTGACAGTGCTTGGGGTAATTTTTTCTCTTTTTGTTGTTTTTGGTGGTTTCCATATAACCCCATGATCAAGTCTGTGAATTACAGTCCCAGTGTTGGCTTGACCATCTCTCAAGTAACTTGGGTTATCATCAACATCGGCTTCTGAGAGCCTTAGCACATCAAACTCCACTGTGGGTACACAGAGAAAGCCCTGCTATGTTGCTCACATGTGCTTTGTATTAGAATTTCTAGGACTGGAAGAAACTTTAGTGGCCATGGATTGGAGTTAACATTATTTCACATTAAGGTCCAATAAGATAAACTGACTTGTCTGAAGTCCCACAAACTATGACTGGCAGAGACAGGACTTGGAACCCAGAAACCTAATGTTTGGCCAGCACACTTTCCATCACCTCAATCTTGCTTTGAAGGAGGATTACACAGTAGGTGAAAGTAGGACCTTTAGAGTTAACAGAGGTGGTTCCAAATCCCAGTCTGCCTCTTACCAACACTGCTCTGGGCCATCCTGCTTGAATTGTGTAGGCTTCAGAAAGAGTGCAAGCCGGAAAACAGCTTAGAGGTTTCTCTGAAAATGATCAGCAAGCAAAGATATGTTTAATAGTAACATGAAACTCATGAATGGTTCAGAGCTCAGGTCTCAAATATTTTCCAATAATTTTTTTTCTTTCTTTTCTTTCTTTTTTTTTTTTTTTTTTTTGAGACAGTCTTGCTTTGTCACCCAGGCTGGAGTGCAGTGGCATGATCACAGCTCACTGCGACCTCGGCCTTCAGGGTTCAAATGACTGTTGTGCCTCAGCCTCCCAAGTAGCTGGGATTACAGGTGTGCACCACCATGCCAGGCTAATTTTTTTGTATTTTTAGTAGACAGGGGGTTTAACTATTATTGGCCAGGCTGGTCTCTAACTCCTGGCTTCAAGTGATCCACCTGCCTTGACCTCCCAAAGTGCTGGGATTATAGGTGATTATAGATGTGAGCCACCATCCCCAGCCCCCATAAACTCTTTAGGAAGATTTTTTTTTTTTTTTTAATTTCAGAGAGTGAGTCTTTTGAAATAGTTTTCTATGATTGAGTTTTATTGATTGAGTTCTAAGAATGAAAAAGCTTGCTGAACACTAGATGTTAAGAGATTTAGTGGCACATTCAACAAGTCTTCAGATAAGGCCAACCTAGCTATTTTATTCTTTTAAAAATGCATCTAAGGCTGGGCACAGTGGCTCAAATCTGTAATCCCAGCACTTCAGGAGGCCAAAGTGGGAGTATTGCTTGAAGTCGTGTTTGAGACTAACCTGGGCAACAAAATGAGATCCCTTTTCTACAAAAATAAAGTTTTTTAAAAAATTAGCCAGGCATGGTGGCACATGCCCGTAGCCCCAGCTACATGGGAGTATCACCTGAGCCCAGGAGTTTGGGACTGCAGTTAGCTATGATCATGCCACTGTATCCCAGTCAAGGTCAGAGCAAGACTCTGCCCCGCCCCCAAAAAAGTTTATAAAAAGAATGCATTTTTCCAGGCTTAATACCTAGGTAATGGGTTGATAGGTGCAGCAAACCTCCATGGCACACATTTACCTATGTAAGAAATCTGCACATCCTGCACATGTACCCCAGAACTTAAAAAAAAAAAAAGAATACATTTAATGTATCCTCCCAACGCTGGGGAATCGATTCCTATTTTATGTATTTACTCATTTATTTACTCAACTGACCAAAGTAAAACAACAACAAAGTAGCAAAGAAATAAAACACCAGTACAAGCTATCTGATTTACTCATAGTGATACTTCAGCAAGTATCTGACCTCCTAGAGCTTACATGTCATTAGGAGACAGACAGTTAAAACACAAGAAAATAAACAGATGAATAAGATTGTAACACATTCTGATCTGTACAATTAAGGAAATGAAAGAAAAGCAAGGTAAATAAAAGAATAAAAAATAGATACCAACATTAGCTGAGATGGTGATTTTTCTGAGGGAGTGATGTGAAAGCTGAGACCTACATAAGGAACCAACCCTGTGAAGATCTGAGGACTGAGTGTTCAGCAGATGAAATATCCTGTGCAAATCTCCTGAGTGACCTCGTACAATAGATGGGATAGCTTGTGCACAGCTCCTGAGGCATCCTGTGGGGGGTAGTCAAGGGGCTGGGACTGGACAGATATATCTGGAGCATAACAAGTAAGGGGAGAACAGAATAGGCAGTGGGTAAAGAGTTGTGCAGGGGTAAGACTATGCAAAACCTCATATATCAGAATCACAGAGTTAGAATTTGATTCCAAACACAACAGAAATTAGGCTTTGGGCTTTGAATTATGAATTAATCACACAGCCCACAGAGACCAAGATCTGATGCTGGAATTAGTCAGGAGTCTATAGGACCTTGTGGGCTTTTCTGTGTTTGCTGCTGTGGTTAAAATTAGCCACAGCATCCCCTGCCCTCCATCTCCTAGCCCTGCATTGTGACTCCATTACCCATCTGGTAGAGGGCAGCCTTACTAGTGAAATATTAATTGTTCTTGCATTTAAGTCTTTAATCCATCTTGAGTTAGGTCTTGTATAGGATGTAAGGAAGGGGTCCAGTTTCAGTATTTTTGCATATGGCTAGCACCATTTATTAAATGGGGTATACTTTCCCCGTTGCTTGATTTTTGTCAGGTTTGTTGAAGATCAGATGGTTATAGATGTGTGATTTTATTTCTGAGTTCTCTATTCTGTTCCATTGGTCTATGTGCCAGTTTTGTACCAGTACCATGCTGTTTTGGTTACTGCAGCCTTGTAGTGTAGTTTGAAGTCAGATTGCATGATGCCTGTAGCTTTGTTCTTTTTGCTTAGGATTGTCCTGGCTATACGAGCTTTTTCTAAGTTCCATATGAATTTTAAAATAGTTTTTTTCCTAATTATGTGAAGAATGTCAATGGTAGTTTAATGGAAATAGCATTGAATTTATAAATTGCTTTGGGCAGTATGGCCTTTTTCATGATATTGATTCTTCAGTGGGAGCTGAACAATGAGAATACATGGACACAGGGAGGAGAGCATCACACACTGGGGTCTGTTGGAAGAGGGTAGGGTGGGGGCAGAGAGCATTAGGGAAAATAGCTAATGCATGCCTGACTTAATACCTAGGTGATGGGTTGAGAAGTGCAGCAAACCACCATGGCACATGTTTACCAATGTAACAAACCTGCACATCCTGTACATGTACCTTGAAATGTAAAATAAAATAATATGCCTTTACATGTTTCTACTGATTGCTCCAAGACTATAACAACCAGGCTATTTCAAATTCTGGGGACTCTGTTCCTGGTGCTGACCCACTGTGTGCTCTCCAGCAAGATATCTTTGTCCCAAAATAGGACTGGCTGTCTGGCTCTGCTTGTAACCACTACCTTCTGGAAAATAATGAAAACTCTACTAAAGTGACTGAGTCTCATTCATTCTCATGACTTCTGCATTGTCAACAGGGCATTTACTATTTAATACATATATAGTGCATGTTCATTGGCTGAAAATATAATACTAGATAATACAAAATGAGAAGTTTAAGAAAAAGATGGTATAGAGGTCTTTGAGAAAACCTGTTATTTCTTCCATTCTCTTTTTCTCAGTTCACTTTTTTCTGGATTTATACAGCAAATACTTGTAAGAGAATTTGGTAAGAAGTTTTATTTTCACTTGTTAGATTTCATTTTCTAGATTACTTCATGTGGCAGAAATGCTTATTTCTCACCTAACAATCATTGGGTTAATTTCCTCCATAGCATCAGAATCTTCTCTCCCTTGAGGAAACTGAAGTTGTCAAGTAGGGCTTCAGAGAGCCCCATCTTCCTGGGTCTTCCTCCTCCCTATTTCCAGGAACATGTATGATTTGGCTGGAACTCCTGTAGTTACTTTGGAACCATTAGACAAGCATCAGGAAAATCTGTACAGCATCCTTGACTCTAACACACTTGAGTCACCCAGCCGAAGCCAGCAACTATCTCATGTAGACTTAATATTAATTAAAATAAACCCTAGTGTGTTTAAAGCATTTTCTGCCAAATCCAAACCCTGAAGGATACATCATTCACACAATGTGATGTCCCATTCAGTAAAACAGTGTTTGGAAGAGGCCCTACCATGCAGCAAATATTGTGCTTACTGTCCTGCATTTTTCAAGACATTAGGTGGACTGTCTGCTTAGTTCTGGCTAATAGGTTAAGGTGTTCATGTGTTCTTTCAGGCTGAAGTATAGAAGTCTCTTGTTGAAAAGATGGAGCCATGAAATCAAAGCAGCCTGCACTATGTTGAAAACAACTGCTCTTGATAGCTCCTCAGACTCATAGTGGACTTCACATGAGCAGGAAATAAACTTTTGTTGTGCTAAGTCACAGAGTTAGTTGAGGTCGTTTTCACTTCAGCCATGTCTAGTCTATGCCTAAACAATGTATCCACGACCTATAATTGGCCCCAAAGGTTATGGAACCCCCAGCATAGTACACTAAATATTGTGTATATGTGATTGTGTGCATTTTTCTAGAGAAGAGAATACATAGATTTCAGCATATTTCATTGTGACTATGATCTAAAAATTACCAAGAACCACTGACTTACGAGAGAAACTCTAAGTGCTAAATATCTTCCTGTGGATAGCATTTATTTAACTGTACTTCTTTGTAATATCCTTTCTTGTTTCTCCTAAACTCTCATTTCCATGTCGAGGAAAAAAAATGAGCTTAGAATTCAAACAATTTGGGTTCAAAGTATGGCAAAGATTTTTTCCTAGCTGTATAACTTCTTCTTCTTCTCCTTCTTCTCCTTCTTCTTCTTCTTCCTCTTCCTCTTCCTCCTCTTCTTCTTCTTCTTCTTCTTCTGCTGCTGCTGCTTCTTCTTCTTCTTTTTCTTCTTCTTCTTCTTCTTCTTCTTCTTCTTCTTCTTCTTCTTCTTCTTCTTCTTCTTCTTCTTCTTCTTCTTTTGTTGAGACAAGATCTTACTTTGTTTCTAGATGCGATCACTGCTCACTGCAGCCTCGAACTCCTGGGTTCAAGTGATCCTCCCACCTAAGCCTCCTGAGTGGCTGGGACTACAGGCATTCACCACCATGCCTGGCTAACTTTTTCATTTTTAGTACAGACAAAGTCTCACTGTGTTGCCCAGGCTGGTATCAGACTCCTGAAGTCAAGTGATCCTCCCACCTCTGCTTCCCAAAGTGCTGGGTTTACGGGCGTGAGCAACCACACCTGGCCTACTAGCTGTGTAATTTCATGCAGGTTAATTTGTTTCTCTCTGAGTCCCAATTTCCTCATTTATAAAATGGCCAGAATATAAGATTAATATGGGTTTTGTACCTCTGTTTTTAAACATCAATTGCTAAATAAATATTATTTAACTTTTACCATAGTTCATGTATATTTACTTCATTGTTTATGTTTACGCATTGTCTCCCCATCCTGATTTTTAAGTCCTAGAGGGCTAGAATTGCCTTATGGCTCATTTTTATTTTCTCTAGAGTAGTGCTGTGCAACAGAAATATAATTTAAGCTACATGCATAATTTTACATTTTTCTAGTAGCCACATTTTTAAAAGTAAAAAGAGAAAAGAGAGATTAATCTAAATAATACATTTTATTTAACCCAATACATCTTCAAATTGATAATTTCAACATGTAATCAATATTTTAAAAAGAGACATCTTACATTCTTTTGTTTGTCTTTGAAATCTGATATGTAAATTCTACCTATAGAATATCTCAGCTCAGACTAGCCACATTTCAAGTCCTTAATAACCACATGTTTCTCATGGCTACCATATTGGACAGTGCAGATATAGGGCTTAAAATAGTATCTTGACTGATGGATTGATTGATTGTGACTCTCCTACCCAGATGGTGTGCTTTAGGCAGACTGATCTTATTGGCTATCCTTTTTTGTATGCTTAATTGCATTTGATGTGCCGCTAAATTTATACCTTTCTTGAAAATTTTATTCTGCCTAGAAATTCCTTTTCTATGTTTTTTTTTTTTCTATTTAAACCAATCCTCCACTGCTTAGCTGGTATTGTATTCTGGGTTCTCCATGGAACTGTCTGAGATTTTTCAGCCCACAGCATCCAGTCCTTCCTTCAAAGTCACATAATTTATCCCATTTTACGTACTGTATAATTTATCTTATACATCATAATTGACAAAAAAAATGTCATGAATGCTTACTCATTATTATACCATGGGTTGGAAAATCACCTCTACCTTTTAGAAACATAAATTGAATGAAGTATATTGTGTGTAAAAGACCAATACAAAAATTAAGAATATATTTGGCAAGAACCAAATCAATGATAGAGATGGTGTTCCTTAAATGTTTTCCTTGGACAACAGCTCTGTTATTCAGTTCCTCACATCAGAAGAGTCCCCATGGTTTAATAAATTTTTAGAATGCATATCTAAACAAAACTGGACAGGTTTTTGCTCAAACAGGGCTTCTCCGAGTCTTTAATATGCCAATGTATAGTGTTGTTCTCCAAGAGCAGAAAACAGTATGCAACAGTTCCAAAACATTGTTGAATCAGATATCTTTTTCCTGTTGAATCAGATATATTTTATGTGATGACTGTTTTGTAAAACCTCATTTGAGAAATGTTTCTTCGAAAACAATGAAAATTCTAGGAGTTGAAACTTGAGCAGAGTGGGGAGAATGTCTCCAAACCACAATGGAGGATGCCCAGGAGAAGTAGAGGTGCAGGGTTCAGATGCCAACCTTGGGAGGATTTAAAAGGGTGACTACTTCTTGGTGGTTGTTTAGTTTTTTTTTTATTCCTTCCTTCCTTCCTTCCTTCCTTCCTTCCTTCCTTCCTTCCTTCCTTCCTTCCTTCCTCCCTTCCTTCCTTCTTTATTTTTCTTTTTTTTTTGATGAAGTTTCGTTCTGTCACCCAGGCTGGAGTGCAGTGGTGTAATCTCGACTCACTGCAATCTCCACCTCCTGGTTCAAGAGATT
This sequence comes from Macaca fascicularis, assembly GCF_037993035.2. Lineage (NCBI taxonomy): Eukaryota > Metazoa > Chordata > Mammalia > Primates > Cercopithecidae > Macaca > Macaca fascicularis. Next base: position 36,517,694 of record NC_088378.1, on the reverse strand, counting down.
CTCATGCCTCAGTCTCCCGAGTAGCTGGGACTACAAGTGCGCACCACCACGCCCAGCTAATTTTTGTATTTTTAGTAGAGATGGAGTTTCATCATGTTGGCCAGGCTGTTCTCAATCTTTTGACCTTGTGATCCGTCCACCTTGGCCTCGCATAGTGTTGGGATTACAGGCGTGAGCCACCATGCTCAGCCTAGTTGTTTTACTTTCATATTCCCTGAACACTTTGCACTTTCTCAGTTTCTTTGCTCATGCCTGAAAATCCCTTCCCATCTTTTCCCTCCTATAGAAATCCTTCTTAAAATGTAGGGCCCTACTTAAATTTCACTTCTTTAATACATCTCCTTCATTTTCCATCCAGGTCTGAATTCTCCTTTCTCCTGTGTTCTTTAAACACATCCTTTTATAGCTTAAACTTCTATGCATTCCAAGTCATAATCACTGGTATTTTGGGTTTTGCCACAAAATATTCTAAGTTCCTGGTTTTCTATTCCTGATCACACTGAACCAAGAATCTAGTACACACTAAGTCTTCAAAGATATTTTTGGAATGAATAAATGAATGACTGGAAGGATAAGTGTGTTGTTGTCGTCACATAGACAGGCTAGAAAGTTTATCAAGCAGGAATTGTGAACTCTATATTTTTTGAATAAACTTTTAATTTCAGAATAGTTGTAGACTTACTGAAAAATTGCAAAGATAGTAAAGAGAATTCCTATATACTCTGCAAGTAGTTTCTCTTATTATTAACATCTTAGACTAGTATAGTACCTTTGTGATAATTAATGATCCAATATTGTTATCAATATAGCAATAAAATTTCCATTCATTATTCAGATTTCCTCACTTTCCCTAATGTCCTTTTTCTTTCTAGCTTTCCATTTAGGATGCCATACTACATTTAGTTGTCATGTCTTCTTAGTTTCCTCTAGATCATGACAGTTTCTCATACTTTATTTTTGATGACTTTGACAGTTTTGAGGAATACTGATCAAATATTATGCAGAATATTCCTCAATAAAGTTTTGTCTGACGTTTTTCTCATGACTACATGGGGGTTATGGATTTGGAGAAGAAAGGTCATAGAGGTAAAAGCCATTCTCATTACATAATGTCAAGAACACACCATAGCCACATGCCTTACTACTACTGATATTGAGCCTTAATTACCTGGTTGAGTTAGTGTTTGCCATTTTTAAAATTTTCAGCGACCAACATTGCTTCTTGCCAGAGGCACAGAATTGGGATGTTATGCCTGTGTCTAAGGCATCTAGCACTGATTTCAGTACAATATAGGCATAGCTCTCATGTTTGGTAAATGGAAAAAAAATGGATGAATACCTGAATGCTTCTCATTGACGTCTACTCCACATGGCTTCTAAAACTTGCAAATTCCTTGCTGTAATTAAGTTTTACTATAGGAAAAAAAAAAAAAAAAAAAAAAAAAGAAAAAGAAAAGAAAGCTAGAGACTGCACTTAAAAGATATCCTCTCTAAAGGAACAAGTAATATTCAATGTGTATGAACTGAATAATGTAACATAGAGTTCTATTCATACCAACTCTCTAAACAGTTTTGTGAAATAGCAAGAACAGCAACCAAATAATCATCCTAACATCATTCTGGGAAGTACAGTGGCTTCTGCTTCCTACTTTGGGGAGGAAATAATTACAAGAATGGCAGTAACTGGTTTGATAATTACAACAGCCTGGTCAAGATGATGTCTACATTTGCAAATCGCCCTACACACCCTGAGATCTCTCCCAAGATTGAATAGATTAAACTGATATCTAAAAGGGCTCCTGTGGTAAAATAACCAAAGCAAAAGAAATCAGGAACTCGATAAAGGCTATTCACAAATGAAATTTTTGGCAGGCTGAGAAAGAGTAGAAAGCTTTGTAAAGAAAAGAGGAAAGGGAATCAAAAAAAGAACAGAAATATTTTTAGTAAAAATACCAGAGGAGAGGGAAGAGTCAATGGATTAAAAGACAAAGAGTATCTGCAGGGAGTGGGATATGCTGAGCTCTTAAGCAGTTGACAAATAGGAACTTAACATTTATTAGTCAAGTAAATACTTTTGCAGAAGGGACAGGAAAGTGTACATCTTAACAAGACTGAAAAACATTGATTTATCTTGTTTCATTTGAAGAGCAATTTATTTGCTATTCATTCATAATCTTACTTGATTTTTTAAAACTCAGTTCACTTGGTAATTTTAAAGGTATCTTGAGCTTCTTCTATCCAACTGCTTATACATGTTCAGAGAACAAATTCATGGTGGCTGAACTGTTCTTTAAAACCTGACCAGTCACAATAACTTTTATTGCTTTCCTAAACCATGGGTAAAATAAAGCATAAATCAAAGGATTCACGGCTGAGTTATAATAAGCACACCAACAGCAAATCTCATAAATATAGGGAGGGGTTATAAAGCCCATAAAGGCATCAATTAATGAATCAATGCTATATGGTAACCATGAAACCATAAATGCTACCACTGTGACCCCCAGGGTTTTAGCTGCTTTTCTCTCTCTCCTGGCCACTCTGGCTTTGTAACTCTCTGAGGATGATTCTGTCTTGCTACCAGTATTTTCTATCTTTTTAGCCTGTCGTCTAGCCACAAGAAATATGTTACCATACAGAATTATCATAACAAGGGTAGGTATAAAGAAGGATAGAAAATCTATTAACACCCAGTTTTGATTTACAATGGTCTGACAACCTCCTATACAGTTCAGGGCATCAGATAATTCTTCCAGCCCATCATTGTAGACACCTGTGTAGAACACAGCACCGCTGTACACAAGGGGCAGGATCCAGGACATGCTGATGCAAATTCCTGACACAGATATGGTGAACTTGGTAGGATAGACCAGAGGGTCAGTAACTGCAATGTACCTGTCGATGGAGATGAAGCACAAGTGAAAGAGAGAAGAGTAACAAAATGCCACATCACAGCAGGTGTGGAAAGTACAAAAACTTCTCCCAAAATACCAGCAGCTCTCCATGGTCCTGACCATGCTGAAGGGCATCACAGTCACACCCACCAAGAAATCAGCACAGGCCAGAGAGGCAATGAGAAAATTGGTCGGAGAGTGCAGCTGCTTGAAATGGAGGATTGAAATCATAACCAGGAGGTTTCCAAACACAGCCAGCACAGCCCCAAAGCCAAACACTATGTACAGAATCACCCGGGATCCAGGCGAGTAGGGGATTTTCACACAGGACCCATTCACATTCGCGTAGCACAACTGCACAGCTGCCAGCAGGGATGAGTTGCTGCTCATAACGCTGTTATTTACACGTAGAGAAGTTTTGTCCTTGTTGATTGTCACAAAAAATACAGGATTGTTTCTGATTTTCAGTGCTCCTGGGGAAAAAAAACACATATTCACCAGGATGTCAGAGGAAATTATAAGATATTATCTCCAATATAATTTTTCAAGTTTCCATTTGTATTATAAATCCCAAATTTTTTTATGGCAAAATAAAATTTGACAAAAATTATATTGAACAATATTACTGGAGATTGTTTCAGCTGACAAATGTCTCATGCTCTTAATTTGATAAAATTCCCTTTTGGTCATAAATATCCTTTTATATTTTATTTTTACCTTTTGAGTTTCTCTGTGCAACAGTCGCCGATATGGGATGTAATCACGGAGCTGAAAGATCACCTTCTGTTACCTTTATCTCGGTTATCTGTCTTGCATTACAGCCTTAAACATGAAGTCCTTTTAGCTAAATAAATGCCTTCAATGGGAAAATCCCTCAATGGAATCCCTGTGGTGCGAGGTGTGAACTAGTAAGATTATTTTCAACAGTGACTACTAGGAAAGTTATTCTACAAAACAGGTCTCTACTGTGTATTAAATTCTATTACCATTATAATTTTAGGCCAAAGATTTATTTTTCCTTAGTGCATAGACTTAAACCATTCCCTTGTTCCCAATCACAACTTAGACACCCGGGTTTTTGTTACAAAGATACAATAGGGTGTAAACAGTAAGCATCAATACTTGCCTCTTTCTCTCCTGTTAAGAATCACTTTTTCATCTGCACAGGTTACCAACAAGCAGAAATTATTATAATGTATAGCGAGGGGAACTTGAGATTGATAAAATATATTGCATGAAAGCATTAAAGAACGACATGGTGTTTAGACACAACAGCATTTCTGAGATGCTGGTGGAAACAACAGTCCTCCTTTCAAGACGGCTACTGGGAACACATCTGCAACATGTCTGCATCCACATGATAAATGAGCAGTGAGCCCTCCCTCTGGCTACACATTCGTTTGCAATTCCTGGTGACTGGACTTCGTGCTCCCAATCCTAAAAGCAGTCAAAAAGTAAGAATAATGAACAGGAAACTGGAAAATGGGAAGAGAATCATCAGTAACGTTCCCAACCCTGGAATATAAAAACACTGCAGAGCAAAGAAAAATATTATTCTCTGCCGGAAGAAGGATTCAACTCTCTTTCCAGTACAGGGCTGTGACTTTAGAGACATTTGTGAACTTGCTTTTCAAGTTATAAAGAGTGATAAGTATTATGATTAATTCATCTTGCTATCTGATTCCTAGTCAATAAAATTAACACTCTTAACCAAGTAATTTTCAGATTCTTCTTAATATTTTCTGAATGTCTGATTTTGTGAAATGATGTCAATTGCTTATATAGACAAAACCCTGTTCAGGGCTTTCTTAACTTGAGCACAATAGACATTTGAATTCAGGTAACTCTTTGATATAAGAAGTTATTCTGTTCATCACATGGCTTTTAGCAGCATCCCTGCTACGAGATGTCAGTAAAATCCTTCTAGTTGAGATACCAAACATGTCTCCAGACATTGCCAAATTCCTCAAGGGACAAAATCAACCCCCTTCCGCCATTAAGACCATTGTGGTAGGCAATAAAAAGTGTCAAGTGATGCCTCCATTTCAAATAGAGAAATACCTGTATACCCCTTCATCATTCTGATACTTATTAATTCATCTGTTCAACACGTATTTATTGAATTTCAGTAGCTGTGTGTTAAGATAATGAACAAAACTGTTATGACCACAATACTCATGAAGTTTATAATCTTGAGAGGGAAACAAAACTTAAGGAAATAGAAAGACAGATTTATGATTTCAAATTGTGATAAGTACTACACAGGTGAAACACAATAGCGTCTACAGTAAGCACAATGTCAGGCAGATGAGACAAAGGGGTCCCTAAAAACATGAGAAAATAAAAATTCTACTTTAATATTAATAGAATTTTGGATATTCTTTTTTAAATTGTACCATCTAAACTTACTAGAGGATTCTGTTTTATACTTTTATGTTTTGGATTATTGAATAAAGAGCCCTAGTCCAGTGCTGAGATGGGACGTCAATTTGAGGGTGTTTTCAAGGCCTCTAAAATTATTGCACATATACAACTCTTTCACTCTCGCTCCTAAGGTAATCATCATAAATGGATTTGGATCAGATAAGATCGAGAGTAAGCAGAAGTCCTCTTTCCCAGAGTTTTATGATTCTAACACCCCGGGCAAAATTTAGAGGCAAACTTTTGAGTGTCGTGCATCAGCTAAAGCTTTCAGTCTCACTGCCACACTTGCTCTTTAGTTTGCAGGTTGTGAACTCCTTAAAGACATTTCTAAAATAAAAGTCCACTAAGTAAACCATCTCCCCAGTGACCCAGAGTGTGAAACATTCTTCATTATGACCAAGGTGGGAGGAAGATGTGATAATGAGACCCTGTTGTTGCAGTACCCAAACTCAGAAGTTTGTTAATAAGAGGAAGGGGAGACAAATGTTTTGTACTCTTGTCAATTTGGATTAGAGGCTAAAAGCAACCAAACACAAAGCAGGGTCAATGTGTTCAACTGTAAATGAAGAGCGGCGGGCATTGATTATATGCAATCAATTTATCTAAGTTATGGTCTAAGCAATTCTTCAAGTTAGTGCATAGCTGAGTCAGTGCTCAGCTTGATTCAATCCATAATCCATTTGTGTTTGGCAAGTATTTCTTAGAAATATAGATTAACAGCTTATGGAATACTTTGAGTAGGATGAGAAACAGTATGAAAGTAATTTTTCTCCAATCACAGCCTCCAAATGAGCTCTAGCAAATCTTCCTTTTTTATCCCTTAGTTTTGTATCTCGAATAGAACTCGTACTTGTTCAGTCATTTTTCTTCATTTTTTCATGTATTTGCTATGTCAATTTTTGCAAGTTTAATTAAAGAATTCTAGATAAGTGTTTTGTCAAAACAAATTTGTAAAACACACTGACACTTAGATCCACTGAAAAATGAATCATGCACTGGAATCCTTGACTCGAAGGATTCTATTGTTTTTGTTTTTGAATTAATGTATTTATTTTCAAAACTAAGTTTATTGTGATACATTAATGTAATATTATACTAAAACAATCATAAATCTCTAGGACATTTTAACTATACAATTTTAAATTCATGAATGTCTTATTATCCATTATAATTCTAACAAAACTTATCTTTCTTATGAATATGAATTATCTCTAGCTACAATCCTAAAAACTACATTACTTTGTATTTTGTAATATTAAAATAAATTTTATGCATGTTTGTTTAGTGAAATATTTTTTGGTTTACAAATTACATGATACAGTCTCTGAAACTTCGTATACAAAAGTAATTGTCGACTGCTGTGGATCAAAGTATAAGAATCAGTTTTATTCATTTATCAAACTCAAAGTGACAATTATGCCAATTATGTTACAATTATGGTAAGCAGACTAATTAGGATTTTGTAGAAACTACAATGTCAAGTTTTATCTGTGTAAGATGATGCTATTAGACACATTAATTGCCCTTTGCAGCCAATCTTACCCCCACTTCCTTTCTCCTGCCATAGGCAAGCACTGATTTCCTTTCTATTGCTATAGATTATTTTTACCTGTTCTAAAAATCACATGTGAAGAGAACCACACAGCATGTACTCCTCTGTGACCAGCTTCTTTCACTCAGTTCAGTATCTGGGCGATTTATTCATGTTATAGGGTATATTCATTGTTCATTTCTTATTATTGCTAAGTATATTATGCATTGCATGAATATACCACACCTGATTGATTAATATACCGTGTTGATAGACGTTTGGACAGTGTTCCTGTTGGGGCTGCTATGAATAGTATTGCTGTCAATATTTGTATACAATTATTTGCATAAACACATGCTTTTATATTTTTGAGTAAACATCCAGATGCAGAATTGGTGGATTTTATAGGAAACTTACATTTAACTGTGTAAGAAGCTAAAAACTGTCTTCTAAAGTAACTGCACCACTTTATGCTCCCACTAACAATCTGAATGTTCCAATCACTCTAAGCCCTCTTCAACACTTGGTATTGCCATTTCTTTTTATTTTATCCATTCTACAGGGTGTAGCAGTATCTCACATTTTTAAGTTAGTGAATAATGAGGTTGAACATATTTTCATGTTATTATTAGCTGCTAATGTATTCATTTTAGTGAACCAGCTGTAAAAACATTTGCTCGGCCGGGCGCGGTGGCTCAAGCCTGTAATCCCAGCACTTTGGGAGGCCGAGACGGGCGGATCACGAGGTCAGGAGATCGAGACCATCCTGGCTAACACGGTGAAACCCCGTCTCTACTAAAAAATACAAAAAACTAGCCGGGCGAGGTGGCGGGCGCCTGTAGTCCCAGCTACTTGGGCGGCTGAGGCAGGAGAATGGCGTGAACCTGGGAGGCGGAGCTTGCAGTGAGCTGAGATCCGGCCACTGCACTCCAGCCTGGGCGGCAGAGCGAGACTCCGTCTCAAAAAAAAAAAAAAACAAAACAAAAAAAAAAACATTTGCTCATTTTTCACTGAATTTTATTTTTTATTATTGACTTAATTGGATATATCTTATTTCCAAATATATGCTGTAAATATCTACTTTTCACTCCCTTGATAGTGTTTTTGAAAAGTAGAAGGTCTTAATTTTCAAAAATTTTAACCAATTTGTATGGTTATTGACTTTGTTTATTTTCTGAGAAATCTTTGCCTAACCTGATTATCACAACTTTTTCTTCTATGCTCCCCCTAGAATTTTTACAATTTTAGTTCTTATGTTTAGGTCTAGTTTCACATTAATTTTGAATATGTTGTGAGGAAAGGTTTGAGGTTTAGTAGTAGCCATAGTAGCAGTATATGGATATTAAGCAATTCCAGAAGCATTTCTTTAACAGACTATTCTTTCCACAGTGAATGGCATTTATCAAAAACCAATTTACCATTTAAGAATGGATCTATTTCTGGACTCTCTATTTTATTACACTATTTAACATGTATATATTTAGGCCAATGTGTTACCGCCTTGTCTCAAACTTCCTAGTAAGTTTTTGTTTGTTTGTGTGTTTGTTTGTTTTGGAGATGGAGTCTCGCTCTGTCGCCAGGCTGGAGTGCAGAGGCATGATCTCGGCTCACTGCAACCTCCACCTCCTGGATTCAAGAGATTCACCTGCCTCAGCTTCCCGAGTAGCTGGGACTACAGGCACGCACCACCACGCACAGCTAATTTTCGTGTTTTTAGTAGAGATGGGGTTTCACCATGTTGGCCAGGCTGGTCTCAATCTGACCTCATGATCTGCCCTCCTCAGCCTCCCAAAGTGCTGGGATTACAGGCGTGAGCCACTGCGCCTGACCTCTAGTAAGTCTTAAAGTCAGGTTGTATTAATATAAGCCTTCCACCTTGTTATCCTTTATCAAAATTATTTAGTCCATTCCATGTCTTTTGATGTTTCATGTAAATTTTAGAATCTCCATGCCAATATCTGCCCAAAAAACTTGTGGAATTTTTGTTGGTATAAAATTGAGTCTATAAATGAATTATGGAGTGAGAGGTGCTAAAATACCTGATCAAGGTAAATTTGTTCATTTATCCTTTTAGTTCTGTCATTTATGGTTTATAAAGTTAGATGCTCTGCAATTAGGTGCATGCATATTCAGGATTGCTATATTTTCCTGATAACATTGAAGAATTGGACGTCTTAAGTGTTTAGTCTACTAATCTATAACCACATTGTATCTCTCCATAGTTAAGAAGCCAATAGAAGAAAAGCAATGGAAATTAAAAGTGTTTAGCCCAAATTAGACAAGAAAAGAGAACAGAGAATTAAAAGCCAAACAGAACAAATGAAAAATAGCAAGAAAATAGAATTAAACCAAAATATATGCTATTACTTACATCAGATATATAATATATATATTTACTTGCAGTGCTTTAAAGAATATATAATATATAAATTATATATAGTAATATATATTAAATATATTTATAATATGCAATATATATAATATTTATAATATATAATATATAATATTTATAATATATAATATAGAAATAATATATAATATATAAATATATATTAAATATATAATTATATATTAAACATAAATATATATTAAATACATATAATTATATATTAAATATAAATAAATGTATATTAAAATATAATTTACATATTAAATCTAAATAAATGTATATATAAATATATATTAAAGATATAATATATAATATATATATTTATTATATGTAATATATTATGTATAATATATGAATAAATAACAAATATATATGAATAAACAATATGTATTTAAATATGTATTAAGTATATATTTATATATAAGTATATATTTATATATATTAAGTATATATGAATATATATTAATAAATATATATATAAATAAGCTGAGATTTTCAGACTGCATTAAGAAAGCAATACCTAACTATATACTGACTACAAGAGATACATTTTAAATATAGACAGTTTGAAAAAAAGAATTGAGAGGATATACTATGATAATAAGCATTTAAAAAGCAGGTGTGATTATATAAATAGCAGACAATGTAAAATTTACACAAATAGTACTTTAAGAAATAAAGAGGGACATTATATAATGATAAAAGAGTAATGTTCCACAGGAACTGAATGTTAAGAGGAAATCTCTGAATACCCTCTGGTTTTCTGGAATTGATTATCTGATGTAATCATATTTAAAGGTATTACTGACTCTGTTTCCAGTGATAGATAGGGAACTGGTATTCTCTGGCATACAGTGGCAAAACATTTACTCAAATTATCATCTATAGACACTTGCAGTCAAATATTTACAGAAATCAAGGGTCTGGGTGACCATGGGTTTGTTGCCATACAACATTTTAATGAAAATGAGGAGTATGATGGGTTGGTTAGTTACTTTTAACTGCTCTGGAGAACTTGGGGGGAGAAAAGGGTAAGTTTTATAGGCTCGAAGGACATGAAAGCTTCTGTGAATGCATTGAAAGAATCTCTTATCTCTTACAGCCACAAGGATGTGTTTCTGAATATCAAACCCAAAGTCTAATTCTGTAGGTGGTTGAATAACAAAGTAAACTCAATTTCCGAACTCCCAGGGTCTCTTTTATTAAAATCCTGGAACTGATTTAGAAGGAAAGGGGTTCTGAAAATTAGAATAGTGACATATAGACTGATCTTTATAAAGATCAACTTGAACTCTTAAATTGGCTTAAGCCTTTTCTGCCAGTGGAGGCAGCCTTTTCAGCCCTGCCTGAGGAGGTCAGTTTTCTCTCAGGTAAAGAATCTATAATTCCTCTTCTGAGGTAGTTGCCTTACAATGTACTGCTGATCTTCCTCAGAACCTGCTCTTAACACCTTTTCTTGCTTTTAGACTGACTTACAGTCAGACTCTGGCCCAAATAGGAGAGGTACATAGTGTGATCCATGAGGAGTTACAACACAAACCAAAAAAGTTGGATGATTTTGACAATATATAGTAGCAGAAACCAGAATACTATCTATGGGACTGAATCTAAACCATGTAAGACGAATATGGAAAGAATGTAAAGTTGGATTGAGCTGAATATATTGATATGAACCCACTAAGCAGACAGTCTCTATTAAATATTTTAGTTCAAGGAGCTAGGAATAGCCCCAACAGATTGCTTGGTCAGATGATTAAAATATGGATGCAAATGCAATGCCAACTGAAGATGAAAGGTCAGAACTTCTTTGCTTTGCTGTCAAGAAAGGCATCCAAATACTTAAGGAAACTTGAATGCTGGAGTGAATTTATCATCTAAGATATGCTCATGCAGTGCAGGAGGGACCAGGAAATATGACCTTCACCACAGCTGTATGAAATACATTTATGAGGGAAGTCCAGCATCCTAGACGTGTTCTGCAGAGGAAGAACAACCTAATGTTCTTACAATACAATACACGCTTTCTCCAAGAGTGTATGGAGAAAATATACCAATGAGGTGAACTTAAAGTTGGGTATAGTAGGTTGAGGAGAGAAATTGAAGGTAAAAACATGGAAAACATAACCAAGAAAGACAGAACAGTGTGTGTGTCAAGTCTTGGAGTAGAGGAGGTGTCACGCATCGTCAGGATTGACAAGGAGGCTTGTGTTACTGTAACACAGGCATTGTTTAGGCAGCAGCATGGGATAAAGGAGAAATGTGCACAGGTTGAAAACTGATCACACCTGCATTCATTTTCCAAGCAGTGTGGATTTATGCAAAGGTCAGTGTGTGGGAGGAGAGAGCACAAAAATATACTTGATGATAGGTACAAATCTTTGGTATTACACACTCAGGAATGCTATGAATGTAATTTATTTTTCTGCAATTCAGTTAAATTTGCTTATATGCTTGCATTCCTTTGGGTACAATAAATAAATCTCAGTATATTTAGGGTTTACTCCTTTTCCCCGGGGTGACATCCAGGTGCCACTGGACTTGACTTCGACATTATTATCTGTGGGTACTCTTTGTGGTCTGTCTTGAGGAATGCGTTTTCCTAACTTTAAGGAGCACGCTTAGCAGCATTTTACCTCCAAGAAGGCAAGTTTCCTTCCAGCCTTATGAAGTCTTCCTCTTCCAATGCATATGTCCCAGCCACAGGTCTCTGTATCCTGTGGCTAGTGCTGATGGGCTGGCTTAGCCTTCTTTCTGTTGCTAGGAAGTCATTAAGTTTTTAAAGAAATGTCAAGTCTAAGATGGCGGCTGTTAAAAATTATTGCCTTCCATGCTTTTGCTCTAAGTCCTTTCCTGACAGTCAGGAAGTTTAAATGCCCAACTTTGCTTTTGTTTGTTTGGTTTTCATTTCCTATGCCAATCACCCTGTTTCTATCCATATAATTCAAACCTTTGTGTAAACCTCTTCCAAACACACTCTTTCATAGTCCTCTGACATTTCTGAAGTCAGGTATGACTACTGAGGTGCCATTTTAACACTTCAACCAGTATTTTTACAGGGTCACAGTACTAACTCTATGTCCCGGGTTTTCAATCAGACTTTCACAGTGTGAGACATCTGAGAAAACTCCAATTAGGCTCCCACATCTAGTCAGGATGACTCTGAGGATACAACTCAAGTCGCTGTGCTAATGGGAATTGGGACACTGTAAGACATTCTACTTTCTACAGAAAATCTTTCCTATTCACTATTCTGTCCCTAGAGCTATTTGACCTTTATTTTACCATATTAACAAAATCTTGAATTGATTCTTACTGTGTAACTAGCCACATGTTCATGGAGGAAATGGATTTGGGAATGACTCCTGGTAGCTTCTATAACTCCTGAATATAGTACATAATTAACTTCTAGAAGAAAGAGTTGGAAGATCTGATAGGCCTGCTGCAAAATAACACTTACAATACATCAATACATTAAGATGTAATGCCTAAGATACATTAATGCCTTTAAAATGTAGTTTCTGAAATATACCAATGCAGCTATTATTTCATTATATATGTTAAAAAGCTGTATGCCACAGGTACATACTCAAAAGATATTCTCCTTGAATGAAAACAGACAACCCTAATTTCAATGCTCAGATCAGAACTGAGATATGTGAAATGACTCTATCAATTTTAACATATTATTTTATCACAAAGATGTACGTGATAGAAATAATTTACAAAGTAATTATTCCCTCCTCCACGCACATACACACTGCCTGTAATACATGAGATGAGACTTTGTAAGAATGTATATAAGAACATACATATATAGGGGCTGTATTACATATACTGTTTTGTAAGCTACATTAGAGTTTTTTGTTTTGTCTTTAGTAAAAAAAAAAATTTGTGATTGTCTTAACATGTAAGTTTGTACAGGAACTCTTTAAAGACTTCATAATATTCCATTACATAGGTAGAGAATAATTTATTTAACTAATTCCATATCAATGTAGGTTTTTCCCAATTAATAGTTAAGAGTTATGCAATAAATATGCTTGTAATGTGTGCTTACCTGCCAGGCTCTTTTCTTAGGATTAATTGCTAGAAATGGAACTGCAGAATCAAGCAAAATGTGTCAAGTTCTGCTTTTTTTTTGTTTGTTTTGTTTTTGTTTGTTTGTTTGTTTAGAGACGAAGTCTCGCTCTGTCGCCCAGGCTGGAGTGTAGTGGTACAATCTCGGCTCACTGCAACCTCTGCCTCCCGGATTCAAGCAATTCTCCTGCCTCAGCCTCCCAAGTAGCTGGGACTACAGGCGCATGCTGCCGTGCCTGGCTAATTTTTTGTATTTTAGTAGAGACGGAGTTTCACTGTGTTGCCCAGGCTGGTCTTCAACTCCTGAGCTCAGGCAATCTGCCCACCTCAGCCTCCCAAAGTGCTAGGATTATAGGCGTGAGCCACCGCGCCCGGCCTATTTTTTAAACTTTTTTATAGAGACAGGGTTTCATCAAGTTGCCCAGGCTGGTCTTGAACTCCTGGGCTCAAGTAGTTCATCTGCCTCAGCCTCCCAAAGAGCTGGGATTACAGGCGTCAGCTATCACACCAGCTTTTTCTTTCTTTTTATTTATTTTTTTTAAACTTTTATTTTAGGTTCAGCGGCACGTGTGCAGGTTTGTAACATAGGTAAATTTGTGTCACAGGGGTTTAATGTGCGACTATTTTGTCACCCAGGTACTAAGCATAGTACTGGATAGATATTTTTCCTGATCCTCTCCCTCCTTCCATGCTCCTCCCTCAAATAGGCCCCAGTGTCTGTTGTTCCCCTCATTATGTCTCTGTGTTCTCATCATTTAGCTCCTACTTATAAGTGAAAACATGCTGTATTCGGTTTTCTGTTCCTGTATTAGTTTGCTAAGGATAATGACTTCCAGCTCCATCCATGTTCCTGCAGAGGACATGATCTTGTTCTTTTTTTATAGCTGCATAGTATTCCATGGTGTATTCTTGTTCCATTAAGCGTGCTACCCACAGCTTTTCAAAAGTTATCTTTTTTCCCTAATTTGCCTGTTTTGTCTCGAAGTTTAAAATATTTAAATTGAGCACATGACAATTTGGGTTTTCTGTTATGATTCTGACAATAGAAAATTATGGAAGCAATATTTTCTTCTAATTTTGTAACCTCTGGAAGAAATCAGCTTCGATTTTGTGAATGATATGGACAAGATACTTAGCAATACTTTTCCAAAAAATCATATGTCCAATCATCATTTTTGAATGATCTATTCTTTTCCCATAATTTAAAATACATTATTATTTTCATCATTGACAATGTGCAAACTTTGGATAGTATTTATAGAAAAAAAAGACAGCAAAATGCCTTATATTATGACTGAAACATAAAGTAACAACCTGTATGGGATGAGAAAAACAATCCCATAAAAATCACCATTGCAGAAATTGAACCAAGGTTATTTCCACATTTGTAAAACATCTCCAAAATGTAAAATATGAGTTCTGTCCTGGGCCTGAAATGGCTGATGTATAAAGCTCAGAGACCTGTTAGGAGCTGCGGAAAAACTGGACCCCAAGAAATAAGCTTCTGAAAATGAAAGCAAAGCAAATCCAATCTAGAGAAAGATATAGAGGGCAAGACTTACACAGGGACTAGGGAACCAGGAAACCTTTGAAAGTGGCCGAAGTTAAGTATGAAATGAAGGCCTGGAGGAGGAAAATAACTAACAACTGACAAAGTAGGGAAGTGGCAGATTTGCAGAAACTGGAAATATAAACCTTGTATTAACCATCATTTAGTAAATATGTTTCTATCAAATACTTAAAAATGTTCACTTGAACAAAACAATAAAAGTATAAAGATTATGCAATTAAAATTGAAGTACCATTCCTCTTTCCAAATTTAATGTATTATATTCATGCACTGTTTTTCATATCATTATTACTGGAAAATTCTCATTAAAGCACAAATTCCTTAATTTCAAATTTAGGATGATTTAGAGAATAAGTTTATGGTTGGTAAACTGTGTTTTAATATTGTCTAGTTATAATAAGTTTTATTGCACCCCTAAACCAAGGGTAAAATAAAGCATAAATCAAAGTATTTGGAACAGAGTTAGAGTAACCAAACTAGGAAACTATCTCATAAACATAGGAAGGTGGTATAAAACCCCAAAGAGAACCAATGAGTGAATGAATCAATCATATATGGTAACCATGAGGTTTAAAATGCAACCACTTTAGGCCAGGCACTGTGGCTCACGCCTGTAATCCCAGCACTTGGGAGGCCAAGGTGGGCAGATCATGAGGTCAGAAGTTCAAGACCAGCCTGATCAACATGGTGAAACTAATGTTTAGTCTCTACTAAAAATACAAAAATTAGCTGGGCATGGTGGCACGTGCCTGTAATACCAGATACTCAGCAGGCCGAGGCAGGAGAATCACTTGAACCTGGGAGGCGGAGGTTGCAGTGATCTGAGATCGCACCATTACACGCCCGTCTGGGTGATAGAGCGAGACTCCAACTCAAAAAAAAAAAAAAGCTACCACTTTAATACCTTCCTCCAAGAGGTCTCAGTTGAAATCCTGGGGTGTTTACATTTGTCTTTTCTCTGAAGCAGCCCCTGAACTGCAATTTTTGCCTCTCCAGTTACAAGAGACTGCCAAAGTCCTGCTTAGCTTCTTAACAATTGCATTTTCCTTTGTTTCTTGGGTTCTAGCCACAGAGAATTTCAGAATTCAGAAAAATCTCCAAGGGCAAAAGCAACACAGGATGCTGCCCTCACTTCTCTGCTATTCTCCCTTCTCCTGAGTGTTGGTCTCTGAAACAATGGCTTCTTTGGTCCCTAAACTACAAATGTTTTCCAGACAGCGATTGGAGACTACTGACTGGTTTAGGACACCATTTTCTGCTTAGCCTGTATGTGTCACAGCAAGAATAGATGCTGTTGTGAATATAAACATTTTTGCAGAAGGCCCAGCTCACTTCAATGTGCTTCCTTTCTCTCTAGAATTTTGTCCAACAATTCTAGGCTGTCATAGTTGCTCTGCAATACTTCAAACAGTTGTTCTATATGTTCAGTTGAGCTTTTATAATTGTCTTAAGTGGGAGAGATGGTTTGATCAAACTATGTCATCATAGTCCAAATCAGAAATTTCTCCCCTTCATTCTGCAATTTTTATTTTGCTATTTTTTATCTTATTTTATCATCCAATTAATAATATTTGCAAATTTTCAGTCTGATTTCTTCCTTGTCCCATGGGCATTTGTATTGGACCATCATATTTATGCATCTTCATATTCTCTGACTAACACTTTGGTGCTTACTCTAAGACACCCCTAAGGACACCAAACCCTTTAGTGGCATGAGGTTCCATGGTTTGTAGCCAATGCCCAGAGACTAGTTTCTCCCATCACTTCCAGACTCAAGTGGTGTGGGAATTCACTTTTGCAAAGGTTGTTGAAGTGACCAAATGAAGATACCCTACAGTTTCAGGAAGCAAACTTTCTGTGGCATGAATTCTGACCTGTGAGAGATAGGAGGCAGGAGACAGACAGCACATAGATACTATTTTTGTATAACCTATTTGTAGACCTCTACATAATGAATGTCTGGATTTTTTGTGGCTTGAGAAGCAGACAGCAGCAATTTTCAGATCTAGAACTTTGATTTTTTAAAATGGTTTACAGTTTCCAAACATGATTATTTCCTTGAATGTGGTCAGCTTTCTTATATTAAAAACTGTTAAAGGTAATCAAGTTACTGTAAAGCATAATGCAGATTTCCCATTGGTTTAAAATTTTTTTTCCATCATTTCTGTGGATTTTCACGATATTCTTTTCTCCTTTTTCCTGTTTGTTTAAATTGAGTTGAGACATTCTATATGAAAAGTTGGTGTAATAACTTGAGAACTGAGATATTATGTTTCTTCAGAGAAAATTTGCCTTTACTTGTGGCATGTGGCTAGAAAAACCAGCAATCTGGGATAATCCTTTTCTCTGTTATAGACATTGAGACTATTTGAAGTAAAGGTTTACCCTGATGTTTAGAGAATAATAGTCTTCCAGACTGTAACAAAAACCATTAGTGGTCGGTGATGCCTGGGCTAATTTTTCTTGTTAGACTCTACAATCTAATCATTTCCCACTAACCATATCAGGCTGTCAAAATCTCTCCAAGGACATGGATAGACAGTTGTCAAAAGGAGATGTACAAACAGCCAACAAACATATGAAAAAATGCTCAACATCACTAATCATCAGGGAAATTAAAACCACAGTGAGATACCACCTTACTCCTGCAAGAACAGCCACAAATAAAAAGTGAAAAACAATAGATGTTGGCATGGATATGGTGAAAAGGGGACACTTTACACTGTTGGTGGAAATGTAAATTAGTACTATCACTATGGAAAACAGTATGAAGATTTCTTAAAGAACTAAATGTAGTACTGCCATTCAATCCAGCAATCCCACTACTGGATAGCTACACAAAGGAAAAGAAGTCATTTTATGAAAAAGACACATACATACTTATGTTTATAGCAGCACAATTTGAAATTGAAAAGATATGGAACTAGTCCAAGTGCCCACTGACTAACAAGTGGTTAAAGAAAATGTGGTACATATACACCATGGAATACTACTCAGCCATAAGAAGGAACAAAATAATGTGTTTTGCAGCAACTTGGATGGAGCTGGAGGCCATTATTCTAACTGAAGTAACTCAGGAAGGGAACACCAAATATTGTATGTTCCCATTTAAATGGGAGCTAAGCTATGAGAAAGCAAAGGCTTAAGAGTAATACAGTGGACTTTGGGGACTCAAGGGAGAAGGTTCTGGGGGCGACTATGTACTGGGTACACTATACACTGCTCAGGTGATGAGTGCATTCAAATCTCAGAAATCACCACTAAAGAACTTATCCATGTAACCAAAAAAACACTTGTACCCACAAAACTATTGAAATAATAATAATTTTTAAATGCTCTGCTTCACTCTTCGTATACTCACATGCTCCTTTTGGTATTGGCCCTAAAGTTTAGATTAATCTCTCTGAATTTCGTTTTTCCCTGAATCTTAAATAATTGTTGATTGCATTTATATCTTTCTGATATTTTAAAGATTTTTAAAATACTTTTTCCAGATTTCCTAGATCTTCTCACTAGGAGAATGGAATAAATAACCTATTCTACCATTACTGGAAGAAGATGTCCCACATAGGAATTTTTTTAAATAAATGTAATAAGAAAATTTTCTTTTGTGATATATTTTATAATTCAAGGTCACTGAGTACATTTGCATCTTAAGCAAACAAAATAATTACAGATAAATGTATAATTGTAATCTATTTTTATATCAAGGTATGAGTTTTTGATGTCTGGGACTAGTTCTCAACTGTAATAAGGAAGACTTAGACAAATTTATTTTCAATCATATTACCTGCAAATAATAGTTTAACTTCCTATTTTTGAATTTCTATATTGATTTTTCTCTCATTTAGGTGTGTTAGCTAGCCATGTGAAAATATTAGACCATCTTGTCTTTAGCTGGAGCCTAAAAGAAATGTTCAAATGTTTCATCTCTAAGTATGTGCTGAATACGTTTTGGTGACAAGTATGTTTTTGTCACAGTAAAAAAAGAAACAATGACCACTTAAAACTCAGAGAAATAAAACTTAGGCAAGATACAGCAACCTTCATTCTAAAGTTCAGTATTAACGGATGTGGTGTTTCAGTTCTTATTCTTTTGAGTGATGATGTGATGGACTTAACCAAGGCTATTGAAGAGTTTTCCTAAAATCACCTGTCCAACTCTAATTCAGCCATCTATGCCCAAAGAGGTTATCACATGGTGACAACAAAAGCATTATATAGAATACTCTAGATATGCATTCCAAAATGACTTCTATTGAACCAATGTGTAAACTCCCAGAGAGTAAAATGTAAAGTTACAGCACACATTGTTTATACTCTTTTTAATACACCTTTTTTACAGTATTAGCATAGAATTTCGACTCTGCAACATTCTAGGTAGTGAAATACACATTATTTTTAGTGTGAGAAAAACTACTAAGAAAAGTTGTGGAAGCAAGTTATACATTATTTTCAGGAGATAAAGGTTGACATAGAAATGACAGCTACTAGTGATGATTGCTAATTCTTGCAGTTTCCATTTGCTAATAATCTTTGTGCCAGACTTTTTGTGGTAGATTTTTTCACATGAAACATTTCTGGGCAATGTCTATAGTCACTTCCGGATCCCAAGGCTGAATTATTGGTTCCACCATATTATGGGTGAGCATGCTGAGATTCTGCCCAGCCATTAAGCAGGAGAGGCTTACCTGCTGCCTCCCAAACTCCTGGAATGCACAATCATTAAAGAAACAGGGAGGAATAGTCACAGAAGAGCAGCAAATAAACACACCCTTTGGTAGTATCATCCCACGTGGACTGTGTCTGACTGTGTCTGTTATGAGCTGAATTGTTACCCCAAATTCATATGTTGAAGTTCTAACCTCTAGTACTCACGTCTAGATAATTAAGTCAAAATGAAGTGATTAGAGTGAGCCATAATCCAATACAATTGCTTATCTTTATGAGGAGTTTAGGACACACACAAATAGAGAAAGACCAGGTGAAGACACTAAAAGAAGACAGCCATCTGCAAGTTAAGGAAAGAGGCCCTCAAAAGAAATTCACCCTGCTGACACCTAGACCTTGGACTTCCAGCCAGTAGAATCATGGGAAAATAAACTTTTGTTGTTTAAGCCATCTAGTCTGTGGTACTTTCTTATTGTACCCCTAGTCAAATAATACAGTTTAGCAAAAACCACTTAAACAATGCAGCCCTAGCCAACTAATACAGTATTGCAAAAGACATTTAAAGAATGGCCACTTGTAATTCCAGCACTTCGGGAGGCAGAGGCAGGCAGATCACCTGAAGTCAGGAGTTTAAGACCAGCCTGGCCAACACGGTGAAACTCTGTCTCTACTAAAAAATACAAAAAGGAGCCGGGTGTGGTGGCATGTGCCTGTAATCCCAGCTACTCGGGAGGCTGAGGCAGGAGAATCGCTTGAACCCAGGAGGCGGAGGTCGCAGTGAGCTGAGATCACACCCCTGCACTCCCACCTGGGCAACAAGAGCAAAACTCCATCTCAAAAAAAAAAAAAAAAAAAAAAGAATGGCCACTTGAACATAAATGAAAGTAAGTTGAGCATTTTAAAAAAAAGATTCAAAATGTCACATCCAAAAATGCGATTCAGAATTCTGTAAATCGGAAAAAACAAGTGCATGTGGCAAGGATGTGTACAAAACATAGAGACAGGTGACATGTGTGAACCACTTTATCATTTATTATTTAGTGTAGTAAATATCTTTACAATAGTTTAATCTTCCTGTGATCTTTTTCCTGGTTAATTTGAAAAGTGATATATTTCTCCAATTTTGAAAAGTTTTATTTATTTATTATATTTAATTTCCTCATAAATTCATAATTTTGAAAATATTTTTAATTTTCTCAACTTAGTGCTTAGACTTATTCTGAAAATAAACTAATGGTTGATGAACTAGCCTTTAAAACATCCCAGCTTAAAATAAGTTTTATGGCTTTCCTAAACCAAGGATAAAATAAAGCATAAATCAAAGGATTAATGACTGAGTTATAATAAGCACCCTGACAGCAAATTTCATAGATATAGGCAGGGGTCAGGAAGCCCATAAAGGCATCAATTAATATATCAATTGTATACGGTAACCATGAAATAATAAATGCTATTACCATGACCCCCAGGGTTTTAGCTGCTTTCCTCTCTCTCGGCCACTCTGATTTTGTAACTCTGAGGATGATTCTACTTTGCTACTAGTAGTTTCAATTTTTATAGCTTGTTGTTTAGCTATAAGAAAAATCTTACTGTAAATAATTATCATAACAAGGGTAGGTATGAAGAATAACAGAAAATCTATCAACACCCAGCCTTGACTTACAACAATTTGACAGCCACCTACACAGTTGAGAGCACTTACTAATTCCTCCAGTCCATCATCATTGGCACCTGTGTAGAATACAGCACCGCTGTACATGCGAGGCAGAATCCAGGACACACTGACACAAATTCCCGACACAGACATGGTGAACTTGGTAGGATAGACCAGGGGGTCAGGAATGGCAATGCATCTGTCGATGCAGATGAAGCACAAGTGGAGAACAGAAGAGTAACAAAATGCCACATCACAGCAACTGTGAAGAGTACAAAATTTGGCTCCAAAATACTAGCAGCTCTCTATGGTCCTGACCATGCTGAAGGGTATCACAGTCACACCTACCAGGAAGTCAGCACAGGCCAGAGAGGCAATGAGAAAATTGGTTGGAGACTGCAGCTGCTTAAAATGAAGAACAGAAGTCATTACTAAGAGATTTCCAAATACAGCCAGCAAAGACCCAAAATTAAACGCCGTATACAGAATCACCCAGGACCGAGGAGAATAGGGAGTTTTAATACAAGATCCATTCACATCCTCATAACAGAGCTGTACAACAGGTTGGGAAAAATTGCTGGTCACGGTTCTGCTGTTTGTTGTTTGCTATTTCTGTCCTTCCTTGTGATAGGGAATTATAATTTTGAATTCTGAAAATTAAAACAAAAACAAACAAACTGCATATGTGAGTACTTACAAATATTGTTTCATATTATATTCTTTTTTAATTTTAATTATCAAGAGAAATTAAATTTCAAAACATAAAACATAATTCTGTCTTTAATCTCATAATTATTTCTGTCACTATGTCTAAACCTCGTAGCTAACCTCAAGCAAATCTATTATGAATTTTCATCAGCCCAGTAATCACATTAACCAAGTAATTGAAGAAATGTAATTTAAATACCTAGTTTTACACACATGTGAATCTCTTCTTTTCAAAGGACGATCTTGTATAACATAATTACATATTTGAGAAGTCACCTTTTAATAAGCTTCCATCTCCTAGGACATTTTAGGAAACCAGCCAATCCATCGTACCCATTATAAATTCTTCACAGGGAATCCCCACAGTGTAAGATGTGAATCATGAAATGAATCCCACTTTTGATAATTATAATTAATAAGTTCTCCTACCATAGGAGAACTGTTTCTCTGTGCTCTGCAACTTGGTAGAAACACTTATGATTTTCATAACCATGAGATTTCTTTAAATTCAACTGTCCTGAAATAGCCTAACCCAGCATTTGACAATAATATTATCTATTCCTTATTTACAAGACTGTCTATATCATTTGCAGCATCCAGCACAAAATAAAATGCAGAGACGCTTGTTCAAAAATATGAACAAAAATGTCATTAAAGGTACTGAAATAGAAAGCTTTCACCTTTCTTTTGTGGTCTTTCTTGGCCTGTCATAGTGTGCAATATCTGCTATGTAATGTCCTTGGACAAAGAGGTATTTGCAGGGCAAGTGAGGACTCTCACAGGTGTCTGCATGCCCTGCCTTGCAACTCAGCTTGCACGTGGCCCACCCACTGCCAGATTTCCCCTCCTATCAGCTGCCGAACCAATATGCCATAGTCAGGATGGGGGCAAGAAGCTGAGCCAGGCATCTGCCCTTCTGACAGGCCTGCTACCTCAACTAAAGGTAGACCGATGACCCCCAAGGGATCACAACCTGCACACCAGAAAGCACTTGATACCGGGATTGGAGGTGATGAGGGGCTTGGCCCTGTTGAGGAGCTCATCAAACGTGCTATGACTCTGCCAGCCAGAGATGGGGACAACAGTCTATGCCTAGCCCTGAGACAGTGGAGGATGTGCCTGACTGCAACTCTCCCTGTGATGCATCCTGTCCTCTGCAGGGGTGAAAAGAGGATGGCAGTGGTCCCTGGTCAGAGCAGGTAGGAGGAGACTAGATGGAGCCCAAGGTGCCATGGGGCAGGGGAACATGAGGCTGAATACCCATCCCAGGGAAGAAGGGACAGGTGTAATGCAAGACTACTGGTGGTCTGAGGTTCAAAGCACCCAGCACACACTCCGTTGTCCCTTCATTTAACAACACACACACTTCAAAGACAGAAATTCAAGACAGCAACCATGGGCATGAAACCCTAATAGTCTAACATTTAAGTCTCTAATCCATCTCGAATTAATTTTCGTATAAGGAGTAAGGAAAGGATCCAGTTTCAGCTTTCTACTTATGGCTAGCCAATTTTCCCAGCACCATTTGTTAAATAGGGAATCCTTTCCCCATTTCTTGTTTCTCTCAGGTTTGTCAAAGATCAGATGGCTGTAGATGTGTGGTGTTATTTCTGAGGACTCTGTTCTGTTCCATTGGTCTATATCTCTGTTTTGGTACCAGTACCATGCTGTTTTGGTTACTGTAGCCTTGTAGTTTAATATTTTTAAAAAATACGAAGAGCTTCACATAATGTAGTAGTTGTCCTTTTAGTATCAGATAATTGAGAAAAATACATGTGGACAAAAGTTACTATAAATTCAGCAATGATGTTAAATAAATATGTATTTTATCAATAAAAGATAAACATGTATTATTTATAATAGTACATATACATAAGAGACATAGTATTTATATAGCCTCTACGTGGGACATAAGTGGATTAATTACCTCTTTGCAATAGTTCTGCAACCTCCCATTGGCTGAAGCAGACAATTTGGAACCACAGTGCTCCAGGATTGAGACCAAGCTCAGCAGCATATTCCAAAGTCAGATTTTACTTGCAGATGGTCTTCCCGAGTGAAGCCTACTTCCACCCTCAGTGTGTCTTGTTTCAAATATATCCACGGCCCTGCAGCAACTTGGTATGCAGCTTGTGAAGAAGTTTATCGCTTATTTGTATAAATAAATGATGTGTAGAAGAGAGGAGTGGTGTTGCATTAACAGTCTAGTTAGTTTTGGGGAAAATAAATTTTTGATCAAAAGACTTCCTTTTTAAGCACCACAAGAAGAGGAAAAGAAAATAAGCAAGAAAGAGGAGATTGGAAGTGTATTCTCCACTATGATGTGGATTCGATCTTGGAAATATAACTGTACAGTATTTATTTCTGAAACCAGTTCATCTAAAATTACACTCTACATAGTACAAGTAAATGGAATGGGATATATTTTTAAAGTGCCCCCAAATTGTGTTCCTTATTTTTTATGTGTCAATGTAAGTTCACACTTGCAATTGAAGAAAGGAACTCACATTTCTATTAAGACATTACCTGACTCTCAAGTTCTGAGCTCCTTTTTAAAGAAGGAGAATATGGGACCTTAACTGTGAGCATTTGAAAGTTGATCAATAAAGCCGTTCCTTAACAGTATTATCTGAACCACAAATAGGTACCCTGCTATGAACACTTGCATCTTCCTTTTGTCCTCTTTTACCTTTAATTTGTTTTCCTCTGAAATATTCTCTGATCTTTTTGAAAGGTATTAACACACAAATATGAAACAGCTTAATCTTGTGTAAAGTATTTCCAAACTGGTTCATCTACAAAATGTATGACACGTAATATTTGTGTAGCTCTATTTACTCACTTACTTTTTCTTTTCATTTTATAAAACAAACCTATTACAGAATTGTCTGGGAAAATCAGCTACCTAAACAAAGATTTCAGGCTGTGATTCAGGGATTTGAGAAGGCAAACCATTTTATTATTTGTTTTTTCAAATTTTGACTGTATCTGGAAACACTCAATGTATACTTTTAATTTAAAAGAATTAAAATTTCTATTGATTGAGAAATGTATAATCAGATGGGAAAACTGAAGCTGTTCCTAGAGTGTATAATACCAATTTGGGTATTTGCTATTTTGAAACAATGCTTGGCTATATTTGGATTACTCAGCTTTATACAATTTCAATGTCAAATACAATATCTGGTACAAAGTAAGGACTCAAAAGTGAAAAATTGCTCATTTGAATTGGCTTTTAAAAATTATTATTTTATTTAAAATTACTAAAAAAAAAGAACTACAGAAGCCATCTTTTTGTTCACATGCTTATTCCACAATAATAAATTATATTCTCCAAAAGTAAGATGTAGTGTGTATTCACATAATCATTAAACATTTTCTTTGCTAACACAGTCTTTGTAAAATGAGCAGAAAGAACTGCCAGGGTTCAGAAAATAAAAGCGCTCAAGCGTTTTTCAGATGATCTCCGAGCACTAGAAAGTTCTACATTCCAGCTCTCTATAAGTCTTTTTACATTAAAATAAAGTTTCAAGAATTTATAATCCCGTGTCTTCTTCTCAAGAAAGATATACATTAAAGATTTTTGTCCTCAGAGAATCTAACTTGTAAGTAAAGCAGGAGCTTTATTTTCCCCTTTGTGTATTTTTTACAGCTGAACACTGATCATTAGTGTGGGAGAAACTACAAAACTTGAAAATATTTGAAGATACAAATAGGAATCTCAGAGAAGAAAGTAGGGAACCAGAAAACCACAAAAGAATGCTAAATGGAAAAGATTGGGCAGATCTTATTCACCTATCACTAAATCTAAAATATATCAAAATACATGAAGACAACAAATGCTTTAGAACAACTATTGAACGTATCATCCTCCAACTTGGCAGATGGTCATGCTTGCCTCTCTATGTCCAAGTGTTTGTTTTTGCACTTGACCTTAATTTCAAGTTAGTTTTGAGGTCTCCACAGTAATGTTTTAAATCTGTCTCTACTTCTTCAGAAAATAAATTAGTTGTTGACGAATCACTTCTTAAGACCTTGCCGCTTACAATAAGTTTTATTGCCTTCCAAAACCATGGGTAAAAGAAAGCATATATCAAGAGGTTCTTAGCTGAATTATAATAAACACACCAAACTAAAATCTCATAAACATAAAGAGGAGTTATAAAATTCATATAAGCATCAATCACTGCATCAATGACATGTGGTAGCCAAGAGACAAGAAATGCTGCCATAGCAATTCCCAAGGTTCTGGCAGCCTTTCTCTTTTTGCTACTCTTTCCTTGTAACCCCTGAGGAGGACTGAGCTTGGCTGGTTGTACTTTCTATCTTCCTAGCCTGATGCTTGGCCACCAAAAATGTCTTACTGTATATAAACACCATGGCGACAGTTGGTATAAAAAATAGAAGAAAGCAAAGTAGGACCCAGTTTTGATTCAGTGGAGCCTGACAACCTCTTACACAGGTGAGAGCAACTACTAATTCCTTAAATCCTTCTTCGTTGGCCCCCGTGTAAAAGATTGAAAAGCTGTATGTGACAGAAAAGAACCAGGAAAGAACAATGCATATCCCTGAAACTGACACAGTAAACTTGGTTGGATAGCTCAGAGGATCAGTAACAGCAATGTATCTATCACCAGAGATACAGCATAAATGAAATCAAAAGCAAAACAGAAGGATGTGTCAAAACATGTACGGAATTTACAGTAACTGTCCCCAAAGTACCAACAGCTCTCCACAGACCTCACTGTGCTGAAGGGCATCACAGTGACTCCCACCAAGAAGTCAGCACAGCCAGCGACGCGATCAGAAAGTTTGTAGGTGTATGCAGTTGTTTGAAGTGGAGGATGACAATCATGACCAGTAAGTTTCCAAACACTGCCAGCACAGCCCCAAAACCAAGGACAGCATAGAGGATAGCTCGAGGACCTGGTGAGTAAGGAGATTTAATGCAGGATCCGTTCATGTTCTCGGGACACAGCTCCACAGGCTCAGCTTGGGAGAAATTGTTCACCATTGCTTTCTTGTTTGAACTATTTTAAAGTTCTCAAATTCCTGCTTTCAAAAAATTTTTTAAAAGGCAGCAATTTCAAAGTCTTCTAGGAGGGGGAAAAAAAATCTCCAGTTAAACTGATAAAAGTTTGTGATTTTTCCACCAATATTTTTCCATATTAACTGTAACCTCTTGACCTTTCTAAAAAGTGTTCCCACATTCACATTTTAATATATTTAGAGTGGAAATGTGTTGCAGAAAGCCATTAAAAATATAGTCAAATATATTCCTAAATAAATGGCTGGCAATACACTTAGTCCAATGAGATATATAGATATAATTTGCTAATCATTAAAAAAAATCTTTTCTTGTGTGTTACTTTACCTTCTGAAAAATCTCGTCTGTAATCACCACAGTTGAGAAGTAATTTGGCTGTCAAAGCTGAGCTTTATTACATTATCTCCCCTGAGCAGCACTTTAGCATTAATGACAAACTGTTCTTCATTTATTCATGAAGGTAGAGGTAAATTACATCTCCTTCAAACTATGCCTTCAAAATCCCTATAGTATAGAGTGTGAAGACTGAGGAAAAGTTCCCTCATAATAGCTTTAAACTTACTTTAGGAATACATTTCTTCTACTAGTTATGTTTTCAGAATTTGTGGGGTTTTTTTCTTTTTATATTCTTTCATGATTCAGACAGCTTGAGATGATTTAGAGAACCAATCTTATTGAATTGATATTAGTCAGTGTAAAAGTATTTTCCAGGCTAATAGGCAGTGTTAGGTGTCTAAAATTAATGATTTATTAAAATACCAATAACTCACCTAACATCTCACCTTCCCATCCTTAGAAAAATGGTGTAGTTTTAAACCTATCACAGAAGAATGGACAAAAACTGGGGTGGACCAGAGAGGGATGTTTTTGGATAAGCCATATCCTTGAAGAATAGATTCATGCTGAGTCATCCAAGGCGCAAATAGAGACTAACTTGGTTTCTCTAGGTGTATGAGTTTGTTGGTATACTGAGGCATATGGTCTTAAGAAGGTTTAAAGAGTTCACCTAACAACAGTGAATAGTTTTACTTCATTTAACCATGAATAAGTGCAACCTTGCATCTGAATCTTCATCTGTGAGCTAGAGACTGAACTACTTTTATTGGCATTAACCCTATGCCATGGGTCTGGGCTCTGTTGAAAGTGTAGATTCCTAGAAAAGGTTACATGTGTACACGTAAGTGTGTATATCTTTTCTCTATATAGCTACAGTTTTTAGGTAATAGGCTTCACTAGTCTGTGAATTTTAAATTTTGTGTGTGTGTATTTGTGTGTGTGTGTTTCTGTGTGTACAGGTGTGTGCCCAGGTATTTTCAGGTTTCTCTAGTATTTTCTGGCTTCACTGATCTATGAGTTTTAAATCAATTTATTTTTACTTTTATTTCCCAGTTCATTCTTACCAGAGCCCTCATTAGTTTGATGGTACAAGACTTAATCTCCTCCTTGCAAAATGTCTCCTGGTTATTCCTAGGATTCCTCAGAAGGGTGCATCTATGTGCACACAGATCAGTCTACCCAATAAAAATCACATTCCATACCCCCATGTTCTCTTCTTCCCCAGGTCTCCTGATAAGGTCCACCACATCTCTTGTTTTACTCTCAGAATGGCTAAACAAATTCCACCACTGCCACATCCATGGTGCCCTGCCTGAGATTCTGAATGTCTATTTAAAGAATGCTATTTTCCTAAACTTTAAAAATCCCGACTTCACTAGTACCAAATTAAGGCTGCTATTGTGCAAAAAGATAGTGACCACTTTCCTCACTTTTTAATACTTGAGCCCTAAAATAGTAGCCTTCAGTCTTTTAGAGTGTCTTAAAACTTGCCCATTCCTGGAAGCAAAGACACTTGAGTAGCAAGGAGAACCCCTAAGACCCACATCTTGGTGTTTAATACTTTTAACCAGTAAGAGCAACTGGTGCTTCTTTCTTATTCAAAGAAATGGTTCATTCCCATATTGGACAGGGAAGGAAGTACAGGAGGAAACTGGAACACATTTTGATGCCAAAAATTAAGGAGGATTTTTTTTAATGTTGGAGTATTTCATAAGAATGATGTTGCTAGCATAAATGAGCTCCTATTGACTGAATGTGGGACAATTTGAGTCCTTATATAACTATGTGGAATAAAAGGTATAAACCATTGAAAAAGAATGAGGCCACACTAATCAGATATAGATAAAATGATTAATTAATAGATAAACAGATAGATAGATAGATAATAAATGAAAACTCTTTCTTACAATAGAATGCAAAGTGCCAACTGGTACCTATGAAGAGAGTATAAATTTGAAACATTGTTTTGGAGACATCACATTAATATTGACTTAGGCAAGATTCATCACTAGATGCTAAATTGAGGACGAGTGGAGTTTTATGAGAATCAGGTAGTATTTATATGGTTTAAAATGTTTCCAAGAAATTGCTTATTACCTGCAAAAGAAAAAATAGTAGCTATATAGTGGAGACATCAAACAAGACCCTGACAAGATGATCAAAATTAATATCCCCAATGAAGGGCAGATGGCGGGGTATGCCTCTGGATAAGATACTGTGAGAAGCACAAAATATGCTGTACACGGTATTCTAGTCTGGAGTGCATAACCTGGATTTAATCACGAAGAAATTTCAGAAAAACCCAAGTTGAGAAACATCCTATTTTTAAAAGGGTGGAGGGCGGTGGGGATTGAGGTTATATTCTTCAAAAATGTTAACATTGTAAAAGCCTAAAGAACTTCTCCAGAATAAAGGAGACTAAAGGGCAAGACAGTTGGGAGGCCGAGGTGGGTGGACCATGGGGTCAGGAGATTGAGACCATCCTGGCTAACACGGTGAAACCCCATCTCTTCTAAAAATACAAAAAAAAAAAAAAAAAAAAAAAAGCCAGGCATGGTGGCGGGTGCCTGTAGTCCCAGCTACTCAGGAGACTGAGGCAGGAGAATGGCGTGAACCCAGGAGGTGGAGCTTGCAGTGAGCCAAGATTGCACCACTGCACTCCAGCCTGGGCAACAGAGCAAGACTCTGTCTCAAATAAATAAATAAATAAATAAATAAATAAATAAATAAATAAAAATAAGTACAATGCAAGTACTCCAAAATCCAAAAAACAACAACAAAAAAACCAAAAACAAAAAACCCAAATCTGAAACACTAGTACTTACGTATTAAGCATCCCAAATCTGAAAATTCAAAACCTGAAATACTCCAATGAGCATTTCCTTTAAGTGCCACGCTGATGCTCAGAAAGTTTCAGATTTGAAATTCTGTATTTCAAATTTTTGGATTTTAGATGCTCAACGTGTAGTGGTATGTAACTGTATAATTTAGTCAATAAGTTATTAATTATCGAGAGATGATTTTAAGAGGACTAGAGTAGGAACATATGCCACCCAGAAGTCATGAACTTGAAGCTGAAGCAGTAACTGGGACGACTGAGTTGCCACTTGGGTAAGAGATGAATATGTTTGGGGTTATACAAGGAATTATTACATAAACAGAAAGAGAAAACCATTTAGATGTAAGTAGAGGGAGCTAAAGTGTGTGAATTGTAGGGGATACGTATTAATTTGATTGCCTAATATTCATATACTCTTCCTATTGGTGAGGAATATCAAGAGAGGCGAAATCAGGGCCCAAGTTATGCTATTGGCCCTCTCCATGCACCATGACTCCCCAGTGTCTACAAGATGCATGCATGCACATGGGTCCATGAAAGGGCCATATACGCCAAAGTGACTCCCAAATGCCAAAGGAGCCAAGAAATCAAAGAAGGAGGCAGACAAATTCAGTTTGTCAATATTTTATTGGGGGAACTTATAGACAGAAGCAACGTCTTAGGCAGTTGCAAGACAAATAGATTTCCATACTGCAACCTCCCAGATCCAGGGCTTCTATCTTGGGGGGAAAGTATATGTGTTCTGGAAGAAACCTACAGGTGATTGTGAGCATCATGTCTATGATTTCTTCAGCAGCATCTCGGATTTCTTTAGAGGAAACCTACCATGAATAGGCATTTCTAGACATCAACTAGACATTTTGGTGGCATTCCCAGACTGGGGGTTAGTCAGCAGATTAGCATTTAAAGTCAAGTCATTCTTGTCCCCACAGCCACTCAGAAACTGAAGATGTGACACAAACAGAGTGGGAGTAAGAGATTCTTCCCAGCAGCTGCAGTGATGCTGTTCCATGGGGATGGTGACAGGGTTCAGCTAAGATTGCAAATTTCTGCGGTGGCTTTCTAAGCAGATCATTCAGTGGTGGAATGTTCGCCTGATTCCTCTCTGAGCCTGGTTCTTATGTCTTCCTGTAAATTATGGGGTCTTCCTGAAACCTTTATAATAAATTAAGTTTCTGCCTAAAACAATCTGAAAATGGATTTGATGTTGTGGATGAGAAAAAATGAAAATTCCAGGATGATTTCTTACATTCTGGCCTATATAAGCTGGTAGAGGAAAAAGCATGGGTAGAGGGTGGAAGGGGAGGAGATTTCCAGTTGGCATGTCTTGATGTTGAGATGCCTTTGAACAATCCTATTGGGAATTGTCCAATAAACAGATGGATAGATCTGTGTAGAGCTCAAAAGACTAGAGAGATTTATTTGGGGGCCATCATCTTATATGTCACGATTAATCACCCAGGGAACTAAGAGTTAAAGAAATGGTTATTTATTATAAATCTACTGTGTGTCAGGTATCTACCAAATATCACTGTGAAGTAATGAAATTGCTTTTCTCATGTCACATGCAAGTCAAATAATTACTATCCTGCACTATGGCCTGAACAAAATTGTTCAAAATGCTGTATTTTACTTTATGACTATGGAACTAGTTAGATATAATGCATTAGTCTGTTCTCGTGCTGCTAATAAAGACATATCCAAGACTGGTTAATTTATAAAGGAAAGAAGTTTAATGGACTCACAGTTCTACATGGCTGAGGAAGCCTCACAATCATGGTAGAAGCTGAAGGAAGAGCAAAGGGATGTGTTACATGGTAGCAGGCAAGAGAGACCGTGTGCAGGGGAACTTCTCTTTATAAAACCATCAGATCTCATGAGACTTATTCACTGTCATGAGAACAGCACAGCAAAGTCCTGTCCCCGATGATTCAATTACTTCCCATCGGGTCGCTCCCATGACACATGGAGATTATGGGAGCTGCAATTCAAGATGAGATTTGGGTGGAGGCACAGGCAAACCATATCATATAGTAATGGTCTGAAATTTCTATTATTAGATTCTTTCTAGACCAAAATCTGATTAATATTCTTAACAGAGTTCAAATGATATAATTTTTTTTCAACCACTTAAAAAAATGTCCACTTCTTGATCAGTATCGGAAGAAATATTAAGTCATGATAGTTTTCTTAATTTCTTTAAAAAAGTATTTTCAAATACTAATTTTTGAGGAAAGTTTATTCATAATTTAGAAATAATTTACTTAACCATATTATAAATTATGGTGATTGAAAATAAAATTTTTAAAGTTGTAGGTAAAAATATAAAGGGGATTGTGACATATTACTCATTATTTCTTGGCATTTCTTTATTGCTGAACTATTTTTAAGATAACGTCATTCTTGTTCATGGCCCTCTTATTTTCCCATACTCTGCTGCCCCTTAGCGGTCAATCTGAACAGTACTGGGTTGATCAAACGAGGGGACGCCAAGGCTAAACAGGTAAATGCCCAAAACGGAAATGTCTATTTTAAAATTATCCCCACACCAAATACTTTAACGCATGGCTACTCTCTACTCTCTCCCTTCCCTGCAGAACCCAGGAGGTGGAGGTTGCAGTGAGCTGAGATCATGCCACTGCATTCCAGTCTGAGCAACAGAGCAAGACTCCGTCTCGAAAAAATAAATAATAAATAAATAAATAAAACCTGTATTCAAAGGTGCTTTTGGTCCTTTCCATCATTTCATGATCCTCCTAAAAGACACTGTATTCTAGGATTTTTTCCATGCTTGTGAAATTTCCAGATACTGCATCAGCGTTAAGCAATTAACTGTGGAAATAAGTGAATAGTCATAGTTAAAGACACAATTGACAAAGAAATTCGGTTATTTCTGTGGCCTGAAATAACTTAACCATAACTATGTTTGATAGCATATACTTGGATGTATTAGAATTTTAGACATTCCATTCAGCTTGGAACATGTATTAATAACATTCACTAAAATGTAACCTAAAGAGGATTAAACATTATTTTTTATTTTGACAATGCTTCTCATGTAACTTAACATGTCAAATAATCCTGTTTACCTCCCTTTGGGGATGCTTCAGGGGCCCTCTGTTGCATCCCAAAGTTAGAGGTCAGGAAAGATCATTTTGAAACTGAAATTTGATTTTATGAAGCATGTCAAACATGTTAAAACTTTAAAACACTTGCTATTATAAAATAGAATTCCAGGCCACCACAGGTCTTTCATTTAGTCAAAATGGTTACCTGAAATTTTTAAAAAGGCAAAAACATTTACTCATTGATAGAGGGAAGACTTAACTTTCCAAACAATCTGTCTCTTTTTTTTCCTTCTTTTTCCTGTGGCTTATTCAAAAGGCAAACAAAAATCTTTCATCATTCTTTAATATTCTACGAAAATCTTGTTCAAGAGAGAAAGCCAAATTTCACCTTTGCATTAGTGTACTATTAGTGTCAACCCCAATTTTTAATAGCATCTTATAGACAAATCTATCCTATTTTAATCAGTTTGACCGTAAGGTGAGATTCTCATAAACCTTTAATAATCCTTTATAAATTTTTATTAAAGAGATCAGTGCTCTAAGAGAACCCTGTTGTGCTTTTATTGCAATGTTCAATTTATGGAAAAACTGAATAATACCCCTTTAAATTTAGCCAATATGTTCACACACAGAATTTCTTTTACAAGATTAATTTTTCACAAACTTTCCACAACTTGCTTAAACCTTCAGCTTTATCCTTTGTAACTTAAAACAATCCCTTAGCCCTTTAATCTAGGCAAACAATAAAACAAACAACAAAAAGAAAACACACACATTCCCATACTTTCTTATTATCTTTCGTCAAAAGCACATTTCACCTGCTTGTAAAATTTTTTTTTACAATTTTTGCATGTAAAACTGTTTTTTCAGTGTCTTAATTACATGTTGCAATGTTAACTCTTAGTGATTTTTATTTCTGGTGAAAAACCTGCTAAGTAAGTGGATTTTAATGATGTACTAGGTGTGAAGCCTAGGGCCCAAGACAGATAAGTCTGACTGTTTTTTAGCATAGCCAGGGGCTTGGCTAACTCCACATGTCTCCAGACCTTACCTGGAATCTAATGGCTCCAAAGCAGGTAAGTTGAACAACTTTCAAAAGTTAAAGAAGCAGTTTATTACCTTAAAGAATTTAGCAAACCTAATATCTGACCTACCTAATTTAGACCAACTATCTTTATTTTACCAATAGTCTTTAAAACTCTTTATTTCCCAAAGCTTACTACAGTCACATAAAGTAAAAGACATTACAGTTTTTATTTTTCTGAAACAAAATTTGATTTAAGTGCTTATTATTGTTAAGCCAATTAACCCGAGCTCTTTTATTTATGAATGTCACACACACAACACATATAAATACACAGAAAAACAGAAGATGCAGTATTGGTAAGATTTTTCATTTGCCAGTTTTCAAGTTTCTTAATTGGATTACTGGCTTCAGAGTGGAGTCCTCGGAAAAGCAGGGCTAGGAAGACAGAGTTTCTAGGGTCTCATAAGCAGGCACATCCTGAAGGCAAAAGAGATCCCCCAAAATTAAGGGTCTTGTTTTTATACCAGATCCTGGATCCTTCCCCACACCCAAAAAAGAGGGAATCAACCCACGTCCCATGGGAGTCATCTCTCAGTGGGGATGAGGTGAATGGGGACATAGCCATATCTTCTAGGTGGCCAAGAGCATGCTTCTCTGATCCAAATGTGCAAAGAGCCATGTATTGCCCCATAAGTGCCATTAACTATCCCCAAAAGTACATTTAGCATTTAGCTTTAATTCCTGGGGTCTCATGAGGAAAACAGAGATTTTTCCCAAAACAGTTGTGTGGCACTTCCTGTTTTCCCCAAGGAGTCCCAGGCTTTCTGAAGTTATCTTAGGTCCTCTCGTGTGTGCATCAAGCATGGCAAGGAGACAAATAAAGTAAAACAATTCAAATGACCGAAAAGAAATTAAAAAAAAAAAGTTTTTCTAAAAAAACCAAGATCCAAGAATAGAAAAAAAACCATGAAGGCCTTTCAAATATACCTATAGCTTGAATATCTGCTTTTAATGAAACTGACTTGTAACCAAATATCTTATTTCCGGACTCTAGCCAGAACAAACAAAAAATATTTCTGACTTTTGAACTTACCAAAGGTAACCCCCCACGTGCTCAGAGAAAGGAAAATTCAAGATGGGAAGTCAGAAGTTGTTCATAAAGAGGAAGAGAATCAATAAATGGCAAAAGTCACAGAGATAATGAACCAGAAAGGACTCATTCCCTAAACCAGGAATTGAGCCCTGGCCACCACTGTGAAAAGATAAAGCCTGAGGCACCAAGCTACAGCATTGGGCAGTTTCCATTGCTTTTCTCAGAAGGAGCTGAAAGCAGTCACTTCTGAGCTTGCAAAAGTGATTAAGATAATTTTAACTGATTAAGATAATTTTTAGAACTAACTATGATATGAACCCCAAAATTCCTGTTTCCTGAATGGCAGAGACCAAGAGAAAGTACCACCATGTAGTTACAGGGTGAAGCTCCCAAGGACGTAAAACAAGATGGGAGGGAAATCTCAATGAGTTTTTTTTTTTGTTTCAGGCACCTGCAGCAAAGTGCGTACCTGACCAGTTTGCTGGGCTGGCTTGAACAGTGAGCCTATGGGGGTCCTAGGCCCGCAGTCTATCCTAAGGACCTCTTTTTATGACAGAACAACACAGAAAGACAAATTCTTAGCACAAAGTACACCAGATTCACTACAGCTTAAGACTACCCTCATGAATCCTTTTTCTTATTAATTAAAACTTTGCAGAGGAGACAGTGATTTTTTTACCATTCCTACAACTGGTTTGCAAAGAAACAGAGAGGCCAGAAGTCTGACTGCTAAGAAATCCTTACCATTTTTGTTTGAATGCCACGTTTCTGGGTTCCCTTTCCTTGAGCGGCCCTAGTGACCCTGCTGGCTTCACCATAGTCCTGGGGGTCAAACCGCAATACAAAGGAAAATCATCTTTTTTGGTTTCATGGACCCACAGGCAGAAGCCTCTCAATTTTGTATGACGCCACATGAGGGATTGCATGGGGGAACCGAATTAATGTTTTCCATTCTGGCCAGAGTAAAATACATGTGGCAAAACATGGACATTAGCCACTCTGCCTAGTACCAAATATCAAACTGGCAACGTTCAAACTTGCCCCCAGTTGGGCCCTGTCTGTCATCTTTGATCCACTCAGAGTCAGGTGTAATGATTTTCTGACCATCAAACAAAACTTAATAAATTTAAAAGAATAGAAATCATACAAAGTTGTTTTCTGACCATAAAAATACACTAAATATTAATAACATAAAATTATCTTAAACACTTCAAATATTTGGAAAATTAAATAATACGTTTCTAAATATCACCATGGGTCAAAGAGGGTGTCTTAAGGGTTATCTAAAAAATATTTTGAATTAAATGAAAGTAAAAAATACAAGATATCAAAATGTGTGTGATGCAGCTAAAGCAGTACTTAAGTGAAAATATATAGCAGTAAATGCTTATATAAGAAAAGAAGAAAAATCTCAAGTCAGTAACTTAAGCTTCCAGCTTAAGAAAAAAAGGAACAAATTAAACTTAAAGCAAGTAGAAGGAAGGAAATAAATATTAGGACAAAAATAAATAAAATTGAAAACCAAAAAATAATGGGAAAAAATCAATGGAACCAAAAGCTTAAAAAAATCAATAGTATTAATAAACCTGTTTCCAGGCCAAGAGAAAAAAGAGAGAAGATGCAAATTTTAGTATCAGAAACAGAAGAAAGAATATTATTACTAATACTGAGACATCAAAGAGAGAATGGGGAATGCTACAAACAGCCCTATATATATAAATTCAACAACTTAGATGAAATAGGCAAACCTCTTAAAAGAAACAAACTACCGAAACTCACTCAAGAAGAGATAGATCAATTGAATGGTCCTACATCTAATGAATGTGCTGTATAGTTAAAAATCTTTAAAAACATACAAACTAAGGCCCTTGTGGTTTCACTGGTGAATCCTACTGATATTTAAGGACAAAATAATACCAATCCTACAAAATCTTTTTCAGAAAATAGAAAAGGAGGGGACACATTCCACTTACATGAGATCAGCATTGCCATGATGCTGAAACCAGGCAAAAACATTACAAGTGAAAAACAAGCAAAAACTATAGACAATAGCCCTCAAAAATACAAATACAAGCATTTTCAACAATATGTTAGCAAATAAAATCCAGCAATGTATAATAAGAATAATATATCACCACCAAGTGGGATTAATCCTAGGAATGCAAGGCTGGCTCAATATTTGAAAATCAATTACTATCTCTTTACTATATTAACAGACTAAAAAGTAAAAGTATGTAATCAATAGGTGGAGAAAAAGCATTTGACAAAACTTAGCATTAATTAATGATTAAAATTCTCAGCAAACTAGAAGTAGAAGAAAACATCCTTAATCTAGGAAAAGAAATCTTAAAAAATCTACAGCAAACATCATGCTGTTCATCCTGCTTAGTAGTGAGAAACTGAATGCTTTCCTCCTAAGATCAGAAACCCAGCATGGATGACCTCTCTTATTAGTACTATTCAGTGTCATAATGGAAGTTCTAATTAGTTTGACAGAGCAAGAAAAAGAAATAAAATGCATACAGAATAAGAAAAAAATAAAACTATATTCACAGATTATATTTGTTTTTGTGGGGAAAAGAGTGACTTTATTTTAAATGCTAATCTGCCATGCGACTTCTGACTAACCCCAAGTCCAGGAATGCTGCCAAAATGTCTTGCTGATGTATTACTTTTTATTTAGAAATGCCTATTTATTGTAAGTTTTTCTCCAAAACCTCCCTTGATGCTGTTACAGAAATCTTAGGCCCTGATGCTCATAGCCACCTACATATTCCTTCCAGAGCACATATACTTTTCCCTCAAGATATATGCCCTGGATCTCGAGGGTTGCAGTGCAGAGATCTATTTGTCTTGTGGCCACCCAAGACCATGCTGCTGTCTGTAAGTTCCCTCTAATAAGTCACTCAATATCAATGAACTAGGTTTGTCTGCCTCCTTTTTTGGTTTCTTGCCTTTTTTGGCATTTGGGGGTCACTTTTTATATATACCCTTTCACAGAACAACTGTCTATGTAGAAATTCTAAAGAATACACAAAAAGCTCATAAAACTAATACATTCATTTAGTAAGGTCACAGAATACAAGGATGTTATACAAAAACCAATAATATTTCCATATTTCAGCAAAGAAGAAGTAAAAATTAAAATTTAAAAATACATTCACAATAGTACCCAAATGAATAAATTACATATGACTCACAAGATATGTGCAGAATCTGTATATTGTAAATTACAAAACACTGATGAAAAACAATATAAGAAAATCTAAATAGATATGGAGATATACTATGTTTATGAATTGAAAGTCTCAATATTAAGATGTCAGTTCTTCCCAATGTGTTCTGTAGAGTCAGAACAATCCCAATCAAATTCCAGCATGATTTTGTAGATATTGACTAACTGCTTCTAAAATCTCTATAGAAAAGCCAAGAAACTGAAATGATCAAAAATTCTGGAAAACAAAAAAGTCAGAGGACTCATATTATACAATTTCAAAACTTACTCTAGAGAGCTTCAGTAATCAAGACAGCATGATGTTGGAGAAAATATAAACATAGATTAATAGAACAGCATATGAAAAATAGAGACAGGTTCACAAAAATATAGTCAACTGAGTTTTCGGCAAAAATGCGAAGGCAATTCAATGGAGAAAAGATAGACTTTTCAACAAAGGTACTGAAATAATTGGACATTCACATGCAAAAAAACAAACGAAATAAACCTTAACAGATACCTGATACATTCCACAAAAATTAACTGAAAATGAATTGTAAACCTATATGTAAAATGTAAAACCATAAAACTTTGAGAATAAACTACAGGAAAAATCCGTATAACTTTGGGTTTGGTGATGAGCTTTTAAATTAATCACTAAAGGCATAATTTATAAAACAAAAATATGGCCACCTGAAATTTATCAAAATTAAAGATTTATTTCTCCATGAAAGACACCATTAAGAGAATGAGCAGGGTGTGGTGGCATGTGCCTATAGTCCTAGCTACTCGGGAGGCTGAGAAGAAAGGATTGCTTGAGCCCAGAAGTTTAAAAAGTTGTATGTCCAATGATCTGGCCTATGTATAGCCACTGCATTCTAGCCTGGGCAACATAGCCAGATCCCAGATCTTTTCTGAAAGAAAATTTTAGAAATTTTAAAAGAAGAGAATGAAAAGATAAGCTACAGAGCTACAGACTAGGAGAAAATGCATGCAAATGATAAATTTGATAAAGTACCAGAATACAAAAATAATTCCTAAAACTCAACAGTGGGAAAACAACCTAATAAAAAATAGGCAAAAGATTTGAATTAACATTTCACTAAAGAAGACATATGGATTTCAAATAAGCATGCATAAAATCACAATGAGATGTCACTACACACCCATGAGAATATGAGAATGAAAAAATTTTTTCAATTCAACAATATTAAAAGGTGACAAAGAAGTAGAGTAACAGAGATCTTCAATCATTGCTGATGGGAATGCAAAATGATATAGCCACCTTGGAAAACAATTTGGAAGAATTTTGTAAAATTAAATGTAGAACCAGAATTGACATCTTCCAGTAATTTGCCAAAATGATGAACACAAATGGAAAGAGGAGAGGCACCTGATACATGTTCTCTAGGCCTTTTAGAAAACATGGAGTTGTTCTTTTGGCCACATACATGCGAATCTACAAGAAAGGTGATATTGTAGTCATCAAGAGGATGGGTGCTGTTCAAAAATGAATGCCCCACAAGTGTCACCATGGAAAAACTGGAAGAGTCTACAGTGTTACCCAGCATACTGTTGGCATTGTTGTAAACAAACAAGTTAAGGGCATGATTCTTGCCAAGATAATTAATGTGCATATTGAGCATATTAAGTACGCTAAGTGCCGAGACAGCTTCTTGAAACAAGTGAAGGAAAATGATCAGAAAAAGATGGATCTCAAGGAGAAAGTCACCTGAGTGCAATTAAAGCAGCAGCCTGCTCCATCCAGAGAAACACACTTTGTGAGAACCAATAGGAAGGAGCCTGTCTGCTAGAACTTATTTCCTATGAATTCATGCCATAATAGGTGTAAAAAAATTACCTCTAGATTGTAAAAACATTTCTCTTCATTGAGTAGAAGTGTGGTGGCCCCTCCCCCAGAGTAATATTTAAAGCAAAAATAAATGAATAAATATACACTTATACAGCCCAACAAACCTACTTCTAGATATTCACTCAAGTGATTGAAAATTTCTATTGTTACCAAAATCTGTATTTAAGTATTTATAGAAGTTTTATTCATAATTGCCAAAAAAATGGAAACAATGAAGAGGTGAATGGATAAATAAGCCATGTTATAGCCGAACAATGGAATATTATTCAGCCACAAAAAAACAAACTATAGATTTATACAACAATGTGTATGTATCTTAAATGCATTCTGCTAAGTGAAAGAAATCAGACCCAAAAGGTTATACATCGTATGATCGAATTTATAGGACATTCTAGAAAAGGCAAAACTCTGGTGATAGAAAACATAAGTGGTTGCCATGGAAGGGAGGAGGGGGATGGGTTGAATAAAGGTTGTCGTGAAAGGGAATTTTCAGTATGATAGAACTGTTCTCTATGGTATTGGCGTTATGGATATATTACTCTATGCATCTGTCAAAAATCTACAGAACTATATACCACAAACAATGAGCTTTATGCAATTTTTGAGAAAATCAATCAGTATATTTGTGGATCATAGAATAGAATGCAGATCTATGAGAAATGAATTTAACTGCAAAGCAAACACAACCTAATTTCACTGAAGGGGATAGGTAAAGAGCCGACCATGGTGATTTTTAAGAAAACATTGTTTTGACTCAATACTGTAAGACTAAAGACAAGAAGAACTACACATAAACACTGCACTAAAGATTTTTTTCCCACACAGAGTAGGAGTTAGCAATTTTGAAGCTATTAGGTTGGTGCAAAGGTAATTGCGGTATAATGGCAAAAAGCACAATTACCTTTGTAACAACCTAATTTTTTACATTGTACAAATAAGAACATAAATTGTAGATAATGGGAGCTAGGTTTCTCACTTCTAGAGAAAGAAGCTAAAAATTAGGATGAGGGAAGGTTAGAATGACCCCTATAATGTTGGATTACAGTTGGGAATGCCTAGATGAATTCATGTTTTTATGTATATAGATAAAATCTGATACAGTTATGGATATGTAAAACAATTGGAAAACAATTTGGCAGTTTCATATAAAATTAAATATATAGACATATTTTTTATAAGGCTTATACTGCATATAATTTATACTACATACATTTCTCTATGGACCAGTTCCCTGATTCCCTGCCCCAACTCACACAAACCCTACCTCTGCCCAGTCCAAGCACTTTTATTTTTACGAAATATATTTTGGGGCATGCAGCAAACATGAGGATGGCATGAAGCCTGGAGTAAATATCCTACATACATGAATTAGTATATATACATTTATTTCCTAGCTCTGTCCATTGAGGGGAGCATAGAAGCATTAACACCCTAGTAACAATGAGAAGGCTAGTGCCTTGATCTTGATTTCTCTTCTTTTCTTTTTTTGGTAGGGTGGGGGACAGGGTCTCACTCTGTTGCCTAGGCTGCAGTGCAGTGGCATGATCTTGACACACTGCAGCCTTGACCTCTTGGGCTCAGGCAATCCTCCCACCTCAGCCTCCTGAGTAGTTGGGACTACAGCTACTGTGCACATCACCACACCCAGCTAATTTTTGTAGAAATGGGTGTATTAGCCAAGGTTCTCTAGAGGAACAGAATTATACATATATATGAGTTATACACATATATACATACATATATATACAATTATATATATATGAGTTTATTAAATATTAACTCACATGATCACAAGGTCCCACAATAGGCTGTCTGCAGGCTAAGGAGCAAGGAAAGCCAGTCTGAGTTCCAAAGCTGAAAAACTTGGATGTTCGGGGGCAGGAAGCATCCAGCGTGGGAGAAAGATGTAGGCTGGGAGGCTAGGCTAGTCTAGCCTTTTCACGTTTTTCTGCCTGCTTTATATTTGCTGGCAGCTGATTAGATGGTGCCCACCAGATTAAGGGTGGGTCTGTGTTTTCCAGCCCACTGACTCAAATGTTAATCTCTGTTGGTGACACCCTCACAGACATACCCAAGATCAATACTTTGCATCCTTCAATCGAATCAAGTTGATACTCAGTATTAACCATCACAAGGGGGTTTTGCCCCATTGCCTAGGTTGGTCTCGAACTCCTGGGCTCAAAAGATGTGCCTGCCTTCGCCTTCCAAAGTGCTGGGTTTACAGGTGTGAGCCATGCTACTGTGCCTGGTGGTCCTGGCCCTTGATTTCTAAACAACATTTTCCAATGAAAGGAAGAAGAGCTCAATAGCAAAATAAC
The DNA here is from genome assembly GCF_037993035.2 of Macaca fascicularis. Classification (NCBI taxonomy): domain Eukaryota; kingdom Metazoa; phylum Chordata; class Mammalia; order Primates; family Cercopithecidae; genus Macaca; species Macaca fascicularis. The sequence continues at coordinate 36,474,961 of NC_088378.1, read as the reverse complement.
TGCTTCTAGAGCTGGAGCAGGGAAAATACAAGCTAGTTTAGTTGGTACTGCTATACCAATGCTAATTTCTTAGTTTTGACAAGTGGACCATGGTTATGTAAGATGTTAACATTAGGGGAACATTAGGGGAACATTAGGGGAAGCTGGGTGAAGTATATATAGGAGTGCTCTACTATTTTTGCAGGTCTTCTATAAATCTAAAGTTATTTCAAAATAAAGAATTATTTAAAACATGGGGGAGAAGAGAAAATGTATTCTAGCTAATGGGAACTACGTGAGCGAAGCAAAGAAATAAGAAAACCCCTGGTTTGTGATTGGGGAGCTAGCTGCTGGGAGGGAGGGGTGAGCAGACAGATATAGAGAAGTTATTTAAGCCAACATATTTCAAGCATAAATTTTGATGTTTGGAAAGGCAGGATTGAGACCACGTGGTCCTTATATGTGTAGGGACCATATGATGCATCATCTGAACTGAAGTACGTTTCAGAATGAAAGGGCATGCTCAGAAGACAGGTGGCCAGGACAACAAGCATTAACTAGGACTGTCCTAGCAAACTAAATGTGTGCTCACCCTGCGCATATGCGAGGGGCTTGAACTTGATTTTGAGAGCAGTGTTTTCCATTATGCATATTTAAAAGTTTTACAGACAAGTTCCACCGTCAAATACACTCATAAAATACCAGGTAAAAGAAATTTATACATGTTTCTTTTCTGAACCACTTCTCAGTGCCTTTAATTTACAAATATGTTCTGTGAATCTTCAAGAATGTAATATAATATGTTTCCCAAACATTTCTTTGTAGACCAAGTCCCTGATTCCTTACTTCAACCCACATAATTCCCCGGCTCTCCCCAATTTAATCATTTTGGGTTTTTTTCTTAAGATTTACAGTTCAGGGAATGCTGCAATCATGGAAATGGCATGAAGCCTGGAGCAAAATTCTCAGATTGGAGCTTCAAATATTCAGTGGTGGCTTTGACAATAATAAAGTTGAGTAGACCCGGGGATAGAAGATCCAACAAGGAGGCTATTGCAGTGGATCAGGATGTCAACTGTGAGGGACAGAGAGAAGAGGGCACATACGAATAACACTTAGGAGGTAAAATTAGAAACGAAAATACCAGTCACCAGGAGGTAAAATTAGAAACAAATATACCAGTCACCATGCTATAATGCTCCATGTAAGATTTCCATGGGATACCTGTTTATTACCTCCATGTTCAAAAGCTAGGGCAAAATTGATCCTGTACTTGGCATATGACTAGGCACTTGTGTGATCTTAAACAGAAAACAAGTTAGACTGTAGAGAGACATGGAAGGTGCTTAAAAATAAGGTACAACTGCACTAACTCTTGTTTATTAAGTATTAATTTAAGCTTCCTTTTAATCTAGCACAGATTTTTTAAACTAGTTGTGGTTTTCCCATTGTATTATAAATAAAAAACAAACTTTCATAAGTCAGTTTGTACTTCTCACTTACCAATAAGTCCCTGTCTTGCTCTATTCACCTTTTTGCGTCTTTTACTTCTTTGGCTTTCCCAGAGAATCATACAGTGGTCATGTAAAAAATATTTTTAGTTTAGTAACTATTAAATGAACCAGCAAGTATCTCCTTCTATTCCCTGGAATTGCTATCCCAGACACTGGAGATACAGCAGTGGACAGTTCTCCATCCTAGGAGGTATTTATATTAATAAGGACACAACAAGAATGCAGATAACATTCTCCACTCAAGAACTTCTGGTTTCCTTCAAAATCTCTCCAAGAAGGCTCAAATCTCCAAATTACTATTTCTGAAAATCCAAATTACAAACCTTCAGTCGCAGGTAACTTCTGCACATGGAAAGGATTTATTTGAGGAGATGTGACATTATCACTCATCAAATTAGGAGACTTTTAAAGCCCTACCAGGTTCAAGACACCTGGCTGAATTTAACTTGGTAGCAGCCAGATTCACAGATGAAATATTATAAGTGTCAGGAACTCTTTGTAATTCATTTATCCTAATACTTCTAAATTTTGCAAGGTTGTCTAGACATATTTATTTTTTTCCATTTAAATACCAAAGGATGAAATCTTATTCTTAAGTTTTCAAAAGACCTGGAAGGAATCCATTCATAACATATTTTAAAGCAAGAAATTGCAATAAGCCCAGAATGAGGGCTCAGACAGCTAAGTTTTGGTCCCAGCATAGTCAGTAACTATCAGGGCAACTTGAAGAGGCCAGTTAATCTCAGGTTCTTCTGTAGTGCATTGTACCTTCCCCTCCCAGAGCCCAGAGGTCTATCAAAGATAATATGAATGGTATTTGGAAAGTGCACTAAACCTCACACAGATGTAAGATCCTTTCATGAGTTCCTTCAACGATTGAAATGTCTCTTCCTACGTTCACCAGCCACTTCCTAATTCTCAAGTACAATGCACTACTTTCAGTTCTTTATTTACTTGAACTTTCTGTGACAGATGACATGATGGACCATTCCCTCTTTTTTCCCTTCATTCTCTAGTTTGCCTTTTCCTGGTTTATTTCCTATCTTGTGGGTTACTCCTTTTCTGGGTTATTCTTTCTCTGTCCATCTCTCTTAAACAGATAACATTCCACACTTAGTGTTGGTGAGTTTCAACCAGAATTCTATACTAGGTTTTGCTTTTTTCCACCTAAGTGCATCTGGACTTTTGATATCACATATCCGGGTAATCATTTTAGAAAATAGTGTTTCCTTAATATAGGCGAAGGCTAAGCCAATCTATCTTCTAATTAATTTGGTGAGGGCTTTCTTTCATTTGTAGCAATTGATGCTTTTCATCTAACAATTATATTATATTTGCATATTTATCATTGGAACAGTCTCTGCTTGTTTTAAACCCTGTGAAAACTACGCCCTGCTTTTCAGGAATGCTTCGAATGACTTGTACGTACTAGGAAAACTTGTTTACTAAGTGAGGACCCAGAGATGACTCTTCACTTATTCCTTCATTGTTCCCGCTAGGATTTTGTATTCGCCTTTGCATTTTTCGATAGAGCTGTGAACGCGATCTACTGCAGTTAAAGGTTAGCAAACAAGATAGGCAGGAGCTAAAGGGGCGGGGTGAAGACCTGCGTGCAAGAAGGCTTCACCAGATAAAGAAGACAACTGTCCTCCATTCTGTCCTCTGCTTTTTTGCACGCAGGCTAAGAGGCGTTCACCATCTCTACGTCAGGCTTCAAAGAACAGCTCCCTTGCAATTTTGCTGATACTCCCATTCCTTAGCTTGGAACCGAAGGGGCGGTGAGGGCCGCTGTCACTCAGCCCCGCGGGCCAATAGAAAAGGGGTGAACCCCGCCTTCTTCCTTGAATTGTGCTGCGGGCATGCGCATTGGGCGTCCCCACGCCACCGCCCATCAGCTGAGAATTGCAGCTGAAGGCTCGGGGGTCGGTGGGTGACGGTGGTCGGAGGTGTAGGAGGGAGCCACCGAGGTCCAGGTAAGAGGACCCTGGGGAGGGGGGTTTCCTGGCCGTGCGACAGGGAGGCGCGGTGCCCCTGCGGCGCCGCTCCTCCTTGTTTGTGCGCGTGGTCAGGTGGCCGCCGCCCTGCGCTCTGCAGCAGGCACTCGGTAGGTGAGGAAGGGCCGGACTGCCCCGGCTCCCGGAGCGCCTGCGGCTCCCCATACCCCCAGGCCGGGTGCAGGGGCGCGGCGCGTTCCGCATTCCTGGAGTGCGCGGCTGTGGTTAGGTGGGCCTGGCCAGCCACGCACCCGCCGTGGTCCCATGGGCAGCGCTCCCGAGGCGCACGGCGTGGCCGGCGCCAGACCCGGCTGGGGCCCAGCCCAGGAATCCAGACACGACCAAATGACCTCTTCCTCTTTTCAACTCATGGATTGAAAAACACACTTTAAACTTCCCGAATATAGAGGAACTGAAAAATGTATGGCTGTAGCAGACAAACCGTGTATGTTTGTTTATTCAGTGGCTCGTAGTATTTGTTTTATTTGGCTTGATGACTTAACATACTTTGACATTCTTAGTATACACGTTTAATTAATTTACATAAAAACCTTTAAACATACATAAAATATTTCTAGTATTTCCTCCACCTTGTTTTTTAGTTACTTACTTTCTTTAAATTCAGACAAAGAAAAAAAAGTTGCATTTCTGATCAAATGCTGTGTGTTTTTTTCCCACAAATTTCTCACATTTGCTTGACTGTTATCTATATACGTTAATTTTTGTTTACCTCAGATCGTTGTATTCTGACTATAATTATATATAGTATATAAAACTTGCCTAGAATCTGGAAGAAAAGAAAGTAATTATGAAATGCTGTGCTATTTAATAATGTTGGAAGTGAGCGTTTCTTCTGCAGGTTCTCTGAGCACACCTGGGCAGAGGCTAATAATGGTGTTAAACTGTGTTTGTGATGTGGCCAGGCCTTATAGGCCACTTTGAGAAGTTGGCCTCAGACTTGTGACTAGTTAAGAATTATGCTCTTAACTTCACAGTGTCTGCAGAGGTTAATATGATACCATATTAAGTCATTAACATCATCATTTTTCCTCGGATATGTTACTTATGTTGCTCTTGATAACAAAATCAATTCTCATTTTGATTATGACCCCAAACTTTAAGTGCTGATGATTGAAAAGTAAATTATAGAAAATATCCACAGTAAGTCTGAGTAAAGTTTGCTGTGATTCCATTTAATTTGCAAGTTTCATGTGTGAAAGTGTGAAAAAAATAATCCTTGATATTGTGAACTAAAACCAAGTAGTACAAAAGTTCAGTGATGGAAGATCTAAGGCCAAAGAATGCAGTTAATGTAGTTTGTGCAGAGGATACTTATGTAGACAGTTCCTTGAGCATTTAGTATGCACCAGGCACTGTAGATTACACAGAATGACAAGGTCATCTATCCCCTGTTTATATTCCAGAAGTAGCTCCTGTTTGTATTCCAGAGGTATAGGGATCAATAATAAAGGTTTGTATTCCAGAGGTGTAGGGATCAATAATAAACAGTAACTAATTAGACTATTGAGTATTGTGAAGCAGTAAGTTAGATTGACAAAGAGTGGCCTGTGGTGAGTTCTCACTTTCAGATCAGAGTGGTCACAAAGGTTTCTCTAGCATGTGATGAGGCCTTGCTGGGGAGAAGGAGCCAGTCACATGGAGATCATGAGAAGAGCCTTCTAGAAATAGGAAATGGCACCCAGCAAAGGCCTAAGGCAGCAAGGAGCCTGCGACCTTCGGGATCTGAAAGAAGGCACTGGAATTTTATGTTTTAGAAATGGTAATATTTACCCTCACGCTGGGTGTGTGTTCTTAGGAAGTGGGTACATTCATTCATTCTACAAATATTTGTTAAGCACTTATGATGTAGCCAGGCACTGAGAATAGTGCAATCCACAAAACAGGCAAAAAAATGCTCACCCCCCACCCGTCAGAACTTATTTGGGGTAGAGGGTAGAGAGAAGTCCAGTTGTTTATGCTGATGTTAATGATTAAGAAAGTGAAATTGACCCCTTCTTTGCCCAGAGTAGATTTATAGAGCATGAGATATATGCTAAATGGAAATCTTAAGGATTCTACAGTGTATCTGATTTTAACTGGGAGTAGTGTTTGACACTTTAAGATTACATTTTAACGTTCCCTTTGTTCATTCTTTTGTGTTCTTTAGAAGCAGTCTTGAGAAGACGCTCATCTGAGTGTTGCACTTTGATTCTCCCTTCCTGTTTTTCTCTTTATGGTGTTTGTGTATCTTCATAGAAAGATGATTATTGCGATGTGGAGATTGGCACTGTGCAATAGCTCTTTCTGTGATGATGGACGTGGTCTGTGAATGAGCTGTCCAAGCTGCTGGCCACTAGGAACACAGAATTTTTGAACGTTTGAAAGGTGTCTAGTATGACCGAGGAACTGAATTTTTCATTTAACTTAATTTTAATTAATTTTAATTTTTTAAAAACAAGAGCTACAATGTAATTTAAGTGATATACAATATAAAACGGTGTAAATTGTCACATCAAAAAATGAAATGTAGAGTAAAAGTGTAGTTTCTTACTGCAGTTACCTTGTTAACAGCTTATAATAAGATATTTTTTGCTTTTATTTTAATTGACAGATAATGATTATACACATTTGTGGGGTACATGTGATACCTCAGTAGATGTATACAATGTGTAATGATCAAATCAGGATAATTAGCATATCCATTACCTCAAACATTTAACATTTCTTTGTGTTAAGAGGATTCACAATTCATTCTTCTAGCTATTTGAAAATATGCAATAAATTGTAATTAATTATAGTCGCGTTTTAGGGGTATAGAACACTAGACTTCATTCCTCCTACCTAGCTGTATTTTAGTGTTAGTTAACCAACCTTTGGCTATCCCCCCTCCCGCCATCCTTCCCTGCTTCTAGTAACCACTATAATTTAAGTTTTAACAGCCCGTTTAGTTAGTGGCTACTCTATTAGTGCAGGTCTAGGTAATGAATTCTATAATTATTATTCTGAGCAATGAAATAGGAATTCTGAGTGGGTTTTCAAAAGTATTCAACAAGAGTACTTTAGTGCATAGCTGCTCTGGGCTAGGTAATGGAGACTGATGTGGAAAAGCAGACATCTGAATCAGCACCCATTTAGCCTATACACAGAGATCATAAGCTTTTAATTAATTTGTAGTTACCTATCGTATCTGTCTCTGCATGTATTTGTATACGTATATTTTAAAGACAACCATTTGGTTCCTTTCCTTTGTGTGTCTCATTATCAAAAGAGCCACCTGTTGTTGCCTTTTGGATACCACGTATTAGAATAATAATAGAGAAAAGGAGTAAGCTATTCCTCTCTGTTACCTTGATCAACTCCTGTAGTTATCCCAGGCATGTTCCTTCATCTTAGGAGTGGAGGAATAGCAAAACTTCATACGGGGCTTGCAGAAAAGTGGTAAATCTGGTTTTTCTTTTTTCTTTCTTTTTTTGAGATGAGTCTCACTCTGTTGCCAGGCTGGAGTGCAGTGGTGTGATCTCGGCTCACTGCAACCTCCGCCTCCTGGATTCAAGCGATTCTCCTGCCTCAGCCTCCTGAGTAGCTGGCACTACAGGTGCATGCCACCACACCCAGTTAATTTTTGTATTTTTAGTAGAGACGAGATTTCACCATGTTGGCCAGGATGGTTTCGATCTCTTGACCTTGTGATCTGCCTGCCTCGGCCTTCCAAAGTTCTGGGATTACAGGCGTGAGCCACTGCACCCAGCCCAAATTTGGTTTTTGGTTTTTCTAACTGAGTGAGTTCATCTGCTCTTAATTTTGTTGTACGAGGAAGCAGTATGGTTTAGTGTTTAAAAAATGTCAGCTCTATGGTTATTTTCAAATTTTAGCTCCTTTGCTTAAGCAGATTATTTATTCTCATTATGCCTCAATTTCTTCATGTAAAAAAATCACATTAGTAATTATACCCACATCATAGGCTTGTAAGAATTAACTGAGAAAATAAATTTAAAAGTCGTAAGCACAATGTTTAGGAAATATGAGTACTAGATGAGTGTTGGCCATTGTTAACTTTGTTTTATTTTACATATCTTTCTATCTTTCGCAAATTGCTTTTCATTCTTCACTCATGATACCTGGCTAGATACAGTGGCTCAAACCTGTAATCACAGCACTTTGGGAGGCTGAGACCAGAGGATCGCATGAGCCCAGGAGTTCAAGACCAGCCTGGGCATCAAAGTGAGACCCCCATCTCTATAAAAAAAATCAAAAAATTAGTGGGATGTGGTGGCAGGTGCCTGTGGTCCCAGCTACTCGGGATGCTGAGATGGGAGGATTGCCTGTGCCCGGAAGTCAGGGCTTTAGTGAGTCGTGATCACACCACTGCACTCCAGCCTGGGTGCTCTTGTCTCAAACAACAATGACAACAACAACAGCCAAACAAAGAAAAAGTAAAACAAAACTTACGATTCCAGTCAATCTAAGTGGCACCACTTTGGGTGAATGAAGCCAGTTGCCAATTGTCTCACCAGCAGGAACTTTCTTGCGTTTAGTAGCTTGAGGAAAGTGATGAAGAAAATTGATTGTGTTTGTGACTAAGTGGTTGATTTTCCAGAGAGGAAAAAAGGTGGCCTTGAAAGAAAACAGTGAGAAGACTTGGAGTTCACTGGTGTGAGTTTCGGGGGTAAGGAAGATGCTGTAGAATACTATCCTTGACTTGATAGAGCTGTTTATGGGAGAGAGAGTAGGCCTCAGGTGTGATTGCATGGTTTTGAGACAGGTGAGTTTCTGATGGTCTTATGCTGATGTTGGTCCTGTAGCTGCAAGAACAGATCATAACTTTCCTCTGTGTAGGGTGGAAAAGCAATTGTCTCTGGATGTGCATTATCTCATTTTGATCCTGGCAATGGGCCCAAATGCAAAGTGTCTTGCCCAAAGTAGAGGTTTCTTGTTGCTACTTCCATTGTGTGCTGCACAGGAAATGGCTGAGTTCTTGTAGCTTCACAGACATGTAGACACGAGAGAAAGCCAAGGGTATGAACTGGATACATGGATGTGTGACTCATTCAGGTATCATTAAAATGGAACCATGTGTATGGAGGAGCGTCCCCAGAGAGTACAGGAATAACAAACTGAACAATTTTTCACTCAATGTGTTTGTTTTGGCTTGTAAGCCAGTTTTTCCAGAGATCTACCTGATAGAGGGAAAGGAGAAAGGAAGATGTCATTGAACCAAGAGAAAATTGTCTTTATCCATACCTTGGAATATTGTTTGGCAGTAACAAGGAATGAAGTACTGATATATGATACAGCACAGATGGACCTTGGAAGCATGTTAAGAGAAAGAAGCTAGTCTCGAAGAACACATTGTATGATTCCATTCCTATGAAATGTCCAGAATAGGCAAACCTATAAAGATACAAAGTAGATTAGGAGTTGCCTTTGGCCAGTGAGGTTGGGGAGAAGTGGAGAGTGATTGCTAATGATGACAAACTTTCCTTTTAGAGTAATAGAAATGTTCTAAAAGTAATGATTGTACAATGTTGCGAGTATATTAAAAACCATTGGATTGTGTTCTTCAAGTAGGTGTATTGTATTGCCATATCTCAATAAAATCACTTTATTTATATGAATTTAAGGGGTGCACATGCGGTTTTGTTACGTGGAAATATTGCATAGCGGTGAAGTCTGGGCTTTTAGTGTAACCATCACCTGAATAATGCACATTGTACCCATTAAGTAATTTCTCATCCCTCATGCTCCCATTCTTTTGAGTCTCCAGGGTCTTATTATTCCACACTCTGTCCATGTGTACACATTATTTAGCTTCCGCTTACAAGTGAGAACATGCAGCGTTTGACTTTTTTCTGAGTCATTTCATTTAAGATAATGGCCTCCAGTTCCATCTGTGTTGCTGCAAAAGACATCAGTCTTTTTTAAGGCTGAATAGTATTCCGTTGCATTTATATACACTACATTTTCTTTATCCTTTCAGGAATGTTAATAGACACCTGATGGGCACTTAGGTTGATTCCAAATCTTTACTATTGTGAATAATGCTACAATAGGCATACAAGTGCAGATACCTTTTTGGTATAATTTTTTTTTTTCTTTTTGGGTAATAATGAGGTTACTGGATCAACTATTAGTTCTATTTTTAGTTCTTTGATGACTTGCCATGCTGTTTTCTATAGAGGCTGTACTACTTTACACTCTCACCAACAGTGTGTTCCTTTTTCTCTGCATCCTTACCAACATCTCTACTTGTTTGACTTTTTTTTTCTTTTTTCTTTTTTTTCTGCTCAAGATGTGTTTGTGGATGACTTTTTGATAGCCATTCTGACTGTTGTGAGATGATGTCTCATTGTGGTTTTAATTTGCATTTATCTGATGCTTATTGATGTTAAGCATTTTTCATATGCTTCTTGGCCATTTGTATGTCTTCTTTTGAAAAATGTCTATTCATGGCTTTGGCCCCTTTTTAATGGGGTTATTTGTGGGTTTTTTTTTTTTTTTTTTAGTTGAGTTTCTTGTAAATTCTGGATATTAATCTCATTGGATGTATAGTTTGCAGATATTTTTCCCCCATTCTGCAGGTTGTCTGTTCATTCTGTTTATTATTTATTTTGCTGTGCGGAAGCTTTTTAGTTTAATTAAATCTCATTTGTCTATTTTTTGTTTTGTTGCCTGTGCTTTTGAGGTCTTAGTCATAAATTCTTTGCCTAAACCAATGTCCAGAAGAGTTTTCTCTAGATTTTCTTTTAGTATTTTAATCGTTTTAGGTATTACTTTTAAGTCTTTAATCCATCTTGAGTTGATTTTTTTTTTTATATGATGACAGATAAGGGTCCAGTTTCACTCTTCCGCATGTGGCGATCCAATTTTCCCAGCACCATGTATTGAAAAGGGTGTCCTTTCCTCAGTGTATGTTTATGTCAACTTTGCCAAAAAGATCAATTGACTGTAGATGTGTGACTTGACTTCTGACTTCTCTATTCCATTCCATTGTTCTATCTGTCTGTTTTTATATGAATATCGTGCTGTTTTAGTTACTATATCCTTTTAGTATAATTTGAGGTCAGGTAATGTGATGCCTCCAGCTTTGTTCTTTTTGCTTAAAATTGTTTTGGCTATTCAAAACCTGTATTTGTTTTTTAAGTGACTTGGAGATGCATTTAAAATTGCATGGTTTCAAGGATGTCCCGGATGGTGTTGGTGTCAGTGAATCCCCATGTCTGCTCTTGTTCTGCCTGGGCCCAAGTCCAAGGCTACCTGGAAGGAAGTTTATTCCTGTCTCCCTACTGTAGTGGTCCAGCTGTCTGACTTTAGGTTTGAATTTATCCTTTTATGAAATTGCTTTTGGATCTATCTCTAGGATTTGGTGCGACCCAAAGAGCGCAGAATGGATCAACTGTACCTGAGAGGGAAATTGGAGAATATCTAAAAGCAGCCAGGGCTCTCAGGGTGGCCAGACACATTCAAAGTGCACCAGAGTTCCAGGCATGGAACCAGTACTGTTCTAACGGTCTCAACAGTACAGCTGTTGTACTTCCTGCCAACACTGTTTCTTAGAGCAAAGACACATTTCACTGTGGCTTCTCTCCCAGAAATCTTCTGTGGCCTTAGTTCTATGTGGTAGCAAGCATGGATAGCCTTGGCATCAGAATCCTGGGACTGAATCCCACCTCCACCTGTGGGTGGGTTGGGTTGCCATTACTTAATCATAATAAGCCTGCTGTTTGCTCATCATTAAAACAAGAATATGCCACTTAATTTAAGGAGGAGGAGGAGGTTGTGAAAATTAAATTAGTCTATGTGAAATACTTTTCATGTCGCAAATGTGTGAGAAATGTTAGGCCATTCCTCTCTTTCCCTTTCTGTTGTTTCCCCTTTGTCCCAGCTGTGAATCGTCTGATCCAGGGTTGACCAGGAACCTTCCCTTCCTTTAGTAAATACCATACTGCGTGTGGCCTTTCCATGTGCTCTGGGTCTCTCCACCCCAGCCTTCGTGTCGTTGCCTTTGTTGTTCTGCATACTGGTCATAACCAAGCATCCAGATCTTATGTTTCTATTTCATAAATTCTTTCTAGACAAGGGTGATGGTCATTCTTTTTGTAGCCCTTCTCATTTTAGCCTAGCACGTGATCTTTTATGGATTTGTGGGGTTTTTTTGTTGGTTTGCATTATTAGCTTTATCCTTCCTCCTAAATGACAAACTTGATTTAAGCAGATACTGTGTCAGTGTGTTTTGTTTGTTTTGTTTTGTTTTGTTTGCACCCCCACATGCTTAGTTTAATGCTGGGCATGTAGCGGGCTCTTAGTAGAGAGCTGGCTTACAAATTGACCACCAACAACTTTGCGGTATTCCAGTGCATATTCATGGAAAAGATGGAGTGGCAGTAGTTGAAATTCTTTGCTGTGCACAGTTCAGTACGCAGGGACATTCCTTTTCAACCTTCTTTCCAAACCCTGATTGGAGTGGTGTGGATTGAAGAGGCAGAGAATGTCATCTCACCTGCCTCCTGTGGCAGTATCTCAGTGTCCCTTCCATTCTGAGATGCTGGCTGCTGAAAGGGGAGAGTCATTCGTTCTCCTTCCTCTGTCAGGAAGGTTTGATAAACATTTTATATGACATTTGCTTCTCAGTAGTTGGCTCTGCTATTTCAAATTTAACCTTTTCCATTAAAATTAGAGCCCTATTACCCATACATTCCTGAGCAGGTCCTGTGTGTTTGTTAAATTAGATATTGAGGTTGGTGCAAATGTTATCGCCATTTTTACCGTTACTTTTAATGGCAAAAACCACGATTAAAAGTAATGGTAAAAACCGTGATTACTTTTGCACCAACCTAATACAGTGAAATTTCTGGGGATAGCCTGGAGTCTGTGTTCCATTTAATCAATATTTAAATGCCTGTTTGTGCTAAGAGTTGTTTTTAATATTGGAGAAAGATAAACAGCATATGGGCCCTGCCTTATAATTGTTTGGAGTTTAGTTAAGGAAAAAATATGTAAACAACTAAAATTATATACAGGAAAGGGATTTAGTAATTTTTTTCTTTAAGAGATCAAAGACGTTTTCAAAGGGAATATGCAATTTGAACCTTATTTTAATTGTTTGATGTGTTTAACATGACTCTGTCCTTTGAAGTCCAGTTTTTTTTAATAGACATGAGAGTTTTGCTATTTGATGTGTCACTTTGCCAGATTTCAACTCTATTAGATTAATCAAGTTTGTCCTTGTAACCTTACAGTTTGTTAATTTGGAAAATGTAAGCCAGTAACTTTAAAAATGTAATTGTGTGCCTTTTATATTATTTAGGTGACTGCTTAGAAAACTGCACAGCCTACCAACATCTGATGAAATTAGCGAATAAGCGCATCAGCCATGTCTTACACTCCAGGAGTTGGTGGTGACCCCGCCCAACTGGCCCAGAGGATCTCTTCCAACATCCAGAAGATCACACAATGTTGTGAGTTGAGTTTTAAATGGACTTCACTGTTTGTATCCACTCTTAACTGAACTTGGTGGAGGTTCATAAAAGGACAACTCTGACAGAGGGAGGAACATTCCTCTAACAACAGGTTTTAAAGGGCTCACACTGTTTAGAATGAATACAAGAGAATTATATTTGAGATAACACTTACTGCATTTTTCCATAGGAAGTCAGGGCCAGGCATATAATACATTATTTCATTAAATGAAATAAAGATTTAAAAGGATAATGGATTCTTATATCTACTTTAAAGCTATCTAGTTCTAGATGAGATGATGAGACCTGATGACTCAGTCTCGTAGGTTTGGAACCAGATAGCACTACCAAGGGCTTAAGGAACATAAAGCTTATTAAAAGTAAAATCTAACTGGATATGGGTTAGGTTAATCTTACGATGGGCAAGTATGTGGTACCTTATTAAGGAGCAAGAAGAACTACAGAGGGGGAGTTTTAGTCTATTGAGGAAGAAATTATAGAAAATCAGACCTGCATTCCCCACAAATTATTCTTTGCTATACTTGTCAGAGATAGAATACCAGTAGACTGATGCAGTGTGACACTTCATTCAGAACGATTCATCGTCAGGATATGTATTAAAAAAAAATCATTATAGCAGATTTGAGCAGATAAGTTTTTTTTTTTTCGTTAACTTTGTTTTTTGTTTCTAAATTATGGCTAATCAGATACCTTGGGTAATTCAAGTCATCTTGCTCTCAGTGTTTGGCCCTCGGGGCATTACCTGAACTCTTTCATCCTTCAGAGTATGTTAATACAGTTTTATTCTTCAGCCTACTTCCTTACAAGGCTATTCTTTTTTACAGAATGTTAACACATGTCAGAAATAATGTTTTCAAATGACCATACTGTGTTTCTTTACCTAATCATTAACTCCCCAACAGCTGTTCCTCTACCTGAATGATTTAAATGAGATGCCAGTGTGTTTTAGGAGCAAAGAGAATAAAACTAGACTCTAAAAAGGTGCTGCTGTGTACAATGGTAGAAAATAACCCTTATTCTGATTTGGGTGATTTCTGGGTTTTTTACCTATTCCTGGAAGAACAAGGAAGTGCACAGTGCCAGGCACCATGTTGTCCACAGCAGGGAATATAGGAATGGTACATTGAGAACTGCTGCAGTTTGTCACAGGCCACCAGCATTGGCTCTGCTTTGCTCCTCTGGCATCAGATCTGTGCTGATGGTGGCCACGGAAGAGCCTCTTTTCTTATCTTTTCTTTTCTTTTCTTTTCTTTCTTTTTTTAATGGCTCCCTTGCTGCTGGTTAGAAATAGCACTGATCTGCCCCAAGTGTATATGGCTACCTGTGCAAAAATTAAGGAAGTTTATAATTCTAATTACATATGTGGAAAATTAGGACCTTTATGCAAGAAAGGAGGCCAAGAGGCCTTCCTCCAAAGAATAGAATAAGCATCCTGTGTTGGGAAAGCTAAACAGTGTCAGGAATTGAGGATGAGGAATGACTGTCCTGTACCGAGATTGTAGAAGTAGCAAGCAGTAGGTAGTATGAAAGATACATGGATTGAAGATTGTGTGTGAACATGAACTGGAAGGAGAAAAGCATTGACTTAAATCAGGCCATGTTACCTAAGAAAGAGATCAGTTGATTCAGTGGATGAGAAGTGACAAATTGGGCCAGAGTTGAATATTTATGGCACAGTTGGTAGCTAAGTGTGTGAGTACATTTGGGGCAGTTGGAACATGTGAAGGGCTGGCGATGATACTCCACAGTCTATGTGAAGAGCTGTTAAGAAGACTGGGACTATTCATACAGGTGAAGGTACAGTTACCATCTCCAGATATTTGAATCACTGTCATGTGTGAAACAGAAGCCATATGTTCTGCGTGAACGTAGGAGCCTCCACAAATGTACAGAAGCTACAGGTAGTCAGATTTCAACTCGAGAAGGAGGAAGCGCTTTTGAATAATCCAAGTTGTTAAGGGAGAATTGCCTCCCTCAGGAAGAATGAGATTCCTTATCAATGACCAGAAAAAGGATGGTCAGATATTTCCCAGATTTGTTAATAAGAATTTTAAACATAGGAATAATGGTTCAGACTAAGAGGGTTTTAATTTTGATACTCTGTTGGGATTCATTCCACAAATAAGTTTGGGGGCACATAGTACTTGCTAGATACTGTTCCAAACTGTAGGAATGTAGCAGTAAACAATCTATAAGTTCCTGTTCTCATTGTAGTTTACACGTGTAGTAAGGAGAAATAATGAGCAACTTAATTTTCTGTAAAGAAAGTACAGTGAAAGTGAGGTGAGAGCAAGTGACCGGGGAAGCTGCCTTGACTTTAGATGGTCTTTGAGGATGAAGAGAGACTGGTAGTGAGAAGATTCAGAGAAAGGGCTTTTCAGACCGAAGGAATAACTAGTATTAAAAATTCGAAAGCAGACCTGGGCTTGAAATACTCAGAAAATAAGGAAAAGGGAAAAAGCCAGCATGGCTGAAGCACAGCATCTGGGGTAAGAGTGCCAGGAGATGAAACCAGAGGAGTCTGGTAGGTCAGCTGGGGCCTTGCAGGTCATTCAGGGAGTTTAGATTTCATTTTAAGAGGCAGTGGAAATCACTGGAGGCATTTAAGCAGGGGAGCAACATAATCAGATCTACATTGTGAAAAAATTACTTTGGCTGCTGCTTAAAAAATAGACATTGGGAAAATAGCAGGGAGGTATGCTGGTCATCACAGAGGTCTGGGGAGAGAGATGCTGGCTCGCACCAGGGTGATGGCAGTGGGGATGGAGAGAAGCAATGAGTGTATTTTGGAGGTAGAGCCAGCGGGACTTGCCGATGCATGTGGGTAGGGATGGTAGAGAAAGGAAGGAGTTAAAGATGACTCCATAGTTTTTGCATTGAGCAACCAACTAGTTGGTGGCAAGTGTGTACTGAGATGGGAGGGACTACAGTTCAGGACAAGTAGGGGAGAGTTTTGTTTTGACTAAGTATATTTTGAGATATCATTTAGATATCTAAGTGGAGATATCAAACATCTACTTTAGATACAGGAATTTGGAAGTCAGAGTGTCGTCAGAGTATAAATGGTATTTAAAACCGTGGGTGTAAAGTAATCACGTAAGAGTGAGCAAAGAGAAGAGGCCTGGAACATTAAAAAATGTTGAAATCAGGAAAGTAGCATAAAGAATCTAAGGAGTGACCTGTGAGGTAAGATAAAAATCAAGATGTGGTAGATTTCTAGAAATTAAACAAAGAATGTTTCAAGAATGAATGAGGCATTATCTGTCTCTAACGCCGCTGGGAGACTAAGATAAAAGCAGATAATTGGATTTGGTAAACTGGTGACTTTGAAAATAATGTTCTCATAGCCATATTGCAAGTGTAGATGGAGGAAGGGAAGGAGAAGCACCCACTCCTTCCATTTTAAAGAGACTTTCCAGATTTCCTCCTCACCTCTGCTTATGTAATTGATCATGTGGCTATACCTAGCTGCCAGAGAGGCTGAAAACATCTTAGCAGGATTTCAGTGTGCTCACTAAAATTGGGGATTATTCTATTTGAGAAAGAAGGGTGAGAGAATCAATATTTAGTAGGCAACTAGCAGACTCTGCCGTGAAAGTAGGAAGAGGATCAAAGAAAGGGTTCCGTTTTACACTGCAACAGAGAAATTCTCGTAAGAGTATAATTGCAAAGGAAATGTTTTGAAAGTGAGAGGGCATGGGAATGGACCACTAGAAAGTGGTTCACATTTCATCCACTGTATAGAGGCGAGGCTACGTGTGGAACAGATGGAAACGTGGTGGGCAAACATAGATTTCCTGTTTGAGTGGTCTGTTCTTAAATGAAATGGGAAACAAGGTCATCAGATAGAGAATGGGAGGGAAAGAAGGGGGTTTAGCATATGTGTTGAGTATACATTTAGGATTTGGGGTAATGAATTTAGTGAAACCAGTCATCACTGTACTTTCTCTAATTTTGAGATTCAATGTCTAAATGAAGGGGAATTTAGATTAGATAAAATATTGTTAAAAATCTAACTACTGGCAAGAATGTGTACTGATAAGGGCTATGCAGAAATCACGTGGAAGTGAAAGGCAGAAGTGTGAAATTTCAGTTCAGTTTTTTCCCCATTTGGTAATGCTAATAATACTGGGTGCGACTGAATAAAATGATACTTTGCACCGCATTTAGGTTCTCTTCACACTACATTTGCAACTTTTGAAATTGTGTCAGTACAATTATCTGATTTTACAAAAGAAACCTAAAGAGGAGATGCTGTAAGGTAACCTGTAATTAGAATATGAGCAGCATCTGTTAAACTAAAGCTAAAGTCTTCTTGAGTGTTGTGGTGGGAAAGTTTATTTTCACATTAGTTTTGATGAAATAAATAAACACTTATAAAATATTAAGTTATATGTTTAGTTTATACCAAAAAAAAAAAAAGAACATGGCAGTCAAGAATATTTTAAACCATTTTTTGTTAAAGATCATCTGTAGTCTTTTGAATTTGTTTCACTAGTAAAGCAGTTAAACTATATTATAAAGATAGAATTTATATTAAGCATAAAATGTTTGAATATTATAAATGTTTACATGTAAAATAGATTAGAAATGTAATTGTATTAAAATAATAAAACTGTTAAATAGTTATAACAAACTATGACTTTATTACAGGTTCTGTAGACAGTTTAAAATGATTCAGAGAATATTTTTGTCCTATGAGAGAAAGTGTTGACTCCATAACAGCCAGCAAGGCCCTCGTACCACCCACTCTCCGTCTTTTGCCCATGGCATAGACAGTCTTCTCTGTTGCTGGCCTAGCATGCCATCCAGTCTTTTTCAACCCGACGCTCCAGGCAACCATTCCAAGTAGACTGGAGTTGGCAGGCAAACAAAACTGTTTGTTATCACAGGTCTAGAAGATCATCATGCCTCTTAGAAATGCTTAGATTTAGTTTTCAAACTCTGGATTGAGATGTTCAAAAGTGACATTTTTATTAGCAACATCTATGCCCATTTACCTTCTATCATTTCTCCATATTTTCTGTCAGACATATTCCTAGCTGTGATGTATAGTATAAGGATAAGCAAGCCTTTGTGGGTTTACCTGTATGATAGGCTCGGTCGTCATATAGGTATAAGGTACCTATCATATAGGTAAACCCAGAGTAGGCATTTTCATGGGGGCCATTCATCCTTCCCCAAACACAAACAATGTAGAAAAATATCTTAAGAACACACAGAGAAACTCCGGTTTTTAAAAGCAGCAGAATCAATATATCAAAATACATCACATAAGTAAACACGGGCTTGTTTTTTCAGACTTTTAAAAAATGGAAGTATAATGTATACATTGAGTACTAGACAAATTATTTTTGTATAGCCCAATGAATTCTCTATCATACTACCACAAATGTCAAGAAATAGGACATTATTTAGCCCCCTAAAACCCTTCTTGTGCTTACACCCCTCCATGCCCTTCAGAGATAACCAGTGTCCTGACTGTTAGCATCATTGACTAATTTTCCTTTTCTTAGTCTAATAGAATGAATAATCAAGTAGAATTATTTTTTGTTGGGCTTCTTTCATTATGTTTGTGGAATTCATCCATGTAGCTGCAGGTCATTTGTTTTCATTACTGTATAGTATTCCACATTTAAACATACCACACTTTATTTATTCTTTCTACTGTTTGTAGTGTTTCCATTTTTTAATTTTGTTTTTATTTTTTGCTAGGATGAACAGTGCTTCCCTGAACATTGTTATATGTTCTTTTGGTGCATGTATGTGAAGGAATTGGGTTACTGGCTGATAGGATATGTGTATGTTCAGCTTTTGTGGATAACAGCTAAGCAGTGTCCTAAAGTGGTTGTACCAGATATGAGTACAGCCAGCGTATCAGAGATTTTGCTGCTCAAAGTCCTTGCCAACATTTGATGTTTACAGCTTTTTATTCATTTTAGTCATAGGTTTCTCATGATTTGCTTTTGCAATTCTCTGATTAGAATCAGAGTTTTTAGAATGTAGCTGAGTTAAAGAAATCGGTGAGATGATAGGAAACGTTTCTAATCAGGCAAGCTGTATGTGATTGCATGTACATTTCCTGAAATCGTTCAAATAGCAGTGTAAGCAGTGTAAGACCTTGAGTAATCTCTGGAGCCTTCCAGGACATGGTTTTCTCATGTGTATTTTCTGTGGGCTAGATTATGGTCTCTTCAAACTTTAACAGGCAATAATTCTAACCAAAATTTTTTAGGAGTCCCGAAACTCTTCTAACAGGTACAAGATTATTCTATGTATTGTTAAGAGGCCAATTGCCGTATCTGAATCCATCTGCATTCATGCTCATAAAACCCCATAATAGAAGAAGCCATCACACTCAAGACTAGCTAGAGTTCCACCAAGGCTTATGTATTATTTTTAAGTGTTAGGAGATGGTAAAGTTGGGGCACAGAGGTTTGAATCCTGTCAGAATTAATTTTGTATTGAAGGAAACTGGTGAATAGAAATGAGAATAGCTGACTGTGAAACACAGTCCTTGAGATAAAAATTTCCCTAACCCCTAAATAACATAGTAAGCCTTTCCACTTGTGCTAATGTGAATTCTTGCATGTATTTCTTTTTAAAATAATAACCTGAAAGAGGAAGATGTAGTGTGACTAAAGTTGGAAAGTGAATAAAACGGATATATTGGAAACATAAAATCTACTCATCAGAGTTTATGAGTATAGAAGGTTCTGCTAAAATATGCATCATGTATCACATGGGCTTGTGTATGTGTGTTTTTTCCAGAAAATTTGGAAAGACAGAACCTTCTGGGGCACATAAAGTATGAACGTAAGCTTATAAGTGCTAAGAGAAGGTGACTGAAAAATATTTTTGTTGAATCTTCACTTGTATCATTTTTAATCATATCTCTCCTACAGATCACAGACTTCAGTTTAAAATCGAAACAGATGCTGTTGGTTTCTCTGTGTTGTAATTAGCTTCCCATGCTGCGAGTGTACATTTCAAACTTGTTTATTAAGAAATGGTGCATGGCTCCTGTCCCCATAAGGTTCTTATGACTTTGAGATGAAATTAAAAGTCTATATAAAAGTGTGAGCCCTTTTGTTACTTTTGAGAATGATCACAGTTCTTTTAATTAGTTAGGGTCTGGTGAAGGGGACACTTGTTTTTGCATTTTAACACATGACTGCACAAAAGGGAAACTAATATTATCAGCCTTTTTTTTTTTTTTTTGTGCCAGAGCAAATATTTTTTAAAAAAAGGAGCTCTAGTTCTGAGAAATTAATAAATTTATTGGAACCATATATTTACTCAGGAATTAAGAATGTTTCCTTTTTTTCGGGGTAGTCTGTTGGTGGGATGGAAAGGCAGCTTATTAGAGGAAAAAGAGTTGAAAAATTGTCTCTTCCCCCTTCCTAAAATGCTGTTTGAGGTATTTATGTCTGAGATCGCACATCTGAAAATATGTGGTGGGTGATTTTTTTCCCCGCCTTAGAGGAGAAAAACTTCAGTAGTTTTTATTTCATTGTGATTTTCTTCATGCCTAAGATGCTGACATAAAGCAGAGATAGATGTGAAGGTTAATATCTTATCCAAGGAAATTTTAACAGTGTGACAACTTTTCTTCTCTTCAGTGACTTTTCCTATATGACTCAACATGGTGTTTATGGCCAGATATGAGTGAATTCTTTGTTTTATGAACGAAATCTTTAAGACGTGGCTCCAGGATGCTTCAGGGAGCTTTATCCCTCACTCTCCTGTCTGTGAACCATACACATGCTTCTGCCCTTGGTTCCAACCCCAAACCATAGTAGTGGATGTCTTCCTTCCCCGTATTCAATGTAAGTGTAAATCTTAGTGGTTCTACTGGTCAAATCTGTGTCTCTCCATCTCTGCCATTATCACATATGCCCAAGCTGCTGCTATTTCTTTGAATGACTGCAGTCTCCAAATTGTTCTCCTCACTTCCATTCCCGCCTATTTCAGTCTTCTCCAAATAGTTGCCAAGGTAAACTTGTAAAACTATAAATCAAATCATGTCATCCTATAGCTTGAAAGGCAACAGTTACTTCTGTGGCTTTTATAATCAGATATAAATCCCCACTGTGCCCCACAATATCCCCAAGATCTGATCCCTGCCCCCACTTGTCAACTACCACTCTGTCCCATGGTGCTGCTCTACTGCTCCACATTCCACCAGGTAGATCTTCTTTCTGCTTAGTGAACAGTCAGCTCATCCTCACCTCAGGGCCTTTGCACTTGCTCCTCTTCTGCTTCAGACATCTTCCCAGATCTGCATGTAACTGGTTCCTTTCTGGCATTCAGGTCTCGGGGCCCAAAGCTCACTTCCTTAGCAGTGTCTTCCTTGCCTTATCGTTTTGCTTCCTCCAGTCATTCTTTTTCTCATTAACCTGTTTTGTTTTTATAATGCCTTTTACCAGTAAATTAAAGTACTGTTAGTGTTTACTTATTTTTTGACTTTCCTGCTAAAATCTTGGCCCCCAGAGATAAAAAGCTTAATATATCTTGGCTACAAAAGTATTTACACATAATTTTATTCTTTCATTTTTTTAATGAAATTGAGATCACACTATACAGGTTTTTTGGTGCTTACTTTTTTTTCTCTTCTTATTGGTTGCTTACTTTTTTTATGTGGTTATGCCATGCGTCATTTAATTAATTCTCCATTAACAGACATTTTGTCCTAGGTGTATATGTTTAAAAACCTGAGAACTTAACCATTTGTGTTGCCTCCACAAATGACTCCTCTGAGTTCTCTGTAGATAAAGTGTCATGGTGACCATGTGATAAAAATCCCCATACGTCTGTTTTGATACTACATTTATTTAAGAATTTCTGTAATAATTATTAGTTTTTTTCCAGCATAATCTATGCTCAGTAATTGTGTGACAGGGTAGCTTCTCTTTGATTACACATATTCGTTACTTGTGTAGCGGCTACTCAACTGCCCTGTGAGGCTATCCCTCTGTACATTTTGGTTGATTTGGTGCTGAAGTAGGAATCGAACAGTATGAGTTAGGCTTGGCATTTAGTTTTGGTTTCCTGTAGTGATTTTGGCAATCGTCACCCTCATCTCTTTGATCCCTTTTTGTTGTTTTGACCAATTACTGAACAGTGTTTTTATTAAACAGTGTATTAGTCCATTCTCACGTTGCTAATAAAGACATACCTGAGACTGGGTAGCTTATAAAGAAAAAGAGGTTTAATGGAGTCACATTTCCACGTGGCTGGGGAGGCCTCACAATCATGGCGTAAGACGAAGGAAGAGCATAGGGACTTCTTACATGGCTGCGGGCAAGAGAGGACTTGTGCAGGGGAACTGCCCTTTATAAATCCATCAGATCTCATGAGACTTATTCACTATCTTGAGAACAGCACAGGAAAGACCTGCCCTCATCATCCAATTACCTCCCACTGGGTCCCTCTCACAACATGTGGGAATTGTGGGAGCTACAATTCAAGATGTGGTTTGGGTGGGGACATAGCCAAACCATGTCAAACAGTGATTGCCCTTTATACTTAATCCAAACTGGGTGTTTTTTTTAAGAAGCAATTATTAATTTGTTTGCCTATTAGTTGTTTAGGAGAAACTAAAAGTCATACAAGGTATTATTCTGCAAGTCTTGGTACATTTATTTTTCCTACTCTTCTTTCTCATTATAGTATCATTATCATGATCATTATTTGAAGTTATGTATTAATGATATTGAGTATGGCCACCCACTTCTTTAAGATAGTTTGCCTTTTATTCCATATAAAGTCAAAGTAAATGCCCACAGACATCACCAAGATCCTGTCCTAGTCTACTGCTTGGGAGCCTTCAACAAATATCCAGCCAAGGCCGCTTATTTGTGAATACCCAGTTCACTACCTTGCTGCTGGGCATGGGAGGAGAGTGGGGGCAGGGTGGCCCAAGTACATCCAGTGATTTTAGTTGTATGGTATTTCCTATATACCCTGCTTTGTTCAGTAATCTCTTTCTGGAAGATATGTAAGCTAGTATTTTTAAACTATTTTTAATTGTTTACTCTGTGCCTTGTATTAGGTATCTTTTATTCCTTTCTTTGTGCGTTGTTTTTGATCTTCCAGTCACCCTGGTCAGGTGAGAAAATTTAGGTTTGGAGTGGTTGTCACTTGCTCAAGTTTGTACAGCTGTTAAGTGGCAAGGCTGGTATTTGAGCCCAGGAGAGTCTGGTTCATATAACACGGTGCATTTGGATCATGCTGTATATTTTACCAGGGTGTTACTTGTGCATTTATGTTCATTCCTGCATGAGTATTTATTAAACACCTGTGACATGCTAGGGACTGTCTGGATGCTAAAGGTATGTCATTGAATAAAATAAAAATATCTGCCTTTATGGAGTGAATCTTTAGTGAGAGAAGCCAGACATAAGATAAATAAATAAGTAAATTATGTAGTATGTCAGAAGGAGATGTTAAGTGTTACGAAAAGAAACAATGACAAAAAACATACCGGCAAGGATCCAGTGTGCTGGAGAGGGGTTTGCATTTGACAGATAGGGTGCATGGGGAGTCGGGATGGACTGTACTGAGGAGTTCCTTGTTGAGCACACGTTTGAAGGAAGGAAGGGAATGTGTCCCACAGTATCTAGGGAAAGAGTATTTTCGATGGGGAAATAGCATATCCTTGGGCTGTCAGATGTAAGCACCCCTGGCCTTCAGAGGAATGGAGAGGAGGAAGGAGAGAGAGTTGGGACCAGGTCAGGTAGGGCCTTGCAGGCTGGTGTAAGGACTTTTACTCTGGGTGGAGCCAGGGTTGCGGGGAGGGGAGTGCAGTGCTGGTGCAGAGGCAGTGCAATGTTGGACTCAACCAGAGTTTTAGATTTTGTCAAGTGGTTAAGAAGGGAGAGAGGGGCTTAAGATACATGCAAGAGACTGGGTATGATGACTGACTCCAGAGTTTAAGTTGGGTAAGGAGTGAGTGAAGACATTGGAGGTGAGGAAGCATGGCAAAGTGGCAGGATCAATGGATGGCAGGTTGGAGTTGGGGCCAGGAGAGTGAGCTGGACATGCAGGTGATTTGTAAGTAGATTGCCTGAAACCAAGATTATGAAAGAGTGACAGTTCCTAGTAATGAGAAGGTGTTTGATGGGATCTTGGAGTGTGTGGCTCAGGGAGGGTGGAGGACAGAATCATTTCAATAGGAGACATGTGCAAAGAATGGAGGCCAGCCAGGATGGTGGAAGGATCGTCAACCTGTGGATTGAAATCACAAAAATATTGGACAGAATGGCAGCGAGCCAGGAACTACAACCAGTGAAGAGTGAGGGGTGGCCCGAGGAACCAGGAATGACTAACCGTGCAGTGGGTGGTGATCATGGGGACTGACGTGTTCTGTGTGTCTGTCTGTTGTTGTGCTCCTTTTCATGGGGCCTTTATTTTTGAATTTGTCCTTCTTTTGTGAGTTCCTCCAGTCTCTAGTTTGTCAGTGCATGCATGTTATCTGGCCGTCTCTGAGGAGTTCTTTTGTGATCTTCCTTTACACTGTGATTGCTTCATTGAGTTGTTTTTTTTTTTTTTTTTTTTTTTAAATCCTGTGGATATTTTGGGGTATAATTTTTACCATATTCACTTTGTGGCAACATGTTTTCCTGCTGCGAGTTCTCTTAGGGAGTTTTACTGTTCTTTTCCACATTTTAAAATAGTCTTTTGTGTGGTTACTCTCCCCATTTTTTTTTTTTTTTTTTTTTCAATGGAATGAGTTTGATTTTCCTGGCAGGAGATTACAGTGGAGGGAGAGAGAAGTGCCAGTTTCTCTGCTCAAGGGCTCCATTCTCTCTGCTGTGCTGTGCTGTGCTGCCCTGGCGGGACTGTTTCTTTCCTCCTCTGCCTCTCAGCACCTAGCCTGGTGTAGGAGGGCTTCCTGCTCCATCCCTGATGTCATCCCAATCACTTCATCAGCCCCAAGATGCACAGACACCTCTTTCCAAGGTGTTCCCCTGGTTTTTGAGAAGGGTCGGCAGCCCACGGCCGCATGAATCTGTTCTGTGTCTCCTTTTCCCACCTCCAGCACAGTCCCGGGTGCTTCTCAGCCCTGCTTCTGCCCATTCCCAGCTCCGGGTGGGATCGACTCTTCTGATGATTTGCTGGTGACAGTGTGGAGCTCTGCAACCCCGGTTGCACCTATACGGCTTCCTGCTCAGGACCTGCTATTTTCTGTTGCTTTTGGCCATATTTACACGTTTTCGAGAATTTGACCGTATTTACACATTTTGTGTTAATTTCTCTGAAATGTAATTTTTGTGGCTTTTCTCCCTGCTCCCCCATTCTATAATATGCCTTGAGGAGGGAAGAAGGAGGAATATTCAGAAACATGCTTCTACTGTGTTTCTATAAGAAGCAGAAATCGATTTTCAGTGTTTTAGATACAGCTGTCAGCATGTGTTGGCAGTTAGAACTGATCAGAAATGACTGAAGTAAAAGGTTTGGGAATCGTGCTTGTAAACTGAGGGGAACTCGCGACAAGAGTTCAGCTGCTTTTGCAGCAGTCGGAGAATTATTGGGCCCTCGAGTGGGTGACAGGAAGGAAGCTCATCATGATGGGCAAAAGATGTGTCAGCGGGGTTGGGGAACTGCAAGGCGCAGGGCCTCACCACTGCGCAGTCCTTACCTGTTTGCTTCTTACACAAATCACATTTTCATGTTGCTTCTGATTCCAGACTACCTCAGAGCAGGTAAACTGAGCAGGTCCATGTGAAAAATGTTAGGGTGGTATGGCCATTTTCACAATATTGATTCTTCCTATCCATGAGCATGGTATGTTCTTCCATTTGTTCGTGTCCTCTTTGATTTCACTGAGCAGTGGTTTGTAATTTATAGATTCAATGCCATCCCCATCAAGCTACCAATGAGTTTCTTCACAGAATTGGAAAAAACTGCTTTAAAGTTCATATGGAACCAAAAAAGAGCCCGCATCTCCAAGACAATCCTAAGTCAAAAGAACAAAGCTGGAGGCATCACGCTACCTGACTTCAAACTATACTACAAGGCTACAGTAACCAAAACAGCATGGTACTGGTACCAAAACAGAGATATAGACCAATGGAACAGAACAGAGTCCTCAGAAATAACACCACACATCTACAGCCATTTGATCTTTGACAAACCTGAGAGAAACAAGAAATGGGGAAAGGATTCCCTATTTAATAAATGGTGCTGGGAAAATTGGCTAGCCATAAGTAGAAAGCTGAAACTGGATCCTTTCCTTACTCCTTATACGAAAATTAATTCAAGATGGATTAGAGACTTAAATGTTAGACCTAATACCATAAAAATCCTAGAGGAAAACCTAGGTAGTACCATTCAGGACATAGGCATGGGCAAAGATTTCATGTCTAAAACACCAAAAGCAACAGCAGCAAAAGCCAAAATTGACAAATGGGATCTCATTAAACTAAAGAGCTTCTGCACAGCAAAAGACACTACCATCAGAGTGAACAGGCAACCTACAGAATGGGAGAAAATTTTTGCAATCTACTCATCTGACAAAGGGCTAATATCCAGAACCTACAAAGAACTCAAACAAATTTACAAGGAAAAAACAAACAACCCCATCAAAAAGTGGGCAAAGGACATGAACAGACATTTCTCAAAAGAAGACATTCATACAGCCAACAGACACATGAAAAAATGCTCATCATCACTGGCCATCAGAGAAATGCAAATCAAAACCACCATGAGATACCATCTCACACCAGTTAGAATGGCAATCATTAAAAAGTCAGGAAACAACAGGTGCTGGAGAGGATGTGGAGAAATAGGAACACTTTTACACTGTTGGTGGGATTGTAAACTAGTTCAACCATTATGGAAAACAGTATGGCGATTCCTCAAGGATCTAGAACTAGATGTACCATATGACCCAGCCATCCCATTACTGGGTATATACCCAAAGGATTACAAATTATGCTGCTATAAAGACACATGCACACGTATGTTTATTGCAGCACTATTCACAATAGCAAAGACTTGGAATCAACCCAAATGTCCATCAGTGACAGATTGGATTAAGAAAATGTGGCACATATACACCATGGAATACTATGCAGCCATAAAAAAGGATGAGTTTGAGTCCTTTGTAGGGACTTGGATGCAGCTGGAATCCATCATTCTTAGCAAACTATCACAAGAACAGAAAACCAAACACCGCATGTTCTCACTCATAGGTGGGAACTGAACAATGAGATCACTCGGACTCAGGAAGGGGAACATCACACACCGGGGCCTATCATGGGGAGGGGGGAGGGGGGAGGGATTGCATTGGGAGTTATACCTGATGTAAATGACGAGTTGATGGGTGCAGCACAGCAA
Source organism: Macaca fascicularis (assembly GCF_037993035.2). Taxonomy (NCBI): domain Eukaryota; kingdom Metazoa; phylum Chordata; class Mammalia; order Primates; family Cercopithecidae; genus Macaca; species Macaca fascicularis. The sequence continues at coordinate 36,447,655 of NC_088378.1, read as the reverse complement.
CATGGCACAAGTATACATATGTAACAAACCTGCACGTTATGCACATGTACCCTACAACTTAAAGTATAATAATAATAAATAAATTAAAAAAAAAAAAAAAAAAAAAAAAGAAAAATGTTAGGGTGAATAAATTTGCTAAAAGACCCAGCCTGTAATGTTCCAGCCATCTAGAAGTCCACATTGTTGTTTACATACAATTTTAGATGACTTGTTTTTGTACTTTATTTTTAAGAACTGTGCCCTCAGATTTAACCCTTTATTAATCTACAGTAGCTTTAAAATGCCCCAAATTTCCACTGATTTGACCTTTATGCCTTTCTACCTTTAAAGTATCTGGAAGAAAACCAATGACAAAGTGAAAATTAAATGTGTTGTAAATTTGAGATTGCTTTGTGGAAGCGGGCTATGCCTTTGGATATTCTGTGCTGGGAAGGGGAGCACAGGAAGCCAGTGTAGTTGGGCCCTGCGGGTGGACACTCTCCATTGAGCTTCCAGCCTCGAGACTCATCCTTTAGAAGATCCTTCTCCATCTCCCTTCCCACCCCTTCTTGTCTCTGCAGTTTGGATCAGTGCTTTTGCTCACAAAGAAGACACGTGTTCTCTTCAGGTCATAAGACAGACCATGAGATATGCTGATGCTAGAGGGGAGAAGCCAAAATTGTTTCAGTAGCCATCCTTCAGATTCTCCAGGAAATTTTTCCACTTGTGATATGCTTTTTAGAGTTTTAATACACTTTTCTTGTTTTTTTCTTGATACAAGAAATAGACAGATGTGGATATTTCTAATGATACATTTTTCTCTGCACATTGTACCGTATAACGAACCCGGATCCTAACTCTAATTGTCCAAGACTTATTAGTAATAACATCTTGTACTTTTATTCTTAGATCTTTATCTATGCTATTTCTAAAATGTTTGTATATATATATATTTATATATATATATTTGTGTGTGTGTGTATATATATATATTTTTTTTTAAGAAAGAGTCTCCCTCTGTCACCTAGGCTGGAGTGCAGCAGCACAATCTTGGCTCACTGCAGCCTCCTCCTCTGGGTTCAAGCTATTCTTGTACTTCAGCCTCTCGAGCAGCTTGGACTACAGGGATGTGCCACCATGCTTGGCTAATTTTTGTATCTTTAGAAGAGATGGGTTTTCGCCATGTTGGCCAGGCTGGTCTCAAACTCCTGGCCTCAAGTGATCTGCTTACCTTGGCTTCCCAAAGAGCTGGGATTACAGGCATCAGCCACTGTGCCTGGCCTATATCATCTTGTTTAATACTCCAAACCACCCTCTAACAAAGATGGAGGGCTTGATAGATGAGGAAAGATTGGAGTCTAAAACAGAGTTTGTTTCTTTTAATATTTAGGGTTTTTTTTCTAGTCCTGTTTTAAATATGTCACTTACATGCAACTACTAGATACATGTCACTGTGACATAGTAGCTGACTCCTCCCTCCCAATTATGGGCTATAACTATCTTGTGTCAATTGATATTTATCATCTCTACAGTTCTTATAATTATATCATAGATTATTAAGTATTAGCACTCAAGTATGGTTCACATTAGATAGTTAAGAAATGTAAATAAGAAGCTGAACACTTAAAAAAGGTGACAGGACTCCCCCATAAGACAGCTTCAAAATACATGGAGCAGAAGCTGACAAAACTGCAAGGAAAAATAGACAAAGCTGCAATTATGGCTTTCAATACCCCTGTCTGAATAATTGATAGAACAAGTAGATACCAAATCAGGATACAGAAGATTGAAAGTACTAATCACCTTGATAGTGACAGCCATTTGTACAACAGTCTATTCAACAACAGCAGAACACACATTTTTCTCAAGTGCACCCAGAACATTTATTAAGAGAGACTATATTCCTGGCGTTAAGCAAGAGTTTCAGCAAACTTTAAAGATTCAAGTCATACAAGATCTATTCCTTGACTACAGTGAAATTAAATTAGAACTCAGTAACAGAAAGATCCCTGGAAAATCCCCAAATGTTTGAAAACTAAACACATTTCAGATAAGCTGTAGATCAAAGAGAAGGCCAAACAGAGGAATTGGAAAATATTCTGAACTGAATGTAAATGAAAGCATCATATATCAAAATTTGTTGGATAGTATTAACTCAATACTTAAGGGAGCACTAAACACCTGCATTAGAAAAGAAGACAGGTCTCAAATCATGACCTCAGTTTTCACACTAAGAAATTTAGTAAAAACAACTGAAATTACAAAGTCAGCAGGAAAAAGGAAATTCAAATCATAGTGGAAATCGAAGGGGGAAAAAAATCAATGAAACCAAAAGCTATTTCTTTGAGATCAATAGAACTGATAAACCTCTAACCAGACTGAATATGAAAAAAATAGAAGAAACAAATTACTGATATCAGGAATGAGAGAGATGATCTATTCCAAATTCTACATATTTTTATATGTAAAAATCTATACATATTTACATCTATTCCGTACATTACATAATCTGTCATTTATTTAAAGGATTTTTTTTCCTTTGAAATGGTTTTTATTTTTTTTTTTTTACTTTAAGTTCTGGGACAGATGTGCAGAATGTGCAGGTTTGTTACATAGGTATACATGTGCCTTGGTGGTTTGCTGCATCTACTAACCCGTCATCTAGGTTTTAAGCCCCACATGCATTCAGCATTTGTCCTAAGGCTCTCCTTCCCCTGCTGTCCATCCCCCTACAGGCTCCGATGTGTGATGTTCCCCTTCCTGTGTCCATGTATTCTCATTGTTCAACTCCCACTTATGAATGAGAACATGCAGTGTTTGCTTTTCTGTTCCTGTGTTAGTTTGCTGAGAGTGATGGTTTCCAGCTTCATCCATATCCCTGCAAAGGACGTGAACTCGGTTGTTTTTTGGTTTTTTTGTGTGTGTGTGTGGCTGCAGTTAAGGGAATATTATAAACAACTTTATCACAATAAAGTTGACATCTTAGATGAAATGGATAAATTCCTTGATAGACACAAATTATCAAAGTTCACTCAAAATAAGTCAGTAACCTGCCTGGCTCTATATCAAGCAAATTGAAATTACAACTTAAAACTTTCTCACAAAGAACCAGACTCAAATATCTTCACTAGTGTATTCTATCAAATATTTAGCTAATTGTACACAAACTGTTTCAAAAAATTGAAGACTTCATTTTATCAGGTCAGTATAATCCTTATATTGAAACCAGATAAAGACAGTAAAAGAAGAGAACACTAGGCTGGGTGCAGTGGCTCATGCTTGTAATCCCAGCACTTTGAGAGGCCAAGGCTGGTGAATCACCTGATGTCGGGAGTTCAAGACCAGTCTGGCCAATATGGTGAAACTGTCTCTACTAAAAACACAAAAAATTAGCCGGCAGTGGTGGTGGGCACCAGCTACTTGGGAGACTGAGGCAGGAGAATCGCTTGAATCCGGAGTGGGAGGTTGCAGTGAGCTGAGGTCACGCCACTGCACTCCAGGCTGGGTGTGACAGAGTGAGACTGTGTCTCAAAAAAACAAAACAAAAAACAGAAAAAAAAAAAAAAACTACATATCAATTTCATCTCATGACATAAATGCAAAAAATTTAAACAATTTAATCAAATCCACCAATATTTTAAAAGGATATAACAAGTGGAGTATATCCCAGGAATTCAGGGTTGGTTTAATATTCAAAGAGCAATCATTGTTGTTCATTATATTAACAAACTTAAAAAGAAAACCTATATAATCATCTCATTAGATGCAGAAAAAGTATTTGAGAAATTCTACTTCTATTCCTAACAAAAATTATCAGTAAACTAGGAGTAGAAGTGAACTCTTTAACGTGACAAAAGAGCATCTATGAAAACTTACAGTGTCACACTTAATGGTGAAAGACGAATGCTTTCCTTTATAAGATCAGGAACAAGACAGGGATGTCTGCCCTCACCACTTCTATTCAGAATTGTACTGGAGGATCCAGCTAGTGCAGATGGATAATATAAACAAATAAAAGGTCTTCACATTGGGAAAAGAATTAAAACCATTTGTGTTCACAGACATAAATGTCTAGAATATCTGATGGAATCTACAATTTAAAAAAAATTACTAGAACAAAAAGTCAATTTAGTAAGGTTGCAAAATATATGATCAATGTACAAAAATAAATTGTATTTCTCTATACTGACAATGAGCAATCAAAATACAAATTTGAAATTTAAAAAGCTGGCATTTACAATAACATCAAACATTATGAAATACTTGGGGGCAAAATAAGTGAAATACGTGAACACTGAACAATACAAAATATTGCTGAAATTAAAGAAAACCTATACGATTGGGAAGATATACCTTGATCATGCATCAGAAGACAGTATTGTGATTTGAACGGACACTTCAACAAAGAAGATATTCAGATGGCAAATAGCACATATTTGCCATCTCAACTAAGGATGTTTGGATACTCAACATCCTTAGTTATTAGGAAAATACAAATTAAACACACAGATACCACTATTAACCTATTTGGCAAAATTTAAAAGACTGAGCGTACCAAGTACTGGAGAGGATGTTGAGGAACAGAAGCTTTCATACACTGCTGGTGGAAGTGTAAAATGGAACTGCTTTGTCAAATAGTTTGGCTGTTTTAAGAAAGCTAAATGTAACATCTATTGTACCATCCAGCCATTCTACTCCTGTTTATTCACACATAAAAATTAAATATATGCTGATATAAAGACTTGTAGACAGATACTACTAGGAGCTTTATTTGTAATGGACAAAAACGGGAAACAACACAAAGGTCCATCAATAGGTGAATAAACAAATTGTGTTGTATCATCCAGTGGAATACTCAGCAATAAAAGGAATGCACTATTGATATACAGAGCATGGATGAATCGTAAAATAAGTAGGCTAACTTAAGCCAGACGCCACACTTTTTCAAAAAAGAGTAAATACTTTGTGATTTCGTTTATATAAAACTTCAGAAAATGCAAAATAACGTAAAGCAACAGAAAGCATGTTAGTGATTGCTTGGTGATGAAGGGAGGAAGCAACAGATATATGCAGGAGGGAGGAAATTACAAACTACAACAAGGAAACTTTTTGAGGGTGAAGAATCTAATAACTGTCTTAAGTGTGATGATGGTTTTACAGATGTACACATATGTGCAAACTTGTAAAACTGTAGTTTATATATTTGCAGTTTGTCAGTTGTACCTCAATAAAGTGGCATTTTATTAAAACAATGTTAATAAGAATATTCTTATTAATTCATTTCTGACCTTCAAGAGAACAACAGACTCTGTTGAACTCTTGCTATATCCGGTACACGGTGCCTACCTGTATTGTTCTTGGTTAAAGTTTATGACAACTGAGAAATAGGTGCTTTCTCACTGTTGAAGCAATTGTAGCTTGGGGACATTAGGTAAATTGTCCAGGGTCAGCCCAGGAAGAAGTGAGATAAGGTTTCCAAATCAGGCTTTCTGGCTCCAACTGTGCCTGCTGGTCAGCCTTCAATTGTACTTCTTCCTCAGTGTGATGTGGCTAAGTCTGTGTTGGAATCTCAAAGTCACTTGTCCAGGGATTTTACTAACCATTATTTTTTTCTATGTTTGGCTGTTACAAGTTGGTTATTTTATGTTGAAAACATGTTTTCTGCTAAAATTGAAGACAGCTATTCTTAGTTATTTGGAGACAGTTCTTTGAAGGTACTCTGTGTGTGTGTTAGGTTGATCTGCCATGCCGCCACAGCCTGGCCAGTCTCATTTGTCAGACAGCATCCATTCGCTGGTGAACTCTGACAGGTGGTAACATTATGTATTAATAGCCTCTGATACCAAATTCAGCCTACAATTTTATGACAAACTATTCTTTACTGTAAAGCTTTTTTTCTTAAATAGTCCACTAGATGGCAGCAGATCCATGTGGAATAGAATGGGTCTTCATTGCTGTAGATGAAGAGCCAGAAATGGGACACTGTTTTGTTTTTGATGACCCAGTAGTGCCTCATTTTCGGATGTGTAGGAAATGGTATTCTTTTTCTGTTATGAAAAAGTGTAACATACTCTTTGAAGTCACGTCTGTGGAAGTGAGTAGTGGTACAGATAGTTCAAAATTGTAGATAATGCAAAAATAATTTTTTCTTTGTATTCTCATAGAGACACATGTTGATTTAATCCTATCTGTATGCATTAGATGAACTTTTCTTCAAGAAACTGTTTATGCTTAAATAATTCTTTTTATGGTTGGAAAAACTGCAGCTTGTTTCATGAGTTTTTTTCTTTAATTGGACCTAGGCCGATCAAAATAGAAGATGACTGTCCTATAAATTCATAGCACCTAAGGCTAGATAATGAAGTGAAATCCTACAGACTGGACTTGGGAGAAAATAGGAGGATTATTTATTTTTCCAGATCACCATACTGCTTGTCATCTGACTAGAAACCTCTTATCTCCCTTTCTCTAAGCTTATTTTTCTCAAGCATTTTTGAATATGGTCAATTGGGGCGTGGCAGAAGATCCTGTGAACCCACATATCCTACTATCCATGCCTTCTAGAAGAGGAAGAACTTAGGAGATAGCCAAAAACCAGAGAGTCATAAAATAATAGAGTGCTAACAATATTTTTGCAGCAAATATGCTATAAAAATGCTTATCCAAAGCAATGAAAACGTATTTTGTTTCTAAATTAGTATAAGAGCAACAGATGAAAATGAAGTACTCAAGCCAACACCTATGATGGGTGAATAACATATTCTGAGAATTAAAGAAATTCAACTCAGTGTACATGCATGCATGTTCAATGGAAATTTTGTAACATTGTTAAATATTTTACTAGATAGACTTAACAATATAGTGACTACAGCAGATCCTCCATTTCCGTGGGTTCTGCATGGATTCAACCAACCATGGAACAAAAATATTCAGAAAAATTTAAAAAATAAAAAATACAAATAAAACCCAGCACACTATAACAATTTACATATCATTTATTTTATATTAGGTATTGTAAGTAATGTAGAGATGATATTCAGGAGGATGCGCATAGGTTATATGCAAATACTCTGCCATTTTGTATTAGAAACTTGAGCATCTGTGGATTTTGTTATCTGTAGGAGGTGGATGGAGGGAGGCATGGAACCAATCCTCTAGGGATAGTGAAGGATGACAGTACATTCAAATAACATGCCAAGTTGAGTTTTTAAATACAAGGTTTTAGTAATTTTTAATAATTGAGGACAAGGACCGGCCAACTTTCCCTGTAAAGGGCGGACACTTTTAGACTTTCTTGCATTTTCTTTTTTTTTTTGTTAACCCTTTCAAACTGTAGCAACAGTTCTTAGCTTGGAAGTCTATACGAAACTAGGTTTCAGGCTCTACGGGCCATAATTTGTTGACCCTGGTGTAGGAGGGTAATGCTAGTTGTATATAAAATGAAGTCTCTGGAATCTTGGCAGTTCATAAAACCCGGAGAAAGAGCAGGCATTTCTTTCTTGATCACTTTCAGCTGGAAGAAGGACCCTTGTGATCCACTGCCGGACCTAAACTTACTTTGAGCGCTGCTGGAAACCTCTAAACATCTCAGTTCAACTCCTTCAGTTTACTTTTTCAATCTAGACACACTTATTTTTTCTTTGTTTGCTTTGTCAACTGTCACACACCTGGATTATGAAATAATGTGTTTTAACGTCTTTTACTTTCAGTTCTTTTAATACACTGAAAAAAGTTTTTTGAAAACCAAGAAATCTACATTCTAACCCTAGCTCTTCTAATAAATAGCTATAGTTGTTGGAACAAGTTAGTTATTCTGTCTGGTTCTCAGCTTCTTTGTTTATAAAATAGGATTGAACTAATACCATATAATATTTCTTCCAAATTTGATTTAGTAGTTTCAGATTTATGTTTCTGTAATCCCTTTATCACCTGATCAGATGATGCCTTTAATTGATCCTCAAGTGTAGACCTGCTCAATTTAAAGGAACACAACAAATTAATGTTGATGTTCAACAGCCCTCCCATTGTGCCTGGTACATAGTAGATGCCCAGTAAATGTGTGTCGAATGAATCAATGAGTGAATAATAAATGGGCATAACTACCTTTCTTAACTCTCCATTTATTTATGCTTTATGTTTTAGAAATACATATTATTATATAAGTTTTGGTCTTTCCAGTATTCTTTTTATGGTTCACTCATAAAACTATTCATTGAGGGTCAACAATATGATAAATTCTGGAAATACCAAAATGAATAAAACTTAGTCTTTGCCTTTAAGAAGTTTGCCTTCTAGTTAGGGTGACTAATAGGTATTCTGATCATTTCAGTGTATGTCTGAGTATGACATTAGAGGTTTGAATCTCCAAACTGAAATGTCCTGTTTCTTACCCTTCAAACCATTACAAATGCCACCTTCATTACAGCTTTTTGGATTGTTCTCCAATAGAACACATATATTATAATATAGGTCATTGTTTGAAACATTGTTATAGCATTTGTTGCTGCTGCTCCCTCTGAGTTTATATGGTGTTTGTACTTTCTTTTTGTCCTTTTCTAGATTGTATGCTGCATAAGTGTAGGGGGACTTGTCTTCCATTTCTATTCATGAGAGGCAACTCGCTCTCATTAGTTAAATGCATTCTATTAGGCAATAACATAATGGTTGTTTTCTAAGAGGCTTCATTTTATGAGACATTGTATTATCTTAAAAAATTGTTTCAGAGTGACAAGGAGGTTGTTAGCGAGATCATTTGATTTTTAAGAAATTTCAGTATCTATAAAACCTAAATCTACAAAGCCAAAAGCACAGAGTAAATGTAGCTTTTGATTGTAACTAGATTGTTAGTAATAGTGACTAATACTTTCATTATTAATCACTTGAATTATAATGAAGGTAAGCAATGTTCAAAGAATCTTAAAACAGTTTTGTTGCTTTGACCATCAGTTTTTTTCCCCCTCCAAAGACTGGCTCTGTGATGCTGCTTCTCAGTGGTCATAATATTATAACCGAAAAGATCCCAGTGTAATAGTAGCTTTGGGTATTAGGTGACCCAAAATAAATTTCACTGTAATTTATCCCTTTTGTTTTCTACAGTGAATACACTTCCTTTTTTTGTACCTAAGCTTAAAAACAAAAGCTCCTGCCTGACATACTGCTGCTATCCCTCATACAACGAGAACTCCTTTCCCATTTCCACAGAAAGGATAAAACAGGTCTATTCAGTTCCTGTAGCCAATGCCAAATCTAGGGGGTGATTTCCTGTGCGCTCCTCTCTTTCAGCAAAACTGAGCAGCAGTATCCCTTAGCCTGTGGAACAGTGTCTCTGTAACCACAAACAGTACGTTCTATATATAACAGTGGAGGAAATAGATAGGGAAGGAGACAGACAGTTAATATATCTAAATATATACATTGCAGAACAAGAGAAAGAATATTGGCAGGTCCTCAGTTGCCACTCTACAGCTGATCACAGGCTGCAGTTTGTATTACTATTTTCCTGTTATAATAACCATTCCACGTTCCTCTTGCTTTCTTTCAGTATCTCAGCTGTTTGGGATAACCCAGATTTTCATCCCTGGGTCCTTGTTGCTCCTGCTCACAGGCTATGCGGTACTCACTTTTATGATTGTAGATGGCATTATTATCAGGTCCCCTCCAGTTCATCTCCCTTTTACTTGGGTATGAGCATACCCAACTTCTGCTTAATAATTACCTCAATCAACATACTACCTTGTCCCTAAATGACCAGTTGTAGTCTTGAAAACGTGATTGTTTTCCTCACTTGGATATTGTCTCTAAATCATCTTGAGAGATGGAAAAAATTGTACAAATGGATAATTAGATGTAATTGTGAAATACTGCACTTTGTCCCCTTACTTCCCAAATCCAAGTTTCTTTCTGGCTGTAGGTGAAACAGCACCCTGGAGTGCTGGTTCTTTGAGACCATAAAGATCCTATAGGACAGCACTTCAGTTTCCCAAGATGCTTGTCTCCCAGGTGGTGCCAGGATTGAGTCTCAGTAGGCCATAAACATTCTAGAAGTCCAGCAGCTTCTAGATAACAGAATGCATGGCAGAGCAGTGAATCCCATTGTCCTTGATTTTTTTTTCTCTGTAATTTCTTGATCAGAAGCATCAGTGTGTGGAACACCTTGATTGTGACTAATAGGTGGACTAGGAGTCTGGTAGAAGCATGGGGTGGGGTGAGTGGGGACGGGCGGCAAGGGGCGCAGTGGGTGCTTAGAGGATGCATAACAGAACCCAGAGTAGTACCATTGAAGTGAATATAAAATTCTGCCTCCTCCAAGACGGAAGGAGCACAGTTATCTTGTCACCAGCTAGCTGGGTAAACCCTCAACAACGTCACATCACTAGTTTGCTTTTTATTTTTAAATTAGCGCATTATTCAAAGTGTTTGTAAAGGTAATTAGCCATAGGAAATAAAATCGGTAAAATCATCTCTGTAGGGCATATGGATATGCATCTGGGAAGACCAAAGGATGAATGAAAACATTAATACAAAAAATCAAAAATAATTTACTAGGGTATAACATGAGATTGCTATTGTTGCAAATTGGTATATGGCAATGCCCATGGTCACGTCCACCTGAGTAAGGGGAAATCCGTATTGGTGAACCTCCCTCTGGCTTTTGTTCTGACAACCATTTATTGCTAGTTTATTATTTCACTGAACAAGTGCTTCAGGAGTTGGGGTGAGGGATAGGCTGACTGACATACGTAGAACAAAATGTAGAAAGGCTGTACCAACAAGAGAACACCCAATTCATGGTGAACAGCTTGGCTCGCTTGGTTACCTTGTACCGTTGTGTACTCTATCCAGGGCTCAGTAGCAAGGCCAGAATGAGTCCTCGAAAGGATGGTTTTGCTCCAATATTCTAAGGGACCCCTATGTTTTTCCTATTGGGATTTGCTACTAGTTTCCTTCAGTGCCCTGAAATTACACAGGCTTGGTGTACCATTGGATTAGCTGAGTCATTAAAGCCAAGTTGTAGATCTGCTTATACCACCACTTGAACTCTCTGGATGGCCTTTTCTTTTTGGGAGTTGAAGCTGAAGCTGGTAACCTTTGGGTCATTCAGTAAAGGGTGGAAGCAGCATTAAAAAGTCTGTTTCTCATTTGTACTTGAGTCTACAAAGAAAAGCACTTTGCAGAAGTATGTCAGTTATCTACAGATTAATTCACGAAGATTTTTCACTGAGGAAACACTGCCCTGTATTTTCATGGCTTTATTTTCTACCTGCTGGCTTACTTATGCTTTGCAGACATCTAAGAGTACATGTTGCTTCCTGCTTTTCTGGTCCTAAAAGCAGATGTAACAAGTCTATTGGACTAATGTAGTGTCCTGTAGGAGGAGATGATCCATATCCTTGACAACAAAATTGTAGTACAGAGATTGACAGTGTACATAACCATGAGATAAACCTGTGAAGGCTTGCTGATGTCCCATCCCATTGATAGCAAATCCTTCCTCATGTTCTCTTTTAGAATAGAGCAAAAAGTGTTTGCCGTATCAGCAGGTATATACAAGTAGCTAGAGATTGTGATGCTCTGTTGTAGTACATCCATCACATTTTGAGGAACATTGCAGTTGGAGTCACCACCTGAATAGCTTTTGCTAGTTGTCATGAGCATTAGCCTTCTGCATCCTCCAGATAGACCAGTTAAATGGGAATGAGAGGCATGTCCACTCCCTGCTCTTTCTGTCCTTTGTGGTGGCATTTCTGAGTAATTCCCAGGGAACAGATAATGCCCTTGGTTTTATTGTTTCATTAGAGTGGGTCCCCAAGGAGTTCCAGTGATTTCTTTCTTCCATAAGAACCCTTACTTAGGGAGTATGAGTGAGAACTGGGGGTTGCTGAGTATATCTGTTATCTGTTCAGAAACCGGAAATTACCACATGGTGGAACTAGGCACCCACTGGGCCTGTCAGAATCTATTTCTACTCAATTCTTTCATTGGCTGAGTAATTTTATATAGCATTCATGTAGTGTACTTGTTTGTACTTTGCAAGATTGATATGCATTTCAGTCCTTTTTGTGCTATTCGGTTTATTCATGAATATTAAAGTTCCTATTCTTGGCCCATTTTTCTTTTTTTTTTTTTTTGTTATGCTTTAAGTTCTGGGATACATGTGCAGAATGTGCAGGTTTGTTACATAGGTATACACGTGTCTTGGCCCATTTTTCTACTGGATTGTCTGGCATTTTCTAAATTATTTCTAGTTATTGACTATTGCTCCTTCTTTCTTATATATTATGTAGTCTATACCTTTTGTTTTTAAGGCTTTTGATTGAAATTATATCCTCAACTGCTTTTCATAATTTTTACCAATCAGAAATGTGGAAGTTTAATTATCAGTGAAGTTGAAATTTTGTTATATATACATTTGGCTTTTGTAAATTGCAAGATTATAACCTTTGTCCATTTTTTATTGGGCTGTTTTTCTGTTACTAAAAATAACTACCACTGTAGTTTAACCTTTTTCCTCTTCATATCCTGCAGTTACTGTCTCCCATGTGTATACAAACACACACTTACATAAGTACTTGTGATATATGTACACATTTTTTATATAACATTTAACAAAGTTCTTTTATGTAGTCAAATTTGTCAATATTTTCCTCTGTGGGTTTTAGTTTTGTATCATCCTTAGCTAATATTTTATATCTCTTACTCCAAGATCATATATAAGATCATATGATAAAAACATTAATATTTCTTATAGCAGTTTAATATTTTCAATTTTACTATTTAAATTAATGGTTTATTAAAAATATATTTTGCTATGCTGGGAGGTAGGGTTCTTTCTCCCCCGCCCAAATGGTTAGTCAGTTTTCCTGGTGTCATTTATTAAATAATTTATTTTTTCTCACTTGCTATGGTTTTTTCCTAAAGAACAATAACCCTTTAGAGTTGAGATAAACACCTGCCAGTAGTCTATCGATGCCCATACTACAGTTTGTATTATCAATACACTTAAGAAAATAAAGCCCCTATAAGGCAGTTCAAGAAAATCTGTTGAGGTTGAGAGGGAATATATAGCTAATCACAAGCAGCCATAAGTTAAACACAGCAAACAAAATTTGTTCATCTTATGAAAGGAAAAATCAACTCCCAAAAAGCAAAAATAAATTCCTGTTAAATTAACCAAATGCTAACAGTTACTATATGCTTTGATTCCTCTCTAGTCTTTCTGTTTTTCAGCTTTGACTTAAAAGCAGTGTTTATTACTTCATTCCCAGTGACCAAAACTTATCCTGCATTTTGTAATACTTTATCGTTCCCTTGAGCGTGTAAATAATGAATATTTTTAAAGCATTTAAGCTATATAAGTAAACCACTCATTTAAATAAAAAGAGTGGGAGGGGGTTAGATTGTTAAGAGTTCTTTGGATTTTCAGATTATTTCCACTTGACGTTTTATTTATGTACCATGACATTTTATTTATGTCCCCACACACATAAAACTATATAGATCCTCCCCTTTTGTGTAGAGCCTTTAAAAAAAAAATTGCAATAGTCGTAGACTTCCGGATTGTGAGTTTAACATGACTTTTAAGCCCTGCACTTCTTATTGAAAAATTTTTAAGTATTCTAAACCTCACAAAATATATATAAAAGTGTAGTACAATGAACCTTTCATCCGGATTCACCAGTTGTGGGCAGTTTTCAACTTCTGTTTAATGTGTTTTTTACTTTCTGTATTCAAATTTCTCCAATTGTCCCTACGATTTTTTTTATAGTACTTGCTTTTTCCTGATTCGGAATCCAGTCAAAACTCATACAGTGTCTTTCGGGTATTTTAATTCTTTAATTTAGAAAGCATCCCTGTCTTGGTCAACTTTTTTCTTCCCTTTTTTGACATTGACTTCTTCAAATGCTCAGGCATATTATCTTGTAGATTGTCCCACAATCTAAACTGGTCTAATTTCTTTTTGTGATTAGATTCATGTTAAATATTTTGGCAAGAAAAATCCATAGATCATATTGTGACTTTCTCACTGCAGCATGTCACAAGGTTCATAATGTCAGTTTTTTCCATTCTCACTGCTAAATTTGGTCATTTGTTTTCAGACAACAGATTTATATATGATAAAGTTATGTCTTTTATAATTAATGTCATCTGTGTGGTGGTAATTTAAGTTGTGTGAATGTCCTGTGATTTTAGCATTTTTTGATGATCTTGCTAAAATCAGTTATTACATGGATAATTGAAAAATGATTTTTTCTAATTCTATTATTCCTTTCTCATTTATTAACTATAACTTATTTACATTATATTCTAATGAAATGTGTAATCATTACTTATTTTCCTCACAATTTTTATGCTAGTAGCATTGAAGTCTGTGTGCCATTGTATTTAATATCCTAATGGGATAAGGAAGAAGATGGTATTTTGGGGTCATAAGTGCATTTTCACAAGTTAACGTTCCCACACAATTTCCTCTTGAAAATTAATTCATTTTTGTTACTAATTAGATTTAAGTAAACCGTTTATTCTTTTTCCCAGTTAATATTTTCTATTTTCATCTTTGTTTTTCTGTCTGTTTTCAACTGCCCAATTGCTTGTACATATTTTTAACTCATTGTTTCTGTTGCCTTAACTTTTGTGACAATTAATACATGAATTTTCTATTATAATAGCTGTAGAAATACAAAGAACTCTGAATCAACTTGGAACACCTCAAGATTCACCCGAATTGAGGCAACAGCTGTAAGTAGTTAAACAAATAAAAGAGAAAGGAAAAACTCTATTGCTATTATTCTGTTGCTTTTACAATATGTAGTGTTATGTTTATTGGAGGAAAAAAATGGAAAAACAATGGAGTTTTTCTCCTACCTTATCCATACATTTGTTCCGAGCTTTTGTGTAGATTTTTCCCTGTCTGGAGTAGGAAGGTGTTTTTATTTTAAAAATCTGGCAGGCCGAGGCAGGCGGATCATTAAGTTCAGGAGTTTGAGAACAGCCTGGCCAATATGGTGCAACCCCATCTCTACTAAAAATACAAAAATTAGCCAGGCATGGTGTCAGGCTTCTGTAGTCCCAGCTACTCAGGAGGCTGAGGCAGGAGAATCTCTTGAACCCAGGAGGTGGAGTTTGCAGTGAGCCAAGATCACACCACTGCACTGCAGCCTGGGCAACTGAGCAAGACTCTGTCTCAAAAAAAAAAAGAAAAGAAAAGAAAATTCTTTGATAGGCTTACCCTATCAAAGCAGAATTTCTTTAGTTGCATTTCTTATAGTTTTTAGGTAGGTTGTTTTTGACAGCTGTTGAAAAATTATACTCTAGTATCTCAATTTATGTGATTTACTTTCCATAGCTAACAATCCCTGCAGTCACCAGAGTTTTATTTGGTTTAGATCCAATACATATCCAGCTACGTGAGCTGTTTCCCCACAAGTTTATACCTACATCCTTGAATTTCAGAGAGCATTAGCTTCCCTTTAAAAAAAAAGTTATAATGAATTATGTAGTACATATTCCAGTAAATTAATATGCTGTTAGAAGACCAGCAGTCATAGCAATAATATCTTGTCTGTGGTATGTTATGGATTTTACAGAGTATTTTTACATATTTTCTCATTTAAACCTTACAGAATTGGAGTAAGAGAAATAGACCAAAAGAACTGTTTCCATTTTGTTCATGTCTCTTATGGGTTTAATGAGTTGCCCAATGTCATTTAAAACTTAAGTCTTAAATTTTATTTCAGTACTGTTACAGCTGTAAATTTCAAGTCACATATATCTAGTAAGCAATACTTCTAAACAACATTAAGTGTAGAGGGAAAATTGCAAAGAGAATGATATTAAAAGATAGGTAATAGGAATTCATATTTTTAGGAAGTACAATTTGAAGAACTTACAATTATCTCTAATTTATATTTTATTTTTCCACAGTGGGTAAGTGTCAGAATGGTAAAAATGCTCCCAGCCACAATTCATCAAACTAAATTAAAATGGAATAGAAGTACATAATTCATAATAGTTCTAATATTTTGATAGAGTTAATAGTGAAGATTCTGAATATATATCCATAGTCACTCAGAATTTTTTTTTTTTTTTTTTTTTTTGAGGCAGGATCTCATGCTGTCACCCAGGCTGGAGTACAGTGACTTGATCACAGTTCACTGCAGCCTGGACCTCCCAGGCTCAATCGATTCTCCCACCTCAGCCTCCTGTGTTGCTGGGAATACAGGCATGTCCACCATGCCTGGCTAATTTTTGTATTTTTTGTGGAGATGGTGTTTTGCCATGTTGCCTGGACTGGTCTTCAATTCTGGACTCAGACAGTCCCCCCACCTCAACCTCCCAGAGTGCTGTGATTACAGACATGAGCCACCATGTCCGGCCTAAGGTCTTCTTTTTAAAACTTTGACTATATTATGATTTCCAAAGATTTACAAAAATGCATTAAAGATAGGGTATTTGGTAAATAGAGATAGAAATAGATTTTAATTACCCTTTGTCAGCCAAATACAGATCCCTATTCTTAAGCATATTCTTATACAATATCTCGTTATTTTAAAGGACCCTAAGTGTGACCAGACCATATTTAAAATGAGATGAAATATATGAGAGGTACTGATGTTGTAATTTGTAAAACATCACAATATGAGCTTTTTCTTTAGTGTCATGTTTTCAAATTGGAAATCTTTTCCATTTATAAGCTAGCTAGATAAAATATGGATATGTAGTCAGCACTCTGTATCCATAGATTGTATGTCTCCAGATTCAACCAACTGCAGGTCAAAAATATTCAAGAAAAAATAACAATACAATGATAAAAAAACAAAAACTGAACTATAAAATATGGCAACTATTACATAGCATTTACATTATTGTATTGGGTATTACAAATAATCTAGAGATGATTTAAAGATATGGGAAGATATGCATAGATTATATGCAAATGCTATACCTTTTTATATCAGGGACTTGAGCATCAACGGATTTAGGTATCCACAGGGGTCCTGGAAGCAATCCCCTGCAGATACTGAGGGATAACTATAATTTACTTCTTTTATTTATTGTGTTCCTTCCCTTTACAAGGAAATGCTATTTTTCCAGCGCAAACTTAAATAATAGTAAATTTGTACCAATATTGTCTCTTTCCTTTTTATTTTTATTTTTATTTTTTGAGACAAGAGTTTTCCTCTGTTGCTCAGGCTGAAGTGCAGTGGTGCAATCTCAGCTCACTGCAACCTCCACCTCTCATGTTCAAGTGATTCTCCTGCCTCAGCCTCCCAAGTAGCTGGGATTATAGGCATGCACCACTGCACCTGGCTAATTTTTTTAATTTTTGGTAGAGATGGGGTTTCGCCATGTTGGCCAAGTTGGTCTCAAATTCCTGGCCTCAAGTGATCCTCCTGCCTCAGCCTCTCAAAGTATTGGGATGACAAGTGTGAGCCAGTGTGCCTGCCGCCACCTTTTTTTTTCTTTTTTTAAGTATCTATAGCATATAGAGAATAGCATCTATTCACATAGAGAAATAAGAGAGGCCAGTTATAACTAGATCTGGGAACTGGGCAAAGTCTAAGGCAACAAATGTTTTCTTGCTCACCTGACCTTCCAGGTGTGAGATGCAGATTAAGGGCTGCCACATCCCCAGTATCTCAAACAAAGGATCAGACATCCAACAGTCTCTCCTTCAAGTTCCCTCTGATTTGAGTCATCTGTGTTTCTAAATGGTCATTGATACTGGTTTCTCTAAGCTCACCTACCCTGTGTCAGTGAAGAACCTGACATGTAATATTTGCTCAATATTTATCAAAGAATAGGATATGAAATTTTTTTGATAGAGAAAGTTGAGAGCCAGTTTATGAAAAGGCAATTTTTGTACAACTCTTTGTCAGTGTTGATTCAAATGACAGAGTTGTAGCTTAAAGAAGTGTATTAGTCCTTTGGTTGTAATGCGTGCTTTCTCACTTTAGGCAACAGAAGCAGCAGTATACTAACCAGCTTGCCAAAGAAACAGATAAGTACATTAAAGAGTTTGGATCTCTGCCCACCACCCCCAGTGAACAGGTATCAAGCTTTAAGACACATTGTTGATGCATTGAATGTGAAAAAAACCAAATACGTTGTAGGATCTTTGAACTGTTACGCTAGAAAGGAAATTATGCTAGAAAGGAAATCAAAAATAATTCTGTTTGAGATTAGTTCATAGAACACAAAACTATATTTAATTGCTCAGGTAGTATCCTGTGGTTCAATAAAGCAAAAATTATTTCCATGCATTTGCCCTGACCCATAATTAAGTAAGTTCTCAGAAAATGCTTCCTGAGTAATTATTTCCTGGCCTTCCGGGGCTGAGTGCGTGGAACATGCAGGCTCATTCAAGATGTGAGGTGTCCTGGGGGCATATATTTATTTCCCTGCTTATTTAATGGAAGTTATTACTTAGCTAAAAGTATAAGGCTTTATTTGCCTGAAAAGGAATTACTTTAAAATAGCCTCAAAATAATGAGCTAGTTTTTAGCAGCATGAAAACTTGAGGTGAGAAATCCAGCATAATGGGTCTTTTGCCTCCAGTTAAATATGCTCGGTATTTGACATACTGTCAGAATGTTGTTGAGAGTTAATCCGTAAGGCCCTGTAATTGGGGAGCAAGTGAAAACTTCAGGATTAAATAAAGAACCAAGTACTGCAAACTGTTTTACTTCACAGCTAGATTCTAGTTGGCTTTTTCTTCTCTTTCCTCTAGCGTCAAAGGAAAATACAGAAGGATCGCTTAGTGGCAGAGTTCACAGCATCACTGACAAACTTCCAGAAGGTTCAGAGGCAAGCGGCTGAGCGAGAGAAAGAGTTTGTTGCTCGAGTAAGAGCCAGTTCCAGAGTGTCTGTGAGTATTTTAAAAGACATTCTAGAAACGACCCTTACTTCCTAAGGGTCCTATCAAAGTCTATAGTAGCATAATTTTTTAAGTCATAAAGATCTGTGACTAACTTGGAAATCAGCACTTGAATATTCATTTTTATGCTTTTCTGCTCCATTTTTGGAGAAGATGATAATTATGTATTACTGTGGTTTTTTTTCTGTGTCATTGTACAGAAGATTACAGACTATATAAAAATATAGAGACGTATTTTGTCAAAAAAGATGAGGGATCAAACCCTGAGTAGTATTCTCACATCGTCTTGGTACGGAGGCTTTCTGCTTGTGGACACACTAGTATAGAAAGCACTTTCCTCCTGGATTACACCAAGATGACGGAGATGAATGGCGCAACTATGTTGTCTGAATATTGAAAATGAACATGAGCCTGGAGAAAATAAATGAAAGGAAGCTTTACAATAGAATTTTGAATTAATTTAATTTTAAATTCCCTTACAAACTATCACGAGTTTTCTTATTCATTAACATATGAATTCCAAGACTACATTAAGCTTTAACTAAATAATACTTATTTGACCCTTGAGAATGTTTAGTGTTTGTCTACTTAGAATATAAAATTACTTATAATTATGTTATTACTTGAAGCAGTTGACCTGAAAAATTAGAACAAGAACTTCTTTCTCTCTCTCTCT
Organism: Macaca fascicularis; assembly: GCF_037993035.2. Lineage (NCBI taxonomy): Eukaryota > Metazoa > Chordata > Mammalia > Primates > Cercopithecidae > Macaca > Macaca fascicularis. The sequence continues at coordinate 36,428,126 of NC_088378.1, read as the reverse complement.
ACACACACCACACACACACACACACACACACACACACACACACACACACAGAGACATGTACATAAATCGTTTAGATTATTAGGGAAAATATGAGTGTTTATTTTTTCTCATTTTTGCTTTCTTTGCCACTTCTCATTCCATCCTGTTACTAAATCATTCAGGGCGGTTTTCCTGAGGACAGCTCAAAAGAAAGGAATCTTGTATCCTGGGAAAGGTAAGAAATACAAAACATTTTTCAGATCAAAAGGTAATTTTTCAAAGTTTATACATTAAGGCCCCTGGAACAGAATTAAAGCTTTCAATATAAGTTGTTTATATGTTGAAAACAGAGTAAATTTGAAAAAAAATTTAATTATAAAGTATTTATCATAAAATATATAAAATTTTCCAAATAAATGTTTATGGACTTAATTAATAATATAGACTTTCCCTTATATGAGGTTTAAATCAACTAAGAAGAAATACCCAGTTGACAAATATAGCTTCCAATAATTAAGTAATAACTCTAAACTCACGTTAGATAAAATGATATAAGTGAAATGAAAAATGAATAAAATTTTATTCATATATCTGTTATAGTCTTAGAATTTTTTAAGTGAGTAGTTCTGCGACTTTGAAGAGTAAAACGTCCTATTTAATGAATATATCTTAAATAGGAAATGAATCTCATTGTTTTGAATACCAATCTTTGTTTTTTTCCACATTCATTTTTTTCTGTTAGCCAAACTCAACCTCAAGTGCAGGTGCAGGATGAAGAAATTACAGAGGATGACCTCCGCCTTATTCATGAGAGAGAATCTTCTATCAGGCAACTTGAAGTAAGGCTTACATTGTAGACTTGGGCTGCTACCCTGTTCTTAGTGAGTTTGTTCTCAAAATGCTTAGGTAATGCTGGCAGAGCGTACGAGAAAGAAATTTTATTTTTTTCTTTTTGAGACAGTCTCCCTCTGTCGCCCAGACTGGAGTGCAATGGCATGATCTCGGCTCATTGCAATCTCCATCTCCCAGATTCAAGCGATTCTCATGCCTCAGCTTCCTGAGTAGCTGGGATTACAGGCATGTGCCACCCCAACCGGCCAATTTTTTGTACTTTTAGCAGAGACAGGGTTTCACCATGTTGTCCAGGCTGGTCTCAAACTCCTGGTCTCAAGTAATCTGCCTGCCTTGGCCTCCTAAAGTACTAGGATTATAGGTGTGAGCCACCATGTCTGGCCCAGAGAAAGAAAATTAATGTATCAGTTTGGTAGCATTTGTAATGTATAAATTAGAATAATTCCTTTTTGAAAAAAATAATATTGTCCTTACTGTTTGTGCTAGGATGAGGGAACATACTCCCTCCTACTGCAGCTTTTAAAAAATTATGATTCTATTAAGCCATCTATGGACTACCTTAGTATTGAGAAAATACCAGTGTAGAGATAAATGTCTGTCCGAGAGTCTGGATGTCTTCCCAGGATACATGATACACATCATACGTGCATGAGTAAGACCTTTTATAAAGCCTTCAAAGAATTTTATTTCTCTTCACTATGTTTAGACATCAAAGAGATCTAAAAGATTTATTAAGTCATAGCTCTTATGGAGCCTATTTAGTTCCTAGAAAGAAGGCTAATAATAGCTAATAATGGCTACAATTTATTGAAGACCTTACATGTGCCAGGCACTGTGGGATGAATTCTTTATGTTAATTATCTCATTTAATCCTTATAAAAACTTTATGAAGTAGTTAATTGTGTCATTGAAGAAAAGTAAATTTATATTTTCTTTATTCACTAAATTTATAACTTTTTTATTCAGTAGTGACATTTCACTAACCTGTTGCATGTTCAAATTATTAATGTGAGACTTTAAATTTACATCTAGTGTTTTCTTATTTTAAATTGTCAAATTGATATGTAAATTTTTACTAGAAATACGTGCCAAGAATATGTTATACCCTTGTAAGTAGATACTGCTTGTGGTAACAAAACTATCAGATTGTATAAAATGAACTCAGCAATCCATGGCACTTCTCTATTATAGATCCTTTATTTCCATCCTGCCTCACTCACTTGGTATTTTTAATGCCACAAACTTATTTTAGAGAGCTGGTGGCTGTTGCTCAAATTCTTCTTAATTATTGTCAAGTATTTTCCTGATATTTCCAAAGTTTATGTATTATATTTATGTATTATAGATGCATGCTCAACCATGTGTGAGTAGTGGTTTGGATTTTTAAAATTTTTCCTCTTTTGTGGAATGGGGACTGAATTTCTGATTCTAATAATATATGCCTTCTTCTCTTAGGCTGATATTATGGATATTAATGAAATATTTAAAGATTTGGGAATGATGATTCATGAACAAGGAGATGTAATAGGTAAGACCTGCTGACTTAGATTTTGGAGGTGAGAGCAAGGTACATGCAGTTTGCCTGCTGTAACTTTCTCACACAAGGGTAACCACTTTCCATCCCTTTTTTGGTTTCCCTGGAACCAAAAGCATGTCTATAAAACACAGTAAGCATCACCCTTGGCATTATCTAAAACAGATCTCATTTTTGACTCCTGCTGGTTGAAATAACCAGCTTGATTTATTTCAGAAGCCCAAATTTAATCAGGGCTTACTGCTGCCAAGACCATGGAAGGCACCATGAAACATTATTCCAGCTTATTTCCAGGGCCTCCGATTTTAGTCTTACTCCAATTTAATTGTCATCGTGCTAAGCACTTTTGGGGAAACTTGTGGTATATGTAACTGTGCATGACATCTTGTCTTTTAGGTATTAGGGAATAGGTAGCCATTTGCCTAGTCATTCATTTTAATAGCTTTTTGGTAGATGAATTTAGTAGTATTACATAGAATTTAGGAATTCTTTTTAGAAGTGATTTTTTTTAAGTTGCTAAGAATCCCTTAAATATTGAATGTAGTAGCATTTCAGTTAGGGGGTAGTTGTTAGCATTCATCAGGATCCTGACCATCTTGAAATCTGGAGCTTTCTATTGGTATGTCTAAAGATGCTTTTAGTTTATTTTCTGAATTTGGTCCAACTGAAATATTTGCATCTTTACTTCAGTGTAACTGTTTTTTGTCCATTCTTACCCTCCTCTGTATCCCCATTAGATCACAGGGTAAAATTTCAAAAACTAATTTATTCATCACCCAAAACACGTTGAGTGGCTACTATGTCCAGACATAAATCTAGGCATTGGGGATTCAGCTGAAATTAGATAACAGATGAAATACCCTATCTCAATTGGTCTTATAATGGGAGGAAAGATGATTTTTTAAAAAGGTGAGAAAAGCAAGTAAATAGTGCTAAGTGATGGAGAAAATAAGGCCAGGGTAGATGGGACTGCTAGGGGTGGAAATTGTTGCTGCTTGACACAGGGTAGTCAGATATGGCCTTACTGATAGGTGACATTTTAGTGAAGCCTTGGTATATGTAAGGGAGTAAGTAAGAGAAAGTGTTCCAGGCAGAGAGAACAGCAAGTACAAAGGCCTTGAGGCAGAAGTGTAGCTGACATTTTTAATGAGCAAGAAGGAGATGGAGATCATGTCCAAGGGCAGGGGATGACATCATTTAGGACCCTGAGCCGATGTAAAGACTTCAGGTTTTACAAATAAATGAGAAGCCAAGGAGGATTTGAGCAGAGGAGTGCTATAACCCTGCTTAGGTTTCAGAAGACTCACTTGGCTGCTGGAAAAAGGCCAAAAGCAAGGAGATCACCTAAAAAGCTATTGCAGTCATCCAGATGCACAATCTTGTTGGCTTGGATCAGGATGGAACTAGAGGGATGGTGAGAAATTAATGGATTTCAGATATTTTTTAAGTGGAGAGCCAAAAAGATTTACTGACTGCCTGGGTATGAGTGTGAAAGAAAGAGTTAATTTAAGGGTGATGCTAAGGTTTTAGCTTGGCCCACTATGATGGTGGAGTTACTGTTTTCTGAGATGAGGAAATCTGTAAATGGAACAGGCTTAGATGGGTATAAGTCAGTCATTTTTGAATATGTTAAGTTTGAAGTGCCCCTTTACACCCAGTGAAGGTTTTCTAGACATTATTAAAGTGAATATGGAGTTCAGGGGAGAAGCCTGGGCAGGGAGTCTAAATTTAGGAGTGATCTGTGTACACATAGTATTTAACACCACAAGATTGGGTTAGATAATCCAGGAATTAAGTCTGGATAGAGAATAGAAGGGGTCTGAGAACTTAGCCCTGGATCCTCTAAATGTTTAGAACAGTGTCTTCAAACTACGTGTATGCATTTATGTATTGTTTATGTTTGCTTTTGCACAGTGAAGGCATAGTTGAATACTTGTAACAGAGATCATACAACCCACAAAGCTTATTCATTCTCTGGCTCTTTGTAGACAAAGCTTCTTAACCTCTGATTTAGAGCCTAGACAATTGAAGGAGAACGAATAAAAAAGACTAAAGAATAGCCAGTGATGTGGAGGAAATCCAAATGAATGTATCATCCTAGAGGGGAAGGGAAAAGAAGTGCTTCAAGAACAGTGGCTGGTCAGCTGTTTCAAATGCTACTGTGTCAGGTCAAGTAAAATGAGGATTAAGATTTGACTACTGGATTTAACAATGTGTAGGGATAGGTGACCTCAGTAAGAGCTGCGTTGGTGAAATAGTGTAGGTGAAAGCATGATAAAAGTAGGCCCAAGAGAGAATGGGAGGAGAACAGTGGTGGATACCAAGTATAGATGACTCTTTCGAGGAGTAAAGAGGGAAAGTGAAACAGAGAATGCAGGCATAGCTGCAAAAATGGATGTGAAATAAACGAGAGGTTTTTGGTTTGCTTGTTTGTAAGGTAGGATTGATGGAGGTGATCTACCAGGGAAGAAATATTGATGATAAATAAGAGAGGGAGGGAGTTTGCTGGACTGAGGTTTTTGAGTTAAATGATGGGAAATGTGATAAAGTGCACAAGTGGAAAAGTTGGCTCTTGCTCGGGGTATGATATTCTTCTTGGCGACAAGAAAGTTGTCAGGGCACACAGATATTGCATGTAGATAGGGTTGTGAAAACGTGTGGAAATGTCTTCTGATGGTTCCTGTTGCCTCAGAGAACTAGAAATCAAAGTCATGGGCTGAGAATGATAATGCCGGAGGAGGCTTGAGAAGCTTGAGGAGAGAAGAGAAAGTATGACATAGTCTTTCAGGAATCAGGGAAATGAAGTAGACCTGCTGGGCAGTCATGACTTTAAAGTGAAACATGGTTAATCCCTTTTACATCCATTATCAGCTGCATGGGTACTGGTTGGGGTTTTGTCATATGACTAAAGTGGAGGGGCAAGGAGCTGGGGATGAGTGTAAGCTGAGGCTAAGTGATTGTCCAAGGACTGTAAGGCTAGGGTAAGGAGGGAAGTGAGGACATGCCATATGTGAGGGACAGTGAAAAAGTGGTAGGATCAATGAAAGTTGAAAATTGTTGGTGCCAGGGAATTAGAAGGAGTGAGCTCTAGAGATAGAAGGTGGTGATCAGAGAGTGAGACCCTTCAAATTGAGATTGTGGAACAGCTGCAGTTATTGGAATGTCAGGGTTTGGGATGTGACCATGGAAATGGGTGGGTGAGGAAAGGTGTTCGTCTTTGGAGAAAGTATGGTCAGTGAACTGAGGCCAGGGTGTTAGAAGGGTCAGCAGTTGGATCTTGAAGTCACCAGTATGTATAAGAGACGTATTTGAGAGAGCATCAGTGAGTCAGAGGCTAAAATATTCAAGGAATGAGAAGAAAAGGCCATGCAATTTATAGATGTCTGCAACAAGGAGGGTTGGCTGAGTTTGATAGCATGAGCTTTAAAGCTGAGAGTTGGTAGGGAGGAAGAGACGAGGGTCTCATGCTTCAAAATGACACCCGTTCCACCTCCAGGCCCCTGGAGGGTGGGAAGAAAAACTGCCACCAATTGAGAAGCCTGCATGGGCCCTTGGTGAGGGCTAGATTTTAGCACAGAAGTATGTTGATGACCACAGAGTAAATGGTTTTCAGCACTCTGTATTTACCCTAAATAAATATTGTCACATGCTTGCTACTGAGTCGGCCATTATAGAACACAAACTAGGTAGAGCGTAGGTATTATGCTCCAATAACTTAAAGTACACTCCATTTACAAAGACGTAGAGGGAAAAGAAATTGAGAAACATTAATGACTAACATAATGAGTGAGGGATCAAGTTGTAGCATTTGGGTTTTTCTGTTTGTTTCCCTCTGAGGAGATAATATTCTTTGAAATATCAAGGTACCAGTTTTTATCATGATGAACAAAATCTTCAGCAGTAGAAAGAAGAGAGTTGATCTCTTGTGCATTGGTCTTGACATAGAACAAGCTGTGAAGTTTGACACTGAGATATCCCTTGTGCTGACACTGATTTGATAATGTCAGGGTGACAATACTCTTCAGGGGTTGCCAGGTAGAGCCAGAGTTGCTCTGTAATGAAGATGATCAAAGTTCTGTTCTACAAATGCTTGTGTACTGTTTGGATCACCTGAAAAATAGTATAGGTGTATACTGTAATTTTTATAGCCATCTTAAAAAAAATTCAACTTTACGATATACTACGATTGACCTTTGAATAATGAGCATATTTAATCTTACCTTGAATGAAATCTAGTGATTTGTTACTACAGCATCAATACATGTTTAACACATTGGTGTGTGTGTATTTTATTTTACAGATAGCATAGAAGCCAACGTGGAAAATGCAGAGGTGCACGTTCAGCAAGCAAATCAGCAGCTGTCAAGGGCAGCAGATTATCAGGTAATTTAACTGTGATCGATTTTCTTATAACTTAGCCTTTTCATGTGTGTGTGTGTGTGTTTGTGTTGGGGAAGCAGGGAAAGATTAGGTTTAAAGTGGCTGAAGATGTTAAAAATTAAAATCCCATGGAAGAGAAGTCTGTTTAAATAATACCAGTCAGTTTAGAACTGGTTTTAGCCTTTGTTCTTCTCAGGGTTGAACCAGAATTGTTGGCCCACAGGGAGAGAAAGTTTAGTGTTTGGGCCGCAGAGACAATTCCAGGCTTTTCTGATGGCCGGGGATCTCTGATGTCGTTGTGACATTTCTACTCAGAAACCTCTTTGTAATAGGCCCCTCCTTCCATTTCTTGCTGCTCCCTTTTACTTTTTCTTTCTGTCAGTGACACTCTGGACTAAAGAGGTAAATTTCCTTGTCCTAGAGAGATTGCTTCAGGTCTTGTGGAAATCATATTAGCTTTGAGTGTCACCGTTCATCATATAGTCTGTCCACATGCAGCAGACCCTTCACCAGGAATGAATTTATTTCTTGAGTCAGGTTAATATGGGGAGCCCACATGCATGTGTCAAATATAAATTATGTGTCAAGTACTATACAAATATTAGAACTATCAACTATTAATACATCATACAATATGCAGACCTTTGATGTTCAGCATGGATAAGGCCAGGCTCTTTGGAAACCCCTAAATACCACGTAGCATTTGATTTCCTTTTTAAAACTCCATTCCATTGTTGCTGTCATTCATAATTATCATTTTCTTTACCTTATTAACTTTTTTTTTTTGACACAGAGTCTGGCTCTGATGCCCAGACTGGAGTGCAGTGGTGTCATCTCGCCTCACTGCCACCGCTGCCATCTGGGCTGCAGACATCCTCCTGCCTCAGCCTCCCGAATAGCGTGTACCCCCACGCCTGGCTAATTTTTGTATTTTTTGTAGAGACAGAGTTTTGCTGTGTTGCCCAGGCTGGTCTGGAACTCCTGGGCTCACGCGATCCACCCATCTCAGTCTCCCAAAGTGCTGACATTACAGATGGGAGCCACCATGCCCAGCCGCTGTTAACTTCTTATAAACTATCTAAGATGTTGTCACCTTCTCAGACATTCTCAATTGCTTTTTGCTTTTCTCACTAACCTTAGAAGTTGCCTTTCATTTCACAGTCCATCTTTTACTGGACAAATTACTGCATATTCAGTGATAAGTAAATAATAATGAAGCTGTGTGGAGTTTGCTGAGTTATAACCAATGGTATTCACCGACAGTCACTCCTGTTTATTATCTTTGTGCATATCATTCGGATATGCAGCTCAGTGGAATTAATATCACTATATCACTGTGTCATGGACTTTAGGTATCCCTCATGAATAATTGAAAACACACACACACAGACACACACACACACACACACACACACACAGATCTGCAAATGCCGGAAGTCTTATGGAGCTGTTAGCATATAACTGCCGAAACTTAACAGGATCCATCAGTGACTAGGTTCACGTGGTATTTTATTTTGCTTTTGGATTTGGGGGGAATGTGCATATATTGCCAAGTTTTACTCTTTCTCTTCCTTGTGGAAGGCCAAGCCTACAGGAAAAAGCGCATGTCCCAAGCTACACCCCAGGACTGGAAGCTGCCCCCAGGCTTAATTCCCCAAGCTCCCAAAGGGGGCTGAGATGGCTAAGCAGCACAAGTGCTGAGAAAAGAGGCAGCTTTCCAATAGTTCTGTTTGGAAGCCTTGATACGAAGGTGATACATTCACTTATCCCCACATTGCCCCAGAGTCTCATTACCCCACACTAGGGAAGAACCCCAGGCATCAAATACACCATTGTGGGATACCCGTGATGACTCACAGGTACATTACACATGTGTTTGTGGTAACCAAGTGGAGTCTGGGAAAAATATTTATGCATGATATTGAAATTTTAGAGAAATTGTGTTTGATACATGAGGAGTATTCACTGGAAAAATAGATGAATATGTGGAATATTCAAACTATGGTGTTCAGGGTAATTTCAGACTCAGAAATGTATCTTTTTATAAATATTTTGGTACTTCTACTTGACACAAAGTAAATTTACAAATTTTTCTACTTCGTAAGAAAAAGGATTCCTGCATGTTCATGTGAGACACAAACGCCATGAAAGAAATACAGGAAATCTACAACTGGACCAGGAATGAAGAATGAAACAAAATTCTTAACCATTCGGTTTTCAGTGACAGCATTATGATTTTATTTGCTCTGTGGTTTTTACTTGTTTGTTGAGATTTTGAATTTAGTTTCCCATTAGTATTAAAGAATGAGAATGATTTTGGAAATTCATTCCAAAATCATTGTATTTTGGAAACAAGAAATGTGTGTGAGGGGCCGGGCACGGTGTCTCAGGCTTGTAATCCCAGCACTGTGGGAGGCTGAGGTGGGTGGATCACGAGGTCAGGAGATGGAGACCATCCTGGCCAACATGGTGAAACTCCGTCTCTACTAAAAATTAAAAAAAAAAATTGTCTGGGTGTGGTGGCAGGTGCCTGTAATCCCAGCTACTCAGGAGGCTGAGGCAGGATAATCAATTGAACCTGGGAGGTGGAGATTCCAGTGAGCCGAGATTGTGCCACTGCACTCCAGCCTAGGCGACAGAGTAAGACTCCGTCTCAAAAAAAAAGAAAAAGAAAGAAAGAAATACACGTGAAGAAAAGTTGCCAATTTATACTTAGTGATATCTTCCGAGAACTCATTTTTAAGAAAAACTGTAATAAAAGGTAAAGAATGTTGAAGCTCTTAAGCTGTTCTGTTTTCATACATAGGTAACCTCAGTCTCTTGTTTAAGTCAGTAACTTATTTCGTGGTGTCTTCTTTCTTAAGCTCAGCCACACCCTTAGAAAAATTACCAATGAAAGTTGAAAAATTGCTCCCTTAATTGTAGCATTAGTTCAGTCATTTTTTTTTGAAAGAATATTGCCATATATATTAAAGAGATTTTTGAGAAACAAAAAACACAGTCAAAAATTTGAGGGCAATATACTACTACTGATTTTACTCTAGAAATGAACCAAATTATGTTTAGTTGCTATGGAGATACTCCACTAAATCTGTAAACATGTTTTTTTGTTTTTGTGTCTGCAGCGCAAATCCAGAAAAACCCTGTGCATCATCATTCTTATCCTTGTCATTGGAGCTGTGATCATTGGTCTCATCATATGGGGACTGAACCGCTGAAGTTATGAAGGAGCACACTGTTGCACTATATTGTCTAAATTATGTAGGAAGGTTCCTGTAATCATGTTTTTTTAAATTATTATTTTAAAGCTATTGTATAAAGGATGGTTCCCATACTTTGTTATTTTTATTGGGGGGTTGGAGTGGTTCCTTTGGATTAAATCTGATATTTTCTAATACTGAAAGATTTTCTAAATATCACTGCTGACATAACTTCCATGGTCTTCAATTTAATAGTTGTTAAGTTTTTGCCCACATTGCGTATGCCTTTCATTTGTAATTTATTTACCCTGCTTGACTTAGCTTTGGGAATTCGTAAATTTAAAGGTGTGTGTATTCTGTCTGCATCTCCCTGTCACTGTGACACACCTAGATTTGTGTTACTTCAATTAAAATTCTCAAATTTAATTTTGATTTGCTTCAGCAGGGAAAATATTCTCAATAATGTAAAATAATTAAGGTCTATTCATGGGGTGTATTTTTCTGGTTCACAACAGCACAAAGTGTCTTTCATTTTTCTGTTGGTTTTCTTTTAAGATCCTTTTTACTCTGAAGTCGGTGAATACTTTTCTAGTTTATTTGATACTCCTTCTGTGTATATATTAAGCTTTTGCTGTAGATTGCCTAGTAAAATTACTAAGGACAGGTTGTTTTTACATATGGCCTATTTAAGTCTGATGTTTACTGGGGAAAGTGTAGTTACTATAAATGTTTAACATCATTTGGAAGAAGAGTATGAAAAACCATTACCAATTCCTATCGTGTTTGGATTCTAAAGATCCCAGTTTGTTATTCCACTAACCTAGTTATCTTAACCATATCATTTGGTTTTGTGGGCCATTATTTACCTTCCCTTATGTCTTATAGAATAATGGCTACTATATTTAGGTCAAAATTACTTTTGGAAAGTAACTTTCCCACAATTAACTGTTTTTGTGCGCCCGACACTTAAAATTTAGTGTTTACCTTTTGTGCCATCCTTCATTAGAAAAGCAATTGGATGTTTGCCAGTTATCTCACTTCCCTTTTGAAATCAATGTTGTTTTAATGCACTAATCTGAATTCTGTAAAGAGGATTATCTTAGTTTATACTTTGTATTTTATAATGTTCTTGTATAGCAGTTCAGTACTGAAGGCAATGCTTAACTTAGCAAGCTCTGAGACTTCAAATGGGAACAAATAGTAAGTAGCTAAGTAAACCATATCTTTGCAACCAAAATAAAGATGAGTTAAAAGGTATCTGGTTAGGCCTATTTCATGAGAATTATGCTCTGGTGGGACCACAGGTCACCTGATACTTAGTGCTGCGCTGCCTGAAACCTCAGCATGGAGACGTCACCACATGCACTGTGGCCATTCAGCATCTTTCTGGAGCACCAGTTCACTCCAGGTTTTTATTTTAGGGTGTCACCGATTTTACCTACTTTGTCAGACTGATAGAAGTTTCTTTGCATGTCAGAAAACTCCATTTTTTTCCACAAAAGGGATTACAGAAAACTCTTTTGTGAGTAAGTGATTGGAACCCAGAGACTCCTGTTGCCAGAATCAGAATGCCCTAGAACAGAATGGACAATGCAGGGAGGAGAATTCACACAAACAGCACCTGTTCTGAGGCCCGGCCAGCCCACCAGGCCTGCTCGAATGTGGTCTTCAAGTGCACAGAGGCACATGAGGTTTCTGGTGATAAACCAGCATCTTACTGCTGTTTTAAAGTCCCGGCCCCATGGCTTTCACCATCAGTTCAGTTTTTTCGCTGTACTTGATAAAATGTTTATTTTCATACAGGTCAAGTACATTTACTTCTATTCATTTCACAGTGAGTACCCAGTAACAACAAAAGCACTTAAAATTGGGGGGGGCATGATTTTAGTACCTTTATTTGAAGTGTAATCATTTTAAATTATTATTATTTTAACTGGGGCAGTGATCAGTGGTTTAAACAGGAACTTTAGTGGTTTCAATTCTTTTAAGAAACATTAATTTTGAGGGAAAAACTTCCCACAAAATATTGGGAACGTAAGAGTAGTATTGATTAGAAAAAAATTAAGTAAGAAACATAGTGTGGTAGCCAAATTTAAAAAAAAAAATTGAACTTTTCTGTAGGTCAGTTTTAGAATTGCTGTGAAAAGTGAAGGTTGCCCTGTGGAGAATAAAATTAGAGTTGTTTTCATAACTGATGGCATGGTGAGTCCATTTGAGTCAAACTGAAGAATTTCCTTATCAAGTGACTATACATTTGTTTTTGTGTGCTCAAAAGAAATTCTCAAACACAGATTGATATTAACCAGCCAGGTAAATTGAATGACAATGTGGCATTAAGTATTTGGCTGTTGTATTTGTCATTAAATACTATGGTCTTGCAATATGATTGATGGTAAAAGAGTGATGTCATATTGATATAGAGTAGCTTGTTTTTTTAGTAGACGTGGGACCATCTCTTTTAGAAGTACAGCTCAGTCCAGGACAGCTGTGGATGCAGTGTCTGGAGTTAGACCCTCTGAGCACGCTGGCTGCCACAGTAGCATCTGCATCGGTGACCAAGGACACTGCACTTTGAAGAGGTCGCCACAGGGTCGTTTAGTGTCTTCACTGCTTTTGTTAAAAATTGTAAAATTTTGTAAACAGAAAAGTTGTGTTTTTGAATATCAATTTTTTAGACACACCTACAATGATAAATAAGTGCCTTTAAAGGCCCCTCTTTCCTTGAAATACATCTGTGGTTTAGCAAGGAAAGTACAAAACAGTTTATGTAGTTGGTGTAATTTTTGTGTCTTCATGTAGAAAAATGAATGTCATAATAAAATATAAAACTTATGTAAAGAAAATAAAGTCATTGTCCACCTTAATAGCTAAGGTTCACAAGGTAACTTATTCAGCATTTATTTTTTTTGAAAGTCAAAATTGAATTTATTTCTTTCACATGGCTGGTTTGCTGCAATATAAAGTTTCAGAATGGGCTGAAGTAAGTTGATTGAGGGATTTGAGTTGAATGACATTTTCAAGTTCATTTAAATATGATAAAAATTCGTTGGTAAATAACATCTGTCTTTCCTGGAAAAAAAAAAGTTGTGTATTTTCATGATTCAGTTAAAACGAAAAATAAACCTGTGAATCCCAGGCCTTTTTAGTCCTCCATAACATTTGAACAGTTTGACTCATCAGCAAAGAAATCAAATTTTAAGCCAATGGGAGCCTGAAAGTGTTACAATATACTGCTTCTTTGACAAAAGTATCTGTTTAACAGCTACCCTAACATAATTTATAAATCAATTAAGATAAAAACCATTTTTTCTGAGTATTTAGGAATTTGTGTCATCAAAATACTGTGACATGAGAGATAGGACAAGAAATTACTTAGTTGCCAGATATGCACTATTATCTTTCCTCATTTCAGCTGGATTTTCCAAAGTCAGTAGATTGGATGAAGCAGCATCTCATTCACTGAGATCACAAGATAGGTAGGAAACCTTTTTCTTTAATGTGAATTTTGCATATTTTAACAATTCCGTTAGAAAAAAGGAAACCACTTGATGGATTATAAGTACAAAGTGTTTTAACATAGGGAACTAGACATCAAAATGGTGGGTGAGGGAGGTGTCTGCAGCTGCAAAGTGGGTGGATCTCAGGAGCTGGCCCAGGCACTGCTGTGACTCTTGAGAACATCCAGAAGGCTGTGCTGTCTTGGCATGCGGCACTGACAGTGTGTCTCAGGGAGCTGTCCCCAGCTGTCAGCTGTTAAGCCAGTGCCTTGCAAGAGATTTTGAAACTGCTGTGAAACTCATGTCCGCTGCCTGCCTGCACTTCTGCCTGCAGTGGCCTCTGAGGAAAGATGGTCTCTCCTTTTCTCCTGGAAATGCCTGTCACTGGTCAACTCTAACTTAGAACCAGAGACAGAAGGAGTCTGTGGGAAGTGCGGTTTCTGGTCTACCTGCACTGCAGAGGACATTCTAGAAAGAGCAATGAGTTGTCAGTCTAGCATAATTGTGAAACGAGCACTGAGATGTACAGTTCAAACCACATGAAGTGGAAGCCTCAGAATTTTCTTCACTTTCATTAAAGATTATTTGATGGAAAAATGTAGAAGCATTGGCTCTAGATGGTAAGCAAGTCATTTTTTTCCAACCAAAATAAAAAATACGTATACTAAGCTTCTGGGGCCCCAAGACTTAACACAGTTTCCTTCCTTCCCTTCTTCCTTCCCTCCCATAGTAGTTCCTTAATAAATACTTAATTTGGCACTTATTTGGGGCCAGTGTTTTGCCGGGCTACCAAATGCCTGGGCACAGGGTGTTCTAAGAGTGAACCAAAAGAATAACCTTCCTGCCTTCAGGGAGTTTACGTTTTGTTATTTGGCATATGAAAAGCACTTGGTGTGTTAAAAGGAGGGAAGTACCTGTGTGAAAGGAAGGAGGCAAGGAAGAAAGGAAATGTCTAAGTATAAATCTCCCTTTGGACAAGCCTCCTGTTTATCCAGTTTTCCTTACTAAGTAACCGAATTTCATTTTCTTTTCTTAATTGACAGACTACCAGAAAATTACTAGTTTTCTAAAGAGAAACTACTGATTTGAGTGATGATCTGTGTGTAATGGCTCCAAAAAGGAGCCGCTCTCTTGGTGGCAGCAGTTGGATTCGGAGCTTGGGCATCCTGATCATCAGGACAGACATTTACAGGATATTTATAGAATTACTGCCCCAAATAGAGGGCAAAGCACTAGACAAGGGTGAGAGCCAAAGGGAATTTGGATTCTATATTTCATCAGAATACACTCAAAGCAAAAACAGTAAGTATGCTCCATATAAGAAACGTATCTTAAAATGTTTTTAATTTAACCGTACCCCGTCCCTTGACAAATCTTTTTCTTCTAAATCAAATAGGAATAAAGATAAAATCTTCCTATTGGCACATTTTCTCATAATTTAAATACCCTATCAATTTTATTTTATTTCTTTGTTTTGGTAATCATTTGGCTAATATGAATATTACATAATATTTTTCTCCAAATCCTAATTTTAAATGCAGAAATAGAGCTAAATAACACACTAAATAGGTTTTTATAGACACTGTTGCTTCTGGCAGGTTTTTAAGAGGTTGGTCACTTAATTACTCAGAGTGGGATTCCTGTAGGTTTTGTGCAGTGATGGCATTTATGCTTAAAATGTAAGTGGTGGAAGGCAAAACCAGATTTCCTGTGCAGTCGTTACACGCACAACACCTCTACTTGTTGGAGAGGGAGTTTTCTAGAACTGAACTGAATCTTTAAATAAACTTGAAAGGGCATTAATTCCCACTTTGGCCAACCCAAAGTACAGATTTTTAAGTGTTTACTGTAAGTATCGTTAGACAGTAGTTACTAACTCCAACACCTAATAGCATTGGTAGAAAACTTATAAATACAGTTATTTAGCCTAGACTAAGATTTTTCTGATACCTAATTTCACTTTCTAATGCCCTCTGAAAGTTTTTTAATCAGTTGTTTAATGGGAGATCTGAAATATTAAACTCAGAACAGAAAGAAGAGAACCTATTTTCTAGAAATTAGGTTTTTAATCCAAGTAAGATATAAGCTTTTGCTTTTTTAATAACTTGTATAGCTAAAAACTAGATGGTGAAAAGCTCTCAGATCAAAGCTGATCCTTCTGTCAGTAATGATTTTAAAAATAAAACAAGATTTTAATGGGGAATATTTTATTTTATTTTATTCTTATTTCAAACCTAGGTGCTGTGGTCGTTTTGAGTTCATTTTGAGGCATTTTCAATGTGCCTCACCACATCCAACCTCTTTCCAGGGCCACATTTAATGTTCAGCCTCATAAAGGTTATCATAGTTTTAACATTTAAGTACTATTTTATAGTGGGGTATATACCAAAATTTGCTAATAGTAACATAACCTTAGTTATATAACATTCACGTTAGTTCTATCTTGGAGGCAATAAATAAACACTTCTTGTTCAAGAAATTCACGTTAGTTCTATCTTGGAGGCAATATACAAACATTTTTTGTTCAAAATTAGGGCTACCCTATTGTCTTTATGTCTTTTCCTGATCGGCGGTCAAACATTTTTCTTAGTCATTCAGAAATTTTCTATGTTGTTTAAATTTTCTTTAAATCTAGAATGGAGTATGTGACCAATACTTTCCTTTGGAATGGTATGGACATTTGAAATAAAGATCCCATTCTTTATAAGTGTAAAATATGTATAATGCTAGTATTTTTAATTAAACTTTTGAAAACTGGATTCACATGCTGTTGTAAGAAATAATACAGAGACCTGCCGGATGCTGTGGCTCACGGTTGTAATCCCAGCACTTTGGGAGGCTGAGGCAGGTGGATCACGACGTCAGGAGATCGAGACCATCCTGGCTAACACGGTGAAACCCCATCTCTACTAAAAATACAAAAAATTAGCTGGGCACGGTGGCACACGCCTATAATCCCAGCTACTTAGGAGGCTGAGGCAGGAGAATCACTTGAACCCGGGAGGCGTGGGTTGCAGTGAGCAGAGATCGCGCCACTGCACTCCAGCCTGAGCGACAGAGTGAGACTCTATCTCAAAAAAAAAAAAAAAAAAGAAAAGAAAAAAAGAAAAGAAATAAAGAAATAATACAGAGACCTCTTTCGTGTACCTTTTCCCACACAGTGAACATCTTTCAGAACTGTGGTACAATATCATACCCAGGATATTGACACTGGTATAGCTAAGATACAGAACGTTTCCACACAGAACTTCTTCTAGCACAGAGATCCCTCATCTTGCCTTTGATGACCATACCCACTTCACTCCCATCCCTACTCCCTTCTTAACCCTTGGCAACCTTACTCTGTTCTCCATTTTTATAGTTTTTTTTTTTCAATTTCAATAAAGCTATATAACTGGAATCATAATATGTAACCTTTTGGGATTGGCTTTTTTTCATTTAGCATGATTTTCTGGAGATTAATCCAGCTTATTGTGTGTATCAAGTCTATTGACAGGTACTTTTTAGTGTGAATAGAATCCCTTAGCTTAGATGTACCACTGTTTGTTTAACTGTTCACCTGCTGAGAGACATTGGGCCAGTTTTTGGCTACTATAAATAAAGTTGCTATAAACGTGTGTACAAGTTTTTGTGTGAACATAATCTAGTTTTCAGGGTCAAATACCCAGCAGTTATATACTAGTTGGGGCATATAGTAGTTGAATGTTTAGTTTTTAAGAAGTTGCCAAAGTTACATAGCGTAGCTGTACTATTTTGTATACCCACCAGTGGTGTATGAGTGATCCAGTTGCTTCATGTCCTTTTCAGCATTTGGTGGTATCTCTACTTTTTATTTCAGTCATTCTGATAGGTGTATAGTGACAGCTCATTGCAGTTTTGATTTGCCATTTACCCTGTGCTAATGGCAATGATGTTGAGCATCTTTGTTTCATATGCTTATTTGTCACCTCTCTCTCTTCTTTAGTGACATGTTTCTTCATGTCTTTTCTTTCTAATTGGATTTTTTTCTGTTGAGTTTTGAGGGCTTTTAAATAATGTGTGTGTGTGTCCGTGTGTCTGTGTGTGTGTGTGTTTTTTTTCTAGATACTAGTCCTTTGTTGGATGTGTGATTTGCAAATATTTCCTCCTAGTCAGTAGCATGTCTTTTCATTTCTCTTTTCTGGGCCTTTCACAGAGCAGAAGTGTTTAATTTTGATGAAGTCCACTCTGTCCATTTTTCTTTTTATGGATCATGCTTCTGGTATAAAGAACTTTGCCTCTCTCTTTAGATCCCCAAAATGTTCTCTTTTATGTTCTTTTCTAAATGTATTATAGTTTACATTTTACTTTTCCATTTTGAGTTAATTTTGTATAAAATGTGAGACTTAGGTCTAGGTTCATTTTTGTTGTTGTTGCCTATGGATATTCAATTACCCCAACATGATATTTGTTGAAAAGGCTCTCTTTTCTCCATTGAATTGTTTTTGCACCTCTGTCAAAAATCAGTTGAGCAAAAATGAGTTAACGAGAAATCAGTTGGGCATATTTGTGTGGGTCTTATCTGGGTTTTCTATTCTTTTCCATTAGACTATGTGTCTATACCTCCACCAAGACCAGAATATTGATTACCGTAGTAAGTCTTGAAATCAAATAGCTGATTTATTCCACTTTATTCTTTTTCAAAATTGTTTTAGCCACTTAGTTCCTTTGTCTTCCCATATAAGTTCTAGAATAATCTTGTCTGTATCTATTCAAATATCTTGCTGGGATTTTGATAGGGACTATGTTATACCTATACATCAATTTGGGGAGATTTGACATCTTTACCGTGTTAAGCCTTCCCATTCATGATCACAGGATCACTTCACTTCTTTTTAATTTTGTTTTCTTTACCATGTTAAGCCTTCCCGTTCATGATCATAGGATCACTTCACTTCTTTTAATTTTGTTTTCCTTAATCAGTATTGTGTGGTTTTTCAGCATACAAGTTCTGTACATTTTTGTTAGATTTATACCTAAGCAATTTAATGTTTGAGAGAGATTGCAAATAGCATTGTATTTTGAATTTCCATGTTCACATGTCTGTTCTAAGTATATAGAAATAAAGTGAATTTTTCTATTTTGTATACTGAGACTTTAATGAGCCCACTTACTCATTTTAAGGGATTTTGATTGATTCCTGGGACTTTTTTTTTTTTTTTTAACATAGACAGTCGTGTCATCTGCAAATAATGAATAGTTTTATTTCTTCATTTCTGACCTGTATTCCTTTTTTTCCTTTCATTGCCTTAAAGCAGTGGGTAGAAATTCCAGCAGAAATAAGAGCAGCGAGAGTAGAGATCCTTGACTTGTTTCTGGTCTTAGGAGGAAAGGACTCAGTGTTTCATCATGAAGTATAATGTTATCTGTAGGTTTTTAAAGCAGATGCTTGCTAAAGTTAAGGAAGTTATCCTTTATTCCTTTTTTTTCTGCAAATTTTTATTATGAATTTGTGTTGAATTGTCAAATGCTTTTTCTGCATTAATTTATATAATCATGTCACTTTTCTTCTTTAGCCCCTTAATGTGGTAGATACATTGATTGATTTTTGAATGTTGAACCACTGTTACATCCTTGAGATAAACTCCACTTGGTCATAGGGTATATTTGTATATACAGTGTCATTCTTTTGGCTAATGTTTTGTTAAGGATTTTTGCATCTGTTTTAATGAGACATACTGGTTGGTGGTATCAGGGTAGTACTAGCTTCAAAATGAACTGGGAAATATTCCTTTCTCTTCTGTTTTCTAATGGAGATTGTATAGAATTGGTGTCAGTGCTTTTTAAAACATTTGATAGAACTTTCCAATGAAATCATCTGGGCCTGAAGATTTTTGGGGAGGGAGTTCTTTTTATTATAATTTCAACTTTTACAATAGTTATATGGCTATTTAATATATCTGTTTCATATTGAGTTGTGATAGTTTGTATTTTTAGAGGAATTAGTCCATTTCATCTAAGCTGTCAGATTTATATGTAGAGTTTTTGGTTGTACTTTCTGTTAGACTTTTGATGTCTGATATTCCAAAACTCCTTCATTTATCATTTCCTTTCTATTTAGAGCACTCCTTTAGCCTTATTATTATTATTGTAGTTCCACTGGCAACAAATTCTCTTAGTTTTCTTTCATCTGAAAATGTCTTGATTTTCCCTTCATATCTGAAGAATATTTTTACACTGGACATAGACTTGTAGGTTGATAGTTCTTTTCTTTCAGCACTTGAAAATTGTTCTGCCCCTTCCAGCCGAGAGGGGTGGCTCACGCCTGTAATCCCAGCACTTTGGGAAACCGAAGCAGGCAGATCACTTGAGGTCAGGAGTTAGAGACCAGCCTGGCTAACATGGCAAAACCCCGCCTCTACTAAAAATACAAAAACTAGCCAGCATGGTGGTGCACGTCTGTAATCCCAGCCATTTGGGAAGCTGAGGCAGGAGAATCACTTGAACCTATAGGCGGAGATTACAGTGAGCCGAGATCGCACCACTGTACTCCAGTCTGAGCAACAGAATGAGACTCCTCAAAAAAAAAAAAAAAAAAAGGAAAGAAAATTTCATAGTTCCCCATGAAAAATCCAGTTTTTTACATTGTTTTGATTCCTGTAGATAGGTGTCATTTGTCTTTTTTCTTTTTCTTTTTTTCTTTGTGTTTAGTTTTTAACTATGATGTATCTTGTAGATTTGGGGTTTTATTATATTTGAGATCTTCTCACCATCTGTATGTTTATGTCTTTTGCCAGATTTGGGGAGTTTTCAGCCATCATTTTTTTCAAGAATTTTTTCAGTCTTGCCTTCTTTGTTTTATCTTTGTTTCTTTGTTTTATCTTCAAATTTATTCATTCTTTCTGCAGTAGCTTCTGTTCTGCTATTGAGCCTATCAATTAAGTGTTTCATATTGATTCCTGCATTTTTCAGTTTTAAAATTTCTGGCCCTTTACGGAAAATGTTGGCTGATCCCCTGGAGTATAAACCCATACTGTAGAAGAGAAGATCAAGTTAAACAAAAGTTGGTCTCTTTAAATAAATACATAAAGTACACATAACTTGGTGAAACTGATCTGGAAAAAAATAGAAGACATAAAAAATTTAGGAATGAAAATGCAGATAAAAAACCAAACATAGATTTTAAAATAATAAGACGCTATAAACAACTTTATGCCAATATATCACAAAACAGAAAATGAATAATTTATATGAAAAATGCAAATTACCAAAATCAACTAAGGTGTAGATGATTTCTGCTTCCTGCCATATGGTTGACTAGGTATACTCAAGGATCCTTCTGCTAAAATACAACTAGTTCTTGGATAAAATACAACACACATAATATTAGTTCATCTCCTGGCTCATTAGAAAGAAAGATAATCACTAAAGGTTATTACCAATGAAAGTGGGCTAAAATTAAAGTAGTTGAGAAACAGGAGAACTGTGCCTCTGAGACTAAGCCATGGACTCCAGGCAAAGTAAAGAAAGTGAACCTAAGACTCCTTCATAAAACCAGGAATGCTTTAAAGCATTAAAGTAGTCCTAAGTCAGTGGACTCTGGTGGTTACTCTAAGAAGTGGATGAAAATCCCCTCTGAAGGAAAGCCTCCCTAATTAATGCTTCTAGATTAATCACACATGCAAGGAAACACACCTTTACGTTGAGAAACAGTAGATTTAGATATTCAGGGAATTCAGGTATTGCAATTAGCAGAAGTAGAATAACAGTTATATGTTTAAATAAATAATGTATGAATTAAAATGAACATGAAATAAAAGATATGTTAAAAGGCAGATATTAAAAAGAACCAAAGACAACTTAGTCATGAAATTTAATTCTTGAAATATATAACATAATGAATGGTTTAAGAGCAGATTCATCACAACTAAAGGAATTGTTGACTATCAAGTTTTAACTGAGGAAACAACATATTGCAGCAAAAACAGATAAAGGGATAGAAAATATGAATTAGAGATTACGAGACCTGAAGGATAAAATGGGAAGGTTTAGTTTGTGCTAATTGGAGTCTAAGAAGTAGAAAACAGAAAAAAATTGAGGTAATTGCTGACAAATTTCCAGAGCTAAGAAAAGCTTGGGACCCGGTGTGGTGGCTCATGCCTGTAATCACAGCATTTGGGGAGGCCAAAGCAGAAGGATCACTTGAAACCAGGAGTTTCAGATCAAGCTGGGAAATGAAGCAAGAGCCCCCACTCTATCTCCATCTCTACAAAAATAAAAAATAAAAAATTAAGAATTAACCAGTTGCGGTGACATGAACCTGTAGTCCCAGCTACTTGAGAGGCTGAGGTGGAAAGATCACTTGAGCCCAAGAGTCCAAGACCAGCCTGAGCAACATGGTGAAACTCCATCTGTACAAAAAATACAAAAATTAGCCAGGCATGGTGGCACACACCTGTGGTCCCAGCTACTCAGGAGGCTGAGGAAGGAGGATCACATGAGCCCAGGAATTCAAGGCTTCAGTGAGCTATGATGGTGCCACTGTACCCTGTCTCCAAAAAAAAAAAAAAAAAAGTGGATCCACATACACAAGAAACAAAAAGTATATCAACTAGGAAAAGGAAGCCAATGTATAGTCAAACTTACAAAGGCAAAGGATCTTAAAAGCAGCCAGAATAACTATCCACTTCTAAAGGAATGACAAATTGACAGGAAACTTTTTATTTATTTATTTTTTGAGACAGAGTCTTGCTCTATTGCCCATGATGGAGTGTAGTGGTGTGATCTCTGCTCACTGCAACCTCCATTTCCCGGGTTCAATTGATTCTCCTGCCTCAGCCTCCCAAGTAGCTGGGAGTACAGGTGCATCACCACCCCCAGCTAATTATTTTGTATTTTAGTAAAGACTGTGTTTTGCCATGTTGGCCGGGCTGTTCTTGAACTGCTGACTTCAGGTGATCTACCTGCCTCGGCCTCCCAAAGTGCTGGGATTAGAGGTGTGAGCCACTGGACCTGGCCGACGGGACTTTTCAGAGACAAAACTGGAAGGCAAAAGACAATGGAATACCATCTTTAAGGTACTGAGAGAATAACTCAATAGAATGAGTGCCCAGTGAAATTATCTCTCAAAATCAAGGGTATATTAAAAACACTTTTTTCTCAAAATGAGCATTTACAAACAATGGACTTTCACTCAAGAATCAGGATGAATTTTAGAGTAGAGCAAAATGACTAGGAGGAAAATCTGAGATGCAAGAAGATATGGTGAGCTAAAAAATCAATAATCATGGGAAATGTAAATAAATACTGTCTATATTAAGAAGTAGTTACTCTGTGGAGTAAGAAAGAGCATAATTAAAATACTAGCAGCATTTTACATAACTCAGAAAATGTATATGTGGGGAAAGTGTCCGGGAGCACTGAGAAGTTAGTGTGAGTGCTCCAATATCCGGATACTCTTTAGGGTGGAAGTTAAGATAATGAATGACTTTCGACTTTGTTAATCTAAGTACTTAACAGGAAATTTTCAGATAACCATTAAAGAATAGCAATACAATATAACTTTCAAGCCAGTAGAGAGAAAACATTTCGAAATAAGGGAAAAACATTTTAGAAATGCCAACTCCGATAGACCACAAAAATGCAAGAAAGGAAGAAAAAGCATAGAAAAAGCAAAGAAATGGCATAGTATATAATAAATGGTTACAATAAATATAAATCTCCTATCTCACCAGATTAATAAAAAAAAGTCTACCTTATTCAATATATACAGTTTACAAAAGCCAGTGCAAGGACAGAGAAAGACAAAAAGTAGAATTAGGGAAAGTAAAACAAGCAAATATACCTGGTTAGGATAGCTATATCAATATTAGCCTTACAAATATTAAAGTGAAAAGCATTAATAGGGATAAGGAGACTCTCAAAAATAATAGAAATTTCAACTGAAGTAGGTATAACAGTTCTAAACAAAGTTATTAAAGTAAAAAAATGTATAGAGCAAAATGGAACTATTATATTGTATTTGAAGTCACTCAGTTTTTAGCTAAAGCAACAAAAAATAAATAGAACAACATGGTAACCAAAGTTGATTCAATTAATACCTAAAGGATCATGTTCCCCCAAATTAGAGCATGCACATTTTCCTTAAGCGTGTATAAAAGATTTAGAAGGAAAATGATAAAGGAATGTTTTGAGGACTTCTGATAGGGAAATATTTCTTAGAAAATCTACAAAAGATATTAACCATAATCTACATAAAGCCAACTGTTTTATTTAAAACCTCTCTGGAAATAGTTTTGTTGACTGATAAACACTCTAGGTCAGTCAGCTAATCAATGTCTAGTGAGTCCTAACACTCTTTCCACTGCACAGTAAGTTGCATCTTAGGTTTTTAACTTAAAAACAAAAGCCTGGTATCAAATGTTATACCCAAAAACTTATCAGTATCTTTTTAACCAATGTAAAGATTTTCTTTAAATCTTAGGAGTTGTGGAATTATTTCTAACACACTGGTTATATGTATTAGTTTTCCACTGAGCCATCATAAAAACAGAAGTCACATCGTCACTATTTCTTGCTTGTCTAACCCAGCATCTGTGGTACCCTCAGCAGTTACTCATGGCTCCTAGGCCTTCCTTTAGAGTATTGTCTCTTCTATTGGCTTTGGATGGAATTGACTCCATCCTAATGCAGAAATGATAGGCACTGCTTTCTATAAATCGGTCAGCCTAATAACATTCCTTTTGCCTCAGAGATTGGTTCAGAGATGGGGAAAAACCCAGTCTAAGCAATCATCTTGCGACTTACTTTCCTCCAATTGGTGATCCAGTTAGGGCAACATGTGGAATGTGCTGCTCTGTATGTGAAGCCAGATGCTCACGTTCATAAAAAACATTTTAATACTGTGACAGAAGATACAGCTTCGAGACAAAGACACGAGCTTGGGCAGAGTCATTCATTCATTCAGTAAGCATTTGCTGAGTGCTTAATAAATGCTAGACCCTGAGAAAAAGCAAAATCTTATTCAGCATATTCTGACACTGGGGACAATGGAATAGTTGATAGCTTCCACACTTAATTAGAAACAAAGATTATCTCTTAAAACCTCATTCTTGTATCTAGGAAGACTTTTGTTTTCCCAATCAGAAATTGTAGTTCCAGAAAAAGAACAAGACAATGAAAACATTGTATAAAAGGTTTCTTTCAAACTTTTTTCAATTGACAGTTTTTCACCCCAATCATCTTGATGCAGAGAGGCTTCAGAAACACAAGTGACTCTGTGTTCAGACCAAGTACTTGGCCTCGAGAAGATGAATGATCAGACCAACTCACCATATGATTATAAGGGTCAGGTAGTTTAAAAAGAAATTACAATCTGAATTGAACCATGGATGAACAGTGTTTCTATTGAGCTTCAAATCCCAGCTAATAAGCATAACCTTGTAAAGAGAGGTTACTGTTTGGGAAACTGCATGTTCTTGCAGGAGGGCAAAGCTTTTGCAATATAAATAGTTGTAAGGGTAGTAGCTTTCATCTTTAATACCTTAACCCTCTGTGTTTAGAGTTTTTGTATCCAAGGCTGAATTGAGAATTTTAGAAACCTTGAACACTGAAGAGATTGTAATAACCCCATGTGTAATTTATAAAATCTTCAAAAGAAAATTTACTTTTTAAAAATGTTATAAAACTCATGAATACTGAAATGAAAATGGCTTCATTTTTATATTTTATTTCAAGATGCTACATAAATTCATGAAAGTTAAACTTTTCTTGGTCATTCCTGATTCCTCTATTTTGCTGGTGCCCTCAAAGACTCAGTTTGTTGGGTATTAATTCAGCACTGATTGCATTACAAGTACCTACTGATTTTCATGTAATTTTCCAAAGTATAGATGGAGAAGAAGAATATTATTTCTGAGAGGAATTTGATTATGTATGGTGAAGAGTATGTTTTGAGTTTGGCTCCTCTAGACTTATTTTCTTCCTGAATAGGTCTAATAAGAAGCACCTTTCAATCCTAAATATATCTTTGTCTTACACAATGACAAGGTAATGTGGATTTTAAAAAAGCAATGCAGGTCTGAATCTTGGCACTGTAGAATGTTTGTACATTAAACATGATTGGAGGAGACATTCAGTTGGGTAAGGGTCACTGTGATTCACTGTGATTCTAAAGGCCATGTCAGGCCCATTGCTCTGGCAAAATTTAATATGCAAGAGTTGGTAGGAATGTGCCTCAGAGAAGTAGGCTGAGGTTGAGCCTGTCATTTCTGACTAAATAAAGAAGAATGCTTGAAAATCTGCTCTTCCCTCATCCTCAAAGCTGTTAATGATTTGTAAAATTTTCCCTTTTTTTCTTTGATCATGGTATTAAGAACAAATTAAAAGACCAACAGCTCTTGCCTAAGAATTCTGATATGACATTTGAGTAGTATTACTGTTTTTTTGTTTTCTTTTTTAAACCTAAAAACCTTCTGGAGCTCTCTGGAATAGAGAAAAGTTGACATTCTTTTTTCTTTTTGGATAAATTGTTAACCAGAAAACATTTGTCATATCTAGATCTTAAAGCAAAAGTAAATACTATCTTCATTGAGAAAAACAATACATCTCAGTTCCTTACTTTATATTTCCGTACTTTTTCTCTAATTTTTGTTTCTCTCCTTAAGACTATTTCTGAATTATCTAAATTTAGTGGCATAATTGTCTCTTATATAATGATACTATTACTTGGAAGTCGTTGTTCTTTTTCATTGAAACATAATTCATCATTGAGAAATAAAGGCACTCACAGACACACAGGCACACACGTACTACAATGGCACAATTTTATGTTTTGAATAGCATTTAAGTCGCAATTTAATATATGCTGCTTTTCTTTGGGTCATCAATTGTATTACATTCTCTTAGATTCTTAGTTTCTTTGCCCTTAGAATTCTTTTAAAAATGACAATGGTTGTTGGGTTAGGGGCAGTTAACAGGGAAAGGAAAATAGTCTTTCAAAATCGGTCTTTTAGGGAGATAAGTTGTTCCATTTAAATTACAATACTCAACTAGAGGATTTCAGAAGAAATGAGAACACTGTAATTGAACCACAGTGCTGCTTATTTTGCCCCCCTATGCCCTTCCCTTTTAACCCACAAAGAGATAGCTTTCTTTTATTGAAATTCTCTCCAGTGGATATTGACTAAAGTTACACAGATGAAACAACCAGAAGGAGAACCCATGCTTCTTTCTCCATGTAATAACCATTGTAATATAAGAAAAGTTACACGGAATGAGTCAGACAGGGGATGGAAGACTTTATTCAAGACTATTGCAAATGAGATCAAGACTATTGCAATGGGGGAGAAATTGAACTCAATCACACTGAAACAAAAGATAGGAGAATTTTAAGAATTGAGGTGAGTTAGTACCGAAAGACACTAGGGGTGAGGTTGGTAAATGGGGTCAGGCTATCTGTGCTTGCTAATTGGCACCTACTGAAGTTAGGCTTCCCCTTTCCCACAGATACAAAGAAATAGAGGTACAATTTTTCTTGATGATTACATTTCAAAGGCATGGTTCTTAGGCTTTGGAGAAAGATGCTCCTGGGTTGTAGAAGATTTATTTTACAAAGATATAGAGAAAGAAATTATAATTGCAAGTTTTCTAAAGTAAATGATCTAAGAAAAGGGGCCTATGCTCACGAAGAAACCTTTCTAAAGTTTAATCAAGCTGAGGGGAATGTTGAAGCTGTCCTAGTTGTAATTGCTACTGTTTGTTGTTGAGCTCTGCACGCCAGGTACTGAGCTGTATGTTCTACTTACATTTACTGGCAATCTTACCATCGATCCTTTGGAGTAGCTTTTATTGTCCCATTTTACCAAACAGGGATTTTACAGATGAGAAATCTAAGGCTCAAAGAGTTTAACTTACCGATAGTCACACAGCAAGTAGATGCTAGAGCCAGAATTTGAACTAGGGAGCCTGCCTGTCTGCAGAGATCATACTTTTGATTACTAGACCATCCTACTTCATCTGTATTTCTACTGAATATTCAAGAAGTGGTAGGATCATTGCCAAATACTTCTAGAGAAGGTACTTATAACAGATTTGCTGTTGTCAAATCATCTTGGGAAGAATGCCCTTAATTACTATGGCAACACAATATTTATGCATACTTATCTGGACCGTAGGCATGCCTGCAAATGGAACAGCATGTCTCTTACTGTCAATTTTGGAGGATCCCCAGTTGATGTAGCTCTGTATTTGCTCATAAAAATTAGTTATAGTAGGAAAAAAATGAGGAAAGACTAGGTGTAGACATTAAAAACACATGTTAGGAGCTGGAAGTGGTGGCTCATTCCTGTAATCCTAGCACTTTGGGATGCTGAGGTGGGTGGATCACTTGAGGTCAGGAGTTCGAGACCAGCCGGGCCAAAATGGTGAAACCTTGTCCCTACAAAAAATACAAAAATTAGCCAAGCATGATAGAGCATGCCTGTAATCTCAGCTACTCAGGAGGCTGAGGCAGGATAATTGCTTGAACCCAGGAGGCAGAGATTACAGTGAGCTGAAATTGCACCACTGTACTCCAGCATGGGTGACAGAGTGAGACTCTACCTCCAAAAAAAAAAAAAGAAGAAGAAAGCAAACACATGTTAGAATGCAAGGTTGATTTAATATCTGAAAGTGATTAATACATTATGTTAATGCAATAAAACAAAAACCCACATGATTTAGAAATGTTTTTGACAAAATCCAATACCCATTCATGATTAAAAAAAAAAAAAACTCTCAACAAACTAGAAAGAAAAGAAATTTCTTCAGCTTGATTGATAAAGGGTATCTTCAAAAAACTCAAAGTTAGCATCATCTGTAATGGTGAAAAACAAAGTGCTTTGCTTCTGAGATTGAGAATAGGAAAAGGACATTCATTCTTACTACTTTTATTTAACATTGTCATTGAGATTATAGCCATTGCAATAAGGTAAGAAAACAAAAGGTATCTGGATGGGAAATGAAGAAGTAAAACTCATTACTTGCAGATGATATGACTGTTTATGTAGAGCATAAGAAGAAGTCTACAAAAAAGCAAATAGATTAACTGAGTTTTACAAAGTTGTAGGATACAAGGTCAGTATACAAAATCTGTTATATTTCTGTACACCAGCAATGAACATTCTACAAATAAAATTAAAATTTTATTCTTACTAATATTCTACAAATAAAATTAAGAAAATTAAGAAAAACTGATTCATAACATCAAAAAAATATAATACTTTTAGAAATAAATTTTACAAAAGAAGGGCAAGGCCTGTACACTGAAAACTATAAAATATTGCTGAGAGATATCAAAAGATATCTAAATACCTGGAGATGTATTTAGTATTTATTGATAGCTAAATATGGTCAAGATGGCAAATATCTCCAAATGGATCTACAGATTCCATGCAATCTCTATCAAAATCCCAATAGAAATTTTTTGTAGAAATTGACTTGCTGATTATAGAATTTATGGAAAAATGCAGAAGACATAGAGTAGCCAAAATAATTCTGAATAAAAAGACTGACACTGATGGACTTATACATTTGATTTCACAATTTACTATAAAGCCACAGCAATTGAGAAAGTGTGGTATTGGCACAGGAACTGGCACAGATCAATGAAAGAGACTTGAGAGTTCAGATATAAATCTTTACATTTATGATCATTTGATTTAATTAACTTGGACCTCATAAAGATGAGATGTGCCTTCTGCGTCTATCCCAGAAAGGTTAGCCTTTAATACATAACAGCCCAAATGGGAGCCAGACATCAGCTTGTGTTGGACAGACCAGAGCCAGATGGGTGGGCCTTGTTTAAGAAAAAGAACACGAAATTATGAATGTAAAATTAGCTATGAAAATGAGTATTTAAAATGAGGAAATCACAAAATGACAGTGTTTTTCAAAAAGCACACAAATAGCACAAACATCACAAAATCCACAAAAATAAGTTATTAATTAACTGCCTGTCACCTCTGTAACAATTGTTTTCTACAGTTTTGGGTTGCACACTTTGATTATCTCCTCATATGAAAAAGTTTTTAACATTTTCTCTAGAGATTGAAAATATAATTCAATTTTCTTTCTAGCACAATGGATAGAAAGGGAAACTTCAGAAACTTTCTTGAAGCTTCACCACTCATTACTGGTAATGTCACATCTGAGTTTCTGGTTCAGGCAGTGCTCAGAAAAGAAATGGGAAAACTCCAGCTCTTTGATATCATGGCTTATGGACACTGATAGCTGCTACTATGCATATGGTCTGCTTTTGTTAGGTCTTTTCTGCTTCCTGTTCCTACTGGGAAGTACCTTAGAAGAGGAGTGAGAGGAACAAAAAATTGTCTTTAATCCTTGGTCATAGTGGCCTACAAGCAGGGAGGCATGTCCTTGTTCCTTTCTCTTAAGGTCAAAGATTGGGTCCTGAAGCTCAGGTTGTGTCTTGGAGCTCAGCTGATAATGGAGGTATTGTTAACAGCCTACTAGTCCTACTGCAGTCCCTGTACCACTGCCCAGATTACAGAGGGTAATTCCCAGCCTGGGCAATACTTTGTACTTCATGCTGCCTGTGCATGCTGGGGCGAGTGCTTCTTCTGTGATTACCCCCAAGAACACAACAAGCGTTAGAATGGGCTAGTGCAAGTGACAAGCCCTGGAGATTAAGCTTCATTAACAACCTGGTAAATCTATAAATCCACCTCTTACTGTCAGAGGCGTTCAAACCAGAGCAACTCCATCTTGAGTGACGGCAGGAAAAATGAGGCTGGGACTTGCTGGGCCGCATCCCTGAGAGAAAGGTATTTCTAGCCTCTAGATGTTTACAGTTAAGGGAACAGATTGATGGTGTTTATTAAACAGACCCAGACTTGGGAGTGTCCTAATATCCCGATATCTTTTTTTTTTTTTTTTGAGGCGGAGTCTCGCTCTGTCGCCCAGGCTGGAGTGCAGTGGCGCGATCTCGGCTCACTGCAAGCTCCGCCTCCCGGGTTCCCGCCATTCTCCTGCCTCAGCCTCCCGAGTAGCTGGGACTACAGGCGCCGCCACCACGCCCGGCTAATTTTTTTTGTATTTTTAGTGGAGACGGGGTTTCATTGTGTTAGCCAGGATGGTCTCGATCTCCTGACCTCGTGATCCGCCCGTCTCGGCCTCCCAAAGTGCTGGGATTACAGGCTTGAGCCACCGCGCCCGGCCATATCCCGATATCTTGAGAACAAAAGCATTCCTAATTTTGCTTTAAAGATAATATTTATTCTTGTGAAATGCAGTAATTAAGAAAATTAATCCTTTATCACAAACCCTTGTAGCAGAGCACATCTCACCATCATCTTGTTTTATTTTATTTATATACACACACACACACACACACACACACACACACACACACAAACATTATACCTAGGGTGGACATGTTCCTCCTCTTACTTTCGGGAACCTCCTACTCTGTCTATGGAGTAGCTGTTCTTTCACCACTTTCTTAATAAACTTACTTTGCTTTGCACTGCAGATTTGCCCTGAATTCTTTCTTGCATGAGATCCAAGAACCTTCTCTTGGGGTCTGGATCAGGACCCCTTTCCTGTAACATTACCACAGCTGCCATCCCTCTGGAGGGTGTCTTGTATACATTGCCAAACAGAGCCTCAAAGCTTCCCTGTCTCAGAATGTTAGAATGCAATTAGCCACATGTACTCATTAGCATGCCATCCCTACAAAAATCCT
The DNA here is from genome assembly GCF_037993035.2 of Macaca fascicularis. Lineage (NCBI taxonomy): Eukaryota > Metazoa > Chordata > Mammalia > Primates > Cercopithecidae > Macaca > Macaca fascicularis. Next base: position 36,396,986 of record NC_088378.1, on the reverse strand, counting down.
TGCAGTCAATTCAGAGTTTGGATTTAGTTAAAAGGAGATATGCCAATGGCCAGATTGAGTAGGGTGAGAGGGATGGAGAGTGTAGAAGTGAAGGAAAACAGATAGCAGGGAGGGACAACAGCGCTCTTTGAGAAAAATCCCTAGTCATAATTGAACTGCAATTAGACTCATCAATAGTGATTGAGCATAAGGAGGTAACAGTGGTTTGGTGGTTTGTTTTATAACATGAGGCTGCCCTGGGATGGAAAGAGGAGCAGAAAGAATTGCCACTGGGTCTGCTTCTCTGCTGTGGTAACTTCCCTTTGAAAGGACTAGACACAAAGAGGAGATAACTTTTCCAACTGGCAGAAAGAACAGTCAACACTGGGGATCAGGAGGCATATTGCAGATGGGATTTCAGAAAAGAGCTGCAGTGAGTGCATGAAAGGTGCCCTAGGGCAGCATGGGCCAGGCCCCAACAGCATGGTCATGGGCGTTTCTTAGTTTAGTTAAACAGCACCTTCTAAAGTCCAGGCACTTGAAGGCAGTTGTAGTGAGAAAGTAGACACCCAGGAAATGACACTGAAGTCACTAAGACCCTGTGGGTCCCCTATCATGCCTATGGGCATTTGCTTAAGGTGCTAGAGATGCAGGTGCAGATGGCTTTTCTGAGGGCAGGGCACCTGCTGTTGCAAAGGGACCAATGAGCTGGCTCATTGAAGGCAACACACATTCCGTTTCCTGGGAATTCCAGACAGGTATAAGAAGGAAGGGCCTGACATTTTGTGACTTGACAAACTGGGGCTATTAATCTTTCAAATTTAAGGTAAAAGTAATTACACTAGAAACTGCTGTTGGTGGAACTTTGAAGATCATCAGATGGCACATTCTGAATTGCCGTCACAGTAAGAATTCTTCAGGAAAGAGACACTTCTACTGAGAATCACCTGGTTCCCTCCAAACCAAGAAATGCCCAACTCTATGTTCCTTGTTCTGCAGTTGTCAAACTCTAGTGGCTAATAAGGAGATGCTATTACTCTGTTTCTCACAGGAGTCTTCTAGAACATGTGGCAGGGATGATGAATGCTTCCATGCTCCTATTGACCAGCTGGCAGAGGGAGTGAGAATGACAAAGTTTATACCTTATAAACAACACCATCAGCTAAATTATCACTGGGTTATGATTTTTACATTCATAAACATCATGATCGTAAAAATGTCTTCATTGATTTTTATGTTTCATGTTTTCATGTTTATAAAGATAATCCATGCTTATTTTAAAGATAGAAAGTAGAAAACTGAAAGCTTTCAGTTATCCTGCTCTCCAATAAATATTGTTTAACAGTTTGGTTTACATCATTCAATAATTTTTTTCCATATAGACATACACATCTATATCTATATATGCATAACTCAAATCTTCCTAAGTTCCCCAGGACATTGGAACCACCTTTTACTATAGCCATCTGAATGAAATAGCTTGAGTCCCTATCCTAGGTAGTTTTGAGAATCTAGCATTTCCTCCAATTGTCCCAGCAGGTCCCCAGGAGGACACTGGTAGAGTGGTTATTACCTCTTACTCTGGATTCTTGTTCCATGCTTAATTGCTTATTGGTTTTGTTGCCTTTTCCTTACCCCTGATGACTGCCCCAGGTTTTCTTCAAAACCTGAACACAGCCTCTTCACGTTATTTTTCAGTGTCCAGCTATTGTGTGAAATTAAATTTTACTGAAGGTTTGGGGTTTAGGGAGAAGGTATGGAAATTAACTCTTGTTCGTATTTTGCTTTACATTTAACTTTTTCTTGGTTATAGTAATTGGTCTTTTGCTATTTATGGCAATTATTACCAATTACCATTATGATACATATCATCTTTAATGACTAACATTCACACCATGCTTGCTAGAGGCCAGTCTTCATGCTGAGGACTTTTTATGCATTGCCTTATTTAATTTGCATAATAACCCATGGGAAGTAGTTATTATTATAGTCATTATTTTACATATTGCAAACCAAAGCTAAGAAAGACTAATTTATCCATGGTCACACAGCTAACTAAAGTATGGTTAAGTTTTAAACTCAGACAGTCTGGCTCTGAAGGTTCATGTTTTCAATCACTATGCTGTTCTGCCCTCATGCCTTCATAAGGATATAAATGCTGCTCATCCTAGTGATCGTTAATGTGTTTCACAAAAATTAGTCCCATTTGGATCACATCCTACGTAGCAGCTACAGCCTTTACTGTGGTATACATTTCCATTGCTGTGAATGATGATCTCCCCTCCAAAATTCATGTTGAAACGTAATCCCCAGTGCACAAATATTAAAAGGTGTGGTCTTTAGGAGGTGGCCTTTGGGAGCTTGGTCATTCATACATGGGATGAGCACCTTTATAAAAGGACTTAGATTGAAGGGAGGCTCTCTTGACTTTGCAACCCTTCCACCATGTAAGGACACAGTGCTCCTCCCTTCTGAAGGATCCAGAAACAAGGCGCCATCTTGGAAGCAAAGACCAGACCCTTTCCAGACACCAAACCTGCCGGCACCTTAATCATGGAGTTTCTAGCCTTCAGCTGGTGAGAAATAAGTTTCTGTTCTTCATAAATTATCCGTCTTAGGTATTTTTTATAGCAGCATAAATGGACTGAGACATTCCTCTTTCAAAACATTTATTTTGTTTTATTCTTAAAATCTCCTTCCAAATCGATTTTCTTCTCCCCCCACCCCCCCATTGGCCATTCTAACCTTAATAATCTTAAATAAGCCTGATCCCCTTAATTTCCCTTTAAGACTCACCTTGGCATTAAGATAAATCAATGTCTATATTAAGCTCTATTACTTTTCTGTTACCTTTTTAAACATGTTTCCCTAGGCCAAAAACATTTCTTCTCCTATAAGGGCATCTTGTTGGAGAACTCTAGAAATCAGTCTCCACGAAACATGGGAAAATCTGAGAGGCCACAGAAATGTCAAATGGGCGATTTTATATATGATATGCTAGGCAACTTTGGTCAAACTGTGCATTAGCAAGGAGCTAGCTGAGTGTAGTCCCTGAACATGAATGCAGATGCTGTAGAGCTTTGTCACAAAGGCATTTGTCTTCACAAAACACACAAAAAGTTTTAGCAAAGATGCAGTTATCTAGTGAAATGGGACGGGTGCAGTGGCTCACACCTGTAATCCTAACACTTTGGGAGGCTAAGACGGGCAGATTGCTTGAGCCCAGGAGTTTGAGACCAGACTGGACAACATGATGAAACCCTGTCTCTACAAAAAATGCAAAAAATTATCCAAGTGTGGTGGCGCACACCTGTAGTCCCAGCGACTTGGGAGGCCAAGATGGGAGGATCACCTAAGCCCAGGAGATTGAGACTACAGTAAACCATGATTGCACCACTGTACTCCAGTCTGGGCAACAAAGCAAAACCTAATCTCAAAAATAAATAAATAAATAATTGAAATAAAGTATGAAGGACACCCATATCTGATCTGACCAATCTTATCTATTTCTATCCCTTCCATATAACATAAAAAACATATATTTTTTTTTTTTTGAGATAGGGTCTCCTGTCACCCAAGCTGTACTACAGTGATGGAATCATGGCTTACTGCAGTCTCAACCTCCAGGGCTCAAATAATCCTCCCATTTGATCCTCCCATCTCATCCTCCTGAGTAGCTAGGACTACAGGCGTGCACCACCACACTCAGCTAATTTTTGTACTTTTTGTAGAGATGGGGTTTTGCCATGTTGCCAAGTCTGATCTCAAACTCCTGGGCTCAAGGGATTTGCCCACGTCAACCTCCCAAAGTGCTGGGAGTACAGGCATGTGCCACTGCATTCAGCCATTAAAAAAAAAATTTCTAACATCCAAGTGAATTAATAAAATGTGCAGGTCCAGATGGAATATTAGTTTCCTCCACCCTATCCCAGATGCTTAAAAAATATCTTGAGAAATCTGGTGTAATGTCACAGAAGCTTTGAAAATGAGTTCCTAGACTTATGAACCACTGTCTTCTAAAGATGATTTCGTGACAGTCCTTTTTGACTACAAATGGAATCATCTTGAAAAAAAGGTTATGCTGCATTTTTCTGAAACAACTATCACAATTTAGCAATGCAACTAAAAACGTATATGGCATTTGACCAGTGTCCCAACCTGTGTCCTGGGACTTTGGGTATTTACTCCAGGAAACAAAAAAAGATGCTATATCATTAAATATCTTAATTGCAAACATATGTCATAGAAAAAAATTAGAAGTTATGCTCAACATTGTGGTATAGTTGTTCAAATTATTGAATGTACTTAATTGCATATTATGCAAATATAAAGATTTCATAACAGTATGAAATAATGTTAAAGATATGGTATAAATAAAGTATATGCGAAATGATGTGCTCCTTTTGCTTACAACAATGTCAATTATGTAGTTGTATGTTCTGAAAGAAGGAATAAAGCTTCCTGAGAAGACTGCTGTCTGCCTCCTGGTCTTCTTCCTTGCTTGCCATGCTGCCTGGAGTTTCTTCTCCCTGGGTTATTACCTCAGATGGTGAAAAATGGTCAGAGCTACAATTAAGTGCAAATGGTGTCAGCTTCATAACTCCCAGAGTCTGGACCCACACACCTCTCAAAAGATAGAAATTGATCATGCATAAGGACTAGGACAGAAACTTTTCCCACTCCTTGAACAAATATTTAAGTGCATACCTTGTTGCCAGAAGACCAAGGCCATATTGCCTCTGATCCCTTAAGCTAGGATTTCTTGAGTATAGTTGGTAGACCCTCAGTCGAAATAACCTCTTGTGCTTGTTAAAATGCAGGTTTCTGGCCAGGCATGGTGGCTCAGGCCTGTAGTCCCAGCACTTTGGGAGGCCGAGGGGGGTGGATCACCTGAGGTCGGGAATTTAAGATCAGCCTGGGCTACATGGTGAAACCCTGTCTCTACTAAAAATACAAAAATTAGCTGGGCGTGGTGATACACACCTGTAGTCCCAGCTACTACTCAGGAGACTGAGGTAGCAGAATCCTTTGAACCCGGGAGGTGGAGTTGCAGGGGGGCGGGGGAGGGGGGGGAAGCATGTTCCTGAGATTGTAGGAAACCCACAGCATCAGAAATCCCTGTTTTTATGGTCCAGGAATCTTATTTTACTAACCTTCCCAGAAAATTTCACAGAACTATGATACCCTATCACATTGTCTCCTTGCCAGGCTTCACCCCCTCCCTTCCTCCTGCATTACTAGTGCTTCGGCTGGCTCTTGCCTCCCTGGCTCTGCATCCCTCCCTGGTTTTGCACCTCAGGTTTGTCATCTAAGGCCCATTATCATTAGGAACCTAGGATTTCTGAATTTTATACTTCTGCTTTTCCATGTGCTTTACAGCACTGCTTGACTTAAAAAAATACTATGAAGAAGCAGCTGTAGCTCTGCAGCTCCGCAGTTCAGCAACTAGACCCCATACCATATGTCTCTCAAGCATTCCCCACATTTGTCCTCTGCTCACTTACCTTTGGAAGAGGCATGAGAAATTGGGGAGGATCAATAACATTCACTAATGACTTCCCTGCCAAAATATCACCATTCTCTATGTCACAATCCTCTCATGACATATGGTTATAGTCTCTTCCTCTTGACCTGTATTTGTGGCACCCTGCCCCAATTCAATATAGAAAAACAAAAACAAGCAAATAAATTATATGTTAAAGTTCCTTTTTAATTTACCAAAATACTAAAAAGATTTGCATAACCTCCAGAAAACAGCATGTTTCCCATTTCTTGATTGAATCATTCATCCAACAATAGTATTTATTTGAAAGAGACTGTCAGTTATGTTTTACAAATTCCAAATTGGCCTGCTTCTTGAAGTCTCCCTATGAAAAATCATCATCAGTTAACTTTTTTATTAAAACAAACAAAAAATCAGAATAAAATTGGCACTGATTTTCTGCATGTATCTACCATGTTCTGGGAAGATAAAAATCAGCGTGAAGAATCAAGATCAACACCATATATCTGGGCATGGAAGTACATATTTATATAGTGGGGATGCTCTAATATACATCACTTTCAAATTCAAATGCAGACTGGTGCACAATATAGGCACAATTTGTTTGCACTTTTGCCAAAAGTTGGCCGAGAACTCCAGAAATTAAATGATTAGAGATTTGATTTTCTCATCTCCATCTATTAATACATTTAGAAAAGCACTTTACTTGACAACAGAAGATTAGATGAATTGTGATTTTTCCCCTCCTCCCAAAATATTTGTGGGCATACTAGTCTCTGTGACTGAGGTAAGCAGCTCCAATACTCCCCTGCCCCAGGGACGAAGGGGACTCACCTGGGTTCCATGACTTGTGCTCTCCCGTCTACACATCTTGTGAACATTCCAGGGTGAACATGTGCTCTCTTATGACATCCTCCTTATGTATTAGTGCTTGGTTGGTGTGTTGGTCTGTTCTCACACTGCTAATAAAGACATACCCGAGACTGGGTAATTTATAAAGAAAAAGAAGTTTAATGGACTCACAGTTCCACATGGCTGGGGAGGCCTCACAATTATGGTGGAAGGCAAAGGAGGAGCAAAGTCATGTCTTACATGGCGGCCGGCAAGAGAGAATGAGCCAAGTGAAAGGGGAAACCCCTTGTAAAACCATCAGATCTCATGAGACTCATTCACTACCATGAGAATAGTATGGGGGAAACTGCCACCATGATTCAATTACATCCCTTGGGTCCCTCCCACACACGTGGCAATTATGGGAGCTACAATTCAAGATGAGATTTGGGTGGGGACACAGCCAAACCATATCAATTGGCATTATGGGTTAAATGAGTTTATCATCTCTCAAATAATAATGGTAATAATAAGACAACAGCTTTAAAAAGTGAATCAAACACATTGACCTGAAAGTAACCTTTGGCTCCCTTTACTTCAAAATGGAAATTTCTTCTGTGGTATATGCTATCCCACTTGAGAGAAGATTGCAGTGTGTTTAGCAGAGATAAAGATGCTTTCTCTTCTCAGCTTCAATAGGGAGTCTCCCAGGAATTTAACAGGTTATTGGTTCAATAGAAAGCTTCAATGAGTAAATTGATTCTTCAATCCAGACACCTGACTGGTGATGCAGTTCACCAGCCTTGTGTGTCAGGCAGGCCCACCTTTATATTAACCCCTTTGAGGAATGCTTTCTGTCTCCTGTGGAGGTACCTGACTGTGGGTATGTCTAGCCATGCTTATAGAAATTCATTTATAATCTTAGCATTGGTGTATCAGAAAACTTGTTTTAACTGGTTTATAATTTTGAGGGTATTTGTGGTATTATTTTTAAACATACTTATGTTCATATTTATGTTCAAAGAATCAGCCTCATGCAGGATGAATGGAGTAAACCAAACACACAATTAACACACATTTTAGTTTCAACTATAATGCCATGATTTTTCTCTAAAGCAGAACTTGAAACGTTGAATGGCATGCTTATTTGTTTATTCCTAAGCAAAATACTTAAATTAAATGTCTTAAAATTTTTTCTATCTCACTCACATTACTTGATATCTAATTTGATTCAATTGAATACAGGAAAAAAAATGGATATATATATTATATATATAATATATATATATAAATGATTTCACAGAAAAAACAATACAATCAACTAGTCCAGCAAATAACATATCTAAATATTGAAAAGCATATTTTAAACCAGTAAATGACAGAACTAAGAGACATTGAATATTTAGAATAAGGATCACAAAAAAGAAAATACTAGGAAACACCAAATTCGCTTTCTAAACCTCTTAACACTTAACTTTTAAAGAATAGAAATAAAGAGACATTTTCTGTTTGCAGCCTCAGATTTTGTTTAAAATTATATTGTACAATGGTGATGACTACACCATTTGGCTGCATTTGAAGAAAGAATATAAGCGAAAAGAGTGAGCGACTTTTGACATTTGAAAATCAACATTGTTTACAATTAAGAAAGTTCACTCTAGATTGTTTTTAATGAGTTTAAAGGGGTCTATAAAGACTTAAGTAAACTGTATTCTATGTTCATATTACTTCTCTTCAATTATATTTTTCCAAAAGTTCAATAACTATAAACATGCTAAATGAAGCCATATGTCCAAAGCAGACAACAGTCTTAACTCTCATTTGCATTACACTTAAGTTCAAAACATTTCCCCACTTAAAAATGATTTTAAAACAAAAAGATGAACACTTGATAGGTTCTTAATTGGGAAATAAGTTATGAATAGAGTAACAAATCATGAATTTATAGCCAGAATACACAAAGAAAGGAAAAACATAAAAATATTTTACCCAGTTAATCTATTGAATTTCTTATGTAAAATAGGGTATTAAATCTTGTGTACAACAAGATACATTATGGATATAGATGTGTGACTTCAGAATTTTAAAAAATTCAAAACAAGCAAAGATATGGAATCAACCTAAATGCCCATCACCAAATGAATGGATAAAGAAAATGTGGTATATATACACAATGGAATATTATTCAGCCATAAAACAACGGAATCCTGTCATTTGTGACAACATGGATGAGCCTGGAGGAATTGTTAAGTGAAATAAGCCAGGCACAGATAGACAAATATTGTATGATCTCACTTGTATGTAGAACCTAAAAAAAACTTGATCTCGTAGAAGTTGAGTAGAATAGTGGTAAGCAGAGACTGGGAGGAGGGGGAGAGGGAAGATGAGGAGAGGTTGGTCAATGAGTGCAATGTTACAGTTAGATAGGAGGAATAAGTTCTGATACCCTATTGCACAGTAGGGGTACCATGGCTAACAGTAAAGTATTGTATATCTCAAATAGCTAGAAGAGAGGATTTTTTTAATGTTCTTGCAACAAAGAAGCAATAAATTGGTGATGGATATGCTAATTACCATGATCATTATACAATGCATGCATATATTGAAACTCATATTGTACCCCATAAATATGTGCAATTACTATATGTCAATAAAAATAAATTTAAAAAATTCATAGCAGAATGAGGTTGTTCAGTTAGGGACTGAGTTCCATGTTTATATTTTTACCCTTCACTCTTTACATTCAAAACATATTTATTGAGTGAGTAATATGTAGGCAGGCGATATGTGTTTATTTTTTCCATTTGAAGATGGCAGCAGAGTGTGTATGATGGATAAAGTGTCTCAGACACTCATATTCCAGAACCCACAGTTTAGGAAATACAGCTAGGAGTGAAAATATGTTGGATGCAATATGAGTAGGTATATGGAGTTACTATCCCTTGGAGTAGGAAATTAACTCTTTTATCCTACATTTAGAAAGATATCCTAAGAAATTAACATAATGAGCTCCTCTCAGGCTTAAGTGTGGAGGAAGTAGGGGCCCAGAGAGCTAAATAATCAGTTATTTGCATGTAAGGGCATGGGGTCTTGCTTGTCTCTGGTCTTGTCTTGTAGACTTTCCCTTTTCACTTGCAATACTCTATCCCTTCCACAATTTTGCTATCTCCAATGGTATATAAATAAAGAGAATCAGTCCAAATTCATGTTCCTCACTCAAGTTTAGGGATTCTCTAAAGGTTAGCATAGTCTTTTCCTCCTCATATTCCACTGAGACCTGAGTCTCTTTGTCTTCCCAGTGGCTGTTGTCCCTGTGACCTCAAAACAACCGCTTATTACTCTATTATCTGTATATACATTCTTGCATTAATTACTATTAAATTAATGTAGTTCAGATTTCCCAGAAGAAAATAGTCTGGAATTGAATACCTACTGGAATAGCATATGCAGGCACAGGTGTCCTGGGAAACATTTCTCCAGGAAAATTACATGTACTTAGGTTTTTACAAACTCAACAAAATGGGTTCCATGTGCTGAGAAGATACAAGCTTGCCAGCTCCACCTGAGGGCTGCAGGTTAGACGGATGGATGAAAGGTAGGCTCATCTGCGCTCCTTCCCTACCTCCAAGCAGGTTCACATACACGTTGCTCTTTGCCCCTGTACACACCCTGAAAAACGTTCTCCCTAGTGAATTGCAGACTCTAAACTCATTTCAGAGTTGGTCTCAATAAAACAAGATACGTCTATCTCAAAGAAAGGAGAATTTAGGATTTTCATATGTAATTGTGAATTGTAAAAACTATTAACTGTTCTATTTAACTTGAAAATAACAATAGTGGCCGCATCCGTAGAATACACTATAAAAATTGGTATGTGTTTTCTTCTTAAATTTTCTATATTATGAAAAACATCCTGGAAAACTACAAATGTATTCAATTTTGGTAGGTAGACCATGGATTTCAAGTGATTTTTGAATGTTTCGTTGCTCTGCCACCCTGACAGCTGAATTCATTTCAAAGCACCAAGTATTCTCTGTGCAACTGGCAGAGTTCAGTTGCCGTGTGGAGATCTGACTTTAGTCAGCCAAATGATAGTCTCACGGCATATTTAAAACATCCATATGTTCTAGGAACCAGAAATAATTCCCCCCTCCATGCTCTGTCCAAGTAAACTTTCCTTACAGTATTTCTAAGGGCAATATTGTTTAAATTAACTATTCCTTTGTATTCCTTTAATACAATAAATGGCCATGCTTTGGTTGGTATTGTGTTGGCACAACAAAAATCTGTAAGAGAAGAGGAAGGAATAGTTCTAATAAGATCACATTATTGTTATTTGGAAACTAGCATTCTTCTCCACTTTAATATTTATAATAACAAACACACCTTTCATTCTAGTGAAGAATAACCAATGAACATGAAAGCTTTGGGGGCATAGCAGAGTATAATAGGGGAAGGTTTTATCAGGATAATCTCACTGAAGCTCAGGCTAAAATTTCATCTACTCCTTTGCTAATTCCACAAATATTTATTGGACACTTAACTATTTGCCAGGTATTGTTCTTGTATCATGGGATGAGGCAATGAAGTAGTCAGACCAAAATCCTTGCCCTTATAGAGTATATGTTGCAGTTGGAATATAGACAATTAACATAAATGAAGTGATTATTATGTTCAAATAGTGATAAGTAGTAAGGCAGATAAAAAACAGAAGGGAAAGAGAATAGAAAGTATGAAAAAAAAAAAACTTGAAATTTTAGATAGGGTGGCCAGAGAATGTACTAACTAGTGAAAAAGAGAAGATACTAGCTAGTGAAAAAGCACATCAGGAGAATACCTCATGTGCTTATTTCTCCCTGCAGAAATTTCAGTAACTCTAACCAGGGGTTTACAGACAGAACTCTGATTTCCTCGGGAAAAAGCCCCTGGCAGGAGGAGAGGCTGTAGTCTCCACAGTTCAGGGGACATAGTCTTTTCTGCTTAGTGGCAGTACAGATGAGGGGCATTCTCCCTAGTACAGTGAACCTGCTCCACCAAGGGGCAGCCAGACTGCTTCATTAAGCAGGCCCCTGATCCCGTACTTCCCGACTGGATGACATCTCCCAACAGGGATCATCAGACACCTCATACAAGAGTGTTCCTGCCAGAATCGGCCAGGTGCCCCTCAAGGACAGAACACCCAGAGGAAGGAGCAGGCAGCCATCTTTGTTGTTCTGCAGCCTCCACTGGTGACACTTCCAAGTTCAGGAGCCACCCAGGCAAATAGGCTCTGGAGTGGACTCCCTGCAAACCACAGCAGCCCATCGGAAGAGGGCCCTGACTGTCAAAAGAAAAACAAACAAACAGAATGCAAAAACAACAACAAAAATACCCCATAAAAACGCTGTCCAAAGGTCAGCAGACTCAGAGAACCCACGATGATAAGAAAGAATCAATGCAAAAATGCTGGAAATTCAAAAAGTAGGAGTGCCTCCTCCAAATGATTGCAACACGTCCCCAGCAAGGGCACAGAATTGGGCTGAGGCTGAGATGGATGAACTGACTCAAGTAGGCTTTAGAAGGTGGGTAATAGTAATAACCAACTTTGCTGACTAAAGGAGTATGTTCTAACCCAAAGCAAAGAACTTAAGAACCATGATAAAACATTACAGGAGTTGTTACCCAGAATAACAAGTTTAGAGAGGAACATAAATGACCTGATGGAGCTGAAAACACAACGCAAGAACTTCACAATGCAACCACAAGCATCAATAGCCAAGTAGACCAAGTGAAGGAGAGAATCTCAGAGCTTGAAGACTGTCTTGCTGAAATAAGACAAGCAGACAAGGTTAGAGAAAACAGAATAAAAAGGAACAAACAAAACCTCCAAGAACTATGGGATTATGTAAAAAGACTGAACCTATGACTAACCGGGGTACCTGAAAGAGACAGGGAGAATAGAACCAAACTGGAAAATACACTTCAGGATACCATACAGCAGAACTTCCCCAACCTAGCAAGGCAGGCCAACATTCAAATTCAGGAAATCCAGAGAACCCCAATAAGATGCTCCACAAGAAGATCAACCACAAGATACATAATCATCACATTCTCCAATGTCAAAATAAAGAAAAAAAATATTAAAAGCAGCCAGAAAGAAAGGCCAGGTCACCTACAAAGAGAGGCCCATCAGACTAACAGCAGACCTTTCAGTAGAAACCCTACAAGCCAGAAGAGATTGGGGGCCAATATTCAACATTCTTAAAGAAAATAATTTCCTACCCAGAATTTCATATCCAGCCAAACTAAGCTTCATAAGCAAAGCAAAAATAGCATCCTATTCAGACAAGCCAATGCTGAAGGAATTTGTCACCACCAGGCCTGCCTTGCAAGTACTCCTGAAGGAAAAGCCATTACCAGCCACTACAAAAACACACTGAAGTACACAGACCAGTTGCTATAAAGCAATTACATTAAAACGTCTGCAAAATAACCAGCCAGCATCATGATGATGGGATCAAATTCACACATAACAATATTAACCTTAAATGTAAATGGGCTAAATGCCCCAATTAAAAGACACAAAATGGAAAGCCGGATCAAAAGTTAAGACTTATTGGTGTGCTGTAGTCCAAGAGACCCATCTCATCTGCAAAGACACACATAGGCTCAAAATAAAGGGATGAAGGAAAATTTACCAAGCAAATGGAAAGCAGAAAAACAGCAGAGATTGCAATCCTAGTTTCTCACAAAAATACTTTAAACCAACAAAGATCAAAAAAAGACAAAGTAGGGCATTACATAATGGTAAAGGTTTCAATTCAACAAGAAGAGCTAACTGTCCTAAATATACACATGCCCAATACAGGAGCACTCAGATTCATAAAACAAGTTCTTAGAGATCTACAAAGAAGTCTCGTAGATTCCCAAGGAAAAATAGTGGGAAATTTTAATACTCCACTGCCAATATTAGACAGACAATTGAGACAAAAAATTAACAAAGATATTCAGGACTTGAATTCAGCTCTGGATCAAGTGGACCTGATACACATCTATAGAACTTTCCACCCCAAAACAATAGAATATACAATCATCTCAGTGCCACATAGCCCTTACTCCAAAATTGATTACATAATTGGAAGTAAAACACTCCTTGGCAAACACAAAAGAACTGTAATCGTAACAGTCTCTCACATCACAGCTCAATCAAATTAGAACTCAAGATTAAGAAACTCACTCAAAACCACACAACTACATGAGCTGAAAAACAATGAAAATTGAACAACCTGATCCTGGGTAAATAATGAAATTAAGGCAGAAATTAGGACATTCTTTGAAATCAATGAGAACTAAGAGACAACATACCAGAATCTCAGGGATGCAGCTAAAACAGTGTTAAGAGGGAAATTTATAGCACTAAGTGCCCATATCAAAAAGCTTAAAAGATCTCAAGTCAACATCCTAACATCACAACTAAAAGAACTAGAAAACCAAGAGCAAACATATCCCAAAGGTAGCAGAAGACAAGAAATAAAACCAAAATCAGAGTGGAACTGAAGGAGATAGAGACATGAAAAATCCTTCAAAAAATAAATGAATCCAGGAGCTGGTTTTTTGAAAAAAAATTAATAAAATAGATAGACTGCTAGATAGACTAATAAAGAAAAAAAGAGAGAAGAATGAAATAAACACAATAAAAAATGATAAAGGGGGTATCACCACTGATCCCACAGAAATACAAACAACCATCAGAGAATACTATAAACACCTCTATGCAAATAAACTAGAAAACCTGGAAGAAATTGATAAATTCCTGGACACATACACCCTCCAAAGACTGAACCAGGAAGAAGTCAAATCCCTGAATAAACCAATATTGAGGCAGTAACAAATAGCCTACAAACCAAAAAAAAAAAAAAAAAAAAGAGCCCAGGACCAGACAGATTTATACCTGAATTCTATCAGAGTCACAAAGAGGAGTTGATACTATTTCTTCCAAAACTATTCCAAACAATTGAAAAGAAAGTACTCCTGCCAACCCATTTTGTGATTCCAGCATTATCCTGATACCAAAACCTGGAGGAGGTATAACAAAAAAAGAAAACTTCAGGCCAATAGGCCCGACGAACATTGATGCAAAAATCCTCAATAAAATACTGGCAAACCGAATCCAGCAGCACATCAAAAAGCTTATCCACCACCATCAAGTTGGCTTCATCCCTGGGATGCAATGATGGTTCAACATATGCAAATCAATAAAAGTAATTCATCACATAAACAGAACTAAAGACAAAAACCACATGATTATCTCAATAGATGCAGAAAAGGCCTGTGATAAAATTTAATATTCCTTCATGTTAAAAACTCTCAATAAACTAGGTATTGAATGAACATACCTCAAAATAATAAGAGCATTATATGACAAACCCATAGCCAGTATCATACTGAATATTGAATGGGCAAAAGCTGGACGCATTTTTTTTTTTTGAAAACCAGCACAAGACAAGGATGGTCTCATTCACCATTCCTATTTAACATAGTATCGGAAAGCCTGGCCAGGGCAATCAGGCAAGATAAATAAAGTGTATTCAAATAGGAAGAGAGGAAGTCAAATAGTCTTTGTTTGCGATGACATGATCCTATATCTAGAAAACTGCATCACCTAAGCCCAAAAGCCTCTTAAGCTGATAAGCAATTTCAGTAAAGTCTCAGGATACAAAATCAATGTGCAAAAATCACAAACATTCCTATACACCAATAACAGACAAGCAGAGAGCCAAATCATGAATGAACTCCCATTCACAATTGCTACAAAGAGAATAAAATACCTAAAAATACAGCTAACAAGGGAAGTGAAGGACCTCTTCAAGAAGAGCTACTGCTCAGGACATAAGAGAGGACACAAACAAATGTGAAAACATTCCATGCCCATGGATAGGAAGAATCAATATCATGACAATGGCCGTACTGCCCAAAGCAATTTATATATTCAATGCTATCCCATGAAACTACCACTCACATTCTTCACAGAATTAGAAAAAACTATTTTAAAATTCATATGGAACCAAAAAAGAGCCCATATAGGCAAGACAATCCTTAAGCCCATATAGCTAAGACAGTTCTAAGCAAAAAGAACAAAGCTGGAGGAATCATGCTACCTGACTTCAAACTATACTATAGGGCTACAGTAACCAAAACAGCATGGTACTGGTACCAAAACAGATACATAGACCAACAGAAGAGAATAGATATCTCAGACATAAGACTGTGCATCTACAACCATTTGATTTTTGACAAACCTGACAAAAATAAGCAATGGGGAAATGATTCCCTATATAATAAATGGTGCCAGGAGAACTGGCTAGCCACATGCAGAAAACTGAAAATGGACCCCTTCCTTATACCTTCTACAAAAACTAATTCAAGATAGATAAAAGACTTAAATGCAAACTCCAAAACTATGAAAATGATGGAAGAATATCTAGGCAATACCATCCAGGACATAGACATGGGCAAAGATTTCATTGTGAAATCTCCAAAAGCAAATGCAACAAAAGCCAAAATTGACAAATGGGATCTAATTAAACTAAAGAGCTTCTGCACAGCAAAAGAAACTATCATCACAGCAAACAGACAACCTACAGAATGGGAGAAAATTTTTGCAATCTATCCATCTGACAAAGGTCTAATATCCAGAGTCTACAAGGAACTTAAACAAATTTACAAGAAAAAAAAACAAAAACAAAAACCACCCAACCCCATTATAAAGTGGGTAAAGGACATGAATGGACACTTCTCAAAAGAAGACATTTATGCAGTCAACAAGCATATGAAAAAAAGCCCAACATCACAGATCATCAGAGAAATACAAAACAAAGCCACAGTAAGATAGCATCCCATGTCAGTCAGAATGGTGATTATTAAAAACTCAAGAAATAACAGATGCTGGTGAGGATGTGAAGCGATAGGAATGCTTTCATACAATGAGAATGTAAATTAGTTCAGCCATTGTGGAAGACAGTGTGGTGATTCCTCAAAGACCTAGAGTTAGAAATACCATTTGACTCAGCAATCTCATTGTTGGGTATATACCCAAAGGAATATAAATCATTCTATTATAAAGATACATTCACATATATGTTGATTGCAGCACTATTCACAATAGCAAAGACATGGAATCAACCCAAATGCCCATCAATGATAGACTTGATAAAGAAAATGTAGTAGATATACACCATGGAATACTATGCACCTGTAGAAAGGAATTAGATCATGCCCTTTGCAGGGACGTGGATGGAGCTGGAAGCCATTATCCTCAAAAACGAATGCAGGAACAGAAAACAAAACACTGCATGTTCTCACTTGTAAGTGGGAGCTGAAAAATGAGAACACATGGACACCGGGAGGGAAAAAACACACACTGGGACTTATCAGAAGTGGGGCAGCGGGAGGGAAAGCATCAGGAAAACTAGCTAATGCATGATGGGCTTAATACTTAGGTGATGGGTTGATAGGTGCAGCAAACCACCATGGCACACGTTTACCTATGTAACAAACCTGCACAACCTGCACATGTAACCCAGAACTTAAAATAAAATAAAATAAAAAGGGAAAGAAGAGAAAACAATTCACAATAGCATTGAAACAATTAAATGCCTAGGAGCAAATTTAACAAAAAAAGTGAAAGACAGATACACTGAAAACTATAATATATAAACATTGCTGAGAGAATATATAGAAGATCTAAATATATGGAGGAATAATTCATGTTCATGGATTGGAAGACTCAATATCAAGATGGCATATTCTCTTCAAATTCTCCCTAGCAGAAGAACTGCAATAATTACCAAACTCGTCTTAAAAAATATATATGGAAATGCAAAAAACCCAGAATATTAAAACAGTTTCAGAAAAATAAAAGAAAAACTTGCAGAACTTACAATTCCTGATTTCAAAAGATAGTACAAAACTACAATAAGCAAGATGATGTTGTATTGGCATAAGAATAGGCCTGTAGATCACTGAAATAGAATTTAAGTTCTAAAACAAACTCTTAAGTTTATGGTCAATTTATTTTCAACAAAGATGCCAAGGCAATTCCTTGGGAGAAAAGATAGTCCTTTCAAAAAATAATCTGGTACGAATGAATATTTACTTGCAAAAAGAGGAATTTAGACCCTTACCTCATACCATACACAAAAAACAATTAAAATAGATGATAGAGCTAAATGTAAGAGCTAAATGTCTTATTTTTTGCCCTGTGTGTGTGTTGTTTGCTTAGTTTTCTTTGTATTTGCATTTATCTATCCTTAAATTCTCCCAGATGTATGAAATATCTCAAACACACTCTGTATTCCGTTAATTTCAGTGTTCTGAAAGTTCTCCTGGAGTTTTCGTGCTGTGCAAATGTGTATCAGTTTATTTCTACGACTAAGTCAACATATTTGAATCTCTCTTCATCAAACTTTTGGGAAGTTCTCTGTTTCTTTTGTGTCTGGGACTCTGATTCATGGCTCCATAATAATCCTCTTTCTTGCTCTGGCATACCAGAGAATGGATGCTTGGGGATAAGTTTTAAGATTTTGCAAATTCAAAAATTCTTTATTTTACTCTCATGCACAATAGGTAACTGATATGGTTTGGATGTGTTCTCACCCAAATCTCGTCTTGAACTGTAGCTCCCACAATTCCCATGTATTGTGGGTTGGACCCTGTGGGAGGTAATTGAATCATGTGGGCAAGTCTTTCCTGAGCGGTTCTCGTGATAGCAGATCAGTCTCACGAGAACTGATGGTTTTATAAGGGGGGGGTTTCCCTGCACAAACTCTCTCTTTGCCTGCTGCCATTCATGTAAGATGTGACTTGCTCTTCTTTGCCTTCCACCATGATTGTGAGGCTTCCCCAGCCACGTGGAACTGAGTCCATTAAACCTTTTTCCTGTATAAATTACCCAGCCTTGGGTATGTTTTTATTAGTAGCATGAAAATGGACTGATACAGTAACTGAGCTGGATGTTTATTTTTTGGTTGGAAATCACTTTCCTTAAGAATTGTGATGGCTTTATTCTAATGAATGCAGGCTTCCAATTAGCTTTTGAGAGGTTCCAGTCAATCTGATTCTTTGTTAATGAATTTTTCCTTCTCTGGAAATCATCCACGTGCAGTGATTTCATGATGATCTTCTATAATTTCATTTTCATTTTTGGCCCAGTGGACTCATTTCTTCACTTCCATGAGATTTTTGTAAATTATTTGATCTCTCTCTCCCTCTCCCCAAATCTTTTTGCTTTGTCTTCTGGAACTTCTGTTATTTGGATAGGAATTACTTGACTAATTTGATCAAGTAGTTAAAATCCTATTTTCTTATTTTTCCTTTACTTTCTTGAGCATTTCTTTTTTCAACATTATGTTCCTAATCTTCTTTTGAGTTTTTCATTGCTGATATTTTATTGTTAATTTCTCAGACTCCTTTTATTATAAAATTGTTCTTTCTTCTAGTATCCTGCTATTATTTAATTGATGCTATATTATTTCTTAGCTCTCTGAGTATATCAATGAATGGGTTTTGTTATGTTTTGTTTTCTCAGGATAGTATCTACTTTTTCAAGTTGAAATTTTTGTTTTTATTAAATTGATATATCATAGTTGTACATTTTTTGGGGCACATGTGATATTTTGATACATGTATATAGCATGTAACGATCAAGTCAGGATAACTGGGATATCCATCACCTCAAACATTTATCTTTTCTTAGTGTTGGGAACATTACAATTCTTCTCTTCTAGATATTTTGAAATATACAATAAATTGTTAATTATAATTTTCCTACTGCACTCCCAAATACCAGAATTTATTCCTTTCATCTAAATGTATATTTGTACCTATTAACAAACTTCTCTTCATTCCTCCCTCATACTTTCCTTCTCAGCTGGCTTTTTTTTTTTTTGGATGATCTACTTTCCTTTGTTAGTTTTTCATTGCTGTTTTGGTCTCTGACTTTCATTTTAAAACAGTAGAAGATTTCCTCAAATACCTAAAGATTCTTTGAAGTTCACTCGTACTGAAAGCTGTACAGCAAAATAGGAAATTCTAGGGCCTAGTGGGACTTGTACACTGTGGGCTTCATCCTGGGATCGGACTTGGCACTTTTATTGAGGAGTCTCCAACATTAATATCTTTAGGCTGAGTAGATCCTCCAGTGAGTAATCTATCTCCTGTCTGGAGGGTTTGAGTCAGCTCTTAGGGTTCTAGGAGCTAGTGGAGAAGAAGGGGCAGTCATTTGACATTCAGCACTTCATTTCTTCTCCCTCTTTCCTTTAAAGGACTTTGGTCTTCAGTGTTGCATGGTCCCTGTCTCTCCCAATTAAAATTTCTCTGTTATCTTTTCTGCAGAATAAACCTTCATTTTGGCCTGGAATAGAAGAGAATCATTAGAGCAGCTGAGTGGAATAGAGGTGTAACCACCCAGTGGTTCTTCTAGGCCACTGCCCAGATAGAGCCAGTTAATTAAGACAGGGGAATTGCAGTGGAGAAAGAATGGGAGACCAGAGTTTTATTATCACCTAAATCAGTCTCCGTGAAATTATTTTATTTTATTTTATTTTTTTAGATAGTTTGGTGGGGAAGGGGCTAAGGAATGGTGAATGCTGATTGGTTGGGTCGGGGAGGGAATCACAGGAAGTTGAAACCATCCTCATCCTCTTACGCTGAATCAGTTCCTGAGTGGGGACCGTAAGACTAGATGAGCCAGTTTACCTGTCTGGGTGGCACCAGCTGATCCATCAGAATGCAGGGTCTGAAAAATAACTCAAACACCCATCTTAGATTTTACAATAGTAATATTATGTTTTGGAGCAGCTGGGGAAGTTAGGAATCCTGTGATCTCTGGCTGCATGACTCCTAAGCCATAAGTTCTAATCTTATGGCTAATTTGTTGGTTTTACAAAGGCGGTCTGGTCGCTAAGCAAGAAGGGGGTTTGTTTTGGAGAAGGCCTATTATCTTTGTTTCAAAGTTAAATTATAAACTAAATTCTTCCCAAAGGTAGCCTTGTCTATGCCCAGGAATAAACGAGGGCAGTTTGGAGGGTAAAGACAAGATGGAGTTGGTTAGGTCAGATTCCTTTTACTGTTATAATTTTCTCACTGTTATAATGTTTGAAAAGGCCATTTCAGAGGGGAGAGTTTGATTCCCTGACTTCTTCTAAAGTTTTCAGACACTTCCCCACTCCCTCACCTTCACTTGCAGGGCCCTCTTGAGTCCCCAGTGTTTCATCATCTGAAGATCTTATGACTTAAATCACCTTTCTCCTGAAACATTTCTACTACCAAGTTAATATTTAGTTTTCTCAACTTGCCAGGTAGGTTGCCATCGATCCATAGGCTTTATAGTTCCCCAAAAGTTTGCTGCTCTTTTCCTCCTTGTATTCTCTTTTTCTTTGTGGGTTTAGAGCCCCAAAAACTTATGTTGGTGGGTTTCAGGAGGGAGTCCATGCAAATCAGGTGTTCAGCTGAACACCTTTATTCAGAAGTAGGTTATAGTATTCCTTATATGTTTTTATGTGGCAGAAAGTTTTCATAATTTAAATTAATTACTTAGAAAATTTTATGCTAAATAATAGGGACAACCAGGGCAAGGCCAGTGGTTGGCTGTTGGTAAAGAGAATAACAACACTGCGTAGTTAGCATAGCCATATGGAACCACCTGTCTCCATCACACAGAGAAATCACGTTTGTCCTGAGCTCAAGCAAAATTACTATCCTTTCAAAATACAAATAGAAATAAAAATACTTCTTGGCCTTTTGCTACACATTTTTACATTTAGCACTCCTTTAATTTTATTCATTTGTTTGTTTTTTAAGGAGAGTAGATATTGAAAAGCAATTTAGTAAACGTAATTATAGAGCAATACAAAATAACAAGATGTATTCACATTTTAAATTCTCAGAATTAATAAGTAGTTCGAAACGATTTCCTAAGCCCACAGACTTGTGTTTGAACTTTCTTACAAATGAATAGCCATCTCAGAATTCTCTCAGGAACTAGGTCTTTCCATTTGGTCAGAGGTCAGCATGATGCAGCTGATAGGGGCGAGTGCTTTGGAAGTGATGTCAAAACCCTTAGGGGGAATCTGCAAGTCTGAGAGGGCCTTTATTCATCCAAGTCAAATTCAAGGATCCCAAGCAGTCAACACTCAAGAGACAGGGGAATAAAAAGTCTGTCTCTAATTTCAGTGGGCCCCTTGGTCCCGGGAGTAACCGCCTCTGACGCCACTTACAGACTCATCTGCCAGCGATGGTGAAAAATTCATATTTAAGGTCAACGCTGCTGGTTTGGTTAGTCTGCTGGAAAACTATGTTAAGCTAAGCTCATCCAGGGAGGTTGGGTGGGTCTCCTTCGCCCATCCCACTTTCCCTTTGCCTTTGATGTTATTTGCCCTGGACCACTTTACCTCTGTATTTATGGCTAACGACATGCTGGAGTAGACCATTTCTCTTGTAACCATGTTATTGGAGTCAGCCGAGGTTAACAGGACTCTGTGCATGCTTTTAATTACGGGGTTTTTAAATGTTTTCTTCTGCTTCTTGTATTTCACTTTTAGTCACTTCTGCTGCACTTTTCTCTCTTTCCAGTTGACTTCCCCACTGTGTAATTTCAGAGGGAATCCTGCCTTTCATTAATGACCCATGGCATAGAAATAATAGAAAACTTAGATGGACAAAAAGCAAGGCATTTCAACTTCTTGAAATAGAATGTGTTTGTTACACAACAACAGATGCAATGTGGGAGGTAAACAAAAATTAGGTGCTTAACTCACTTTCTATTGCTTGGTTCTGGAGAAATTATTTCTTGAAATGAAGAAGAGCTTTGTCTTTAGGCTGATTGATTTATTTTATTACTGCACACTCATATAGCACTTCTTTGTTCCAGGCTCTAAGGACTTTACCAATACGAGCTCCTTTAAGTCTGACAATCCTATGAGATAGTTACTAATTTATCCACATTTAATAAATGATGAAAATGAGGCACAGAAAAGTTAACTAACTTTCCTAAGATGGCATAGCTGGTAAGTGGCAGGGCCAAATTTCAATTGCAGGCAATCCCCTTTGCCAAAGTCCATGTTCTTTCTTTTCCCCCAAAATGACATGTTATTTATAGGTATGCTCTGCCTATAGAAATTACAAAGGGAAGAAAGAAAAGAAGGGAGAGGGAGATGGGGAAGGAGAAAAAGAAGGAAGGACACAGGGAGAGCAAGGGATGGAGGAAGAGAAGGAGAGAGGAAAGAGAGAGAGAGGGAGGAGAAAAGAGATTCATAAATTTCAATGATCAGTCACTTTCACCACTATCATCACAAGCTGGGTTTATTTAATTCAAAATAAAGTATGTGCCAGTTGAAAAAAAATGCTTCCAATGTAATCTTATATATGCTGCAAAATAAAGTGTGCCTGCACTTGAAAACAGAGAAATGATTGATTAAAATCTGCATCTGCTTTAAATCAGACATTTTATTTTGCTTGGTGGACTAGGAGTGTGGGGGAATAAAGAAGTTGTTTCATCATATTTTTCAGGATATTCAAAAGCTTCTCAATATCTAAGGAAAAAATCTATATAGTAGAAGAAAGTTTCTACTATGTTCCTAAAAATTATATTCTGTTTCAATATGCTGACTCAGTAACTGAGTCTTAACTTTTGCAAAAAATGGGTTAAATAGATATTAGAGAGATGCTCTGTGAGAATGTATGTTTTCTAAGCAAATACAGCTTTTCCATAACATGTGATTATGAAATATACTACACAATTGGAGATGTATTTTAATTCTGTGCTTGTGTGTGTTGTGGAGCCTGGGTCCTGGACAGTGATGTCACGCTACAGAGGAAATAAAGCTGGGAAATGAAGCTGAAATAGTGAGACTCAAAGAATGATTGTGAATGTGTAGATTCCATTGAGTGAATGCAAGAAAGGAGGAGGCTGAGAATATTTATGCAAGAAAGCCAAAGATTCAAAATGTTCCATACTTGGATCCCACAGGGGAGCAAAAAACAAACAAACAAAAACAAAACAAAACAAAAAAAAAACAAAAAAAACTTCCATACATACCCAAACATTGATTTTGTTGACTGAATTTTCTTCCCAATAAATTAAGTTGATAGGTTTAAACATCTATGCTTTAGGTATTTGGGATATCACATAATGGAATGCACTGGCATTTCAGACCTTGGTGAACACCGTACTCAAGCTTTGCTCAGAATGACACATCTCTCTTCATTTCTTTAGTGTGTGGATGCATTATTTCTTTATGGTGGTTTAAATTTTGTGTCTTGGCTCCATAAGAGTATCTTGATACTGTTCTCTTTTATATAAATACTCTCCCCCCAAATTTTTGCTTTGTTTTAGTTACTTTGTTCCAATAATTCTTGCCACATGGAGAAAACACACCATACTTTATTTATTTAGGGGAATGGAGGCCCTTATTTTGTTCTTTCTTTTGAAGGGGCTCAAAATAACAAAGTGATAATATTTCAAAAATGGTTTTATATTAAAGAAAAATGTTTCATGTCCAATTCAAAAGGGGAAAAAATCTGTCAGGTTTGTGACTACCTCTATATTGATTCTACCTCTAATGTTTCCTGAGTTACTCAAATTACTAGAATGCAAGCTCCACGAGGGGAACAAATGAGTATTGTTAGCACATCTCCAGTCCCTACAACCTATAGGTACACAACAGATTCTCAAATGCATTTGCAAATAAATGAATAAAGTAAAATCCTGCATTGCAATCACTAAGTGAACGTTTCACAAATTTCAAGCAAACAAAATACACAAACGGATGAATCCCAATGAATTAAGGAAGTGGATGGTTTCTTAGAAAGGTTTTGCTTCACAATACACTTGAAATTTTTAAATGTTTTCTTGCTTAGACATTCTCTAGTTACATGAAAATCAACTACTTTAATAATTTTAATCATTTATAAAAGTAGAGAGATTTGTAACTCATGGTAACTACGAAAGGCAGATTTTTTAGAAAACAACATTTTTCCATTATAGAATGAATCCTGTGAACATTTCCTTCTATTAAATATTTGAGTACTATTTCTTAAAGTGTTCTTTCCATAAAATCACAATATTCTTAGACTTTCTGGTTTTAAAGCTGTGGTGCTCCCTCAACTAAAATTTGTTCTATAGATGAATATTATTCTTCTAATCACAACCACATAGAAAACTGCTCACAAATCTGACATAGTATCTCATATATATTTAAACTGTTTTTTAATCTTTAACCTTCCTTTTCAGGCCGGAGTGTTAGATCAGCTGTACTGCTACTATCATCTCTTTGCACTAGCTTCTCTTCCCTCTTGTCCATGTCTATTTCAGTTGGGCAGAGCTTTCCTGGATAATCTATTTAGGTTAAATTCTGTTGTCTGTTGGAATGACCCAAGCCCTTGTTCTCCAGGTTTAGAAGCTCTCTTGTGAAATGCTACAAACTAGCCAAACTAATGCAGTGGCCGTAATTGATGGAAATTTACCTTGAAATGTGGTATCTGAGGGAAGTAGGGATCACATGGGCTGAGGCCATGGGACTGATGTAGGTAGGACTCTGGTATCTCACTGTCACCCTCGTTCTGATTTTTACACATCTCCCACTCTTCTGACTCATTCAGAGGAATTCAATCTGCTGTTTTTTCCAGTTCTTTTTTCTCTTTTCAGCCAAAAGAAACATGCAGAATTGACATTACCTTAAATACACGCTTTTCAGGTAATTTCTTTATATTAAAGGAGTCATTTGCTCCATTAGGTAATGCAGATTGGACAATAAATGTGCTTTAAGAATGACTATCACATGATCAATCAGTTTGTCTAACTTTACCACTCTTATTAAATAACATGCAGTTTACCACATGGCATTTGCTCTTGTTCACTGTGAATTAAAGAATTAAGAATGAATGTGCTTTCCTCACTATTACTTATTATTCCCTAGGGAAACAGATCAATCCAGGAATTTCTGCAACACTGAAGTAAGAGATCACTTTTAAAGAGGAAGTTCTCAGAGCTGGACATGGTCTGTGTTGGCTGGTCATTTGGCTTCCTCTTTCTGAGAGGCAGATGAAAGTGATTCCTAGAGGTCAAGTCAAAGTTCCTTTCCTTGAATATTTAGGCTCCCTAAATATTCTTTACATAGATGAACCTACACAAGATAAATCACAAGATTAGATATTTTTGAAATATTTTCAAATCAAAACCTTGGTTCTACTAGTCAAAAGGGCTTTTTAACAATATATTAAATATACAAATAATACTGGATTTCTCCGGTTTAGATACCAAATCATGATATCTTTTGACTCTCTTAGGTTCGATTATTTTTCTGATTTAACAGTTCTACAGTGTAACTAGCAAAAATAAATATTATTTGTCAGTTTTTAAAAGGAAAACAAGTTTCCTTTCTGTTTTCCTTTTCTTTTCCTTCTTTTCTTTTTTGAGACATGGTCTTTTTCTGTCATCCAGGTTGGAATGCAGTGGGGTGATCATGATTCCCTGCAGCCTTGACTTCCCAGGCTCAATTGATCCTCCTATTTCAGCCTCCTGAGTAGCTGGGACCTCAAGCATGCACCACCACACATGGCTAATTAAAAAAAAAAAAAATCTGTGGAGATGGGAGTCTCACTATGTTGTCCAGACTGGTCTTGAACTCCTAGGCTTAAGTGATCCTTCTTCCTTGGCCTCTCAAAGTGTTGGGATTACAGACATGAGCCACCAGGCCTGGAAAATTTTCTTTTTAAAATTAGATTTTCAAAATATTTTGTGCCCACTAATTGGTTAATGTTATGTTTGTAGTCATGATCTGAATTATCTAAGTGCCTGTACTCTCTAATAACACAAGGGGTCACAAGATAAACTCACAATTTAAAACAAATGTAATCATGGCAATTTTCTCCATAACTTTCTGTTGCTGTATATTCTAAGCACTGATGATATACTTGAAAAAGATAGCTAGCTCACTTTTTTCTAAGTTGCTCCTTAAAAAATATCCATTCTCATTTTATGTTACATAAAGTTTAAATTTTCTACATGATTAGTTCTCCTTTTCCTAACATTTGAAAAGAGGAGAAAAATAATTATTACCATTTCATCTAACAAGAATAATTGAACTTACTTTAATGTGTGTGTGTGTGTGTGTGTGTGTGTGTGTGTGTGTGTCTGTGTGTGTGTGTATGGAGAGTGACAGGATAAGAGGGAAAAAGAAAAAAGATGACTCTCTTCCTTTGATTTCACTCAAAATCATTTTCCCTCTCCACATCACATCCCCCACGATGCCCTTTTTAACACTAAATTTTTATATGTCCCATTGCTATATAACCAATTTCAGTATATAGCCACTCCTCTGGGAACTCAGTAAGCACATAAAATTTTAGAAACTTGTGTCAAAAAAAATTCTCCAAACATGTGTAGCAAATTGACTCACTGTGGTTTATTTGTGTCTAACAAAAATACTACCAATAGAATTGTTTAATAAGATATGGAATAACTTGTGAAACATTTAATTTGTTTTTTCCTTTTTAGGGAAGGGTCTCACCATGTTGAGACCCTGGCCTCAAGTGATCCCTGGTCTCAAACCCTGGCCTCAAGTGATCCTCCTGCCTCAACCTTCCAAAGTGCTGGGATTACAGGCATGAGCCACCATGTCCTGCAACATGTAATATTAAAAAAGAATTCCTTCACAATTGAGAAAATATCTTGTTGTCTTTGCTTTTATAATAACTGAAAAACAATTTTCTCCCTTAGTTTCCTCCAAATGGAGAGAACAACACTGACCTCATAAGGTTGTTGTAAAGATTAAATGAGACAATCTATGTAACACACCTGTACCTCTCATTAAGCATATTATAATTATGGTCATGGTTTTATTCCTAATGATAACAATGCCTGACTCCTTCCATATCCCCCTCTTAAAAGTTATTCTTTATTCTTTTGGTATCTCAGTTTCACTGTGGGGGATTGGTTTTGCCAAGTACTAGTTTCCATAAACATTTGAGAAGGAGAAAGAGTAGAGAGGAAGAGGGCATTGTAAATATGGTGATATTCTTCCAAGTCTGGACTCCTTCAAAATTATCATTCTGGTTATGTTCCTGTGTTATCATTATTAGTGACGGTTTAACTTCTAAGGTTAATTTTCTAATGGTCTGGGGTTTTGATAGACCCTGTCTGGTCAATACTATTTTAAGGGAAGTAACACAAGTTATCTGATCAATTATAGCAGTGACAGTCAACCTGATTATTTGGTTTAACATGTACAGTCTTTTATTTAAGTATTTAAGTAAGGGAAAAGATGCCTTTGAAGATCAAATAGTATTTCTGTAAAGCTGAGTTAATTATCTAATTTGGATCTTTAAATGTGGAAATTTTCAAATAATTGAGATGAGAGCTTAGATTTAGAAATAAAAGAAAATAAAATCTTGCAGCATGGAAAATAAACATACACATTTTCTTCTTTATTCATGTATTGATTAGAAGCTTCAAAGGCTTAACACCCATTCCCAGAATATGTCATATTTGCCAGTTTCCATATGAAAAATAATTGCTAATTATTTCAGCTTTTCAATTAAGGAAACCTCTAGTCATTGTTTGTTATTCTTAGTAATGGTTGTAATGACTTCAATTAGATTTTTGGAAAATTAAATTTTTATATTTATATATCTAGTCCTTATGTTTTCTTTGTCATAGTAGAAATTTCTTTAAAGCTCCCCAAAACCACATGTGGGATTTTGAAATCAAGTGACTGAATCCTCTTATTCTCAGTTTGGAGTTAAATTTGTTTTTAGTTTTGAATTGATGCTGGTTGGCCAATTTGACGAAGTCTAGACTTTTTGTCAAATTAATGGCCATAGAATTATAAGCATACAGAAGCACAGGTATTTAAGGGCCAAGTCTATGGAATAATCAAAAGGGTGGTTTCTAGGGAGTTCTACTCAGAGAGAATATCACTATTTTCACAATGCCCTCTTCCTTTCTACTTTTTCTCTCAACATGTATATAGAAGCTAAAGCTTGATAAAAGTAATTCCAGTGGTGACCTGAGAAACCCAAAAGAACAGCTGTTAAGAAGGGGATGTGGGGGAGCCAGGCATTGTTGTTAATTATGTCAGGCCACCAACCTTCCTGCTTTTATCTATTAAAAATACTGTAGCCTTAAACAATTCACTCCTCTCTAGGACTCACTTTCTTTATTTGCAAGATGAGGGTATGGACTAGAGAGTCTCTAAGGATCTTTGCAAGACTGACATCCTTATAACTAATTCAGCACATTTTACTACTCCTAGTTTCTGTTACTATAATCACTGGCAGCTTCGGTTGGCTTGCCCTTTTATAAGTGAGATTTGCCCAGGTGTGAGGGCACTGATATTTGTTTTGTGCCACAGACCACTCTGATGAGTACAATTTCAGCATCCATTACTCTCATACATCCCCTAAACAACGTTTTAAACATGGCTTTACATTAATATAGACTGAGTATTTAGTAAATCTATTTCTTCCCTACCACATTTTTTATATACATTATGGTTCCCTATAAAGGGAAATTATAACAGATGATCACTAGTGATAAAAAAAAAGAACATTCCTTTTTTTTCACAGACTATTTTTAGTTAAAGTTTTATTTGAAAGCATAGTTTATAGATAATACTAAAGTGTAGGATTTGTACAGAGAAAGTGGTTTGCTTGCTGTGATTTGCATAAGGAAGAACCTAAGAGCGATTTTCAGTGCCAACTGGCACTCAATTTCAAAGAAACCTCAAGAATTCAGTTAAGCAAGTCACAATTTCCTGATAATATGAGTAAATGCACTATATCCTCACCTTCTCCATCCACATGCCTATCATCAGTATCATCTGTTATTAAAATGAATATATAACATTGAGCTAATAGTAGATCATAGCATCTTGCTCATGTAAAAAATATCATCCCTGCTGAAAGAATGTTTCATGATGATTACCTAATAGCTTTAATTTTTTTTTTTATTGGAGATGAGGTGAGAGCTGGAGAAAGTATGTAATTAAAAAAAACTCAAAACACCGTTGTTCTATTTTTGGCTTTTCTGCCACTGACTCACAGTATGAACTTGAACCAGTCACCTAGCCACACAAGTGACTTAGTTTATAGACTAATGTGAGAAAATGCTTCAGCTTCCCTATTTTGGAGAACTGCTGAGATCACTTACATAAATATTTTTCTTTGAGCTCCCTAGAAGACAGGAACTTTATAAATATTTAGTATTATTGTTGAACCTTAGGTACAAGTAGACAGGAAAATTATGATACTCTCAAGAAGAAACACTTATTTTAGACCATCCTAGCTCATATAGGGACACTGCATTGGCTTATAATTGTCCCTTGGGTTTTCTCTTTTTCCTCACTCCTTCCCCCAACCCCTTGCAGTTGACTAATGTAGAAACATAAATAAACCTTAGCAACAGAGGGTTTGGAGGTAAGGAAACTCAGCATGGGGGCAGTCACACTGGCAGATATTAAGCTAGGTATCAAAGTGAGGAGTTAAAATAAATATAACATTTCAAATCCTTGATTGAAAAGTGTGAGAAAATGATTCATTTTAGGAATGACTAATTTGGTTGAATGTTCTGAAGTTAAGTAAGACCTCACTGAATAGCTAGTTTTGTCTGTTTGATTTCTTTTGTCTATTCATGTATCCAAAGGATATATGTGGAGAGAAGAAGCCTAAAAAATGTGCTTGTAACTAATATGTTTAATGTCGCTCTGTTTATTTCAAGCAGAGTCTTACAAAACTAATTCACCTGTTTCTCTGCAAATGCTTGCCCAACAGACTGCTCCTCCAATCTTTTAACGGAACTGGGTTCTGGAATGATGTTCCTGGAATGCATACAAGGGTTATTTTTGGATGGTGGAATTTCAGGTGAATTTTTAAGTTTGTTATTCACACTTTTCGGCATTTCCTGGCTTTTTTCTTTAAATAACCAGCAAGTTTCAGTTTTCACAAAAACAATAGTTTTAAAAACTAATTTTGAAACCCTTACCATTAATTTCATTCTCCTCTTTGCCATATTCCCTAAGTTTTTAACAGACCTATGCTTTCTTCCTGCCTTCTTTACAAATTTAAGACAAGCAGCAATGCAGTAATTGATTTCCAGAGTCAGAAAACTGAGTCCTCTATGCAACTGAAGTGTAGAGTTGGTTTTAATCCAGAGAACTCAAGCAGTGTACAAAGCACACATAGATAAAATTTTCTATTCTGTCTCAAATTACTGGGGTGATTCAAGCCAAAGCAGAGTGGATGTTTTGAGTATGAATTATGCTAATGTTCTGTTTGTTGACTTCATCTCAAAATGGTTATATTAGTTTTAATGTTTCTTGAGTGCTCAGGGTGTTTCGGATGTAATGCCAGTTACAACAAAAGACAATAACTTCACACTCAATGAAAATAATAAATGAAAACAATTTAAAACTTTCTCTTTTGTATATTCATGTGTGGTCTTTTCTCCTTTTCCCTCAATACCAATGCAGAGCAGAACACTCAATTACATCTGGGGCCAAGCTTTCCCCCACAGAACAACTTTGTTATGAGGATGCTTACAGGAGGATCTGGGCATGAATCTGTTCACTCTTCCTACAAGTATTCATTAAGCACCTGTAGCATGATGTCCACATTCTAGGCAATGAGAAACCAGATGTGGTTCCTGACCTAAAGAGGCTACTGGAGGAAAACAAGTACATTGTTTTATAGACAAAAAGTACACTGAAGTGTCAGGGGTGCCATAAGAGGTCTGGCAGAACATTCCATAGGGACTACTGTGGATAGTATCCACAGATAGGATGCTATCTTACAGTGAAGTGTGAGAAGGAGGACAAGAACATACTTCAAAGGAAGGAGGGGAGAAGTGACAAACCCTGCAGAGCAAGCAATCCTAATAGGCACAGTGATGCAAAATGGCACGGCTGTCCATTGAGGATTCCAGAGGGAGTTTTCATGTGGTTTAGAGGCCAGTGGGTGAGTGAGATGGAAGTGATGGAAGGCAAAGCTAAAACAGTTCATGGGGGAAGAATTCTGGAAGGCATGACCTCTTTTTGTTTTAATAAGCAGACAAAATGTCCTAATAGATGTGATTTTGGGGTTTATATAATGAACCCTAGGAAGCAGATGTAGCAATGTGCTTGTTCCAGGTTCCTCTAAGCTAGGAATAAAAGTAGAGTCACAAAACAGAAAGTTTGCCTTTAATCACTCTGCAGTAATTTATCTTTCCCGAAATCCCTGCCCAGGATAGTGAGAGGATAGTGAGTGTGTCCCACTTGGTGCCATGAGCCACTCCTCTGGGACTGCGTTCCCCCTGTTTTGTTCCTCTTTCTCTCCATATCCTCCTTCCTTTCTTCATGGCTGAAGCCAAGTCCCTGGTGCGGTGCTTGTAGAAACCCAATTCTAAGGTTGCCACCCTTACATTGCTGTATGGCTGTTACTGCCCTTGACAGTTGCCCAGTGGGTCCTGGTGGAGGTGAGGCACCAGCTACTTATATTTCACAGTCTCCATGCCCAGTTCTTGTAAGGCTTTGTAGGCTCTTTTATTTCTCATTTTATTTTGAGGTTCCAACATCACTCTTCTCTGATGCTGGCCTATTGCCATTGGCCAGCCCTGCGGACCTTAATCCAATCACTCCTTGGGAAAAGTCCCTTCCCAGGCAAGTCCCTGAGCACTTTGGTAAGCAGATCCACCTACAGGTCACCTTCCAGACATGGTTAAATATTCCTGTATCTTTAGAAGAATATAGATTAGATGCAAGACGGTAACTTTGGAAAAGTTTTGGGAAAAGATAAGTAGGGGGAAAAATAGGCTGAAATACGAGGTGAGGAGAGTGAATGAGGAGTGAAGGTGGCTAGTGTGGCGCCTGCTCTTCTTACCCATATTTCTCATCTGATATTCTCTCTTATTTGTTTTTCTATTTTGCATTGTTTGTATTTTTATAGATACAAACTTTCGAACTTTTTTGGAAACTTGGCAGATTATAAATAAAGGAATAAATAAGCAAGGTAAAGTTTAGTGGCCATATTGTATTTAGCATTGACAGGAGTGGTCAAAGGTAGAGGCAAACCAAAACAAAACATATTTTGATAAACATGGTTATGGTCAGAACTTGGAATAGCAAGAAAAGAGAATGTTAAATTAAAATATAACTCTCAAATGACGATTCACCCCTTACCTTCTCTGCTGATGGCAAAGTAGTTTGGCTGACTTTGTCCCATCAACGCCAAACCAAACCAAACAAAATCTAGGTGAAGGCAAGCATCAGGGCTCCAACTCCTGCTGTGAGGAGCAAGCTCTGGGGCCCCGCAGGGTGGGAGGGTGAAAGAAATGCTGGAAGCGGGGTGGGGGAAGGTGAACTGTGTCCCTCCATGGAAGCAGGGACGTCACTGGGAACAAAGGCTCTGGAAAGTCGACAGCAACGGATACAGAAACGTGAAGGTTACCCTGGACGGGGCTTTGTGTCCATCGCACCCCAGACTACCCACTTTGCTCACTCCATTCCTCCCCTCCAGGCTAAACTTGCTCTCTGTCGTCAATGTCCATTCTTTCCCCGGGAACCTCTCGCCCACGTCCCGCAGAGCCCACGCTCTTCCCGCTCTAGGATTCTCTCGCCCTCCTCCTTTTCCTTCTGCCTCTGGCCCCCTTTTCTCCTCTGTCAGCGTCTGCCTCCTCCTCCCTTTCTTTCCGGTAAGCCCCTCGCTTTCCTTCCCACCGAACCCCGACTTCGGGGACCAAGTCAGGGGTTGGGGGAGGCAGGTGGATCCGCTGGAAGGGCCGGGCGGCCGGGCAGGGTGAGAGTTGGCAGGGCGGGGACCCGACGGGACGGGACGGGACCGGACCGGACGGGGCGCGCCCTGCAAGCCGCCCGGGGCGGGGAGAGCGGGTCCTGCCCCTCCCGGGCGGGCGCGCGGCCGGCCCGAGGGGCGGTCCCTGGGCTCCCGCTCGCCGCCGCCGCTCCTCGTTCTGCTCCTCACTCCCCAGCGGCTGGAGGCCGGTACCAGCGGGCAGGAGGCGCCCGAGGATGTGTTGCTGGCCGCTGCTCCTGCTGTGGGGGTTGCTCCCCCGGGTGGCGGCGGGGGTCTCGGGCCGGACCTACCCGCACCGGACCCTCCTGGACTCGGAGGGCAAGTACTGGCTGGACTGGAGCCAGAGGGGCAGCCAGATCGCCTTCCGCCTCCAGGTGCGCACTGCAGGCTACGTGGGCTTCGGTTTCTCGCCCACCGGGGCCATGGCGTCCGCCGACATCGTCGTGGGCGGGGTGGCCCACGGGCGGCCCTACCTCCAGGTAAGCGCGTCTCCTCCCGGAGCTCCCCCGGCCGAGCCCGGTCCCGTCCGGACCCCAGCGAGGGCGCAGGTGCGGGGCGTCCCCGGGACCGCAGCTCCCTCTCACCCGGCGCAGCCCCGCGCCCCTAGACACGCTCACTCTCACCTCCGCGGGCAGCGCCTGCGCTCCCGGACCCCAAAAGGCGCGCGGTAGGGAAGCCGAGCCCGGGTGACCCCAGGCAGGTTTCCTTCTTTGAACACTTTCCTGTCCCCAGCGCCCCACTTAATAGAGCCCCCCCGCCCCCCAGCCTACACACCTGCAACACACCCCCCTTCATCCCTGATGGGAAGGGAGAAGGACCTAGGCTTTGACTTTGGGAACCTAACGAGACAGCTCTCAGAGGAGGGAGGGGACAGAGCGCTTTAGCACTTCGCGGACTTGCTATCTAGGAGTAGAAATCTCAGAACTTTACAAATCGTGGCTATTTTGGAGCCACCAGGCGCGGGGCTGATGTCAGCTATGTCAGCTACGCCATTATCCAGAAGAATGAAGGGTCCCTAAGAATCGCTTAGGGACTTTGCTATTCCGAGAGCGTTCAGGAAGCCACATTTAGAGACCGAAATCGAAGGTCCCCAGGCAAAATATCCTATGAAGTGACAAAACTTTGGCTTACTTTAATAACCAACAAAGTCAATTTGACCGCTGCTGATTGCTTTGAAGGAGTCTAAGTAACCACCTTGCCTGTTCATGGGTGCCTTACTAAATAGGAAAAAAAAAAAAAAAAAAAAAAAAAAAAAGGAAGAAGGAGATTGTGAGATGACCAGAATGATTAGGTGGTTAGGTTTCCTGGACATCCTTGTTTGATCGTGACCAATGTTTGGATGACGGTGAATGTACACGGTTTTTTACTCGTAAGAATTCATCCGAACATAATGGCCTTTGCTAAAAGTCTCTTGATCCAGATGAAATCTCCGAATTGTTCTGGCATTGCATTAAGGCTTTGTGATAGTATTTAAATCAGTGCTCTCGGTGGATTTAGAGTGCACTTCTTAGTGATTTTATCCCCAAGTTCTCGGTTAGATTTCCACACCTTTTCGACTGAGATATGCCATCAAATTTGAACCCTGATTCTGGCACTGAGCTGTTAACTCTGGCAGGAAATAAAGTGACAAAAATAAAAAGTTCAAAACCACTCTATTGTCTATTTTTTCATAAATTTATCGTTTCTTCCCCCAAATAAGTAACTTTACAACTCCAATAAAATAAAGTTTTATGAGGATTGCATTCTGCTGAAGTCACTGATGTATAAATATTCTCCTCCTGCAGCATCTCAGACATTAACTTTATGAACCAAGTATTTGACCACAAACGCAGGCCTCACTAGGGGAATGACTTACTCTCCTGTGATATAAAGTAGACAATACCTTATACAAATACCTATTTAACGTTTTCTTAAAAAATTTTTTTTGACTGTTTGTTTAGGGTGAGGAGTATAGTATGCCCCTTAACTCTCCTTGCATATTCTACAAAAGGGAGCGTAACTCTTACTATACTAATATTATAAAATGGGACACACTTTGAATGTTAACTCCGTATTATTTTCCCCCAAAGAGTAGCATTTCTAGAAAGCCCACCCAACTGTATGTCAAATGAAAGGCCGCGAGTAGAATTCTGATTCTACGTGCCATAATAGGCCCACCACAAAGATAAACTTGGTTAAACTCAGTGTTTTCACCCTGTTGGTGGTTCTTCATAAAGATTGCATAGGACTTAGTTAAGTACTCTTTAGACTGATTTTCAAACATAGATATTTTCTTAAAGTAATTAGTGAATACACATCACTATGAGATAAATTATGACTGGCTGCATTCTCAATACATTTAATGAGCAATAAATAGGATTTCACCTCCATTTTTATTACTAAGGAAATAAAATTATTTTTACACGTAAAGGATGATCATTTTCTTATTTGGCTGACATATTTTACCATTCCATTTCCCTAAACATTCTACTCATTTTAGGACATATAAAATGCATTAAAATTATGCTATTCGATTGAATGGAAAGACAGTTTACTTAAAATCTGTTTAATAAGATGAAATACACCAAATACTATAAATGAAATAAATGTATCAATTTCAGTTTTATTATTCAGGCAGAATGATTCCATTCTCCAATGCTCGAAATTCAATCTCCTCTCTAGAAACTATTTAAGATTCTTCATACACTAGTGTGAGAAGGGTATTTTCAGCAACTATACCAAAAAGTGAATAGGATTCTCTTTTGTTTTTTTTTGTTTTTTTTTTTTTTTGAGACGGAGTCTCGCTCTGTCGCACACCCGGTCTGGAGTGCAGTGGTGCGATCTCGGCTCACTGCAACCTCCACATCCCAGGTTCAAGCAATTCTTGTGCCTCAGCCACCCAAGTAGCTGGGATTACAGGCGCCCGCCACCACGCCAGGCTAATTTTTGTATTTTAGTAGAGACGGGGTTTCACCATGTTGGCCAGGCTGGTCTCAAGCTCTTGACCTCAGGTGATCCACCCGCCTCGGCCTCGCAAAGTGCTGGGATTACAGGCGTGAGCCACCGTGCCTGGCCATAAATAGGATTCTGAAATGTAGCATATTTGATTCTACTGTAGACTTTATGTTTTATGCAATTTTGCTCCTGGTGAGAACAACATTTATATAGAAAAATGACACAAAAAACACTGGCTTCTGGGGCATCAATATATGCACAACAGCCACTAAGAGTTGGACAATTACACCAGGGTGTATGATAATAACGTAAGTTGCTATCCTAGTCACCTCATCATGTGGCTTTTTTGCATATATTTTATTTTATCCTTTTAAATTTAATTTTAAACTAAAACTTTAGTTTTTAAAAATTATTCTGACTTTTATTTTCTAAGTATATTAAACTCTTCTTTTCAAAAGGGTGTTAACTCCTTAAGAACTATGTAAGTGTAAATTTTTATCGATCAGGTAGAGAATCATTGTCTTAATAGAGGTCACAAGCCCAAATGTCTATAGATGTAAGGAAATAAATCTAAGAATGACTGGGAGCCATTATCTTAAGTGAAACAAACTAGATGCATGTTCTTGCTTATAAGTGGGAGATAAATAATGTGTACACAAAGATGTGGAGTGTGGAATGATAGACAATACTCAAAAGCGTGAAGGAGTGGGAAGGTGTGGAGGAATAGAAATTACTATTTGGTACAATGTATGTTATTTGAGTTATGGATACACTAAAAGCCCTGACTTCACCACTATGCAATCTCCGTGTGTAAAGAATCTGTACTTGTAACCCATACATTGATACAAATTAAAAAATGTGAAAAAGAAAAGAGTGATGAGAGCTTGAATGGAACAGGCAGGATGTAATGCAACTGAGAGGAGATGGCACCGAGGGAACCGGGGGTTTTGTGAGCGAATTACTGTTAAAAGGGAATGTAAATCCAGTATTGCCAGATCTTCTGTTTGTTCTTTTTTTTGAGAGAAGACAAAAATTTAGATTCTCTCTACTCTTTCTCTCTCTCTCTCTCTCTCTCTCTGTGTGTGTGTGTGTGTGTGTGTGTTTATATAAAAATCTTCTAATTACTAAATACTGGCAACAATTCAACCATCATATAGTGTGCGTGCACACACACGCACAATTTCAGCTGGGTTATATCTCATAGACAGCCTAATCTGGGACTCGGAGAGAAAGTCTAATGTTAATAAAGAATCAACCCAAGTAATGAAAATTCATGAAAGGCAGAGAGGCAAGTCCCATTTCTTTTTAGGCCAGTTCTATTCTGTGCCAGGAAATGGGTACAGTATTGGGGGCCTTGCGCATTGTTTTGGCTGTCTATTCTTGTGTAACAAACCATCTCCATACAGAGTAGCTTAACACAATGACAAATTTCTTTTGCTCACAAGTCCGAAATTTGGTGGGGACAACTCCAAGGTGGGTGGTTGGAAGAATATGAAGCCTTGTTTCCTTGAAGTTATGGCTGGCAGTTGATGTTGGCTCTGGGCAGGGACCTTGCCTGGTGCTGTGGTAGGATCATAGCCTCTCTGTGTGGCTGCTTGACTTCGTCACAGCATAGTGGCAGGTCCCAAGAGGGAACCAAGAGGCCAGGTGGAAACTGTATAGCCTTTTATGACTTAGTCTTTCGCTGTGGTCACAAGCCCACTAGATTCAAGAAGGAATGTAGACTCTCATCTGAACATCACGTTGGAAGACAGTTACATGGGAAATCAGCAGTGAAGCCCCAAGTCTTGTACTTTCTATGTTGGGAGAGACTTTTTATTACTGATTCAATCTCATTACTCATCATTGGTCTATTCAGGTTTTTTAGTTCTTCTTGATTCAGTCTTGGTAGGTTGTATGAGTCAAGGAATTTATCTGTTTCCTCTAGGTTTTCTAGTTTGTGAGTGTATAGTTGTTCATAATAGTCCCTGATAATCTGTTGCATTTCTTTGGTATCACTTATACCTGTCTATTTTTTCATTTTTGATTTTATTTGGGTATTCTTTCTTTTTTTCTTGGTTGTTCTAGCAAGTTATCAAGTTTGTTAATCTTTTCAAAAAACTAATTTTCATCATTTTATTGATCCTTTGTATTTTTTTGTCTCTGTTTTGTTTAGTTTTGCTCAGATCTTTATTATTTATTTTCTCCTACTAATTTTGGTTGTGGTTTTTCTTGTTATTCTAGTTTTTTTAGATGAATTATTAGATTGTTTATTTGAAATCTGTCTACTTTTTGATGTGGGTGTTTGTTACTATAAACTTTCCTCTTAGCACTGCTTTTACTGCACCCTATAGGTTTTGATATATTATGTTTCCATTTTATTTGTTTTAAGAATTTTTTTGATTTCCTCTTTAATTTCTTTTTGACCCAATGGTCATTCAGTAGTATGTTGTTTAATTTTCATGTATTTGCACAGTTTCCAAAGTTCCTCTTGTTATTGGTTTCCAGTTTTATTTCATTGTGGTCTGAGAAGATACTTGGTATGATTTTGATTTTTTAAAATTTATTGAGACTTGTTTTGTGTCCTAACATAGGGGCTGTCCTAAGGAATGTTGCATGTGCTGATGAGAGGAATGTATATTCTGTAGCTGTTGGATCAAATGTTCTGTAAATGTCTGTTAGGTCCATTTAGTCTAATGTGCAATGTAAATCCAATGTTTCTTTGTTAATTTTCTGTTTAGATGACCTGTCTAATGCTGAGAGTGGGCTGTTAAAGTTCCTAACTATTACTGTATTGGAGTCTATCACTCCCTTTAGATCTAGTAATAATTGCTTTATAGATCTGGATGTTTTGGTGTTGACTGCATATATATTTAGAATTGTTGTATTTCTAAATATACATGCAGCTCTTGCTGAGTTGATCCCTTTATCATTACATGATGACATTGTTTGTCACTTTTTAGTGTTTTTTACTCAAGGTATGTTTTACCTGATATGAGTGTAGCCACTCTTGCTCACTTTTGATTTTTGTTTGCATGGAAGTTCTTTTTCCATCCTTTAATTTCAGTTAGTATGTGACTTTACAGGTGAGATGAGTATGGAAAGCAGTGTATAGTCAGGTCATGTTTTTTAATGCATTCAGCCAGTCTGTATTTTTAAGTGAAAGTTTTAATTTGTTTACATTCTGGGTTATTATTGATATGTGAGCGCTTATTCCTCATATTTTATTAATTGATTTCTAGTTGTTTTGTGTATCTTCTGTTCCTTTCTTACTCTCTTATTTTTCATTATTGTGGTTTTGTGGCTTTTCTGTAGTGGTAACATTCTAGTCTTTTCCTTCTTTGTATGTTTGCTCTAGTAGTTTTTATATTTCATGTGTTTTAATGATATTAGATATTGTTCTTTCACTTTTGGGTGTAGGACTCCCTTGGCATTTCTTGTAGATCTGGTCTAGTGGTGATAAACTCCCTCAGCTTTTGCTTGTCTGGGAAAGACTTCATTTCTCTTTCATTTTATGAAGAATAACTTTTCTGGGTATGGTATACTTGGTTGGCAGTTTTTTTTTTTTTCTTTTCAACATCTTGAATATATCGGCCCTTTCTTTCCTAGTCTATAAGGTTTCTGCTATTAGTCTAGTCTGATAGGGGTAGCTTTATAAGTGACTTGATGCTTTTCTCTTGCTTTTTTTAGTTTTCTCTGTGTTTTTGACTTCTGATATTTTGACTATAATGTGCTGAGAAGAAGAACTTTTTGAATTGTATGTATTTGGAGACCTTTGAGCCTCTTGTTTCTGGATGTCTAAAGTTTTTTGCAAGACTTGGAAAGTTTTTATCTATTGTTTTGTTAAATAGGTTTTCTAACTCCTTCATTTTCTCTTCACCTTCTCAGATCCTAAATTCAAATATTTGGTCACTTTATGATGTCATATAGGCTTTGCTCATTCTTTTTTTTTTTTTTATCATTTTTATTTATTTTTGTCTGAGTTATTTCAAAATACCTGTCTTCAAGTTCTGAGATTCTTTCTTTTGCTTCATCTAATCTATTGTTGAAGCTTTAGAATGTATTTTGTATTTAATTCAATGAATTTTTCCATTGTAGAATTTGTTGGCTCTTTTTTTATGACATCTACCTCTTTGGTAAATTTCTCATTTATTTACTGAATTGTTTTTCTGGTTTCTTTGCATTATTTTTCAGTATTCTGTTGTATCTCACTGAGCTTCTTTAAAATCAATATTTTGAATTCTTTCTTGGGGGGTATTTCTTAAATTTCTTTTTGATGAGAATCTGTTGCTGGATAATTATAGTGTGCCTTTGGAGATATCATATTTCCTTATTTTTTTCATGTTTCTTGTGTCCTTACATTTATCATTTGTGCATCTGATGTAACGGTTGCTCCAATTTTTTGAATTTGCTTTCATAGGGGATGACATTTTTTGAAGATTTATCTGTGGCATTGGCTGGGTAGGGCACTTTGGCCTTGACTCTAGGTGTGGATGGTTGTATAGTCTCTGTGTAATTTTTCCAGCTGTAAACAGTGTCAGTGGTGTCTGTGATTTCCTCAGTGGTTTAGGGTGTGATTATTAGTGGAGGTTGTGGTGAAGTTTTGCTGGGAACTAGGACATTAGGTGGGCCAGTCTTTGGGCCTCAGTGGTGGCAGCAGTGGGTTGAGCATTAGCCTCTCTAGGTGTTGGGAATATCAGGGTGGGTCAGGAGGGTGGGCACGTTATCATACTCCTGGGTAGCAGGTATGCTGTGGCAATGGCAGTAGCTGTGGTGGGACAACTTTCTGGAACCCACGTGGTCAGTGCTGGTTTGGTGATGTCCATGATGAACTGGGCGAGCTGGTCCTCAGTCCTGCAGATGGCACATGAAAATGTACAGCTGCCTTTTTGTTGGGGTGGCAAGGTCACTTCCAGTGGTTCCTGCCTCAGCCCAACAGTGGTGTCTGTGAGTGATGAGTGTCAGTTGGGCACCAGGGATATGGAGGTGCAGGGTCTCTTGGGCCCCCAGGCAGGACACATTGTGTCTGGGGCAGGGCTTTCATAATGGCACTGTGCTGCAGCTGCTTAGGACTTGGGGGTTTGTAGGACTCAGCATGAGCTCCCTCTCTAGAGCAATGCTGTCGTGTGATCTCCAGGCAGTTCTCTGTGAGTCTTAGGGCCCATGAGAGTCCAGGGGCTCTCCTATGGCTAGCATTGTAGAATTCTGTGGCAGGCATGTGGACCACTTGGTGTCTCTCACTTACCCTTTCCTCACATTAAGGAGCCTCTCCAGGTTCCCAGCTGATCCCAGCCAAGCTGGCTTCCTTGCTTCCTTTTTATTCCTTGCTTTCAGTGCTTCCCATCACTTCTCTGTTGAATTCCAGTATTCTGTCTCAGATGATCTATTTAAAATGTGATTATCTAATTGCTATTTTAGCTCATCTCCCTGGAAAAGGTGAGTACCAGATGCATTTAGTCAGCCATCTTGAAGCTTCCCTACTACCACTTTTGAGTACCTGTCTACAGGCATCCATTCTATCTTGGCACTACTGAAATTGGGAGCAATCTTTACTTATTCTCCTTTCCTTTCCCACCCCCTTCTCTCTCTGACACACACACACACACACACAAACACACACACACACACACACACACACACACACACAAACATACACTCTGCTCGCAAGGAGTTGGAAGCAGTTGGTAATTTTTCAACTGTCCTACTATTCCATACCCTCTCCATCCTAGAAGAAGACTTTCGAAATTCAGCAACCATATATTTTTCAGTAGTTGGCAATCACTAATTCGGGGTTAGATCCAATGAGACTACCTCCAGAAGGCAGTGTGACATTTACCTGCGGACTTGTGGAGTTAAGAAATCAGATTTTACTTAAGGCCACAGGCCCTTTAAAACTATATCCAGGGACCTGGCATATGGAAATCTGCACTGCCTATTTTAATCTTTCTGACTCCTTCTGGAGATATTTCTGCAAAGAGGATATTAACAGGTATGATCAAAATGGGAAAGAAAGAGAGAAGTGTGGTTGTAAAGTGAAGCCTATCTCAGCATAATCTATTGGATATGTTGTTCTGGAGCAGCTCATGCTTGTGGAAACATTTTCCTTGAATGCTGCCAAGGTCAGTTTCTACGCCGTCTTTCACAGAAGTGCCGGGGTGAGGTGGGAAGCCATCTCCTTTTGCACTGGCTTTTCAAAACCTCACTATTTTGTCTTAGTGAATCAGCTCAACTCTCATTGCCCTGAAGGATTCATGTCCTTTCCTTGTTGTTTGCCCCTTTTTGACACAGAGCAACTCTACCCCCACCCGAATCATTTAGCAACTGTGAGTGCCCATTTGAGGCAAGTAATGCAGCTGATGAATGCTGAGTTTGTGTGAATTAGAGAAGAGAGCTACGTTGTTGAATATGCCTGTTGAATTTGCACAAAAATTGATTCACCCTTCTTATGGGGGTATAAATTGCCGGTGAATGGAGACTGAAACATATGTTATTACTTCTTACAGCCTTGCTTGCTTGTCTCAAAAACTGAGGCCTTCTGTGATGCGAAGTGCCTTCAGCAGCAGGGTAATTGCTGCTGGGCCACTTGCTGAGGAAGTGCTTGGAACTGATTTGAAATCACAGAAAACAGCCAGCATTCTTTGTGGTTAACGATGTGCTTCTTTTAAGCACACCCCAGCCAACGGCAACAAAGAAATGTTTGGAAAGCAAATTGAAAGGCTGTAAGGGACAGATGAAGAGAGTGTGCAACCCTGACACAGCTCAGCTGGTGCTTTGTTAAGAGATATTTATAAGTCTTCGGATTATGCCCCCCGATTTCCAGACAACGAAGGGACCTCTCCAAGCATCATGCTTTGTGCATTAGTAATAAGGACACATGCTCCAGAGTAATGCTGGAACACAGGATGATGCTCTTCAGCTGTATGCTTCTCACTGGCAGAGCAGATGATTTCATAATTAGCCCGAGGAAACAGGCAGACCTAACCGCTAAGGAAACAATGCACCTGAATTGACAAACAAAGTTCAAGGCTTTAGGCAACCGATGGCATATTTCTGGAGTGTTGGAAGGAGAGGCAAGAGTCTACTTCAAAGAAACTGAATGGTGGTTTATTGATTTTTTCATTTGTAATAGAGCCCTGTTAAAATAAAGTTACTGGTGAAAGGGATGAATTTATTACACATTGTCATGTTTCTGTAAGTATTTGATCCATATGTAATTTAAAAAACTGCATATGGATGACTCACAATGCTTTTTATTGTAACTTAAAAAAATAACTGGTAAATAACTTTTAAACAGGAAAAACATTTCTCCAGGAAGCTTCTTTTAAATCTATTTCTTTTTAACTTGTTAAATTTCAGTAGGGAAAAAAGCTGTTCATAAGGACACCATATAGCATACACGCAAAAATGTCTGCAAAAATAATTTCAAATGGATAATTTTTATTAACTGTAAGCTAGGGATTATATATCTGAATATCATACGAGTAATGTATGGATCAGATTTAATTTATTATGAAGGTCTGTCTTATGTCTAATTTAGCCAAACATTGTGAGAAAATCTTGACACCATTCCTGCTTTTATGAGCTAAATATTGATGTTTTGTGTATTTACTTGCTGCCTCTTAAGAGCTCATACTTTGGTTGATTGCCCTCAAACCTCCTACTGTTGCTTGCCTCTCCCTTCAATGTTTCAGGTGAGAAAACCAAACCTTAGGTAACTGTTAAATGGCTTACTAGGGCCATACAGATCAGCAGCCTGGATTTATTCCTCTGAGGCCCAATTTGGTGGTCTTCTTCTCCTGAAAGCAAACTGTAACTTACATAAAAACGTATGTTAATTTTCCTCCTAAATAGTGAAAGAACATGTATAATCAGATACATTTTAAACAAATTCATAAAATGAAATCATGGCATTTCTCTTACTGCTTTTATTCCACTATAAATGGCACACTTACACATTTCCATAACATGATGTTTATGATTTTTCATTCATCATATGCCATACCTTGTGATAAGTCCTTACAGTGTGTCCTCATGCAATTCTCATGATAGTCCTGTGAGGTCAATATCTTATTACTCTCATTTCTTAGGTGTATAAACCTGGGGCTCC
Source organism: Macaca fascicularis (assembly GCF_037993035.2). Lineage (NCBI taxonomy): Eukaryota > Metazoa > Chordata > Mammalia > Primates > Cercopithecidae > Macaca > Macaca fascicularis. Next base: position 36,352,833 of record NC_088378.1, on the reverse strand, counting down.
ATGTCACACAGCATAGAAATCATCTGTGGCTGTCATATGACTGTTTCAGGAAGATACTCAGAATGTTGGAATGTTCATTTACTGAATATTTACTGAATATTTATTGAACACTTCTAGATGCTGGGGACATGATATTGAATGAGATAAAACCATTGGTATTAAGGAGCCCGTATTGTGGTGGGGGGTGGGGTGGCAGCAGTCAACAAATAAATAAGCAAGAGAAACATCAGAAAGTGCTAAGTGCTGTGCAGATAATTAAAACGGAGTGACGTGATAAGCAGTGTGTCTGTGTGGCTATTTGAGATTAGGGTGCCGATACTCAAAACATGAAAGAAAACAAGTGTCCCAAGTTTTGAAGATTGTCTTTCGACGTTAACCATAGTGTGTACAATTCAAAGCATTATGTACTATGAAGAAGATTATCTGGCATGGGCATCAAAGAACTCAGTAGACCTTGAATACAGGAAACTACCTACCTGAGGAAAATATAATTAATGTTTTTTTCAAATGTGTCTGAACTGCATGAGCTCTCTTTTCTATTTCTGTGGGATTGTTACACAGATGTTTAGTAAGCTCAGCTAGAGTAAGCTCAAGCTTTGATCTAGAGACTTGGTGATTTTATAGAAGTTTCTTTCTTAGTACTAGGCATGGATGTATTTCTCTTATGTTCTGTATTCTTTCTCATCTTCAATAATATTAAAGAGCTAAAGGCCTTTGAGAAGATAGATCAATAAAAAATGTATATCTGGGGAAGATTTCCATCTTTCATACAATTTTTAAACTAAAACTTTGAAATCTCAAGTTTCTTAGGAAAAACTAAATTTCTGCCTTTTTTCCCCTATGAAGTTTATACATTGAAATCTCACTTATAAAAGGAAACTCATATAGATGTAACCAGGTAGACACTGGGCCTCCTGGTACTTGGGAGACCCAGATCCTTTTGGATAGGGCCAAGATGAGTTCATGCTATGGCAGACTGCAGTCCAGTCATGAGCAGTCAGAGTTAATAGAGAAGTGAGAACTGAGAAAGATACTTTTTATTCCTATGTCAAAATTTCAAGCTCATCTGCACATTAGAATCACTTGGAGATGTTTTAATAATTCCAGTGCCCAGGCAACCCCGTCCCCCACCAGTCAAAGCACAATCCTTGGGAGGTGGACACTGGCATTAATATATTTTTCAAGTTTCTCCTTTGATTCTGATGTGGGGCAAGTACAGTAACTACTGACCTTATGTGGTTAGGTTCTTTGGTGGGAATCAGGCAACTCAACCTGCAGAAGCCTGGAAAATTCCAGGCATAGGACATGGGGATACAAAGCAAGATTCCCATACACAGCCATTCAGAGTGACCATCTGATGTTTTAAGCAAGGGCTAGCATGTGCTTGCACATTTAAGATTATTTTTTTAGATAGGAAAATAAGCTGGGTTTTCCTGACATGGAAACTCTTCTAGGATAAGCTTAATGGGTAAGTATTTTCACTAATTTATATAGTGAAGGCTGGGCACAGTGACTGACACTTACAATCCCAGCTACTCGGGAGGTTGAGGCAGGAGGATCACTTGAAGCCAGGAGTTTGAGGCTGTCGTGAGCTGTGATTGCACCACTGCACTCCAGCCTGGGCAACAGAGCAAGACTCTGTCCCCCAAATAATAATAATAATTTGTGGACTGAGACAACAATTGTTGAACTGAGGGTAGAGGTGTGTTTAAAAATTTTCTGAACTAGGAGTCTTTCTTTCATCCTCATAACCCTCTCCCATTCCTACACACCTTTTGTCAACCGGTACCAGCTGCTCTATTTCTAAGCAACATGAATAACTGCACACACAGAGTTTAAAATTTAACAGTTGTGTGTGGTCACAGGGCGTCAAAGCAATGTTAGTTCATTTCATTAGTAAATGAAAGTCCTAGGTAATTCTAGGCTTGTATTTAAGCCAAGAGAAGTATTCTTCTCCAAAATCTTTTATTAGAATTCACAGTAACAAAATGGACCCCCTTTTTATTCTGAAAAATTCTCCAGCGTCTTTCCAGTTATGTAAATAGATACCCCTTCCCTTTTGTCTCCATTCTCCAAGGTTACTAATAAGCAGTGAAATGCCCTCAAGCTATAGTTGCAGAGGGAGGAGGAGGAAGAGTAACAGCAGTGGTGGATAATTAGTATCTTATTAGAGTATGAAGGAACATTTGCAAGTTGATGACTGTGTCAATGCTGCCAAATCTTCTAGAGGTACCAGGAATAATTCCATGTGGTTGGCAGGTATTCAAGAAATATCTGCTGAGAAGTGAAGAGCAGGAAATCTTCTAGACTGGGTATGAATCCCTGCACTGCTTGCTACTTATTCATTGTATGGCCCTTGGCAAACTCCTTAACCTAAGTGACAGTTTCTTTCTGTGAAGAAGGGAGATCATATTTAATGCATGGGCTTTCATGAGGATTAAATGAAATAGGCATGTAAAACTCTTAGTAGAGTGTGTGACACACTGAAAATATTTAATAAATACAAGATATTATAATGAATCAATTGCTTAGCGTAATGAGAGGATGGTCAGAAGACCAGATGAAGACAAATATTCCAGCTTTTGAACTTAGGGAAAAGGTCTGCACTAAATGTATAGGTAGGAGAGATTATAGTAATTTTTGAAAAAACTTCGAAGTGAAACTTGAAGTAATTGGTTTGTGAACACCTTGTAATCATTAATCACTAGAGACCGGCATGGTTTCAGTACACACAGATTATACAAGACTGCATTTTATTTTGCATTTGATTTGCCGGACCTGTAGATTAGGGTATTAAATATAGGTGCATCTGAGTGACAGTAAGGTATTTTGCAGGGTTTCTCACTATATCCTTATAGAGGATGCACTAATAAAGTTGAATTAGTTGTAATCATTAATATTTTAAACCCATACCCCAAACTCTTTTTTTTTTTTTTTAGATGGAGTTTCACTTTTTTGCCAGGCTGGAGTGCAGTGGCACGATCTCAGGTCACTGCAACCTCCACTTCCCAGGTTAAAATGATTCTCCTGCTTCAGCCTCCAGAGTAGCTAGGATTACAGGCGTGCACCACCAAACCTGGCTAATTTTTGTATATTTAGTAGAGATGGAGTTTCACCATGTTGGCCAAGCTGGTCTCAAACTTCTGACCTCAAGTGATCCACCTGCCTCGGGTGGAATTACAGGCGTAAGCTACTGTGCCCCGCTCCAAACTCATTATTAATAGACTATCTACATTAGATTACATAATGAGGACTTAAAAGATAGTGACATTCTAAAAGAATAAAAGGAAACTAAAAGTTAAAAATTCATTGGGAATACAAGTAAAGTTCAACAACTCTGTTAAAAAATGATCCATGCATGTACACAGTATAAAACTGTACTTAACTGGAATTCATATGAAAAAGCTCTAAGTATTAGCTCATATTGTATTAGCTCAATACAATGTGGCTGCCAAACTGATAAATGCAATATTAGCCTAAAATTCTACTGTTCATATCAAGGGAAGTAATATTGACATAGCACCCTATCTTAGGCTGACCACACCAGAGGACTCCTTCTGGAAACAGCTCTTAATGGACATGTGGATAAACTGGAGCATATCAAAGAATTACAAGGATGGTTGAAACCTTGGGAAATCTGAGTACCTGAGGAATGAAAAACAGCTGGCAATATTTTGCCTGGAGAAAGAACAACGAGAAAGACATGGTCATTGTCTTTGGAGTAGTAGTGGACAGTCTTGCTCAGGAAAGGTGGATTAGTTCCTACTTAGTAGGCCCCAGAAGAAAGAAGACCCAATAAATATAATTAAAGAGTAGAATAATTTAGCTTACTATAGGGAATACATTTCTGACAACCAGAGCTATTAAAATTGAGTGGGTTGCCTTGTAAGATTGTGAGATCATGAGCATTGTCACTGGAAGTATTGAATACTATGTGATCATTTCTTAAAACATTTTTGAGACAAATTCTCCTTTGGTGGGAGCTGGAATTAAGTTTCCTTCAGCCTATCTTCCAACTTATGTGTGATGCTGAAATTACTTTGCTTTTACACTTTCAGGTTATTCAAGAAATGAATGGAGGGGAAGCCATTAACAACTATAAAACTATCTATATTGTTTTTTCACCTGCCTCAAGAAGTTCGCCTGGTCTCTGGATAGACATACATTGAATCATTACAAAGGTTATGAGAGTATTTCATCTCTTTTCCTGTTTTTAATTTCAGTATATTGTTGGGTTCACTGGCTCATGCCTGTAATCCCAGCACTTTGGGAGGCCAAGGCAGGCAGATCACTTGAGGTCAGGAGTTCGAGAGTTTGAGACCAGCCTGGCCAACATGGTGAAACCCTGCCTCTACTAATAATACAAAAATTAGCCAGGCATAGTGGCGGGCACAGGTAATCCCAGTTACTTGGGAGACTGAGGTACGATAATTGCTTGAACCCAGGAGGCGGAGATTGCAGGGAGCCATGATCGTGCCACTGAACTTCAGCCTGTGCGATAGAGTGAAACTGTGTCTCAAATAATAACTAATAATAATAATAATAATAATAATAATTTCAGTATATTTTGAGTTCTCTATAGTTGTTATATATAAGTTTTGAAATCTGAAAAAATAATTAAAAGAGGGAAAAGAATGTTTTCTGACTGGTATATACTCAAAAGAAGGTGGAGGGCTTCAAAAGCAAAGCTGAATGTGAAGTTTCCGAGGTCCTGAGCCCCTCCCCAGTGATGCATTGCTTTGACCTAAGAACGGTCTACATGTTCTCTGCTTCCTGGCCTTCCCTCTAGGTAGGCATCTGAAACTTGACCTGACTTAACTCCAACCTGTTTCCTTCCCAGGCTTCCCCATCTCACAAATGGCACTTCTTGTTAGCTTTAGCTCCAGTCAAAAATTAGGAGCCATCCTTCTTTCTGCTCCTTCCTTCACCCAATATATAAAACCGATCTTCAAGTTCTATTGACTCTTCCTCGAAACTAAATCTAACACCTGCCTACCTCTCTCCAGTGATACTACCACTCAAGCTTGAACCTGCAGGACCACTGCCAGGCTCCTAAGTGTCTTCCAACCACCACTCCTATTCCTTCTTCTCCTCATTCTTCACATGGAAGCCACAGAAATATAGAGATACAGATATAGATATACATTATGCCACTTGCTGCTTTTAGTTCCCTACCATGGCATATAAGTTATCACAATGTCTGGGTCCTCATCTGATCTCTGCTAACTTCAGGGACCCCTTTGGGCACTGTAATTCAGTCCCACTAGCTTTTATTTGCTTCATCACACTGGATAACCCAACCTCCTGTCCAGGCCCTTTTCAATAGCTACTGTCTCTTCCTGGAAACTACTTTCTCCACACATTGCATGGACGGTTCCTAATTGTGGTCTCAGCCTAAGTATCATCGCCTCAGTGGTGACTTTTCTGATCACTCACCCTGAAATAGCCTTCTGATTCGCCTGTTATCTCTGTTTTATTTTTCTGTAAGTATTTCTCTAAACATTGTTGGATATTTTATTATTTAAATTTCTTCAGAAATTGTCTGCCCCCCCACCCACAACTAAACTATAAGTTCCATTGTCTACTGTCCTGTATAGTCATGTATCCTCAAGCCTACACAAGGTCTGAAGAATAGTCACTCAATAAAGTATATGCTGGGGAAAGAAAGGAGAGGGGAGAAGGAGGAAGAAAGGAAGAATGAAAGGGAGGGAGGGAGGGTTGAAGGAAGAAAGGACAGAGGAAAGGAAGGGAGGGAGGGAGGAAGGAAGGAAGGAGGAAGGAAGGAAGGGAGAGAAGAAAAGAACTAGTTTTAACTTAAAAATTTGTTCCTTGCAAAAAATAGACATAACCAGTTAAGATAATTCTTTTTTTTTTTTTTTTTGAAACAGAATCTCGCTCTGTCGCCTAGGTTGGACTGCAGTGGCATGATCTCAGCTTACTGCAACCTCCACCTCCTGGGTTCAAGTGATTCTCCTGCCTCACCCCACTGAGGAGCTGGGATTACAGGCGCACACCACCACGACCAGCTAATTTTTGTATTTTTAGTAGAGATGGGGTTTCACTATGTTGGCCAGGCTGGCCTCAAACTCCTGACCTCAGGTGATCCGCCCACCTTGGCCTCCCAAAGTGCTGGGATTACAAGTGTGAGCCACTGTGCCCAGCCATCATCCAAATGTTTTAAAAATTAAGGTGATAGGATGAAGGATAGGATGAAGGCAAAATAGCATCTTACTCGCATGGTGTAGTCTGAAATTGTTTTTTCCGCTGAAATATATTATTCCAAATGAAGAGTCAAAAATTTGATTTTATTCTGTATCTTTCATGATTCTATAATTATAGCAAGGTATTACATTATCCTACGTGACAACTGAAATGAGACAGTTGGCATGGGAGAAAATTCAGGATGTTTGTTGTTAGGTGAACAACAACTTAAAGAACAAACAGGTTGCTCAGGTGGGCCTCTTTCTCATTGGAACACTAGCTACAGCGCTCATATTTTGGCATTTTGGTAGGTATTTAACAGATCCCTTATTAGACACAGGCAGTTTCAGCTTTATCTGAAGTGGTTTCTAAAAGGTAAGCACCTTCTATTTTGACATTCCACTTAAATTTCTAAGATTAGTGAAGAAATAACTTATTAAGATCAGCTTATATTGAACTCTGAAGATTGTGTTTATATAATTTGTTTATACAGCTCGATGATATTTTAGGATCAAAGATTCCCTTTAATACAAAATATTTATTATTATACTATCAATATTACTAAACCACCATAATACTTATTATAGAAATTAATATTATAAACAAATGTTTGAAGTAACGAGGCTTTTGAGATTTAGAAAAAGAAAAACTACAAGCACCTGTTGAAGAAAATGATGATAGATGGTAACATTTTTCTCAAGAATCTCCCTGCAGCTGTGCTTACATTCAGTTTTCCAAGCTCAGCCAAGGTCTATTCATTTCTTTCATTACACCCGTAAGAGTTTTTACTTCCTCCTGTGTAACACAGCACCAGTCACAGATTTTATTTGAGAGAAAAATAGACTAACAATGAGTGAGAATCAATTTAACATCTGTGTCATCATACTTTTAAACAAGAGGTCATAGCAAGGTTTTTTGGTATATGTTATCTCAGTTTGAAAGTGACAGCAAGTACTCATGCTATCATGCTAAATAATAGATGTCAACTTACCACCAGCTTCTGATGGCAATTTATGTTACTGTTGCTACACAGCATTTCAAAACCTCAAGTATATATTTCATACATTTTTCAAAGCACGAAGTGTTCAAAAGAAAAAATATCTTGTGACAACGTGTTTCAGGAGTAATAGTCTATGGAACAACTGAAAATTAGCTTTATTATTGGAATTTAATTATTGACTCATATTTTCAGGTGTAACAAGTAATTTTTATCTAAAAATGTATAAACAAGCTAAATACATAATCAACATAATCACAAAACCAAAAATCATACCTCAGTGATGATTCATATTGAAACTGATCTAAATCAAAGTATTTGAATTAGAATATGATTGAGAGCCACATAAAGCCATTTGTATAGAATAACATTACCTCAAGTATATTTCACTTTGCAGATAATTAATATTGTATAAATGTGAGAATGACTTGTGTGTATCAGCTTTTATATTTACATTTTTAAAAAATCTACATGTTTTTTTCTTAAATTCTTACAAAATTTATGCAGAATCATGATTCTCTGAATCCTCTCCATCCTTCTTACCCCCATAAAGCCTAATTTTAATGATTCTTAATTGGAGTGACTTTTGTCAATATTGTATATTTATGATACATATATGATATGTTAAATAGATATATTATACAATTACATTTTTATAATAACTGTGATATCAGGCCACAATAATAAGAGTGCACAGTGATCAACATTTCTATTTTTATTTCTAAAATCCTGGAATATAAAGCACCGTAGGAAGATAGCTGAGGAATGGCCTTTACCATGAGTGCATAATAGGGCTGCATTTGATTCTATTCGCTAAATAAAATGAGGAGTGGGTGAGAATGTCATTTAGTTCTAATTCTAAAGGTGAAATCAGATGTAGTGAAAATGATCTAGGAAGTTTTCTTAAATATCTCCTAAGTACTATCCAGTATGGTTTTGTGAATATCAACTTTTAAGTGACTTTACCCGTGTTCGAACTCTTAATTGGTCAGTGTTTTACTGTATCTGTTTCATTCTCTAGTATTTTTCCTAGAGGATGATAGTAACACAATAACATATCCATTGATTATCCACTTGAATAACATTTATCCTTTTGTCAGACTGTCAGGAAACTTAAACTCATTTAACACTTGTTGTCAGCTTTAACCAATCTAAATCTGGTTCAAGACTGATGGTTTTATTGCTGACTATTCTTTCAGTGGCTTGCTTTCTTTTTCTCCTTCTATTTCCCTCTTTTCTTTTCTGCTTTTCATCCTCCGGGCAAGAATAGTTGAATGCTATGAAGTTTAGGATTCCAGTTTTGTTTTTTTTGTTGTTGTTTTTTGGTGGTTTTTTTTTTTTTTTTTTTTTTTTTTTGCCTTTTTCTCTTCTTTTACTTCATTTAATTGTGCTTTTAAGTTTGGCCAATATACCACTTCTTTTGTATAATATTGACAGCATTAAAGCTGTGTTTGATTACAGTCCATGTATTTTCTTAATACGGACAGAAGAAATAAGGTACTACTGGGGAATACTTTGGTCCCATTAAGTTAAACTATTTCTGTACCACAAAGCCGTGAATATCAGATGATAGATTCTTGTGTTTTATCTTTTACTTTCAAAATTATCTCCTTATTTAGATTTAACAGAAAGAAAAGCAGGACGCTCCTTTTCAAAGTATGTGCATGTATTTCTTGAGCATCTTCAACATGCCAGTCACTGCGTTGGGTATTGAGGATGTAAATTAACATCAGAATTCCTTCTGAAACATGACTTCTCCCTCTTAGATCTATTCTTTTTTCTTATTTACTTAAAATAGGTAGGGTATTATCTCCTTGTGTAAAAGGATTTAAAATAGTTGTTGCATGTATAAACTCTTTTTTCTGAATACTAATGTCAGCCTCCTAAGATTCATGTGCATGTAGCAGCTAAAAGGTCACAATAACATTCCCAGATTTCAGTGCCAGATGTGTCTGTATGGCAGATCATACAGACCTAAACTCATTCTAGCATCTGGTTAAACACATTCCATATCCGGTCTTAACCATGTGTAAATATAATTAAGAGCAAATGGGAAAATAATTTTCTTTCCCCGCTTTTTTTTGTTCCATTGACAGTGTAAATAAGTATTCTAAAGGCACAACTTTATAACTGAAATACTCAGATTAACTTTTTAATTCTAGGCAATTATCACATGGTTGAGAAGATAAGGCAATGCCTAGAATAGATTGCATGCTACATGGGAATGTAAATAGAGGAATAGGGATTCAGAGAGGGAATCATCACTTCTGGTTGGAATGATCAAGGAAAACTTCACAGGGGAAATAGAAGCATGAGCCTTAGCAGAAAAAAGAGATTCAGTAGGTGGAGTTAGTGAAGAGTATATCTTAGTTGAATGAAGACAGTGGGGTGGGGGGGATAGGGAAGAAGAATGTGAACAAAAGCAAAGAGCTGGGAAAAGGCAGAGTAATTGAAGGGAGCAATTAGTACAGGTGCTGTGGTGAGATTGATAATAGGTAACCTGGAAAGCCAGGTTAGGCTCAATGTGAGGAAACCTGGACTCTAAATTACAGACTTTGTACTATATACAGTTGAATACAATGCAGTGACATGCTGAGAGTGATTTTTCAAGGAAGACTATGCCAGAGTATGTAAATGTAGACTGTGGGAGATAGGAGAAGTCAAAATGAAATAGAAATAAAAGGTAGGTTCATTTTCAAAGGAAGACTTGATAGAAGCAGGGGCTACGTGTGGAGATGTGAGTCACAGGAAAGAAGTGATAGAAAACTACAGGTTGGGCATGGTGGCTTACACCTGTGATCCCAGAATTTTGGGAAACTGAGGCAGGTAGATCACTTGAGCTCAAGAGTTTGAGACCAGCCTCGGCAACATGGTGAAAACTCATCTCTACAAGAAATAAAATTGAAACCAGGAGGATGAGGCTGCAGTGAGCTGTGTTTCCACCACTGTACTCCAGCCTGGATGACAGAGTGAGACCCTGTCTCAAAAAAGAAAAAAAAAATAAAGACTACAGTTTTGAATTTAGATAGCTAGGAGAATGGCAGTATAATTAAAGAAATTTAGGAACACAAGTAAAATATGAATACAATTTTGGATCTATTGCATTTGAAATGACAATAAGACTTCCAAGTGAAAAAGACTTTTGAATATGTGATGCTGAATAAAGGTAATGATTTGTAACTGTTGGAGCAGATGAGATTCCCAAATGGTGAAATATGAAGACAGAAATATAATTTTAAGGACAGAACTTTGAGGTCCTTAGTTAGGGGATGGGAGGTGAAAATAGAGCCAGGGAATAACAGAAATAAACCGTTCAAGGTGGACAATCACTGTAGGGCTTTCCATGTGGAGAATGTGCCTTGCTTTGTTTCTCGGACTTGTTCCTAAACTTAAGGGGAAGAATTCAGTCTTTTATCATCAAGTATGTTAGCTGTAGGTTTTTTATAGGTGCCCTTTAAAGGGCTGAAGAAGTGCCCTTCTATTGCTAGTTTACTGAGACATTCTGCAGTGAATGAATGTTATCAACTGGTTTTTTTCTGCATTTATTGGGTTCATCATATGGTTTTTCTTTTTTAGACTTTTGATGTGCTAAGTCGTATTGATTGATTTTCTAATGTTAAGACAATTCTGCACAATCGTGCTGTATTATTCTTTTTTTATGTTGCTGGCTTCTATTTGCTAAGAAGTATTTTTATTTCTATATTTAAGGAAATACACATCTAGGTCCATGAGTAATATGGTGTGTAATTTTTTTGGTAGTGTCTTTAATTTTGGTGACAAAATAATGCTGGTATAAAAAAAAGAATTAGGAACCCGGCAGGTGGAGGTTGCGGTAAACTGAGATCGTGCCAAGCTGAGATCATGTCATTGCACTCCAGCACTCCAGACTGGGCAACAAGAATGAAACTCTGTCTCAAAAAAAAAAAAAAAAAAAAAAAAGAAAGAAAGAAAGAAAGAAAGTTAGGAAGTGTTCTGTCCTCTTTCATTTTCTAGAAGAATTTGTGAACAGTTGGTATTACCTCTTCCTCAAATATTTGGTAAAATTCCCAGTGAAAGCATCTTGGCCTAGAATTTTCTTAGGAAGGTCTTTACCCATGAGTAGATTATGGGGCTATTCAGAGTACCTCTGTTATTCTGAATGACTTTGGCTGGTTTTTGTCTTGTCAGGACTTTGTTTCTCATCTAAAGTATCCAATTATTTGGCTTCAAGATAAGCATAATATTATTAACCTTTTAGTGTCTGTAGAATCTATTGTGATGTTTCATTGACATCTATTTTCTATTTATTCCATCGTCTCTTTATTTTTTTTTCTCTTTTTCTGCTTTCTTTTAAAATCATTATTGTTATTTTTATTCCATGAAGTAGATATTTTTTAGGATAAAAAGCATGAAAATGGGAGCTCTCATATCTCATAACTGAAATTCTCTCAATAAACTGAGATGTGTAATCACAAGCTGAGGGTGGGGACATGTCAGAATCTTGCATAGAGAAGGTTTAGAATATTTGTTTTGGGAGGTGTCTTCAGAAAATAGCAAGAGATTAACATGGATTGCCAGCCATTAGAAGGGCCCAGCTGAAGTAAACATGTTAAATAATAATATTATTTGGATAACTAAGGTGTATTGTAATCAGATCTGAAGATCTGCCTCCAAAATAGGACCTCAAAGTTAGAAAATGTGAAAAATTTTTTTTTTTTTTTGAGATGAAGTTTTGCTTTTGTCACCCAGGCTGGAGTGCAATGACGCAGACTTGGCTCACTGCAACCTCTGCCTCCCACGTTCAAGCAATTCTCCTGCCTCAGCTCAGTCTCCTGTGTAGTTGTGATTACAGGCTCCTGCCACCACGTCCAGCTAGTTTTTGTATTTTTAGCAGAGACAGGGTTTCACCATGTTGGCCAGGCTGGTCTCAAACTCCTAACCTCAGGTGATCCAACCCCCTCGGCCTCCCAAATTGCTGGGATTACAGGCATGAGCCACTGCGTCCAGCCTGTGAGAAAAATTATAGTGGAATTACCATGGTGGTTAGGTTAGTTCATATTTAAATTTTATTTAAAATAAGATCCAACCATATTTTCCTTCAGGAATGTTGAAGATATGAGCTTCTTTCAGACAACTGCATTTTTCCAGGAGTTCAGAACTTTGAAATAATTGACAGCTGTCTTTTCTAAATATTAAGCACTCACTTGATTACACAGGGCAGATGGCGCAAGGGGTCATCAATATAAGTTGAGCAAAGTTTCTCTCATTTTCTAATAACTGAGTTATCTGAAAAGCCAGAAAAAGGTGGAATAGCTGGAAGGAGTTGCTATTGTTGAGTGGAAATAGAATGAGTGGAAAATTGGCAAACCAACTGGATATTTTGTGGAAATAATGGTTTTGGAAACATATTTGCAAGAGTCGGATAATTATTCTACTCTTTGAACTGATTACAGTTTGTATTGTATTGCAAAAACTGATTGCTTGGATCATGTAATGAAGTATGAGTTCAGTGAAAAGGCACAGTTAACTAATCGAAATTTCTCGTTGTCTACAGACATTGTTATTTCATTTACATATTGAAAATCTATGTGATGAAAAATGGGAAAATCACAGATTCACAGGAGTATTTCATTTAAATTGCTTTCACAATTGCAACCCAGTTCTCAAAATAAGAATTTTGACAAACCTCAACTTTGGCAGAAGAAAAGTAACATTTTATGTGAAAAACTGACATAGCTAATTTCTGGAGACAGAAAAAATAAACAAAAATAAATGTACCCATCCTATGCCAGCACTGTAGATGAGTGAAAAAGGATCCAGACTCTGGGGCCAGAGTGCCAGGGTTTGAATCCTGCCTTTCCATTTATCAGCTGTAAATCCTGGGCAAGTCACTTAGCCTCTTTGTTCTTTGATATCTTCATCTGTAAAATAGAAAAATAGTTTTATCTAATAGATTTGATTTGAAGATTAGTTTAGTTAATACATGTAACAGGTGTAAACAGGGCCTGGTGCATATAAGAAGCTGTAGTTATTGTTAACATTGTGAAGAAAGGTGAGTTAGACTCTGCATTGCCAATAATTTGGGATTTTAAGATACTAAAGAAAATCTAGATGTGGTACCCTGGATGGGAAATACACGCACACTTGATAATTACCATACAAAGGTGCTAGGAATAAAAATGCCAAATGCCATCTATTTGACTATGACTTTTATAGACAATGTGAGGTTTTGTCTTGTATATCGCATTTTCTCAGTCAAACATAGCAATCAGTTCTTCAAATACAATTTTACTGTTAGTAAAAGTAATTATAATTATGTTTCAGCATGTATATTCTAAATCAACTGTACAACTTCTCAAAAATAAAATATCATTAGGTACTGAAAAACAGAAAGGCTGTCATTAAGGCAAATTTTGTGTCTTTTATAAGTGACAAAAATTAATACTGTGATTTTGATGACTCAACAGAGTAGGCGAATGGTAAAAGGCATAAGAAGATATTTTGGGGATAAAACCAAACTATGGTGCAAAGGAGAAAATATGTATCGAATGGGCGCTAACCATGTAGGCAGTTATGCCCCTGCCCATGCTATCTCATTTGTTTATTTTTCAAAATCTATAAAATAGGTATATATTATCCCCATTTTAGTAATGTTAAAACTAAAGCTTTCAGAGTTTTACTTCAACAATTCTTCAAGGCTGTTTAAGAGTACAGCTGGGAGTCACATCCTAGTCATTTTCTTCCAAATCCCATGTTCTCTCCGCTGCACTGGTCTGCCTCCCAGAAGTGATAGGTACACTGGCCGGGCGCGGTGGCTCACACCGGTAATTCCAGCACTTTGGGAGGCTGAGATGGGCGGATCACGAGGTCAGGAGATTGAGACCATTCTGGCTAACACGGTGAAACCCTGTCTCTATTAAAAATATTTAAAAATTAGCCAGGCGTGGTGGCGGGCACCTGTGGCCCCAGCTACTCGGGAGAATGACGTGAACCCGGGAGGTGGAGGTTGTAGTGAGCAGAGGTCGCGCCACTGCACTCCAGCCTGGGTGACAGAGCCAGACTCCGTCTCAAAAAGAAGTGATAGGTACACCGTTGAAGAAGTTTAGTACGCAAATTATGGCTACTCCCCCAAAACAAAGCTTCCCTAGTTTTTCGATATCGTGTAATTCAACTAGTTTTGTTTCTTTGCATATTTCCCATTGCATTTTATTAAGAATATGCCATTAACAGTCATATTGAAACAACCTATAATCCGCACTTGCCCACATCTCTTTGCTCTTGTGAACGGTGAAGTGGAGCTCCACCAGGAGTTGTAATGGAAAGAGTGATGACCTTAGGGCCGATTCTGGCTTTGCTGCTAACTAGCTGTTAAACTTTTTTTGTATACATGCTAACTTTGCGGTAAGACATTTCATAGTGCTATAGTCCCTCTTTTAATTTTTACAAGGAAGGAAAGGCACACGATAGTATCAAATGTTCATTCATTCCATCTCTTGATGCTCTATGATACTATCAATCTACACTATGCTTTCCTGAAAGGTCAGAAGTTCAAAGATGGACTAGTTTCCCAAGGACCTGATTCCCCAATTGGAGTACTCCAGCCCCTTGGAAATTCCCGGGATTTATAAAATAACTCTAGATAACAAGACTTTGTTTATAAAGGTCCTATAAATTCTTTTCTGTCTGTATTTAGGTATCCTGATTTTTCTTTTCCATATTTTCCACAGGATTATTTTACAAATGCAAATAGAGAGTTGAAAAAAGATACTCAGCAAGATTACCGTCTAGAATATGCCATGGAAAATAGCACACACACAATAATTGAATTTACCAGAGAGCTGCATACATGTGACATAAATGACAAGAGTATAACGGTAAGGCATCTATGAGTGAATGCATGCATGAAAAAATTGTATATTTACACTTGTGAAGCACTTTAAAGAATAAGAGGAATAAGTCATATAGTCTTTTTTGTAATATTTTTGAAATCTTTTTTGTTTTTTTTTTTAGTTTTTTTCTTTTTTACTTTTTTTTAGAAGCCAAAAATGTATGACTATAAATTTCAATAAAATCCATTTTTTGTGTGAGTTTAACATTCTGAAGATCCCTTTAAAATTTGTATGATTTAGCCATAAATACATTTTGGTTTCTTCTCCATAAAGTTTGAAAATACACAACAGATAAATGTTTGAAGAAATGCATTACACAAGAAAGAATTATGAATCTGAATATTAGGATATAATTCATCTGATTTGTAATGGACTCATCTTTGTAAATTTCTAAAATCAAGATGAATAGGTGGCTGATTATAATTGCCCACTGGCACATTAAATGAGATTTCTTATTTTCAGACTTCATGCAAAAATTAATATCTTTATGTGCATTCAAATTAAATATTTAGAAGATATGTAATACTTCAGAAATGTCCATGAATTGCTTGGATTAATTTTATTTTGTGTAGACCAATACAATTACCTTTTTTTTGTAGATTAAAGATTCAAAAATGGGAATGTAAAAAGTATGAAGCAGTTCTGATTAACATTCAGCGTAAAGAGTAAACGAGGCAGAAAAAATGCATGCAAAGAGAGGGATTACTTTTTATGCAATATACAGTGCAATTATACTTTAATTGGAATAATAATTATAGTCATTTGACTTATTAAGAAAGAATATAGCAAAGAGAACGTTTAAAATAAATAGGTTTTGCTTTATTATTTATTTTCAAAGTTCTTATTACAAAGATCTGGCAAAAACACCTTTATCTGTGGGAAGATTGAACAATTTCTTTACACCCCTCAAACCCTCCCCACCCCATAGCCCTTTGGGCAGTCTCTCTTGGTTGCTTAATGGAAACCAATTTCATCTGACAGTACTTTCCTTAGTTGTGGTAAACCAGTCCCTAGGAAATTCCCCGGATTCATAAAATGACTATAGATTAACGGTAGTGTAATTAAAAAATCCAGAATTAGAAATCCTTCTATATTTATACTTTCTGTAAATTTATATGTATGACTAGGCTAGTGCTTAGGAAAACATCTACTGTAAAAGGAAAAGTCTAAGGTAATTTTAATTTTTGTTGTATTAATTTATCTTTCCCTAAAATATTCCATGGCATTTAATTTTCCAAAGTCTCTGCTGCTGAACAAGAATATTTGTTTAGAAGCTACCAGTTGCAAGTTTAAAGTTTTGGCATGACAATGATTTATTGTTGTCATATACTTAAAAGTGTACTTACTGAGTCAATTGTCCTTCAGTATGTTTTGGAACACATAATCTTGCATGCTGAGAGATGATTCCTTCCAAAAAGTGACTCATATATTTGGATCCTTAATGAATTAATCAAATTTGTGCAATTAATATTAGAGACCATGTTGAGAACTCCAAATGTCATTGTTGTCTTTTCTTCGCTTCTATATCTTGTTTACAATAGAGTTCTTTAAACTCAACTCAGTGGTAAAGAAAGTGCTCTCATGAGACCTAACCATGCCCATGTCTGATCCCCAGGATAGCACTGTGAGAGTGATCTGGGCCTACCACCATGAAGATGCAGGAGAAGCTGGTCCCAAGTACCATGACTCCAATAGGGGCACCAAGAGTTTGCGGTTATTGAATCCTGAGAAAACCAGTGTGCTGTCTGCAGCCTTACAGTACTTTGATCTGGTAAATCAGGACGTAAGTGTTTTCAGGTTTTATGATTATAGGGATGGGCTTATTCAAAGTGCGTATGAACATTTTTGCTTACATTATTGTATTCAGGCGCATGTTAAGAGAAGGTGACTTTGTGTCTTCCTCCCCTTTTTATTAAGACAGGTCCCCATCCCAAACAAAGATACAACATATTGGTGCCAAATGTTTAAGATTCCTGTGTTCCAAGAAAAGCATCATGTAATAAAGGTATGTGACTCATTCATAGGCTAAAACTAATTTGCATGAATGGAAGAAGAAACTGATGTTGTTAATATAATGAAAACAGTACAAAATATAGAAACGTTTTTCAATTATTTGAAAGTTTTTTAGAGAAAAAAGAGCTGGCTTGGCTCACCTGCATACTGTTTCAAGAGTCTGAAAGCTTGGATTATAGCTAATATTTTGGTTATTTCCTAATTTTACATGTCAAAGGTACAAGTTTTGGTATGCACGTGAACACTGCTAATTATTATTTTAGGCAACATTTTTACAATTGGAATTACTGGAATTGCATTTAAAGTAGCATGTTTACATATTGATAAATTATACCCATAAAGCTTACGTTCCTCACCAATAATGTTTGAGAACATCTGCTTCATTGAAAACACTGGATACTGTCATCAAAGAACAGTTATAATATTTTTTTGAAAATAGAAGAAAGAAAATTAGTGAATTTCTACAGAAATAAAAAAAATACAGAATTGGGTAGTAGATAAACCCAATTTGCCTGTGCCATACAATTATTTTCCACCCTTCTGGAACAGGCCTTCCAGAACTTTTGCATCTACTTAGTGAATGAACAAATATTTTTTAAAAGTTACAAGTCCTTGGCTTTGTGCTAGTAATTGTTGACAGTTCCACAGAGGCCAAAGGTATGACGCATGCTCTCAAAGAACTTACAGTGAATGGGGAGACATGGCCAAGACACAAGAAAGAATAAGATAGAATTAAATAGTGCATACGGAACACTGTAAACATTCAGAAGGCCAGACATTGCTCCCTTTCTGTCAGTCCCCAGACTATGTAATGAAGCGGTGTGGATAAGGAATGAATTGCCAGACTCTGGAATCTAGAGGGAAATACATGGGTTTGAAAATCGTAAGTCCACCCTTTAATTAAACTATGTGCTCTCAGGTAAGTCACTCTGGGGTAATGCTGTAGCCTTAGGTTTTCTCATCTGTAAAAGGTGGACAGTCATAACACTTTTCCTATCAACTTCAAGACATTTTAGCAGAGATAGAAACACTGAGCACATTTGATAAGTTTATTTGTGGCTTAAATTTGTTAATTTCTAATATATTTCCCTAGTTTCCTTTTGTTTACAAATATTTTTGTTTACAGTTCTGCCTTTAGTTTACAAAATGATTCATAACTACATACAGAGGCAAAGGGGCTGGCTTTAGGGAATGTTATTGAGTTAATAGGTAGTCCTAAATATTTATAGGATATTTTTGCAAACAGGAGACTTACCAACAGTGTGACTGCAGGTGAATCATTTACCTCTGTGCAGTAAGTTATTTTCTACCTTGTGTATGGAAAAGGGGAATGCAAATTCTAATTTTGTGTAATTAATATCATGCCTAAGTCCTTCCCTTGTACCAATGAGAAGTCTTTCTCAGGAAAGAGAATATTTCATTTGTATATACTGTATGTCATTTGCGGTAAATTTAATTGGAACCTGGCTTAAGAGACAAATGTAAAACTGTAGATTCAGAAATAAAAACAAGTATTTCAAACAATCGGTCCTTTATCCACTTTTTGGCAAACATTAATTGTAAATTTCTTAACCACTTACTGTTAATGCATTTTTATTCTTGACATTGTTAATGCTAATAATTGAGTTGAATGATATAAATTAATTATGTATGTTTCAGAGGTCAGTGTATGTTTCAACCCTCTATGTAGGATATTTGCTTGGTACCTCATCTTTCTTCACTAACTTTCCTGTATGAAGCATATCAAATAATACTGAGATAAACTTTCCTATAAGAAGCGTATCAAGTAATTCTCAGGTACACGAACTTATAATTAAGTACTTTTGGGAACACATAGCTGTCTTTAGTAGACATTTGTATCAACATGAAAGGCATTGGAGCATTTTTTGCAATGTTTGGAGGTCTTCTAGACAACAAAAATTCTTTACCTTGAACAAGAGGGGATTTGAGGGAAGGACAGTAGGTCACAAGGGAGTGCCCATACAAACTTTTGTTGTTACAGGGGACAGAGGTTTGGTGGCTAGAATTTAAAATCCTATTATTATGTGAGAATACTACTTATGGTATAGATTCCTTATCTTGCTAAACCTTAAAATATTTTAAAGTTTATTAAGTATTATGAAACATTTTCCTTGAAAATGAACTCAAATAGGATATTATTCAAAAAACAGAGCTCTACCGAAAAAATAAATTCAAAATATTTAGTAATATGTAAGTGGTTTTAAGGCAGCCTTTCAAAACCAGTTTTCATTTGCAACTTATTCAAGGTTTCAACAAAATTCTAATGATGTAGAACTCATAAATCTAGGAATTGCCTTAAGTTGTCTGATTTCCATGCTCTTTTTTCTAGTAGAGATAATTTCTAATAATTTAAGAAAAGTATATATTGTTTTCATAAAATTAAAGACTCCTATGTTTTGAAAAGCCATCAGTTAAGGGCTTCTCCTTATTCTTTATTTTAAGTTCCATAAATCACTGTATCAAAAAGCCTCAGTCCTTTTCTGCTGCAAACAAAAGGTACTTTCACAGAAATGAGAAGATTGATTTTATATCGTATTGTGTGGTGTGTCATTTGCAGTGAGTTGTAAGAATATCGATTACAGTTGAATTGTGAGAAATCAGTTTCATTTTCTTGTGTCTAATTCGCACAAAGAATTCGTTTGTATTTGCAGTTTAAATGTTGATAGTGCCTAGACCAACTTATCTGCGCTTCCAGGGGTTAAGTTGCCCATGATCAACTGTGATCTGAAAATATTAAATAGAAGATTCCAGAAATAAACAATTCATAAATTTTAAGTTGCATGCCATTTTGAGTAGCTTGATGAAATCTTGCACTGTCCTGCTTCATTCCAGCTGGGACGTGAAACATTCCTTTGTCCAGTATGTTCACACTGGAAATGCTGCCTATCCTTTAGTCACTTAGTAGCCATCTCAGTTATTAGACTTACTGTTGCAGTTATCAGATTGTCATGGTATCGGAGTTCTTGTGTTGAAGTCACCCTGATTTTCCTTAACAATGGACCCCAAAGCACAAGAGTAGTGATGCTAGCTAGCAATTCAGATATGCCCAAGAGAAGCCATCAAGTGCTTCTTTAAGTGAAAAGGAGAAAGCTCTCAACTTAATAAAGAAAAAAAATGATAAGGTTACTAAGACCTATGCTAAGAATGAATCGTCTCTCTGTGAAATTGTGAAGAAGGAAAAAGAGACTCATGCCAGTTTTGCTGTCTCACTTCAGACTGCAAAAGCTATGGCTACAGTGCATGATAAGTGTTTGTTGAAATGGAAAAGAAATTAAATTTATGGGTAGAAGACATGAACAGAAACGTGTTCCGATTGACGACAGCGTGCTGCGCTAGAAAGCATTGAGCCTATACAAAGACTTCAACAAGGGATCGCCTGAAATGAGTGACACCAAGTCATTTACTGCAAGTGAGGAATAGTTGCAGAGATTCAGGAATATAAATTCTGGTCAGTAGTAGCCTAATACTGTGTCACAATGCCTATGTTATTCCTCACACTTCATCTTATTATGTAGGTATTGTATCATCTCGCATCACAGAGAAGGTGTACTCACCTTCCGGGTGAGTACAGTATGAGAAGATATTTTGAGAGAGACACCACATTCACATAACTTTAATTACATCATATTGTTATAATTGTTCTGCTTTATTATTAGTTATTGTTGTCAAGCTCTTACAATAAAGTATTAGAAATCTCCTAATTTATACATTAAGCTTTAATGCAGGTATAGGAAGAAGCATAGTATGTATAGAGTTTGTAGTTTCTGCCATCCACTGGGGGTTCTGCAATGTTTTCCCCTCAGATGAAGGAAGACTACTGCATACATTTTATACTTATGGTAACTATAAGACTAAGCAAAGAAAATATATCAGTAGTTTGATAAGAATCACTAAATTTAAAAATATTTGTTACATTTAAAATTTAAATTTTAACCACGTAAAAATCATTTGCTTCTAAAATTATAAAATAAGGTAAATAATCTCTAAAAATACTAAAATATAAAAGAAACATAAATGATTTTATCTCTAGAAAAGATAGGATTATAATAAAATTATTGGCTGTTGCAACTCATTTGTGATCTCAATTTATTGATTTGTATTTTGAGTCTTGAAAAAAATGTTTAAAATTGTGGCTTGACAGTGCGGGTATTATCAGATGACAGCATATCACATTGCAGGTGAATATGGAAATTGTAGAAAAGAATATTCTTGGTAATTTATATTTAAACTGTACTTCTCATGTGAGATCATCTCTGTGTCAGGAACATGAGACCACTCCGCAGCCCACCTCTCCATATTGCAGCATGACTCTTTTTAAGCTTTATTTTAGATGTGACTTTACCGTAAATTTAAAATTTTTTAAAGAAGGTTGACTCTACCACTCTCTTTAGTCAACAGTAATGGCATTGTCATGGCTGTTAGTCATGGTCGGATATAGTTTGCTAGAGATGGGGGTTATTGAACTGGTTTAACACACTGTTTTTTTTGAGGGGCTTTTATTGTCAGGGAATTCTCATAGATGAACTACACTCCTAATCTATCTGTTTAAATGTGATGTGGCTCATTCCATTTAATAGAAAACTTGCTGATGGCCTATTATGGCAAAGAGGAGAAAAAAGAACAACAGTCAGCCAAAATCATTATCCCTTAGTCCTCTCTCCTTAAACGACTAGCTCCTTAATAGGGAGGCAGTACACCTCATGCTACAGTAGATGGGTTCCATGACTGGATGGATAATTCAGGTTTGAATTCCTGTTTTCCATTTATTAGCCATGTAATTTACAGAAAAGTTCTTAGCCACCCACAGCTCAGTATTTTCACTTAAATGCAAGTGGTACCTCCTAATAGAATTGCTTACATTAAGGATCAAACAGGAGTTGTTGTTTTTTAAGCACTTAGCACAGTATCTGACACTTAGTAAACTATTAATAAACTCAACTATTATGATCAGGCAACTATTCATTTTCAATGTGGCTCCCTGAATGACTTTTCATTGAAAACTACCATTTAGTGAGAAGGCCCAGAAAAGGATGCAGCATCAAGCTAAAAGGTTGACCACTGCTGAGTTTTAAGAGAGGATTATACTTACTAGTTATGTGACCTCAGGCAAATTAATTTACCTCTGTCTGCCTGCCTCAGCTTCCTCCTCTGGAAATTGGCGACAATAATAGTTCTTACCTAACAAGATTGCTATGAGTATTAAGTGAATCAAATGAGTTTAATATTTGTAAAGTATTTATAACAGTGCTGGGAACATAGTTTCTATTAAACAAAGTAAGTAAATTCAGTAAAATTTTGTAGATCACTAGCAACACACAATTGCTAATCTGTTGATCATCTTGTTAGGTTTCTGAATCACAGAGGAATCCCAAACAAGTCAATCCTTTCTAGGCAGTCAGAGTTCCAAAGAAAACCTAGCTTGTCCATCACTTCATTTAGGGAGGTCATCTAGAAAATCTTCAGCTTTGGAGAAATGTGAAGTTGAGGTAAAACGCTGTCATCATCCTCTTCATCATCAATTGCTACAGGAAGAGAAATGCTATGCTTTATTACTTGATACTGATCAGAACATCTCTTTTTCTCCATGAAACATCCATGCTTCTGTTCTCTTCGATTGGTAGCATTCATAAATCTCAATGATTTCATTTGAGGAGTGTTTCCTAGAACATGAAAATTTAAGAATAATTGACATTGAACAGCCATGTAATGTCCTTGAAGCCAGATTACTGTAGAGCCATGAAATAGCCCCTCGAAAATTGATTTTCCTATAGTAGGCACATAACATGAACATTAGGCTTAATACAACATGTCAAATGGACGTTGCTGCCCGTTTTTCTACTGAGTTCACTTAAAAAGACACAGTCAAATGGAAAACCTTATCATTAACACATTTCTGAAATGTTAAATGTGATAGAGGGTTTCTATTTTCTGAGAATGTGTACGTCTTTGGAGTTAAATTTAGTAAACTGTGGGAATTTGAGCATTCTCAATGTCAAACTACATGCTTTTATGGCTGTCAGAATTAGCTCTTCTCTGACAGTATATCTCTTTCCTTCTTTCCTGAAATAATGTTTCAAGACATATTTTAATTGATGCAGTTTATCCCGCTGATGGAAGCAGCATTTTGGTTTGTTATCAGCCTGCATTTGCACAGACTGCCCCGTCTAGTTCTCACTGTTTTTTCATGTGTTCACCTTCTGTTTCACTTTTTCATATGGAAGACTAGGTGTTTGCTGTTGACTACTGACTTAATGGTTATTTGTGTTTTTAACCCATATCCATTTCATCTCTAGAATTTTTTCTTTTTACTTAGTGATGTTTCCTTTTTGTCCTTTCTTATTTAACTCTATGTAATTTCTACAGGCAAATTTTTGGATTTTTAGCTAGATTCATGTTGAAAGAAATTAACTTTCATAATCTATCTTACATGAAAATACTTTCCATTTCTTTTAAATGTTTTGCAACACTTTATTTGGTTATGAAATTATTAACACCAATGGATTACCCCTACATCTCTGGGTTTTGTCATCAATTGACAAAATAGATAATTCTTGATCATCTAGAGAAAAAGTTATGCCATAAAATCAAAAGAATATTTTCCTTTAAGAATTTGTGGTACAGTGTTTATGGATGCCAAAAATTGTTCCTCATTTCTAAATGTATCTTAAGTTTTACTATTTTTTATCTACTAGACAAGAGACGAAAATACTGGAGCATTTACTGTGGCTGAAACTGTAACTTTGTACAGAAAACAAGATGGTAGGAACACTTCCCCTAAAAGTAATGATTTGACTCAAATTAGTGCATTTGAAAGACTGCTGACTCAATGTTGTAGAAAGTTCATTCAAGATCCTCTTGAGTTACATCTACTTCATGGAAACACTGGAGATCGTCTAGCTACATGGGTGTTCTTATTAGTCACTTGAGAGTACAAGGTAATTAAATTTGCTTTGAAAGCATGTCTTTTCATGGAAGTGATTTATTGCTAACTCTGTCACTAATTAGCTTTCTGACCCTAGAGAAAGTACTTAACCTTGCCTGGTCCTCAAATTCCTTGTCTGTAAGATAAAGGGATTGGACCAGATGACCTCAATAGGCTCTTTCTACTTCTAAATATCTGTGATTTGATGAAAACAAAAAGAGAAGTCTGCGCTGGGGTTTGGCTGCTGCCCTGTGGTCTGAGTTCCTGACGTGCATGCTTTTCAGTCACGGGGCACGCTGAGGTGAAAATACTGAGTACGCCACTGCCTCCCTTGAAGTTAAAAAGGCCCCTTTCTTTAGCACCTCGAGCATGGACTTGGAGCATAAGTTTTGAGGCATCTTAGTCCTTTCTAGAGCATGCCAAAGTGCCCCAGAATCCCCAGGAGAATCCAGAATGTCTAGAGACATGTGTGGCTGCTTGGTCTGTTGACAGAAATACTTGATGTTTTGAAAAGAGGCTCATAGACTTTATTATTTCTGGGCTATACAACACTCACTTTTTGATCTCTAAATTCCCACGCACTTAACTAAACTTGTTACTGATATTATTTAATGGCTATTAAGTTTTGGTAACAGCTGGTTCTAAACACAGAAAGGCTGCAAATGTAAGGTATTCACAACAAATCAAATTCTGAAACCACAAATCTTTATAATATCCATATTATCTAGTGGTTGTACCATGGCCTACTGGGTCAGACCAACTGGTTTGAATCTTGGCTCCTCAGCCTACTAGTGTGGAATCCATGGCAATCAATTTAACTTCCTTGAGCCTTAGGTTCCATCTGTACATAGGGCTAATAACAGTATTTGCCTCGTATGTTAGCTGTCATCAAATGAAGGCAGTATCTGTAGAGTGCTTATATGTTTGGCAATGTATTAGATAGCTCAATAAGTACTGGCTGTATTCCCAATTTGCTTCAGTTTTCAGATACCTCTTAAGTCACAGAGATAATGTCATTTTAAAATAAAGATAAAAATTAGGAGTGCCAGGGTGAGCAAGACTTTACTGAGATAAGTTGGTGCAATGTACAAGAATTGGTTCTGGAGGTAGGTAGCAGTTGTGTTCAAACTCTCTTTCTCATTCACTCAATAACCTTGGGAAGACTAAATGCTCATAGCTTGCAAAGTAAGGAAAATAATTTTCAGCAAAAATGAAATGAAAACAAGTGAAAACACCTGTTGCATAATAGGCTCGTTATTGCTTGTTTTCTTCCCTTGCAGGGGATTATAGAGATGAACGACAAAAACTTCATCTAGTGTTTTCTCATTCTTGGAGTCAGGGCTGCACTGAAACAATGGTAGGCAGTAAGTCTCTATTTTATTTTGAAGAAAAGATTCCCTGGGAATTAGATTTCATAGCTTGCTTCCATTACTCTAACCCAAATGAAATTTAAGCTAATTTCCTCCTGTTCTTGTCTAAGTAAGGATAAAAACCAACTGGTGACTATCCTCTGGGAAATAATCTTTCACATTCTTAAGTCACCCATTAGTCTTCCATTCCATGGCCTTAAAATAATGCCATTTCAACCTACATGAAACCATTTTTTTTTTTTTATTTTTTAGTTTTTCTTCTACCACCCAAGTCTACTCCAACCTTGTATATCTTTTTCAGGTAGTACAAAAGTTTAGATGACAAAATTGAAAAGCACTAGCATATTTCTTGGTAGTCATTCTTTATAAAAATTAGTAAATAATTTAACAGCACTTTATTGAAACAATACTAAGATATTTATGTTGAATTCTAGATGTCAATAACACAATGGGATTAAGAGGTGTGGTAACATTAAATTATGAATGACTTTTACTTACATACAAGGAACTATGTAGGTAAAATACTTTCTTGGTTTTTTTGATATTTTAAATACATTATCTCACTAGGTTTTCACAGCCTCCCACAAAGTACGTTGAATAACCACCACTTGCCATATGAACACACTGAGACATAGCAAGCTTATGTAGCTTGCTCAACATTACACAAATTAGGTGAAGTACAGCCAAGATTTGAACGCAGATCTTCTGAGCAATACTAATGGGGCTTTCTCCATACAATTTTGCTAGCCTTCTACTTCTAAATATCTATTCAGGCCTTAGATTTTTTTCAAGATCCATACGTTACAATGAAAAATAATTTGTGTAGAAGATGTCTGATAGCTTATATCCAGCCATGAGTTCTTTAAGTGCACTTGTCAGAACCTGAGCTACTTTTTATTTTTTGATAGCTCTATTGAGGTATAACAGATATACAAAGAGCTGCACAGTTTTAGTTTGTACAATTTGATGAGCTTGGACATATGCAAACACTTATAGTGACATCACCACCCAACGTAATAGATGTATTCATCACCTCCCTTGTTTCCTTGTCTCTCTCTCTCTCTTTTTTTTTTTTTTTTTGTGGTAAGAACATTTGACATGAGATGAGATTTACGCTCAACAAATTTGGAAGTGCACAATACTATATTGTGCTGGACTACTTTTGAGTCCTACAGAATTAATGCATAGACACAGGACTGTGTGAGCAGACCCCACCAGAATCTTCCAGAGACATCAGTCCAGAGATCCTGGAAACTGACTTAGATCTAGTCACCTATGAGTACACAGAGGCTGGGTGATTTCACCCTTGGGGGTTACAAATGCTCATTAAGAATGGATGACACATACGAAGTTTCATTTGTGATTTAGGAAGTCGTTTAAGTAAGATTAGAGTTAAGATGATTAGGCTAAAGATTATGCATATGGCTGCAAAAAGGCTTCATGTTAAATCTTGGAGATGATATTAGGGAGAAAGGAATTGGAAATAATTTCAGTGGAAAGAAGTTAATGAGCCTGCTAATCTTATTGGACACGTCTTGTAGCATAAAGATTGCTGGAAGTAAGCCAGAAGCTTTCTGTTTAAGCCAAGCTAAGATGTTTTTGGAGTTAAGTGAAAATAATGGTAATGGACTGTTTGATTCCCCTTTGCTATAACGATCTGTAAAAAGCTACTCGTGAGAAGAAATACTAACATTTTTCACTTGGCAGTTAAATTTATGACAAAATGCCTAAAGTGCTCTAAAACACGAAGAGATATATGTTGTTGGGGAGAAAACTAGAAGTGTTGTCATCTCAGAAAAGACCTAAGAACCAGGCTGACAGTCTGGGTTCTAATCTTACCTTAACCTTTGGTCAGCTGAAAATTAATGTGACTGCACCACAGTGCCTCTCAAGAGACCAAATTCATGTTAATAACACAACTCAAAGACTATAAATCTGTATAACTGAGAAGTTGTTCTAAGTGATCTTTAACCCTTAAAATTCTATGACTTCTTTCATTGTATTATTGGAATTGACAAAGTTGGAAATTTATAGAATAAATGTATAAATATATATGAATAAAATTATAATAAAAGATTTTCTTAAAATGGTGAAAGGAATTCAGATCATTTTTGTGTGTTGCCATAGGATATAACAGGTCAATTTTATTTTTATGTTTTCTATTTTCAATGTAAACAATTGTATACTTATCAAAACAGGAAGATGTCTATTGCCCTATGATACAACAATGAAATTTTTAATAGTTTTTATAAATGGAGCTTTTAGTGATTAGCACGAAAAATTATATGTAGAAACTCACTTTTGATAAGTGAGATATTTTGTATTCAAGTTTATAAAACTCATAAATCAGAGGATACTTTTTCACACCTTTACTGAGGTATCAATACCTTCTTTAAGGTATCAAGACTGTCTTTGGGTCATTTAACATGAATGTGTTTGTGCATCAAAAATTCAGATTATATATCAGCTTAATAGTGTATCTATTTTATGAAGAAAAATACTACACTAACATATCAAAGATGTTATGGTTGAGGTTTGCTTCATTGAGCCATTATTGTATTTTTCTTGATTCACAACCTAGGCTGCATGTTAGAATCAGAATTTTTAGGGATGGAGTCCAGGCTTTTGTGATATAGTGGTTGTTGCTGTTTTTTGGGAAAAGTTCCCCAAGTGACTCTGATATAAACCCTTTGTTTGAAAATAACTGTTTAATGTATATTAAAATTTCCCAGGAGATTGCATTTGTCAAGTTACATTTTATAGCACCTAGTAAAATGCCCTTCATATTAAGTAGCACGAATACATCTTATTATAGTAATAAACTATTTTATTAGACAAATATGGTAAAAAGTGAACACACATTCAATGTCTACCAAAATATACTACGTTAGTTGCAGGCACATGAAAAAGAGTTAAGCAGTTTATGGTTTTGCGATAGTGTATTCCTTGATGCATTGCTTGCTATTTTTTGGTGAAAATGGAGAGGCAAAAACCCCAGCTGTTTCCTGGAACCACAGCTGAGTTTTATGATAAAATTTGAACTAATTCAGATAGAAGGGATAATTTCTTCTGTGAAAGAAAAAAGATTTATGTTCTAGTGAAATATATACGTGGAAGTTAATGCTATACATTCATGTTTATAATGTAATTGGTCCATTTTAGGAACCATACACTGAAAACCACCTCACTGACTTTAAAATGTATCCTATTACCAATAAAGAGAGATCTTTGCACCACTGAAATCTCAATGAGTTGCTCTGTGTGGAATTTTAAAAATTAAGTGAAGGCAAGACCATGTAAATAACTGTTAATAATGCTCCCATAGCCTCTCGGTCTTTAGCTTGTCCTGAGGAAATGTTGAACATATAGGAGAGACACTTTGGTTTATGGTATGTTTCAGAACTCAGATGTGTACTCGATATGCCCACCATATATCTTAATCAGCTGGAAACATCCCTTCACACTACATCTGCAAATCATGAAGAAGAATCAAAGAGTATCTAGTGAGTGTCTGCTTTGGACAGCGTTCAGTGCTATGTCTTGTATATAGAGCAATATAACACGTAGTTTTTCACCCCAAAGACCTCACAGTCTGGATGGCAGGAAGAGATGTACACATAAATAATAGAGAGCCCCCAAGGCTGCCGAATGAACGTTCGTGTCAAGCTGTGTGATAGTGGCAGTAAAGGGCAAGAAGAAAGGAGAAAGCCATGATTGTCTGAGCAGAGTCCCATGCCATATGGAAAGAATAATTTGGGGAAAGCACAGAGGAGATAAATTTTAGGTAGGGGGAAGTAGTGATGTGGTGAGGATGAGTGCAGAGGCATAAACAGAGGCAACCTCTGTTTTATGTGCTTAAGCATCAAAATAAAATTGGATATTAAGAACCAACATTTATTGAGAGCACTGTACATTTTGTGGATTGTCAGTCCTCACAAACAACCTATGATGTAGGCAGTGTTACTATTCTCATTTTACAGATGAGGAAATTGAAGCCCAGAGAGGTTAAGTAATTTGCCCATTGCAAATGTTCTCCTTTAGGATTCTTTTCCCTGGGGAATATGATCTAGCTAAAAAGAAAAGAGATATAAACACTTTCGCTGGTTTAGCCTCCAACATGACTGCTAGGTCTACAGAAAACAGCATTCGTTGACTAAAAAAAAAGGACCCTGACTTCAACATTAACATTCTGAAGTATTACACATTGGTCTCTGAGGAAGTTCCACTTGGTCCCACATGTGGCAAAGAATACTTGATACGACCAACATCTGCCCATACTAAAACCAGCTAACAGCTGCTGGCTAAATTTTAAACCCATAGTCTAATACATCAAATTAGAATGCAGAATCCCTGCAGTTACTTGTTGTCAGGATAAATGGATTTTTTGATCAGAGAATGCCTTAACCATACCAAAGTCTCCAGTGTGTAATACTGATGGGGGAACTGAAGTCCGAGGCCTTTAATACCTAAATAGGGTCACTGATTTTATCTTGAATGTTACTCTTGTGTGGCTTTAAAAAATTTATTTATTGTTAAAACTCTGGCAATTTGTATCATATTCTCTAAAATAGAAATAAAGCCAACCTCTTAATTCCACACATATGCAAGTAACCATTTAGTTCTTTAAAGTGAAGCTAGGCGGGTGCAGTGGCTCTCACCTGTCATCCCAGCATCTTGGGAGGGGAATTCGAGACCACCCTGGGCAATAGAGGGAGTTCTTGTCTCTACAGAAAAATTTAAAACATTTAGTTGGTACCAGCTAGTTGGGAGGCCGAAGTGAGAGGATCACTTGAGCCCAGGAGTTTGGGGCTACAGTGAGCCATTTTCTCACCACTGCACTCCAGTCTGGGAGACAGAGCAAGATCCTGTCTCAGAAAAACAAACAAACAAACAACAACAACAACAACAAAACAAAAGGAAAGCTGCAGGCAGTTCCTAAGAGGATGATGACCTTTCAGTTCTTGTGGAAATGACAAGGGCTTCCCTAGAGCTAGTGACTTGACAGTGGAGTTTGTTAGAGCCATGTCCCTTTCCATTGCTAACGTCAGCTGTGTTTTCTTAATAATTTAAAGGTATGTGATATATGTGGGTTTCTTTATAGAAAAGGCTTGTCTCATTTTGTTTTCTATTTTATTAAAACATGGGCCTAATAAAAGGTCTCGAGGAATTATTTATTTATTGCCCAAGCTTTGAAAAAATACTGCTTTAAATTCATCCTCCAAAGATGTATGTTTGTTTCTCTTAGTTATCAAAATCTTCCATAATCTTTATAAAATTACCTTTATTAATAAAATTGGGTATTTTCTCCATAATAGCTGGTTTTAGCCTCATACCTTCAAGGTAAAATTGGTCCTTTTGGATGGAAACTAAACACAGGGTTTTTATCATAATAATCAATATCATGCCCTGGTTTTGAATATGTCCCTTTACTTTTCCCTTAACTTTTGTGATTTTGGTGTTAGTATATACCCATATATAACATAAAAATAACAATTTCTAACTTCTCAAGATTACTTTGAAAATGCTTTTAAAATACTGAATTTTAGAAAACAAGTATTTATGAATTGCTCATCATGTACCAAACACTGTGCTTTACTTACTATGCCATTTTCTAGATGAGAAAACAGGCTCAGAAAAATGTAATGTCATCTCTAATGTCATGGGGCCAGATGTGGTAAACATGGGGTGGGAAGCTAGCCTTGTTTAATTCTAATGCCCGAGATCTGAATTACTGTGTTGAACTCTTTTCAGTGCAAATGTGCTACACACATAGGTGTTATTAGTACGTGTATTATGAACACCATTTATTTAGTGTAGTAGGGGGAGCTTTAACACTTTATTTTACCAATATGAACCTAAGTTTGAAGGGCCCTTTCTGTCTTTCTGGTCACATAGACCTGATTTCAAATCCGGGCTCTACCATTTACCACTTATATGACCTTGAGTAACTTACGGAACTTTTCTGAATCTGTTTTCCCATTGGTAAAATGGAGATATGACCTATGCATACAACTACTGTAAAATTATTTGAAAAATGTTTATAGAACACTTGAGGTACAATAGATGTGAAATATTGTCATTTTATGGTAACCCTTCTTTCCTCTAACAGTCTAAACCTTCTGTTTGCTTTTGTCAACATTTTATTTCATGGTTGCAGAAAATAAAGTCCAGAGGAAAAAACTGCCTTTCTCATCCAGTTAATTAATTGAAATTGAGATTGAAATTTAGGTCATAAATTTTTGTTATTTATCTCTATCTCTCCTTCAAAATATGAAATATAAAACAATTTCAAAGTAAAAAATACACCTAAGATTTAGATCTTTATTTTATCATCTCTTAACAATCTATAATTAAATCAGTTTTAAGCTTTTCAAAAAGCTCTAAATTACTTGGATATTGTTATCCAGTAATTTAGAACAGCTGGACACTCACTTTGATTTCATTGACTTTTCCGAGACATTTAAAAGAGGGAAAAATTGAAATATTTATATTTAACTAGATTTAATATGGTATATTAGTTCCTTTATAACTTGGAATTCATTACTTTTACTATCTTTCCTTCTTATTTCTATACTTACTTTTAAGATAAAGTTTAGTTCCTTTAAGAACTAGACCGCCAAATGCACCTTATTTGTTTAGTAAGGCGAACTCTTATTGCAAGCGTTTGTAAGATTCACAGTTGAATTACATTTACAAGGTTAGACAACTAAGTTCTTTTTTCAATGATAAACAGGAAATGTCAGTACTCTGAGTAATATTTTCCACTCATATAGCAAATAGAATTTTCCAACAGATTGTTGGTTCAGTCACATTTTTTTCAAACTGTATTTACTCCAAGTGCTAAGAGATATTTTATGGGGTAATTTATTTCTTCTTCAGCTTGAATTAATAATCAGATAAAATTCATATGTGATATGATGTGCTTCTGGACTGACTTTTAACAATCTTGCAAAGAGATCACAACTGTTGAGTTTTTATCTCTCCTCATTTGAAAGATTAAGGAGTTCGTTTCTCTAGAGAACACTTTATTTTGTAATATGAGAATATTTTCTAACGTGTATTTGTTTCATTTCCAATGTAACATATACTTGTTATAACAAGTAAAAAAGTAAAAAATATATAAAATAAAAATTAGTAGTGTCCTCTTTCTCCAAATTCCACTTTCTTGAGGTGACTAATGCTAACAGATTTATTTGTGTTTTCCTAAAGTTTTATGCTGAAGAAAACATTTACAACATTTACATAGGATTTTTTTGGGTTAATCACTTTTATTTTTAAACAAATTAGAATCACTCTATATCTATTACTTTGAATTTTGCTTTTCAAATTAATGCCCTTATCATTACTGGACAAAATAGTGTAACACTTTATTTTTAATGTTTACATAGTTTAATCTCCTATCATGTATAAACCACAATTTTTGCAGCCATCTACTTTTGATGCACACTCAAGATGTTAAGCTTTTTGCTACCATAAACATTGCTTCAGTAAATGTTCTTGTAAGTATATCCTTATATATTGGTGGTTTCATTTCTATAGGCTAGATTGATAAATGGATTGAATCAAGATTACATGTTTTTCAAACTTTAATATATTTGTAAGATTACTTTATAAAATTCACATGCTAGCCATATGTGAATATTTTCTCATCCCCTCTCGAGCACTGGATATTTTAGTCTTTTAAATTTATTGCCTATTAATGGGTGAAAACTAATATTTCTGATTGCTTTGACTTGCTTTCCTTAGACTACTAGTGAGGGTGATGCTCTTTTTATGCTCTCTTCTGTCAATTTGCTGTTCAACCATTTACCTATTTCTTTTTAAAACATTCTTTTATTGAATTGCCTACATAAAAGTGCAAAAACAGTATACAACTCATTGAATTTTCATAAGGTGAACTGACTCATGAAACCAGGATCAAGATCAAGAATAGAGTATCAACTAAGAAGTGTCCTTTCAATCCCCTCCCAGGTACTGTCTGTCCCCAGAGGTCACCAGTTTGCTGATTAAATCAGTCTTTACTAATTTTGCCTGTTGTGAACTTTTTGTAGATAGAAACACTAGTGTTCTTCTGCGTCTGGCTTTTTTTGCTTAACAGGATGTGCAAGTTGGCCATGTTGTTTGTAGAAAATAATGTGTTCATTTTCATCTTTGAATTTCATTTTCTGAACATATCAGAATTTTTTATTCATTTGTATTGGTTAGCTATTTCTATGAACCAAATCAACCCAAACTTCAACAGCTTTAAATAAGCTTTAAATGAAGAAGCCCATGTTATAGTTTACAAGTCAGCTGGTGGTTCTTGTGTTTGTAACTGGGCTACAAACAGGTATGCAACCAGCTTGGGTTGGGTATGCAACTCTCTAATGGTGCCTGGGCTCTCTCATCTGGTTGGGAGTCAGCTCTTTGTAAGCAGGTCTAGGAGGCCTCAGCTGAACAAGTGGGCTCTCCTTTATAGTATCTTGTTCTCTAGAAGTCTAGACTGGGCTTATTCAAATGGTGATGGCAAAGTTCCAAAAGAGACAGTAGAAACTATAAGGCCACTTGAGGCTTAGTTTGGGATTAGCACGCCATTACTCCTGCCATAAGAAGCAGGCCCAGCCTACACACCAGAGAATGGTGATAGTCTCCAACCCCTGAAGTTCTAGTTTGTGGGAGAAGTTTCCAACCTTACCTGGAGTTGAGTCAATTTAGAGAGCCGAGCAAAATCCAGGGGTAGAGGAAGCAGCGGGAAAGGACCTGGGAGCTCCCTGGGTCCCTAAGCATGCCATCCCTGCTTGGTACCACAGGGATCCTTTGGGAGGGTGACCAGAGGCACAGGGTAAAATGCCACAGGGAGAAGGAAGGCCCCAGCTGAACTTTATAACAGTTTGAACCCAGTGAGAAGCCTCCTGGCCAGAACCCGGGGAAGGACACGAATCTGGTGCTCAGACTCCACAGGTGGGGGAAGAACCAAATCCCTTTTCGTTTGCACCTGGGAAGTGGCTAGTCTAGGGCAAATTCTCAAGCCCTGCTCACCTACTGCCTGGAAACAGGATGTTGGGGGAGGGGCATGGCGGGAGGGAGACTGGCCCTTCGGATTGTGTGGGAGATGAATGAGGCCTGTGACTGCTTCCCCCACTTCCCTGGCAACCTTCATGACTCAGCAGAGGGAGCCATGATCCTCCTAGGTACCTGACTCCATTGCCCTGGGAACCTCACCCCTATTCCCCACAGCAGCTGCAGCAAGATCCTTCCAAGGAGAGTCTGAGCTGAGACACACCTAGCCCTGCCCCCACCTCATGGACCTTCCCTATCCACCCTGGTAACTAAAGACAAAGGCTATATTCTCTTGGGAGTTCTAGGGCCCCACCCACCACCGGTTCCTCTTCATACTACCACAGCTGATGCTCTCTGGGAAGTGCCACCTCCTGGCAGGAGGCCAACCAGCACAAAAATAGAACATTAAATCGCCAATGGTAAGAACCCTCACAGAGCCCATTTCACACCCCTGCCACCCCCACTGGAACAGGTGCTGGTATCAATGGCTGAGAGACCCACAGACAGTTCACATCACAGGACTCTGTGCAGACAAACTCCACCCAGTACCAGCCTGGAGCCTGGTAGACTTGCTGGGTGGCTACACCCAGGAGAGAGATAACAATCACTGCAGCTTATCTCACAGGAAGCCACATCCATAGAAAAAAGGGGAGAGTATTATATTAAGGGAACATCCCCTGGGACAAAATAATCTGAACAATAGGCTTCACCCCTAGACTTTTCCTCTGCCAGAGCCCACCCAAATGAGAAGGAACCAGAAAACCAACTCTGGTAATATGACAAAACAAGGCTCTTTAACACCCCCTAGAAATCACACTAGCTCACCAGCAATCGATCCAAACCAAGAAGAAATCCCTGGTTAACCTGAAGAAGAATTCAGGAGGTTACTTATTAAGCTAATCAGGGAGGCACCAGAGCAAGGCAAGGAAATCCAAAAAACAATACAAGAAGTGAAGGGAGAAATATTTAAGAAAATAGATTGCTTAAAGAAAAAGCAATAAAAGCTTCAGGAAACCTTGGACACTCTTATAGAAATGCAAAATGCTCTGGAAAGTCTCAGCTATAGAATTGAACAAGTAGAAGAAAGAAATTTAGAGCTCGAAGACAAGGTCTTCAAATTAACCCAATCCAACAAAGACAAAGAGAAAAGAATATGAAAATATGAACAAGACCTCCAAGAAGTCTGGAATTATGGTAAATGAGCAAATCTAATAATAAGGAAGAGGTGTTCCTGAGGAAGAAAAGGAATCTAAAAGTTTGGAAACATATTTGGGGAGATAATCAAGGAAAACTTCCTTGACCTAGCTAGGGACATCGACATCCAAATACAAGAAGCACAAAGATTATCTTTCATCATAGAAAGATAATCACCTAGGCACATCATCATCAGGTTATCTAAAGTTAAGATGAAGAAAAGAAGCTTCAGACCTGTGAGACAAAAGCACCAGTTAACTTATAAAGGAAAACCTATGAGATTAACAGCAGATTTCTCAGCAGAAACCCTACAAGCTAGACGGTATTGGGGCCTTATCTTCAGAATCCTCAAACAAAACAATTATCAGCCAAGAATTTTATATCCAGCAAAACTAAGCATCATACATGAAGGAAAGATATAGTCTTTTTTAGACAAACAAATGCTGAGAGAATTTACCACTATCAAGGAAGCACCACAAGAGCTGCTAAAAGGAACTCTAAATCTTGAAACAAATCCAGAAACACATCAAAACAGAACCTCTTTAAAGCATAAATCACATAGGACCTGTAAAACAAAAATACAATTTAAAAAGCAAAAACAAAAACCAGAAAATCCAAGGTACATAGGCAAAAATAGCACAATGAATGCAATGATACCTTACATCTCAATACTACATTGAATGTAAATTGCCTAAGTGCTCCACTTAAAAGATGTAGAACTGCAGAACGGATAAGAACTTACCAATCAACTATCTGCTGCCTTCAGGAGACTCACCTAACACATAAGAACTCACATAAAGTTAAAGTAAAGGGGTGGAAAAAGGCATTTCATGCAAATGGACATCAAAACCAAGCAGGGGTAGCTATTCTTACATCAGACAAAACAGACTTTAAAGCAACAGCAGTTAAAAGAGAAAAAGAGGGATATTAAATAATGGTAAAAGGCCTTGTCCAAAAGGAAAATATCACAATCCTAAACATATATGCACCTAACATTGGAGCTCTCAAAATTATAAAACAATTACTAATAGAACTAAGAAATGAGATAGACAACAACACAATAATAATGAGGGACTTCAGTACTCCACTGACAGCACTAGACAGGCCATCAAGACAGATAGTCAACAAAGAAACAATGGATTAAAACTATACCATGGAACAAATGGACTTAACAAATATATACACAACATTTCATCCAACAACTGCAGAACACACATTCTTTTCAACAGTGCATGGAACCTTCTCCAAGATAGGGCATGTGATAGGCCATAAAACAGGTCTCAATAAATTTAAGAAAATTGAATTTATATCAAGCACTTTCTCGGACCACGGTGGAATAAAACTAGAAATCAACTCTCAGCGGAACCTTCCAAACTATGCAAATACATGGAAATTAAATAACCTGCTCCTGAATGAGCATTGGGTCAAAAATGAAATCAAAATAGAAATTAAAAAATTCTTTGAACTGAGTGACAATAATGGCACAGCCTATCAAAATCTACGGGATACAGCAAAGGTGCTGTTAAGAGGAAAGTTCATAGCCCTAAATACCTACATCAAAAGGACTGAAAGAGCATAAACTGACATTCTAGGGTCACACTTCAAGGAACTAGAGAAATAAGAACAAACCAAACCCAAACCTAGCAGAAGAAAGGAAATAACCTGGATCAGAGCTGAGCTAAAAGAAATTGAAACAAACAAACAAACAAAATACAAAAGATAAATGAAACAAAAAGCTGATTCTTTGAAAAGATAAATTAAGTTGATAGACCATTATCAAGATTAACCTAGAAAAGAAGAGAGAAAATCCAAATAACCTCATTAAGAAACAAAGTGGGAGATATTACAACTGATAACTGAAACACAAAAGATCATTTGGGGCTACTATGAACACCTTTATACACATAAACTAGAAAACCTAGAAGAGATGGATAAATTTCTGGAAAAATACAACCCTCCTAGCTTAAATCAGGAAAAATTAGTTACCTTGAACAGACCAATTGCAAGCAGCGAGATTGAAATGGTAATTTAAAAATTACCAACAATAAAAAAGTCTGAGGCCAGATGGATTCACAGCAGAAATCTACCAAACGTTCAAAGAAGAATTGGTACCAATCTTTTTGACACTATTCCACAAGATAGAGAAAGAGGGAACCCTCCCTAATTCATTCTATGAAACCAGCATCACCCTAATACCGAAACCAGCGTCACCCTAATACCAAAATCAGGAAAGGGCATAACCAAAAGAGAAAACTACTGACTGATGTCCCTGATGAACTTAGATGCTAAAGTCCCTAACAAAATGCTAGCTAACCAAATCCAACAACATACCAAAAAGATAATCCACCATGATCAAGTGGGTTTCATACCAGGGATGCAAGAATGGTTAAACATAGGCAAGTCAATAAATGTGATAGAGCAAATAAACAGAATTAAAAACAAAAATTACCTGATCATCTCAATAGATGCAGAAAAGGCATCTGACAAAATCTGGCATATTTTTATGATTAAAACTCTTAGCAAAATTGACATGCAAGGAGCATACCTCAATATAATAAAAGCCATCTATGACAAACCCACAACTAGCGTAACAGTGAATGGGGAAAAGTTGCAAGTATTCCCTCTGAGAACTGGAACAAGACAAGGATGCCCAATCTCACCACTCCTCTTCAACATAGTACTGGAAGTACGAGCCAGAACAATCAGACAAGAGAAAGAAATAAAGGGCATCCAAACCAGTTAAGAGAAAGTCAAACTGTCACTGTTTGCTGATGATATCATTTACCTTGAAAACCCCAAAGACTCCTCCAGAAAGCTCCTAGAACTGATGAAAGAATTCAACAATGTTTCTGGATACAAGATTAATGTACACAAATCAGTAGCTCTTCTATACATCAACAGTGAGCAAGCAGAGAATGAAATCAAGAATTCAACCCCTTTTACGATAACTGCAAAACAAACAAACAAACAAACAAAAACTTAGAAATATACCAACCAAAGAGGCCAAAGACCTCTACAAGGAAAACAACAAAACACTGCTGAAAGAAGTCATAGATGACACAAACAAATGGAAACACATCCCATGCTCGTGGATGGGTAGAATCAATATTGTGAAAATGACTGTACTGTCAAAAGCCATCTACAAATTCAATTCAGTCCCCATCAAAATACCACCATCATTCATTCCTCACAGAATTAGAAAAAACAATTCTAAAATTCATATGGAGCCAAAAAAGAGCCTGCATAGCCAAAACAAGACTAAGCAAAAAGAACAAATCTGGAGGCATCACACTACTTGATTTCAAACTACAAGGCCATAGTCACCAAAACACCATGGTACTGGAATAAAAATAGGCACATAGACCAATGGAACAGAATAGAGAACCCGGAAATAAACCTAAATACTTACAGCCAACTGATCTTCGACAAAGCAAACAAAAACATAAAGTGGGGAAAGGACACCCTTTTCAACAAATGGTGCTGAGATAATAGGCTAGCCACTTGTAGGAGAATGAAACTGGATCCTCATCTCTCACCTTATACAAAAATTAATTCAAGATGGATTAAGTACTTAAATCTAAGACCTGAAACTATAAAAATTCTAAAAGATAACATTGGAAAAACTTTTCTAGACATTGGCTTAGGCAAGGATTTCATGACCAAGAACCCAAAAGCAAATGCAATAAAAATAAAGATAAATAGTTGGGACCTAATTAAACTAAAGAGCTTTTGCACCTCAAAAGGAACAGTCAGCAGAGTAAACAGACAACCCACAGAGTGGAGGAAAATTTTCACAATCTGTATGTCTGACAAAGGACTAATATCCAGAATCTACAACAAACTGAAACAAATCAGTAAGAAAACAAACAAACAATCCCATCAAAAAGTGGGCTAAGGACGTGAATAGACAATTCTCAAAAGAAGATATACAAATAGCCAACAAGCATTTGAAAAAAAAATGCTCAGCATCACTAATGATCAGGGAAATACAAATCAAAACCACAATGTGATACTGCCTTACTCCTGCAAGAATGGCCATAATCAAAAAATAAAAAAAAACAGGAGGTTTTGGTGATCAGGGAACACTTCTACACTGCTGGTGGGAATGTAAACTAGTAAAGCCACTATGGAAAACAGTGTGGAGATTCCTTAAAGAACTAAAAGTAGACTACCATTTGATCTGGCAATTTCACTACTGGGTATCTACCCAGAGGAAAGTAAGTCATTATACGAAAAAGATACTTGCCCACGCATGTTTATAGCAGCACATTTCACCATTGCAAAATCATGGATCCAACACAAGTGCCCATCAATCAAGAAGTAGATAAAGAAACTGTGGTGTGTGTATGTGTGTGTGCGTGTGGGGGTGTGTGTGTATATGATGGAATATATATATATGATGGAATGTATATATGATGGAATATATATATGATGGAATATACCTATATATATGATGTTATACTACTAAGCCATAAACAGGAATGAATTATCAGTATTTGTAGCGACCTGGAAGAGACTGGAGACTATTATTCTAAGTGAAGTAACTCAGGAATGGAAGACCAAATATCGTATGTTCTCACTGATAAGTGGGAGCTAAGTTATGAGGACGCAAAGGCATGAGAATGATACAATAGACTTTGGGGACTTGGGGGAAAGGGTGGGAGGTGGGCAAGGGATAAAAGACTACAAATAGGTTGCAGCGTATACTGCTCAGGTGATGGGTGCACCAAAATCTCACTAGTCACCACTAAAGAACTTACTCATGTAACCAAATGCTACCTGCGCCCCTGTAAGCCTTGGAAAAATAAAAAATAAAATAAAAATAAATAAGGAGAGAATACACACAAGGGTTACTGTGGAGGTAGAAGATGAAAGACTTGGCAGCTTCTTTGATGTTAGGGGTTAGGACTTTAGTAAAAATCCAAAAAGAAATGCTGGTTTAGCGGGGAGTGAAGACGATGCAGTCTTTTTTGGAACCATTATCATAACTTGATTTTTATGATCTTTTGTTAGATTTCTTGCTTTGTTTGCCAAGAAAAGAGATTGGCCACATTCCTGAAACTGTAAATTTTTCTTTGAAAACTTACGCAGGTTGTGAATTTTGACATTTAGATTAAGTGTGGTTTTAATCCAATATGGAATAAATCACCCATGTTTTTTATGTTTTCTTCATACATACATCCATTTTAATGTAGTTTTTATGGCTGCATACTGACAATATTTAAACTCTGATAAAAAGTATTAATTGCAAAAGTTATTTTAGGCTTAACTTAAAAGAGATGTTGACAAGTTTAGGGAAAAAACACATCAGACTTGTTAAGACTAATGACCCCTGAGTTTGTCCTTGGGACCTACCTTGATCTGTGAGTTTGGCAGGTCACTACAACATTTGCGTACCCAGTGGGAACAGTGAAATGTACTGGATTCAGTAGGGGGGAAGATAAACAGCAAAGTAAAAATGACAGAATCCCGGGTGGTTGTTATATGAATGGTGTTACACTATTTTTTTCTATTATCTTTGCAAATTAAACAAAATGCAAACAATCAAATAAACCCAAAGATTAATAAGACAGTTGCCTTCCTCTCAAGAAACCTACATTTATAAGAGAAGACTTTTTTATACAGTATCTGGAAAGCAACAGGAGATTTAGGAGCTTTGAAAAAGTAAGTTCAGTGTGAACCTCTTTACTAAGATAAACAGACTTCCTGAAGTCAGGGAGTCTACCTAGGATGGAGATTCACCTACAGACATGAAGGCCAGTGTTCACTTAACACAGCCATAGCCTTAGTTTAGTTTGTTTTCTGTTTTACATGGAACTGTTCTATAAATGAGAACTTTTTAAATGGGGGCCTCATGTTCAAACAACTGGAGAATAAGAGAAAAAAAGAGAGAGAAGAGTGAGAACTAAAAAAGTTGTCCACTCCTATTCATTTATTTGTTTAACTTTCATGACTTATAAAAGACTATTTCTTCATTGTAGCAATGGTTCACCACAAATTCTGCGAGAAGTTAAGCATAGTCTTTTAAATTTTTTTGTTGTCCCTTTTCCAACTAGAGGGCAACACTCCATAAAATAAATCAATTTTTTTTTGTTTTGTTTTTTGAGACAGGGTTGTGCTCTGTCGCATAGGCTGGAGCGCAGTGGTATGATCCTGGCTGACTACAACCTCCACCTTCCGAGTTCAAGCGATTCTCCTGCCTCAGCCTCTCAGGTAGCTGGGATTACAGGCACCTGCCAACACACCTGGCTAATTTTTGTATTTTTAGTAGAGACAGGGTTTCACTATGTTGGCCAGGCTGGTCTCTAACTCCTGACCTCAGGTGATCGGCCTGCCTTGGCCTCCCAAAGTGCTGGGATTACAGGTGTGAGCCACTATACCCAGCCCAAATGACATTTTAAAACAGTCCTACAAAATTAAAG
The DNA here is from genome assembly GCF_037993035.2 of Macaca fascicularis. NCBI lineage: Eukaryota > Metazoa > Chordata > Mammalia > Primates > Cercopithecidae > Macaca > Macaca fascicularis. Next base: position 36,310,786 of record NC_088378.1, on the reverse strand, counting down.
TACAAAATTATTTTGAACCTTATTTTAATTCCTTTTCTGACCATAGCTCCTTCTCTTGTATCTCCACTGTATCCTGTACAGATAATAAAGGTAGACAATCAGTCACCTGGAGAATGAGACTTAAACCAGTTGGACCAGGGTACAAATCCAAGCCTGACACTAAGAATATGTGTTAATGTCTTCCATTTACCTAATTGTGCCTCAATTTTCTTGGTTGCAAAATGAAGACAGTAATACCAGTCTCAGTGTTGTATAAAGACTAAATGTGATAACTTGTGTAATGTCCTTGGTACATGTAAATACTCACAAATGATTGCTATTATTGATATATTAGCACCTTTTTGAGTGGAATTTATCTTTTACCTGACCATGAAACTTTAGCTCCTTGACAACTGATTCAATTGTGCCTTAGATCTGCAGCCTTGGGTACAGTTTATTATAGTGTTTAGTAAATGCTTGTTGGATGAGTGACTCAAATCTAGACACAAGCTAATAATGGGGAGTTGTAAATGATGTTCAAAAAATTTATTTTGTTCCTGGGACAAATGCATTTTGAATGAGTGGCACTGTGGATTATGCATCTGGTTAATCGAAAAACAGCTCTGCTGTGCTACTTGTAGATAGTTCATGGAAAGGGCAAAAAAATATGATTTAAAGACCTGGACTTATTATCAGTTCTAAAGCAAATTTATTTTGTATCTTAGAGACCACTTATCATCAATTTCTCCTACTTTCATTACCAGATAGAACAGAACTTACTTTGCAGACATTTAAAAGACCAGTGAATTCTAGACCTTTGGATAAAAAGCAACATAGAATTCTGCATGAAGCAATATTATTAATTTGTATTGCCCACAATTAGATTTAGCCTTTAGACTATGCTCAGAGAAATAAAAAAATGTCATTGATGTTATTTCCCTACTCCAGGAAAAAAAAGATGGGCAATTTATTACATTTCTTCATTAAATAAAATCCTTAAATTATGATGAATAAGTGCTAAAATAATATACTTTATTTAAAATTGCCAAAATTATGACAAATTACATATTAGCACAGGTACTAGAAGTTTCAGGATACGAAAATTTTTTTTTAAAGGAATTTAAGGACATGCATATTTAAATTGATTATTTTTATATGTAAGTTATATTTGACTAAGTAAAAAACTAAGTTTTTTTCTTTCTTCTAATTTGGGCTCTGGCATTTTATCATGAGAATCATGTGTTAGTAATTAAGTTCTGCCCTTTCTTGGATAGAATTATTAGGCCTTGAAATCATTAAAAAAAATCCCCCCCCAACAACAACACAACAACAAAAAAATAGACCCACAGCTATAACTTCAAAGGAGACCAAAAAAGTAAAATATAATCCAGAGAAACAGTTTGATATAGAACCAAGGAAGGGTCTTGGTATCTTTGCTGGGATCCCCCCATCAGGAGATGTGACTGGTCAGAGGTAAAGCCACGTGTACTGACATCTGTTATTTGGTCTGTCAATCTTGACAGCAGATTTAGATTTTAAAAAAAAGAGACTCTTTTAGTTATTTTAAAGGCCTAAAAACTCAGAGGATATAATTGGGTTTACAGAAGAAATATCTGTTGTTCTAGAAACCCAGCTTGAAATCCTTCCTAGTCAATTATTACTCTTAATAGAAATTTTACATTAAAAAAGAGGAGATAAATTATGTTGCATTGACTCAGTAATAGGGAAGTAAATATTTTCAAAGGTCTTTGGAGACTATTATCTAATTAAGTATGATAGCTTACCACGAATACAATATGAGTGTAATTTTCTTTTTTTTTTTTTTTTTTTTGAGACGGAGTCTCGCTCTGTCACCCAGGCTGGAGTGCAGTGGCCGGATCTCAGCTCACTGCAAGCTCCGCCTCCCGGGTTCGGGCCATTCTCCTGTCTCAGCCTCCTGAGTAGCTGGGACTACAGGCGCCCGCCACCTCGCCCGGCTAGTTTTTTGTATTTTTTTAGTAGAGACGGGGTTTCACCGTGTTAGCCAGGATGGTCTCGATCTCCTGACCTAGTGATCCGCCCATCTCGGCCTCCCAAAGTTTAATTTTCAAGGAAATATTATAGACAGATAAGGGATGGGGATTATGAGAACTAACATTTTGAGAATTAATAGGATAAATGCTTTATATGTACCCTGCACTGTATTGAATTCTTTTCTTTTCTATTCTTTTTTTTTAGAAGAGGAAGAAAAACTTACCAATTTATTTTATGAGGCCAACATTAAGCAGATAATATAGCCAGACAAAAACATCACAAAAAATAACTCTACAGACCATTATTCCTCATAAATGTAGACACAGAAATTCTCCAAAACACTATAACATTGAATCCAACAACATGATAGTATTTTTCTATGTCATCTACTACAAATATTATTTTAGGCTTTTACATTTAAATCTAACATTTACCTGCAATTGATATTTTATAGTTTATAGTGTGGGGTAGGAAATGACACAAGATGTTTTTCGATGCCACTTCGCAAGCGAGAAAATTCTGTGGCTGGTGGGACCTCTGATCATTTGTTACCATTGCCCCACTCTGGACCATGGCCCCTGGGCTGGCCTGACCCTGCTGCTGCTTCCTGTCACATGGGGCAGCTGTGTTACAGCTCCTTTTGCACCTGCCATTTGGCAGGTCCCAGGTTCTTGTCCCGTGTCCAAGAAGAATGAGATTACTTGGACAACTGAAGAGTCAACAGGGTGGAGAGTTTTACTGAGTGATGAGACAGCTTTCGGCAGAGAGGAAGATACGAGTTGGGCAGCCCACTTACCCAAAGTTGGGTAGTGCTCATGACTCAAAGGTGGACAGTCCCCCAATGTGGCTGAGTCTGGGACTTTAATGGGTTCAGAATAAGACAATGTGTGCAGATTGGTTTGTGAGTATGCAAAAAAGGCTAAAATAAAGACACCACTCAAAGGTGGTACAACAGTGTAAAACACCAATTAGGGAACGGTAGATATGTGTAAAATAGGTGATGGGTGGGGATCAATCAGAGGAAAGTGCATCAAATGGGAACAGAGGTTCCCAATCCAGTCCGTGGATTTATCCAAGACTTGTGGCTTGGTCTTCCAGCTTTAAATTGTCTTTAGTTTGAAGGTCAGGTGTCATCAGGGACCTGCCCCTATCTGCCTAGGAATTTGTCTGCCTCCTGCTGCTATCAGAGTCAAGACTGATTTTTTCCACCATATGAATAACCAACTGACCTCAGGTCATTTACTAAGAAGACTTTCTTGTCCTGTATGGAATTTTCTATCTCATGCAATCCTCATGATCACCTTGTGTGGTAGGAAACAGAGACTCATACAGTTAATTAAGTTGTCATGTTGTTATGGACCATTCAGTTAGTAAGTGATGAAACCAGAATTTTTAGAAATACACTATAAAAGTAATATTTGTCCACTGTAAAAATTCAAATATAGAAGATTGTAAAGTGAAAAGTAAAATTCCCTAACTTCTATTAATACAGCTCAAGTGTCACTGCTTATAAAGCCATCATTAATATTTTCTTGTATTTTTTCTGAAATTATCTATACTTATGAAATCACTACCTTTATGTCTATTTCTGTTTATATTTTCATTCCTTTCTCTTTATAGATATAGAAAAAACTTCATATATCTTGTATGTATGTATAACTTTCTTGTTTTAACTTTTAGATCCTGATAGGATTAAGCTATGTATTTTGACACTTGCTTTTAACATTTGACAGTACCTTTTGGAAAATGTTCCTCTTCAGTATGTATAGATCCATTTTATTCTTGTATGAATATCTGAATTTAATATAATTTAATTAGCAATATTAAATTTTTTCCTGTTCTATGCTATTATATTCTTTCTATTCAAATTGCCTATTAACAGACTTCTTAAATGTTGCCAATCTGATGGAAGAATATTGCCAAACTGATAGGTATGTCATTGTTGTTTCATTTCAGTATATTTAATTCAATATATTTATTTAACACCTTTTTCTCTGTAACCATGTAGATCTCTTTTCCATGAACTTTTGTTTTTGTTTTTCTTTTTCTTTTTCTTTTTCTTTTAATACAGAGTCTCACTCTGTTGACCAGGCTGGAGTGCAGTGGTGTGATCTCGGCTCACTGCAACTTCCGCCTCCTGGGTTCAAGTGATTCTCCTGCCTCAGCCTCCTGAGTAGCTGGCATTACAGGTGTGCACCACCATGCCCAGCTAATTCTTGTATTTTTAGTAGAAATGGGGTTTTACCATGTTAGCCAGGCTGGTCTTGAACTCCCGACCTCAGGTGATCCGCCCGCCTAAGCCTCCCAAAGTGCTGGGATTACAGGCATGAGCCGCCACCGTGCCCAGCCTTCCATGAACTTTTGATTCATGTACTTTGCCCATTTTCACAATTTTGTTTTTTGACTTGTTTTATCAGAATTTTTTTATATGAAGGGAATTAAACCTTTTGTTTGATGTAAGTGTTGCAAATAATTTCTCCATTGTTTTCGTACTTTAGTGTTTACTTATCTTTCCTTAGTTTAATGTTGCTTTCAGTTTCTTCTCTTAATCTTTACTTCCCCAGGATAGGAGGATGGGTCACATAAAATAAAGTTGTAGTATTCATGCATTTGTTTACTGCATAGTTCTGTCTCCCTTGTCGTTCTGTGATGTGGAGTTATGTTCCTGTATATTGCCCATTTCTGCAGTTTTTCCTCCTCCATTAAAACATGTTGGTCCATGTGCATCTATCTATCCTGCATAGGTCTGGAAGAAATTCAGATATACTCACCCCTTTGATGTATTGCTGAGTTGAAGCACATGTATTGACCAAAGCAAACAAACCAAACCCCCAAAACACTATTGGAAAAGTTTGCTGAATCATTTTTTCTGCAGCATGAAAAAGCAAAATCATATATATCTACTCTATATGAACTGCATGTGCATTTGACTCTATGAAATGCTAGAATTTGAAATACGGGTTAAACTAAAAATCAATTCGTGTATCATTTAAAAACAGCTCATAGTTATAGAGATGTAAGCAATAGCATGTCAAAGAATGGCAAGATCTAATGTTCATGTTATGTTTTCTTAATTACACACACACAGACACTCATACACAAATAACAAAGGCTTTGAAAAAGTCAGCCCCATGTAATGAATTGGCAGCAAGTAGTAAAACAATGAGTTGTTACTCCAGCTAAGGAGAAAAATATTCGCATATGAAATAATTGCATTCAGTAAAAAAGTTATGTATGTGATAAATTGTACAGAACTTAGTATAGTTTTAAACTAATGTTTACAATAAATTATGTGCTAGACACATTTCTGCTTTCATTTTTATAATAGATTAAAAGTTGATTTGGGCCAGGCATGGTGGCTCACGCCTGTAATCCTGACACTTTGGGAGGATGAGGCAGATCACAAGGTCAGGAGTTTGAGACCAGCCTGGTCAACATGGTGAAACTCCGTCTCTACTAAAAATACAAAATTAGCTTGGTGTTGTGGCACATGCCTGTAATCCCAGCTACTTGAGAGGTTGAGGCAGGAGAATCGCTTGAATCTTGGAGGCAGAGGTTGCAGTGAGCCGAGATCACACCACTGCACTCCAGCTTGGGCAACAGAGCGAGACGCCATCTCAAAGAAAAAAAAAGTTGATTTGTATTTCTATATTATAACTAAAGAAACTGAGTTTCAGTAAGGTTAAGTAATTTGCCTCAGGTCACACAGCTAGTAAGGGGCAGACCTTGGATTCCAAACCAAGTCTTTGACTTTAAGCTACCACATTAGTACTGCCTCCTGAAAGAAGTTCAGAGAGACAGGACAAATGTGAGTCAAAATAATCAAATAAGCATCCAGGGAAAACAAAACTTGAGCTTTCAAAAATGAATAGAATTTAAATAAGCAAAGTTGCATAAGGGGGACTTATTGGATAAGGAGAACAGCATGAATGAAATCATGAGTGTAAGAATGAACATAGTACATAAAAGGAAGGGATTTCTATGACTGGAATTCATGCATATGGGACCATGAGGTAACATGCAGCTAATGACAGTGGGCCCTGAATGTCAGAAAAAGAAGTGTTGCCTTTATCAGCTATAGGATGGGCAATGTGGAGCCATTGAATATGATTGGTCAGATTAACAAGGTGAAAAGTGCTGATTTGGGAAGATCATCTGCTTGGGATATAGAGTGTTCTCCAAAAGGCAAGTTACTAAATGTCTGTCTTAGTCTGTGTTGTTATAACAAAATACTTTACACTGGGTAATGTATAAAGAACAGAAATGTATTTCTTACAGTTCTGGAGGCTGGGAAGTTCAAAGTCAAGGCACTGTCATTGGTGTCTGCTGTCTGGTGAAGGCTATTGTCTGATTCCAAGATGGCACCTTGTTGCTGTGTCCTCACATGGTAGAAAGTAGACGGGCACGAGAATGAACTCAGTCTCTCAAACCCTTTCATAACAGCCCTAATCCCATTCATGTAATCACCTCTTAAAGACCCTATCACATTGATGATTAAATTTCAACATAAGAATTTTTGGGGGACACATACCAATAGCAACATCCAAGAAGATAAGTAGATGACTACTGATATAATTCCTATAGGATTAATGAGAGATGTGGATTAGGATAATAGCTGTGACTATAAAGCAACTTAAAGGACATTTTGAAGATGAGAAATGGGAAACAAGATGAGTCTGGTTGTTTTAGTATGTTCTAAATACTCATTGTTCTCTTAAAAACATTGTTTTTCAAGCACATTATAGAACCAGGCTTAGCTATTAGCTATTTTGGGAATGCTTTGTTTTATATGTATATTTTTCCAGATAGCTGAATTAACAAAATTTCTACCTTAACCCATTTCTTGTTTAGAAAAAAAAAAAAATAATGTAGCTTGCTGCCAGTACTCGTTCCTCAGGGCAAACAAGAAATGGGTTAATCCAGATTTGAGTAGTCACCTCAGCCTTCATTGCTTGTCTGAAAAGGGGAAGAAACAAATAAAGGGTGATTGAAGAAAATAATTGTCATTGACAGTTATTAACATCATCAAACCCATTTTTATTTCAACTGAGTGTTGCTTGGATTTATTTGAAGCAAATCCCTTAGCCTAGAGGTTCATGATATTTCAAGAGCTGTAGCTTTGGCCAGGTGCAGTGGCTCACACCTGTAATCCCAGCACTTTGAGAAGCTGAGGCGGGCAGATCACAAGGTCAGGAGTTCGAGACCAGCCAGTTTGAGACCAGCCTGGTGAATACAAAAATTAGCTAGGTGTGGTGGTGCGTGCCTGTAATCCCAGCTACTCGGCAGGCTGAGCCAGGAGAATTACTTGAACCTGGGAGGCGGAGGTTGCAGTGAGCCGAGATCATGCCACTGCACTGTAGCCTGGGCGACAGAGTAAGACTCCATCACAGGAAAAAAAATAAAAAAGAGCTGTAACTTCATTTTGAGCTTGCCCTCAATATTGTATTATTGTATTGTCTTCATCCTTAGGCTATTTTGCCTCATGGTAGAGAAATGGCAGCACAGACTTCTGATATAGCACAGTTTCTCTTTCACATCCAGGGGAAAGGAGAGGATAGTTTTTAGCTACCGTGTAGAAGTCTACAGATTCCTTGTGATTGGATCAATTTCAGCTCATATCAAGGATGGGATTACATAAGTGGGTTTAGGCCACCCAAGGAAGTTGGTGATCATTCTTAGCCAAAAGCTGTAGCTCGGAAGTTCAGGATTCCTGATAGGAAAATATTGAGGAACTAACGCTGAAAGGCAACAGAAAATGATTATTCTCTAGCTTTAGCTTCTCTACTGTTCTAGAATTTGACCCGTAAGACTGTCAGATTCATGTGTGATGCATCATTATTTCCTCCCTCAGCACCTAACAAAAAGCACATAGTATGTAGATATAGGTGGGGCTTTTGTTGGCAGGTGGGGAGTTGTCAGTTGAGTCCATGAATGAATATTCATTCATTCATAGAAAGATCTCTTGAAAGAGAACACTTTTAAATCAAAGTGATAAGGAAAATTTATACTTAAAACTATAAACATACATGAGCGAACGTAGATAAGTTTCCTTTGAGAAAAGAGGGATGCCGTATTTCAGAAAAAGATCTCTGTAGAGAAAATATAGCTAAGTTTTATGCATAAAAATTAGAAAATCAAATCCTTAATATATTGAGATAGCACACACCAATATATATTTCGTGATTACACAGTTTGCAATAACATTAATATTTATGGAAATATTTTTGCCTGAATATTTGTGACATACAAGCCTTAAAATTAGATTTTGAAATATTGGAACTTGAGAATGGATTACTCGTATAGATTTACTTGTTGTCTGTGAGGGTAAAATGTTAAAATTGCATTTAAAAACTCAGGATCCAACTTAAGATAGTAATACTAGTACCATTGTTTGAGAACCTACAAGGTATCTGTTGCTTCACATGGACCAGCCATTGAATGCTTAAATAGTCTTATAAGTAAGCCTCGTTATCACTAATTTACTCCTAAAGGAACTGAGAAGTTAAACAACAAAGGAATGGAGACAGAAAATAATAAATCATGAATCAAACCCAATAAAATGTGTTCCGGAAAAATATTCCACCATTATGCTGCTTGTCTTATTTGAAATGTAGCCCCTTGAGACATGGATTTGTGTATAATTGATTTACTAAGGAAGTGCCAGGAGAAAACACTGGGTCGGGGGTTGGCTGGTAGGGAGAGTAAGGCTAGGGAAGAAGAAGCTGAGCAAGAGTGTGATTCTATTGCAGTTCCAGCCTCAACCCAAACCCATGGAGAACATGTCCCATATGGGCAAGGTTGCGGGACATCCCCATCCCCATACCTTTCACCTACCCCAGTGGAATGTATATTTTGTGGCACTAGCTCTCTGCAAGATAGTCCTCCGAGGAAAGTTGCAGATGCAAGTGATTAGAAATGAGAAACTTAGAACAGAACCTGGGTAGTGGGTTCACGGAAAAGGCTCCAGGGGTCTGAAGTGTTCTTAGTAGATCACTGATGCTGTCCCATGTGTGATCCTGGTAATAAAGATGCGAGTATATCATGTGGTGGTTAGGAGCACATTCTCGATCCAGACCGCTGAAATCAAATCTGGGCTGTGACACTTGGGCAAGGTTCTTAACTTATATGTGCTTTATTTTCTGGATCTGTGAAATGTGGAGTAATTCTTTTACCTAAACACGTAAGGTTGTTTTGACGATTACATGAATGTATATATTCATCTAGTCCGTACGTAGACTAGAGCTGGATGGGAAGCAGGGCTATTATCACATGACTTACTTATGGCATGTCCCACAGCTGATTAGTTGCACAGCCAAGACGGGACCTCCAGGACACTACTACTTCTTACTGGCCATGTATGTATTAATTTAAAATTGACTACTTCTTGCTGGCCATAGATATGTTAATTTCAAAATTTCATAAAGTTCTAGGTGATCTCTGATGTATTGAATATCTCAAGTAATTGAAAATTAATATATATGCTAACATAGGGTCAGAAGGTACCTTAGAGTTCATGAGTAATCTATTAAAAATTCAAACAACAATATATACACTAAGCGTGCTGTGTTATAAACTGTCTTAAAAGTAATGTTCTGTTTTGTTTGTTTTTATATTATTGAAGTGTTTGGCCAGAGGACCTAATTCGCTCATATTTAAAAATAATGGCTGTAAATCATAACATGTTACCTCTTTCCAAGGGTGCTTGCATATTCATCAAGTCAAACAGCTTTAATCCTAAGTGTCTAGGTGGAAATTCAGAAATCAGTAAGCAAGGGAGAAAGACATCAGTATGTAGGGTAGAGGAAGTGATTCTCTCCCAACATATCACTCTTCAAGGGCATTTACTGAAGTAACTTTATTTTTAACTTACACCAGTCCAATTAAGAAGAGCAAATAAACTGGAAGAGTAAAACAAAAGCAAAGTATTTTATGTGGCAATGTTCCAATGTGAAGAAACATATGTCAGGTAGCCATGCATGATCGCACATACATATTGATGAACTGATGATTTATACTTATTTGTGTTAGATTGTTAATCAGGACTTTTATTTGCAAGTAATAGAAACCCAAGCTGAACTAGTTTCAGAAAAAGAAAGGAACGTATCGACTCATTTATCAAGAGGAAAACTTGAGTGAATAAACCACAGTTGGCAGAGATGCAACTGGTTTCAGGAACGGCTTCAGTGAAGTGTTCGAACTCTGCCAAACCTGTCTTATCTTGTCTCTGGTACCTCTCTGTGTGCTTGCTTGATGGTATCTCACTGAATGCTGGCTTCTTTCATGTGCTCAGAAACATCATCCCTGGAGGTTGCTGAGCCTCACAACACATATTCAGTTTTTGGAGGGGGTTGAATTCTTTTTCATCGTTAGAAAAGTTCCAAGATAGGCTGGGCACCCTTCCCTGAACTGATCAATTGTGGCTGGTAGGGCAAGGTTGTGTTTGAAGATGGTAGACACGTGAGAATTCGGGATTGAAGTAAGGGGTGAGTTATTTCCCAGAAGCCTCCTCGCCCTCATTTCTTCTCTTTTTCCTTCTTTTTCTTCATCTCTTTCCCACTTCATCTCTTCTTGCCATCACCTCGTGTGCTTTAGCTAACAGGTCCATTCATGCTGTGGCCCTTTGACTGTGGCCCCCTGACACCACATCAGCAAGTCAGGATTTGCGTTGCACACTTACCTTCTTCAGAGTGGAGTGTCTGTGGTGCAAAGATGCCATTCCCTTGTTAATTTTGGTTGCCTCTCATACCTCGGATATATTGTCATGCTAAAAGAGCCCTTCCTGTTAGGGATGAGGATATGGCAGGAGACACGGAGAGAGAGGGGCAGATACCTCTGTGCTCCCATTGTCACATGAGCATGTCGGCATGATCATATGCTCACCCATCTACACAGTTAGTTCTGGCTGAAATGTTCCCATAGGCAGCATCAATTTAGGAGCTAGCTGACCTTTGGATAACTTTTTTCAGAGATGGATTGCGGGCTTTTATGTGGGCAGCAACTTGTGCCTCAGGTGGGTATATAAAGCTGGGTGCCAAGAACAAGAACAGGCAGGAAGAAAAGTGATGGGAATTTACAAAATTTCCAGCTCATTACAGATTACACCCATCACCTCTCTCCTTTTGTTTTAGTTTTAAATTTATTGAGTTGCAAGTTGTTTTTGAAGAGCTATGTTCCACTTGTCCAGTCATGTTTTAACAGGCAAGGAGCCACAGGTTAAATGGGTAGAGTTGGAAGAATGAGTACAGGAAAATTGTTCAAAGGGGCGCTAGTAACCTCTGTGTTTCTCACATTTTGCTGAGTATAATCAGACAAGACAAGAAAGATTCTTTCTCCAGCTTTACCCCCAAAATTAATAACTAAAGCATGACACACATATATTGAGCTATAAATTAAAAAAAACCTATTTAACTTCAGTCATGTATGAGAAATGTGTATTTGTGATGAGTTCATGTCACAAACAATGACAGGGACAACCATGACCTAGGTATAAATGTACAAATCTCCAAATTGTTAGTTTGTGGTAGAAAATTGAGAATGTATGAATTTCCTAGGGCTGCTATAATAAATGACTGCAAGCTGGGTAGCTTGAAACAGCAGAAATTTATTCTCTCACAGCTCTGGAGATCAGGAGTCTGAAATCAAGATATAGGCAGGGCCAACTTCCTTCCAAAAGCTCCCCTTCCTTGCCTCTTCCAGCTTCTGGTAGCTTCTGGCATTCCTTGGCTTATGGCAGCAACACTCCAACCTCCGCCTCCATCTTCATGCCTCCATCCTGTCTCTGTGCGTATCTGTGTTTGAATCTCTCTCTCCATTCTCTCATAAAGACACAAGTCATTGGATTTAGATCCCACCCTAATCCAGTATGATCTCCTCTCAACCAATTACATCTGCAAAAACCCTATTCTTGAATAAGGTCCCCTTCTGAGGTTCAAGGTAAACATGAATTTTCAGGAGACACTGTTCGACCCAGCACAGGGGAATCAAGCAAAAAAAAAAAAAAAGTTTCTTTCAGCCAGAGTTATTGTTTAGGTAATTGGCTATTTGAAGCCTCCAAAACCATACGGATTTTTGTTTGCCAATACTCGGTGTCTTTCACAAAAAGCCCTTTCTGAACTGAATCTGTTTTCAGGGTAGGTGCTGGTGAAGAGAGATCAGCATGTAGGCACAGTTTTGTCAAAGATCTCATTCTTTCAGTCACTGAAGGGAAATACACATTTCCCCTAAGATTTTCTTGCCTCAAATTCTGAAACATTTTCTTTGTTCTAAGTTCTAGGGAATTCTTTTGGTCTTATCACTATACTCAGTCACTTGGTCTTAGGTTCTCTATGTCTCATCCCACCCTGTATAGCTCAAGTTAAGTAGAATAAGATGTCACCAAGTGTAGATTCTTTGAATCATCTCATTACTTTCTACATTGTAAAAAATGAATATATAGAATGAGTTGCTGACATTTAAGATTTTTTCAATCATATTGTGTCCTTTGCATCAAATTCCATCCCCCCAGCTCTGCCCTCAGGCAACTACAGAGTGGATAGAAATGCTTTCCTCTCCCACCAAAATAATGAAGACATTTGCTGAGAACTGATTAGGAGGTGTGCATAGATTGGGAAAGGTTTTAGGATAGCCACTTCAGAGAGATGAACAGAATGCAGAGCAAAACCAAAGAAAGATTGATGTTCTGAGGCAAAAGTGTGAGTTATGATCTTTGAAGTCTTATGCGAATGATTGTGTAAAGTATATCTCCAGTGTCCTAAGTGGAGGGTGAGAAGTAGCAGATTACAGGAGTGATTCACCATTTGAGCTTTGGGTCAGTTGTGAGTGCTGATGAGTGATAAGTTCAAGTGACCTCCCAGGAGAAAATGGCAGGCTGAGCAACTGGACAGGTGTGAAAGAGCTAACAGGGAAGGAAAGAGGCACAGAAAGAGAATTTCAGAGGTAGTGTACTCATGGACAATTACAAGGACAGGGTGTGACAATGGGATTCTGTAGCTGAAGTGGGATGCAGTAGAGTGGAGATAACCAAGAAACTAAGAGGCAAATGAATTTAGTGATTCAGCCTCATTGATGTTGGCTTCATGGAAAGGGTTGTATTCATTTTATTTCAATTCAATAAATAGTTATTAAGCACTCTTTGTGCTGCAGGGGCTATGTTAGGCATACTTGACGTGGATAAAGTGCGTAAGAAGAGATGATGAGGTTAGGAAAAACGGTCATTGCCAAGGTCAACTTTATGGTCAATGTTAATTTCCACCTTGGTTTTGGCTACTCTTGAGCAACTGTTTATTGCTGTTCTCTTCTTTTCTTGCTAAGATACCTCAAGTGTATCTGAAAGCTCCAGTTACTTGATCTAATGGAGGAGACTGTTTTCCTCTTTAAAAGATTCTTTCACGTTGAAATCTTTCCCTTTCTATCTGTGTTCTGGTTTCTGGGCTGTTCCTTTAATACGTACAGCAGTTACAGATTGTAACAGCTGCCAGACCCTCCTTGCTTGGTCTGTTTTGCCATAGGAAGGTCAGCTCACAGGCCTGTCACCGTTCTGGGTCTGTACACCCCACCTTTGTAGAAGAATGTGGGATCAATAACACAATTTGATGTCATCAGGGGAATTTCCACGTTTGTGTCTTGCCTCCACTTCCGTATGCACTGCTTTATATTTCTTTTTATTTATTTCTTCTGTCATCATATAGCCAGGCTACATGCAAGATTAAATTAAATGTTCATTCCAGTGTCAGGAATACCAATATATCTATATTTGTATACTTTCTATGGCCATGACTTTCTTTAATAATTCCTACAATTTTAATCTTTTTGAATAGAGGCAACTCTTGGCATTCCCCCTGTGATTGTGATAATAATGTGAATGTGTGAAGTAACCAGAATAAGGAACACTTTTTAAGTGCTACTCTTTAATATACTGATACTTTACAGTCTTAGTATTTTTAATTTAAAAATGTATAACTCTATCGTCATTACAAATAATGTAGTAATACAAAAGCAAAAGTCTTGTCTTTTCTGTGGACGGTTGCCCAGCACATCAGAAAGTCGGGTTAATGCCGCATTCAGCCAACAAGCACAAGGGGGCATGGAGCTCTGTGTGTGCCTCACTCTGCTTCCTCAGACGGTGCTTTGGCTAAAGAAGAAGATCATAACAGAGTTTAAAACACAAGTTTGTTGACTGCTTAAAATGTTTGTAGAACTTGTTGTGGGAGTGAAAAATAATGAGCAGCCTCCATTAGGGAATTGGTAGCAGTGCCCTGGCTTCATCAGGCTCTCTAAGCATGGCGTGAAGGGTTGTGGGAAATCCTATCCTGTGCTAAATATTTGAGCCAATGGCCCTGTCCTGCACTGATCAAAAGTACTCCCATTTCCTCGAGTTGTACCCTCCACTAAACAGGTTATGTCCATCCTTAAGAAACATTCTTGGTGTCTCACTTAATATCCCCATGGTGGTCTGAACATTTCCTCTCTAGAAATTATTCTTCTATTTTTCAGGAGTTTGATAATCAGGTAATTTTTTCTCCCATATTATCAGCCTCATAATTTATATTTATCCTTACATATCATTTCCAAGCACTTCTTTTTCTTTCTTTTTTTTCCCTCTCTTTGCTCACATCATTTCTATTTTGCCAAGGGCTTGCTTCTTCTAAGCCTTTTTATCTTCTCCTCCCGTGATCAGTACCCAAGTTTGCAGCAAGTTTCCTTGTTGTTTTATGGGTTGATGTTTTTGCTTAGGAAATCCTCATGTTTTAGACTGCTCCCTCAATCTGTAATCGGAAAGTCAGATTACAGTTTAATTCTTCTTGAAGCCCTCATCAGGTTTCAGAGAGAAGCCTTGATATTTGTCCTTTTTAGGAAGGAACACCTTGAAAGGCCGTGGGTCTGTCTTCTCATCCTAGAGGCCCGGGGGCACTGGGACCAGAGTGGCAGGGAGGCCAGGAGCCCCTTCCCCCAGGTGTAAGACACTCAGTCTGGCACTGCACCTCTGAGGGCATCAGCATGTGGTGGTCCCTGTTAATGACTTCTAGAAGCACCTTCTGGCATTGGCTCCTGAGGTCATCACCCTTGTTGATGACAGCTATCAGCTGTCAGCAACTTGCCTTACTGAAGCCTTTCATCCTCCCTCCCACTGGCAGTAACTTCCATGGTCCTTGATGCATCTCCAACATGCTTCCTGCAATAATGTGTATCCAGTAGAAAAGTACAGATTTTGGGGTCAGACCAGCCTGGTTTAAAATCCCATCTACCATTTCCCAGCTGTGGTACTTTGAGCTGGTTGTCTAATCTCTGAGTTTCAGTAAATCTGTAAGATGAGGTTATAACATCTTTCTTATAAATTTGTTGTAAATATTAAATGAAATACATAGAAAGATTCATATGTGGCTAGTAGATAGTAGGTCTAAATAAAAGATAGATGTTATTATTATTCCAGGGATAAATTGGTAGCTTTGCAGTTTGGTGTTAGTTTTAGCGCTTCCTATGAAGACAAAAAAAAAAAAAAGAACACTTGCTCTTAAAAGTTTTTTTCAAACTGTTTATTTGAAGCTCTCCAAAGTCAAGCACCACCCAGCATCACACACCCTTAACTCCCTCTTCCTACTCTTCAGTGAAAGCCACTAGTTTCTGAAACTGTCGTGACAGTAACCAACTCTCCTTTGCCCTAACGGCTTATTTCCAAGACCTACCTTGTAGAGCTCAGTACAACCTTAAGGTTCTGCCTGAACTTATGAGGTACTTAGCAAAGCAAAAATCTCACATGAGCCTGAATATTTTACTGTTGACATCTTAGCAGTGCCCTGTCCCCCTTGGAGGACTGAGGAACCCAAAAATGTCAAGTCTCAGACAGAAGCTCAAACTAGACATAGAAATGAAATTCTTATAGAAATGCTGGGTTATACTTCTGTGCAATCATTGTTATTATGCAATCATGCTTGAACAATAACTACCCTCTTCAAGCAAAACAGAAAAGTTTCTGCCTTCAGGGCTCACGACCTTTTAGAGACAAAACAAGTGCAAACAAAACCGTGTGCAATGTCTTTTCCATGAATGTGATGTTGAAAATGTACCTGAGGCTTAGGTGTGCCATGACTCACTATGTAACACAAAAGAAAACTGGATTTAAAAACTTGAAGTCCTTGGCTGCCCATTCAGACTCGACCCACTACATACCGTTTCCCCACTTGCTTATATTTTCCTACAAAAAAGAGAAAAACTATGGAGAAAATGGAAAACAAAGCCATAGGAGAAAACAGCTGAAAACGCTTCATGTAAATGTGCATGCTGAAAGTAGAGAGCAAGCAAAGATTTCAAAATGCAGTGCCTGAATTTGAGTAGTTAGGACTAAACACAGAAGTGTTGATGAACTCTAAGGCTAAACTCTTGGATATTTAGGAGTACACCAGAGCTTCTTTACCAGCTGAACAAAGATTCAAAGAACTCCGAGGGGGGGGAGAAAAAGGAACCCTGGAACTCAGCGGTCCCCAGCCTTTTTGGCAACAGGGAACTGGTTTCATGGAAGACAGTTTTTCCATGGACTGGAGGATGGGGGAGGTGGTTTTGAGATGAAACTATTCCACCTCAGATCGTCAGACATTAGTTAGAATTTAGTAAAGAGCACGCCACCTAGATCCCTCACATGCACAGTTAGTTCACAATAAGATATGCACTCCTATGAGAATCTAATGCCACTGCTGATCTGACAGGAGGTGGAGCTCAGGCGGTAATGTGAGTGTTGGGGAGCAGCCATAAATACAGATGAAGCTTTGCTCACTTGCCCACTGCTCACCTCCCGCTGTGCAGCCTAGTTCCTAACAGGCCACGGACCAGTACTGGATTGGGGACCGCTGCTCTAACTGATGCCAACACCCACAGCCCACCTACACCAAGTACAAGGCTCCATTTGGTCTACATATAGAATCTCTGGGATGCTAGGGTGTGCTTTGCTCATTCTGAGTTGATTCCTAGGTTCTTAGACTAAAGCGGGTAGCGTCATGAAGGGAACTAACAGAGCAAACAGTGGAAGGAGCATGTTCGTGTAGATCACGCTTTTCACATTAGGACCAATTTCACTGCCCATTCTCCTTGTTTCTAGTTTTCCTCTTTTAACTTGAGCAGTGTCACAAGAGCACATAGCTAACAATGTTTTATTTTTTCTCTTCCAAATTCTAATAACAAAATTGTTATTGGCTTTTGATCTTAATCATTCAAATAAAAATAAAATGTGCAAGGAAACTTGCAGCAAGTTTCCTTGTTGTTTCATGGGTGGATTCATTTTCTTCGGAAATCCTCGTGTTTTAGGCTATACCCTCAATTTGTAATCTGGAGGTCAGTTTACAATTTAATTCTTCTTGAATTTTATTGATGATAAAATCATCACTAAAAATGATTAAGCCCTAGCCTTCTTCTCAGCACCAGGCATTTATAGAGATGAATGAGATCTCACCTCTTACCTCTGGTAGGGATGGGTAAAGATAACATTTTGAGGTGGAAGAGAGGGAGACTAAGAGCGTTTGTGCCCACAGCCTTGACTTCTTTTTTTTGTGTGTGTGGAAAAAAATGCTATAAGGACACATGCCCACGTATGTTTATTGCAGCACTATTCACAATAGCGAAGACTTGTAATCAACCCAAATGCCCATCAATGATAGACTAGATTAAGAAAATGTGGCACATATACACCATGGAATACTATCCTGCCATAAAAAAGGATGAGTTCATGTGCTTTGTAGGGACATGGATGAAGCTGGAAACCGTCATTCTCAGCAAACTATCGCAAGGACAGAAAACCAAACACCACATGTTCTCACTCATAGGTGGGAATTGAACAATGAGATCACTTTGACACAGGAAGGGGAACATCACACACTGGGGCCTGTCATGGGGTGGGGGGAGGGGAGAGGGGAGAGGAATAGCATTAGGAGATACACCTAATGTAAATGATGAGTTAATGGGTGCAGCAAACCAACATGGCACATGTATACATATGTAACAAACCTGCACGTTGTGCACATGTACCCTAGAACTTAAAGTATAATTTTTTAAACAAAAAAGCAAGAAGGAGGAAGAGGAAGAGCAAGTCTGGGGGAAAGCAAACAAGTTTCAAAACAATTGCTCCGCAGAATGGGCAAGGGACACCATCAGTGAATTAACAACCAAAAAAGCCGATTAGTAGAGTCCTGTTTCTTGGAGTAAATGGTTATCTCATCTTTGTTGTTGCCATTGTCATCATCATTATCTTTACCATTGTCACTATCTCCAGAACAAATTAGACTTGAACTACACAACCTTGACATAATTGAGAAGAATGTCCCTTTGAGAAACTGATAATAATTTATGCTAGTTTCATGTTTGTTGTGGGGTGTTGTAGGATGGTTTTATTTATTGTGTCCTCCCTCTCATTTATGTTCGCGTAGGTTGAGCCAGTGATACAGAGAGGCCACGAGAGTCTGGTGCACCACATCCTGCTCTATCAGTGCAGCAGCAACTTTAACGACAGTGTTCTGGAGTCCGGCCACGAGTGCTATCACCCCAACATGCCCGATGCATTCCTCACCTGTGAAACCGTGATTTTTGCCTGGGCTATTGGTGGAGAGGTGGGGCTAATGATTAATAATTATTACTTAGAAGTAAATACTTGGAAGTAAATTAGTACTTAGGAGTAAAGCTCTAATGCTACTTTTGATATGAAGGTGGCTTAACTCCATTTTCATAGGAAGGGATCCTTTCTTTAAGTTATTTTTATTTTATTTCATCAGTTGTAGATGAATGCGGTTCCAGAGGGTTGAAATATCCTTGAAGATGGTGGGTTTTTGAGTGGAATAGAGCTCTCAGGGACTTTCACAGGACACTGTCTCATGGCATTTTCCATATTTAGGGTTTTTCTTATCCACCTCATGTTGGATTATCCCTCGGCACTCCATTAGATCCGCATTATGTGCTCCTAGAAGTCCATTATGACAATCCGACTTATGAGGAAGGTGAGTTTATTGTTCACATATTTTACTTATGGTTTTTATAAAAAGTTTTGTACCTTGTAAGTCGTGTCTTTAACAGAGTTGAAACAAAACGGAAGCCAATGCTAGAAAGAATTAACCTATACATTTGTCATTCAAATTAGGAGACTTTTAGAAGTGAAAATGGGTACTGTTTATAATTATACTGTAACAGCAGGCATTAACCAGCACCAAACTAGGTAAATGAGCACATGCAGTCACTAATCTTAACAAAACACTTGCATACTACCTACCAGAAAGTAGAGTAATAGACTTTTCCTTTGTGATGTAGATTAGTCCCAGTACATGGTGTTTATGGAACATTTTCTTTCTAACTGCACATAAGAAAAAGATACCATTTATTATACTAAAAAGTGTAAGCATTTTGTTGTGTGGTAAGCAAATCATAGATACAAAGTACTTATGCAGTGACACCGTGTAATATGATATTGAAGTGAAGAAATGTAAGGATGTGCATTTGATTTCTGAAATCATTTGTATGATATTCCAAATCCCAACATTGGTAGATTTAACATGAAATTATCAACAGGAGTAATTCCAAGTTGTTATTTTGTATTGACTCATGCAATCTTTTAGCAAATACTGAGCTCCACCTATGTGCCAGATCTGTGCTTGAGGATATAATGTGTGTGAAAAACAGATGCTGCTCCCACCCTCATGGAAATTATAGCCCAGTGGGAAAGAGAAACAATCAAATGATCACAGCAATCATATGAAATTATATATGTGCCAATTGATCCAAAGGAGATACCTGACACTATGAGAGTATTTAATTAGTGACCTCATCCAGCCAGGGGTGTGTGGTGGTGAGGATGGGCTAGAAAGTCTTTGTTAAAGACTCAAACTGTTCATCTGGGTGACTGGAGATGCTGAAGGGTTAGGGTGCAGTGAAGAAAGATGCTGATGAACCTGCAGAGGAAGGCTGAAGCAGACCATCTAAGATCTTGTAGGGCCTGTTAAGGATTTTTACCCTGAAGACAATGAGAAGCAATTGAAGAGTTTGATACAGTGGAATCAAATATTGAGATCTGTATTTTGGAAAGAACACTCTGGCTGCTGCAGCATGAATAATAGATTTTGAAGAGAGCACACGTGGTATGATATTTGAAGAGTGATGTTTCTATAAAAGTAGGTGTTAAGCTATTCTATTTGTGAGCAAGCCAATGAAGTATCTTTTTCATACCCTAAAGTAATTAATAGGAAATAGTTTCTCTCTGAATTCACTTTAATTTCTACCCACCAATTATATCCCATACTCTGAACCATGAATCTATGATAAAGTTTAAAACTTTCATAAACCAAGCAAAATAACCTGTTAATAAATTCTAAAAGTTAGATTTTCTATGAAATTATATGTGACTATAAAACATAAAAATTTTCATCACAATAACAGTGGGATTAATTATTGAATATGTCTTACATTGCAACTTTTCTTTTAAAAATTTTTTACATTTTTTATTTTAAATTATTAATAGAATAAATATGTTATATAATGTATGATACTTCTCCAATTGGAAATTCCATGTGAACTACTTCTTCCTTTTAGTGTTTATTACAAAAGTAGAAGGTTTAATTTATTTGCCTTCTCTGTTGTCAATTAAGTTGACTTTATCATAGTTTCAATGTAAAAATGAAACATAAGCTTATTTTCCTAACAGATTAATAGAGAACTCAGGATTTTTAGTACTTTCTATTTTTATTCATATACATAATTAGACCAAATTTTAGATTATAATAATTTTATTTTTATAAATGTAGCATAATATAAATCTATGTTTCCAGAAAAGTTTTTTAATAATCATTTTATATTTGCTTAAGAAATTATTACTTTATTTACTAGATTATCTATTAATGGTCCAAACAGCTAATGCAACTAATGAACCTAACTATACTAAATGCAACTGAAATTTCTACTCATATTTTTTCCCTGTCAAGCTATTATAAGGAGGTAGGTCCCAAAAATATAAAACACAAAACAAAATTTTGCAAGATATGTCCAGAGAAAATTCTAAGGTCACTATAGATGTTCTACGTTATCATGCTCATTTGTATCTGCACTGATAATAGCACAAAAGGAGAATTGATTTTTATGATTTATTTGTTTAACAATTGATTGAAACCCTGGTAGATGTGTGACCAATATATGTGTGACTAGCTGCCATTTATTGAGCACCTCATTTGTGCCAAACACTGTTCTTAGAACTTCGTGTTCAAGCCACACATCACCGTTATGAGGTACTAGTGCTATTATTATGGCCATTTTCCATACTGGAAAACTGAAGCACAAACAGTTTAGATAACTTCCTGTCTTCATCTGTTCTGTACTGCTGTAACAGAATAACACAGATTAGGTGGTTTATAATGAAGAGAAACTTATTCGTCACAGTTTTGGAAGCTGAGAAGTACAAGTACAAGGTACTGGCATCTGATGAGGGCTGTGTCATAACATGGCAGTAGGCTTCACATGGTGGAAGGGTAAAGAGAGCAAGATAGTACAAAGCCACTTCTGAAATAATGGCATTCATCGAATCGCAGGGGCAGAGCCCTCATGGCCTAGACACCTCTCAAAGGTCTCACCATTCAATACCATCACAATGGCCATTAAATTTTGACAGCATTCAAACGTACTTTTTGGAGGGGATAAACATTTAACCATAGCACTTGCCCAAGGTCACATAACTCAGAGGCAGCAGAGCTGGGATTTGCATCCAGGTTGGTCAGCTCCAGAGTCAGTGTCCTTAATTGTCACATCACAGTGCTTCCTTGTGATGACCCTGAATATCTGAACAAGCTGGAGTCAACAAACACATAGTAAATTATTTTATGTTCACAATAACACACTCACAAAGCAGGAAAGGAAGCTTGGATTTTTTCCAAGGCTGTTAGGGAGGTTAAGAGGTAAGAATTTCCTGGGATAATTGTTGGAATACTTAATTTTAACAACTTATTATATCCTAAAGCATTCAAAGTAATGGATATCTTCTAAATGTGTGTGTGTGCGTGTGTGTGTGTGTGTTCGTGACCGAGGGGTGTATAACATACAATGAGGAATATTTGATATAAAGACTTTGTGTTTAAAAATGATCGACTAGAAATAGATTAAGCTGATTGATTTAAATGAGACAAAAAAGGAACTGAGGGGAAGGAATCAATCTATTAGTTACTGCAGCAGGAAGTCAATTAATTTCCAAGTTAGTGAAATGAATTTATGAAATGTTTAGGGCTTATACTCTCCCTCCCTGTAATGAATATGTCATAACAACAAGTATGTCTTCTTCATCTCTCATCCCCACAGTGCCTAATGCAGTGCCATTTACATAATGGATTCTTAATGACTGTGTGTTGATTGAATGGCTGTTGAATGAAGAAGAAAATGGTGACAAACTTTAAAGAAATAAAGTGAATCTTTAGCAGTTTTCTTAATCAGCAGATGGTTTCTAAACTAAGGAGTTTTTACCTCAAAGTAAATGTTATCGAACTTCATCTTGAAACAATGTAAAACTTTTATTGAGTTATTTATTCTATATTCTAATGAATGACTTTAGAATCTTCATTCTGTCTTCATATTAGATAATTGGTGGAATATAACAGCCAGATAACTGAAACATTTCTCTTGTGGTATGCTGTGTGAGTCCACAAAGGTTGCAGGCAATATGGCTACTCATCTTTTAATTCTTGTTTATGCAACTGAATGTTGTCTGCCACTAATCTCTGCTTGTATCTCTTTCCCTCATGACAATTTATGGAAAATAAATAAACCTATTTCAACAGAATATGAAAACTTTAAAAAATTCAAACCAAGAATTTTCTTGGGAATGAAAACATTTTAAGAACTGAAACTCCCTTTAATTATGTGCTTTTGTTCTAGGCTTAATAGATAATTCTGGACTGAGGTTATTTTATACCATGGATATAAGGAAATATGATGCTGGGGTAATTGAGGCTGGCCTCTGGGTGAGCCTCTTCCATACCATCCCTCCAGGGATGCCTGAGTTCCAGTCTGAGGGTCACTGTACTCTGGAGTGCCTAGAAGAGGTATGCAGCATCTGAGTCTGAGCTGCTCTCTGCAGATTCATCAATGCTCTTACAAACTATTGTGTGAAACATTCTGTGCATGTTTATTATCGATTCCTTTTTTGTTGACACACTGTGAAACCATTAATGCAATTTTAGTAGGACTTTTGACTGCTTTTTTAAGTCTTGAAGCTACAGGAGTAGAACTCTAAAGATGGAAATAGTTGGCAGGGTGTTTTCCTTCTTACTCCTACCTTTTTTGTTTGTTGCATGTTGCATGCTTTATATCATCTTTTACAATTTCGACTTTTGTGTAGTCTCTTTTTCCTTTCTCTAGTTTATCTTTTATCCATATTGATTTTTTCCATCATTTATTTTCATTTTTCTCTGCCTTATAGTTTCCTTCCCTTCCTTCACCAGAGAGCAAAAATAACTAATATAAAAAAAGACATTGAATAGGAGAAAAGTATAAGTATTTAGTAATGACAGTTTTCACTTAAAGTTTTTTAATGAAAATATTTCAGCATGGATCAGACTGTTTATGAATTATATGATATTGTGGTTCAGGACAGTATGGCAGACTGGCGAAGTGGAAAGATTATGCTCTTCCGAGTTATTTAGGCCACAGTTCATAATTCAAATTGCCATGACCTCTTTTACAAGCTGTAGGACCATGAGTGATTCACTTAATTCCATTGACCCACTTTCACTTTCTTATCTGCAAAAGTGGGAATAATATTCCTTTTAAGAATTTGGGTTTTCAGGTTACTAACATACTGGAATCTTTTTGCTAAGAGTGTTTACTGCCTCTTATCCTCCTAAAAGAAGGAAAAAGGAGGATAACATGTATAGATTGTCTGGGAGGCCCCTCATAGGCATCAGCTCCCCTCCTTTTCTCCCGGCATATGTTGCTTCACAAGGAGAACACTGAACAATCCGAGTTCAAAATGTTTGGCAGCTCAAGCATTCATTTAAATTGCTTTAGCTTTTCATCTCAGTTGTCCCTCCAAGTGTGTTTGAATGTGAACTGTCTGAACATGCATTTCTTTGGGCTAATCGGGTCTTCCTCGGTGTCCCCTGCAGGCTCTGGAAGCCGAAAAGCCAAGTGGAATTCATGTGTTTGCTGTTCTTCTCCATGCTCACCTGGCTGGCAGAGGCATCAGGCTGCGTCATTTTCGAAAAGGGAAGGAAATGAAATTACTTGCCTATGATGATGATTTTGACTTCAATTTCCAGGAGTTTCAGTATCTAAAGGAAGAGCAAACAATCTTACCAGTATGCTTGTTTTTGTTCTTTTTCATTGACTGTTATAAAAGTCATGAGACGTATTTGCTGAGATGTGCAAGGTTTCTACTAGTGAAATGAATTTTTCTTTGTATCTGTATTCTTAACACCACCCACTGTGGGTGTTGTACAACCCAGATAGAATGTGTTTGATCTGTTTTCCAAAATTGAAACTCATTTTTCTTATGATTCACAGGAGTAATTCAAGTTGCTGACTGAAAAACAACCCCAAACAAAAATCTCAGGTTCTGAGGACTAAACATTACTCTTTTTTTTATATTTGACATTCCAGTTAGTGATTCTTTGGGTTGCGATTCCTGCATCGGTAAAATCAGAGGTGTATTTATGCTACATTGACAAGATAGGATATTTTTAGAAGTTTCATTTCAGGAAGAAGGAATGTAAGGATAATTCTTTTATCTGATAAAGCTACTTGGATGTAGCTAATTAAACTTTGCTGTGTGATCAAGCTTGACACATATTTGAGGTTATGGTGAAGGAGAGAAGAGAATGAAGACTTTAAAAATGTTATAATACTTTGTTTTCTCAAATTTTTATTCCATGACCATCAAGTTTAATTGTAGTTTAATTTTCTCCCCTTATTTTACTTTTAAAAGTTAGATCCCTATACCATTTATTAAATGAGAGTAATGGCAATATCTTTTCTACGTGATGCTGGAGATAGGGTTTTTAGATGGGATGAACTGTCAAGGAGAAGACATGGCACAATAGGATATAAAAGGAAAGTTGGAAAAAAACGTAAGAAAGTGATAAAGAGGAAAGGGATCTTCTTTTTACAAATCCATAGCTTTGGATCTTAGAAATTCTTTGATACATCCTGAGAGTAGAAAGAAGAAGTTTAAGAAACAGTGATCTTGTCAAGGTTCTTAAGGACTGCACTCTATTTTATTATGATGTCTCCGGGGCTTTCCAAACAGTGTTATCTCAGAGCTTCCTAACTGTTGTACCATGATTATGGCTTAAGTGCGATGAGATACTAATCTCTGGGCCCTCTGAGTGGTGTTGCGGGCCCTCTGAGTGGTGTTGCAGGGAGGTCAAATTTAAGGGGGAAAGCCCAAAGATGGCAGTCTCAGGTCCATGAATAGCTTCATCTGCTTACCTTAAATGGGAGACATAAAAATGTTATCATTTTCCATGTGTATTGTTATGTACAAAAGGGTAGAAAACACTAGATCAATAAATTTCTATTAATTTTCCTCACAATTCAATTGTAAGGAAATAAAAGCTTGATTAGAGAGCTTTAAAGAAAATAATGTAAATGAAGAGGTGATCACAATATCTACTATCTATATCTAAGGTTTATTAAGTGTTCATTTGCTGCTAATGACTATGTGTTATGTCATTTAATCTCCTTGTAACAGCTGTGAAAAAAATAAGTACTTTTTTGTTTGTTTGTTTTTGAGATGGAGTCTCGCTCTATCACCCAGGCTGGAGTGCAGTGGTGCGATCTTGGCTCACTGCAACCTCCACCTCCAGGGTTCAAGCAATTCTCTGCCTCAGCCTCCTGAGGAGCTGGGATTATAGGTGCCCACCACCATGCCTGGCTAATTTTTGCATTTTTAGTAGAGATGGGGTTTCACCATCTTGGCCAGGCTGGTCTTGAACTCCTGACCTCATGATCCACCTGCCTTGGCCTCCCAAAGTGCTGGGATTACAGGCATGAGCCTCATCGCTGGGACCAAAAATAAGAACAATTTTTATCTTTAGGTTTTAGATGAACAAATTATGCCTGGGTTATACGTAGGTCATCCAGCTAGAATGTTGTGGAGTCTGGCTGAAACACAGAGAGTATTATTTGTTTGCTTGCTTGTTATATTAACAAACCTAGAATTAAACAGATCAGAGGTCTTCTGCTGAATCAAATTACTTGGTGCATCCATTCATACAGCAAATATTAACTGTTGAAGTACAAATATATTTGATAAATAAGCCAGCATAAAACTTCAATCTGAAAGCTTTTACTTTTATGTTTCAGGGAGATAACCTAATTACTGAATGTCGCTACAACACGAAAGATAGAGCTGAGATGACTTGGGTAAGAAAACTTTTATTATTAATAAAGTTCATTTATGGAGAAAAAGAAATAAACTTGATTTTAGAAGAAACAAGTAAAAACCATTTCCATTTGGAAAGAAAAGTTCTGAAAATCTTGAGCATCAAGTATCATAAAAGTGACATCGGAGATGTTTTAGCATTTTCTAAGACTTCAAATTAACTAATGATATTATAGTATTAAATAATATTTGGAGTATAATTTATTGATTCTTTCATTAAAAGCTATCCTTAGTCTTTTAATTTTTCTCATCTAATAGTTTTAAAAGAACTGTGGTCATTAATTGACTGTATGCTTGTGTCTGGCTTAGATAAATCCAGACCTCCAAAGGAAGAATGAATTTCATGACCTCTTGGCCTCTGACTCAAAGAGAAATCTGGTCCCAACAGATTTATTGGGGGAATTCCACCAAGCGTTCAAGAAATAGATAATTCATGTCTTACTCAATCTCTTTCAGGAACACAAAAAGAGGGAACACCTCCCACCAAGTCATAAAATGTAGTTAACATAACCTTTAAACTAAAACTTCACAAGGATAGTATAGAAGGGGCCAGTAGTATGCACCGTTGGAAATAACTTGGACAAGAGCTTGAAAAACCAAATCCTTTTTTATATACAAATCTAATGATAAGACCAACTTGAGTTTAGCTAAGGAATATAAAATGGATTTAAATTAGAAAATATATTAAAGCCTTCTACATGAAGATATGGAAGGAAAAAGACATATAATCACCTCAACAGAGGTAGAGAAAGCAGTCATAAAATTCAAGTTTATTGTTGACAGGGGAGACATTTAGCAAGCCTGAAATAGAAAGGAATTATCTTAACTAGGTAGAAGTTAGCTATGAAAAAGCTATAGCAAATATTAAATTAAATGAAATACCATAAGTGTTTTTGTCAAGTTAGGAAGAATATAAGAGTATTTGTTATCACTACTTGTATTCAACATTGTACTGGAAAAGAAACGAAAATGAGATATAAGGTTCAGAAAGGAAGAAGTGAACAAGCAAAACACGTTATTCACAGATATTGTAGTTTTCTGCATCAAACCCTCCTCCAAACTGATACTATCTAAAATTAATTGCATTTCAGTGTATAAGAAATTATCTCAAGAAAATACAATTTAAAATAAAAATTAAACAGAAATAAAATCTAACACTAGATGTGTTTGATCTCTGTAAAAAAAAAAGTATAAATCTTTATTGGGAAACATTAAAGAATTCCTAAAGACAGTAAGACATACTGTGTTCATGGATAGAAAGGCTCAGTAAAATAAAGAAAATACTTCTATTCAAATTGGCCCATAAATTTGATATTTTCTAGTAAAAACAAATCAGAGAAATTTTACAATTTGAGATTTTGGTATCCTAGCTAAGAAATCTTTACTGGACCAAGGCTGCAAATATTTTCATCTATTTTTATTTAGGTAAATATTTTGCTGTTTTAGCTTTTATGTGGAGCAAGTTGATTCTAAAATTTACACAGAAGAGCAAAATGTTAAAAATCGGCAAGACAAAACTAAAAAGAACAAAATAGAAAACAATCTACTAGATAAGAAGGCTTATTTTAAAGCTGGTGATTGTTACAGTATGCTTTGAGTCCCAAGTTAGAAGACTTGGAACAGAAGAGGCATCTCAGAAACAGACCTACAAATTCTGCAGATGGAAACTTAGTTTATGACAGACATAGCACCTAGATAAATGGAAAAGGATAAACTTTTTATTAAAGGATGATGCTGGCACTATTGGATATCCCTGACATAAATAAAACTGAGTCTTAATTTTACAAAATGCATAACAATCAATGCCAGATGTATTAAATATTTAAATGTGAACAGTGAAAATTTAAAACCACTGGAAGAAAAAGTACTTGAACATGTCTTCATGACTTTGGAGTACTTAAGAATTTTTTAAGCAAAACATAAAAAGCACAAACTATGAATAAAAGATTAATGAATTTGACTACATCAAAGCTTTTGCTTACTAAAATAAAACACTATTAAGAAATTAAAAGGAGTTTTAAGCTGGGAAAAAATATTTGCAATACATAGATTAACAGGCCATTAGTATCCAGCTTATAAAACAAAGTCCACAAATCAGTAACAGAAGAGAAGTATACAATAAAATAGGATAAGACAAAAGCATTTCAAAGAAATAACAACCCATATAGGTAATATAAATATATGAAAAGATGCTCAATTTTGTTTAAAACCAAAATCATGCAAATGTAAACTAGAGTAAGATATTTTGAACTCACCGGTTTGGCAACATTTAAAATAGCATTTCCATTGTGCTGAAACTGGAACACTTATATGTTGCTAGTAGTGATTTGAATTTGTAAAACCATCTTGGGTAAAAACATGGCATTATCTAGTAAAATTAGAGATTCATATATACTCTACTCAATTCCATTCCTATGTAGATTTAACCTTGGAATTACTTTTGCAGAATGTGTTTCAGGAGAGAAATATATAAGCTATTCATAGTTACATGTAATAATATAGGAATGAAAAAATTCTGGAAATATCTCAAATACCCATCAAAAGGAGAACAAATAAATATGGCATTATATAATGAAACAGTGTAAAGTCATGAAAACTAATGAATGAAAGCTGCCTATATTAACATGAATGTATCTGAAGAAGAAATAATGTTGATTGAAAAGAGTGAGCTTGTAGCAGAATATATATAGTGTGATATTATGTATGTAAAGTTCAAGAAAATTAAGCAGTATATTATTTGGGGATACAAACTTCAATATACTGAATGTAAAGTGTACTGAAAAGCAACAGAAAGAAAAAATATTAACATAGTAATCACCTTTGGTTGAAATGGGAAGAAGAGGGTTAGAAGCTGGACACACACGGAGTAGTCAAGATACTGGTGT
Organism: Macaca fascicularis; assembly: GCF_037993035.2. NCBI lineage: Eukaryota > Metazoa > Chordata > Mammalia > Primates > Cercopithecidae > Macaca > Macaca fascicularis. The sequence continues at coordinate 36,281,527 of NC_088378.1, read as the reverse complement.
TGGTTTTATTTTTTTCCCATGCCTTATTTATAATTTTTGTTGTTGAAATATTTTACTAAATATATAATAAATAAGTTATTATTGTAGTGAGTATTTTGGTGCACTGTCTTGATACCCTCTTCAGGGCCAACACAACCAAACCTCAGCCACTGGGAATATCAGATGACAATATGATAGTTAACAGGAGTGTACCTCAATGAAAATTCCCCTTGGTATTAGAGAATAACTCCTTAAAATTATACTTCTTACAGTAGGAGAGCCAGCAGTCAATGACTAGTTGATAAGAGGCTGCAAAGGCCCAGCTTTCTTTCTACAATTTGGTACAACTCTGAACAGCCATCCTAACTTAAGGATATATTAAATACAGCATTTACTGAGGCATCAGATGCAACTTCATTTGCAGATCAGCATCTCCCTTTGCCTAATCCTACCTTGCTCATCAAGTGCAAAATGTCATGTTTTTGCAATTAGTAAAATCATTGTATATTAGCCCCTACATTAATTTAGAATATAAACAGTATTAAATTTTTCACCTTTGTTTTTGAAAGTTGGATTTTGTTGGATACAGAATTCTTGGTTGGCAGTTGCTTTTTCCTTTGCAACACTTGTGAATATATAATTATAATATCTGTTACTTCCATCATTTATGATGAAATATCAGCTGTCAGCTGTATTCTTGTTCACCTATATGTGATGTGTCATTTTTCTCTTGCTGCTTTCAAGATTTTCTCTTATCTTTGGTTTTCAGCAGTATGACTGTGATGTGTCTAGGTATGGCTCTTTTTGTATTTACCTTTGGCTTTCGTTGAGCGTCTTGGGTCTGTAAGTTAATGTTTTTCATTAAATTGGAGATTATTTCAGGCATTATTCCTTTGAATATTTTTTCTACCTTTATGTCTTCTTCCTCTCATTCTAGAAGTCCAATTACATGTATTTAACATAAATGAAAACATATGTATATGTTAGACATAAATGCTAGAACATTTAATATTGTCCCATAGATCTCTGAAGTATTTTCACTTTTCTTTAGTCTTTTATCTCTCTATTATTTGAATAGGACAATTTTTATTGATTAATCTTCAAGTTCAGTGATATTTTCCTTGCTCATCTGAAACCTGCTGTTGAGCTCATCCTGTGAAGTTTTTATTTCGTTTTGGTACCTCTCAGCTATAGAATTTCTATTTTTAAAAATGTTTTTCTTTCCTGATTTCATTCCTTCTCTGTTCACTCATTTTTAAGATATTTGCCTTTAATTACTTGAGCATGTTTTTCTTTAACTCTTTGAACACTTTTTAAAACAGCTTTATTGAACATATTTTTTTATCTGTTTTCAAGTCATCGTGTGATAAATCCAGCATCTCAATCTTACAATCCATTTCTACTGACTTTTCTCCATTGAATATAGACAATAATTTCCTGTTTCTTTTCCCACTTAATAATTTTTGGTTGAAATTAGACATATTAGATAATATGTTGTAGTAACTCTGGATTCTGTTCTTTTGAGGGTCTTTAATCTTTTTCCAAATTTTAATAGATAATCAACTACCTGGATTCAAAACATGAAATCTTTCTCCCCTGTGTTATGCAGCTGCTAATGTTTATACACATGAAGACAAGATTCTAGAAAATTCAATTAAATCAGAAAAATGTCCTGAAAAAATTCCTGATTGATTGGTATTATGCTAACTAAACATCCTTATGATTCTCTGAAATGTTCACTGTGTTGAAAAGTTTACATCCCATCAGCAGAATTTATTAGGTTATTTAAGAAAGGCAAATTTTAAAAGTGGAAATAATTCTATTAATTTTTAATTGTATCACTACCTTTTTAAAAAGCCAGTTTTTTTACTTTTCAGCTTTAAGGTTTATTAAATTTTAATACTGGAAGGAACTGTATGACATTGATGACTTGTGTACTTTAAATGTCAAAGTTGGTAGACCACATACTTTGCTAAATAAACTCTCTGTTTTTAGGGAGGACTAAGCACCAGGAGTGAAATGTGTCTCTCATACCTTCTTTATTACCCAAGAATCAATCTTACTCGATGTGCAAGTATTCCAGACATTATGGAACAACTTCAGTTCATTGGTGTTAAGGAGATCTACAGACCAGTCACGTAAGTAGTAAATGTATTTCATGACGGGGTAATGTATTTCAGAGGAAGATGGGCTTTATTGTCATACTGTATCCATTACCACATTATAGAAATTCTTATGCACTCTGTTCTATTTGATTACTTTTAACTGGGGAGACCAAATAATCTTTTTGATTACTATGTCCAGAGTCCCCAAGACCACCCTCAGGTTCTGTGATTTGCTAGGAGTACCTACAGGACTCAGCAAATAGTTGTATTCATGGAAAACATTTATTATGGTGAAAGCATACAAAACAGAAAGAACAAAAGGAAAAGCTACATGAAGCAAAGTCCAGAGGAAAGCAGGCGCAAGCTTCCAAGAGCCCTCTTCCAGTGGAGTCACACAGAATGCACCAAATTCCACCATCATCAAATTTGACAACATGTATGGAACGTTGTCTATCGGGGAAGCTCATCACAGATTCAGTGCCCAAAGATTTTGGGGGGAACTAGTCACACAGGTGCGCTCTGCCTACCACTTACCAAAATTCCATACTTCCAGATGGAAAGCAGGTGTTCAGCATAAACTGCATTGTTGCACAGTCTAGGCACAATGAGTCACTCTTATCATTAAAGAAAGTTTATGCCCATATAGGAAATCGTCTACTATTTAAGTTTCCAGGCACCTGCCAAGGATTATCCTTGCAAGCAGGCCTTTCTGAGGTGGGCCTATTATGTTAACTCTTTAGGTACAATTGTACTCTTTAGGTACAATTATAGGAGCTATTTAAGATATAATAAACAAGATTCATATTATCCCTGCCCTCTTGAGATTATATTCTGGAGTGAGGGAGAGGTAATAAACAAAAAAATAAATATGATATTTTAAATAGTAATAGATGTTATGAAGACAAAACAGTGAAGGAAGTATGTAGCTGTTGTCAATAGGATAAAGAAAGCCTCTCTGGGTTGATGATATCTGAGCAGTGACCTCCATGATAAGGAGCCAGCTATAGAGATATGCAAATACTGCAAAGGAAAGAGCCAGTGTAATGACCCATGACCCTGTGGTTAGTCTGAAACTACCATGTTTGTGGAGCAGCAAGAGGGTGCATTTGTCTGGAGAAGGGTGAAGTATGGTAAAGAATAAGTGAGGACACATGAGAACAGGTGGGACCAGATTATTTAGGACTTTATGGGCAACATAAGGCCTTGGGGCTTTAAGTGCAAAGGGAAGCAATTAAAGGATATAAATAAAGTCAATTTGGCTACTATGTTGAGAAAGGACTCTAAGAGGGCTAGACTGGAAGGAATATCAATCAGGAAACTATTGTGATTGTCTAGTTGAGGGATGAAGGTCACTTGTGCCAAGGTGGTGACACTGAGCTGATTAGACACGTTCCATTCTGGTTACCTTTTCAAAGGAGCACCCACAGGCTTGCTGATCAATGGCATCTCAGGGAGGCAGTGAAGGACAGAGTAGAGTGTGAATGGCGTTAGGGGAACAAGCCTGAGGATGATATTGAGAATTCTGTTTCGGATATATTAAGGTTGATGTATCTATTCTTACTGATGTCAGTGAGAAGAATTAGAATGACTGGTGGAAATTTGGAGATGGCTGAATTTGTTTTAATATAAAGAAGAATTTTCTAATGATCATTACTTTTCAAAATGAAAGGTACTGATGTAATTACGTAATTAGAGAAAATATACACATAGAGGTTTTTTGGTTTTGTTTTTGTTTTTATTGAGACAGAGTTTCACTCTTGTCGCCCAGGCTGGAGTGCAGTGATGTGATCTCAGCTCACTGCAACCTCCACCTCCTGGGTTCAAGTGATTCTCCTGCCTCAGCCTTCTGAGTAGCTGGGATTACAGGTGCTTGTCACCATGCCCAGCTAATATTTTGTAGTTTTAGTAGAGACAGGGTTTTGCCATTTTGGGCAGGCTGGTCTCGAACTCCTGACCTCAGGTGATCCGCCTGCTTCAGCCTCCCAGAGTGCTGGGATTACAGGCCTGAGCCACCGTGCCTGGCCATACATAGAGTTTTGAGACATGTATTTAAGGAGAGAGTGAAAAAACATTCAGTGAGGATATGGTAAAATGCAGATGATGAAGGAGAATAGAAATATGATCAAGTTTTTGTGCCTACATATTACAGGATTATAAATTATGAACTGAGACTCACCTCTCTTTTTGAATTAAATTTATCATTCATAGATAGGTTTTACTGGATTTTTATGCAAACAACAAAATAACCACTGGAAGAAATGCCTATTAGATATACAAATAACAAAATGCTTATATAAATTGGTTTATAGTTTACTAAAGTATTTTCGTATGCATGATTTTATTTAATTCATTTTTACACAATTCCAACAGGTAGAGCAAGACATGTAATCCCAGCTTTATAGGGGAGGAAATAGAAACCAAGAGATTAAGAAATTATTCAACACTATATAGTACATAATAAAAGGGAGAGTGGGGTTTGTATGTAGTCTCTGATCTCTTTCTCTCCATACAATATGAACATATAGGTCAATGTATAAATATACATAAATATATAACAAATAAATAATTACGTATTGAAACAAATTAAAACAACAAAAATCCAAGCATCACATAAAATATCATTTTAAAAACACTAGGATATAATCTTGGTTCTCAAATATTGATGTTATATTGTTCCTTACTTAGCTTTGAGTAGTCTTTTTCTCATTTAGAATATGTTTTACATATTGAATGGAAATTTTCTAATCGATGGTTAATTTGAGAGAATGTTAAAAACAAAAGGATATTAAAAGCTGTGTGTTTGCAAGATGATTGAAATGCATTCTATGGCCTATTTTATTTTTTTTTTAAGTTTAAATGGTATGAAGCCTCTAAAAATGCTCAGCTCCTGTTTCCCAATGGGCTCTGCCAGTGTCCGTAACTTTGGTCTCCCTCAGGAAATACTCAAGTTGGGTTTTCATCATTTGGAAAGACAGGAAGAATTGCTTTACAGAATAAGGCTAGTTTTGAGATGTCATTCTCCAGTGCCAAAAAAGAAAAAAAAAAAAAAAGGACAAAACCCATTTAACTTCATGGTTAAATTTATTCCTCAAAATTATGAGCAAAAAAGAGCCTCTATTTAAAAATACGTTTCGACTTTAGATTAGACACTCAAATCTAGTTCATCACCGCAGTGACATAAATGATAGTGAAGGCCAAACTAACAAGGTGCTGGCTCAAAAATCAGAATGAAAAATGGCTTAGGTGCTTTCTTTTCTGTTTTGCTTAAAAGAATATCACCAATTCAGCATACAGTACTAAAAAGGAATATCATATAACATGAACAAAAATCTTCTATTCTGTGCTTTTCATATAATGATTAATCAGGTTCTATAATTTATTTTAAACATTCTATAGCAATCCTAGGAAGGATTGATAGAAAACATGAGACAACTACGTCTTGTCTCAATTTTATTGTCTGTTCTCGGGGGTGCTATTTCTGTCTGCCTCCTACAGATCTGGCAAGTCTTAGGGAAAAACAAAAAACTCACAAAGATCAAATAACAAAATAGATAATGAGTTTAGATAAATTGTGTATTCCCTGTCGTACCATAAATCAAGACTGAATATGCAGGTCTGGTGAGATATAAGTAATGGAAATTTCCTGTGTTATTGGTTCTGTTCCTAAAAAAGCATCCATAGCTGTTTCTCTTCCTCTGTGCAGGAAAAATCACTTTGTGTTTTTACTATTTAAAACTCACACATGCTTATTACAAAGAGTTCAGGTAATGCAGAACAAGTTGTTACAAAGAAGGCAAAAGCAACCACCTCAAATTCTACTCAAAATGAACATTGCTAACGTGTTGATTGAATGTTATGCTAGACATCTTAATATGTGTATATTTATATAAAATGAATTGATTAAATACTGTTACAAGATTATAATTTGTGCAGTAATTTTTAAAAACCATTGAATTTTAATTTTGTTTTAACTTATCAGAAAGAAACTAAAGTAAAACTGAACATTTGCTGAAGTTCAAATAAATGTTGGTGGTGGTGTTTTAACCACAAGAAATAATATTTTATAAAGAGGATTGCAAATGTAGACAAAATAGGTTTTGTCAAGTTGTTAGATTCACTCTATGTTTCAATTTTAGGTCATGAAAGATGAAGATGTTTATACTTTCACATTTTTCCCACTTCTGCTTTCTATACCACCAAATATTTATTATTTATATTATAATTACTGTATTGTCAAGATTTTTAATGTTTACACTTAATTATGAAACTGTAATTCCCAGAATATTTAACATGACTTGTATGTATAAATCGATTCAATGATAACCCTAATTTTTATGATTTCTACATTAACGAGTTTTTAAATTTGAGTCATTAGAATTTTATCTTCAAGTTGTTTAATCAGTAAGCGCTTCTGAGTGCCTTATGCCTCAAGTTCTTTCACATGTGGGAATGTCTACGCTTTTATTTGGACAGCAGTTTGGCTGGATATAATATTTTGGGGTCATATTTCTTTCCCTTGGGAGATCTCTCTGGACCAATGGAATAATTTTTCCTTTACCTGTAGGATTCATAAGTCAAACTGAATACACTTTAGTGTTGAGCATCTGAATTAAGTTTTCCTGGAACACAAAGTGTTCTTATTTATCTATTTATTCTAAAAACAGACAAACAAAAAACGGGATACATGTGCAGAATGTGCAGTTTTGTTACATAGGAATATGAGTGCCATGGTGGTTTGCTGCACCTATTGACCCATCCTCTAAATTCCCTCCCCTCACTCCCCATCCCCCAACAGGCCCCAGTGTATGTTGTTCCTCTCTCTGTGTCCATGTGTTCTCATTGTTCAACTCCCACTTAAGAGTGAGAGTATGTGGTGTTTGGTTTTCTGTTCCTGTGTCAGTTTGCTGAGGACATTGGCTTCCATCTTCACCCATGTCCCTTCAAAGGACATGATCTCACTCCTTTTTGTGGCAGCATAGTATTCCATAGTGTATATGTACCACATTGTCTGTGTCCAGTCTATTATTGATGGGCATTTGAGTTGGTTCCATGGCTTTGCTATTGTAAATAGTGTTGCAATAAACATACAAGTGCATGTGTCTTTATAGTAGAATGGTTTATATTCTTTTGGGTATATACCAAGAATGGGATATTGCTGGGTCAAATGGTATTTCTGGTTCTAGATCCTTGAAGAATTGTCATACTGTCTTCCACAGTGGTGGAAATAATTTACATTCCCACCAACAGTGTAAAAGTTTTCCTATTTCTCCACAGATTCACCAGCATCTGTTGTTTCCTGACTTTTTAATAAGTGCCATTCTGACTGGAATGAGATGGTATCTCATTGTGGTTTTGATTTGCATTTCTCTGATGATTAGTGATGTTGAGTTTTTTTCATGTTTTTTGGCCACATAAATGTCTTCTTTTGAGAAGTGTCTGTTCATATCCTTTGCTGACTTCTCGATGGGATTTTTTTTCTTGTAAATTTGTTTAAGTTTCCTGTAAGTTCTGGATATTAGACCTTTGTTGGATGGGTAGATTGCAAAAATTTTCTCCTATTCTGTGGGTTGTCTCTTTGCTCTGATGATAGTTTCTTTTGCTGTGCAGAAGCTCTTTAGTTGAATTAGATCCCATTTGTCAATTTTGGCTTTTGTTGCAATTGCTTTTGGCATTTTTGTCATGAAGTCTTTGCCCATATCTGTGTCCTGAATGGTATTGCCTAGGTTTTCTTGTAGGGTTTCTATGGTTTGCAGTTTTACACTTAAGTCTTTAAACCATCTTGAGTTAATTTTTGTATAAGATGTAAGGAAGGAGTTCAGTTTCAGTTTTCAGCATATGGCTAAGCAGCTTTCCCAGCACCATTTAGTGAATAGGAGATCCTTTCCCCATTGCTTGTTTTTGTCAAGTTTGTTAATGGTTATAGATGTTTGGTGTTATTTCTGAGGTCTCTGTTCTGCTCCATTGGTCTGTATATCTGTTTTTGCACCAGTACCATGCTGTTTTGGTTACTGTAGCCTTGTAGTATAGTTTGAAGTCAGGTAGTGTGATGCCTCCAGCTTTGTTCTTTTTGCTTAGGATTGTCTTAGCTATACAGGGTCCTCTTTGATTACATAGATATTTAAAATAGTTGCTGCTAATTCTGTGAAGAATGTCAGTGGTAGTTTGATGGGAATAGCATTGAATCTATAAATTATGTTGGGCAGTATGACCATTTTCATGATATTGATTCTTCCTATCCATGAAAATGGAGTGATTTTCCATTTATTTTTGTCCTCTTTTATTTCCTTGAGCAGTGGTTTGTAGTTCTCCTTAAAGAGGTCCTTCACATCCCTTGTTAGCTGTATTCCTAGGTATTTTATTCTGTTTGTAGCGATTGTGAATGGAAGTTAATTCATGATTTGGCTCTCTGCTTGTCTATTGTTGCTGTAAAGGAATACTTGTGATTTTTGCACATTGATTTTGTATCCTGAGACTTTGCTGAAGTTGCTTATCAGTTTAAGAAGTCTTGGGGCTGAGATGATGGGGTTTTCTAAATATGAAATTATGTCATCTGCAAACAGAGATAATTTGACTTCTTCCCTTCCTATTCAAATATCCTTTGTTTCTTTCTATTGCCTGATTGCCCTGGCCAAAATATCGAATACTCTGTTGAATAGGAGTGGTGAGAGAGGGCATGCTTGTCTTGTACCAGTTTTCAAAGGGAGTACTTCCGGCTTTTGCCCATTCAATATGGTATTGGCTGTGGCATTGACATAAATAGCTCTTATTATTTTGAGATATTTCCATCAATATCTCGTTTACTGAGAGTTTTCAACATGAAGGGATGTTGAATTTTATCAAAGGCCTTTTGTACATCTATTGAGATGTGGTATTTGACTTTGATTCTGTTTATGTGATGGATTATGTTTATTGATTTGCATGGGTTTAACCTGCCTTGTATCCCAGGGATGAAGCTGACTTGACTGTAGTGGATAAGTTTTTTGATGTGCTGCTGGATTTGGTTTGCCAGTATTTTATTGAGGATTTTCACATTGATATTCGTAAGGAATATTGTCCTGAAGTTTTCTTTTTTTGTTGCATCTCTTCCCAGTTTTGGTATCAAGAAGATGCTGGCTTCATAAAATGAGTTAGGGAGGAGTCCCTCTTTTTCAATTGTTTGGAATAGTTTCAGAAGGAATGGTAACAGTTCCTCTCTGTATTTCTGGTAGAATTCAGCTGTGGATCCATCTGGTCATGGGATTTTTTTGGTTAGTAGACTATTAATTACTGCCTCAATTTCAGAACTTGTTATTGGTCTGTTCAGGGATTTGACTTCTTCCTGGTTTAGTCTTGGGAAGGTGTATGTGTCCAGGAACTTACCCATTTATTCTAGATGTTCTAGTTTTTTTGCATAGAGGTGTTTATATTCTCTGATGGTAGTTTGTATTTCTGTGGGGTCAGTGGTGACATCCTCTTCATCATTTTTTATTGTGTCTATTTGATTCTTCTCTCTTTTCTTCTTTATTATCTAGCTAGTGGTCTATCTATTTTGTTATTTTTTTTTTTCCAAAAAACCACTTCCCGGATTCATTGATTTTTTTGGAGAATTTTTCTTGTCTCTATCTCCACCAGTTCTTTTCTGATTTTAGTTACTTCTTGTCTTCTGCTAGCTTTTGGATTAATTTTCTCTTGCCTCTCTATCTCTTTTAACTGTGATGTTAAGGTGTTGATTTGAGATCTTTCTAGCTTTCTGATGTGGGCATTTAGTGCTATAAATTTCCCTCTTAACACTGCTTTAGCTGGGTCCCAGAAATTCTGGTATGTTGTCTCTTGGTTCTCATTGGTTTCAAAGAACTTTTTGATTTCTGTCTTAATTTCATTATTTACCCAGGAGTCATTCAGGACCGGGTTGTTTGATTTCCATTAATTGTACGGTTTTGAATGAGTTTCTTAATCCTGAGTTCTAATTTGATTGCACTATGATCTGAGAGACTGTTTGTTTAATGATTTCAGTTCTTTTGCATTTGCTGAAAAGTGTTTTACATCCAATTATGTGGTCGATTTTAGAATAAGTGCCATGTGGCACTGAGAAGGATGTATAGTCTGTTGATTTCAGGTAGACAGTTCAGTAGATGTCTACTAGATCCACTTGATCCAGTGCTGATTTCAAGTCCTGAATATCCTTGTTAATTTTCTGTCTTGTTGTTCTGTCTAATACTGACAGTGGGATGTTAAAGTCTGCCATTATTGTTGTGTGGGAGTCTAAGTCTCTTCGTAGGGCTCTAAGAACTTGTTTTATGAATCTGTGTGCTCCTGTATTGCGTGCATATGTATTTAGAATAGTTAACTCTTCTTGTTGAATTGTTCCCCTTACCATTATGTAATGCCCTTCTTTGTCTTTTTTTATCTTTGTTGGTCTAAAGTCTATTTTGTCAGAGACTAGGATTGCAACCCCTGCTTTTTTTTTTTCTTTCAATTTGCTTGGTAAATTTTCTTCCATCGCTTTATTTTGAGCCTATGTGTGTCTTTGCATGTGAGATGCATCTCCTGAATACAGCACGCTAATAAAGGGTCTTGACTCTATCCAATTTGCCAATCAGTGTCTTTTAATTGGGGGCTTTAGCCCATTTACATTTAAGGTTAGTGTTGTTATGTGTGAATTTGATCCTATCATCATGCTGTCATTTGGTGATTCCACACACTAGTTGATGCAATTTCTTCATAGTGTCATTGGTCTTTACAATTTGGTATGTTTTCGCTGTAGCTGGTACCAGTTTTTCCTTTCCATATTTAGTGCTTCTTTCAGGAGCTTTCCAGGGCAGGCCTGGTGGTGTCAAAATCCCTCAGCATTTGCTTATCTAAAAAAGATTTTATTTCTCCTTCACTTATGAAGCTTAGTTTGGCTGGATATGAAATTCTTGGTTGAAAATTCTTTTCTTTAAGAATATTGAATATTGGCCCCCAATCTCTTCTGGCTTTAGAGTTTCTGCTGAGAGGTCCACTGTTAGTCGGATGGGCTTCCCTTTGTAGGTGACCTGGCCTTTCTCTCTGGCTGCCCTTAACAGTTTGTCCTCCATTTTGACCTTGGAGGATCTGATGATTATGTGTCTTGGGGTTGATCTTCTCGTGGAGTATCTTAATGGTGTTCTCTGTATTTCCTGATTTGCATGTTGACCTGTCTTTTAGGTTGGGGAAGTTCTCCTGGATAATATCCCGAAGTATGTTTTCCAGCTTGTTTCCATTTTCCCCATCTCCTTCTGGAACTCCAATGAGTCATAGGTTAGGTCTTTTTATGAAGTCTTATATTTCTTGGATGCTTTGTTCATTCCTTTTCATTCTTTTTTCTCTAGTCTTCTCTGCATGCCTTATTTCAGCAAGGTGGTCTTCAAATTCTGATATCTTTTCTTCTGCTTGGTTGATTTGACTGTTGATACTTGTGTATGCTTCACGAAATTCTCGTGCTGTGTTTTTCAGCTTCATCAGGTCATTTATGTTCCTCTCTAAACTGATTATTCTTGTTAGCAGCTCCTCAGCCTTTTACTAAGGTTCTTAGCTTCTTTGCATTGGGTTAGAACATACTCCTTTAGTTCAGCATAGTTTGTATTACCCATCTTCTGAAGCCTACTTCTGTCAATTCATCCATCTGATCCTCCATCCATTTCTGCGCCCTTGATGGAGAGATGTTGCAATCATTTAGAGGAGAAGAGGCACTCTGGCCTTTTGGATTTTCAGCATTTTTTCATTGACTCTTTCTCATCTTCAAGAGTTTGTCTAGTTCTGGTCTTCGAGGTTGCAGACCCTTGGATGGGATTTTTGTGGGTGTTTTTTTTGTTGTCGTTGATGCTGCTGTTGTTGTTTCCTGCTTGTTTTTCTTTCAACAGTCAGGTCCCTCTTCTATAGGGCTGCTGCAGTTTGCTGGGGGTTCACTTCAGGCCCTATTCATCTGATTTACTCCCACACCTGGAGATGTCATTCAAGGAGGCTAGAGAACAGCAAAGATGAGTGCCTGCTCCTTTTTCTGGGACCTCTGACCTTAAGGAGCACCAACCTGATGCCAGTAGGATTACGCCTGTACAGGGTGTCTGACAACCCCTGTTGGAGGTTCTCACCCATTTGGGTGGCACAGGGAACAGGACTCATTTAACAAAGCACTTTGTCCCTGGGTGGAGGGGGTGTGCCTTGCTGGGAGAAAACCCACTCATCTGGGCTGCCTGGATTCCTCAGAGCTACCAGGAGGAAAGGCTAAGTCTGCTGGTCCACAGGGACTGCGGCCACCCCTCCTGCTAGGGGCTCAGGGCTAGGGAGATCCAGCTTCTGTCCCTGAGCCTCCAGTTGGAGTCATTGGAGTTCCTCCAGGGAAGCCCCACCCAGTGAGGAAGGACGGGTCAGGGTCAAGTCTGAAGAGGCATTCTGGCGGAAGACTGCCACAGAGTGTGTGGGGCTGTGGGTGACGAATCTTGTGACCAAGCCATCCAGCCTCTCTGGCTCCAGCAGGGGAAAAGTACAGCCTGGAGCTATAGAGATGGATGTCGCCCTTCCCCCACCCAGAGAGCTTAGTATGTTAGGCAGTTGCAAGTCCCAGCGCTGGCTGCTGCTCCTCTCCCAAGGAGCTCAAACAGCTTAGACAGCAGGCAGCTGTGGTGCTGGTCGACCCTGCCCTCGGGAGTTCGGTAGGCTTAAGCAGATTCCAGTTGAGAGACTGTTGGCTAAGTTTATGTTTACTCTATAGACTCTCAAAATGTTCTTAAAATGATTTATTTTTCGTTCTTACCAGTAAAGTGTAAGAACTCCTGTTACTCAATATTCTTGGCAGCATTTTGTATTTTCAGTATTTTGCATTTTATCCATTTTAATGTGTATTGGTGGTATTTTCTTACGGCTTTATTTTCCATTTTCCTTGTGACTAATGATATTGAGCCTCTTTCACATGTTTATTGGTTATTGTAAAGCAGGTTCACTGTGCAGGTTGTCTGAGTCCAGTAAGAAAGATTGTACTTATACACAACAAGTTACATTAAATGGGTTTATTGCTTACACATAGGCCGCAAAAACAACAGAATCCTAGAATTTATTGTAAGCCAGTTCTCCAAAGCTCAGGTAATCTGCCTGGAATAGATGGAACCTCTACTGTACATGTCCCAGTTGCATTGCAGCTTGAAAAGCAGCCCATTCTTGGTTTTATATCCGGGGGCAATGTGAGATTCAAGGCTAAAGCATTGAAGTAATTCAATTAACAATTGAAACACTCTGTTTCCAGGGGAGTCTCTTAGTCACCTTGGGGTGTGATAACAAAATAGCTTAGACTGGGTAATTTATAAATTGACTGGGTAATTTATAAACTGGGTAATTTATAAACTACAGAAATTCTTGCTTATTGTTGTGGAGATGGGGAAGTCCAAAATCAAGGCACCAGCAGTTTCAGTGTCTTCTGAGGGCTTGCTCTCCACTCCAAGATGGCATCTTCTTGCTGTGTTCTCACAGGTAGAAGGTACAGTTGGAAGGTTCCCTCAAGCCTCTTTTGTAAGGGTACTAATTCCATTCATGAGCATGGAACCCTCTTGACCTGATCACCTCCTCAAGGCCCCACCTCTTAATACACTGCAGTGGAGATGAGATTTCAACATGAGTTTTGGAGGGACATGAACATTCAAACCCTATTGGGGGTACTGGAACAGAACCTGGGCTATTCCAGTCAGTCCCTTCCTATTTCAAGATTTTTGCATGTCTAGCACATCCTATAGTTATTCTTGAAAACTACAGGCAAAAATGAGAATGGATCGGATTGGTCCAGGGCCACTCAGAGAATTGTCCTAAAGTTTTATATATATATATACACCCACATATATATGTGTATATATGTGTATATATATGTGTGTGTGTATAAATAAATATGTGTGTGTGTGTGTGTGTGTATACAGTCAGCCCTCTGCTTTCTCAGATGCAGAACATGGATTCTGCATCCATGGATTCAACCAACTTCAGATAAAACAAAGTTTGAAAAAATTCCATCTATATTGAACATGTACAGAATATTTTTATTGTCATCATTCCTTAACAATACAGCATAATAACCACCTACATAGCATTTACATTGTGTTAGGTATTATAAGTAACCCGGAGATAATTTAAAGTAGATGGGAGCATGTGCATAGGTTATATGTAACTACTACACCATTTTATATAATGTCTTGAACATCACAGATTTTGCAATCCTCAGTCCCCCATGGATACCAAGGGACAACTTTGTATTTCTTCTTAATTGTTTATTAGAATTTTTGTTCATTGTTAATTTAATTACTTGCTTTATTATTGAGTTGTAAGAGTTCTTTATACTTTGGATGTAAGTTCTCTGTTGGATGCATGTTTACAGACCATTTCTCCCAGTCTGTGGTTTGACTTTCATTTTATAGCTGTATTTATTGCAGTTTGTTTCATCATTTTTTGGTTTGTTTTGTGCTTTTCATATCCTGCTTAAAAAATCTTTGCCTACCCAAGGGAAGACTTTCTCTTGTTTTTCCCCCTGAAAAGTTCACAGTTTTAGCTTTTACATTTAGGTGGATCCATTTTGAACACATTTTTGTGTGTAGTGTGAGGTAAATCCAACGTTCATTGTTTTTCATATAGATATCAAGTTGTGCAAGAACCATTTGATGAAAGAAAACTACCTTTTTACTATTCAATTACTTTGGAATATTAGCTGGAAAATCATTTGTCCATAAATTGGTTCTTTCTGGATTTTCTATTCTGTTTCATTGCTGTATATGTTCAGTCTTACTCTAAAACCAAATTTAATTATTATAGTTTTATAGGAAGTCTTAAATGTAAGCCTCCAAAACTTTGTCATTTTTTCCCAAAATTATTTTGATAGCATAGGTTTATTCTATTTTCATACATATATTTAAATCAACTTGTCAATTTCATTTTTAAAAAAGGACCTGCTGGTATTTGATTGGGATTATACTGAATTTCTAGACAATTTGAGAGAATCAATATCTTAACAATATTGAGTCTTCTAATCTATGAACATGGTATGCCTCTTCACTTATTTACTGTTCTTTCATTTCTGTAAGCACTTTTTTGTGGTTTTTAATATAGAAGTTTTGCACGTTTTGTTAATATTTTTTTTTTTAAGTTTTAGTTATCCTTGTCTGCTAATTCTTTAATCTCTGTCATTTCAAGATCTTGGAGTATTGACTGATTTTTTCTTCTGGTTTAGATTCACATTTACATACTTGTTGATGTGTTTAATAATTTTTGACTAGGCATAGACAACAGGGCAGTATGCATGTTGTGTTAATTAGTACTAGGTTGTTTTTATTTCTTTAAAGAGCCTTGTTAGTGTGAGTCTAGAACAGATGTTTACTCCGTGTAGTCAACAGAGACATTCCACTCTGGCTAGTTTGAGCTCAAATGTCTGTTAACTCTATACAGGCTCTGGGAATTGTTTAGGTTACAATCTTCTAGTTGTTCATTGCCCAGTCTTGTGCATTTTACCCTAAATATAGTTGACTTATTGCTTAGTTACTGATTCAGAGGATCCTTATACAGATTTTTCCTCTGCAATAGTCTACCTTGAATACATAAGCTTCTTCAGACTCCCTTAACTCTGGTTTTCATCTCCTTAACTTATTGAGATTGTCATTTTCTGTTTCAAAATCGCCTTTCCTGCATTCTGGTCCAGAGAATGCTTCTAGGCAGAAAGCTGGGATGAACATAATATTCAAACACCTTATTTCTTTCCTTCCTTTGGGGGATCATAGTTCTATGCCATTTTCCAATGTCCAAACCAGCTGTTTCATATGGTTTGTTGAATTTTGAGTTTTTTACAGGAAGTTAGTGTCAGTTACTTCAACATGGCCAAAAGTGGAAGTCTGTTATGGAATTTTTGTTCCTTTTGCTAGTTTTTGATCACATGTTTACTTGCTTGATGGATGGAGAGTCTGATATAGTTCATTTAGCTATAAGTATATGGACACTGTTTCTTGGTTAGATCTTCCATCTCTCTTCCTTCCTCCTCCTTCACTACCCTAAGAAAGACACTAGCAATAAAACTTTTAAAACAAGATTCCAGAGAGGCTCAGATAAGAAATGTAACCACAGATTATCTTTCTCCATCTGCTTTTCAGTTTATGTAGAACAGGGGGACCAAGTATAAAAATCATTAAACTTTTAAAATTTCCATTGATCAGTTTGAATTTATAAGAATAAATAGCTTTATGTTTCACTTAAAAATTAAAAAAATTACTCTACCATGGTGTATTGCAGTGAACTTTGTTATCTTCTTAGAAAAACATGTCTCAGAGTTTAGATGGAATTTACAAAGGAAAATTACCCATCAATATTAAAGCATAATAGTAACACTGTTTTTTATCAACTACAGTAATATATATATAATACCATTCATTTACATGTATGTATGGATAGACATTTACACACTGACAAGATATGAAGAAATGTAACTGTTTTTATTTCTGTAACATTCCTAATTATTTCTAACTAATCCCCAAACCCAGTAAAAGCAGAAATACTTGCTACTTTAAGGTTACCTGTTTCTGGTTTAAAGCTTAGTCTTTTTGAAAAAAAAAGTATTCAGGATAAATATTCACTTTTTCTGTCTGCTCTTTTCTCTAGAAGATAATTTGGAAGTGTGTAGGATAGGCTAAGAAGATTAGAGATGACAAGTAGGATGTTTATTAGTATAAAGTTATTATAGAACACGGACCTAAACCAAGTTAGTAGGAGTGGAAAGGAGATGATAAATATGAGACAAAGATGCCATCTCAGAAAGGTTGATGACCACATCCCCAGGTCACCCAGCCTCTGTCATTGTGTCTCCAACATACGAGCCATTTGGGCTTGGCCCTTCTACGTATCTGTTCTAAAAACCGGCAAATAGGGTTACACCTCTCGTGTCACTTTATGTTGGGCAATCTCAGTAATAGGCAATTTGCTGAATTATTACAGCAACAAAGCTTTTTAAGATTTCATCTGTGTATAATGGTGACACTATTCACTCTAACCAGCCAGGTGCCAGAGGCTTTAGGCCGCCTAAGCACCATAGTATAGACTGTAGTGCCACCTTGTGGTGTTGGTGTTTCAGATGGTTACAGACTGATGATTTTCCCCTAGCATTTCTCTGATTATAAAATTGATTTTCTCTTTTTCAAATTAGGCATTTTATCTTTTTGAAAAGTAAATTTCATTTTTAATAATTGACTTAAAATCATCAATAGCTGTAGCTTTTAGAGCGTTTAAAAGGACATTGTATGCGAATATAAAAACTTCTTTCAAGTCAAGTTTTTGCTTTATACTAATTCTGGATTGTATCTCTATAAAATTGTCACAATATGTTTAATTTTCAAATGCTGTAGATTTCAGGTTGTTGCTAGGTATGTTTATGTAATGTGATGCTGATTGTTCTTACTTTATGGGGCTTCGCTTTAAGGTCTTTGTATAAAATTATGCATTTAAAAACTCAACAAAGATATATATTCATTCTAATTAAAGGAAGTTACCAAAAATGTAAAGATCTGCATATATTACCTATTTTCCTCATTGTCTCACTGATTAGATATGGAAGAAACATTTCAAATTTAGACTTAAAAATTATCTTTGTAACTCCAAAAAATTAATAAAGAATGTTTAATTTACTTAAGAAGATGATATTCAATGTGCCTGAGTGGGTTATGTATGTCAGAGAGAGATAAAGAGAGAGAGAAATGGCATAAATAAACTTAAAAATTGTGAAGATTAATGTATGTTTTTCAGCTGAGATTATTTGGTAATTATAGAAATTACTGGAACATCTTGGGATGTTATGGGTGCCAAATACTTCCTAGGCACCATGATAATTTCCTGCAAGGTCCATGGATTAATGTAAAATTTTGTGATATGCCAACACTTACATTTTTCTGTTTTTCAGGAATCAATAATATTATATTTAATGAAAGACAACACCTGAAAACTATCTTTTCAAGCAAGTCACGTCTTTCACTTTTTCACTTCACTTTTTCTGTCACTTTTTCTGTCTGCTCATATCATTGTTGTGATTTCTTTCTCCTTTCTTGGATATTGAGCATGTGATTTTTTGAGTGGCAGGTGAAGGCTGAGTGTAATTCTATATACAGTATTTTTTTTTTCTCAGTACTTTTAAAAATTTCAACTTTTATTTTAGGTTCAAGGGATGCATGTTCAGGTTTGTTACAGTGGTATACTGTGTGAAACTGAGGTTTGGGGTATGAATGATTTCATCACCCAGGTAGTGAGCCTAGCACCCAACAGGTAGTTTTTAAATTCTTGTCTCCCTCTCTCTCTCTCTCTCTAGTAGCTCCCAATGTGTGTTTTTCCCATCTTTATGTCTATGTGTACTCAATGATTAGATCCCACTTCTATGTGAGAACAAGTGGTTTTTGGTTTTCTGTTCCTGTGTAATTCACTTAGGATGGTGGCCTCCAGATGCATCCATGCTGCTGCAAAGGACATGATTTCTCTCTTTTTTTGTGGCTACATAGTATTCCATGGTGTATATATACCACATTTTCTTTATCCAGTCCACCTTTGATGGACACCTTAGTTGATTCCATGTCTTTGCTATTCTGAATAGTGCTATGATGAACATATGAATGAATGCATGTGGTCAATTAAAACTATTTATTTTCCTTTGGATATATAGCTAGTAATAGGATTGCTGGGTTGAATGGTAGTTCTGTTCTAAGTTCTTTGAGAAATCTACAAACTACTTCCACAGTTGACTGAACTAATTTATATCCTCACCAACAATGTATAGGCATTGTCTTTTCTCTGCAACCTTGCCACTATCAATTTTTTTTTTTTTTTTTTGCGTTTTAATAATAGCCCTTCTGACTGGTGAGATGGTATCTCACTCTGGCTTTTATTTGCATTTTTCTGATGATTATTAGTGATGTGGAGCATTTTTTCATGTTTTTGGCCTTATGTATGTCTTCTTTTGAGAAATGAGTACAATTTTCGAAACATTGATTGCATCACGTTTTTTGTTGTATTTATCTTCTCACTTATCGAAACCAAAACAGAGCAACCAGCAGGGGTCAGGCTTTTATAGTGTATGGATTTGAACTTTCCATCTCTCACAGTGTCTTTTAGGAACGTGCAGGTTTCTTGATTACACCACTAGCATTGTACTCTTTAGAAATGAATACTTACCAGTTAATTTGTTAACTAGAACCAAACCAAATTAGTGTAGAATTGTGAGGCTCCGTAGAAGCTTTCTGAGACAAAATTATTTGTTTAAACTTTGACCGGGCATGGTGGCTCACACCTATAATCCCAGCACTTTGAGTGATGGAGGTGGCAGGGTTGTTTGCTCCCAGGAGTTCCAGACCAACCTGGGCAACATAGCGAGACCCCATCTGTATTTAAAAATATAAAATTAAAAATAAAATTATTGCCAATCTGCTACTAAAAAAAAATCATTCTTTAGAAAGATTTTATTTGGTACATTTCTTCTAGTAATCGCTGATGAGCTCATTAACGTTTTGCATTAGGTTATCTATGTGCATGAAAATGAGTAAGTGTGAGATCTATTTTAGGATGCTGAAAAGTAAAGGAAACATGTAATGCATTTGTTCTGAATATGACTAATTGTGTCTTTTAAATTCAGGACCTGGCCTTTCATTATCAAAAGCCCCAAGCAATATAAAAACCTTTCTTTCATGGATGCTATGAATAAGTTTAAATGGACTAAAAAGGAAGGTCTCTCCTTCAACAAGCTGGTCCTCAGCCTGCCAGTGAATGTGAGATGTTCCAAGACAGACAATGCCGAGTGGTCGGTAAGCTCTTTTTAACCTCTGACAACCCAGATGACATATTTTACCTGAATCTATTACAGGAAAACCTAAGGAGAAGACAAATATCCATAAATGCAGGGGTCCAGTTGCCTTTTAATGTCTGATAATTTTTGTTCAGTGATTACTTGGGTTGACTGAAAACTCCTCATTCTACCCCCTTTCAAGAGATACATTAGTTCTAAAACTAAGGTTGGGATAGAGCAGGAACAGGCTGGAATGAGTGCTGCAAAAAGCAATAGAGCCTGCTTTGTATTCTTTTCCAAAGGCATGCCTGGTCCTCTTTTCCGTTGCCTCCTAAATCCTAGGTTTCTGACTCCCCCAGTGTGTGACTCCTTTGGTAACCACTCGTGCCTCCTTTATCCCCTGCAGAAGTGTGGGCAGCTGAGCGTGCTTGGTCACTGCCCTGCTTTAAATCAGATGTTCATTTGCATTCTTTGTGCTTCCGTTTTCAGATTCAAGGAATGACAGCATTACCTCCAGATATAGAAAGACCCTATAAAGCAGAGCCTTTGGTGTGTGGCACGTCTTCTTCCTCTTCCCTGCACAGAGATTTCTCCATCAACTTGCTTGTGTGCCTTCTGCTACTCAGCTGCACGCTGACCACCAAGCGCTTGTGATCAAAATTCTGCTGAACTTGACAATATTTTCTATGATCTGAACCTGTCATTTGAAGTACAGGTTAAAGACTGTGCCCACTTTGGGCATGAAGAGTGTGGAGACTTTTCTTCCCCCTTTTCCCTCCTTCCTTTTTCCTTTCCATGTTACACGAGAGGCATCAATCAGGTTCTCTTATCTTTCATAGAAATATCTGATGTTACATATGCATGGTCAATAAAATAAAACTGGCCTGACTTAAGATAACCATTTTTAAAAATTGGGCCATCATGTGGGAATGTTCTTTATTTCCTATTACATTCTGTTTTATTTAAATACTTATTGTTGCTATTTCACTTTTTGACTTGACTTTTGTATTTCTTTAAAAATTTCCTTCCTTTTAAAAAATATAAAAGGGACTACTGTTCATTCCAGTTTTCTTCTTCTTTCTTGTTGTTCTAGTATGACTTTTCAAGTGTAACACCGTTCTTCCTGTCTTTAACATTGTCCAGTTCTGGTCTTTTCTGTGAACTACCACTGGGCCCCTTACCTCAATGCTTTTTGTTGATGCCCACTCTGGTTCCCTTGTTTATCTGAGTCTGTTGGTACCCCAAATGACCCCACACCCATCTTAAAGTACTTTTTTTCACCTTCCCTGTTTAGTACTGGCCAGATGAGTTTTTCCTAGCACTCTGTCACTATCTGAAAAGAAAGAGGCTGTGGGAAACACAGAAATGGTATGCATTAATAACTGATTATAGGCGGAAGAGAAAAAAATGTAGCTGACTGCAAACCCAGTGCTGTGAGGGGACTTGTATGAGGTTCCAGGTCAAAGACAAACCGTGTGAGCCAGTCCAGAAGGGTGTAAGTTCTCTGAATATTCCTTGCTGATTGTTGGGTGACACACGTACCACATACTGTCTCCATTTAAGTCATGGTTCTACTGTAGATTTATTTTTATATTAGTTAATAAATGACTTAAAATCGTCAGCAGTTGAAAATCTTGTCACTCTTTCGCTTTTCTTTATATAACTCAGTCAAATCTTTTTTTATGTCCTCTCCTCATCTCTTAAGCTAAATCTGTTTGGATCATGTTAATAAACTAAATGAAATGATATTTTTGTGTGGTATTTTATACACTCCTTAAGAAAAATAAGTGATTCAGTCCTAGCATTGACAGTAAAAGTCAATTAAGAATGTTGCATTTTCCATTCCATTTTGAAGCCCTTTTTGCCCCACAATGTCTTCAACACAAACCATATTGCCTTTTAAATAAATATGTTTCAGAGTATTTCCTTCTTGATTCTTAGAACTTGTACATTTGATGAAATGTTTTTAATATTTATGAGGTATATTTTTGAATTTACTTTATTTCTTTTTGTTTTATTTTATAAGTGCTATTTCACATTCTATGATTTTCCATTCAAATATTTATATGAGAAATATAATTCCAAATACTCCCTATTTGAAATTTTATGTTGATTTTTACTTCAGAATTTCTGAATTTGATGTATCAACGTCAAATGATTTCCTCTTGAGATTCTGTAATATTATATTTGTTATTACCAAGAACAAATATTCTGTAATATTATATTTGTTCTTGGTAAGCAAGGTGAACATACCAGCTAGAAGAAGGTAAATAGCTTTGGAATCTTACATTTATGGAGCCAGGCCAGGGAATCTGTTCCACTGATGTTACTAAGAAGAAAGTTGACATTATTCTTCTGGAAATTCTCATGAATACATGTGATTTCAAGGACTAGACTCTGTTTCAAATTAGGATAGGTTATCTGTTGTAAGTTCTATAGAATCCTGATTATATTCTAAGTTGTTTGATCTTATGTTGAGCACACCTTCCTGAATAGCCAGGTTTTTTATTACACTTTTTTCAGAGAGGCTTTTAATTGCTTTCCTGGATTAAATAGCATCTCCTGACGCCTAGGCTGTCAGGCACAAGTCCCCGAGACTTCGGGGAGTATGGGGTCTCCATGTACGATGGTCCCTGGTTGGATCCTTAGGTTCAGGGAGTGTGGAGAAGACATATCTGGTGAAACCAATATTCATCAGTGCCATGTGAAATTGAAGGTATACTAGGTGATCTTTTTTTTTTTTTTTTTTTCTGAAGGGGGCTCAGGCAGAATCAAAGGAGTCCTAGCAGTGATAAGAGTATGTAGTCAATAAAGGTAAACATATTAATAGTTTTGGACTTTGTCCTAATGGCTCCAGAGGCCAATGATGGTTGGCAAACAAAAGGACATTTGGAAGCAGTATGTAATGGCTATGTATAATTCGCTCAGCTAAACTCACTATTGGGTATCAAAGTCATTTCAATTTCTAATATAAGTATTGCTGATTTAACAGCTTTGAAATTAAAACTTTTTTATATCGCTAAGTATTTTCTTATATTTAGGTCATAATAAGTGGAATGACAGAAATAATCATTGCATATTTCAAGAATTTTGAAGAAATATTGCCAGATTAACTTATTCTCAAATGGTTTGGAAAAATATCTATCTATCTATCTATCTATCTATCTATCTATCTATCTATCTATCTATCTATCATCTATCTATCTATCTATCTATCTTCTATCTATCTGGCATTTGTCTATTTATCTACAGAGAGAGACATGTGAAATGATAATAATGGGTGAGTCTAGTTGGAGAACATAAGATTTCTTTGTACTATTGTCACAGTTTTTTAAGTTTGAAATTATTTCAGAATAAAAAGCTAGAAACACAAAACACATCATGAAGGATCCAGCTACAGCACAGTGATCCAGGTAGGTTTTCTTCCCTATGCAGTATTGCTCCATTTTGAGGTGGTAAAGAGAGAAACTGGATGGTGCTTACTCCTCAGATGCCCCTGAGAGAGGGCAGAGATGATTGCAAGTTTGTCAGTTCAGACTAAAGATAGGATGTGCTTCCAGTTTGGAGAAAGAAAGAAGGGAAGGAAGGAAGGAAGGAAGGAAGGAAGGAAGGAAGGAAGGAAGGAAGGAAGGAAGGAAGGGAGGGAGGGAGGGAGGGAGGGGGGGAGGGAGGGAGGGAGGGAGGGAGGGGGGGAGGGAGGGAGGGAGGGAAGGAAGGAAGGAAGGAAGGAAGGAAAGGAAGGAAGGAAGGAAGAAAGGAAGGAAGGAAGGAAGGAAGGAGAGAAAAGGAAGGAAGGAAGGAAAGAAAGAAAGAAAGAAAGAAAGAAAGAAAGAAAGAAAGAAAGAAAGAAAGAAAGAAACCAACCAACCAAAAAACAGAGGGCTTGAGGGACCCAGGGAATGAGGAAAAATCCCAAAAACTAAGAAAAGAAAAAAAGAAAAGGACGAGGTGTTGCAGGCTGGAAATCTGCTCTCCCCCTGATTATAAACCTAATGTGTAATAATGCCCATTTGCTAAAGAAAATTTAGACAAGTATGATAATTTTTTAAATAATGAAATCTGTTAATCCTATTGCCCAGAGAATAAATAAAACCTGTTAATAAATACAAATAAATAAAATATGTTAATTCTATTCCCCACTTCTAACTTTTATGTGCATATGCTTCTAGTATATGTCCGTGAAGGTGTGTATCTGTGTGTATTCATATGTAGATGGAGATATAGATGTTAGGTAACACTAGTTTCTGAAACAAATTCCAAACTATCAATGCTTTAACACAATGAAGTTTATTCTGTATTCAATTAATTGCTCAATGTGTGTGATTCATTTAGTCACTGGCTTTCCTTCTTGTGGTGGTTCAGGGACCCAGGATCCTGTGGCCTTATCATTCCTAGGGCCTCAGGGTCATCTGCATTCAGCCTGCTAATAGAGAAGGACCTGATCTGGAAAGGGCAAAAATCAATTCCACTTTCACCATGTTGGTTAAAATAAATCACATGATCTCATTGAAATGCAAGAGGGGCTAAGAATGTCATCTCTCTCTGGGTACCTGTAGAATGACAACACTACAGAAAGGAAGCCATCTCTGCTGCAATATGTATTTTCAGTAAAATTGACTTTCATCTACTCACATGATTCCAAGGTTTTTGAGTTTTAAAAACAATGATCAAACCAACATAGGGTTGTCAACTATATGTTTGGCAAAATAGGATACTAAACAGAATAGTTATTATTTATTTAATAAATCAACAAATTGTATCGAGTTTATGTTGAACCATGCTCTGTACTACAGTGTTGGGCTTACAATTGTGATGAAGCCCCATAGCTGAGTACACTAAACCTCCTATCACCAACATTTCATTTTACAAATTGGAAAGATTCAAAATAAATATCAGTTATTCAAACTGAATAAATTTAGCTTTACGGAAAGCTTACATCATCATCATGGACCATCCTTTCTCCGTAGATTATTTGGACTATGAACTTAGTTTATATCATTTTGATCATCTTAGCCCTACAAGACTTTAACTGACAGTTGTATCTAAATCCAACATAGTCAAACCGGTATTTCATGAGTAGAAAATGGTCAATTGAACAGGCTCATGGCAGCATCCATTACTCCCCAGGCCGGAGCTGTGATCCATGGAAAATATGAAGAGTCATGGAACACTGTTACAAACTTAAACAGGCTTACTGCATGACGTCTCTGACTTAAATATAATGATGTGCATTTGAAAGTCCAAGAAGAGTTATATAGTATGGAACATTTCTCAAACTCATTTCACCAAACCCCTGTTGTGGGTGAGCAATGTTCCCAAAGGAACACACTCTGGGGCACACAACTTTCTGAGCAGAGCATGTCCAGGTTTCTTTAACAAGTTCTTGGAAACTTCCAAACTGTTCATGGGCAACTATAAAACATAGCCCAACAGACATAAGCCTGACACTTAGGTTCATGGTCTATTCCTTATTTGCTGTGCTATTTTGCCAATAAACAAACACATCCTCTATTATTATTATTATTATTATTATTATTACTAAGAGAGAGGACTCAAGCAATCCTCCCCCCACAGCCACCTGAGTAGCTGGGACCACAGGTGTGCACCACCATGTCTGGCTTTTTTTTTTTTCTGTTTTTGGTAAAGACAGGGTCTCCCCATGTTGCCCAGGCTCATCTCAAACTCCTGAGCTCAAGCAATCTATCCTCCTCGGCCTCCCAAAGTGCTGGGATTATAGACTTGAGCCATTGTGCCTGGCCCTCTGCTTTTTATTAATCTAGAGTGGTACAACTTACAGAAAAAAATGAAAAAACAATTTACCATTTTCTAAAGGAAAATGCTAAAATGAATTATTTGACATCAATAAGGTATTTAAGAAATGTTGACAAAGCTGCATGTCTTTGGAACATTTCAGACCTATAGATACAGACTACCTTTATTTCACAAGTAATTTTATTCTTTAAGAGAATCCTAAATTTCAAAATCCTGCCTTACTTCCCAACAACGAAAGCAGATGAATTAAAAAACAAAATTCATCAGATGAGTTCTAAGTGACTCTCTCACAGGTCACAGCTTTTTCACTTTCTAAAGGTCGTCCATCACAAAGAACAAAATATTTGCAGTGACTTGTTTGGTCATCATAATGTTGCTAAATTGCTTTACCATAAGGAAGACCTTATGTTAAAAAGGCAACTTTTTTTTTTTTTTTTTTTTTTTTTTGAGACAGAGTATCGCTCAGTCGCCCAGGCTGGGGTGCCCTGGCTCCATCTCAGCTCACTGCAAGCTCCGCCTCTTGGGTTCACTCCATTCTCCTGCCTCAGCCTCCGGAGAAGCTGGGACTACAGGCGCCCGCCACCAGGCCTGGCTAATTTTTTTGCATTTTTTTAGTAGAGACGGGGTTTCACTGTGTTAGACAGGATGGTCTCGATCTCCTGAACTCATGATCCACCCACCTCAGTCTCCCAAAGTGCTGGGATTACAGGCGTGAGCCACCGCGCCCAGCAAAAAAGCAACTTTTAATGAAAGCTGTTTTGTAGGGTTCCCTTCATTGTCCTTTGATTAACAATAACATGAGGACTCTATGGCCCCAATCTAAGGTTTATTTAATAATGCCATTTCTTTTCCAGTTTCTTTAATATTTGTTGCGGAATTGATATAATGTGACAAAAAGGTATTTGGGGGGAATAATATACAAATGTAAAATGAAAGCATGAATTACACATTTCCCTCTTATTTTTTAATAATCCATTAAATATTGCTAATCAAAATAATGCCATCACAAAGAACATATGGGAAATAAAGAGGAGAGGGGGACTTTGTGTATTCAACAAGGGATGTGTTTCTCCCTTACAGCCATTAGACGGCTTACTGCATATCTGGTATCAATCCTGCCAGCGCTGGCTTGGAGGTGTTACACTTCTCAAAGAACCCGCCCCGGCCCTTCCCAGCCTACCTACTTCTTTGCCTATTGCCTTTATTTTTTTGCTAATTCTAAATTCATATTACCTTAAGCTTCTTCAAGATTTTTAAATCTCCCATTTTTATGGTTAGCAGAGATTTCCTACAGTCTGTTCTTTGCTTAAGTGACATGTGGTTGTACAGATGGGTCCTGCAGGAAATCCGTATGCAGCCTTTAAATAATTTTAAAATAATTTTTCTTGAGGGTTGAGCTCTAAGATCAACCTTAAGTCTCCTAACCTTTTACTGTAATGATTCTAAGCCTCTTTTGAAATTTTCCAAATTGTTAGTTTGTTGTAGCTTGCATTTTATACTTCACCTTCTATTTTGAGATTACTGTGCTTAGATTTTTAACTTCTTGTTTTTTTATCTTCAATTTTTTGTTTTTAAATTTAATTTCCAGTATTAATTCTAATCTAATCATTTTAAGCAGGTTTTTTTTTTTTTTTGCTAATCTTTTAATTATGTAGCCCATTAGTTATTTTAAGAAGACATACTTCTTTATTTTAATAACAGCTTGAGGAAGTGCCTATTGTGAGCAGTGGTGAGAATGCACTTTATAGACAGAAATAGTGAAGGAATTTTTTTCCCTTAGTACTCCCTGCATTTCCTGCATTTACATCGCTGGCTCCCTGTAATGAATTTCCCAGGCCAAATGAGGATTCTGCAATAAACTTGCCTAGTCATTTGCTAATCTTGCTAGAGTAAGAAGCACCATGGGATACCACTCAGATGGGATACTGGAATTGCAAGAATGGAATTGCTTCCCATAGACCATTTAGTCCTCATATGAAGAACTGTGTTCTTTAATACTCCATTGTCTCCAAATGACAAAATCATAGGGTTTGGAGTAGACTATGACAATTTCCTTTTCCCAGTCAGGAGCTGTCTATGTGCAGTGCACTTGGAGAAATGAGCAATGCATTTCTCGAAAGCCCTCTCTGGAAGTTGCCAGCTTTCTCCTCTTATTTGGTGATTTCTAATTAGACAGAGAACTTTTCCCTTTCCTTCTTTTAAAATCTTCCATTTTTTTTATCGTTAACAGAGATTTCCTACAGTCTGTTCTTTGCTTAATTGACATGTGGTTGTACATATGGGTTCTGCAGGAAATCCGTATGCAGCATTTAAATAATTTTAACTTTTCATCAATCATTCACCCTTGAACCAGTCTGCTACATACTTGAAATACATGAGTGAACAAGAAAGCTAATGGTAAAATCTAGTGAAGAAAACACAGACTATAGTTATACATTTTTTTTAAGTCTCATTTATGAGTCCTCTTTACTTAGCTGATACAGCATCAGTTCTGGTGGCCATGGGGCATAATTTCTTTTCACATATAGTGTACATATTTACTTGTCATAATCTTTGACATATATATTGTGTTCAATTAAGTATTGTATTTGTTCTCAATGTTAGTGGTATTTTTAGAACTATCATATTTTCTATATAATAGAAAATATAGAAAAGATATGAATTCTTCTGTATTAGAAATATTAGTTATTTTAAGAAGATATACTCTTTAATAACAACTTGAGAAGTGCTTAAGCTGATTGTGAGCAGTGGTGAGAATGCACTTTGTAGAAAAAAAAAGGGAGGAATTAAAAAAATTGTTTAAGTGGAAGAATTCTTCTAAACATAGAAGAATTTGTTTACATCCAATAATTTAAAAGATCTTTCTTTAAGTAAGATATGTTTGCACCTCCAATAAGAATATTATTTTATATTATTTGGATTGATTCGACTCTACCTAATTTATAAATTATTATTCTGAGCACTCTACCTGCAGGAGTGAAAGGGAAATGTGGGATTAGTGAGTATAGGGTCTGTGAAAAAGGAGAATCTTGATTCTGTACCGTAGCTAATTTTGCATATCTACAGAAAAACACTTGGAATTGTTATACAATGCTTAGTCTCCAGCTAATAGTACCTTTAGTACTTACTCTCATGTGAAGAACTGACGTTAAATCTTTGTCTTACTTCATTACCATGAACAAAGGATTGATTTAAAGTTGAGCTGAGTACAATGAAGAAGCTAGAATAAAATATTAATTAAAAAAATCATTTAAAATAGTTATTTAAAAATGTATGCATATTAGACTATCTAATGTGATTTAACCAAAAAGCTTTCACGTTTCTCTTTGCAACCCCTGTAATGTTTTTAGCACAGTCAATTGCATAGAGTGATTTTATTATAAATATTAGTTGAATCGCTATGAAATTGTGTAGTTTTGGATAATCTCCAAGAATGTTTTTAAAATTTCTTTTAAACAGTACATTGCCAAAAGCCCAATAGGCTAAGTGGGGCTTAGCATAAATATGCTTTTTATAGCTCTTAAAAATATGAATTTAGAGTGTTTTGTATCAATGTGATATAGAGCATGTAATGTCAGATTAAATAAATCAAGCTTTCCCATATAAACCCCTTTCATGGGCCATCTTATTGCTGGTAGAAAAACACAGTAAACAGAACTATAAGACTAGCTCGAGGCTATGTCTTACAGGCAGGGTTCACTTTGTTAAAATCGATAACCATTCATGTGATTTAGCTTCATGAACTGAGAAGCCTACAGGATAGATGATAAACTCGTGCTCATTTCAGGCTGCTACTTGAAATTCCAAAAGTAGATCATCATTATTTGGTAATGGGAAAGATAACACATTACATCTTAGTGTTATTTCTTCCTGAGAGAGAAGAAGTACAATGGGAATGTGGTGAAGATAGGAAGGCTGGAGGCAATGAACTGGTTGGCATACTCCGGGGGAAAAATGAACAAGACTGCCTGCAAAGGCAATGGGTGCTGAAAAGGAGTTTAAGACAATTTCCTCTCCCTTTTGTTATGCTAGGACTATATTCGTGCATAAGCTGCACATCCAAGATTTTCAAGATGATTTGCATTCAATGATTCTCTCTTGGTATCCATAAAAGCAGCAAAATATTTATTCCAGTGTAAAATGAGAGTCCATGAATTAAAAAGAGGGTAAACAGAATTCAGATTTTAAAATGCCCTTCTCCCCTACCCCCATACACAAGAGAAACATTTTCTTTCAGTCTTCTGCAACTAGAGATGGACTTGATTAAGCAGCAAGATTATGGGATAAGACATAAGAGATGCTCCTTTTCCCTTTTGGTGGTAGGTGTGACTTTACCAAAGAACAGAAGAGGTGACATATCATTGAGATCCTTATTTGGTTTTAAAGAATATAAGTCCCCATTGTGTGGGCAGATGCCAGGCAGCTACAGAAACACATCATTCCTGTAGGGCCCAGCAGTCTGGTCTCACAGACAGAGCAGCAGCCTAGAATGTGAGCAAACACTGGCCCCACACCCACAGATTCCTCACTAGTCTTTCCTTCTTCCTTGTTTCCTCCCCACCCTTCCTTTCTACTGCTCCATTTCTCCATTCATTTCCCTGTCTTTTATTTGCACTCCCTCAGCTGGACAGTACATATTTATTGAATGTCAGTGTTTGCCAGGCCATAAATAATACACATTTTCTGACCTTCTAGACCTGACAGCATCATTGGAGAGAAAAATAATGAACAATAATCACACAACTACTACTATTCATATACCAGAATGACTAAAACAAACAAACAAAATACTGGAAAATGCTGATGAGGACATGAAGTAGTAATCTGTAGATTTCTCACACATTGCAGGTGGGAATATAAAATAGTACAGCCACTTTGAAATAAGGCTTACAGTACCTTATAAAATTAAGCATATACTTACTGTACAACACAACCATCATACCCCTGAGTATTTACACTAGAGAAGTGAAACCTTATGTTCATATATAAACCTTTATGAATCCTCATAGCAGCTTTTAAAATAATAGCTGAAAGCTGGTAACCAACCAGATGTTCTTCAATGGATGAATGGATAAACAAACTGGAGTACATGCAACCAATGAAATATTACTCAGCAATAAAAAATGAATGAACCATTGACACACAAAACAACTTGGATAGTTCTCAATGGCATTACACTAAATGAAAAAGACAATCTCAATAGGTTACATAAGGTATGATTCCATTTGTATAATATTATCACAGTGACAAAATATAGCCATGGAGAACATACGAGTAGTTGCCAGGGACTAGGTTGGGCTAGGGTTTGATTATAAAGAAATAAAATGAGGTAGTCTCTTTGTGGTAGTGTCTTGCCCTGTTGAACCCACAGCTGGCATCTTCCCAGAAGCAGTGCTGGGGAGTTCCCACAAGGGAGAGCGCCAAACTGTCCAGAGAAGGGGCTGGTTGGGGTTCCAAAGAGAGAAGCACTTGTAATCCCAGCACTTTGGGAGACCGAGACCGGCGGATCACGAGGTCAGGAGATCGAGACCATCCTGGCTAACACGGTGAAACCCCGTCTCTACTAAAAAAATACAAAAAACTAGCCGGGCGAGGTGGCGGGCGCCTGTAGTCCCAGCTACTCGGGAGGCTGAGGCAGGAGAATGGCGTAAACCCGGGAGGCGGAGCTTGCAGTGAGCAGAGATCCGGCCACCGCACTCCAGCCTGGGTGACAGAGCGAGACTCCGTCTCAAAAAAAAAAAAAAAAAAAAGAGAGAGAAGCACTAAACGCTCAGTGATCAGTGCAAAGCATTTATTAAGGGAACCTGCTTACATACGGTGAGAAAAAGGGAGTGTTCTGCCTGGGCATGTCTGTAGCAAGGGGGTCAGGGTAGGGAGCTTATATGAGCATTAAAGGAAGTTGGCTCAGAGCCAGTACCAGTTTCTTTGAGCAACAGCCTAGATACCTTTCAGTGTCTGAAGTCAGTACCTGAAAATGTTCAAGGCTCTGATTCAGGTTCAAACCTGCTGGGAAAAACCTGCAACTGTCTGTGCCACAGAGAGGTCAAGGCACTCTGTGTTTTTTTTTATTGTTTTAAATAGAGACAGGGTCTCGCTCTATCACCAAGGCTGGAGTGAAGTGGCACAATCATAGCTCGCTGCAGCCTTGACTCAACCTCCTGGATTCATGTGATCCTCCTACCTCAGCCTCCTGAGTAGCTGGGACTACAGGTGAATGTCACCATGCCCATCAACTAAAAAAAAAAAAAAAAAAAAAAAATTTTTAGAGATGGGGTCTTACTATGCTGTTCAGGTTGGTCTAGAACTCCCGACCTCAAGTAATCCTCCTGCCTCGTCCTCCCAAAGTGCTGGGATTACCAACATGAGCCACAGTGCCTGACTCATTCTGTGATTTTTGATCAGGACACAGAAAGAAATCAGGGGAACTGGAGGACCCTACATAGTGGAAGAGTTCTATATCTTGACTGTAGTGCTAGTTACATGACTGTGTTTTAGGTGATAACATTTCATAGAATTATGTAACCTACACTGCCCCCTGCCCCCACCACAATAGTACATGCAAATACTAATGAAATCAAAATATGGTCTGTAGTTTAATTTTATTGTACCAATGTCATTTTAATTGCTTTTAATATGTTATCATGAGGGGAAGCTAGAGAAGGATACTCAAGAGTTATCTGTATTAATTTTTCAACTTCTTGTGAGAAACTATTCCAAAATAAAAAGTACACATGCATATTTTTTAAATAATGAAAGTAAAAATAATTCACTATGTATATGTTGGAAAAAAATCACACAAATAATTTATTAGAATTATGATCTGTTCTCAGTGGAAAAGCACAAGGTGTTAGGAGGGTGTTTCATTTCAGGGTGAGAGTTAGGAAACATAATCTAGAACGTTAGTTAGCTCGGCTCCAGCTCAGGGTCAACTGCACTCACACTGAGGACAGAAGCTGCTGGTGTCTTTTTATCAGTGGAGCCCTTTGAGCTGCCTTTCCTGCCTTTGACCCCCTTGGCTGGAACTTCGAGGGTCACTCCGGATTCCCTAAGGCTGCTCCTGCATCCCAGTGTCACTGCTAGGGTTGATGGAACTTCTAAAGAACAGTTTTCCAAAGAAAGACCAGATCTTCTCAGTTTCTATAGAAATTGTCTTTCTTACCAACTTAAGCATCATTTGAAGAATTCTATCAGTATATTTTGGGACAAAGGAGTAACAGTGTTTTCTCTTGGTGACTGGAATCAACAATGTAAACTGCTGCTCTCCAATTTAGGAGCTTCATTTCTTTTAGTAGATGCTATAAAATGTGATTATATGCTAACAAAATAAAGTTTTCTTTTCATCTGTCTTACAGTTATGAACAGGCTGCCACCTGTTCATAACAAAATAACTTTCATGTAGTAAGTTGATATTGAATAGTGCTATATATTTTTCAATCCTTTTAACTGATTTCTATCTTCGTATTTAAAGTGAATTTCTTTGGGGCAGTACATAGTTGGGTCTTGATTTTCTTAAAAAGATAATCTGGTAACTTGTTCCTTAATCGGGGGTATTTAGGCCATTTATATTTAATACAATTATTGATATGGTTGGGTTAAAATTTATCATCTTGTTTTCTATTTGGTATGTTCGTCCTTTGTTCTCTTTTCTGCTTTATTTTGGATTGAGTGTTATGTATAGTTCCATTTTATTTCCTTTGTTGGCTGACTATGATTCTTAGTTGTGTTATTTTAGTGGTTGTTGAAGGGTTCAGAATGTGTAACTTTAACTTATCACAGTCTACCTACTAGTCATATTTTACTATTTTACACACAAAAAACTTACAACAGTAACTCCCATTTCTTCTCTTCAGACCTTCTTGATATTTTTGTCATATATTTTACTTCTTCATGTGTTATAAGCCCCATGACACATATTTTTGCTTTAAGGTGTATTATCTGTAAATAAATTTAAATAATATGCAAAAGCCTTTATTTTAATTCATGCAATTAGCAACTATGTGATGATCTTCATCCCTTTGTGCAGGATCCAGGTTTCTATCTGTTATCATTTTCCTTCTGCTTGTCAGACTTCCTTTAACATTTCTTGTAGTGAAAGTCCACTAGTAATAAATTCTTTGGCTTTTGTATTCTAAAAAATTTTTACTTCACCTTATTTTTGAAAAATATATTTGCCAGGTAGCAAATTCTAGACACAGATTTTTTCTTTCAGTGTTTTAAAGATATTACTCTTTTGTATTGTTTCTGATAAAAATATTTTGTCATCATTATCTTTATTCTTTTGCATGTAATGGGTATTTTCTCTGCTTTCTAT
The DNA here is from genome assembly GCF_037993035.2 of Macaca fascicularis. Classification (NCBI taxonomy): domain Eukaryota; kingdom Metazoa; phylum Chordata; class Mammalia; order Primates; family Cercopithecidae; genus Macaca; species Macaca fascicularis. The sequence goes on along the minus strand of NC_088378.1, from coordinate 36,247,593 downwards.
TGACCATTAGTATGAAACAACTGGATTATGATATGCTCTGTTGTAATTTTTTCATGTTTCTTGTGCTCGAGGTTCCCAGATCAATGTTTTATATTTTTCATTATATTTGGAAAATTTTGGCTATGATTTTTTTCAAGTTTTTTTTCTAACGCTGTCCTCCTCCTTCAGAGATTCCAATTAATACATTTGGCACCTTGACATTGTTTCATACTTAAGTGGTGTTTTATTTATTTGTTTTGTCTTTTTTCTCACTGTGTTTCATTTTGCAAAGTCTTTATAGCTGTCTTTAAATTCAATCTTTTCTCCAGCAATATCACCAGGAAGTATACCCGTCCAATGTGCTTTTCATCAAAGACATTGTAATTTTTATTTTTACAAATTTTAACTGAATTTTTTTTTTTGAGACGGAGTCTCACGCTGTTGCCCAGGCTGGAGTGCAGTGGCGCGATCTCGGCTCACTGCAAGCTCCGCCTCCCGGGTTCCCGCCATTCTCCTGCCTCAGCCTCCTGAGTAGCCGGGACTACAGGCGCCCGCCACCGCGCCCGGCTAATTTTTTGTATTTTTAGTAGAGATGGGGTTTCACTGTGGTCTCGATCTCCTGACCTTGTGATCCGCCCGCCTCGGCCTCCCAAAGTGCTGGGATTACAGGCTTGAGCCACCGCGCCCGGCCTTTAACTGAATTTTTAAATATCGTCTATGTTTCTCTTTATCATGCCCAATCTTTCTGCTAGTGTCTTTCTTCTAGTGTCTTTAACATATGAAATATGTTATATTATAATATTATAAATATTATAATAACTATTATAATGCCATTGTCTACTAATTCGATCACCTTGACATCTTTACATCAGTTTCAACTGACTGACTTTTTTTCTCTCATTATGGACTCTATTTTCCTGCTTCTTTGCAGTAATTTTTAACTGAATGCCAGACATTTAAATATTTACCATGTTGGTTGCCAGATGTTTTTATATTACTATAAATATTCTTGAACTTTATTCTGGAACACTCAAGTTACTTGGAAACAGTTTAATCCTCAAATCTACTTTTATGCTTTGTTGGTGAAAATTGCAGCATTTAGTCTAGGGTTAATCGTTTCCCACCACTGAAGCAAAACTCATCTCAGTATTCTACCTGATAAATTGCGAGATTTCCACTCTGGCTGTTGTGAACAGGCGCTAGCATTATTCTCAGCTTGTGTGACTTCCAGGCACTGTTTCCTCTAGTCCTTTCAGGTGGTTTTCTCCCTGGCTTCCACATGAAATGATTCGTAGTCAACTGAATACCTAATGAGGAAAACTCCTGGAATTTTCTCTCCGTGCATCTATCTCCTCTCTCATACTCTTCCTGTGAATCCTATCAGCCTTGGCTTTCCTATAATCTCAGCTCTGTCTCCTCATTTCAGACTTCTAGGTGCCAATGTGTAATATCCTAAATTAATATTCATGAAACTGATAAGCTTGCATGTCAAAAAGCTCATATGGCTTAATATCTGAAATGACTTGGTTTCCACTGGAATTCTTCCTCTTTTCATAAAAGAAGGGGAAAGTTTATCTACCTGGTTAATGGGGTTCCTTGGGTCCAGGGCAGGATTACAAAGATTCCACCCATTTGATGGGGCCTGGTTTAAAAGCAACACTAAGATCAGGAGAGTGCAGAGCCAAAGAAGAGCAGAAAGCCAAAGGCTAAGCCAGATTGGTCCTAGCCATAGGACGCCGGATACCCAAGCAGAAGGGGCCAGCAGTAGAAGTCCTTTCCTCCAGGAGACTGTTCCCGGCACTCTTCATCTATTCCCTGATAGCATCAGGCACTCACATTTTTCATAGGTTTTCATCTCTGTATATCCCCTTTATATTTTCTATGGTCTCTGGCCTATAAATTTTACAAAGACATCAATTACATCTATCTTGTTTATTGTCGTCTCACTTGGTCCTAATATACTACCAGGTTCAGAGAAGGTGCTCAACAGACATTTGTTGAATAAATGCATCTCTTTCATGAATTATTAGATGAAAAGTCAAATTGCTTCTGAGACCAGTCTCATTGAACTTCCCTGTTGCATTCAACAGAATGATTGCTGCAACCTTCTTTCTGCTTCATACTTTTCTCCCCTGGTTATGTTCTCTCTCCTCATTGTTTCCCAGTCTTTCAGTTTTTCTCAAACCCTGTCCACTCCTTATATCTGGGCTGGCAAACTCAGTAACTGTGGTGGTCTAGAAGGTGATGTGAGCCAGCATTGTTGTTGATTGTAAGAAAATTTGAAATAAAGGAATCCCTGGTCAAATTGGAGAATACAAGTCTCAAGTAGAGGCTTCAATATATTTTTTAACTTAAAAAATTCTGAGCTGGCCATAAATACGTTTTTTGTGATTCAGCAGCTTCCAGGCTTAAATGTCAGTGCTATTCAGCATTTCGTTTTCTCCCGAGGGTTCAACATTATTTGTATGTTGATAATTCCTGACCTCCAAACTGGACTAGACACAGCAATTTGGAGTTATGCACTCATTTCAAATGTATTACAGCCCCAATAGAACTCATCTTACTCTATAATTCTATGTTCTTATCTATTTCCTGCTTTAGTGAATTGGCACCACAGTCTTCTCATTCACATAGTCAGAAACTTGGAATTACCACAGATTTCATTCATTTACCCAGTCCTCACAATCTATCTGTCCCTGTGTCTTAAATGCTTCCTGCTATCCTCACTATTAGAGGTTTAACTCAAGTTCTTCTTATCTCTCATCTGCTCTTTTACTATAGTTTCCATTTCAGTGATCCCCGAACCTGGAAGTGAGGGAGAATCACCTGGCACATTTTGTAAAAATAAATATTCCCAGTTCCCACCTCATACCCACAGAAGCATGATAGTAGAGGATGAGCCTAGAGCATTCACAATTGATTAACTAGCCAACGTGGTGGGTTTTTAAAGAAACTCATCAGTAGTCTGGTTTTGTTTGTTTGTTTGTTTTTGTTTTTGCTTTTGAGACAGAGTTTCACTGTTGTTGCCCAGGCTGGAGTGCAGTGGCACAATCTCGGCTCACTGCAACCTCCGCCTCCTGGGTTCAAGTGATTCTCCTGCCTCAGTCTCCCGAGTAGCTGAGATTACAGGGGCATGCCACCATGCCTGGCTAATTTTCGCATTTTTAGTAGAGACGGGGTTTTGCCATGTTGTCCAGGTTGGTCTTGAACTCCTGACCTCATGGTGATCCACTCACCTGGGCCTCCCAAAGTGCTGGGATTACAGGCGTGAGCCACCACGCCCAGCCCTCATCAGTAGTCTTATTGTGACATTATATCAGCCTGCATTCCTTACATAAACCCACTGACACCCAGGCTGCTCTCTTCTTTTCTTTCTAGAAAGTGCACCACTCTAATGTGACAAAGAGAGACCGCAGCTCCAGGTTCTGCAGTACAGCCCAGAAATGTCTCAAGCTCACAAGACTGTACAAGTCAAAATGGAAATTGAGAGCCAGTATTATGAGTTAGAAAATTATCCAGCTAAGCTCTTCATAATTGAAAACCTAACTGCAACATGAGTAATACAATTATATTCCTTAAAATGTTATCTTTTTCATGGCTTGGACAGGTGGATTGTTATGGATGGATTGCTTAAAATAAAGCTTTCCTTTAGTTCTGCTGAGAGAATTTTAACCTAGTAGCGGAAACAAGTGACAATGTGCAGCTGAGAATTCTCTACACTGAATGGAGACTCTGTTCGGGGACTAGTGAAAATCCCCCAGATACAGTGAAAATAGCTCTCTGTTTCATTGAACCAACACTTGATCGTCTCTAACAGGAAAACATTCTCTAAAAGATAAAATTTTTATAAGTAGAGGGAAAAAAAAAGAAAACTAAGCTGTTACAAAGTTTCTCCATAAAGCTTCTACTTATGTAAACAAAAATTTCTGTTTTTAAAATGACAGTGCTGATTGTCAACGCCAGGTTTTAGGACTTAAGGTGCTGCGGGCTCCCTGCGGGAGCGCAGCTATAATTGATGAAGAGGCGCCATCGTGTGGCATGGACGAAAAATGACTTGAAGTGGTGACAAACTAGTAAATAGTTGTCACCTTTGTTTTCTTGCCTTTGGATGTATTGAACTCATTGCGGCTTCCCTGTTTCATCTCCATCCAAATGCAATAGACGCGTGGTGTAAACATTCCTTTTGCACCCCTGGAATCTTCTGGGATAAGACAAGACACGGTGCTGTTTGGCAAAGTGAGAATGTTTGCTTCTTTTGGAGTCAATTGGGAGCACAGTGCCCTCTTCTGGTAGATCTGGCACTTTGCAAAGAGAGTGGTAAATTCTTTCCTAAAACAACCCAAAGACTTAAAGGAGGACTTCAATATTGCCATATGGTTGGGTGGACATTTGAGGATCTGCATAGGAATCTCAAATGCAATACTAATAGGATTTACTATTATTATTACATAATAAAGACACGAAATGTTATCTTACTACAGCTTTTTAAAATAAATTTGTTAGGAAGTATTGCTTTTGGACCCAGTGTTTCCTTCACAGTGTCTTGCGTACATCCATGGAATATATTGAAAAAAGTGACATAGCCACATATTTCTATTCACTTCAAACTGAAACAATTAAACAAATAATAAAATGGGCCCAAATTCATTATTCATGTCCACTTGTAAGAAATGCTGCTAAATTAAAATTTTCAGTCTCAAGAAACTGAATGCTTAGCAAGTGTGTGGCATAATGGAAACACATTGGCACCATTGATTTTTTAAATAAATAAGAAACTTCATATTATATTATCCATCTGCTAGAATTCAGATATGGTCCTTCTCATGAAATAGATGGGTTAGGCAAAGCCGCGCACATTAATTTCTATATTTTAAGTATTCTTAAAGAAAGTTTATTATACTAGAAGTTGAAGTCCTTGCTTTCCAGGAGACAGCAGTTGCAGTGAGCTGAGATTGTGCCACTGCACTCCAGCCTGGGTGACAAAGTGACACTCTGTCCCCCCACAGGCCAACCCCCCCAAAAAAAGAATAATTCAGAAAGAATAAAGCATGCCAAGAGTTAAATTTGCCCTTTTCCACAGAAGAGGTGGTGCCTGCTTCTGGGACACAAAGCCAGACAAGAGTTTCTTTATGTGCTTGTCTCTTTGGTTTTAATTTGAAGGATTCTAGAAAGATGGTAGTTTGAAACTTTCTCCCACACTGGTCAGCTTTAATACCTGACTTTCCATTATTCCTCGCATGCAGTGAATCTGATACTCTCCTATAAGCTCAGCATATTCCAGGTACTTAGAGAACGGTAGAGCAAGGGGAGGAAATTTTCAATCTGTTTTTCAGGATTTACAGTCTGGTCAAAACAATGTCTCCATATAAGAAGCAATGAGGCACAGTAAAAAAATGAAATACACTGGCTGTCCTGCAAGCCAGGGGAAGGAATGGAGTTCTACCAGTGAGTGCTTTCCAAGGCCACACTTTTCACATCCGTTTTCTCATTCAACCCTGAAAAGCTGTAAGGAATTTCCAGACATACAAACGTACCACGTGAAAGGTCACATACCAGTCAGGCAGAGAATCTGCAATAATAATAACAAAGATCCTCATGATAATGCAATAAGGTTTGGCTGTGTCCCCACCCAAATCTCACCTTGAGTTGTAATAATCCCCATGTGTCAAGGGCAGGGCCAGGTGGAGATAACTGAATCATGGGGGCAGTTTCCCCATACTGTTCTCATGGTGATGAATAAGTCTCATGAGATCTGATGGTTTTATAAATGGGAGTTCCCCTGCACAAGCTCTTGCCTACTGCCACGTAAGACATGACTTTGCTCCTCCTTGCCTTCTGCCATGATTGTGAGGTTTCCCCAGCCATGTGGAACTGTGAGTCCACGAAACCCCTTTCCTTTATAAATTACCCAGTCTTGGGTATGTCTTTATTAGCAGCATGAGAACGACTAATACACTATGATAATAACAGGAGACACACTGTATTGAGGTTAATTTACATGCCATTTACTATACTACATAATCATCCTATGAGGTAGGTACAATTATTTTTAATGTTGTAGATGAGAGCACTGAAGTTTCGTGAGATTAAATAATTTCACTTTATTTCCTCCTCCAAAATAATAAAGAATATTCAGTGAGGATTTAGACTCTGTTCTGTCGGAGCATTAGATCCATGTTCTTGGGGCTCTGCTAGGATGCTCTCTTGTCTGGACACTGAAGCCCACAAGCCAGACACTGCTGCACCATCTTCAGCATTTCTTCTCCCACAGCATGAACCATTATGCCAAGGAGAGTTCAGGGGGAAATCCTAGAGGCTGAAAACTTATTTGGATCAAGACACAATATCTTCAAGTGCATTTTGTTCCAAACCAAGTATCTCTCAAAGGTTTAATTCTTTAGCTAGTGTTTCCTACTGGTCACCAGAAAAGAGATCCCTGGTCAAATGAAGTTTGCAACATTGCAACAGTTCAGCAACATTCAAAAGACGGTGTTATTTGTTGTTTTTAATTTTAGGAATTTTCAGTATCATTAAACAGCGATAGTAGTATAAACTGTAATACTACTTAATTGTAATACTACTACTTAATTCTAATACTACTTGTTAACATTTGTTGCACATATGTGATACAGCTGGTATTTTGCAAAATGTTTAATGTATGGTACCTAATTTAGTGCTCACAAAAATAATAAGAGGAAGAAACTGTTCATGTTATGAATGAGAAAATTGAGGCAGAGCAGTTAAGTAACTTGTCCAAGGGAAGAACTATTTGTGATCATTATAAATCTCCATATGGCCTGGGGTAAGCTTCAGTTCACAGTTCACATTTCCCAAGCATATTTGAATATAAACCCTATTTGCTACAGTGAATCATGAGATTAGATTCTTCAGGAGATACTTCGATAAATGCCACTGTTAACAAGTAATGCTAATACCGAGAAGCACCCTGTTGCCAGCCCAGTACTGAATGCCTTGAATAGAATATTTAATTACTCCTGGGGTATGAGTATAATCTTTTTTAGGATGAAAAAACAAAGCCTCAGAGCAGGTAAGAGATTTGCCGAAGATTAGGAGGCAAGTGAGGAATAGCGCTCCCCAGGCTGTGCCTCTGACCCCACGTACCCTTCTCTCCTGCCACGTCGCTCGACCGGCAGCCATATTGTTATGCTTTGGCCCACCTTCCTGCTTTCTAGGAAGCGGAATCTTGATTTGAAGACATCCAGAAAGAGACTAGAGCCATGGAGAGGAAGGATCACAGAGCACCGGCATGTTTTGTCAGCAGAAGGCAAGACTGTCTGTGGGTCTGCATGGGACACTGGAGAGAGGCTGGTAATGGAGAGGCGAGGGCACCAGGGCCAGTCTTGACCAGAGGGCAGGAAGTCATCTCAGGCCAAAGGGATTGTGGGTGAGGGGAGGAGATCCAAAGTGAAGAGGTTGTGCTGGGATTTGGAGTCAGCCTGGGGTAGGTGAGGAAATTCATTAGAGGTCTAACATGACTTTAACAACCTCTCTGAGGAGACCAAATGCCATTCTTAGGGAGCCTGCAGGACCGCAACTGCTATCCCATGGGGCATACTTCCTGCCTGCCGGCCCCAGCTGCACCAGGCTGTGTGGGAGAGGAGGTACCTCTGAACTGGTCTCAGAGGATCCGGCTCCTTCACTGCATTCTCCCTGCAGAAAGCTTATTGGAAAGGAAGGCACTTTTGTCCTAGAAGGGCAATATTAGTTAGGAGGCCGTATAGATAACAGACACAAACACTGGGAGGCTTTATTTCCGTGTTAGCTTTCCTAGGACTCAGGGTGCAAACACCAGATAGGGCCTGTAGAGGAAAATTTCACAAAAAGAACCTTTCTATTTGTAGTTCACACCTGGAATTACTGGAGTAAAAAGCTCTGTTCACTGAAATTTCCACTATTGGCTCATTACTAGCGAGTTACACATTTAAGACACGACAAGTATAAATCCTTCAAGAAGCCAAAGACAACTTGCCCCAGAGATAGTAAGGAAAGCAGTGTGCTGAGGAAGGAACAGGGAGCTCTGCTGACTGTGCTACCTCCCCAGCCAGGACTTGAGGAACTTCGGTTAATTTTAGCGCATTTCCTAGTAGGAAACACTGTGTGTCGGGGGCACCTCCCCTGTCCAGGCTGGAATGTGGCTCCGGAGAGGAGAGGAGACCCACTCTTATTTGGTCTGGCTGGCTGGTGATGAAAAGGAACAGAATGTGCTTCTTCTACAGCCGTTTGGACCCTCCTGCCACAGCACTAACTGTTCAGGGTCTCTTCCAGTACTATTAATATTCTGGAAAATTCTCTGGCTCATAAAATTGGAGAGGTAAAAACTTTTTCCTTTTTCTTACAGAACTATGGAAGAGCATCTGCGAATCACGTCATGACCACGTTTCTCAAACTGGGCATTACAAACCTTCACAGTGATTGTGATAGAATAGAGACCACCATTATAAGACAATGAGAGGGACTTTGGAGAACTGAATTGACTTCCTTCAACTCTATAACCAGTTCAAGAGATAGGTTTTCCTAGCTGTCTGGAGCTCCACAGCTGAGTCTAATCTATACTCTGCAGGAGAAATTACTTCTTTAATTAGTGATGTCTGCTATGGGTGTTGGTGCTAATGGTGTGATGGCAATCACGTTATTTAGCAAACTTAGTTTTAAACCATCCTGTTGAAAAGAAGCATTTCCCAATGCTTAGGAAGACTTTGAGGTCACCACAAATTTGTAAGGAGAAACAAACAGAACAGGACAAAGATTAAGAGATTTTGAAATTTACTCCCATATGATGTATTAAAAGGAAAATAGAATGCTGAAAAAGCTTTTTAGGAAGTGATGCCATATAAATTTTATTCAAAAGAATTTACATGAACATATTTTAATTGCAGATGGATGTACAATGCCCATTATATGTATTACAGTTGACAGATTTTTCAAAAGAGTAAAATATTTTTATTGGTAGTATTCCATCTATAATATTAGATTCACTACTGAATATGATGTAAACTTCTTCAGCGATGTAGTTACTTATCATCAGCTGGTGACAAAATGTTCCATTCTAAGTTGATTATTCTGCTATAACTTTTTTTCTCATTAAACTTTGTTTTAATAGGTCTCAAAATTCTGTGATAGATTTTTGGTCAAGGTGTTTCCGTTAAAAAGTAACGATTTTAAGAACTAATAAAACTGCCACATGAAAACAAAAACAAAATGGTCTGCAAAACATTCTTTCCTTCTGAAGTTTTATGATGCATTATTAACCAGTCTTTTACTGTTAAACTTAAATGACTGATTGAAACGAACACTTCTGAGATTGTTCTTCCACCATTGATTAAGACTAGGGTGCCGACGTGAGAGGATCACTTGAGCTCAGGAGTTCGAGACTATCCTGGGCAACATAACAAGACCTCATCTCCAAAAAAAAAAAAAAAAAAAGATTGGTGTGATGGCACAGGTTTGTGGTCCCAGCTATTTGGGAGGCTGAGATGGGAGGATCACCTGAGCCCAGGAGGTTGAGGCTGCAGTGAGCCATGATGGTGCCACTGCACTCCAGCCTGGGTGACAGAGCAAGACCCCATCTCAAAAAAAAAAAAAAAAAAAATTGAGTGAAAAGTATTAAAGATACTGTTCATTTAGCCTTTTGAACTTCCCCGGCAGATTCAGTGACTTTGCCAGCTCCAGCAGCCACTGCTCTAAAGACACCTTCAGCAACTGTCTATCGCATATCATGAACAGCAAAATGACCTGGAGGAGCATAGTCAGAGAAGCTCTCAGCACACCTGGGCCTGACAGGAACCATATCAACGATAGTTATCATCACCCAATTTCGAGAATTTAAGGACCATCTTCCAGCTTCTTACAAGAACATTGGTCAACCTTTTCCTTCAGCTCAGCAAACTTGCAAGCAGTGTGAGCCATGTGACAATCCAGTATGGGGCATACACAGCCAGTGTGATTCGCTCTGGAGGATGCAGGATAATCACCCAAGCAGTGAACCCTGCTGCTTCTACAGGTAGGTGGTTTTGCTTTCATCAGCGATGTTGCCACAACGAACAGCTTTGACAGACACGTTCTTGACATTAAAGCCCACATTGTCTCCAGGAGGAGCTCACTCAAAGCTTCATGGTGCATTTTAACAGACATTACTTCAGTTGTAATGTTGACTGGAGCAGAGTGTGCACGATACAGGTTTGAGAACCCCAGTGTCCACTTGGCCCACAGGGATAGTGCCAATATCCCAAATTTCGTAGACATCCTGGAGGGGCAGAAGCAAGGGCTTGTCAATTAGATGAGTTGGTGGTAGGATGGAGTCCAGAGCTTCAAGCAGCATTGCCATCTTTATCCTAAACTTTCTATCCCTTAAACCAAGGCCTGTGATCACATGGCTCCAGCATGTTGCCACCATCCCAACCAGAAATTGGCACAAATGCTGCAGTGTCAGGGCTGTTGCTCATTTTCTTTTTTCTTTTTTTGAGGTGGAGTCTCGCTCTGTCGCCCAGGCTGGAGTGCAGTGGCGCAATCTGGGCTCACTGCAAGCTCCGCCTCCCAGGTTCACGCCATTCTCCTGCCTCAGCCTCCCTAGTAGCTGGGACCACAGGCGCCCGCCACCACACCCGGCTCAGTTTTTGTATTTTTAGTAGAGATGGGGTTTCACCATGTTAGCCAGGATGGTCTCGATCTCCTGACCTCATGATCCACCCACCTCGGCCTCCCAAAGTGCTGGGATTGCAGGCGTGAGCCTCTGCGCCCGGCCCCCATTTTCTTAATGTAAGTGCCGACTTCCTTAGCAATTCCCTCGTGTCTCTTCTGCTATAGGGTGGCTCAGTGAAATATATTTTGTAAATGACAACAATTTCTTGTCACACATCTGGCATGCAAGCCAGAAGGGTGTGCTCAGGGGTCTGCCCATTCTTAGAGATGGCAACTTCAAATTCACCAATATCAGCAGCAACAATCAAGACAGTGCATTCTACCTGGGATGTGCCTGTAATCATGTTTTTGATAAAGTCTCATGATGGTCACATAGCACTTGCTGGCCTCAAATTTCCACAGAGAGATATCACTTGTGATACCTTGTTCACACTCAGCTTTCTGTTTATACAAGACCCAGGAGCCCTTTCCCATCTCGGTAGCCTCCTCCTCACATTTTGCAGAGGGTCTCTTGTCAGTCCCACCAAATGTTTAGATCAGTAGGGGTGGACTTGACCAAATCTACAAGCCCAATGACGACAATGTTGATGTGAGTCTTTTCCTTTCCCATTTTGGCTTTTAGGGGTGGATTTCACAACACCTGTGTTCTGGCAGCAACACCTGTGTTCCTGTAGCTGAGGAAAAGCTAAACACTGCTTTGGAAAGCAGCTTAACTTCTTTTCTGACCTCTTTTACTTGTACTTGATATTTATCTTTTAGAAAAAAATGACTTACACCTAATATTCTGATACCGTATGATTTTAAAATAGCTTTATTGAGATATAATTCACCAATTAAATGTGCAATACAGTACTTTCAGTATGTAAAAATATACATGAATTTTGAAAGCCAATACATCAGATATTTTAACCTTAAAAGAACGTGTGCTATAAAACAAAACAACTTCTCTTGTCACCTCCTCTTTTCTATTCTAAGAAGAAACAAACAAACAAAATGTTTTCTGCAGGAAGGTGTGTGTGTGTGTGTGTGTGTGAGACTGTGCATGCATGTGTGTGTCCTCATTAGAGGAAAAACAGAAACCGTCCATTTCCATAAACTATTCAGAAACAAACAAAAAAGGATTAAGCTTCACAAGCAGGAGCTTGGAGAAACAAGGAGCAATATTATTCTAGAAACCATCTTTCCTGTTTGTTTTTCAAGATCTGGAGAGGTCCTGCATTTGCTGCCTGACATCCCACTCCACATGGTCTTCCAGAAGGAGCCACTAAAGTTAGGAAGTTGGAAGCTAATCTTGAAAAGGGAAACAAAAGGACCCAGCAAGGAAGGAAAACTGGTGGCCAGTGATCAGCTGTGTTTACCCGCACTGACTTCATAAATACGACCTAGGTAATACCTCGTGATTTGGGTGAATTGCCAGGTGCACTTGGATAAAGAGAAAAGTCAGAAACACAGGAATAAGAAAGACCAATGTTTGCTTTTAATATCTGGCTGTTAAAGCAATTTACGCAAATCACACTCGGCTGAGTAAGAAGAGACCAACTAGCTGAGCAACAGCATAGGAGGGAAATTGTCTCAAGACATGGAAGGAGTTTTCACATCCTGTTAAACTTGAGGGTAGTGTTATTTTTTGCGGTAAAGCTATGGAAAATACTGGAAGGTTTGGGCAGGCAGTCTGCAAACAAAATCGTGCTGCTTGTAATTGTATGCCTGCCTCTTTGCCAGCTGATGTAGAAGAGAAACCGCCCAGCTGAAGATCATTTCCTCTTGCTTGAATACCCATTTGCAATGATTGATTTTAAAGGTCATGGGTGTGCTTGCCAGCACATTTTTGTATGAGGAGTCCAGCCTTCTGTTTTGACATTAGTCAGATGCATATGTGGCACCTGAGGAACAAGGAGGAGACCGGGAAGGATCAAGTTCCCTTTTGGCTCCATCACTGTCAAGTTGGAAACTCTTGCATGTCTGAGTGCCTTATTTCGGCCTAGACACCCCCAAGGTGATGGGAAAAAAAAAAAAACAACTCTGTAATATTTTTATACTGTAGACATTTTACCCTTTGAATTTTTTTCACTCTTCTAAAACTTTTCCTTTTTCTTCTTTCCCTTCCCTGTATCCTTCCCTAAATATTTTCTAGAGCCTTACTATGCATGTCACGTCCTATGCAGCTGCTGGGTATGTATGTAGGAATACCAACCAGTTTTGCATCAGGGTGTTTACAAATCTAGTGCAGTTTTGAAAACAAATAATAGCAACACGATCCACTAAGAGACTCACATACAAGGCACCATGTGTCGAGATTGACAACCTACAAAACAAAACATTAAAAGGTATTTTATACTAGCATTACTTGTTCTTACTTATTTACAACTCGTCACATCCCTACAATAAAACATAAATGCAGTGACTGCATACTGTTAATTGGCCAGATTATCTCATGCCAATTTCTCTTAGTATTAGATACCAGTCAGTTATAAATGCTGCTGAGTATCCCAATTTTTTTTTAATGAAAAAGCTTTTAAAATAATAATTGAGTGTTTTGAGCTACCATTTTCTTTTCTTTTTCTTTTGAAACAGAATCTCACTCTGTCACCTAGGCTGGAGAGCAATGGTGCAATCTCAGCTCACTGCAACTTCCGCCTCCCAAGTTTAAGCTATTCTCATGCCTCAGCCTCCAGAGCACCTGGGATTACAGGTGCACACCACCATGCTTGACGAATTTTTGTATTTTTGGTAGAGACAGGGTTTCACCATGTTAGCCAGGCTGGTCTCGAATTCCTGACCTCAAGTGATCTGCCCACCTCGGCCTCCCAAAGTGTTGGGATTACAGGTGTGAGCCACTGCTCCCGGCCTGAGCTAACATTTTTTAGGTGATCAAGTCCAGTCTCAACTGCAAGAGACTGAAAATGTGGAACTAATTACAAAACAAAGTAAGTTAATTAAGTAGGGACATAAACATTTAGATGGGATTGGGGTCTATGTTTGACGGTTTGCAACCGGTCAAGTTATATATTTAGAGCAACAAATTCTGCTGTTGCCTTTGTTCTTTAGCGTGACCGGACTAAAAATACCCAATTGTTTTTAAGTTCTAAGAAGCAGGTCAAGTCCAACCGTAGGGACTCTGTGTTTTCTGACCTTTTCCTAAATTTTCTCTTTGAAGGTAGAGAAAATATTGCTTTCTGAGAAAAGGTATGTTCTTGGAACAACCGCATAAAGCTAAAAATAGTGGGAATTGACCATAAGAATGCTCACAGAGAAAAGAGCCAAAGTGTAGATTCTGGTTGTTATATCTGACTAAGAAAGTCTCCAAAAAAGGAAGAAAACAAAATCCTAATAGGTTATATTAAAAATCCAATTGATGTTATTTGAAAAGCAGCTGTCTTTTATGGGGTAAGATTTACTCCCTTTAAAACAATCCATTTTGTTTCATTTATTTTTCTGAGAACTCAATATGATTCAATTGGCTTAAGATATTAGACATTATTCGCTGGATAACTAAATTTAGTTTTGTAGTCATAAAATAGAAATCATAACATTCTACTACAAAGTATAGATTAGCTTCCTTCATGATTTTTAAAAATGTGTGGTTTCTTTTTAGTTGATAAATGTAAAGCATTGAGGTTTCAAAGAGGAAGTGAGAATTGGCAACTGAAAATGGCTAGTGATCCATCTAAACCCAGTGCAATGCCCTTTGGAACATACTATTTCTATATTAGAGAGAGAATAACATTTTTATATATCTACTGGGAAGCAACATCTCTACAACCATATGTTTTAATGATGAGCCTGGAGAGATATTATTTTTTTAAAATTCTTCACTTCACCCCCATATCCTTTAATTTTTATAGTAAATGACACTATAACAACACCCTAGCTTTTTTTTTTTTTTTTTTTTTTTTTTTTTTTTTTTTTGAGACAGAGTCTATTCTGTCGCCCAGGCTGGAGTGCAGTGGCACCATCTCAGCTCACTGCAACCTCTGCCTCCAAGGTCCAAGCGATTGTCCTGCCTCAGCTTCTCTAGCAGCTTGGATTACAGGTGCACACCACCACGCCTGGCTAATTTTTTTAATTTTTTTATTTTTAGTAGAGATGGGGTTTCACCATGTTGGCCAGGCTGGTTTCAAACTCCTGACTTCAAGCGATCCACATGCCTTGGCCTCCAGAAGTGCTGGGATTACAGGTATGAAGCTGCTGTGCCCTGCCCAACACTCTAGCTTTGAGTGTCTAAATTAGGCTTCAGGCTAATTCACTGGAGGTCATTCATCTTTGTACAGTAGTAGTAGAATTAGCAGTTCTCCTAGCTTTCTTTTTTGATAGGTTCTGAACTCAGAAATGAATTTTCTTTGCTACGGTAAGAAATAGATTCTGAGAGTCCATATAAATGAGGCATGATATTTGGCTCAGAAATTCAAAATATGTTGCATGTTTTTTTATGGATTGACCTTTCATTTATATAATTGACTGAGGGACTTTTCAGTAATTCCACAAAGTTATTATTCATGCTCTTAATCCTGCACCCACGCCAACACCTGACCATGATTTTGGGGTCACCTTATTTTTTGAGAACATACAATGCTTAAATTTTGGAGGCTTCAAAGTTAGTGCTAAAAATAGTATCAGACAAGACTGTCACACTAGTAAAGAGCCATGTGAGAAATGCTTGGGGTATAAGAGATTGATAATGTACTTTAAAACCTGGGCTTCAGATAGAGTGAAGAAGCCATTTGTAAAGTATTCAAAGGGGTACCTCAGGGGTACCTCAGTTCAAAATGTGGCTTCACATGCAGAATAAATGCTTTCAGGCAATCTCTAAATGATGTGGATATAAATATTGTCAAAGGCTGATTTGTTCCCTGAGCAATCTCAGTTTCAATGGTGAAGATATTTTATGTATTGCGAATGCTTTTGCTCCTAGAACATACACTATTCCTCACGCATTAAGATGTACCATCTCTTATCTCACACCATATTCAAGAATCAACTCAAAATACATTAACGATGTAAACATAAGACCTGAAACTGTAAAAGTATTTGGAGACAACATATGGAGAAACTTCCACAACATTGGTATGGTCAATGATTTCTTAGATATAACCCCAAAGCCCCAAAGCACTGGCAACCAAAGCAAAAATAGACAAATGAGATTGCATCAAACTAAAAAGCTTCTGCACAGCAACAGAAACAATGGAGTGAAGAGACAACCCACAGACTAGGAAGAATATTTTCAAATCATATATCTGATAAGGGGCTAATATCCAAAATAGGTAAGGACTTCAAACTACTCAATAACAAGAAAACACATAATCCAATTAAACATGGGCAAAGGACCTGAATAGGCATTTATCCAAAGAAGACATACAAATGGCTAACAGGTACATAATAACTGCTCAGTGCCTCTAATCATTAGGGAAATGCAAGTTAAAACTACAATGAGATATAATCTCACATCTGTTGGAATGGTTATCATAAAAAAAAGAGAAAGACAACAAGCATTGGGAGGATCTATAGAAAAAGAAAGCCTTGTACACTGTTGGTAGTAAATTAACACAGCCATTTTGAAAAATAGTATGAGGGTTCTTCTTCAAAAAGCTAAAAATAAACTGCCATGTGATCCAGCAGTCCTGGTTCTGGATGTGTATGCAAAGGAAAGGGAGTCAGTCTGTTGAAGAGACATCGGGACTGCCATGGTCATGGCAACATTATTCACAATAGCCAAGATGTGGAAACGACGTAAGTGTCCATCAGTGGATGAGTGGAAAAAGAAATACTGTTCAGCCTTAATAAGAAGGAAATTCTGTCATTTATGACAACATGGATAAATCTAGAGAACATTATGCTACATGAAATAAGCCAGACACTAATACTGCATGATAACAGTTATATGTGGAATCTTAAAAAGTCTAGCTCCTAGAAGTAGAGAGTGATGGTTACCAGAGGCTGGAGGTACGGTGGATGAACGGGGATAAGGGAAGTGTTAGTCAAAGGGTACAAAGTTTCAGTTAGACAGAAGGAATAAGTTCTAGTGATCCATTGTACAGTATGGTGACTATAGTTAGTAATGATGTATTATATCTTTCAAAAGTGCTAAAAGAGTAGATGGTAAATGTTCTCACTACAAAGAAATAGGTATATGAGGTAATTGTACCTCATAATCGATACAATTATTATTTGCCAATTAAAAGTAAACCTTAAAAAAATACACCCACTCTTGTGGTCCTCAATCAGGTGCAATGAGCATTAATTAAGGAGATGAAAAAATCAGACTCTCATTACATTCCTGTGAAAGGCAGATAATATACAGCATAAACCCATTTTAACCAGAAAGTTAATATAACCATTAGTTCATTGAATACGCATTAATTGAAGGCTTAACAGGTGTCAGAGAAATTCCAGATGTTGGAGATACAGAGATAGAACCCTTATTTTAAGAAGAGCTAAAAAAAATCTGTGCAGAATCTAGTGCAGAGAATAGATAAACTGGTAACCCAGGGTTAGAAGTAGGTGGCAGAAATGTTTGTTTTGATCTGCAGAGTTTAAATATATATATATAAATAGAGACACTTTCTCTCCAATTCTGAATATTTAGAATTTTCTTGAAAATCTGACGTTGGGTTATTGCCTTGATAGACATGCATTTTTTTAGTCACTCCCACTTCATGGTAAGTGCACCAAACTCACTTTGTTCACTTGTATATAATACTAATGCAAAGGAGAGAATGTGAGAATGAGAGATTTGAAGCATGAGAAGTATTCAACCCCCATGGGAAGGACTTCACATTGCTGGTTGAAGATGGAGGGTAAGCTGAGGATTACTTCCAGATGCTGGAAAAGACTCCCAGCTACCAGTCAGCAAGAAAAAGCCAAACTTAATCCTGCAACAGCGAGAAACTGAATTCAGCCAACAACCTGAATAAGGTTTGATGGTGATTCTACCCCCACAGCCTCCAAATAAGAGCCCAGCCCAGCTAGTACCTCACTTTCAGCCTTGAGAAACTCTAAGCAGGGAACCCAGTTGAGCTCACCTGGGCTTCTGAGCTGGAGAACTGAGGTAATAGATGGGTGTTGCTCTAGGCCACTAAGGTTATAGTAATTTATTACAAAAGTAATTAAAAAAAAATTCAAGCAAGGAAATAGCTAAGGTCAACTTGGGTCACTAGAAACATACAAGTATCTGTAAGTAAAATAGTTAATATAAGAAATGGAATCAGAATGAAAAATATGATTGTATTTAGTTTCTGATTCAGCTCCTTGGATGGGCCATCAAGCTTCATGCATTTATTCTTTTGTTCACTCAGAAAGCATTTATGGTGCACACACTGCATGCTAGGCCTTGGGTTTGTAAAGATACTGATGAAATTAACCTAGATTCAATGTCTTGTCGGTAATAAGCAGTCAATGTATGCTGAACTGAGTGGAATTGTATTAAATGCCTTTAAGAAGCTTCAGTCTGGTGCCTTAAAAATTCTTAAGCTATATAGTAAATAAATGCCTGTATCTTCATAGCCCTAGCCACTTCATTGACATGCTCTGTTTTGATCACTTTATTATCATTTTGTATATTTTTTGTATATAAATTTGTATATTTTCTACATACCTTTATTTACCTTGTTTACTACTGAACATAGAAATGACATAGTTTAATTCTCCTCTCCTCAATGTAGGTATGATTTTGTGTGTGTCATTGGAAATCACAAATACCATTCTTACAGTTGACCACTAAATTAATGGACTGGATAGACAAGGGTCCCTTGTCTGCAGCTTGTTCCTGTGCCTAAAATTCACAGCAGACATTAGGCCATGGGTCACTGTCTCTTATAGTGTTTCTTGTCTGTGCTCTCCAGTCACCAAACAGAATATGAATACCTTGAAGAGGCTCTTTCTCACTCACAGCTGTTTACTCACCAGTGCCTAGTGAATAGTAGGGTGTCAATAATTATATGTGTACAGATTAACTTGCTAATCAAATATGGTAAATAAATTTTACCATAAACACATACAAAAGATGTAAAAACTAGAAATAGACACAAGTACTAAGACAATACTTTAATCTCTTTGTTTTGGTGTAGTAGAAAAAGCAGTAGACTTAGAATATTTACAGCAGGTTCATTAATCTATCCATCCACCAATCCATCCATCTATCCATCCATCCATGCAAACATTCAGCATGTCTTAAGCACCAGCCATAAGTGGACACCCTTCTCTTCCTTTTATTTACTGATCGTATGACCTTAGACAAGTCACAATCTGCTTGAATACTTTTTGTTTCCTATAAAGTAATGACAATGATTCCTATCTGTACTTCGCCCTTGAAGTCTAAATGAAATATTCATTTATATGTGTGCAAGAAAATGCTTTGAGAAAAAAGTTCTTTGAAAACTGTGAGATTCTCTACAAAAGTATTAGCATTATGAGTAACATAATTATCACCAGGAATGACCACATTCATGTAAATGAGGGCCAAGAAAATAAAAAAATTTATTCTGTTATATACAAATACATCTTCCTATGGTTCTCATATGTCCTCAGGAAAATGGAAGCTAAATATACATGTCTTTGTAATTTTTGCATGGGGTTTGAGAGAAGAAATCATATGCTGTGTGATGGATAGCAACACATCATGCATTCATTCATTCATTTTACAAACATTAATTGTTCCAAACTATATGCAAAGCTCTTTGCTAGGCACCTTATGTGAAATAAAGTGTTTCGAGAAGGTAACTTAAGGATAAGTCTGTGTTCTTCCAAGTTAAAAAAAAAATCAATTAATCAAATTATTTCAAATATTTTAATATCCCTTATCGTTTTAACAAAATCTGGATTATTGTCTTGTTCCCACTTTTAATCCTGGGTGTTGGCGTCATGTAATGCTGCCTGTAGGTAATATTTTGAGAACACTCCATCTGTGTCAGTAAATGTCAGTACTTTACTTACATTATACAATTTAATATTTGCAACAAACCTAAAGGCATATCTTTCAATTTTACATATTGGAAAACTTTTATGATGTGACCCTGAGGCCAGTCTCTTGGCCACTATTTGGTACTACCTCAGCTTTTGTTGTCTGAATGCCTAGACACATTATATTACATAAAGATTAGTAGCTCAATGATATAATGTGTTAGTGGTGATTGTTCTCTGGATGGAGCTCAGGTCCTAACTTGATCGTAGAAATTCATAAAAGCTTGAATCCTGTAGGCATAGGCAGCTTTCCACGTTGTCTCTCTCATATAACATATTTTCTCAGAATAAAAAAAATGGATCTGTTAGACATGGAAAATATAGTAATGCTTCCAAAAAGCTGAGAAATGTTTCAAAGCATGTCAAGCCAAAGCCTGCAGCAAACTCCTTCTTTGACATGACACAATGACAGCTGTCCCAACATGTCTGTCTCTGTTGTGCTCAACAGTGATGTGGATCATGTAACACCACATGCTTGGGAGGCATGCCGAATTCCAAAGGACCCTGCGTCTTTCCCAACATTTACCCAACATTTACCCCTCACGTACAGATACAATAGTCATATAAGAAATGGTCAGTGTGGCTGAGGTGGGTGGATCACTCGAGGTCGCGAGTTCTAGACCAGCTTGGCCAACATGCTGAAACCCCATCTCTACTAAAAATACAAAAATTAGCTGGGCGTGGTAGCATATGCCTGTAATCCCAGCTACTTGGGAGGCTGAGGCAGGAGAATTGCTTGAACCCAGGGGGCAGAGGTTGCAGTGAGCCGAGATCACACTACTTCACTCCGGCCTGGGGGACAGAGAGAGACTCCATCTCAAAAAAAAAAAAAAAAAAAAGAATAAATGAACAAGAGACAGCAGGAGAGGACAGAAATGTAGGACTGTAAAAAAAAAGAGAGAGAAAGACAAAAAGAAATGGTCAGTGTGTCATACTTCAAATGGGAGAGAATTTTTACTTATAAGAGGGAAATTCTTCTTAGCTGAATATTATAAAAATCAGATGTGATGTTCTACTTTACATTAAGTAGAGTTTTCATTGACATCCATGACCGAGAGAGTAGAACGGATAAGAGTCACAGGGAAGATGACTTTGATGGAACTGGAACTGAGATGTGCTGAGAGGATGTTATCCATCAAGACCCTCATTCTGAGCCTGCTCCAGTTGTTTCCGATACAGATTGAAGGACTGACCCTGAAGTTTTTACAAGCACAAGAATAACATAGGTTCGGAAGGCTCATTCATAACTAATGTGTAGTCTGATGATCTGCTGAAATATGCTCATGTGACTTGCAAGAAAGCCAAAAGTAGCCCTTGTTGTTTCATGCGTTGAGTCATCTAGAAGTGCTGGACAAAGTGATTTGGTGTATTTACCATTGTAATTAGAACTGCTGTGTCTCTAAGATCTTCTTCTATATGGAAATATGTGTATTACAACCTAGAACAATGCAGAAAGGTAAGTCTAGATTTAGAAGGGGACCATTACTGTCACTGTCCTATTTCCTGTCATTGGTATGGTTTCATGCCAAGAATCTCTTTCCATGTTGGAAGAAGGTCCAATAAACTGGAGATCAGAGGATCTTGACTCATCCCACACTGCTACCAATAAGCCATGTATAATCTGTTATGTTTCTTCATCTCCTCCACTAATAAATGAGAGTTTGGAAATTTTCTTCCAAATCTAGAAATCTAGAAATTATTTTCTCTGAAGCTTACATTTCTTTTCATCCGTGGACACCTTCATGCCTTTAGCTATTTGTTCACGTCCCTTTTATCTTGAACCTGATTCAAATGCTGTAATAAGTCTTCAAACACCCATGCTCTTGTACAAAGACTTTAGTGTTCAACTAGGACACACCATATATTTTTCAAGTTACTGAATCTTTGGAAACAAAGCAGGGTCTAGGAGATATCAAATGTGTGTAGGATTTTTATTGGAAGGGAGAGGAATAAGAGCAGACCTGTGATTGTTACAGACTATTTGAAGAGGTCTTTGTGTACAAAAGCAGAAGCGGAGCTAATTTCCTTGTGCTTCCTATTATTATTATTTTCTATATTTTAAACTATCATTGTTTCATTGATTCAATGGTAAATCTGTTTTAAGTTTTTTGAAGTGAAAAAGAAGTTTGTGTTATAAAAGTTCATTGTTAATTGGCAGGACAAAACTAAGAACATAAATATCAATGATGATAAGGCATCCTTAACAAGAACCCATACTACTGAAGTACAAAATAATATATATTCAACCATTTAATGGGTTGAGGAAAATTTTAGTTATTTATCATTTTTTTAAAAAAACTTGTTTAATTACAAAAGGAAGTATATTAGTCCACTTTCGCACTACTATAAAGAACTGCCTGAGACTGGGTAATTTATAAAGGAAAGAGGTTTAATTGACTCGCAAGTCAGCATGGCTAGGGAGGCCTCAGGAAACTTACAATCACGGTGGAAGGCAAAGGAGAAGCAAGGCACCTTCTTCACAAGGTGACAGGAAAGAGAATGAACTCAGCAGGAACTACCAATGGGGATTACAATTCAAAATGAGATTTTGGGTGGGGATATAGCCAAACTGTATCATGAAGACTTTTGGAAGTACTTCTGAGTAAAAGAAACAAACAAAAATCCCAAGTTTTTAGATGTTGCCACAAGGTGGTGTGAAGAGTCCAGTTTAGCCTCGTTTTTTCGTAGCAAGGAGGGAATAATGGAGATTAGAAGGGTAAAGTGCAGCCTCAGAGGAAGTAAAGCAGAGAAGTGGCACAGTGGAAGTGGGAGCTGGGAGTAGGAGGTGTTTGTAAGTTAAGGAATTGGGATGGACCTGTAGTATGTTCTTCAGAGGCTGAGTTCCTCCCTTTCTTCAAGACAACAATGCTCCTTGTGGCATCTCTTCCTCTTTAACTGATATGAATCCCTTTTTTGTTTTTCTAAAGTGTCCTGAAAGATGACTTGTTTTTAGAAGTAACCACACAATACATACACCCTACAGCATGCAACTTTTCTTCTTTAGCCATAAAACATTTTTGAATTAAGAATTCATGAATATTTTTACAGAATGTGAACTGTTCGAGGACTAAAATCTATAAGCAATGATTCATACAGACTGCCTATCACTGATAAGTATTATACCTTTAATTCACATTTCTCTCTCCTTAACTTGAGAGAATTGGAAAAGTATGAAAAAGTATAGTTATATCAAAAGGATATCCCACAGGCTTTAGCTTGATGTAGTTGGAAGAGCATCCTTGTTGAGTGTTTCAACATTTTCCATCTGGGCTGTCAACATGTGTTGCCCAAGCAGGGCAAAATTGGAGAAAACAAACCTGGAAAATCCCCTGCAGGGTACTGATTTTCCTTTTCCCAGAGAAAAGTTTGGGCATGAAAGGAAAGCCCTGCTGTTCTTACTGAAAGTCACATTCTTTGGAATGGTTGGTTTTTCTACTGGTTTGCAGATCTGAGAGTAAGCCAGTCCAAAAAGGCACTTAGAAAACTTTATTTTCATGGAAAACATTATTCATGCCCAGGGCAAGTTCTCCTCTGTAAGATTGTCATTACAGGGGCATTCCTCAAGAAGCAATTTGTATATCACTTTTGAGTGAAAGAGCTGCCTAATATATAAATATTCATTTATTCTCAGTTCGATACTAGTTTCTGATTGATCTTAAATGCCAGTGCTTTAGGAGCTGGTAATGGATACTATAGCCCCCTTCTGAGTTTTTTTCCTACTGGAAAAATGAGCCAGTATCCTCATGACTGCTTATGTGGTAGGTACAGCAACATAAGCACCAAAAGAAAAGTAAATCAAAGTTCCCTTGGTATTTTAAAGAGAGGGTTCATTACGTTTAGGAAAGGTCTTTGCAGGAAGCAGAATTATAGATGGGGAAAGAATATTGAGCACCTGTCGTGACTCAGTTTAATACTGAGATTCACAATCCTGTTTGCAATAAGCAATGTTAACAAAAACCAGCATTAGCTGAGTCTTTAGTATGTGCTAGGCATCATTTTATGGACTCTACATATTTAATCTTCACAGAAGCCCCATGAGTTAGGTGCTACTATTATCTTTATTTTACAGATAAGACAACCATACCATACAAGGGTTAAATGACTTGCCTAAAAGGCACACAGCTGCTAAGTGGCTGAGTCAGGATTTGCAAACAGCTAGGCCTGGTCTCTTATCCACTGCATGATACAAGCTCTCATTTGAATGCTGTAGATAAATATAATTGTAAGGTATAATATAAAGAAACTCATTGCATCAGCACCTAATCTACTAAGGAACTCATCTGTTTGGCAATCTTATGTATTTGAAATACAGTTATAAACCAGGTGGGGGAAAAACAGCATGTGAGCGGATAAAATACACACCAAATCAAAGCACCAAAGAACAGGTATAGTATTCTTGGGAGGGTATAGCTGGCCCTTACCTCAACTATATTTGCCATTAATTAGCATGTACACTGCATGTACCTGTTATTATTGTATCACATAATTTCTCTGTTGTTACTGTAGACAAAAGTGGTTTCCAAATCCAAGGAAATTCAGATCTGCTTTCATTGACATCTGTATTCAGGGACATCTATACAGCAGGGAATGAGTTTTCATTGGGTCACTTAATGCAAGAGCCCAAATCCTTATCAATGTTAATGAAACCTAGGAAAAACATAGCCTTGGACCAGAGTTCATTAAGAAATGTTCATGCTGGTGACAATAAGTCATGAAAACAATATCAAACCACATTTGATTATTGGTTCAAGAAAAAGAAAGCATAAAATGTTGTATGGAAAGATCTCTGTTCAAATTAGCTAATCATTTTGAAACCGATAAGTAGTACTTTGGGGAGAAAACACCCTCTTAGAACCAAAACTCATCTATCCATAGCAACATTCTTTGAAGTGTCCAAACAGTTGAAGTTGTTTTGTAAGATATTGTGACTCCTGAAACAAAAATGCTGAGTGCGCTGGCCTTGCATGGGTAGAGTCGATGCCTGTTGGGCACACAGTACCATCACACAGAGTGGGGCGGTGAGCAGGAAGGGGCCCTTCAGTGTGAGTGTGGCTTACAACACCCAGTCTGGAAACAGGACCAATGGAAATTGTTTTCTCTGTCTACAGAACTTAAACGTAGCCTATTTTACCATAATAGATGTAAAAAATTGAATATGATTCACATATTAGCAAATAAAGGTGCACAAATTATTTTTCAGTTAAGGGCTAGGGGTCCAGAGGTATCTCACCAACACCTGATAAAGTTTTAACTAAAATGCTGACTCTTTAAATAATGGACCAGAAGTCCTTGCCTGAGACAAAAAAAATAAATGGGCACCTTTTCCTTCTTTATCTTAAAAACAGCCCTCTTTTTTTTACTTTAAAAACAGCCCTCTATTCAATAGAACTGTTGATTTTAGTAGTTTATCTGCTGTTGCATAGGAATCAAAGTGTGGAAGACATCCCCTAAGCATCCTGCCTTATCTCACATAATTAGGCTATACTCTCAGTTTTGTAAAATTAGCACTTCTTTACTGATAGCATCAATTGCATCAAAACAGCTAAAATCAGTTTTATCCTGCTTTTTTCATAATAACTTTATCCAGCTTTAAAAACAACAGTTAAATGATGTCACCCCAGGGAGCTTCCATGGTAAAACAAGAATGAGCAGGAACCACTTATTACAATATTCATTTATATATGATGAGACCACCTTACTATTAAGCTGAATATTACGCCTAGAATACATAGTAAGCCTTTTTGCTCTGGAGAAGAGATCCATGTCAACAAACACTAAGAACCTAGTATGTATTCATCCCTATACCATACATAGAGAATACACTATTGAGGAAAAGAGAAAAGATGGATCTCAAGCAACTCCGATTCTAACAAGGAGGCAGACATAAAACTGTCTAACAAACAATATGGAAAGTGCTATAGAAGCACAATAGTGCCAGGAAGGAAGGGGTGCAGGTGCACAGAGGGAAGCGTGTTACCCTCTGGGCAGGGAGTGGAGAGGGAAAGAGGGGAAAGGATGGAGCAATGGTTGGGGAGGGTAGCATAGATATTAAGATTCCTAGCTCTGGAATCATTCAACAGACCCACACTGCAAGCCAAGCTCTACTACTTATTAGTTAGTGAGCCTTGAGCAAATTATTTATCTTCTTCGTGCTTTTTCTGTAAAATGGGAATAATAATAGGACTTTCCTACTTGTGCTGTTTTGAGGATTACATGAGGTGGAAAATAGTAGTCCAGTGCCAGCAGACAGTTGGCCTTGATAAATGCTAGCCAAAAATGAAGAAGAAAGAGGGCTAATCTGGTAGGGGAGAGACACCTAAGGTTGGTTAAAGAATGGCTAGGCAGAAAGGGGACAGACACGACGTTGAAAAGTACGTGGGGGTATTACTTGGAAAAAGCAAAGTGTACATAGGAACTTGGGTATAGAGCGTATCATGGATGTGAGGAGTAATAGAGTGGGGATGAATTAATACTACAGGTGAAAGAAAAAGTTTGGTACATTGCCACCCCCCTCACAATTAGGAGAGAGAAAATACGATGAAAAAGAGAATAACTTACGTGCTAGAATAATACCCAAATACCTAGCACTGTCTGGATATGAAATCGGTACTTAAAGTGAAATAAGAATTGGGTTTACTCCAGTGTAGCAGCTATAAATCTCAGGCTGCCACGCGGGCTGCTCATGAGACCTATCACCGGCATCTGACATGGCGGAGCGTCTCTTTCACACCTACTTCACGTGCGTTCCAGGACGCCACACTTTCTTGGTATTCTTCCCACTCCACTGTTTGTTAGCTGGGTCTGAGTCTCTTTATTCAACAAGCTGGTGACAAAACGTTACTGATAGCTGATTTTATAAGGGTCTACCAAAATAATCACTATGGATTTTGAACACGTTCCCCTGGTCCCTTCAGAATTTCCCTACGAAACTACCTACGTATGGCTTTCTTCGCTCTCATTGGCTACTCTGCCATCACTGGTACCATCCATGAATTGTCTCATCTGTTGTCCTCTGTGCTCTGGAACAGCATCTCTCTTCTTTCAATGTTACCTGTGGTCTTCCGTCATGCCAAACCAAGCCATATGAGGTGGAATTACAAAAAGCAGAATGATTAGATGATGAAGATGTGCCATGGAGTGCAGATGCAGAACCATTAATTTCCCGTGGGGTAGGCTTTTCACACTGGACCAATAGGCCTGAGAAACTAGCAGTGGACTGTAGCTAGACCATCTCAAAAATTAGCCACAATTTTGGCTGATTTATATCTTCCACAATGAAGTCACTTACTGGTATATTAGCAGATTTATGATGATAACTAAAATGACTACTATTAGACATCTATTATATACCAGGCAGCAAATCTCTTTTTTATTTGCTGCATTACGTAACTTAGCACTCCCACTGGTCTCTGGATTTGGAGGTTAAGATGCATAGTTTTATAGAAAAACATTTCTTGGCACCCAGACAGCTTTTAGTTAATTGCTTTTAGACAGAGATCTTTGAAGTCAGTTAAGGGGTTGGACTAGTTTCCTATTGTTGCTGTAACAAATTACCACCAACTTTCATGGCTTAAAACAATACAGGTTTACTATCTTAAAGTTCTGGAGCTCAAAAGCCTGAAATAAGTCTTCTGGGCTAAAACTAAGGTGTTGGCAGAGCTTGGTTCCTTCTGGAAGCTCTAGAGGACACTCTATTTCCTTGCCTTTTCCACCTTCCAGAAGCCTCCTGCATTCCTTGCCTCATGCCTCGTTGCTCCACTTTCAAGCACATTACTCCAACCTCTGCCTCTGCCATTCTCCTCTCTCTGACTTTGACTCTCACATCTCCCTCTTATGTTAATTCTTGTGATTACAATGGATCCACCAGGATAATCTCCTGCTCAAGATCCTTAACTAAATCATATTTGTAAAGTTTTTTGCCATATAAAGTAGCATATTCACAAGTTCTTGGGATTAGGACATGGAAATCTTTGGAGGGAGGCATTGTTTTGTCTATGACAGTGTCTTATAATGAAACATTAAAATATAGTGTTCAGCAGACCAATACTACCTGATAGAAACCATAAGAAAGTAGAAGCTTCCCATAGTTTAACTTTCATTGAGCAGCAACTCTGTGCCAAGCTTTATATTACTTGTTGAGAATATAAAACAATAATTGCAGTAACAAAACAATAACACAACTACCAATGTGGGAAGTACTTGTAGGTGCCAAGATATGTTGAGATAAATTATCTCTACATCTCACAAGAATGCTAAAAGGTTTCTGACCTCATTTTGAATTAATTACTTCTATAAAGACCCTCTCACCAAATAAGGTCACAATACTGAGGATTAGGAATCTAACATAAGAATTTTGGGGGAAATAACTCAATCCATAACAGACATTAATACCAACATCCCCACTTCACAGCTAAACCTCTTTGAGCACATTTGACTGTCTTCTCTTAAACCCTCCATCTCTTTTGATGACATACATTAGCTAATTAAGGGCAGCTGTCCGCTGGCGCAGTGGAATAGAAAGAATACCAAGATATTCTCTAATTTTACTATTGCATAAAATAAGGCTCATAATGGGTAAAGAAGCAATTAACTGCAGGGCAGGAATTTAAATACGGATCTTGTCACTTCAAATCGTAGGCCCTTTGAACTAAAATATATTGCCTATTTCCCCCACTCCCATTATTCCTCAAGATACTTGAGGGCTTTTCCCATGTCAGTCTTCATAAAGTACTACTTGTTTTCATTCATTCAGCAACTCACTGTGCATTGAGAGGTAGATTCCCCAGATTTGCCCTCTGTCCTCATAGAAGTTAATTCTCTTGTCTTCTTCCCTTTCTTTAATTTACTAGAAGTCTAAAATATAAACATATCTTTCACTTTTTTGGAACATTTGAATGCTAAAATCATTTTGTCCTAAAAGAAAGGAAAAAAGTTTTGTAATTGCTCATGAGTCAGGCCCGAGTATATTGTGGTATAAGTTTTACTGTTCAAAATAAGACTTGAAGTCATAAGGAGTGATTTGGAGAATAATGAAGTAAGGAAGAATTTCTTTCTGAACTAGAAAGAGATCTCCCTGGACAGATCCAGTGGGGATGATTTAGCAAGGTGTGTCTGTACAAGAACATTAGAATCCCATTGAGATGGAATTTTCTTCTGACCCAATGGATGGAGACTTTGTAAGGGAATTAGCATGATTTGTACATAATAAAGAAACGGATTATTTCTAGAGCCTAGGACTTATAACTGCTACATTTAAATAGTTAACTGATATTGACCAAGGAGGTGGTATGTGCTCAGAAAAGTCCTGGGCACTCTGACACAAACTAAGCAAATAATTTGTTATCTTTTACTTGATGTTTGATATTCTAGATGGAAGTTGATATGATAATGCACTGAAAGGATGCAGGATTTTTCTTGGTTGCTTTGCCAGCCAGGGGACTCCAGCCAGGGACACCCCTGCCTGGGCTTCCCTCAGTCACACCACTTGCCACAAGAAGTGCCCCGTGCACACCGTCTGCCAGGGCCGAGTCTTGCTTGCACACTGGCTCAGCTCAGGGCTGACTGGGCATGCCCCAGCCTGCTGTGTTATAGCATGTACTCATGTTCAGTGGTTCCTAAGCTCTTGTCCCACATCCAAGAAGAATGAGGATATGCTGACAATTGAAGATAGAGGAGGGCAGAGAAGAATTTTTTGAGCGATGGCACAGTTCTCAGCAGAGAGGGGTGTGGGGATGGTCTCTCCCACAGTGTGACTGGGTCCAGGGCCTTAATGGATTCAGAATAGGGGAATATATGCTGATTGGTTTGTGAGTATGCAAAAAAAAAAAAGGCACCAGTCAAAAGTGGGTATGACAGTTTAAAAACCAATTAGGGAAGGGTAGGTATATGTGAAATAGGTGAAAGTTGGGGATCAATCACAGGAAAGTGTGCCAAACAGGAAGTTTGACTTGTAACTTGGCTTTCAGGCTTTAAACTGTCTTTGGCTTAGAGGTGGGGTTTCACTGGGGACCTGCCCCTACCTGCCTAGGCATTTGTCTGCCTCCTGCTGCTATCAAAACTGTGATTTCACTTTAATTGGAATTGTACTTGCTTGTGTTAAAAACAAATAAACAAAAAAACTCAAAACCCAAAAACCCTTATGCCTGAACGTCTGAAATATAAAACTTGAGGAGCAAATTATTTTTCAATTAGCCACGTTCATTGGAGTATTATTTGTTCTTCATTAGCTAATGTATGTCATCAAAAGAGATGGAGGGTTTTAGAGAAGAGAACCAATGTGCTCAAAGAGGTTTAGCTGTGAAGTGAGGATTTTGGTATTAAAGTCTGTTATGGGTTGAATTGTGTCCCCCCAAATTCTGATGTTAAATTTCGAATCCTCAGTATTAGATTGTGACCTTATTTGGGGAGAGGGTCTTTATAGAAGCAATTAATTCAAAACGAGGTCATTATGGTGGGCCCTAATCCAATGGGACTAGTGCCCTTATTAGAAGAGAAAATTCTGACACAAACACAGGGAGAATGCCACATGAACATCAAGGCAGAGAGAGGCGTGATATGTCTGCAAGACAAAGAATTACAAAGGTTTCAGCAAAACCACCAGAAGCAG
This sequence comes from Macaca fascicularis, assembly GCF_037993035.2. Classification (NCBI taxonomy): domain Eukaryota; kingdom Metazoa; phylum Chordata; class Mammalia; order Primates; family Cercopithecidae; genus Macaca; species Macaca fascicularis. The sequence continues at coordinate 36,217,394 of NC_088378.1, read as the reverse complement.
ATACAGGCATGGAACAGATTCTTCCTTACAGCCAGAGAGGGAACTAGTCCAACTGGGACCTTGGAGTTGGACTTTTAGCCTCCAGAACTGTGAGACAAGACATTTCTTTTGTTTAAGCTATTCAGAGTACCATGTGTAGTACTTGGTTACAACAGCCTTACCAAACCAATATAATAGGTGAATGATCTAGAAAGGAACAACTTATTTAAGAAAATCCTGATAAGTCTCCAAAACCCTGTTCCAAATCATTCTAATCCAGCATTTAAAAACTGTCTCCTGTTTTGCTGTCAAATTTTATGGTTACCATCCCATCCTGTGGCAAAACTCTAGGCCTTGGATTTTCAGATACAAGTCCTAGTGGTATACAAAGCCACTGATTGTTCTCTGTGTACTACCTAAATCACTTTACTTAGCTGTACTGGTCTTAGTGACATAAGCCTTGGAACCTAGGCAAACTATAGCAACTGCAAAACATTAACACATGTAAACAGATTGTATCTTTAAAAAGGCTAACAGCAAAACAAATGCTAATTGGGCTGTTTAATTTCAGAGCAACTAAAATTTTATACTTAATCTGCAGATTATAATAATGATGTCACTGTTTTCTTTACAAAACAACCTATTATTCCATCAAAGTAGCCAAATCCGTTAATGACTTTAAGAAGGAACATACGGATTAGAGTGATTCAGTATTTTCATATGGGAAAATTTTGTTCATCTGAGAATAAAATATTAATGGCACATAAATAAGATTTTCTAAATCTTGCTAGTGGAAACAACTTGAGCCATTTTACTTAATTTTCTGAAGATAATTTGATTCATTGGATGGTATTCAAGATGCATGCTATGCAGGACAGAAGAGCTTTAAAAATGCAAAAGTTAAACTCCAAAAGTTGCATTTAAAATAAATTGACTTCTCTATAATCCGTATAACATAATCACAACAATGATAAGCATGGGGAAAAAAATTAAAAATGAATAAGATATTCCCTAGCTTTAAGAAATGTTTGGTTTATTGGAAGCGATGAACTATTGTATTCAGAGTTATAATTCAGAGAAATCAGTGCTACAGTAGGACTGAGAATGGGTATATTATGGTTTCCCAAACCATAGTCCAATCTATTATAAACTCAGTATTCTTTCTTTTAGCATAGAGGATATCAAGTGGTTAAGAAAATCTTTAGAATGTTAACTGTTATGATCCTTGGTCTGGGAAAATTTGAGAAACATCTCCTATAATGTGTGTCAAGATTGATTATGCATTTCCTGCTACCTGCTAATTCTGCTCTTGCAATGATTTCTCCTAGTCTCACCGACCAGTATTATATCAGGCTATTCATCCTGGACATCAGTTCAAAACTGGCAACAGTTCTGAATTTCTTCCAGAAAAGGCTGTACAGATTAGGGAGTTTCATTACTGAAGTACAGAGAACAAAACCCTAAACTCTGTATAAACTTAGAGGTTAATCATTGTCATATATAATTCAGCATTTCTACCTGAATCTTCAGTATCACAAGAATTATGTCAGTTCTTTACCATTTCAGCTTTGATACGTACATGAAACCAAACCCTCTCCTCTTGTTCCTACTGTACTGTGACAATTGTTTATGCTACAGAACTGGGAGTCATTCTAGTTTCTTGTTGGGAGACAGTTTTTCATGGGTATCTCCAATTTCTGCAAGTCTTGCAAACAAGACACATTGTTGTAAATTATCTTTACAAGGATATCTGTAGAATGAAGAGCCTTGATGATAGAGGTGGTATCTTTCTCTGTAGCAAAGTGGAAATTTCCTTACAGTCTTGGAAGATAGAGTAAATCCCTCTAGAGAAAAAGGGCAGGCATGTTTAATGTTCATGTTGAAAGTTTTGAGTCCCCTAAACTCAGGGTTCTTTTTCTGTCATAAAATCTACTGTGTGAGCAAGTGTCATCCAGTTTTATTTTTCTTTTTTTTTTTTGTAATGCCCTGTGTTACAGGGCATTTTTTGTAATGCCCTTTTTTTTTGTAATGAACCTGTGATTAGCCAGTTTCACCTCATCAAAGTGCAAAGAAAAGGGGCTGGCAGCAGTCACTCAAAGGAGGGAAATCCAACCAAGATTCCTACCTGAAATCAAAGGACATGGAGCCTTAGGAAACTGGCACAAAAATGCAGATACTCTGGCTGCTGCTATTGCTATGAGTAATAAATTATATTTTGTCTCTGATCCAAGAGACTTGTGTCTGCTGTCAGCATCCATAAAACTGTAGAAGGCTAAATTGTTAATCTGCAGGTAGAGTATAGACTAACTGTAGTTCTTAACATTTCCCTCACTCATGTACCAATGCCTCTCTCAAACTAGACACAGAACTTATTTTCACATCAGAGCTTTAGAGTTCCTCTTTTTTTTTGAAACCCAGTTTCTGTAGCTACTTAATAGCATCCCTGAGGTCCTCTCGCTCATATTCTTCTCTTCTTAATGGTCCTCAATGTTGCTGCCCAAATGATCTTTCTAAGATAAAAACTGTGCATCATTCTCCTGATAAAATGTTGGGTTGGCTTCCCCAGGAAGGTGACACAAATTCATGGATCACAAATTCTACAGAGTGGCATCAAAGTTTCATGAACAACTCCCCTAACCTAATTCTTCCACTTACCTCCTGGTATCCCCAAAGTATGTACAATATTCCAATCTTAGCAAACTATGGATTCTTCAAATTCCCACTCCTACATTCATGCTTTTGCATATCCCATGGTGGTGAGTGTGAACAGCCCACCACATTCTCTACTCCATCCAGGCCTGATAAATCTTTTTCATCATTCAGGACTCAACTACCATTCTATTCTAAAAAGAAATTACTCCTGACACCCACTTCCCAATCTTACTTAGATATATACCTCTTACTCTTATTGCACCATAAACACATTTCCAGAATTAGATTTATAGAATTGTGTCATAGCTGTTGGTTTCCGCATCCATATTATCTGCTAAGGGAGAAAGTCATGCCTTCCCTCCTTGTATCCTCTGTATATCACACAGTTCCCAGAAAAATGTAGCTGCACATTGATCCTTTCATAGATGCATGATTGAGTACACACTGATGGCTGTTGCAAAATGGAAGCCTGTTCTGGAAAGAGACACACACTCAAGTTAGTAATATGAGGGCTTTTAATGAAGTTGTCTTCAGTATATACAAAATGTAGATCAGCATTTCACTCACCTGTTGATTATGATCATTACTGACCCATCATTATACAAGAATTATAAAATATCATCAAGGAATTAGCCATTCAATAATTTCTTGAGCTCTGTTGACACAGCTGGCCTTGGTCAATGTTATTAACTTTATGCCAGTCAGCTTAAAAGCACTCAAAACAGCCATTGCAACACCTCTACATGAATGAACCCAAGTTTAATAGTAAAAACAGGATCTTCCTGAGTTCCTCTTGTGGGAAATCTGAGAACTGCATCTGAGAAGTATACGATAAAAACACCCACATTTTGCTATTTCCCGTCAGAAGAATATCAACTGTCAGAAAGAAGGAGTGCTCTGTAGCTGCTTCCTAGTGGATTTAAACACATCTCTTTGCTTCCTCCCCCAAAGTTTACACTGCTTTCCCAGGAACAGCAAATCAAAGGAAGCAGGAGCATATCTTATGTGAGGCAGGATGGCCAAATGAGGAAAAGCACAAACAAGAGACCAGGGAGAGTTATGACTTTGGACCCCAGAGAAACAGCACATGCCCTTCCTCACACTCTCTCTCTCCTGTGTATATTTTCATAGCTTCAGTTTCAGTTCACTTAGCAGTCCTGGGAACCAATGCCAAGTGGGAAGATGTGACTCAGTGAAGAACTCTGAAATGTGACAAGGCTTGGCCTCACTACTTCAACCTAGGAGGCAGCTTCACTCACTTCCGAAGGCCATATCATCTCAGATATCAGCCCGCAGGCACACACAGCCTGGTATCCCTCAAACTTGGGCTCCAGGAGGAACCTGTGATTAGCCAGTTTCACCTCATCAAAGTGCAAAGAAAAGGGGCTGGCAGCAGTCACTCAAAGGAGGGAAATCCAACCAAGATTCCTACCTGAAATCAAAGGCCTGTTCTATGGAGCAGGGGTGGACATGGGGACAGAGACTTCCTCCGTGAGACAGCTTTGAAGTTGCCCTTTAGAAAACATGCCTCTTCTCCAAGCTCTGCACACACACTGGGCTGCCACCCACAATTCTACCTCTACCACCCAGAAGAAACCCCCAGGTGGCATGGCTTGTCCTCACACTGAGAACGAAGAGGAGGGCAGTAGGGATGCCCGTGACCTCCCGGCACCGGGCACCATGGAGCTGGTTTCCCGCTGCCGCAGGGAGCTGGTGGGAAGGGTCTGTGCCGAGTTTGAACTGGCATATTTCTAAAGTCTTTTTTGTAATGAAATATTTATGACAGGAAATCAGGTTAGACATTCCTGAAGCTAGCAAGAGTTTAAGAACACACTGTCCTATCCTCCCCCGACATGTAAATGCAGTTAATTTTTTGCAGGAAGACCCAAGCACCTCATTCCTTTACATTTAACCTGAACCACTGAAGGAATGCAAACATTGATGTAGAGCCAGGCCTCTGGTAAGGCATCACCGTATGCGGGCCGCACAAGGAAATCCCCCCTGCCCCCTGAATTGATACTGCAGAGTGAGCTCTGAATAGAAAATTTGTGCATGCTTATGAATATGGATAAAATACATCACTCATGGTCAGGGAAAGGCAAGTAAGATTGAAAACACATATTTTGGATCACAGAACATTCTCGAAAATATATTGAAAAGAAAGTAAACACAGATTGTGTGTGTTCATGTACTGCTTGAAGGACCTTTGGGGAAAAGAGACGTCAACAACTTTTCTTTCCAAACCATTTGGTTTTCCTTGTGCTTTTGAGCACTGAACTGGACCCTCAGGAAAAGAAGAGGGGTCTCATAGAGTGCAGGGTAAGTAGTTTTGCTGGTAGGCGTTGTACCCCTTTCCTGTGGGAGGCAAGCAGTTGACATACTCAAGACAAGTTTGAGTATACCAGGAAGGACTGTGTGGCTTGGGGAAATGTGCTCGTTCATTCCTATTAGCACTTGTTTACTCCTTCAGCCTCAGGATCCTGCTGGCTGCATTTTGTGCTTTCATCTTTTTCTTTCTAGATTATTCATGAACATTAAGACTGCATCTATACTGTTAAGCATTCAGATGAAAACAAAATTTGCCATTTTGTGTTAGAAAAAGAGGGCTGGCCTCTAGCAAAATTAAGAGGAAAATGTCATTTTGAAATGTCATCCCACTTTGATAACTATACTCCACCACATCAGGCCCCTCCCTCCTCTTACAGGAGCCTGAGTCTTCTTACTGTTACCTTCATATGCTCAGAGTCACTCATTTCCGTAGCACCCAAACATGCGTTGCCTGAGTACCCCTGTCTCTTTTACTCTCTTTCACTCATTTCCATGGCACCCAAACATGCACTGTCTGGATACCCCTGTCTCCTCTACTCTCTTTCCCTTCAACTAATCTCACCTGCTCTCCTTCCCAATGCCTTGGGACCCTGTGTTCCAATGTAATATATTTAATTAATCTGATAATGCAGCAGATTATTCTGTGGTTGATTCCAAGTAACATTCCATTTAATAGGGATACTCACGATTTTCATTTCCTCTCCTGCTCACTACCTCATCCTGAGAATCTCCCCAACTCAGAGCATTTAGTGGAAGCAGCCTGAACTGCAAGACACACTGCTAAATTTGATTGGCTCATGCATTGATGCCTGACCAAAAGAAGAGTAATCTATAGTCTGACCATCACCCTATAAAATCATCTGATGCAAAAGACTCTGCCCAAATGGAGACATATTGTGTGCTAATTTTATTATTTCTCAGGGATCTTAAATAAGAAGTCTACCAACTGTTATCATCTGAATTGAGAGGTCATAATGTGAAACACTAAGCGTAGAAGGTTTAGGTTCCAGTTCCCAGGTTCAGTGCACATGAGACCCAACTATGTTGTTTTCTGCTGTAGGCTATCATCGTACCCTGCCCCTGTCCTGGAACTTTCCTCTCAAGCAAGACAGCATAGATGAGAACAAGTGTCTGCTGGGGATTATGCGTTAATTGCAGCAAGGAGTCTGTCTTGTTCATGTCAACCACTGGATTAACTAAGAGTTCTCAGAGTAATTGAATAAGGGAGAAACATCTATGACAACTTCCTGAGTTGAATAAGTCTGTTCCTTTGTTAATGAAAATTCAAATAAGTCAGCTTATGACTCATGGACTGAAACAAGAAATCTATGTATCACTTTCTAACTCTTTAATAATTATAGCCCCATATTCTATAAGACCTATTGTTGACTGCAAATTAACTTTATGTAAAAATGAGATGTTCCTTTGTTGACTTAAGCCAATGACCTCTGCATGAGATAGCCTCAAGAATACAGAGATACTATCTTTTAACTTGTTTTATATGTCATGTGGCCTAGTAGTTATTCCTATGAGTGTTGAGTAAACACCATTTGAAGGTCATGCCAATGCTAATGTTGATGTGTGTGACAATGATGTGGATAGACTTTAAACTTAAGATGGGTCATGTGTAATTGCAGCATAACACTAACTGATGTTCTATTGTCTCTCTATTTTCTGTCTCTCTTACTAGGAAGGAAGATCCATGTAGACAGTGGCTTGTTTGTTACTCTTACATCCCTAATGCCCAGAACAGTGTCTTTAATGTAGTAGACACTTAATAAACATTTGTTAAATGAAAGAATGCTTAAAGATTAAAACAAAACAAAACAAAACAAACAAACAAAAAAACTTGGGTTGGGCGCGGTGGCTCATGCCTGTAATCCCAGCACTTTTGGGAGGCCAAGAGGGGTGGATCATGAGGTCAGGAGATGGAGACCACCCTGGCCAACATGGTGAAACCCCGTCTCTACTAAAAATACAAAAATTAGCTGGGCATGGTGGTGGGCATCTGCAATCCCAGCTACTCGGGAGGCTGAGGTAGGAGAATCACTTGAACACAGGAGGTGAAGTTTGCAGTGAGCCGAGATTGTGCCATGGCACTCCAGCCTGGTGACAGAGTTAGACTCTGTCTAAAAAAAACAAAAATGTGAAGAGGAAGTCATTTCCTCTTCCTCCAAACTTCAGTGTTTGACCTATTATAGACTGTGTTTTTCTCCATGCTATGCCAGACTCACTTCTTCTTGACATTAGTTCGTGACTGCTGTTACCCCAGATTTTAATGAATGGTTGACCCACTTGGTACAATATTTTTTTTGATAATGTGGTATTTTTGGAAGGCACACACCTGATAATATTTCTTATTCCTGACACTGATGTGGTAACTATAAAAACACACCCCAAATATATGCTCTTGTTATTAAGTAATTTGTCAGTGTTTGAATAGGGCACAGGGAGGATGTTTTGGTAGGATTTAGGAGTAGAAAAAGCAAAATCAACTGTCCATGTTCCTCTCTCAGATCTGCCTTGTGAATGTATAAATAAATATTGTACATTCACACACACACACAAAACACACACAGCATGTAAAAATAAATAGATAATTAGAAAAACCTGGCATGTACCTCAGTTTAAGAAGGCTAACATTTCTACAAAACTCTTTGGAAAACTGAGGGAGAATTATCTTCCAAATTGCTTCAAGGTTACTTGGAAAGTATCTATATAAGAAAAATGGCTTAAATATTGAATTCAGATCAATTTTCTGTGAGTTTAGTTTTTCTAGGAGAGAAAAACCAGTCAAGTAATGATTTATCAGATTTTCATATTTTGTTTTACTGTTGTTTGTGCCTAACATTCTCTCTTGACAAAATTTACTAGACTTCACTTGTTGTGCAGCAACCCCAGAAAAGAAATAAAGAGCTAATATATATGATTGTTGCAACAAATCAGTCTTACTGAATATCACTGTTTCTCTCCATTGTTTGGAAAAGTATTTAGAAGTAAGAGGACAAGCATTATTTGAAGCTGGGAAGTGAAGATTCACAAGTAAGTGAGAATTGTTTAAGTTATTTTACTTGTTTGTACAAATGATGTGCATATGTTACGTGCTTCCTGCAAATATTTGCAGCATGGACTCTATCATCTTTGTGGCTGTGAGTATCTCCAGACATTTCATGGCCAGCTCACCTTATAGCTTTTTGGCATCAAAAGGTATCAATCAATACGTTATCAACTGTGACAAATTCTTATCAAATATCATATTTACTCTTTGTTGGTAGAAAATAAAATTTTCTAAAAAACAAAGAAAGCCAAAACTTCCAATTTGAAATGGACAACATTCAGGAATCATGAAGTGCATGACTGCCGTTTGACTTAGTCATCTCAGGGACTGCAATGTTCAGCCAGGGGAGAAATGGTTGCCTAACTGGTAACCCATAACCATGTTGACCTATTTATTAACTTCTTAGTGTTATTATTTGATACTTTTCTTTACTTTCTGTGCTTTTTTCATTAAGCTCTGTTCTATATTTGTAAATAGATCAGATAACCAAACTATCATTAAAAAATGTAAGTAGAAAGTTGTAAAGGGAATTAATCCTCTTATACATTTTCAAAACAATAACCAAACAATCTTCAAAATTTTTAATATGACAGAACCAAAGCTTCCTATATAATCACTAGACTATACACTTCATAGTGGTAGAAAGAATGGAAATCTTGTTTACTGCAGAATACCAAGGGCCTAGCACAGTGCCTGGCATGTAGAAATTGCACAACATACACTTGTTGATAGACTGGAACATAAGGAATATGTTTTGGCAGAAAAATCAGTTCAGAAATATATTCTTAGCCAAGGGGAATGCCAAGCACAAGCAGTGCTAACCAGAAAAAGTGCTCTTCAGGGAAATGATAAAAAACACATACATAATTTAGAGAAGTAAACACCTTAAAAAATTTTAGTAGAAGCTTCTATGTCCAACACCATTTGAAGAATTTTACAAATTAGAAGTCAATGTTGGTCGGATACAGGCTCACGCCTGTAATCCCAGCACTTTGGGAGGTCAAGGTGGGCGGATCACGAGGTCAAGAGATTAAGATCATCCTGGCCAATATGGTGCAACCCTGTCTCTACCAAAAATACAGAAGTTAGCTGGGCGCAGTGGTGAGTGCCCGTAGTCCCAGGTACTCGGGAGGCTGAGGCAGGAGAATCGCTTGAACCCAGGAGGCAGAGATTGCAGTGAGTGGAGATCACACCATCGCACTCTGGCCTGGCAACAGAGCGAGACTCCATCTCAAAAAAAAAAAAGGTTAGTGTTTTCAATAAACCCAGAGCCCGAACAGTTGTTTACAGCTTTTCAAATGTGCAAAGCAGAAAAGGCCTGAAGAATCAGCATCATTGCAGGGACTATTCTTATGGCCCCACTCTCAAGGAATAGACAGAGAAGTACCATGAAGCAGAGCAGCCACAATGACAAGAACAAAGCCAATACACAAATATAGGTTGCAGACACAAAAGGCCAAGGATTTATGTAAATCAATATGAAATGGAACAACTCTGGGGTCATCAACATCTAATCATAATTGATATGAGCTTACTTTTTTTTTTAAAAAATTGAAATTTTCATACACAGTAATAGGACTCAGATGTAAGATAGAAAGTGAAAGATAAGATTGATGAGCTTTAATTGTACAGCAATGGTGCTTCCTTGGAGGGTTTGGGCAGGGAATGGAGATGGTAAGATGAGTTTTGAAAGGTTTGAGAAGAAATGCAGGGAGGACACTCACAGGATTTCTGTCTCCCAGTCTATAAATAGAACATTATCCATTACCTAAGAAGACTTTTGAGAGCCCTTCCAGAATGCTATGTCCTTTCCTCTTCAAGCAGAAGTTAACTACTGAGCTGCATTTATGGCTGCTGTTACTTAAATCTGGGCAGGGGTTTGTGATAGCCCCAATCAGTGTAGTATGGGGAAATGACACTATGTGGCTACTGAGGCTAGGTCATGAAAAGGAGGTAGCTTCTGCTTGACTCTTTCTCTCAGGATGCTTGCCTTGGGAACCCAGGCTTCATTTGTGAAAAAGCCAGGCCACAGGCAGAGGCCATGTGCAGGCTGAAATCTTCTGCTAACCTACTGGCTGAGACCAGTAGGAAGCACCAGACCTGGGAGTGAAGGAGCCTCCATATGACTCCACATCACAGCCCATCTTCCAGCTGAGGCCCCTGACATCATAGAACAGTGTCCTTCCTTTCCTCCTGCAAATTCATGACCCACAGAAATTGTGAGAGATAATGAGTGGTAATGTCTGTCTTAACTCCTCTGTTTTGGGGTAATTTGTCATGCAACAACAGATAACGAATGTTCTACCTTACCGTATGGTTTTTCTCCTTTTCTAATATATGGCTAAGTTTTGCATGCTTTTGAATTTTATATGAACAGCATCATACTTGAGCTATTCATCTGAAATGTTTTTTCATTCACAGTTATATTCTTGAGATATGTATATTGATATATAACTAAATTTATTTATTTTCACAGCTACACAGTAATCACTCATTTCGTGAAACCAAAGTTATTGATTGGTTAATACTGAAGATTATTTTCAGTGTCTTTGGTATTAAAAACAGCACATTCTTGTATGTGTTTCATGGTGGTGATGCACAAATGCAAGAGTTGTCTAGGGTATAGATATTATCTATAACTTTGAGATCAATCCTATGATGTTTATAAAATTTGATTTAAAGCCCAATATGGGTCAATTTTCAGAAATTTTGCTTTGAAAGTATAAGTATCCTCTATTTGTTCTGTGAAGTATTTTGTATGATTTCATGACACCATTTACGTTAATAGAGTTCTTCAAATATATCCTTTCTGATTTATTTCTTACTATCAATTGCTGACAGGAGTGTATTAAAATCTGGTATTTTGGAAATCTTATCTATTTCTCCTTGTACTTCTGTCATTTTTTGGTTTATATTATTAGGTGAAATTAAGTTTAGCATTAATATCTCTTCCTTATTAATGAATTCTTTTATCCTTATTCAGTAAATATTCACAAGGTCCATATTGCTTGATGTTGATGTAGCTTTATCAGCTTTATTGTAATTAGTTTTTCCTAGTATATATTTTCCATATTTATAAATTTTAATATTTTATCTTTATATTATCATTGTGGTTATTATATATAGCTGGATTTAGTTTCTAATGCAATCTGAAAATATTTATATTGGAGCATTTACTTAACATGTAGTTTTTATTATTATTTATATGTTTGGATTCATTTCCACTTTCTTATTTTGTATTTTATATTTGCCCTGAATTTATCATATTTCTGTTTTTTATCATGTTTTCTAAACTCCAGAAAGATTTATTATCATTTTCCATGGTAAATCACTATTTTTAGATTTACATATATATTTGCTTGCATTTTAATTATTATTTTTCCTTATATATTTACATCTGCGATCATTGTCTTTCTTCCTTAATTACATCTTATGACTTTTGAATGTGAAGGAGGTATTCTGTTAGTGGGAAGTTGTCTTAGATTTTGCTTGTCTAAAAATTTATTTTTTTCGTTTTTATCCTTGAATTATTTGTGAAGTTTTTGTAACTTTCTGCTAATATTTATTTTTTTCTCAGCACATTGGGGATTTTGTTACACTCTGACTTTTAATTTTGCTATTTTTAAAGCTGGCTCCAATCTAACCGACATTCATTTATATAGTTTCTTTTATCTGTAGCTAGATTTTTGAAATAAGTTTCATCGAGGTATAATTTACATACCTTACAATTCAGCAAGTGTATGCACACAATTGTCTCTAACTAGAATCAAAATCTTTTCATTGCTTTTGTTTTTTCATAATTTTACTCTGATATATTTAGATGAGGTTTTCTTTTTGTTTATCCTGTTGGAATTCATTTGACTAATTGAGTTCTTCAACTGCGGGTCAGAGTTATTCTTTATTTCTGAAAAATTATCAGCCATTATTCCATCAAATATTTCTCCTCCACCACTAATTCTATGACTCGAATTTAGTATGTGTTAGACCTTCTCACTTTATCTTCCATGACTCTTAAACTTTCTTTCAAATATTCTGCTTCTTCCTTCTGTACTTTGTTTCCAGAATTTTTTTCAAGTCTCTCTTAAAATCCATTAAACCAATGTTAAAACTGTATATTGAGTGTTTAATGTCCATTCTTGGTGTTTTTCTAGAAGTTTAATTTTTATTTTTGGAAATTGTGCCTCACAGTTATTTTATACTATCTTGGGTCTTGGATCATATTTTGCATTACTTTTTTAAAATCACTTTTGGAACATGAAGAACATTATTTTGTATTATAGTCTGCAATTTTTACCAGCATGGGTCTGCTGTCTATCACTGTGGCTGGTTCACACACATTACGGTTTGCGTCCTTCTGTATTTTATTATTTTTTATTCATATTTCTTGGAGCATTAGGTGAAGGAATTAATTGGAGTCTGAGTTTCAAGAGTTCATCCAGAGAAAGTTTGGATTTTCTTTTGCTGGGTGCCTAGTGACATTGCCAACCTGGTCCCATTTTATAGTTTTAACTTGAGGATTCCCAAAACTGCCTAGTTGGTGTAAAAGTGGTTTGCAAAACCGTGTAAACTGCAACTTGTGACAACAAACTTTCAGGGAAAATGTTCTGTCTCTCTACCTAGCATGAAAGTTTGGACAGGTGTTTTTCTGTGCAGTCCCCAGAGTAAATTTAAATGGTCTTATTTCTAGTTCAGCCTTCCACTGAAGACATAAGCTTTGGGATTCTATTTTTGTGTAGAGTGGGAGAGTACATTCTGGTCTTTAATTTGAATAAGACCTGGGTTTTATCTCCTGTCCTCTGCCCACATGAAGCCATAAATTTAAGTTCAAAACCACCAGATTTTTAGTGAATACCTTCAAGATAAAAGCAGCATTCAGCTTACTCCTCTAGTTTATATTTTATCTATGTTTTGACCTCTAATTATCCTTTAATTTATAGCCAAATTACTGATACATTTGTCTTACCCAACATTTTGTTAATACTTTTTTACAGCAGGAAGTTGATCAGAAAGTCTGGTCCACCATACTGCCATAATCAATACTTGTGTTTCATTTTTTTTTAAATGAAAATGTTAAATGTGACATCACAAATAAGTATAATTTTTCACTAATCTTTCTATACCTATATATCAATATATCTCATCTCTTATATGTATTCCTTTTATGCAGGGGTAAGTCACTTAACCCTTATACCTAATTTAAACTGAGAATAATTCTGGTACCTGTTTTATAAGTATGTTTTGCAGGTTAAATTATCAAATGTACATAAAATAGTATAGTGCCTGGCATGGCATTTAATGCTGACAAAAGCCTGGCTCTTATCATTTTTATTTCTATACTCTATTGAGAAAAAAAAGACTTCTGTGGCTAATACACTCTCTGTGAAAGGTTAGAAAGCCCTACTCAAAGACCTGTAGCTGCTTACTAATCTGAAACTAACAGAAGTCTGCAAAAAGTTTGAAAGAGACTTTGCTAATAAAGTGCCAGAAATTTCTATCAATGGTTTAAGTAAGAAGACAGTGAACACAAGTAATGTGCATTCCTAATCAAGTAGCAATAGCAATGATAAAAGAAAAAAAATCAGAGTGTTCCAAGAAAAAATGAAATAAAGAAATAGGTGGAAGCAATTAATGCTGGATTGTTAACATTATTTTCTAGAACTGTTGTTTCATGAGCTATTGTGCTTATGATTTGTAGGCAGCTGTACATTTCATATAAAGGACTTTGCTAATACTCATATACACTGTGATGTAGACCTCCTCAACTTCTTTGCTTCATGCCTTTTCTGAATTTAGACTATTGTTATCCCTTATGTTCTGAGAAATGAGGGATTTGCGCAAGTAATTTGTAAAGAATTTTAAACCATGAGATTTTGTCACTAAAACATAACTATGCTCATTGATGGGTAGGTAACTAATTTGGGGGGGCATTTGAACTTGGGCTTTCAGAGCAGCAGGTTCATAAATATCAGGGACAGAGATAATCAATACTCTGAAGGTTGCAAACTGTCTAATAGAGAGACTGAAGTTATCTGGATGCTCTGTTGTCATCTGCTGCCTCTGCTTTTGTGAATGTTGATGATAACAAAGACTAAGAAAATCCTTATCTCCTTGATAACCTGGATCATTGGGATTTTTTTTCAAGACCGATTTCTTTGGCATTTTATTTTCCTAATTTTTAAAATGGATCTTCAATGAATGAAAGGTGATTTAGGGACGGTATCTCTGGAAGTAGGATGCTGTTTATTCACAGACTGGGGACAAGCCTGTGTGGCTTGCGTTTTCAGCTTCCCACAGTGTTATGGAAACAGAAGTTAGCATTGGCCTGGAAAAACGGCTCTCTGGCATTCTCTGGATGTGTGCATCTTCAGGGAACAGGCTGCCAAAACAAACAGGCACCATCAGATTCCTTTCTACCTCCCACGGAAGAGTGGCCTTATTGAGGATGAGCTCTAGAATGGTGAGAAAGGATTTATTCACCTATCACTGCCTTTGCCCTCCCCAAATTCTTAGACCCCTCACTTGAACCCTGCGGGGGATGCAGACAATCAGCATAGGAATGTTTTTGTAAACACTGTTTTTCAGACAGTCCTTCATCAATGAAAAAATGAGGACAGCCTGGACCCTTCCTCTGCCTGTGCTGTTGTTGACTGGCTCAGGAAAAAAATGGAAAGTTGGCATTTAAAATGTCACCTTGCTGTTAAGCTTGCCTTTTATAGACCTACATATACATACAAATATACAAATATATTTAATCAAAAGTTACTCATTAGTGGCGTCTGAGATTTGTCCTTGCTGTTCAATAAGAGAAGGTGTCATAATGTTACAAGCTGGGAAAGATCTTAGAGTTTAATCAATCCAACTCCTCTTTGTATATACAAAACATACCTTGCTTGTGACCCAATGATTCGTAACCGCTCAAAAAATGCTAACTATGTGAAATTTCTTGAATATTTCCATAAATTTGCTTGCCATTCCTGAATCCTTTTAAAAACAGTTCTTTGAAAGCGCAATAGGTCCAAGTGACCTGTCAAAACTTACAGTGGGAAATTCATTATTGATGGATGCTTATTGTGAGACCAATGAGAAGATACTTTAAATTGAGAGAAAGAAAAGTACATTATTAAGTTTCAGCAATATAAGTGCCATTATTATAACCATATGATCCTATCTTTTGAGGTCATGTTTTCAACCTAAAAGCCAAAAGCAAATATTTCTTTTATGGCCTGGTGTGTTCTAAGACTTAAACTTGGTATCTTGAAGGACATGAGAAAAATGAAAGGCAGTTATTGCTCACTGAGAGCTGGCAGACATGAAGATAGTGCATGCCTTTTGTGAATTGGGGAACATAATTGCATAGCAGAGTACCAAAATTGCATAGCACATATCAACAGCAGATCTGGGTGAAGAGGTAGATCAAGGGCAATTGAGGGAAAACCTCACAAAAAAGATGAGATTGGAGTTTGATTATGATTATAAAGAGAAATCTTTTGGTTTTGCTCTATTTAGTGTGGTCATCAGCACAAAGAACCTCTTATGAGTTGACATTAAAGAGCTATTACTGACCATTTTACTGAATGACATAACAGGGAAAGGAATCTGCGGGTTTTCCAGACCACACACCCTTTAGTAAATAATTGGATCTTCTGGTCTCTAAGCCGTACTGTGTCAATTATCAGATCTGTTTTCTAAGTTAAAATACAGTGCCTGGTAGAAAGAAATGTAGGTTTAGAAACACTGACACAACAGGGAATACACATGATATGACTTTTTCAATTGCAGTATTTTGTAGCATTTAGCCCCCAATATCCTAAGTGTGTTTTTCAGATTTTCCTATATTAAGTCCCTTAGCGGTAGTTAGGAGATAGGAGAAAAGTGTTTTGCAACTTACTGGTGATATCACAATAGGAACAGCAGAACCAAATTTACAGAACAAAATGTCTCGGCTGAAGTTTGTTCAGCAGCATAGCATAGTGTATAAGGAAAAGCAATGATTGCCCTGTCATGTAAATGTATTTATAAAATTATGCCACACACACATAATTATATATACAAATCAGCATATTAACCACCTGACCCGACAGATTTTCAACTCATCTCCGATGTATTCCATTCGTTCACTCAAAGATTGTATTCATCACTTTTGCTGAAATGAAAAGATATATAATTTACTAAAGCCAGAGCTAATTTTACAGTATGCACACACATACACATACATACATATAAATAGCATATATTTATTTATAGCATATGTACATATATGCACATACATATATAAATTAACATAAAACTGTAGCTTACACATACATATATACACACACATAAATAGCCTATAAATCTATTTATAGCACATATACACACTTTTTTTGAAATGTAAGTCAGTGTTGACTTAAACACACCTTAAAGACATTTTTGTTACAGAATTTGCTATTAAAGCAACTGTTTTCATAAGTTAGCAATGATTTCAGGGGTCAGAAGAAATCTCTAACTTATTTTGCAAGTGAGTTGAACAGAATCTAAAAGTCTGTGTGCATCTATTAAGATCTATGAGACCTCCAGATCAAGTGTATGTAGGATATGCAGATATGTATCAATTAGAAGAGAAATTGTTTCATAGGCCTTCATAAGAATCTTTTATTGTAGTTATGTGGTTAGTATAAACAGGTTTTTGTTAGGATTTTTCTAGGGATCTGCTTTACAACTTTAAATGCAAACAAATGACACGGTCAGTTTATATCTCTAAGAATAATTTTGGTATAGAATGTTGTTTTCCTGGGTAGGTCAAAAATATTCCATCTCCACAATAAATACACAGACGTGTCTCTACTTGATCAATGACTTCAGTAATTAAAAATCCTGTGTATAAGACCAGCACTGTTACCAAGGTCCAATTTAGGAAAATATCTCTCAGAGATGAGCATTTTTTCTTCAGGGAATAGTTTAGTCACTTGGATTGGGTACCTTATATTAATTCATCACTAGCTATTTTTAAAATGATTTACAACCACTGCAAGAATTACTGTTCAATAATAACTTTTGCTAATTACACCAAAAATACAAATTCATTATAAGACTTTCTCAAAAAACAGACCCCTGGTTTCTAAAGTTGCAAAGAATATTTAAGCATCTTTAAGTACAGAGTTTGATTATCTTAATTTCTTTAAATATTTGAAAGAGTATAATGCAGCGTATGTATTCAGCTCATTTGTAGATATTAGCTCAGGTATTTGTTAAGCAAACAAAGAAAATAAATATCACCTAAGAGAATTATGTGTTTTTTAAAAGGTATGATTCAAAAACTTTAACAGACTTGTAAAACTTTTCAATGATTTTAAAAACTTTACTAAAAAAGTAGCCATTTGGAATTTACAAGTAGCTGGTAAATCCTCCTAGGAAACTGCCCTGTCGCTGAGGATATGGCATCAAGAAAAGACAGACAAAAATCCTTTCCTCATAGAGTTTGCATTCTAGGAAGGCAAGAGCACAGACCATATGTGAGCATAGTTCTATCACAAAACCATGGTCCTGAAATTTAGCAGTTTGAATACTTACTTTTTTCCAAAGATAAACATAGAACAGTCATGATATTAAATTATTTAAAATTCTTTTCAGGCACTCCAAAGAACACGATTTTGAAAAAAAATCTTAAGATCAAAGTTTTATTATTTTGTTTTATTTTCCCAGCCCCAAATAAGAAATGAATGAAAGAAACTGTAGTAACTGCCTGCCTATCAGAGCTCCACATCTCAGTTTCTGGCCCCACAGCTAGGCCTGCACTGTGCTCTTATTTGTCCTTTTATCAGTGTCTATGGTCTTTATTTAGATTTGCTGCTTTTAGTGCTTCGGGAGATGGATGTGGGAGGATTGCTTTAGGTCAGAAGTTTGGGACCAGCCTGGGCAACATAGTGAGACTCTGTCTCTATGAAAAATTTAAAAATTAATCGGATGTGGTTGTGTGCATACCTGTAGTCGTACCTACTCAGGAGGCTGAGGTGGGAGGATTACTTGAGCCCAGGAGTTGAAGGCTGCAGTGAGCTATGACCATGCCACTTCACTCCAGCCTGGATGACAGGGCAAGATTCAGTCCCTAAAACAAACAAACAAAAGGCTTTGCTGTTTTGGTTGACAACTCAGAATCATGTTAAATAATCAAGCAATTTATTAGTTATTTCTGTTAAATTACCTAATCATTTTGACCACTGCGTGAACCAATGAATTTCTTGCTCATCAATTAGTTTGTCGTGTTCAGAACACATTAGTCAGGCAGTCTATGAGAATACGGTCTTGCTTTACTGAACTCTGGGACATCATAATAACGTTGCTCCTTAACAAATTTGAGTTATTTATTGCTGCCTCGTCTGTTAATAGGTGTAAAAAGACTATTGTTGAAGAATTGGTATTAACAGTTCCAAATCCATTACAGAGGCCAGTGGTCAAACAAACTTGAGCCCCTTTATATAGGATAACTGCATCTGTGAATCTCTCTTTAAGTATCTGGAGCTAGTTTGGTGCCAGGATCACTCCAGTCACTGAAAAAAAAAAGACTCCAAGCTGTGATATCACACACCTCCTTGACCCCAGGTTTGGTCATATGTCTCTATCACAGTCGGATTTTCCCTTCTAATAATTCTAGAATAAGTTATCCAGTAGACTTAGTCCCCTAGACCTTAAAACGAGCTAACTTTTATGCAAAGGCCAGTCTCGGGGAAAGAATTCTCCCATGCCCTCCCTTGATGTGCAGACTCCACCCGGTGGACTGGGGGTCTAGCTCTTTGCCCACTGAAGGACATAAGCAATTTGAAGGAGGATTCAGGAGGCCACAAATATTCTAGAGATATGGAAATTTTCTCAGAACCAAGTAAGAGTTTCTAAATATCCTCTGTAACCTGGAAAGTCTAAGGTCAATTAAATACTCCCGAGTCTAGAAGATGACCCAAGCAAGACCCAGGCTTCTGCCTAGGTGTTAATTTCGTGGTTCAAGCATGAGTAGTTCTGGGTGCCTATCAAGCTCTGCCACTATTTATGAAAGCTTTGCCATGATATTTGCTCTACTATGCCCTTCATTTATAAAATACTTGTCTGGTTTTTATGGAGATTTGCAGGCTAATGAATACATTTAAAAAGTGTTTGGCTTTGTACTCAATAGGAATTGACTTATTACTAATCAGTTTAGGCACAATTTTATTTTGTGCCAGGCTTTCATCTCCAGAGTGAATGTTATCTAAAGCCATATATTTCAAACTAGTCATGATACAAAAATAGGTAGTAATAATTATGAAATAATTTACATTAATACAGTAGAATAGACTAGAACATATTCAAGAGTACCACATAAGTATAAGCATGTGTATTATTTCCTGAAAAAATTTGTTTCAGATTACATATGTGGAATCTGATGTAAAATATGTTTCTTAACGTGAGTCATATGCCACAAGCTAGAAAAACACTGATTAAAAATTTACTCTTTTGGCCGGGCGCGGTGGCTCACGCCTGTAATCCCAGCACTTTAGGAGGCTGAGGTGGGCTGATCACAAGGTCAGGAGATCGAGACCATCCTGGCTAACACGGTGAAACCCCGTCTCTACTAAAAATACAAAAAATTAGCCGGGCGCGGTGGTGGGCTGCTGTGGTCCCAGCTACTCGGGAGGCTGAGGCAGGAGAACGGCGTAAACCCGGGAGGTGGAGCTTGCAGTGAGCAGAGATCGCACCACTGCACTCCAGCCTGGGCGACAGAGCGAGACTCCGTCTCAAAAAAAAAAAAAAACAAAAGTTTACTCTTTTAAACCATTTTGTTTAATCTCATAGAAACTAACCTGTTCTTTTGGTGGAAAGGAGAGGTCCATCATGCAAAATACCGAATATCCTAGCAGTTTTTATTTTGATCTTGTTAAAATGAATTTGCCAGTAGTTTAGTGATTTAAAAAAATGGATGAGGCTCTAGGTGGGAATTATATTAAGTGATTTAGCTTTGCACTAGCCAATGGTTTCACAAGATTGGCCCAGAGTCTGTAAGTTTATTGCTTAAAATCAGTTATCTTGTGCCAAATGTACCCTTCCAAGAAGAAGGCATTAAGACATAAATCACATTGATTCACTGAGATTGTAGCCAGATAGCATTGTTGTAATAATAGTACAGATGTACAGTTGGTGAAAAAAAAATCTTTTCAAAAAATGAGCAGATAAAAATCAATTCTTCTTCCTATCTGTACTCAGAAATCTGTTGCATATAATATAACAATACTGCTTTATAAAATTAGCTTCACCTGTCTTGTGTTAACTATATCTAGCAGATGAAAGGAATTCCTAATGAAATGGTTAAAACCAATTGAATAAACATTCTTGGTAACTAATGACAACAGTCCAAGAATATAGGGACCTGATTCTTTCATTTTCCCAGCTCCAGGGAATTAAAGTCTCACATAACATGGGTTTCTCTCAGTGTTTTCCACTCCAACAGAAGTTTCCTTTGTAAGACTCCTGCAAATAGCATACCGATGGGTAAAGAAACAGCTTTTTAAAAATCTGTTCTGTTTTTCCCCCAGATTTTTCAAATATATTAACTTTGGTTTCAACTCATTTTTCCCACAGAAAAAATAGGGGGAAAAGTGCTTGTTTTCATCTGGCCTGGGCTGCAATGTTTTCCCTCAGAACAGAGAGAAGTTGAGAGGGCATCTGTCTGGGTCACAAAGACAGATCTCAGCTGTGTTTTTCAACGTGCAGGTAGGTGGTCTCAGTGTCTTTGGCAGAATACAGTAGTCAGATAATAAAATCACTCCAGGGACAGAGTACCCTTGTCAACCTGCCATCAAAGACTGTAGTTTCTCCTCTGCTAATATGACAGGGTTATTCTCTTCAATGTTGCAAACCTTCAGAAAACCCCAAACTTTGTAGAGTAAGGAATTCCAAATGAGTCCCTTCTTGAAAAAAAAAGAAAAGAAAAAAATTTCTTTAAGACATGTGTAGACCACATCAGTGATACACGAACCACAGCCCAATTTCATAAATGTCTTATGAACAACACAAGAACCACATCAGTGACCCATAGCTATGGTGAACAGCTGTTGAGAGAATCATATGCCAACCATAGAAAAGACATGCAAAACATAGAACCACACAACGTAGGTTGACTAATGCAACTGAGAAGGAGTAAAATTCTGCCAATCATTCCGTTCATAGGAATGAAGCCATGAAACCTTATGATCAATTAAATCGGATCTATCATACTATTTTGCAGAAATCTTTTATAGCATTTATATATTTAGAGATTCCTGATTATGCAAATTGTGGCCAATGAAGTGTTAGTGGCTTGGGGAAGGTACTAGATAGCCTTAACTAGCTAGTTCTATATGAAATGACCAAGTTATTTCATATTCATTAGCATATCTGTATGATAATGCATTTCTTTCATCCTATTTACTTTAGCTTCATTTCCATATGCTATTTTTTAAATATATGGCAAAAAGAGAAAGCAAACAAACCAGATACTGAATTCTCAGTTACTTAGGCATTGCAGATTTAAATGGCCCTTAAAGGATACAAAAGAATTGAGTGGGAATCTGGGATGGATATATAAAGAAATGGTACTCTTCCAAAGTCTAGAAGAAGAGATTGAAGATGACACAAATAACATTTTTAAATGCTTATATTAGAGATATGTCTAAGTTATATTTCTTATGAAAGTAGTATCTATAGTCTATTTAGTGGAAGCATCCAGGCAGAGTAGAAGTCCGTAGGTTAAATAACTCCAAAAGCATAAAACATTACCTTCTGCTTTTAAGTATGAGATCACTAGTCAAATATAGAACTTTTATAGCACATTATTACTATTATTTGCATCTTCAAAGCCATTTTTTACTTCCACCATATATTTTTATTTCATTCATTTGATAATTAAACTTAGTTATGACAATTATTTTAAATACAACCTAGATGTCTTAATCACTACTATTTTATACTTGCACTAGCAATTTAGTTCTATGTATTATTGCATGAATAACATGAAGTTAATGAAGAATAGGTTATGAGTTCAATCCTTGGGCAATCTAATTAACTTTGCAAGGTCACAGAAGGTAGCCTTGTCTGAGGCAGCCCTTCGTAAGTATAGGCCCTTCAGCCCTGCAGTGGATTGGACAGATAGGAAATAGGGGCAGAGTTCCATTCCTAATGCTGCACACCACTGGAACCCTCTAGGACTTAGAATCAGTGAGTTCTACAAAAGAACATTTTGTTTTCATTTCAATAATTATCACTCATCAAATGGGTCAGAAATACTGAACCAAAACCACAGATGCCATATATGCCTAGGAAATGTAGAACTGAAGAAAGCTTTAGATAGCAAGCAAAAATATAAGTATCACATGAATTTCTGAGACTCTCAGTATTGGGAGATGAATTGAGTTTTTCTCTGGGCCTCCATGTTATATGTAACTGTTATTTTTACTGTATACTGTTTTGTCTCATTTGTTCTTCAAAGTTTCCAGTGATAAGCCTCCCATTACTTTCTTCGATGGGGATTCCATGATCTGAGAAATCTCATCAATAAGAAGTTTATCCCAGTGTGGTTCTTGTGTTTTTAACCAGACATTTTTGAGGTATTAATGTAGTCCAACTATTTCTGTGGTAACCACATAAATTTTATGGGAGTCCATCCATTTATTTTTATTTAGGGAGGAACCTGTCAGGAATTTCTTTTACCACAGAACAGACACTTTTTGTGATTATTATTTGTTCTTTGTAGAATACTGATGAAGTTTTTGATGTGTTAGAAGTCCAACAGAGCTGAGAATTTAAAGGTCATACTTACGGAAAAGAAAATAATTTCTATCTTGACAGTTGACAAAATGAAAAAAAGAATCATGAGTTTGGGTCTCATGGTTTACTGCTATTTGCATAGCTACTTCAATCATTTCAGCTGTATTGACTGGTAGATTTGGTAAATAAACAAATCAATTCACTGAAAATTTATTCCTACTGGTATTTAATTTCTGAGAGATGAAACAGTCATTTGATAGACTTTTCCCCCACTTTTCTGTCATTTTTTGACAAAACGGATATAAGATTTAATCTTTGGTCATGAGGAAAAGTCAAACCTAAATGGAAAGTGTCCTGATTATATTTTGATTAGGTATTGAGCATAGAGCTCAAATATAAAGATGGTAGGGCAGGAAATGTCATTGACAGCTTTTTGCATAGGAGTACTGGAATAGTATAGAGAAGACAATATTATTCCTATATTTAATTATAAAGGGAAAAGATTAAAAGGAAGGAAAAGATAATTTTAAAAATAAATTTCTTTCATCATGATTTTCTCTGGCCTCATATGACCTCTGTTCTTATCCTATTCATCTCCTTACACACCTGCAGATATCATATTAATTCATATTTATCCATTCTGTTTTTTGTCCTTTCTGCTATAAGTGCTTTCACTTGCCTCTCTATTGGTTAATATCTAACCCATTTTTCAAGTCCTGTGTCCTTCATAATAACTTCTCTGACTACTGTTACACATCTAATCTCAACTTTCACTGTTGTGAGCCAGATTTCTTAAACATAGAAGAATTGAATCATTTGTTTTTCTTAAGACTTCTATTAGATTGTAAGTGCTTTGTGAGCCAGGGCCTTGGTTATCTCACAATGAACTAGCTCACTATTTCCAAGAGGCATTCAAGAAATATGCATGTGATAAAAAAGCAAGGGAAGACATGCTAACAAATGAAAATACCAAGAGCAGAAAGGCTCTGGGAGTGAATAAAGAAACTAACGCTGTGGGTCAAATGAAAGTATAGCTTAAATAGACAATAACACAGAATGTCTCAAGAAAAATTATGAGACATACAAACAAACTGGGTAATGTGATCCAAAATAAAAAAAAAGAATCAATCGATAAAAGTGGACTCACAGGTATCATAGATGTTGGATTACCTGAGAAGGCCTTTAAAAGATAATTATGACTAATATGTTAAAGTGTTTTGTGGGAAAAAGTAAACAAGATGCATGAGCAAATGAGATAATTCATCAGAAGATTAAAACCTACAATACCAGAAATAAAGATTTTATTTCAAGGGCTTAACAGTAGACTGAACACAGCTGAGCAAAGGGTCAGTGAACTTAAAGACAAGTGAATAGAATTTATCCACACTGAAGCACAAAGAAAGAAATGCAAAAGAAAAAACAAACAAAGAAAAGAAGAAATGAGACAAAAAGCTGATCAGTGTATGATATTTGTGGTTCTCAGCAGATTCATATTTAGTGAACTCCAAGCAAGAAAAATATAGCAGAAACCCAAACTAAGTACACCATAGTCAAACTACTGAACATGAATGATAAAGTCATGTTTGAATATATAACACTCAAGAAAATATCAAAAGAATGAAGATCAAGTTCACATTAGAAAAATAGACCCCAAAATACAGAATAACTTTAAAGGAACGAAAATTAAACTAAGACCAAAAAAATCAAAGCTGAGAGAATTTATTTTCAGCAAATCTGAACTACAACAAATGCTAGAAGTTTTTCAAATAGAAGGGAAAATGATCACTTATGGAAGCCCAGATTGTTAGAAAGAAATAAAGAGCCACTGAAAGGAGATCACTCACAATTAACAAGAAAAATGGTAAACAGAAACCATTCTCCATCTTTAATGTAGCTCTGAGACATCTTGAAACTACAAGGCACAAAAAAAGGAGAAAAGGCTACCAAAATAATGAAGGTCAGATAAGAGTATGTGAAGATGTAAGGAAATGAGTAATTGCAGAATTCAGCAAAAGCTGATAGAGCATGCTTTTCCATAACAAGTAGTACATATGATAGTTTTAAAATAAAAATCTCCTGCTTATGACTATGAGAAAGGGCTGCATGAACTGCTGGAAGGAGCTTTGATGGAATCTATTTGAGACTATGTCTTAGGAGCTGGGAAGGCTGAGATGACTAGGAATCACAAAAGTCACACTGGCTCTCTATTTCCAACTTGGCACCTGTATTAGTCCATTCTCATGCTGCTGTAAATGACTGCCAGAGGCTGGGTAATTTATAAAGGAAAATGGTTTAATTGACTCACAGTTCAGCATGGCTGGGAAGCATATCCTTAGGAAACTTGCAATCATGGCGGAAGGGGAAGAAAACATCTCCTTCCTCACATGATGGCAGGAAGGAGAAGTGCTGAGCGAAAGAGGGAAAAGACCCTTATAAAACCATCAGATCTTGTAAGAACTCACTTGCTATCACGATATCATGAGAACAGCAGCATGGGGGTAACCACCCCCATGATTTAATTACCTCCTAGTGGGTCACTCCCAAGATACATGAGAATTATGGGAACTACAATTCAATTTGAAATTTGGGTAGGGACACAGCCAAACCTTATCATTCCACCCCTGGACCCTCCCAAATCTCATGTCCTCACATTTCAAAACACAATCTTGCCTTCCCCAAAGTCCCCCACAGTCTTAACTCATTCCAGCATTAACCCAAAAGACCATGTCCAAAGTCTCATCTGAGACAAGGCAAGTCCCTTCTTCCTATGAACCTGTAAAATCAAAAGCAAGTTACTTACTTCCTAGATACAATGGAGTTACAGGCAATGAGTAAATATACTTGTTTCAAATAGGAGAAATTGGCCAAGAAGAAGGGGCTACAGGCCCCATGCAGTTCAATATCTAGCAGGGCAGTCAAATCTTAAAATGATCTCCTTTGACTCCATGTCTCACATCCAAGTCATGCTGATGCAAGAGGTGGGCTCCCATGTCCTTGGGCAACTGAGCCCCCTGTGATTTTGTAGGGTACAGCCTCCCTCCTGGCTGCTTTCACAGACTGGCATTGAGTGTCTGTGGCTTTTCCAGGCACACAGTGCAAGCTGTCAGTGGATCTACCATTCTGGGGTCTGGAGGATGGTGGACCTATTTTCATAGCTCCACTAGGCAGTGTCCTAGTAGGGACTCTGTGTGGGGCTCCCACTCCACATTTCCCTTCTGCACTGCCCTAGCAGAGGTTCTCCATGAGGGCTCTGTCCCTAAGGCAGACTTCTGCCTGGACGTCCAGGCATTTCCTTACATCCTCTGAAATCTAGGCAGAGGTTCCCAAACCTCAATTATTGACTTCTGTGAACCCACAGGCTCAACACCACCTAGAAACTGCCAGGGCTTGGGGCTTGCACCTTCTGAATCCATGGCCCAAGCTGTACCTTGGCCCCTTTTAGCCATCGCTGGGACACAGGGCATCAAGTCCCAAGACTGCACAAAGCAGCAAGGCCCTGGACCCAGCCCATGAAACCATTTTTTTCCTTCTAGGCCTCCAGGCAGGGCCTGTGAGAGGAGGGGCTGCCATGAAGACCCCTGACATTCCCTGGAGACATTTTCCTGATAGTCTTGGTGGTTAACATTTGACTCCTTATTACTTATGCAAATTTCTGCAGCTGACTTGAATTTCTTCTCATAAAAATGGGATTTTCTTTTCTATCACATCGTCAGGCTGCAAATTTTCTGAACTTTATGTTCTACTTCCCTTTTAAATGTAAGTTCCAATTCCAAACCATATCTTTGTGAATACATAAAACTGAATGCTTTTAACAGCACCCAAGTTGCATCTTAACTCTTTGCTGCTTAGAAATTTCCTCCATCAGATACTCTAAATAATCTCTCTCAAGTTTAAAGTTCTACACATCTCTAGGGCAGGGGCAAAATGCTGCCAGTCTCTTTGCTAAAACATAGCAAGGGTCACCTTTATTCCAGTTCCTAACAAGTTCCTCATCTCTATCTGAGACCGCCTCAACCTGTACTTCATTGTCCATATCACTATCAGCAATTTGGTCAAAGCCATTCAACAAATCTCTGGGAAGTTCAAAACTTTCCCACATCTTCCTGTCTTCTTCTGAGTCCTCCAAACTGTTCTAACCTCTGCCCATTACCCAGTTCCAAAGCCACTTCCCCACAGTTTTGGGTATTTTTATAGCAGCACTCCCACTGTCTGTGGTACCAATTTACTGTATTAGAGGACTGCCTAAGACTGGGAAGTTTATAAAGGAAAGGGGTTTAATTGACTTACAGTTCCACATGGCTGGAAGGCCTCAGAAAACTTACGATCATGGCAGAAGGGGAAGCAACCACATTCTTCGCATGATGACAAGAAGTAGAAGTGCTGAGCAAAAGGAGGTAAAACCCCTTACAAAACCATCAGATCTCATGAGAAATCACTATCATGAGAACAGCAGCATCAGGGTAACTGACCCCATGATTCAATTACCTCCCACCAGGTCCCTTCCACCACGTGTAGGGATTATGGGAACTATAATTCAAGATGAGATTCAGTTGGGGACACAGCCAAGCCATATCAGTGCCCAATAATGTAATCTCAATATAGCAGGTAAACTAATCCATTAGTCTGGTCACCCAACATCCACCTGTTTCCCTATAGGCTAATCTTAATGTAGCATCCAGGGGAATCCATTGAAAACAATCCAGATAGTGTTATATCCCCATTCAGAATTCACCAGTGGCTTCCCTTCTCACTGAATCCAAATCTAAAGGTCTTACAAAATACAAGACCCTGTATGATCAGATCATCATAGCCTCTCTGCAGCTCTCCCCACGCTTCCCTCATTCAAGTGACCCTAGTGTTCTTGCTGTTCCTCAAACACACCAGGCATTCTTCTGGTATGGCCTTTTATTCCAGTTGTTCTCTTTAACTGAAAATCTCTTCTTGCAGATATCAGTAATGCTGGCACCTTTTCAAAGTCATCTTGGAATCTAAAAGAGTCTAACTTATAGAAGTAGAAAATAGAATAGTGGTTACCAGAGGCTGGGCAGGGAGGGAGGTGGATGGCGAAAGGGAAGATGTTGGTTAATGGGTGCAAAGTTTCAATTAGGTAAGAGGAATAAGTTCTGGTGTTCTATTGCATAGCATGATGACTATATTTAATAGTAACATATTTTACATTTTAAAATTGCTAAAAGAATTTTAAGTGTTCTCACTACAAAGAAATGATAAATATTTAGGTTATGGAAATGCTCATTAGTCTGCTTTGATCACTCCATAATGTACACAGGTATCGAAACATCACATTGTAACCCATAAAAATATACCATTATTTTTAATTAAAAATAAAATAAAACCTTAAAAAACCCAGTCACCTTTTCTTAAATTCACTCTATTGATGAGGCCTTCCTTGACGAATCTATTGCATTTTCCTTGCACTCTGATACTCCATATTTGCCTTTCCCATTTTTGTTCTGCATAGTATTTAATACCATCTGTCACACTATATATTTTATTTTTCTTAATTTGTCTTTTTTTATTGGAATTAAGCTCCATGTTTAGTTTACTCCTATTTCTCCAGTGCTTCAAAAAGTACTTGGCACATAGAAAGTAATGCATGAATAATTGTTGAGTAAATCAATAAAATAAGTGATAGTATAATTGTTACATAAAGGAAAGGAAAACTTATGAAGAGATTTGTGAGTGATTCGGTGAAAATTCTGCTCAAGGAAAATTTAAAAAACCAAAAGTCTCTCCTCCAAATCTCTTTAAAAAACTGTTCATTTTTTAGTTCTCTGAGCCTCAAACTCTTTATCTGTAAATTGAGAATAATAAAATACATATATTATAGGATGTTGCAAAGACTAAATAAAAAGAAAGACTAAAGCGTGAAGTAAAGTTCCTGGCATGTAGGTGGCAAAGTATCTTTAATACATATTCCTTCTCATACCACTTTTACTTACTGTTGTCTAGGGAAACCCTAAAATTATCTTCAAGATAGAAATGTATGAAATTACTTGCATATATGTAACTTCTGTGTAGATATGTTTGCAATACATTTGTAAGCTTATCTCCATCTATGTAGGTATACTTCATACATGTAGCTATATCTCCATATGTGTAACTATGCTGGAGACAAATTTGGGAAAACAAAGGCAAGCTCAGAGATATACCAAGTGAAACTATGCTGGAGCCCTTCTTCAGCACAACTGTATTCAAATAATTACGTGTCTGGTTTCATTAAAAGGTTTTCACTTTATTCTTTTTCTTGTCTCTTCCAATTGTGGCCCTTTCCCTCCATATTTTTCTTCTTATACAAAAGATTGACCTCTTTCTCCTATTTTTTTTAAGTGGAAGAAGAAAATAAGCAACTCCCTCCTAACTCCATTTTCTTTTGAATCATTTTATTCCAGCTTAACTTTTTTCCCTTTTGTGGAAGTAAGAACACTGTATTTGATTTGGAGAAATATATATATTGGGAAAAATAAGGCCATTCTTGGCTGTGGTTATTTCAGAATACTTTCTATTTCTTTTTGTGTTACTTAAAATACAAATCAAATCTTTTGGAATGTTTGTCTATCTCTATGAACATATATATAGTGATTTGGGACACAGGATTTATAAAGCATTATGCCTCCTCTTCAAGGGAATTTTACTTTCTATGTGGTTCAGGAGTTTGAGTATCTGGGTCTCATTGTGAAATAAGTAAAATGCCAATAGATACATAAGAAACAATAGCAGATGGCTCATGCCTGTAATCCCAGCACTTTGGGAGGCTGAGGCAGGTGGATCACCTGAGGTCAGGAGCTCGAGACCAGCCTGGTCAACATGGCAAAGCCTTGTCTCTACAAAAGTTAGCTGGGTGTGGTGGCATGGGTCTGTAATTCCAGCTACTCAGGAGGCTGAGGCAGAAGAATTCTTGAACCCGGAAGGTGGGGGTTGCAGTGAGCCGAGATTATGCCACTGTACTTCAGCCTGGGTGACAGTGAGACTCCGTCTCAGAAAAAAAGAAAAAAAAAATAGCGAGTAATTCCTGCTGACACTAGCTTTTGAGTGATGTAGTTAAACTTTGTAGGGCTTGGCTTTAAATTAAGCAGTTTTGACTACATGCATGAGACTGCAGGAATATGTTGTAGGAAAAATAAATCTTGAAATGGGTTGACAGTAAACTGGAATTTCATTCCCTAAAGAACGCAACAGAGAAAGCAATGTTTGGGAGCTACTCTGATACCATTTATCCATTTAACTCGGAAACTATAATGCCATTTATCCCAGAGTGGCTACTAACACTCAAAGTGATAGAAGACCACTGAGGTAGGACTTATGAGAAATTATAAGGAACCGCCAAGAGTTTAGAAGACCAGCTGAAGCTCCTACCTGAGAAGGACATAGTTGGCACCTGGGTACCTTTAGACTTTTCCTTGGAGACTCTTTAATCAGGGCAGATGCTTATCCAAGCTTCTTTCACTTTTCAGGTGATTCTGGGAACTTAAAGTGACATAAGAGTGAGGGCCATTTTATTTTCTCTCTCTGTGTGTGTGTGTGTGTGTGTGTGCATGTGTGTGTATTTCATTTGCTCTGATCTTTTATTCATTTTGTAAAAATCTCTGCCCATTACATCTTTTGGGTCATTTGGCTTGACTCATTGCCTTACACGACATCTGCATCTTGTAAAATTTTCCTAGTTGTATATTTTCAGTTTAAACGTGTTCTTGACAGTTTTACTGTTACAAAATGAACTTGTTTGTGCTAGCATTTGCCAGTTCACAGATGTCTTATTTATAGGATAAGAGAGGGCATTTGTCTTCATTTAGAAAATGGATCATGAGTCTTCATAGTCTTAATATTCTTCTTATCCATAAAAGCTATGAGCATAGCACTGATCCAAATCTATTTAAACTTTGATTAGTCAAAACCCAGAACAATGGAATTAAATATTTGGAAAAGAACTTCTCACTGCCCAGATCTATTTCTCAATCCTCCATGTATGTTAATAATGTAGGTGGCCAAGTGGCCTATTCAGGGCACCCTGCTGAGGTATATATTTGGTGAGATATATTTTGTGTGGCTGCCTGTATTGGAAGGTGATTGTCAAATGGTATAACAGGCGAGGGGCTTCTTCCTAGTGAAGCCAGAGATCAGTGTTTACTTATATAAGAAACACTTTCTGTAATTCAATGGTTCATGTCTATTTATTGCCTACCGTATTTACCAGGCGTTGTTGCATGTGAGAGTAGAGTGATAATCAATTCAGACAAGATCTTTGTTTCCCTAAGCCCAAACAAAAATAAGCAGACAATTATAGCACCATATGTAAACTGCTAGGATAAGGCAGTACCCAGAGGGATATCTAACCCAGACTATAGGGTCAGAAAAGACTTCTCATAAGGTATGAAATCTGTATTGAGATCTAGAAAGTGAATAAATGGAAGCTAAGTGTTATGGTTAACTGCTTTAGTATAACAACTGTCAAACATAGTGACACAGAGCAATCATTTTACCATATTTTACAGTTTCATGGGTTAGGAATTTGCACAGGGCTTGATTGGGAGATGCTGGTGCTCCACGTGATTTTTATACAGTGGGTTGTGTTCTAAGCCCTAATGCTCAACTGGAGAATTCTTTCTTTAATAGTGGCTCAAGGCTCGGAGAGAGTACTCTGAGATGAAGATGGAATCTGTGAGACCTTCTCTGACCAAGGCTCAGATATCACACAGTATGACTTCCTCAGTATTTCAGTGGTTTCAAGAGAGTCATAGAGAAAGCCCAGATGTTCACAATAGAGTGTTCTGTGGCAGTTAAATAGATGATGTTTGTCTCCTTTTCTCTTTATCAATATAAATTATACTTGTCTTCGGGAGTTGCTCTTTGTAAGGTTTTCCCAAATATGCCTAGACATTTTTCTCTTAAAAAAGTTGTAACAGCTTCCAGTTTCCCAGAGGGAGGAAGAAATCATGGAAGTCATTGGCCGTGATCTCTTGGCATTGGAACCTTTTTGTAGTTGTGAGAAATATTTTAATTATTCAAGCAAAGTTTAACTTATAAAATAAACACTCTTATGACATGAAAAGCCTCATACAGTCTGTATATGACACCATTACTAATGTAATGAGCTAATGTTAACTGGTCTCTATCATCACTCCACACCATGTTACCTTTTTGCATAATATAAAGTCCTTTTCTTAATTTAAGGCAAGCCTCTAATCTCATTAATTTATTCTGTTGACTAATCTCCTGTCTTTTCCTCCTGGTGATTGGTGCTAAGGGAAAACTGGCCAAAGATCTGAGGAGGCTAATAGAATGACATTTCATGTACCATGATATTTAAAAAAAACCCTAATCTGGAAAAATTAACATGAGATCAACCTATTTTTATTGCTAATGAAAGTAAAGGGATGGTATTGCCTTCATTTTCAATATTTTGAAATTTTTAAGTAGACATGAAAAATCCCTTTTGCCATATATTTTAGGCCCTTGAAACAAACAACTTCTAGGCTGTAAAACAAATCTATATACAGTTTTGTAAAATTTTAATTTTTAATTTTTGTGGGTACATAGTAGTTGTATATATTTATGATTTACGTGAGATATTTTCATACAGGCATGCAATGCATCATAATCACATCAGGGTAAATGCGGTATCCACCATCTCTAGCATTTATCCTCTATGTACAAACAATCCAATTATACTCTTTTATTTTAAAATGTACGATTAAATTACTATATTCATCCAGTTATGCTGGCAAATACTAGGTCTTATTCATTCTTTCTAACTATTTTTTGTACGCATTAGCCTTTCAAACTTCCTCCCCAGCCCCGGACTACCCTTCCTCTGGTAACCATCCTTCTATTCTATCTCCACGAGTTCAATTGAAAAACTATATAATTTTGATCGTGCCATAAATGGCCTAATCAAAAACAAAGACTTTTTTTTCCTTCCTGTTCTGGGTGGAACCCAGTTCTGAGTTGCTCACACATTAAGTCCATAGTTTATAGAAGAACTTCTCACCTGATAGGCCAAACATTTTTCTCTTGGGTGATTTTTTAAAAAGTTTAAATATGTCAGAATATAAAATTTTGAGGCCATCTTTACTCTCTGTGTTCTCATCTTTTTTCTTTTTCTTTCTTTCTTTCTTTTTTTTTTTAATTGTAGCAGAGAAGTGGCTTCACGGACTTTTGACAGTGTACTCAAACTATGTATTTCAATATGTCTACTTCAAGATTATGTATCTTCTATCGGATTATTTACTTGTCAAGTTCGATATATGTGATTAGAAAATAACAGTACTATCACGGTTAGTATCATTTTTCACTACAAATAAGAAAATAGCATGTACATATTTTGGTTTTAGAATAATAGTAATATTTACTATTACTATACTGACCACTAGATGGAGACAAGTCCTCCTCGCTTCACTCGTGATAGTTTTCTCATGGTTGAGTAGAAACCTGCAACGAAAGAGTCAGCTTATTACAGTACTGGATGTTCAGAATTATAACAGTTATATTATTAGAAGGTTTTACTACTGTCAGCATCATAAGTCGCAGAGGCTGTTCAATCTGAGGAATGTATCCTGTGTTTATAGAAAGCATTTTCTATTATCACTGGGAGTCATTTCCAAGCTAAATAATAATGACATTATAAAAGCAATCTTTTTCTTAATAACTTATCAGTACATTCAAAATTCACAGGTTTTGTTTCTTGCATTTTTTTAGTTGTTTTTTTGAAACATTAAAAAGAGTTGCTCTTTCACTGAGTTCTTAAGGAGACATCTGGTGTTCAACTTTCATGCAAGTTATTTGCTTTGACATAAAATATAAAGTAAACATTTAGAAAAAACTAACATAAATTCATACTCTATTGCTTAGGTAATGTTTATCACCTAAGAAAGATTAATAAAATCTAGAGTCTACACATTACTTTACACCTTAGCATCATCCTAAGGTAAGATGTTAGCATCTTAACAAGACAAGGATTTGTGCATTCTGTCCAGTGGTCCTCATATTTGCTCACGTGTTCTCTTTTGTGTATCTTAAAGAAGATAGCCAGTTTTTTCATTGTTTTTTTAAGAGTAAGATTTCCTGTGTATTATAAAAAATGAAATAAAATAATTTTAGGATACAGTTCTATCACTGTTTTTAATATTCCAATGAAATCTAAAGCCATATGATATATATATATATATTTATATATAATATGATAAATATAAGTATAAAGCAAATATCATATAATATAAATATAAAGCCACATGATATATATATATATATGATCATATAACCATATGATCTTTAGCATCATCTATTTTTAAAATGCATGATCAAGATTTTCATTTTAGTGTTTCTATTTTACCCCTTGGACTTATGTTTTTCATTCTATTTTTCTTCACAGAATATTATCCTAATGTAACATAGTTTATGCTTGAAAGTCTTATTAAACACACTATAATATTTTTCTGGTACAAAATTATGTATCTCTGCCATTAAGCTATATATGCATTTGTTGTTTGACTTTTGTCTGTCTTTACCTACCAGAACACAGACTCCATACAGACAGCAATTTGTTTTTCTGTTTGGTTGCTGTTAGATTCTTATCATTTGAAACAAGGCTCAGTTCAGAGCAGACACTGATAAGAATTTTTTTAATGAATGGAGATGAAATTTAAAAGTTTTCAATTTTTGTATGATGAAGAGGCTCTATGTTTTAAATGTTTCGTCCTAGATTGCATTATCATGACAATTATTATTAACATAAACCTTTTAAATAATATAAAATACATTAAAATGTTGATAATTGTTAAGACAAAAGTAAAGTGTTGTCAGAAATGCAGTTTTTAATGAGATGAATGGAGCTTTTCATGTTTTCATTAAGTCACATATCTATGGGTGAATATTGTTTATTGCTGGATAGAGCTCAGTATCATTTCTATTTCAACTTTTTATTTTCATAGATGTAAACACTACAACATGTTAATCATATAAATAATCATGACTCTTTCAAATGCTCCTTAGATGCAAATATCATATAGTTATTTGTCATTGATAGAATTGCAATGATTCACTGGATAATGGGTTGATTAGGTTCTTCTTCAATTTTGTTGAAAGTTGAGTATTTAAACTACCTTATTGGCAAGATGGTGTTGCCCAGTGGCACTATTGTTTCCAACTGTCCATTTAACTTCTTAGAAGTATATACCCTTAGATGTACTTTTGTTTAAAACAAAAGAAAAAAAAAGAAAAGAAAAAGAAAAGTGGACAATCACAAAGACAGGGGTAATAGTGAAGAAAAGGAGGGAAGATAATGGCTTCAGTTCCATCAGGGTTTCTTGGGTCCTTACACAAATTACATGAAGGAAGCGTACAAATGAAATTAAAGACCTAGAAATTTATTGCCTTAAAGCTGTACCTCCTACATTAAGTTTATGTTTATACCCAGATTACATTAATTTATAGGCCATAGTTCCAGGCTACCATTTAATTTCACTGTAGCAGCCTGAGTCCCACTACTTTGAGCTGACACAGCTAAAGCAGAGTAATACCCTATCTGACAGTGGTGGAAATTGTGCCAGTCTTAAATACCCCACAATAATGATAGGCAAGCTGTTCCAGTTGGGCAAATAAACTGATACATGGAGCATTAAATGATAATGTGCTCATCTAACAGAATAATCTTCCCATCTGATGATCATGACTGGTCATAGGTCAATTCAGGGACAGTTGTGTTTTCCAACAGATTAGTCATCTGAGCCAGAATAGGATCTCTTTTAATATATGAACTATAATTTACTGAAAAATTGTGGAGACGCTTGCTCAATTAAACATGTTATTTCTAGTCTTCACGGCAATCTAACCTAGTAAGACAAGTATTGTTATCTCCATCTGCTAATTAAAATATGAGGATAAAAGATGTTGAGTACCTTGCCTAAGGTCAGATAAGTAGTGATAAGTAGCACAGTGGTCACATAAAGAGCACATATTGCAGTGTCCACTCCAAATAATAATAATAAGTAACTTTTATTGAGCATTTACTATTGTTAAGCTCAGTGTTCCAGGTGATGAGCATGAAGGATGGAGCACCAAGAAGCTTTGTTAGGAAATAGCAGAGCCGAGATTCAACCCAGGCAGCCTGAGTCCAGAACCCAAACTTTTTTTTTTTTTTTTGAGACAGGGTCTCGCTCTGTCACCCATGCTGGCATGCAATGGCATGATCTTGGCTCACTGCAACCTCCACCTCCGAGTTTCAAGCTATCCTCGTGCCTCAGCCTCCTGGGTAGCTGGGGCTACAGATGTACGCCACCACGCCCGGTTAATTTTGTATTTTTAGTAGAGAGAGGGTTTCACCATAGTGGCCAGGCTGGTCTCGAACTCCTGACCTCAAGAGATCCACCTGCCTCGGCCTCCCAAAGGATTACAGGTGTGAGCCACCATGCCGGGCCAGAGCCCAGACTCTTATTTACTTTGATATAGCACCTACAAAAGTCAATCATTGAAGTTCATAACTACATTAGAATAACAGAAAGGGAACATCTCACTGACTAGAATCTACAGGGAATGCCTGAAATATAGAAAGCAAATAGAAGCAGAGCAGCATTCAGCAGATAATGGGAGCAGACACTGGAGAGGAGGTGGATGCAGAGGAGACAGAGGCAGTCGTCACCCTCAGGGTAATTAATTGGGTATCATAGCAAGAGCATCTAGGAAAACAGACTTACTTCCTGGACAGCCAGGATGTCTGCATCCTGGAGGCACTAGCATGTGGGTGTTTGGATCTGAGAAATAAGGTAGAATTCCAAGTGGTTGGCCAGACTGAGAAGTGCAGTGTACTCACACCCAGGAGACCTGCTGCTGATGCACTTGGTTCAGTAGCACATTCTGCACCCCCAAGAACATCTCTCAAACACACTGCTGCACAAATTTCAGCAGTTCATTACAATCCTTAACCCTTACTTAGGTTATGCAAATATGCAGCAGACAATCTAATCAGAAATTTCAGCCATAAAATGAAGAACACAATCAAGAATCATCAAACATTTAAGAATACAGTAAAAGGGGGCAGACACATTTAAGTACAGTAAACACATTATGCATATCTGAAAAACTCAGAATGCTACAAGTGAATATTTAACCCATAAAAAATAATTAAACAAAGATCATAAACATTAAAGCTTAATCAAGTCAGTGCTGGTAGATGAAACAAAATTGGTCACTTGTTCATAACTGTTGAAGATAATGTAATGATAAGTACATGGGTTTTACTATAATATTTCTTTCTATTTTAACATCTCTGAAATTTTCATAGATAAAAGACTAAAACCATATATTTAAAAAGCTAAATAGAAAAATCAATATGGTAGAAAATTAAGCCAAGGGATTCTTACTGAACATACCACAAAAGATAAAGAGAATGAACATATCGAAGAAAAATTAAATGACAGGAAAGGCAGATCTTGCAGTTGTAACATCATCTTGTAGGAGTTACCTGAGTGATGGGCCATAATATACAGTCATGTACCCTATAATAACATTTTGACCAACAACCAATGACATATATGACGGTGGTACCAGAAGATTATAATACTGTATTTTTACTATACTATGTACTATGGAGTACAATGTGATATTATGGTACATGTATAAAACGCAAAATGATTAAATTAAGGTAATTAACGTATCCATCACCTCAAATATTTATCATTTTTGTGGGAGAATATTTGAAATTTACTCAGTGATTTTGAAATACACAGTACATTATTAATAACTATAGCCATCATGTTGCACAATAGATCACCAAAAAACCTTATTCTTACTGCCTAAAATGAAACTGGATATCTTTTGACCAACATCCTCCTCTTCCCCTCCTACTCAGTCTTTAGGAACCACCATTCTACTCTCTGTTTAAAAGAATTTAGTTGTTCTAGATTCCTCATATAAGTGAGAATATGCAGTATTTGTCTTTTGTTTTTTTTAACACAGATGTCCTTTTCACACCCCAGCTTTCACAATTATACTGGTCCTTATTTTCTATATTTCTGTAGGCATTCTTTGCATAGCCATAACCTAAAGAGTTATATTTAAATGCTTTTTTTAAAAAAAAGAAAACATTTTATTTCCTCATTCACGTACATTGTGGTTTAAAGGATACTTTAGCTTACCAAGTAAATGATGTGTCCCTTACTATGAGAAATCACTTTAAAAAAAATGTTTCAATCACAGGCACTCAAAGTCAGTGGTTATTTTCAATTGCCAGTGGATTTGAGCTCTAGCTCTCCTTTTTTATGCTCTGCCATCGCTCTCAAGTGGTTAATGATCAACAGATATCTACGGAATATTGGAGAAGCATAACAGGAATCATTAAGGCAAACATTTTACCATCTCATATGGGTTATTTCCCCTCAATTTTTTTCTCTTTTATGTGAAGGGTTTTGTGTATCAGTTTTTCATAAGAAGGAATAAGTAGTTTTCTTAACTTTTTGAGTATTATTACCAATAATTTATCAGAAAGGTAAATATAAGTGATTTCAGATTTTACTGTATTCTTGATTGTTCCTGGAATGGAACTATCTTTACTCTCTGGAAAACCACACCAAAAAAAAAAAAAGAAAAAGAAAAGAAAAACATGGTGCCCCCTCTTGTTAGCCTCCTGCCAGGGACTGTGGCTCTTTAGAAAACTGTGGTCTCTTGAGACCAGGTAACGAACAGAGCCACCTTCTGTCTTCATGTCTGTATCTGCCAATTCCTAATCATACCTTGGAGCAGGAGCCTCAGACCGACATTGAATAAGATGGGTCCTGACTTTAGTGGAGGAAGTGGCAAACTATCACATAAGAAGAGATGGTGACAGAGTGCTAAAGGGAGAAAGAAAACAAGATCCTCCCTCTATAGTGAGACTGAAAATAAAACTGTTAATAAGTAATATGTAAAGGGAAAGATAGATTTCTAAATGAGTTTATTGGAAAATAAAAGTGATTGGAAATTAGATGAATATAGATTTAATTCAAGCAAATAGAAAAAGAGTGGAATAAACGGAAAGAAGAAAGGATGTTACATATGTAAAAGCAAAAATTCATAAATTGAAAACAAAGGAAAAATAGTATCAGAAACTAAAATCTAGTTCTTTTTACAAGACTGATAAAGTGGAAAGAAGATATAAATAAATAACAAATAAAATTATAATAGGACATGATTATAGATCCAATGGCAACTTTTGAAATCATTTATGAATATTATTAATAACTTTTGTCCAATATATTTTGATATTTAGATAAAATGCATGATTTATAGAAGAATTACCAAAAATTATGTTGGAAAGGAACAGAAAACCTAAAAAAATAATAACTGTTAAACCTTGGCACAATTAAAGCAATTATTTCAGTATTCTAGAGTGTTCCAACCCTTTTCCCCAAATCACGGCTAGAAAATTTAATAAGTGAGCTTTATAAAACTTTAAAGGAACAAATAACCTCTACTATGTATAGATTGTGAAAGAAATGAAAATTATCCAACTGGTTCTATTAGATTAATTTATGCTTATTATCAAAGCCAAAAAAGATAGTACAGGAAAAGTCAACTACATGGACAAATCTTGTTGTGAACCCAGAGAGGAAAATTTACATAAAGTATTAGGAAATTAAATATAACATTTATTAAGGATATATTAATAAGTTAAAAGAAGACAGTTGTATAATGAACTTAATATTGTTGAAAGAAAATTTAAAAGAATATCTTCATGATCTCATGATTGAAGAGGATTTCACCATAGATAAATTGGAGTATACAAATTTTAAGAACCTCTATTCAGCCAGAAATAAAAACACACTATGAACAGAGTTTTGAAATATCTACAATTTGGAGTATGCATTTACAACTGTGATATCCAACAAAGGATTACTCTGCAGAAATAAGGAATAAGTTCTACAAATATAGCAGAACCAAGTGATGGATTGGAATAGAATCCAATAGCTAAAATCCAATAAGTACTATGAAAAAAGATGCTAGTAAAAAAATTAAAATTTAAAAAATACACATCAGATTAACAAAAGTATATCTATTGTTGACAATACCCAGTGTTGGATAAGATCTGAAGCCTAGTGGAAATGTAAATTGCCACATCCATTTTGAAGAATAGTTTGGTTATATTAAACAGAGATGAAAACTAAATAATCTCTTATTTATGTATTCAAAGAGATATTTATGAAAATGTTTATGCATCATTGAGTAATAGCAAAAAAAGAGGAAAACATTACACATATAAATTGTGGAAAAAATATTGTAATAGATATGACACAGAAGTGAAAATGAATGAACTACAGCTGCATATATCAACTTGATTGGGTTTTTTCCCAAGATGGCAGATTAGAGGCTTTCAGCATGCCTCAGCCCCTTGGAAATTGCAATATAGTAGATAAAAATCAACTTTATTGAGCTTTAATTCAAGAAGGAAAACAGAGATCCATCAGAATCATGAAGGACACCCCAGATCACGGGGAGGAGAATGCTAGCAAACAGCCTGTGTGATGGTGTCTGGCTGATAAAAGTTGGTGAAGCTCCAGTATGTGAGAGAGGAAAAGAGCCTCCCTCTGCGACTCACCCTTCCCCCAGAGATCTGAGCAACCCAGGCCAAGAAAAAGCACTTTGTTTCTCCCAGGCCCTGCAGCTACCTTGGGGAGAGGTTTGGAGATGCTGTGAGGGAAAGACACGGCCTTTTTCCAGACCTGGGACTGAGGGCATACCATTTTTAATTTGGGAACATACAAATTCAGCCACTCTTAGCTGACTCAGTAGCATGATCATGCAGGCATTTTAATCTCAGGCCAGAGATTGGAGCACCTGCTATGGAGCAGCATAGGAGCTTCCACAACCAGAACTGTGGAAAATGCCCAAGCAGTAGGTTTTTGAATTGTGTTCTTTCCTATCACAAACCTGGGGCAGGAGGAGAGCTGCTACAGCTGCAATTTCTCCCGGGCAGCAAGACTTTCTGCCAAGGCCAGCTTGGGGACCTGGAACTGATCTGTGTGTGCCATTTCTGGGTGTCCCAGGCTGCTCCCCTGAGATCATGGTGAAGCAGGGCCCTCTCCATTCTATGCCCAGGCAGATTTCCAGGCATTCAAATAACTAATTTGCCTGCTTCAGTAGATTTAGCTGCACCATCTTTCCTGGCCATAGATTATGGTGCAGTGAGGACCTCTCCACTCCACGTCCATACAGATCTCCAGGGATTTGCAAGCATGCACTCACCTAGATCAGCAGTCTGAGGTGCCCCACACTTCCTGTGCAGAGATTCTGGTGTGGGGAAGCCCTTCTGCTTCATGACCAGGGAAATCTTCAGGAATTTAGAGGCAACTGTTCTTCTGCTTCACCAGCCTGAGTCATCCCACCCTCTCTGGGTATAGATTATGGTGTAGTGGGGCTCTTTCTGCTCTACACACAGGTGGATCTCTAG
This sequence comes from Macaca fascicularis, assembly GCF_037993035.2. Classification (NCBI taxonomy): domain Eukaryota; kingdom Metazoa; phylum Chordata; class Mammalia; order Primates; family Cercopithecidae; genus Macaca; species Macaca fascicularis. The sequence goes on along the minus strand of NC_088378.1, from coordinate 36,176,196 downwards.
GCATTTGGAGCACCAGATGGCCTGGATCAGCAGCTTGTGCCACCCCACCCTACTGGTGTGGAGATTCTGGTGCAGGGGGTCTGTCTCTGCTACACACTCAAGCAGATTTCTAGACATGCAGAGCAGCTGCTTGCCTGGGCCATGATCCTGAGTTGTCTCACCCCTCCATGCAGAGATTTTAATGAAGGGGGTGCCCTCTCTCTGCTCCACACCCAGGCAGATCTCCAGGCATCTGGAGCACACACTCTCCTGGATTAGTAGTTTAGGACATTCCACATTCCTGTGCGGATAACTTGGAGACAGGGAGGTTTTCCAGTTCCATGCCTCAGCACACCTCTAGGCATTTGGTGACCATGCACTGGATTCTCCTGTGGTGCCAGTGTGTGTGTCTGCCACAGGGGACCTGTAAGTGGAACTACCCAGGCTTTATGGTTCCCATACCCTGGGGCTGAGCAGGGAGATCACACCACTGTGCATCCTATGAATCAGCCCATAGCCTGAGGCAACAGAGAGCTTCTCACGGTAAATAGGGATCAAGTATATTCCTAACCATGTTGGCTGTAGCTAGCTTTTACTTATAAGGACCATTAACTGGCTTATAGGTGAAACTGCACAGGCCAATATAAAAACTAATAAAAGAAGCACAATAGAAGCAAAATAAAAAGGTCCTACCCTGCATCCTCTATAGTTGCATCCCCAAGGAGTGGGGGAAAGGGAAAGAGAAAGAAAAAACATAATATTACAGGAAGACAAAGAAAAAAGAAAAAGTCCTACTCGCATGAAAATAATTACAAAAATTAGAAGTGCCTGTGTCTCTCAATGAGAAAGAACCAGCACAAGAATACTGGCACCATGAAAAATCTGAATGTAGTGACACCACCAAGGGATCGTACTGGCTCTCCAGCAATGGTCCCTAATGAAAATGGAAACTCAGAAATGACAGAAAAAGAATTTGAAGTATCAACTGCAAGGAAGCTCAATGAGATCCAAGATGGGCTTAAAATCAATACAAAGAAACATCTAAAGCAATCCAGGAAGTGAAGGGAGAGATAAACATTTTATTTAAAAAATCAGTCAAAGCTTCCAGAATTGAACATTTAAGAAATTTCAAAATACAATGGAAACTTTTATCAATAGACTGGAATAAGCAGAAGAAATCATTTCAGAGCTTGAGTACTGGTTTTTCAAACTAACACAGTCAGATAAAAATTTTTTTAAAAGAATTTTTTAAGTGAGCAAAGTTTCCAAGAAATATGGGATTATGCAAATGACCAAACCCATGAATTATTGGCATACCTGAGAGAGAAGAAAAAATAAACAATCTGGAAAACATATTTGAGGGAATAATTCAAGAAAAGTTTCCTAATCTTGCTGGAGAGGTAGATATCCAGACACAAGAAATTCAGAAAATACCTGTGAGATAATAAACAAAATGAACATCACTAAGGCATATAATCACCAGACTGTCCAAGGTCAATGCTAAAGAAAAAACTCTTAAAGGGTGCTAGAGAAAAAGATTAGATAACATAAGAAGAGAACCCCATCAGGCTAAGAACTGACTTCTCAGCAGAAACCTTATAAGCCAGGAGAGATTGGGGGGCTATCTTCAGCATTCTAAAAGAAAAGAAATTTCAATAAATAATTTCATATCTCACCAGACTAAGATTCATAGGAGAAATAAAAGTTTTTCCAGAAAATCAAGAGCTAAGAACTCATTACCACTAGACCAACATTACAAGAAATACTGAAGGGAGTTCTAAACATGAAAACGAAAAAACAATACCTGCTACAACAAAAACACATTTAAGTACATAGCCCTTAGACTTTGTAAAGCAACCACACAATAGAAACTGCAAAGCAACCAGCTAACAATGTTATGAGAGCCTGAAAACCTTACAAAACAATATTAACCTTGAATTTAACTGGTCAAACTCTCCAATTGAAAGGCACACATTGGCAATTTTGGTTAAAATACAAGACCCACCCATTTGCTGTCTTCAAGAGACCCATCTCACATGTAATGACATGCATAGGCTCAAAGTAAAGGATTAGAGAAAGATCTATCATGCACATGGAAAATGAAAAAGAGCAGGGGTCACTATTTTTGTATCTGATGAAACAGACTTTAAACCAACAACAGTAAAATAACAACAACAAAAACCAAAGAAGGGCATTACATAATAATAAAGGATTCAATTCAACAAGACTTAACTATACTAAATATATGTGTACCCAACATCAGAGCACCCAGACTCATAAAACAAGTATTTATAGACCTATGGAAAGACTTAGCCACACAATAATAATGGGGAAATTTAACACCCCACTGACAGCATTAGATCATCAAAACAGAAAAATAACAGAGAGATTCTGGACTTAAACTTGATGCTTGACCAATTGGACCTAATAGACATCTACAGAATATTCCACCTAACAACCACAGAATATATATTCTTCTCATCTGCACACACAACGTTTTCCAAGATTGATTACATGCTCAGTTATAAGGTACATCTCAATAAATAAAAAGAAATTTGAAATCATACCAATCACACTTTCAGACCACAATGGAATAAAAATAGAAATCAATACTAAGAAGATCTCTAAAAACCACACAATTACATGGAAATTAAACAACTTGCTTCTGAATGACTTCTGGGTAAACAATGATATTAAGGCAGAAATAAAAAAAATTATTTGAAGTAATTGAAAACAGAAACATGACATACCAAAATCTCTTGGATGCAGCAAAAGCAGCGTAAAGAGGAAAGTTTATAGTGCTAAATGCCTACCTTAAAAAGCTAGAAAGATCTCAAAATAAAGATCTAACATCACACCTGCAGGAACTAGGAAAATAAGAACAAACTAACTCCAAAGCTAGCATATGAAAAGAAATAACTAAAATTAAATCAGAAATAAATGAATTTGAGACCCCAAAATCCATACAAAAAAGAACAACGAATCCAAAAGTTGGTTCTTTCAAAGGGTAAATAAGATTGATAGACCACTAAATAGATTAAACAAAGAAAATAAAAGAGAGAAAACCCAAATAAGCACAATCAGAAATTACAAAGATGACATTACAGTTGATCCCCACAGAAATACAAAGATCCTCAGAGCCTGTTTGAGCACCTCTATTACACAAACCAGAAAATCTACAGGAAATGGATAAGTTCCTAAAAACCCACATTCTCCCAAGATTGAATCAGGAAGAAATTGAAACACTGAAAAGATGAATATCAAGTTCCAAAGTTGAATCAGTAATAGTACAACTACCAGCAAAAAAAAAGACCCAGACCAGAGAGATTTTTACAGCAAAATTCTACCAGACATACAAAGAAGAGCTGGTACCCACTCTACTGAAACTATCTCCAAAAAATCGAGGAGAAAGGACTCCTTTCTAACTCATTTTATAAAGCCAGCATCAATGGATACCAACACCTGGCAAAAATACAATGAATAAAGAAACTACAGGCCAACATCCCTGATAAACATAGATGTAAAAATTCTCAACAAAATACTAGCAAAGTGAATTCAACAGCATATCAAAAAATTAGTTCACCATGATCAAGTAGGCTTTATTCCTGGGCTGCAAGTTTCATTCAACATACATAAATCAGTAAATACAGTTCACTACATAAACAGAATTAAAAACAAAAATCAAAAGATCATTTCAATAGATGTGGAAAAAGCTTTCAATAAAATGCAACATCCCTTCACGATAAAAACCCCTAAGAAACTAGGTATCAAAGGAACATACCTCAATATGACAAGAGCCATTTATGAGAAACCCACAGCTGACATCATGCTGAACAGGCAAAAAGTGGAAGCATTCCCTTTGGGAAATAGAACGAGACAAAGATGCCTACTTTCACTACTCCCATTCAATGTAATACTGTAATGCTAACCAGAGCAATTAGGCAAGAGAAAGAAATAAAAGGCACCCAAATAGGGAAAGAAGTCAAGCAATCTCTCTTTATGGATGACCTGATTCTACACCTAGTAAGCCCTATAGATTCCACCAAAATGTTTCTGGAACTGATATACAACTTCAGTAAAGTTTCAGGATACAAAATCAATGTACAAAATTCAAAGCCAAATCAAAAATACAATCCCATTTACGGTAGCCAAAAAAAAAACAACCTAGGTGTACATCTCACCAAGGAGATGAAAGATCTTTACACCAAGAAGAACAAAGCACTGCTAAAAGAAATAACATATGACAAATAAATGGAAAAATATTCCATGTTCATGGATTGAAAGAATCAACATAATGTAAATGGTTATTCTGCCCAAAGCAATCTATAGGTTCAACGCTATTCCTATCAAACTACCAATGTCATCTTTCATAGAACTAGAAAAAAAAACTATTCTAAAATTTATATGGAGCCAAAAAAAAAGCCCAAATAGCCAAAGCAACCCTAAGCAAAAAGAACAAAGCCAGAGGCATCACAATACCTGATTTCAAACTATACTATAAGGCTACAGTAACAGACACACGGATCAATGGAACAGAAAAGAGAACCTAGAAATAACGCCACACACCTGCAGCCATCCAATCTTTGGCAAAATAAACAAAAACAAAAACAAAAACAATTGCAAAGGACTCCCTATTCAATCAATGGTGCTGGGATAGCTGACTAGTCATATGCAGAAGAATGAAACTGGACTCCTACCTTTCACCATATACAAAAAGCTGCTCAAAACGAATTAAACATTTCATTGTAAGACCTCAAACTATAAGAATCCTAGAGGAAAATCTAAGAAACACCAGTCTGGGCATTGACCTTGGGAAAGAATGTATGATTAAGTCCTCCAGAGCAACTACACAAAACCGAAAATTGACAAGTGAAACCTAATTAGGCTAAAGAGCTTCTGCAGAGCGAAAGTAATCATCAATAGAGTAAACATACAACTTACAGAATGAGAGAAAATATTCTCAAACTATGCTTCCAGTGAAGATCTAACATCCAGAATCTGTAAGAAACTTAAACAGTTGAATAAGCAAAAAATAAATAACCCCATAAAAATGATTAAAAGACATAGACATTTCTCAAAAGAAGACATACAGTGGCCATCAAACATACGAAAAAATGTTTCAGATCACTAATCATCAGACAAATGCAAATGAAAACCACAGTGGATACTATCTGATACCAGTCAGAATGGCTGTTAATAAAAAGCCTAAGAAAACAAGAGATGCTGGCAAGGCTGCAGAGAAAAGGAACACTCATACACTGTTGGCAGGAATATAAATTAGTCCAGCCACTGTGTAAAGCAGTTTAGAGATTTCTCAAAGAAATTAAAACAGAACTACCATATGACCCAGCAATCCCATTACTGGATATATATGTCCACAAGAAAATAAATCATTCTACCAAAAAGACAGATGCACTTGTATGTTGATCGCAACACTATTCACAATAGCAAAGATCTGGAATCAACCTAAATGCCCATAAGTGGTGGCTGGGATAAAGAAAATATGATACATATACACCACGGAATACTATGCAGCCATAAAAAAGAATAAAATCATGTCCTTTGTGGCAACGTGGATGCAGCTGGAGGTCATTATCCCAAGTAAATTGATGCAGTAATAGAATACCAAATACTGCCTCTTCTCAGTTATAAGTGGGACCTAAGTATTGGGTACTTGTGAACATAAAGATGGCAACAATAGAAACTGGGGACTACTGGGGTGAGGGCAAGCAGTGAAAAGCTAACTATTGGGTAATATGTTCAGTACCTGGGTAATGGGGTCATTTGTACCTCAAACCTCATCATCACACAATATATCAGGTAGCTAACCTGCACATATCCTCCCTGAATTTAAAATAAAAGTTGAAAAGAAAATTTAATTAAATCTCAACTCAATATTAAGAAAATACATTACCAAGAGATACATTTAATATGATACCATTTATGTAAAATATGAAAACATGCCAAGCAGTGTTGGACCTTGTTTGTGCTTTAATAATGTTATAATAATGTAAACATGCATGAGAAAAATAAATTATTAGATTCAGGTTGGTGATTATCTTGAGGAAGTTAGAGAGGGAGGAAGGAAAACATAAGACATGAGAGAGGTAGAGAGGGAATCCCAATCATATTTGTAGTAAGTATTGCTTTAAAGAAAACCCTAAATGTTGAAGCAAGTATGGCAAACTGGTAGAACTTGATAGAGCTGGGTAGCTGGGTCTCGGTTCCAGATACTGAATTTTCACATATTTGAAATATTTCTTTTCTTTTTTCTTTTTTTTTTTTTAATTGAGACCAAGTTTCACTCTTGCCCAGGCTGGAGTGCTGTGGCGTGATTTCAGCTCACTGCAATCTCCGCTTCCCAAATTCAAGTGATTCTCCTGCCTCAGCCTCCCGAGCACCTGGCATTACAGGCATGCACCATCATGGTGGGCTAATTTTTGTATTTTTAGTAGAGATGGGGTTTCACCATGTTGGCCAGGCTGGTCTCAAACTCCAAACCTCAGGCAATCTGCCTATCTTGGCCTCCCGAAGCGCTGGGATTACAGGCATGAGGCATTGCACCTGGCCTAAAATATTTCTTGATAATCAAAGTAAGGACATTAAAAACACAAGAAACCAGAAATCATCTTTTTAAAAATGGGTTTGGGAAAGTGATTTATACAGGGTGGAGTTGGATTGAAAGATCCAATTTGCTGCTCCAAATCTCTGGGACCCTTATTTAAGGAAATGATGTGCTTCTCTTAACATCAGTCTTCTGGCTAGTTCAGGCCCATTTTCCCTGACCATATGAATTTTTCCAAATGGAATCTTTCAGCGGTATGCTTTTCAGCAATAAGGATACAGGGGTTTTGTGGGATCAGAATCTTTAGACAGTATGATCATCAAGAGAAGGTTAAACTGAAAAGTCAGAAGAAGAGAAAAATTTCACGGAATTCAAATGTAAGTTTAGACATATGTTAAGAAATAAAGAAGCCACATATATACATCTTATGTGATTTGGGGGGAAGTTTGTATAGCTTTTTTAGTGTTTCTGGAAGATTCTTAAAAGTCTTCTTTATAGTCTCATTTGAGCATTTTGTTTTCTTCTTTTCTGGGCATGGCTAACAAATTAAAGAGCCTATTTCCTCTCCACAGCTGTGCGTCATTGCCTTAGGGACTATTATGGGAACAGATTCTAAAGGAGTTACTTCTGCTGTCTAGAAGCAAGAGCTCTTAATATAAACAAGCCTGTAAGCTACCCCCATATTGAACAGATGTTTGCAAGCATTCCTGCCGGCTACTCTATCCTGTGGGATGTCCACTGTGTGTTCCCTGACAGCAGACCCCTGACCTATGAAGTAATGTTGCCCTGAAGACACTGTATGCAAAGACTGGTCTAAAGTAAATTCAGTGGATTTGCTTCCTTATGCAGCCCTTAGAAAGTGATGGCTGCAATATCTGGAAGTTGTGGGAGACTGGATTGTATTTTATATCTATAGATATTTGCTAATTTTTACTATTTTCATGAAAATGAGAAACTCTAAAACTAAGGCATTTTGGAAAGCTAATATTTTTCAGTAGGGATAAATACATATTTTAAAGTTCCAAATTATTAAATGGCTTAAATGGGTGCATTTTACCAAAGGCCTATTCACAAAGTGAGAATTGGATTAAGATTGTTTAAAATTAATGCAATAATGAAGCTGATGCTGACTTTCTTTCTAATGTACTGAAATAACTAGTCTGATTTCAAATTTGTTATTTGAAGGACCTCACCTTATTAAAAAGGAATTTTCTTAGCAAGACTTATTTGGAGAATTGAGCAAGTGCGATTTTAGGAAATGGGACAAGAGCTAGAGCAAGATAATGTTCTAGAATATGCAAAGACAAAGGGAACAATGCAGGTGCTTCAATTATCTGAGATGTTTCCAGCCTGATGGGAATGGACCTGATTGTGTATCAAAGTCAGGCTTTCATTCTGACTTTGGGCAATGAAACTATGTTAGTAAATGGCTTTGGCATGTGGTCATCTCAGACTGAGATCGCTGATCTTATAGTCCTGAACTTTTAGATTTGGAGGAGTTTTTAATATTGACAAGGAACTGTGGCCAGGCAGGACCACACGTCATGATCGTATAAGTATCATTTAACCTTATCTTTACCTTTAATTTTTGAGTTCTAAAGTTACTTGATTTTAATAAAAATCTAAAAATATTATTTAAATATAGGCATACACATATACACACATAAATGTATATATTTAAACAATATATAAATGTATATATTTGCATATTTAAACATATGTATATAAACACTACTCATGAACAGATTTTGACAAAAAGAAGAAAAAAAATCAAACTTGAATGTGACCAAGACTCTAGATATTATTAATAATTTATTATAAATTTAAGGGAAAGAAAAATATGTCAGATCACATCATTAGGTTGCAATCAGCAAAATTCAGACAGCGGAAACTCTACTGGATAAGGAGTTGTGTTTCTTTCACACACAAACATAGTTATGAAGAGTGAAGATTTAAATGAAAAGAAATGTAACAGACCTACCAATCTAATGTCAATCTTAACTATAAAACTGTGTAGAGGGGCGTGTATGTATGAAACAAACAGGTAAATATAAGCAATAATTTATTTTTGATGGTATTAAGTAACCACTGTTAAAAATTATTGTTTTTTAAAAAATTATTTCAGCTTTTCAAGGTATAACTGGCAAATAAATTTGTATAAGTTTAAGATATACTACATGATGATTTGATGTATGTATATATTGTCAAATGATTACCACAATCAACACATCTATCACCTCACTTAGTTACCATTGTGTGTGTGTGTGTGTGTGTGTGTGTGTGTGTGGTGAGAACACTGAAAATCTATTTGCTTAGCAGATTTCAAGTATACAATATGGAATTTTCAACTATAGTAATATTAAAAGTTTTTTGGTATAATAATGGTATTATAGCTTTTTAAGGGAGTTCTTATCTTTAAGACATACAAACTGTAATATTTACACACAAAATGATAGATGGCTGAAATCTACTTCAAAATAATCTGACTGGCATGGGGTATAGAGTGGATAGGGGTATAGATAAAACAAAACTGTCAACATTTTGATAATTATTGAGAGTGAGTAATAGACTCACTGGGTTCCTTAAACTAGTCTTTCAAAATTTGTGTTATATTTGAAAATTTCCATAATAAAAAGTTAGAAAATTTACTGAACACTAAGCTAAAATTTCCACAAAGGCCAGAATTGTGTCTATCTTATTTACCCTTTCATCCCTAGAACATGGCATAGTAGATATATATAATAGCATCTCAATAAAGTCAGAATTTATTAACCAACAATATTTGATATTTTATACTTGAATCTAAAGAGTTTCATTTGCCTTCATTAGGCCTCTGAGAAGTAGGATTCACTAAACCTTAAGAAGTAGAGGAAGAACAGGGCTCAAAGAATAAACTCAGTCTATGTACTGTATTTATTTATTTATGTCCCCACCATTTCTTGATTTAAATGATCCTTTCATTCTGAGTCCGTCATATACCCTATTACAGAGGTCTTTTAAAAACTCTAGAGTTATTTTAAGGTCTACTTTATCCTAACTTCCAAAATTCTCAGCAAGTTAATTGATATGTTTTGGCTCTGTGCCCCCACCCAAATCTCATCTCGAATCACAATCCCCACGTGTTGGCAGAGGAGCCTGGTGGGAGGTGATTGAATCATGGGAGTCGACACCCCCACTTGCTGATCTCATGTTAGTGAGTTCTCACGAAATCTGGTTGTTTGAAAGTGTGTGGCACATGCCCCCTCACTCTCTCTCTTCAGCTGTGCCATGGTAAGTCGTGCTTGCTTCCCTTTCACCTTCCACCATGATTGTTAACTTTCCTGAGGCCTCCCAGTCATGCTTCCTGTTGAGCCTGTGGAACTGAGCCAATTAATCCACTTTCCTTCCTAACTTACCCAGTCTCAGATAGTTCTTTACAAGAGTGTGAGAACAGACTCATACATTAATTGAATAAACTTTTGTTTAGAAATTCAGTATGAAAGATATTCCGCCCTGTGGGGTAAAGCAAAGGAAATAGTCCTCGAGAAGCTAACTTCTATGGTGAGATTAGGAGCCTACTCTCTGTGTAGAAATTGACCCTAACATGTTTAGGGGTTACTTGGCTCATGAGATAAGAGGGAAGTCATTTTTTTTCTTCTTCATCTTACTGTCTTGAAACAAAGTCAGAGCAGCTGAACTATAGTGAGGTTATTGGTTATTTGAGTCAGCTACTACACTCACATGATATTACTCTAAGCTATGAGCCCTGATATGATTGAAGGAAGAGTTTTTATCACTGATGTCACCCTGGCTTTTGTTGTAGAGCTTTCTTTAAAATTTCACTTTGAGTGATAGACATACTTAATCCTACCCAAAGATAAATCTAAACAGTGCTGGATAGTGAGCATACATTATCGTTTTTTGGTGTCTTTTTGTTGGTGGTGGTTTTTATTTTGTTTTGACCACTGTCTAAGGCAGAAATCTAGTCCAAATTATGACAGACTTCTGAGTCATCATTTGGAAAATGCCTCCCATTTGCCAAAGGTTTATTCAAATGTTTTTATTGTATTACGATTACTATTTCAACTTTTGTTTCCTAGAATCTAAAGTTTTTAAGATTAAACCTACAAAATAGAAGGTTATCCTTTAACTATTAAAAAGGGAAAAAATAAAAACCCCAAGAATATGATTATAACTTAGGCTAGCCATGAGAATTAATGACTCCAACCCACACTCAACACAAAGTTTTATTAGTGTACAGTTTGTACTGTATGCTCTTACATTTCAGTCCGTCATGCCCTAAAAATGTGCTTTTCCACTTGGATAAATAATTGAAAATCACCCAATGTTTAACGCTAGTTTGCTTCTGATTTCCACTGTGAGGCTGTACAACTTTTGGGAACATGTGATCAGTGCCAAACAAGGGCAAAAGTTTACCAACTGTAGTTGTTTTAGCGTGAATGTTAGTATTTGGGCTCTGTTTCCCACAGGGGATTTTATCCTTAACTGGAGTGTGTCTATTTTTTTTATTTTACAAGTCCAAGTAACAATTTCATTTTAGTCAACAGCACAATTTTTTATATATATTTTACTGGTTTTGAGTGTTACTTTTGAGCAGATTTTTACATGAATTTGCAAAAGTTAATATATTTAAAATAAAACACATATAATAAAACAATAGGCAAAGATGTTTAGAATCATGATATAGGGATGTTCCAGTTGGTTCTGTCACTGGGTACCCTAGCTATTTAACAATTCACTACCAGATACCAGTTCTTCTCCTCCTCATTCCCATACAATTCACCAAAATCAAGGAGTTCTACACACACACACACACAAACACACACACACAACAAACCTTCTTTTAAAGCCAACAAACCTTCTTTTAAAACCATATCCATAAAAAATTCCATTAGAAAGCCCAAATGTGTTGTGATCAGCCAATTTCATTGATCAAGTCCAGCCCATTAGGAGGAAACAGGCGATATCTTTCCACGTCTATTTTAAACTTAATAAAAATACAATTTCATTGAAAAACTAAAGCGCAATATCTTAGGATAGATATATAAAGAACAGGCAGGGCATGGGCCCTATAAATACCATCTGCTCTTCTCCAGAGCTGCTGTGATAAGGGAATCCTAGCTACAGGCTGTCGGTCTGGAAACGTTTTTTCGGTGAACACTTTGGTGTGCCAGTGCCTGGCCAGCAAATGTCAGTTTCTGAGTCAAACTTGAGGCATGCAGAGAAAGCCATCTTCTTAAGCGCCAGTACTGGGTACCTCTGACAAGAATGGCTTGGGCATCCAAGTGTCTCAGGGTCTTCCTTGATTCCTACTGATAATGGAAATATATTTTGATCCCTTTGTAGGATCGTTTATTTGCTTTTCAAGATCAATATTTTTTTCCCTAGCAAATTGATAGACATGCTCTTTTAACATAAAAGTAAATTTCACTTTTTCAAGATGCTATTCATAAATTACTAGATTTTTTGAGACAGATGTAAATGGAGATTTTCCAGCTCCAGCAGCAGGCTTAAACAAAAGTAAAACTATAGTACATACAGGAATATAAAATTGTGAACAAAAATTGAAGTATACTTAAGGATGATAAAAAAGTTTACTAGTATATATTTACAAAGTTGATAATGTCTAATTAACAAATGCAGTATTCAAAATTCAAAGACAGAAAGTAATAAACTATGACACTAATGAAGCATTGTAGTAAAAACTAGCAAGTTTCAAACTAAGATTAGCTTAGCTGATGCAGGACAGTCTTTGACCAATCCTGCTGACACGCAGGAAAGGACATAATCTCAGCAGCCCCATAGCCTGGACTTTCATTCATTTTCATTGAGAATAACATGAATGTTTTAGTGATCTGTGGCCACTGAAAATCTAACAGTTCCCTCTGGCTCTCAAGGTAGACAATCTGGATCTGCTAGTACTTCCACTGATAACTGACTGTATGTCTCTTCCCCGCCAAAAAAAAAAAATGGATTTGAGTATTTCAATGGACAGAGTTTCAGTATCTGGCCATCTCTTTAGCCTCTGGAAAGTTTACAGATAGCCACTTTCGGTGAGATCTCCATGTTGAGTTGATTCAACTGGGCCCTGTAAGACGGTGTCACATGGGTCAAAACCCAGTAGATTATAACTAAGAAACCACTCTTTGAAGGTACAGAGGTATGCCTAGACTTCCAAAGCTTTTTAGAAGAATGCATTGTAAATTGCAAACTACATAGGAGTATGGGCTATATGGCATAAGAAAAATAGAAAAATATTTTATTATGTAGATACCCACAAAGGCCATCATCATGTACTTAAGAATAAAATCTTTTATTCTTTGTTATATTTAGAAATTTTACAATAAACATTTGTTATTCAAAATAAAATTTATCACTACTGCTCTTCTCAACAACTAAAACATAATACTTTTTTACTCATATGATAAATATTTATTATATGCTTATTATATGATAAACGTTGCTAGTTGCAGAGGATACAAGAGAGAAAATTACAGACATAAAGTTTATGGTTTTGGAGAAGATGTATGGAGAAGATATGCACATTGGCAAATTTAACAGTATTATACAGGCTATGATAGGGGAAAGATAATAATATTTTGGGCTTATAGGACAACCTGTGTGATCTTGCAGGGTGGGGGCTACCTGCAGATAATTACATACAGGCCAAAATCACCTAGAACTGAGTATAAAGGAGAAACAAGTGCAGAATGATGTCAAAGTTTCGCTTTCTGCCTTGAGGGACCAGAAGGATAATGGTGCTATTCACTGAGGGGAAATAAATCCAGGAGGAAAAGTAAGATTGAGAGGAAGATTAGGCCAGGTGCAGTGGCTCATGTCTACAATCCCAACACTTTAGAGGACCAAGGTGAGAAGATCACTTGAGGCCAGGAATTCAAGAACAGCCTGGGAAACATAGCAAGACCTCCATCTCTCCAAAAAAATTTAAAAAACAGAAGAAGGTCATGCATTCAGTTTTGAAGATGTTCTTTGAAGTATTTGAGAAATCTTCAGGTGGATTGGAACAATAGATAGAGAGATATACAGTTCTGGATCTGAAGAGATAGATCTATGCTGGAGATAAAGCTGTGGGATTCATCAGCCTATAAAATATACTTGAAGTCATGGGAGTGAATCAGCTCACCCAGGGATAGTGAGTAGAATCAGAAAAGGCTTAAAAGGCAAAACCCTGAGAAACATCATTATGCGCAGGTAAAATGAGGAAGGGAAACCCAAAGAGACAGAAAAAGATTGGTCAGAGATAAGAAAGGATGGGAAAACCAAGGAGATAACAAGGGAAGTTGAACAATGGAAGTAGAAGGCATATGACAGTGAATTGAGATTTTATTAGACAATAAGCAAGTGTCAGAATGTATGAATTTAATTTTTTAAAAACTATTTGTCTGTCAAAAGGGAGGAAAGAGATAAGGTAATAACCAGAGATTGAGAAAAATCTTAAAAATGGAAGAGGCTTGTACACAATTAAAATGTTAATGGAAAAAGCTCCCATATAGAGTGACAGGAACTTTAGATACAGCACACAGGCAAACAATCAGTACAGCAAAATTCCTGAAGGCAAGGAGGAGCTGGAATTCAAAAAATAAATGGAGAAATTAGCTTCAGATGGCAAGAAGCATCTCTTTCATTGTAAAGCAGAAAGAATGTTTAAAAAGACAAGAGACTGATTTGTGAATAGCTGCATATGCGATTTTGGTAGTGAGAAGTTCCTATTTTTCTAATGATATGGACAGGAGACAGGGAAATACTGGGTAGAAGGGGGTGGTTCCCCAGCAAAGGCTCCACCCTTAAGCATGGATACCCATAGCCCTAACTGAGAACAGGCATTCCTGTTTTCATGCCCAAAACGTTGCCTTTTGGCCCACCACACCCCCTACCCTGTAACCATATAAACCCTGAACCCCAGGCTTCAGAATCAGAAGATGAGGAGACAAGCAGACAAATGGCAGAACAGCATGGCAGAAAAAGAGAGAAGAGAAGGAGCATCTGAGCACGTAGAAGAGTCTGACCACTGGTCAAACTCCAGGGGAAGATCATCTTCCCACTCCATCCCCCTTCTAGCTCCCCATCCATCTCATTGAGAGCCTCTTTGACTACTCACTAAAAGCCCTGCATTCATCCTCCAAATCTATGTGAGACCTGATTCTTCCAGGATGCCGGACAAGAGCTTGGGATACAGAAAGCTGTCACACTTGCCGTCTGCCCTTGCTGAAAGGCAGAGGGTCCACTGAGCTGGCTAATACTTAAGGCAAGGCAAAATGGACACACTGTAACACACGTCCAATTGGGCTCCTGCACCTGTCCAGTTGCATGCTCCCCGCTTCCATAAGAGGCTGGAGCAGCAGCAGCCACCAAACAGACAAGCCACATCTCCATCTCACACCCTGCAAAGGGGGGTCAGGGAACTCTCCTGTTTCAGTAACAGTTTTTGTTTTATATCACGATTGTCACTCATAGATCTTACTATATGCTATTGTTTTTATTCAACACAATTCATATAACTAAATGATTTTTCTCTTTCTACATAGTTTTTTTTGTTTAGAATTTAGCATATTTAAAACATTGCTTTGAAATATAAAGTACCCAGGTATACAAATATTTTGTATCACAACAACAGTTTCATTTTTATTTCTAACTTGCATAGTTTCTGGCTTCACAGTGAACCATTAATTGGGCATTGGAATTTCCATTTATGTATAGGCCTTTTGGCTAAGATCAAATGTATAGAAAATCATTCTAAATTTTAAATTTTAGCTCTATTTTTCAGATATAGTTGGTAATCTATATAAATAGCTTCAGGAATGTAGCTTAAGCTTTATTAGTAGTTTAAGAAATAAGATAACCAGACATACAGACAAAACGTTTGCAAAAGAATATTTTTGTTTGCATCATTTTTCACACTGACAAAATTAGGATACAAAATAAAATTCAAACAAGGAGAAAATGCATGAATGTATTATGATTAATAAAATACATACAATTTAAAATATTCACAATGGTCTTAACAAATAAATATTTATGACAATCATTGATAAAAACAGTGTAACATTTATAAATACAATATGACTTTTGTTATGTTAATGTAAACATGCATTAAAAAATAGATTATTTGATACATTGTTACTATTGTGATTTGTATTTTGTTGTTCCATTTATCACTGTTTTCTTTTTTTGTTTCTTTGCTTGTTTTTGTTTGCTTGTTTGTTTTTTGAGACAGAGTCTTGCTCTGTTGCCAGGCTGGAGTGCAGTGGTGCAATCTTGGCTCACTACAACCTCCACCTCCCAGGTTCAAGTGATCCTCCTGCCTCAGCCTCCTGAGTAGCTAGGACTATAAGCACCTACCACCACACCCCACTAATGTTTCTTTTTTTATTTTTAGTAGAGACTGGGTTTCACCATGTTGGCCAGAATGGTCTCGATTTCTTGACCTCATGATCTGCCTGCCTTGGCCCCACAAAGTGCTGGGATTACAGGTGTGAGCCATGGCACCCGGCCTTATCTGTGCTTAATAAAATGGAAATATAAACATTAGAAGCAGTAAAAATTAAATTATATTATGAGAAATATATTCTTGGATTGTTATATTTTGAGGAACATGTGGTTAGATTGTTTCTAATCACTAACCTTTCAGATGATATGC
Organism: Macaca fascicularis; assembly: GCF_037993035.2. Taxonomy (NCBI): domain Eukaryota; kingdom Metazoa; phylum Chordata; class Mammalia; order Primates; family Cercopithecidae; genus Macaca; species Macaca fascicularis. Next base: position 36,159,994 of record NC_088378.1, on the reverse strand, counting down.
ATATCTTGAAATGTCTATTCTTTTATGTATCAGACTGATATTTACCTACTTTCCATATTAATTCTGTTATAAAAATGCTTTATTTTCTAAATTTGCCCTTTTTTGCTGAGAGTTAACACATTTATATTTAATAAAGAAAGTACAGTTTAAATGCAAAGGCCAAAAATAAAGGGCCGACACTATTTAATTTAGAATTTGTTGTGTTTGATGTGGATCATCTCCCTCTTCCTTTCCTCTGGATCTTTCCAGTTGAAGTTTCTCACTCGGTCTGTGCTGTAAGTCAGAGTACGGTATGTACTGTACCTGTACTGGAGCATTTTATTATTTGTTAGAATTTTTCCTAGTGCTAGGTCATTTTGGGCAGGAAGTCATTGCCAGTTAGAAAGAAGCAGAAGGAAAAGCAAAAATAATGTACTCTAAAAAGGGTGGTATTTGCAAGTTGCACCTAACTGTTATTTTAAACCATCAAGACCTGGGTTTGGTGGTGGCAGCCACATCTACCCTTGAGGGTGTCATTGAAGAGAACTAGGTATTACAGGAGCCACAAGCAGACTGTGCAATTAGGGTTATGTGAAAGGATTGGGTAATCCTGCAATAGTCACTGTTACATAACGCGTCAGTCGCTGCCCAGGGATATGAGCGGTAACTGAATATTATAGCGGGAACTGTTAGCATTGATGCTGCCAAGGGTCACTAGCTGTTTCCATTATAAACCTTATTTTGTAGTTGGCTTATAACCCAGACAGTTGAATTTACATCAGGTGGAAACCTGGCATTTAAATTAGAAGCCTAGAGGCACTCTTTTTTTTTTTCAGTAATAAAATTTTGAGCTAGGAGGTACTAGAGAGATCATCTAGTCCAACAACTATTTTACAAATAAGATAGAGGTACATATTTAAAATAGAGAGAGAGACATATTTAGTAGCATACAGTTACCTAGAGACAGAACCAAACCTGGGACACAGGTTTTTCTGCCCTCCAGATTAAAAAACAGGCACAGAAACAAAAAGGCTCTTTCTTCCATCCTGTGCTAATTTATCTTTAATATATGGAGGTGCCAGAGGAATGTTGACTATCTTACATTCAAGAGGTGTCCCTCTTAGCATATGAAGTGACTTGCCCAGGGTAATACAACAGAAAAGAACACAGGCCGTATTCTGTTTCTATTTTGCATTTTTGTATCCTTTCCTCCAGTCCTATCAGCTGTCTATTCAGTTTATTCATTGATTATCAGAAAAGAAATGATTGCTAAGCCATTGATACATGGGACTAGTTTACTCCTTCTCATAAATGAATCATAAATTGAATTGGAAAAGAAAGAAGGACTATGAAGTCAGCATCATGTTTCTGTAAAACTGCAATTCATTGAAAGGTGAGTTCAATCAGTTAACCACACAGTCTCCATGATATCAAAAGAAAAGTGTACTGGATTATTTTTCTTTGATAAATTCTAACAATTGGTTTGTGAATATTAGATAAAGTCAGAACTTTTGATGTAAATGAAGTGATGACATTTTCTTGAGCTATGTATTACATCAATTGGTTGGAACTATAAATTATCAGTACATCATGACTTCCTGCATAGTTGCCTTTCCTGAAATCTAACCCAGAAGAGCATCCTCTGTCAACTGTACCATGGCTCAGTATTTAAAAGAGACCTGCTCTTCCAGACATGAAAGAATATTCTATCATGACAGTAGGAAGTTCATACCGAAATCACATTTGAACTTTAAAATGTATTCCGTGATCAGTATACAGCTAGCATTCCCCCTCCTCTCTCTATTTTCACCTGTGTTGACACCCAAGATCACGGAACTTTTTTTGAACATGTCTTTTTCCTTTACTGGATGGTAAGTTCCTTTGAGTATAGGGCCTATGCGTTGTTTTTCTGATTCACATTCTCTCTTCCATATACCACAGTTGTATTAAGCTATAGTGCTCTATATACACAATCAAAATTTGTATTGTTTGTTATATTATTTTCTTAGAGATCTACTTCTGCAGAGCCTAGGATTATTGTATTCACATCTCCTGTAGAAGAATGTGATGATAAAGTGAACTAAGCCCAGTTTAAAACAGGAGAAAAAACATGCAGAGGAGCCTTAGACTTTGACTTCTGCTTGCAATAAGTCAGAAATGAGTTGGAATATACTAATCAGAATTCCCAGTATATAATTCAATACACCTAACCCAATCAAGAAAATTTGTCTATTGTTTGTATTTTATGCTATTTTAAACCTCTAGTCCCCAAATTAAGATGTTACATTATGTTTGTATTTTGTTTACACTTTGTTTGTGGTCATTATTATTCTGTAGGTTTATGACATTGACAGCTTGAAATTCCTACAAACCATGAAAACCATACTGAGGAAGTGGGTGGTAATTGGCAAAAGGAAAGCATAATACGGAGAGAGTTAGTCAAAGGCTGTTGTAATAATTTGGCTCTGTTAGAGGGTTCATTTGTTTTGCATTTCTTGTCCAATGTATTATAACGTTATTGAAGATGACTTCATAGGTCAAGTGTCACTTAGGAAACCTCATATTTTTATTTAGCATGAAGAGATCCAAAGTTGCCAGAAAGTCAATATTTATCAGGGTCACTTCATCTAATATTTTTATTTTCTCCATAACCCAATCCCCATTTCAGGAGTTGACAACTTCAGTCAGTGGTTTAGTTATCCTCATTTTGTCGGAAATGGTGTGTGCTACCAACCTAACTTCTTGTTGCTAAGAGTGAGAGGAGGCCAAGGTGCATTTTCCACTGAATCACGTGTCTCTGTGGTTTAAAAGCACAGATATTAGTTGACCTCCTGGCATTGCTGTCAGGTTTCAGTGGTGTTTGGGATTCTATTTTAGGAGTTTGGGATCAAAAAGTGAACATTTAAATCTTTTATGGAGCACTTGTTCTTAAGAAAAATCCATGTGCAGACACTGTAATTGCATATTAACAAAAAATGCATTACAAGGATTTTTACATGCAAATGAAATTCTCTGTGCTATTTGATTTTAAAGCCATTAAAAAGGAATGTTGTTCTGAGATGAAACTATGTGGAATCCTTGTAAATCTAAAGTCAACCCTGCAGGAAGTTGGAAAAATGGACTTATCGCCCCAAATGACCTTTCTATCTCTTGTGTATACCTACCCAAAACAGCCTTGCTCTTCTATAATCGCAGAAGTGTTAGAGCATGCATGAACTCCATGTTCACCACACTTCCAGCCCACATTAAATTCCATCTGGTGACCTCTAGGAACCAATATGATTTCCACAATGCTGAGAAATAATTCTATAATGAAGTCTGTCTTTTGATAGAGATTTAGTAATATTGCTCAACTTAACCCTTCAATTGGACATGTACACATGGATATACTAACATATTGATGTGTAAGATGAATATATTTGCTCTATTTTTTATTCAAATATTTAGATATTATATTCCACTACCTATTACTCACGCTACCTTACAGCTTATTTATTATTAATACGACCTTAGTAGTTTAACATCCAAAACACTTTCAGTACATCATTAGTTTTCATTTCTTTGTGTTTTTGCTCCTCATTCTGGGAGATTTTCCTTGATGTATCTTTATTTTCCAGATCACTAACCAGGTATAATACCAGGACTATTTTATTCTCAGCCCCTTTATGAATAATTTTATTTTCATAATCATGGTTTTAAAATATTTTATTTATAGAAGCATAGTTTTAAATTCTAAGAAATCTTTTGGCTTTCTGATTGTTCTTTTTCCATAGCAGCATACTTTTGATTTATTGACAAAATATTCTCTGGATCATGTTGAGGATGATGATTGTTTAAAATTCTCCTTTCATCAAAATAATCCTTTCCTCCCTTATGGTATTGGTTTCCCTTTTTTTCTTTCTTTTTTTTTTTTTTTTTTTTTTTGAGACAAAGTCTCACTTTGCTGCCGAGGCTGGAGTGCAGTGGTGTGATCTTGGCTTACTGCAACCTCTGCCTCCCAGGTTCAAGTGATTCTCCTGCTTCAGCTTCCCGAGTAGCTGAGACTACAGGCATGTGCCACCACACCGGGCTAATTTTTGTATATATTTTTAGTAGAGACCAGGTTTTGCCATGTTGACTAGGCTGGTCTTGAACTTCTGACCACAAGTGATTCGCCCACCTTGGCCTCCCAAAATGTTGGGATTACAGGTGTAAACCACCATGCCCAATCAGTTTCCTTCTTTATTTTTGTTGATTTTCTCCCAATACTTGATGATATATGTATATATAAGTTTGTGCATATGAAAGAGGAACATGAGAGAAGGAGGAAGAAACATGAGGAAACAGAATGTTGATTTCTCCATTTAATAGATTCATTATTCCTCCAAAATCTGCATTGTGGTATTGAAAACCACAGTATGTGGGAGAGAGGAAGTTGTGACTCATACTTATGGATGCAGTCTAAAATGAGGCTCAATTTGACCTCCTAAATGTGTATACTTTGATTCAGCAATTCCATTTCTAGAAGTCTATATTAAGGGAATAGTCAAGGTTATATGTACCAAGGATTAGGTTTGAATGTTCATCACAGTCACAACAATGCAAGAATAATAGAATGCAACGTCAAAACAGATATTCTCGACAAATTTAAGTTATGGTGATTCAGATAATAGAAAATAATATAGCCCTTAGACATTATGTCTTAAGGTACTATTTTAAAATGGAAAGAAATGTTCACATGATAGTACTGGCAAAAAGAGAAAATGCCTAATAGTTTAAACAATGCGATTCTATTTAGAAAAATAAGACAAAGGAAATGTGTGTGTGTGTCCTAAACTGAAACATGCCAAAATATTAACCATGGTTATCACTGATAGTGAGAACATTATAGTTTCTGTGTTTTGTTTTAGTGTCATATAATTCCTCTTATTTGTAACACATAACTTTTAAAGTTTCCTTTTTTTTTTTTTTTTTTTTTGAGATGGAGTCTTGCTCTGTCTCCCAGGCTGGAGTGCAGTGGTGTGATCTCAGCTCACTGCCACCTCCGCCTCCTGGGTTCAAGTGATTTTCCTGCCTCAGCCTCCTGAGTAGCTGGGATTATAGCTGCCACCACACCCAGCTAACTTTTTTTTTTTTTTTTTGTATTTTTAGTAGAGATGGGGTTTCACCATGTTGGCCAGGCTGGTCTCAAACTCCTGACCTCAGGTGATTCAACTGCCTTGGCCTCCCAAAGTGCTAGGATTACAGGCATGAGCCACGTGCCTGGCCTTAAAGTTTTCTTTGTATATAGTTAACACATATAAACTATATGTAACATATATATAAATTATGAAGCATAATAGTGAAATAAATAAGAACAAACCATTTCTAGATTCATGAACTGGAATACTGTCAACAATTTTGGAAGTACTTGTATATACTTCTTTACTTCTTTATATTTCATTTTCCTGTCCCAAGAGGTAAGCACTCTCCAGAAAACTGAGTTTATACTTCTTTTGTTTTGTTTGTCTTCCAAAATATATTCCTTAACTGTATAGTTTAATTGTTTTTGTTTTGGAACCTCATAACATTGAATGATATCAGTGTAACCTTTTGTCACTTTTTTCCCTGCATGTTTTTCAAAGCTTCATCACTTTCACTCCTGTATAATACTACATTATGTGACTATACTTGAATGCAAATGACCATGAACAGAAAATATAACTATTAAATATATAATTAATATTAACTAACAATTAGTTATATTTTCTGTTCATGGTCATTTGCATTCAAGTATTTTTTATTATATGAATACCATTATGTAAATCACTGTGCCTGTGTCAAGACACAGGATACATGTGAAAAGATTTCTCTAGATGACAACTTGTCATGGAACAGCTGGGGCATGTATTGTGTGCTTATTACTTTTATATTGCAAGGTTAAAGTGTTTTCCAATTACTCTCCTAATACCAGTGGGTAAGAATTTCTATAGCTCACATCCTTGTTAATGGCAGTCATTGTCATATTTAAGTTTTGCCCATCTAGTGGATATAAAACAGTGGTATAACTGTAGTTATAGAGTAGTATAACTCCCATTATACTACTAAATTGCATTACTGCATTGTTAATGATTAAAACATTTTCCATATACCTTTGGTCATCTAGTCTTTTTCCTCTGGAAAAAAAAAATGCCTTTTGACACTTTTCTGTTAGGTTGTTGGTCTATTCTTATAGCCATTAAGAGTTTTATTAGAAGATATTAAGAGATATTTGGGTTTTTTATCTTTTGTTAATGTTTGACTTATGTCTTTTTCTAATTTATGGCTTGTATTTTACTTGTTGTGGTTTCTTATAATTAATGGTAATTCTTCATTTTAATGAGTCAAAGTTACCAAATTTGTATTTTTTAGTTGGTACTTTTTGTGCCTTGTTGAAGAAATCTTTTCCTAGCCCCATGACTATAAATAAACTCTCCTTATTTTCTTCTAAAATTGGGTAATCTACCTTTTCAAATTTAAGAATTTAATCAATCTGAAATTGATTTGTGAAATTGTGTATGATAAGATTCTAGTTTCATATTCTTTAAAATGAATGATCCACTTAACCAGCATCATATATTGAGTCATCCCAACTTTCTCATTGATCTGCCTTCTCAATCACAGCATTTCCAAACATGCATGGCTCTATTTCTACTTTCTCATTTCTACTGTCAGTATCCTTTTTGTTTGCAAACCAATACCACACTGGTATTGCCATGGCTTTTTAAAAAGTCTTACTGTCCTAATGCTATCCCTCCCCCCTCCACCCACCATGTAATGTAAATGATAAGTTAATGTATGCAGCACACCAACATGGCACATGTATACATATGTAACAAACCTGCACATTGTGCACATGTACCCTAGAACTTAAAATAAAAAAAAAAAAGTCTTGCTGTCTCCTGGGGAAATCTCACACTATTTTTAACTCAGGGATCTCTTAACTAATCTTGGGCTTTTCTTTTCCTTCATCAATATCAGAATCAGATTCTCAAGTTTCTTTAAAGAATTATATGATATTCAAATTAAAATTGCATGTATGCAGTTTGGGGATATTCATTTCCTTTTAATAGCAAGTCTTCCTTGAAAGTGGCAAAGTTTTAAACTTATTTATGTCTCTTTTAATGTCTCAATAATATTGAAAAGTTTCCTCCATAAACTATATATTTTTGTTACATATGTTTTTACACATCTTATATTTTGTGTTAATATAATAAATGGTGTTTATTTTAAAATTCTATTTCCAACTCTTTATTCCAAGTATACAGCTTTCTGTATATTACTTTTTTTCAGCACTTGGCTATATTGTCTTACTAATTCTATGGATTCCTTTGAGTTTTTCTATCTGTGAATTAAAAAGATTTTAGTTATTTTCCCAAACCTCAGAATTTTTATTTCCTTTTGTCTTACTTGACTGTCTTAGAATTCCATATTGAATGGGAGTGGTCTTCTTGTTTCTGATTTTTTTTCCCAGTTCTATTTTTTGTCTATTTCAAAAGGTTTTTGGGGAATAGGTGGTGTTTGGTTACATGAATAAGTAATTTAGTGGTGATTTCTGAGATTTGGGTGCACCCATCACCCAGGCAGTGTACACACTATCCAAGGTGTATTTATCTGTCACTCACTCCCACCCTCTCCCTGAATATATATGTGTATATATATATATGTGTGTGTGTGTGTATTTATATGTGTGTGTATATATATGAGATATATATATGATATATATATATTATATATCACAATTTGTTTACTCATTGATTGATGGGGCATTTGGGCTGGTTTCATATTTTTGCAGTTGTGAATTGTTCTGCTCTAAACATGCGTGTGCAAGTATCTTTTTGGTGTAATGACTTCTTTTCCTCTAGGTAGATATCCAGTCATGGCATTGCTGGATCAAATGAGTTCAACTTTTAGTTCTTTAAAGAATCTCCACACTGTTTTCCACAGTAGTTGTACTAGTTTACATTTCTACCAGCAGTGTAAAAATGTTCCCTTTTTACCACATTCATGGCAACATCTATTGTTTTATAATTTTTTGATTATGGCCAGTCTTGCAGGAGTAAGGTGGTATTGCACTGTCGATTTGATTTGCATTTCTCTTATCATTAGTGATGTTGATCATTTTTTCATACTTTTTTAGCCATTTGCATATCTTCTTTTGAGAATTGTCTATTCATGTCCTTAGCCCACTTTTTCATGGGATTGTTTGTTTTTTCTTGCTGATTTGTTTGAGTTCCTTATAGGTTCTGGGTATTAATCCTTTGTCAGATGTATAGATTGTGAAGATTTTCTCCCACTCTGTTGTCTGTTTACTCTACTGATTGTTTCCATTGCTGTGCAGAAGCTTTTTAGTTTAATTAAGTCCCAACTATTTCTCTTTGTCGTTTTACTTGTAGCAGTCTTTCACTCCTTGGTTAGGTATATTCCTAAGTTTGTTTGTTTGTTTGTTTTGCAGCTATTATAAAAAAGTTGAGTTCTGGATTTTTTTCTCAGCTTAGTCACTGTTGGTGTATAGCAGAGCTACTGATTTGTGTATATTAATTTTGTATACTGAAACTGCTGAATTCATTGATCAGTTCTAGGAGCTTTTTGGAGTCATCTTTAGGGTTTTCTAGCTATATGATCATATCATCAGCAAACAGCAACTGTTTGACTTCCTCTTTACTGATTTGGATGCATTTCTTTCTTTCTTTTGTCTGATTGCTCTGGCTAGGACTTCCAGTACTATGTTGATCAGAAGTGATGAAAATGGGCATCCTTGTCTTGTTCCAGTTCTCAGGGAGAATGCTTTCAACTTTTTCCCATTCAGTGTAGTGTTGGCTGTGGGTTTGTCATAGATGGCTTTTATTACGTTAAGGTATGTCCCTTCTATGCCAATTTTGCTGAAGGTTTCAATCACAGTGGGATGCTGGATTTTGTCAAATGCTTTTTCTGAGTCTATTGAGACGATCATGTGATTTTTGTTTTTAATTCTGTTTATGTGGTGTATCATATTTATAGAATTACATATGTTAAACCATCTCGGAATCCCTGGTATGAAACCCTCTTGATCATGGTGGATTATCTGATTATCTTTTTGATGTGTGGTTGGATTCGGTTAGCTAGTGTTTTGTTAAGGGTTTTTGCATGTATGTTCAACAGGGATATTGATCTGTTTTTCTTTTTTTGTTATTTCCTAGTTTTTGTATTAGGGTGATACTCCCTTCATAGCATGATTTAGGGGGGTATTCTCTCTTTCTGTCTTTCTCTGTCTTGTGAAATAGTGTCAATAGGATTGGTACCAATTCTTCTTAGAATGTCTGGTAGAATTCATCTGTGAATCCATCTGGTCCTGACCTTTTCTTTGTTGACAGTTCTTTTATTACTGTCTCAATCTTGCTGCTTGTTTTTCTGTTCAGAGTTTCTATTTCTTCCTGGTTGAATCTAAGAGAGTTGTGTATTTCCAGGAATTTATCCATCTCCTCTAGGTTTTCTAGTTTATGTGCACAAAGGTGTTCACAGCAGCCTTGAGTGATCTTTTGCATTTCTGTGGTATTGATTGTAGTGTCTCCTGTTTTGTTTCTATTGAGCTTGGGTGGATCTTCTCTTCTTTTTTCTTGGTTACCTCGCTAATTGTCTATCAGTTGTATTTATCCTTTTAAAGAACCAAGTTTTTGTTTCATTTATCTTTTGTTTGTTTTTGTTTTGTTTCTATTTCATTTAGTTCTGCTCTGATCTTGGTTATTTCTTTTCATATGCTGGGTTGGGGTTTGCTTTGTTCTTGCTTCTCTAGTTCCTTGAGGTGGGAGCTTAGGTTATCTATTTGTATTCTCAGATTTTTTTCATGTAGGCATTTAAAGCTATGAACTTTCCTCTTACACCACCTTTGCTGTAGCCCAGAGGTTTTGGTAAGTTGTGTTACTATTGTTCAGTTCAAAGAATTTTTAAATTTCCATCCTGATTTCATGGTTGACCCGATGAACATTCAGGAGCAGGGTATTTAATTTACATGTATTTGCATAGTTTTGAAGGTTCCTTTTGGAGTTGATTTCCAATTTTATTTCACTGTGGTCTGAGAGAGTACTTGATATAATTTCAATCTTCATAAATTTATTGAGACTTGTTTTGTGGCCTATCATATGGTCTGTCTCAGAGAATGTTACATATGCAGATGAATAGAATGTATATTCTGCAATTGTTGGGTAGAATGTTCTGTAAATATCTGTTAAGTCCATTTGTTCTAAGGTTTAGTTTAAATCCATTCTTTGTTGATTTTCTGTCTTGATGACCTGTCTAATGCTGTTAGTGGAGTATTAAAGTGTTCCAGTATTATTGTGTTGCTGTCTATCTCATTTCTTAGGTTTAGTAGTAATTGTCTTATAAATTTGGGAGCTCCAATGTTAGGTGCATATATATTTAGGAATGTGATATTTTCCTACTGGACTAGTCCATTTATCATTATATAATGTCCCTCTTTATCTTTTTTAACTGCTGTTGCTTTAAAGTTCATTTTATCTGATATAAGAGTAGCTACTCCTGCTCACTTTTGGAGTCCATCTGCATGGAATATCTTTTTCCACCCCTTTACCTTAAGTTTATGTGAGTCATTATGTGTTAGGTGAGTCTCCTGAAGACAGCAGATACTTGGTTGGTGAACTCTTATTCCTTCTACCATTCTGTTTATTTTAAGTGGAGCATTTAGGCCATTTGTATTCAATGTTAGTATTGAGATGGTGGTACTATACTATTTATCATGCTATCTGTTGCCTGGATACCTTTTTTCCCCCATTATGTTTTTGTTTTATAGGTCCTGTGAAATTCATGCTTTAAGGAGGTTCTATTTTTGTGTATTTCAAGGATTTGTTTCAATATTTAGAGCTCCTTTTAGCAGTTCTTGTAGTGCTGGCTTGGTAGTGGCAAACTCTCAGCATTTGTTTGTTTGAAAAAGATGATATCTTTCCTTCATTTATGAAGCTTAGTTTCACTGGATGCAAAATTCTTGGCTGATCATTATTTTGTTTAAGAAGGCTAAAGATATGGCCCCAGTCCCTTCTAGCTTGTAGGGTTTCTGCTGAGAAATCTGCTGTTAAACTGATAGGTTTTCCTTTATAGGTTACCTGATGCTTTTCCCTCATAGATCCTAAGATTCTTTCCTTCATCTTGACTTTAGATAACCTGATGAGTATGTGCCTAGGTAATGATCTTTTTGCAATAAATTTGTCAGTGTTCTTTGAACTTCTTGTATTTGAATGACTAGGTCTCTAGCAAGGCTGGAGAAGTTTTTCTTCAATTATTTTTCAAATATATTTTCCAAACTTTTATATTTCTCTTCTTCCTCAGAAACACCAATTATTCTTAGCTTTGGTCATTTAACATAATCCCAAACTCCTTGGAAGCTTTGTTCATTTTTTAAATTCTTTTTTATTTGTCTTTGTTAGATTGAATTAATTTGAAAGCCTTGTCCTCGAACTCTAAAGTTCTTTCTTCTACTTATTCAATTCTATTGCTGAGATTTTCCAGTGTATTTTGCATTTCTCTAAATGTGTTCTTCATTTCCAGAAATTGTGATTGTTTTCCTTTGCCTTTTTTTTTTTTTTTTTTTTTTTGGAGATGGTGTTTTGCTCTTGTTGCCCAGGCTAGAGTGCAATGGCATGATCTTGACTAACTGCACCCTCTGCCTCAAGGATTCAAGCAATTCTCCTGCCTCAGCCTCCCAAGCAGCTGGGATTACAGGCATGTGCCACCACGCCTAGCTAATTTTGTATTTTTAGTAGATATGAGGTTTGACCATGTTGGCCAGGCTGGTCTCAAACTCCTGACCTCAGGTGATCCACCTGCCTTGGCCTCCCAAAGTGCTGGGATTACGGGCATGAGCCACTGTGACTGGCCTGTTTTTTCTTTATGCTATTTATTTTGCTGAAAATTTTTCCCTTCATATCTTGTATCATTTTTTTGATTTCATTAAGCTGGACTTCACCTTTCTCTGGTGCCTGTTTGATTAACTTAATAATCAACCTCCTGAATTCTTTTTCTGGCAATTCAGAGATTTCTTCTTGGTTTTGATCCATTGCTGTGACCTAGGGTGATCTTTTGGGGGTGTTAAAGAACTTGTTTTGTCATACTACCAGAATTGTTTTTCTGGCTCCTTCTTTTTTGGGTAGACAAATCTGGGGCTCAAGGGCTGCTCTTCAGATTCTTTTGTCCCACAGGGTGCTCCCTTGATGTGGTACCCTCCTCCTTCCCCTAGGGATGTGGCTTTCTGAGAGCCAAACTGCAGTGATTGCTACTTCTCTTCTGGACATAGCAACCCAGAGAAGCTACTGGGCTCCAGGCTACAACTAGTGAGTGCCTGCTCAGAGTCCTGTGATGTGAACCATCTTCAGGTCTCTCAGCCATTGGTACAAGCACCTACTCCAGGGGAGGTGGCGGGGGAGTGAAGTGGACTCTCTGAGGGTCCTTGGTTGCAGTTTTGTTTATTTCACTAGTTTTGTGTTCATTGGCCTCCAGCCAGGAGGTGGTGCTTTCAGGACAGCATCAGCTGCAGTAGTATACAAAGGATCAGGCAGTGGCTGAGCCCATAGAACTCCCAAGAGATTATGTCCTTTGTCTTTGGCTACCAGGGTGGGTAGAGAAAAACCATCAGGTGAGGGGAAGGTTAGGTGTGTCAAAGAGTTCAGACTCTCCTTGGGCAGGGTTCCTCTGGCTGCTGTGAGGGATGGGAGTGTGGTTCCCAGGCCAATGAAGTTGTTTCCACAGGGATTATGGCTGCCTCTGCTGCATCATGCAGGTTACCAGGCAAATGGGGAAAAGCAGGAAGTCACAGACCTCACCCAGTTCCCACACAGCCCAAAAGGCTCATCTGCCTCCCACCTTGCCCCGTCAACAGCACCAAGTTTATTTCCAGGCAGCAGGTGAGCAAGGCTGAGAACTTGCCCCAGGCTACCCTCCAGCTGAGAACGCAAGCAGGGTCTCAGGTCTTGCCTCTCTGCCTGCTATGGCCTCTGTGCTGTGTCTGCACTTCCGATTCACCCCCTCCCCCAGGTTCTGTCCAGGAAAATTTGCCTTCGGTCAAAATGTTTACAAAGTTCAGTTGGAAGTTTTATTCTCCCCATGGTCTTTTCCTAGGTCCTCTGGCAACCCTCCCCAAGGACCCCTGTGAGGCAAAGTCAGAAATGGCTTCCTAGTGACCGGGAGAGCTCACGGTGCTCTTCTTGCTGCTGTTTATAACCCTGTGTTTTGCTCAGCTCTCTAAATTTGTCTCAGCTTCAGGTAAGGTCAAATCCTTCTCCCATGATCTGGACCTTCAGGCCGCCCAGTGAGAGTGTGTGTTCGGGGGCCAGTGATCCCACTTTCACACTTCGGGCACTCGGTTTTTCAGCTGTCTCCAAGGGCCTGCAGCACACTCCGCTTCCTTCAAAGGATCTGTGAATTCTCTCAGCTTTCCTGGTATGTTCTTGTGGTAGTTGTTGGAGCAAAAGTTCACTATGTGATTCTCCACACGCTGCTCGGTCAATCAATGTGGGAGCTGCAAGTTAGTCCTGCCTCCTATCCGCCTTTTTTTTTCCTCTCCTTATTTCCGATTTTAAATGGAGCACTTTTACTATTTGCCTCAAAGGTTGATGTTTGATGTAGATATTCTGTTGAGGATTTTTATCAGATTATGGAAATGCTCTTTTATTTCTAGTTTACTAAAAGTAATTTTAAGATTACAAATAATTCTTGAATTTTAGCTATTATTTTCTGTATCTGCTGAGATTATTGTGTATTGTCTTTTTCTCTAAACAGTTATTAGATTTATAGATTTTTCTGAGATATTTAACAATATTGAATTTCTTGATCATATGATCATAGATTAAGATTCTAAAAATATTCTTTTATCAGAATATTGTTTAGAATATTTTTTATATGTTCATGTCCTTTGTTTTCCTTTCTCATATTTGCTTGTTAAATGCAGTCAGCAGAATAATGGCCCCACAAAAGTTGGCCACATTCTAATCTTTGGAAACTGGGAACATGCCATATTACTGGCAAGAGGGGTCTTTGTGGATGTGATTAATGAGCTACGTATTTTGAGATTGGAAGTTTATCCTGGATTATCCAGGTTGGTCCATTCTAATCACACCTGTTCTTAAAAACAGAGAACATTTCTGATACATCATAATAACGTGTGATCCTAATGTCTCAAAATGTAGTCACTCATATCAAGTAGCATTGAGCCCACAGTAAAGTTGTCCCCCTCTTCCCAAGTGATAAATATATATGTAATGGAGTGGGGTGATAAATCCTGCTGTTGCATGATATCACTCGAGACCTGAAATGAACCAGTAGAAAGAGGAAGATAGCAAGATGTTGAAAATAGACTCATCTCTGAAGGATCATAAAAGAAGCCAGGACAAAGCCTTGTTCGAGATGCCTTTGGAGGCCTGTGAGAACTCTGAGGACTTCTCTCAACTTTAGGTGGCTGCTGCTTGAGGCTTTGCCCTAGAGAGGCAGTGACGCCCCACTGACCAGTTTCCCAAGGACTCCAGACCCACTAGAATAGGCTCCATAGCCATCACTGTGGTTCATTACCTCCCATGTTTTATTACTACCTTTAGGTTGAATATAAATTACATGACTGATGACATGTAAGGCCTCACAATAAATTATGCACTCAAGCATTCATATATATATTTTAAAAGATGTAAAATATGTATAATTATATGTCAACATATAATTATGTATTATAATTAAAATTATGAAATTATATATTATATAATTAATATATATTATTACTATAAGTATAATTATAACATATAATTATATACAACTATAACATGTATATATATAACTCTTCTGGCTCTGGTGGGAATTAGCACACCTAATTGACATACCAGTCTCCCAGCTGTGGAGAACCAGAGAATATGAAAACTCAGCCCACTGTTGCTAGCTTTGAAGATGAAAGAAGAAGGCTATGAGCTGAGGAATGTGGGCAGCCTCTAAAAAACAATTCTACCCTATGCTCCAGGAAGGAAGATAGCTCTGCTGACACCGTAATCTTAGTCTGGTGAGATCAGCAGACTTCTGGCTTCTAGAGGTATATATATAAGATGATAAATGTGTATTGTTTTAAGCAATTAAGTTTGTGGTAAATTGTTACAGCAGCAATAGGTGATTAATATACTTGTTTTTGTTATTAAGATCATACTTGGCTTATAAAATGAAATGGGGTTCTTTACCTTCTACTTCCATTTTCTGGAAGAATCTGTACAAGGCTGGAATGATATAATATATTTAAAAAACTGGTAAATCTTTTTCTTTGAATTATTTGGCCTGCTGTTGGCTTTGTAAAATATTTTTTAACAAAAACTCTGGTTAAATTTTAAATTGCTATAAGATTATTCTTAATATTATAAAGTTAATCTTACTATTGTAAGACACTTCTTTTCTTATGATACTTTTGTTCAGGAATTTCTAATTTTCCTACATCCAAATGAAAAGTTTTGTCATATTCTGATCCTCTTTAATTTCTGCCTTATCTTTACTTATGTTCTCTTTTCTATTCCTAATACTATTTATTTGACTGTATCTACCTTTTATTTGTTTTGACTGGTTAACCAGTAGTTTGTCTATTTTGAACATAATTTTTTCCAATTTTTCTGCTTTTGTGTATCTTTGGTTTTTTTAGAGTCACTTTATTTTATGCTGAAGAACATACCTTAGAAGGTACTTTACTGAAGTTGTGCTGGTGATGAAAGCTCCAAGTTCTTATTTATGTTCACATCTTTCTTGTGCCCTTATAATTGAAAGAGAATTTGACTGGTTACACAACTCTAGGTTGACAATTTTATCATTTCACTGTGTCCTGGCTTCGGTTGCTGCTGTTGAGACACCTGCTGTTAAATTCAATTGCTTCTTTTTGGGTGATTTGTTTGTTTTCTTAGTCTACTTTTAAGAGTTTTGCTTTGGAGCTCTAGAGCTTTAGTGGAAGGTACAGGGTTATAGATTCGTTTTCATTTATTCAATTTGGTTGCATTGTGCTTCTTCTATATGTAGATTATCTTTCTTAATTTCTGGAAAATTCTTTGTTATTACCTTTCAAAAGTTGGCTGTGCTCCATAGTTTTTATTCTCCTCTCAAACTCGTCATATGGTTTGACTCTGTGTCCCTACCCAAAGCTCATGTCGAATTATAATTCTCAATGTTGGGAGAAATATCTGATGTGAGGTGATTGGATCACAGCAAGTGAATTTCTCCCTTGCTGTTCCTGTGATAGTGAGTGAGTTCTCATGAGATCTGGTTGTTTAAAAGTGTGTAGCATGGCTGGGCGTGGGGGCTCACGCCTGTAATCCCAGCACTTTGGGAGGTCGAGGTGAGTGGATCATAAGGTCGGAGATCAAGACCATCCTGGCCAACATGTTGAAACCCCATTTCTGCTAAAAATACAAAAATTAGCTGAGTGTGGTGGCACGTGCCTGTAATCCCAGGTACTCGGGAGGCTGAGGCAGAAGAATTGCTTCAACCAGGGAGTCGGAGGTTACAGTGAGCCAAGATCACGCTACTGAACTCCATCCTGGCAACAGAGAGAGACTGTCTAAAAAAAAAAAAAAAAGAAATGAAAAAAGAAGTGTGTAGCAGTTTCCCCTTTGCTCTCTTTCTCTCTCTCTCTCTCTCTGCTCTTCCATGTGATGATTATGCCTGCTTCCCCTTTGCTTTCCATTGTGATTGTGAATTTCCTGACGCCTCCCCAGCTATGCCTCTTGTACAGCCTGCAGAACCGTGAGTCAGTTAAACCTCTTTTCTCCATAAATTACCCAGTCTCAGGTATGTCTTTATAGTGTGTGAGAACAAATTAGTATAGAAAATTGATACCAGAGAAGTGGGGCATTGCTGTAAAGATACCTGAAAATGTGGAAGTGACTTTGGAACTGGGTAATGGGCAGAGGTTCAAACAGTTTGGAGAGATCAGAAGAAGACAGGAAGATGAGGCAAAGCTTGGAACTTCCTAGAGATTTGTTGAATGGTTCTGACCAAAATGCTGATAGTGATGTGAATAGTGAAGTCCTGACTGAGGTGGTCTCAGATGAAGATGAAGAACTTATTGAAAACTGGAGAAAAGGTCACTCTTGCTACATTTTAGCAAAGAGATGGTGGCATTTTGCCCCCACCCTAGAGATCTGTGGAACTTTGAACTTAAGAGAGATGATTTAGGGTATCTGGTGGAAGAAGTTTCTAAGTAGTACAGTATTCAAGATACGACCTGGTGGTTTCTAAAAGAGTACAGTCATATGTGTTCACATAGAGATGGCCTGAAATTGGAACTTATGTTTAAAAGGGAAGCAGAGCATGAAAGTTTGGAAAATTTGCAGCCTGACCATGTGATATTAAAGAAAAATCCATTTTCTGGAGAAGAATTCAAGACTGCAGAAATTTGCATAATTAAAGAGCTGAATGTTCACAGCCCAGATAATGGGAAAAGTGCCTCCAGGGCATTTCAGAGACCTTCATGGTAGTCCCTTCCCTTACAGGCCTGGAGGCCTAGGAGTAAAAAATGGCTTTCTGGGCCAGGTCCAGGGCCCTGCTGCTCTGTGAAGCCTTAGGACCTGGCACCCTGCATCCTAGCCATTCCAGCTCTAGCTGTGGCTAAATGGGGCCAAGGTACAGCTTGGGCCATTACTTCAGAGGGTGCAAGCCCCAAACTTTGGTGGCTTCCACATGGTGTTGGGCCTGTGGGTGCGCAGAGGGGAAGACTTGAGGTTTGGGAGCCTCAGTCTAGATTTTAGAAGGTGTATGGAAATGTCTGAATGTCCAGGCAAAAGTCTGCTGCAGGTCCAGAGCCCTCATAGAGAACTTCTGCTAGGACAATGCAAAGGGGAAAAGTGGGGTTGGAGCCCCCAAACAAAGCCCCCCTGGGGCACTGCATAGAGGAGCTGTGAAAAGAGGGCTACCATCCTCCACACCTCAGAATGGTAGATCTAGCAACAGTTTGCAATGTGCAGCTGGAAAAGCTGCAGACACTGAATGCAAGCCTGTGAAGACAGCTGCAGGGGCTGTACCCTGCAGAGCCACAGGGCAGAGTTGCCCAAGGCCTTAGGAGCCCACCCCTTGCATCAGTATGGCCTGGTTGTGAGACATGGAGTTACAGATTATTTTGGAGCTTTAAGTTTTAATTACTGCCCCACTGGGTTTCACACTTGCATGGGGCCTGTAGCCCCTTTGTTTTGGCAAATTTCTCCCTCTTGGAATGGGGGCATTTATTCAATGCCTGTAACTCCATTGTATCTTGGAAGTAACTATCTTGTTTTTGATTTTACAGGCTCATAGGTGGAAGGGACTTGCCTTGTCTCAGATGAGACTTTGGACTTGTAGTTTTGAGTTAATTCTGGGATGAGTTAAGGCTTTAGGGAACTGTTGAGAAGGCATGATTATGTTTTGAAATGTGAGAAGGACATGAGATTTGGAAATGGCCAGGGGTGGACTGATATGGTTTGGCTCTGTGTCTTCACCTAAATCTCACATCGAATTGTAATTCCCAATTTTGAGGGGAGGGACCTGATTAGATCATGGGGGTAGATTTCATCCTTGCTGTTCTCATGATAGTGAGTGAGTTCTCATCATGAGATACGGTTGTTTAAAAGTGTGTAGCACTTCTCCCTTCCCCATCTCTCTCCTGCTCCACCATGTCAAGATGTGCTTGCTTCCCCTTTGCATTCTGTCATGATTATAAGTTTCCTGAGGCCTGCTCAGCCATGCCTCCTGTACAGGCTGCAGAACTATGAGTCAATTAAACCACTTTTCTCTGTAAATTACCCAGTCTCAGGCATGTCTTTACAGCAGTGTGAGAATTGACAAATACACTCTGATAAGACAAAGTTTAGATTCTCATTTTCTATCTTCCTTATCTATCAACCACTCTTTAGTAATTTTCTTTGTCTTTGTGTTGCATTTCTAATTTTCCTTCTGATGAAACTTTCAGTTTACTTCCTGACTTCATGTTAATCTGATCACCCACTAAATTTTTAATTTTAAAGATTATATTTTCATTTTTTTAAGTTGTATTTTATTTAAATCTGTCTGGTAGTTTAAAATATTTTTATCTTCTGTTTTTAAAATATTTGATACATATGTCCTACATCTAATAATTTCAATATCTATAGTCCTTGAGATTCACATCTATTACTTGTTGATTTTATTGAATCTCACCAATGATGGCCTATTTCCTTTTGCTGTAATCTTTGATCAGAGTTTATATTCGACTGACATAAATAAGTAAAAACACCAAGGACCTGAATTTCCTCCAGAGAGTATTCGTACCACAATACTCTTCCTCATTCAGTAGAAATGACTAGAAATTTCCAAGCAGTAATGTCCAGTGCTGACACGGTTTGCTAAAGGAGAAAAACTTGAATAGTTATTGATTGTTAAAACTGAATATGTTAAATCATGAGGTTTATTGTGATTATATAGTATAAAACAGCATATAATATAAACCAGATTACATAGGAGTAGAATGTTTAACAGAGGTTCTTGGTGTGTTTGTCATGCTTCTAAGTAAATTCAAGCTATTACCAGGGAAGTTGCAGAGCAAATCAGTGAAGTCCTAGAGTAAGGTAATTATTACATGACTGGTGGGTCACCTCAATCTCATACCTGAAACATAATTAAAAACAAGAGTATATATAGTGTTTTACAAAAAAAAATTAACAAGTGTGGTTTCTTATTTTTAAAAGTCATAAATTTGGGATTTACAAGCAAAAAGTCCTTGGAGTCTTTTACTAACACAAAAAACTCTGCCCTTTTTGAATTAAATTAGACAAAAACTTAAATTTCATGATGAGAAGATACAGGCTAAATGCAGATTTTTCTTAAATATTATGGAAACAAGCATTAAACTATTTTCCAACCTTTGTCTTATCCATCTGATAAGATGTAATGGCTATATGAGAACATTGTCTTTTCAAAGCAGCTGCACAGCTGTCTCACTATTATATTTAATGTGTTTTATTAAACTTCTAATTAAGTTCTATAGTGTCTACCTTCAGTTACTTTCCTAGGAATGATTAGGATAAAGAATATAAGGCTTATCAGTTATTTTTTTCCACAATAGGAAGTAAGTCACTCTTGGACATCCTTCTTTGAAATGTTCTTAATAAGTTCTTGGTAGAGAAAACTTGCAAACTATGTTAAAATTAAACATGTCTACTTCTACCTAATAATCCAGCCTGATAAATTATCCAATAGAAATAAATACCACATTTGGATTATTCCATCAGCTAGTACTGGTTTTTAATAAAAGAATACCCACCAATGGTAGGGGATTTAGTATTTGGTAGGGGAATGTAAGTACATTCATACCACAGAATGTGTTCAGAAACAGTTCTTCACAGGTCTCTCACATTTTGACACATGTTGAGAAAAGATGCACTGACTGTCATTTCTTCTGGATTGTCTTTTAAACGATGTTTGTGTAATGAATAACCTTGGGTGATAGAAATAGTGTCTCTCCTTAGAACAAAGAGCAGGAATGCTTGCTGTCCGGTATAAAAAATTTTCATGTCTCCCTCTGGATCAAAGGACAGAGACACCTACTGCTCATTATAAAATATTCATATTCCCTATGTAGGGGGTTCCTCTCCTGGAGTATAAACCACTATATATGTGGGCTATAGCTTGGCCCATCTGCGTCACCTTCACAGGGCTTGGGAGAAAAGAGAACCCGCAAAAATAGGCTGATGTTCATGCTGCTTACCAGGCTGTAATAAAGTCGTTTGTCTTTGACTTAGGAGTTTCATGCCATTTTTTAAATCCATAAAGCTGTGGCAGACTAACTTGTTATCTTGCAGTTAGAGAACATGTCAGGTCCTTCACAGTCCTTAAGAGTTGGGATGCTGACTTAGGTGTGGCTTTCAGGAAGAGAAAAGACAAGAGTCCTGCAGGCCAGGTTTGGAAACATGACAAGACTCTCTGGGACCTGATATCAAATGCTGGGCAAGAGAAAGGGAGCATAGTAAGGGTCCCCTACTGTCCTTCCTGATGATGAATCTGTAGAGGATAAGCTGTAACAGATAGGACTGAAATAAACTGCCCAGTGGCACCTTGGTTGTTGCTCACTCTCCTCTGGGAGGGTGGATGAGCAAATGTTACTATGACAATGAGGCAGCAAGCCCTCCAGCCCCAGCCAAAAGGCCATGAGGCCATGGCTGATGAACCAGAGTCCCCAATCAGAAATAAATGATGTCAGCAGTGGAGACCTTGCTATTCAATACAGAGCTTTGGACAGATTAAAATCATTAAATGTTCTTTTGGTTAAGCCATAAGCCAGCACCTGCTCAAAACCTGCTCAAACTGAGTGAAAGGCCTTACTTACTGGCGCAGAGCCCCTTTCTCTTTTGATATGCTCTGATTACTCTTTTCCCCTCTACCCTGACTTCAGCTGCTTTAAAGAGAAGTCTCCCTGCCCTACAGAAAGATCAAAGGCCATATTCATCAATCTCATTATGCTGGAACTCTGTTGGATAAAACTGCCCAAGTCATCATCTTACCCAGTACTGTGCAAGGAGCAGTCACTAGATTCAACGAATGGAGTTTGGGCCAGCTTCACAGTGAAGAGGGGAAATTAATGTGACTTTGTACATTGAGGAATTTTGGACCAGTTCAGTGTACTGTTGCAGCTTCTACATCTGAATGTACTTTCTCATCCCAAAAGTGCCAAGGGGATTCTCCTGATCACAGAAGAGCTATATGCAAAGTGCTAATGCACAACTTCAATGCACCTCTGAGCTCAAGTCTTTGTGACAAGTCTTAGTCAGCTGGGGTCTTGGGCAAATAAAGCCAACCTCTACCTTGAGGGGCCCTTGGGATATTGAGTTAATCACTTCTCTGACATGGAAAAAAAAAAAGTAACTAGTAACTTGCTGGGCTCTTGGCAAAGCTAAATGCCTGACCCATAGAAACCTTGTGACTCTCTGGCCTGGTGTTCCCATTGTTTTGGCTGGGCCATTTATTGGGTGGGACTCAATGACTAACAGAGTAAGAAAGGTTCAATAAGCCTTACTTGTCAAATAAAAATGATATATTCAAAAGCAAGGTCATCCTGGTCCCAGCAGCATCTAGCATTACATGAGACATGATAGCTTGCTTTCTCAGGGAACTATATCCTCCATTCTGCTTCTGAAAGCAATGTTACTGGCTCAATGGGGACCTCAATGCCTGGTCTGGTTCACTGATGGTGAACATCTATGTATATAGTGTTTTCATCTAAGTAAATCAATTACTAGTAATTTGTAGAACAGCATATTCATATGTGTGCTTAAAGTAATGTTTACAAGAATGTTCACTGCAACATTGTTTTTGATAGCAAATGACAAGGAACTACTTAAAAATCTCTTATTTAGGAACTCTCTAAATAAATCACTTGTAGGTCCATACAAACTATGGCTAATCGTCCCAATAAAAATAATGTTAACAATTTCTGTCTTTATGAACAGTGACTATTTTCTCAGTGTTTGTAAAGTGTCAATAAAATCATGTTTCATTACCTTTGCCATTTGTTGACTAGCTGTACACAATATAACAAATGACAGTTGCTTGCTTAGCAAAGGCAACTTGAAGGCAAACCCCTTAGCCTCCCTCAGTGTCCCAACTCTCCAGTCCCACAAGACTGTCCCTATTACAAATTCTGGAACTTATACTGATTTCAAGATTTATTAAATGAAAAAGCAAGGATCCGAAAAATGTAAAATTTATCATTTTCCTGTAAAAATGGCATATATACAAATGTTTGCATGTACTCCTCTGAAAGTAAACAGAAGACACTGGTAATAGGGCTGCCTCTACAGAAGAGGATAGGGGAACCCTGGATGTCTTTGGTGAAAGTAAGACTAGTTTTCATTGCTATAGATAAAGGCTCACATTTAGATTAAGAACTAGTATCTCTGGGTGGTAAAAATCCAAAGGACTATTCATTTATTTATTGCCTGTTACTCATTTTGTATTATTTCTACAATGAACTGAAATTCACTTCAAAGAGAAAAAGTTAAAAGTATTTTGAAAGAAGTTGTCCAGCAAGAATATAGCAGAAGAAAGGAAATATCCATATTTTGGCAGCTAGAAAAGGAACATAAATTGTTGTAATCTCTGGTGATTAAAAAAATGCAATCCTTAATGTAAACCTAGTTGCTGACATTAAAATAGGAAAGAGATAAAAATGACATAAAACTAGAAAGGCAAGTGACTGGCAGAGAAAACAAATCCAGATGCAGAATTACTTACCAGGAAAATTCTCAGATTATATAATCAAACAAAAATTCAAACAATATCTTGCTTTTGTTATTTATTTTTATGTCTTATATGCAAGGATATATTCAATCAAAGAAACAGTGTTATAACAAAAAATTCTCAGTTCCATTCATTAGATTTCAATAGCTGAGTTTCTCCCAGAATCCTATCTGGAATAACCTCAGTCATTACCATACCATACAGACAGATAGATTTCCCTGGGGCTTTTGGTGGGGATTCTTTTATTCTGACAGCACTTTGAAGGATTTGAGATGGAGAACGCTGTGCCGTTGCCTTTGCACATCTTCCAGACAGTGGAGAATGCATTTAGGGGCAGCAGATTGGAGTTCATCTTTTGGGGGCCTGTGAAAATATTTTTGGCCTTTGTAGATTGGTTGAACTAAAAGGGAAAAAAAATACCTTAAATCATTGGATTGGTATACACTACCATTACTCTACTTATGTTAGAAGTAACACACACACAAATCAGTTTATATAACCCAGGAATGTTTCTTGGTAGATGTTTCATCTTTTAGGAAAACAGCACCTCCTAAAACAATTATTTTATTTCATTCTTGGGGTTGTTGCTAATGGCAACAGAAAGAATGCACTGGAGTGTCATAATAATCCTCCATTAAATCCCTACTGTTTAAATTTTAATGCTATAATTCAAGAGCTGACAAAAGCCCATTGAGTTTGTCTATGGGGAGGAAAACAGGCAGGCCCATTTTCTCAGGGGTGATGCTATAGCAACATGGAATGAATTTGGGGTCAGGGAACAAGCAGTCTCCAAGCTTTGTTTGCATTTCCTGACTAAAAGTAGAATCTAACATTATAAATTTTACCCAAATAAGTATTTATTTTGAATAACAGGAAGATAGCTCACTTTGTACTGCTGTTTACATTGAAAACAGAGAGAAGGTAACAAAACCAGAACTGGAAGAAAGACACGCCGACAAACATGTTATGAAATGACTATTGAAGTGACCACTTTAGAAACCCCTAGAGCCCCTCTGCGTTTGCTTGACACCCCACCCCTCTCCCGTGGACAAGCGATGCTTTAGAACATGGAAAAGTATTAAATTTGCAAAATGCCTTTTTAAAAGAGAGAGACAAAGGAAGTCTGATCAACAATTCCTGAATGGGACCCCTTACAGTCAAGCAAGACATGGCAAAGACGGGTGTTGTTGATTTTGTCTAGCTCTTTATAATGGCACTTTTGTTTTAGTGGGAGAATTTATTTCTACCAGAATAAACAAATACACCTGAATCACAATTGCCTATTGTGCAGCAGAAGGCCAAGAAAAACCCTACCCAATTCCCACTAGTTTGTGCTGCCAACTTTTCTTTCCCTAGGCATCTGTGTTTTCACTTTTGGTTTAAGTGTTGAATATTAGCATATTGAGTCAGTATTCAATAGCATATGATATTACATTTTGGGTGGTTATCCAATAAGGTCTATCTAGTTATAGACTCTATTTATATGGCTTGCAATATACAAAAAAAGAAGACTGTTAGGTTTTCAAATGCTAAGTCATAGGTGAAAATATAAATATCTGTAAACCTCGTAGCTCAACAAAACTCAAAGCTGTTTCTTCTTTTTTATTTCCTGTCTCAGACCCTCACTGTCTCACCTTGACAATGAAAAATGCTCACCCCTCCCAGACCTCTAATGACCTCTAGTACTCATCTTTTACAATTCATCCTAAATATAATGGCGATATTAATTATCTTCTTAATAACAAAATCCCTCTTCTATTAAAAAAATCTTTGATGTTTTAAAATAAAATTCACACTTCTACATACTTACTCTGCTATTACAAGTAAATCAAACTGTATAACTTGCTGTTCCATTTATATATCTTGCTTACACTTTTCTCACAGTATATTTACTTAGATGCTGTGTAGAATTTCCTCATCAATATTCTATTCATCTTTCAAACCCAATTTATATGTCACCTTTTCCATAAAGGTTTTCCAGATTACTCCTTCTGGAAAAGATTTCTTCCGTTTTTTCACTCTAAGCTCACATAGCCCATGTAGAATTCTCTTTGGGAGCTTATTTCATATTTTCTAATGAACTCTCTTACTATTATCCCACAAGGATAGAGACTATATATTTAATTATTTTTCTTTCATTTTACTCTTAGAAAGAAATGGTTTTTAATAAAAATATTCTCTAAGCTGTATTGCTTACCTGGTTTTGCCTCCTAGAAACACAAAGCAGATTATATTCAAGTTATAATGATTATCAACAAAAGGATTTGTGGAATAAAACTTAAAGCTATAGTATAAAAAATATGAAGTAATATGTTATGATCAAGTACAAGTGCCTTAAATAAAATAAAGGTTTAGCATAAAAAGAAAAATAAAAGATGAGTTATTCTACATAGACAACCCTAATATCTCAGTAGTTTATCATAATAATCAAGTATGTGCCCATGTTACTCAGTCAATGAACACTGGCAATAAGACTTTGCCCATCACAGTCACTGAGGAATCCAGGCTAACAGAAGAGACATATGTATACATATTTACATAGTCACTGTGTCAGAAAAAGGGAAATTGGTGACACATACCATGCTACCTCTGAAAATTTCTGCCCAGAAGTGGCACACTTGTTCTGTTCATACTTTATACATCAAAGCAAGTCACATGGCCAACTTGACTTCCAGGGGGCAAGAAAGTGAAATTCCACATGTGTTCAGACACAGAGACAATTTGAAATGCCTGGAGAATAGCACTAGTAATTATTTTTCCACATTTCCTCCCCCAATAGTCAGGGAAAAAAATAAATACATTTCAAAATCTATATCAAAATGGCAAAATACTCAAAATTAGGAAACTCCCTGAAATCATTTGAACCTGTATTTCAATAACCTTAACAAACAGCCTCCTTAATCATGAAATTTTAGAAATTTTTTTTTCTCTTAAGATACATTAAATACAAGGATAAATTAAATACAAGGGTATTATCATTGCTACTGATCCATATAGACTGCAAGTTATGACCAACATAAGACATAAGAAAGAAAATAAGGTAGATGGTTTGGAAAATAATAGACCAAAATTGCCATTTCTATAGGTATGATATGAACTGTTGATATGGCTTACCTTTTGAATTTTTAGCATTTTATATTATAGTTATTTAAAATTATGATCAAATTTTCCATTAAAAATTACTTTAAAATTTTAAAGTAGAACATTAAGAACCTGTGAAATAATAGCAAAAGAATGAAAGTTTGTAATTAGAGTACTAGAAAGAGAAAAAGAGAGAGTATGATGCAGAAAAATTACTTAACCAAATAATGGTTAGAAAATTTCAAAACTTTATTTTAAAACCCACATATAATTTCAGGAATCTAAGCAAACAACAAACAATGGACATTATATTAAACTGCTGAAAATCAGAATTAAACAGAACATTTGAAAAGCAAGAGAAGAAAAATACATATTACACATTAAATTCAGAGGACCAATAATAAGAAATAAGGCTAACCTCTCATCAGAAACAATGTAAATCAGAAGACAATGGAACAACATCTTTAAACTAAATGAAAGACAACTATATAACTTGTCAACCTAGAAAGGTGTTAATCAGCAGATATGTACTACAGGAAATGCTACAGGAAGTTCTTTTGGCTTCTGGTTCTTTGGCTCAGAGTAAATGGTACCGGATGGAAATTTGGTTACATAAGAAGGAATGAAAGATTAAGTATGTGACCAATTTCATGAAAATAAATTGAACAAATTAGATGAAAAGGACAAGACTTTTTTGAGAAGTCATAACAAATCAAATTAACAAAAATGAAAGAAAAATGTTGAATAATATTATTAAGTAAATGAAATTCATGATTAGGAAACTTCTCTCAATGAAAACGATGGTGTATACTGGTGAATTTTATTAAATATTTAAAAAGTTATATGCTTTTTAACTTTAAGTGCATAATATACTTCTGATATTTTTTATAGGGATTTGCATTTAAGGGAATACTCTACATTTACTTGCTGTATGGAGATACATAGATCTCAGGTCTGCCAAAAAAAATTGACGAATAATTTCAACCAGGATATTGCATTGTTGAGGTTATCCATGTGTTGTTCAATTAATACTTGACATTAGCCTTTAACCTCAGCCAGTTTCTCCTCTGGCATAGGCTGATATATAAGAAAATAAATGGGCCAGGCACGGTGGTTCACACCTGTAATCCCAGCACTTTGGGAGGCCGAGGTGGGTGGGTCGCAAGGTCAGGAGTTTGGAACCAGTCTGGCCAACATGGTGAAACACCGTCTCTACTGAAAATACAAATATTAGCTGGGTGTGGTGGCAAGCACCTGTAATGCCAGCTACTCAGGAGGCTGAGGCAGGAGAATCTTTTGAACCCAGGAGGCAGAGGTTGCAGTGAGCTGAGATGACACCATTGCACTCCAGCCTGGGTGACAGAGTGAGACTCCGTCTCAAAAAATAATAGTAATAAATTTAAAAAAATAAGAGAAATGAAAACTTGGCCCAACTATTGGGCAAAAAAATCCAAGTTATAGCCTTCTTGATGGTTATGTGATTGATGTTAACATTGATATAAATAAAGTCTGTTTCTGAAAAGAAAAGAAAGAAAAGAAGTGCTGGTGAATTTGAGCCCAGATCAAGCGAGTTTGTATTTCATACACAAATGCTTCAAGCCAAATATTTGGTGGACTCAAGCTACTTATGTTTCCTATCATCCTTTTTATCACAGGGTATTTGTTGTAGATAGAAAAAACATAAGAAAGGACAGACTTTGATGTGTTTTTCTTTCTAGTTCTAAGAATTGCTATTCTGTCTTCTAGCAGAACACCTTCCCAAACAAGATAATTGGCCAAAGTAGGTAAGAGAATGAATGGTGTGTATCTACGAACAGATATTTGAAAGACAAATTTTTAGTGGAAGAAGGGAAGTTCTGGCAAGTTTCAGCAGCATACTTTCACTAAATCTTTAAGTGCATGGACTATAGTGTGTGTAATAATGTTTCAGGTCAGGTGACTGAGATCGTGCTTAGTTTACAGAAATTTTGGAGGAAATTGCTGTCAGGATCAGCAATTGGGAATAGGAAGAAAGTAGAATTAGGCCAAAGAAGAAGTTGGACTGCAACATAGTAATAAGAACTAACTAAGGAAACCTCAAAGAGAGCCCTGAGGTTAGAACAGTCCTTTAGATGGGGAAAGGAGACGAGATCATCATACCCCACATCAATCAGTCTTCAGTGCAGCTTGCGTTCTGGAGGAGGAAAGATCTTGGGCAATGTGCCTCTTTTCAGAAGAGGGAAATTTCCAAAAAGGTCTGATGGCTGAGAGCTCAGCCCTCAATGCTCCCAGAAGTTGAGTGAATTTGTCCTTCCTTCCTGAAAGGGGAAACTGAGCAGGGTAGCAAAGCATTCTGTACTGTCCATTCTTGCACACCTTGAGTCCTCTTGCTTCACCTAAGTTCTGAAAGGACTTGAGGACTCTGAGGGATTTCTTTCCTGCAGTAAGCTTCCTAGAGGAAAGTTAATGGAGATAATGCTATCTCTCACTGATGCAGTTGGGCTTGAGGCTACATCTGTGATAATTTATTGTACTCTTCCTCTACACTGTATCCTAGAATCACTTCTCCCACAGCTAGCACCTGGTCTTGGTGGCTTACCTGGTTGGATGACCCAAAGCCATATCTCTGATTGTCTAAACATCTGGTCATCAAGCCCTTATTAGATTGTGACTTATCGGGGGAAACCTCACCCCGATATTCAACGTGGGTTCTTTTCTATTTCCCTAAGCATCAGCTGGTCTGAGAAATAAAGGGAAAGAGTACAAAAGAGAGAAATTTTAAAGCTAGTTGTCCGGGGGAGACATCACGTGTTGGCAGGTTCCGTGATGCTACCTGAGCCGTAAAACCAGCAAGTTTTTATTAGCGATTTTCAAAAGGGGAGGGAGTGTACAAATAGGGTATGGGTCTCAGAGATCACATGCTTCACAAGGTAATAAAATATCACAAAGCAAATGGAGGCAGGGTGAGATCACAGGACCACAGGGTGGGGTGAAATTAAAATTGCTAATGAAGTTTTGGGCATGCATTGTCATTGATAATATCTTATCAGGAGACAGGGTTTGAGAGCAGACAATCAAAATTTATTAGGCGGGAATTTCCTTGTCCTAATAAGCCTGGGAGCGCTTCAGGAGACCAGGGCTTATTTCATCCCTTCATCTTCGACCGTAAAAGACAGCTGCTCCCAAAGCGGCCATTTCAGAGACCTACCCTCAGGGGCTCATTCTCTTTCTCAGGGATGTTCCTTGCTGAGAAAAAGAATTCAGTGATATTCTCCTATTTGCTTTTGAAAGAAGAGAAATGTGACTGTTCCACATGGCTCATCAGCAGTCAGAGTTTAAGGTTATCTCCCTTGTTTCCTGAACATTGCTGTTATCCTGTTCTGTTTTCAAGGTGCCCAGATTTCGTATTGTTCAAACATACATGTTCTACAGACAATTTGTGCAGTTAACACAATCATCACAGGGTCCTGAAGTGACATACATCCTCCTCAGCTTACGAAGATGACGGGATTAAGAGATTAAAGTAAAGACAGGCATAGGAAATCACAAGGGTATTGATTGGGGAAGTGTTAAGTGTCCATGAAATCTTCACAATTTGTATTCAGAGACTGCAGTAAAGACAGGTGTAAGAAATTATAAAGGTATTAATTTGGGGAACTAATAAATGTCCATGAAATCTTCACAATTTATGTTCTTCTGCCACGGCTTCAGCTGGTCCCTCTGTTTGGGGTCCCTGACTTCCCACAACAGTGACTACTGTATTTGTCAATTTATCATGAAAACTGGGCAAAGAATTGCCAAGAGATCATCAAGTACCAAATATGTTCCGCCCCTGCCCCAGTGTGTCATAACAGCCTTTCTCCTGATGATCAGCTCAATTGCTTCTATCAATATGGTATTCCCCCCTTGCCCACTGGCCCCTTGGCATATGGAGTCCGAAGTGCCCAGGCCAAAATCAGAGCTTATGTTTCACTGATAGATATTCCCCATAGTAGGAACCAAGACCACGAAACACATGGAGTTCAGAATTTCATAAAAAGGAAGCAGAAGCTCCCTATGTGTCACTGCTATTTTCTTTTTTTTTTTTAATTTTACTTGTTTTTTAGTTCTGGGATACATATGCAGAATGTGCAATTTCACAACAATATTACTTTTTTTTCTTTTTTTTTTTTACTTTAAGTTCTGGGATACATGTACAGAACGTGCAGGTTTATTACATAGGTATACATGTGCCATGGTGGTTTGCTGCACCTATCAACCTGTCATCTAGGTTTTAAGACCTGCAAGGGTATTTGTCCTAAAGCTCTCCCTCCCCTTGGGCCTCCCCTCCCAACAGACCCCAGTGTGTGATGTTCCCTTCCCTGTGTCCATGTATTCTCATTGTTCAACTCCCACTTATGAGTGAGAACATACAGTGTTTGGTTTTCTGTTCCCGTGTTAGTTTTCTGGGAATGATGGCTTCCAGCTTCATCTATGCCCCTGCAAAGGACATGAGCTCATCCTTTTTTATGGCTTCATAGTATTCAGTGGGACATATGTGCCACATTTTCTTTATCCAGTATATCATTGATGGGCATTTCGGTTGGTTCCAAGTTTTTGCTGTTGTAAATAGTGCTTCAATAAACATATGTGTGCATGTGTATTTATAGTAGAATGATTTATAATCCTTTGGATATATACCCAGTAAGGGGATTGCTGGGTCAAATGGTGTTTCTGGTTCTAGATCCTTGAGGAATCGCGACACTGTCTTCCACAATGGTTGAACTAATTTACATTCCCACCAACAGTGTTAAAGTGTTCCTATTTCTCCACAGCCTTGCCAGCATCTGTTGTTTCCTGACTTTTTAATAACCGCCATTCTAACTGGCATGAGATGGTATCTCATTGTGGTTTTGCCCCAAAACTCCTTAAGCTGATAAGCAACTTCAGAAAAGTCTCAGGATACACAATCAGTGTGCAAAAATCACAAGCATTCCTATGCACCAACAATAGACAAGCAGAGAGCTGAATCATGAGTGAACTCCCATTTACAATTGCTACAAAGAGAATAAAATACCTAAGAATGCAACTTACAAGAAATGTGAAGGACCTCTTCAAGGAGAACTACAATCCACTGCTCAAGGAAATAAGAGAGGACACAAACAAATGGAAAAATATTCCACACTCGTGGAGAGGAAAAATCAATATCATAAAAATGGCCATATTACTACTATTTTCAACTCTTCATTCCTGCCACCATGTGTAATCAATGGAGCACCACATATCTAAATAATGGGGCACAGCACCATACAATGGTCATGAGACTTGAGTATAGACTGTATCTTGGAATATGACTTCTTATCCTTATATAATATCATTTTCAAGCTTCTGCCTCACCTATGCCTTCTATGAACTATTTTATTGCTCTTCAATGGCAGCCTCTTTTGGATGGTGTAGTTTCTAATAGGAACAGTTGATCTTATAATCATGCTGCCACTGTTGCACCTCTTTTCCTGTAAAGTGAGTATCTTTTACAACAAAGGAAACAATCAACAGAATGAAGAGACAACCTATGGAATAGAAGTAAATATTTGTAAACTATATATCTGATAAGGAGTTAATATCAAAAGTATATAAGGGACCCAACTCAACAGCAAGAAAAAATTCTGATTAAAAAATGGGCAAAGAACATTAGTAGGCATTCCTCAAAAGAGATATGAATGGTTGACAAGTAATACTAATTAGTAATCACTAATTACCAGGGAGATACAAATTAAAACCACAATGACATATCAGCTCACACCTTTTAGGATGTGTATCAAAAGAAAAAACAAGAGACAAGTATTAGTGAAGATGTGGAGAAAAGCGAATATTTTTATACTGTTTACAGGAATGTAAATCAATACAGTCATTATGGAAAACAGAATAGAGGTTGCTCTTAGTCCAGAATTTCTGAACAGTGGCATATTGACATTTTGGGGTGGATTATTTATTGAGGGAGGTTGTCCTGTCCACTATAGGATGTTTAGCAACAATTCTCTAGCCACTAGATGTCAGTAACATCCTCCCTTTTCTGACAATCACGAATGTCTCCAGACATTGCCAAATGTCTTGGGGGTGGGATATGGGAGATAAGGAATTGCCCATGGTTAAGAATTACTGTGTTAGTCTGATGCAATGCTATATGAGATCTCCTGGTGATAGACTAAACTCTCTGTAATCCCATGGCTAATGGTGCTGTTTGAGGTTCTTCGACAGGAAATGCAGAACCATACCTGGAATATGTATAAATTCAAAAAGCATTAATTCGAAATGAATTAATGCTTCCATCCTTTGAGGATGGAAGAAGTCCAATGTACTTGATTTGCCACCAGGTTGGCTGGCTGATTCCCTGAAGAGATGGTACTGTATCGAGGGCTTAGTGTTGGTCTCTGTTGCTACTTCTGGAACATTTCGCAGTGACAGAAGTTATAAGAGCTTCAGTAAATGGGTGGGGTCCATGCAAAACTTGCATCCCTTCCACCATGGTTACTCTGTTCGTGTGCTTATTGTCCAAACACCAACTCTGATGAGGGAGGATGGCTGATATTGACTGGCTGACACTTTGTCTACTCCAATTACCTCGTTGTTTAATGTCTCTTCCAGGGTACGTATATTCTCCCTTAGACATTAGCATGCACTACAAAGATCTTCAGACTTTGTGCCCACTCTCACTAGTTCATTCATATACCAAGACCCGAGACTGCCCCTGATCTTCCCATCTTTCAAGACTGAATGCAAAAAAAAAAAAAAAAAAAGTAAAATGTCTCATCAATATTTTCATGCTGACTACATGTTGAATGACAATATTTAGATATATTGGATCAAAAAAATGCTACTAAAATTTATTTCACCTTTATTTTATACTGTTTTGCTTTCTTTTAAAACATTTTATGGATACATAATAGTTGTACATATTTATAGGGAACATGTAATATTTTAGTACAAGCAAATAATGTGAAATGAATGATCCAATCAGGGTAATTAGGATATCTATCCCTTCAAATATACATCTTTTTTGTGTGTGTAAGGAACATCCCAATTCCACTCGTTTTGTTATTTTGAAATATATGATAAATTATTAACTATAATTACCCTATTGTACAAGTGAACACTAGATCTTATTCCTTCTATCTAACTGTATTTTTGTACCTATTGCCCATCCCGTCTTTATCTCCTGTTCCCAACTATCCTTCCAAGCCTCTAATAATCATTACTCTTATTCTCTAGCTCCATATGCTTTTTTTCCAGCTCCCACTTATGAATGAGAACATGTGATATCTGTCTTTCTGTTTCTGGCTTATCTCATTTACCATAATGTCTACAAGTTCCATTCACGTTGTTGTAAGTGACAGGATTTCATTCTTTGTTATTGCTTGATAATATCCCATTGTGTATATGTAGCACATTTTATCTATTTATCTGTTGATAGACATTAAGTTGATTCCATATTTTGGCTACCATGAGTAGTCCTGCAATAAACAGGTGAGTGCCAATACCTCTTCCACATACTGACTTCCTTTCTTTTGAATATATACCTGGCAGTGCAATTGCTGGACCACATGATAGTTCTATTTTTAGATTTTGAAGAACCTCCATACTGCACTCCATAGTGGCTGTACTAATTTACATCCCCACCATCAGTGTACAAGTGTTCCCTTTTCTCCACATCCTCACCAGCATCTAGATACACACACATACACAAAATGGAAAGATATTCCATGTTCATGGATTGGAAGAATCAATATTGTTAAAATGTCCACACTACTCAAAGCAGTCTACAGATTTACTGCAATCCTTATTAAAATTCCAATGACATTCTTTACAGACACAGAAAAAATAATCTTAACATTTATATGGAACCACAAAAAAAAAAAAAAAAAAAAAAAAAAAAAAGCCCAGAATAGCCAGAGGAATCCTAAGAAAAAGGAAGAAAGCTGGAGGCACCACATTACCTGACTTTAAATTATAATACACAAAGCCATACTAACAAAAACAATGTAGTCCTGGAATAAAAACAGACACAGAGACAAATGGAACAAAATAGAGAATCAGAAATAAATCCATGCACTTACTGTCAACTAATTTTTGACAAAGTTTCCAATAACATACACTGGGGAAAAAGACAGTCTCTTCAATGAATGGTGCTGGGAAAACTGGATATCCATATGCAAAAGAATGAAACTAGACCCCTGTCTGTCACAATATACAAAAATCAAATCAAAATAGATTAAAGAATCTAAGACCTGAAACTATGAAACTACTAGAAGAAAACATTGGGTAAATTCTCCAGGACATTGGTTTGGGCAAAGATTTCTTGAGTAAGAACTCAAAAGCACAAGCAATCAAAGCAGAAATAGACAAATGAGATCATATTAAGCTAAAAAGCTTCTGCACAGCAAAGGAAACAATCAAAGTGAAGAGACAACCTACAGAATGGAAAAAAAAAAAAAAAACATTTTCAAACTACCCATCTGCAAGTAATTAATAACCAGAATATATAAGGAACTCAACTTAATAGCAGAAAAACAAATAACCTAATTAAAAAATAGTCAAACGATCTGAGTAGATATTTCTCAAAAGAAAACACACAAATGGCTAGCAGGTATATGAAAAAGGCTCAACATCACTAATAATCAGAGAAACACAAATTAAAGCTACAATAAGATACCATCTCACCCTAGTTAAAATAATTTTTGAGTTTCTTATATATTTTAGATACTCATTCTTTTTTAATATGTGGTTTGAATTTTTTTCCCCAGTCAGTAGCCTAATTTTAGAGCATCTTATCAGGGTCTTCTTCAAAGCAAAAGTTTTTAAAATTTTGATAAAGTCAAATTTATTGCTATTTTTTCACTTTTTGAATCATGCTTTTGGTATCAAGTCTGATAGCTCTCTGCCTAGGTCTTGATTCCTAAGATTTTCTCTTTTCTCTTATTTTTTTTCCCCAAAGATTTTATAGTTTTACATTTCACAATAAGTCTATTATCCATTTTGACTTACATTTTATATAATGTGTGAAGGTTAGATTGAGGCTTATTTATTTATAATGTTAGTTGTAGATGCTCTTTCTCGAGTTGAGGAAGTTTCCCTCTATTCCTCGTTTTCTGAAAGTTTTTATTATGAATGGGTGGTAAATTTTTGTCAAATGCCTTTTCTGTATCAGTTGATAGAATCGTGTGATTTTTCTTCTTTGGCCTATTAATATGGTGGATTACATTGATTAATATTGTGTCTCTGAAATAAACTCTGCGTGGTCATGTTGTATAATTATTTTATATATTGCTGAATTCTATTTGCTAATATTTTGTTAATAATTTTTATAGTTACATTCATGAAAGATATAGGTCTACATTTTTTACTTTTATACTGTTTCATCTTGTTTTGGTATTAGGATAATATTAGGGTCACAAAACTAATTGGGAGGTATTTCCTCCTCTTCTACTTGCTAGAAAAGATTGTGTAGAATCAGTATTAATTTTTCTTTAAACATTTGTATACTTGATTTTTAAATTATAAATTCAATTTCCTTATGAGTTTTAGGGCTAACTTGTCTGTTTAATATTTGGTGAGTTGTAGTAGCCCGTGCTTTTTGAAGATTGGTACACTTCCAAGTTATCCAATTTATGTGTTTAGGTCATTTGTAATATTCCCTTATGAGCCTTTTGAAGTTGTTAAGGTTTTTATTCCTGATATTAGTAATTTATGTTGCCTTCCTTTTTCTGTTAGTCTTATTTTCTCAATCTCTCTCATCAGTCAAACTGCTGTCAATTTTATTGACCATTTCAAAGGACCAGCTTTTTGTTTCATTGATTTTTCTTTTACTTATTTATTTATTTATTTTTATTTTTTATTATACTTTAAGTTCTAGGGTACATGTGCATAACATGCAGGTTTGTTACATATGTATACTTGTGCCATGTTGGTGTGCTGCACCCATCAACTCGTCAGCACCCATCAACTCGTCATTTACATCAGGTATAACTCCCAATGCAATCCCTCCCCCCTCCCCCTTCCCCCCTCCCCATGATAGGCCCCGGTGTGTGATGTTCCCCTTCCCGAGTCCAAGTGATCTCATTGTTCAGTTCCCACCTATGAGTGAGAACATGTGGTGTTTGGTTTTCTGTTCTTGTGATAGTTTGCTGCGAATGATGGTTTCCAGCTGCATCCATGTCCCTACAAAGGACACAAACTCATCCTTTTTGATGGCTGCATAGTATTCCACGGTGTATATGTGCCACATTTTCTTAATCCAGTCTGTCACTGATGGACATTTGGGTTGATTCCAAGTCTTTGCTATTGTGAATAGTGCCGCAATAAACATACGTGTGCATGTGTCTTTACAGCAGCATGATTTATAATCCTTTGGGTATATACCCAGTAATGGGATGGCTGGGTCATATGGTACTTCTAGTTCTAGATCCTTGAGGAATTGCCATACTGTTTTCCATAATGGTTGAACTAGTTTACAATCCCACCAACAGTGTAAAAGTGTTCCTATTTCTCTACATCCTCTCCAGCACCTGTTGTTTCCTGACTTTTTAATGATTGCCATTCTAACTGGTGTGAGATGGTATCTCATTGTGGTTTTGATTTGCATTTCTCTGATGGCCAGTGATGATGAGCATTTTTTCATGTGTCTGTTGGCTGTATGAATGTCCTCTTTTGAGAAATGTCTATTCATATCCTTTGCCCACTTTTCGATGGGGTTGTTTGTTTTTTTCTTGTAAATTTGTTTGAGTTCTTTGTAGGTTCTGGATATTAGCCCTTTGTCTGATGAGTAGATTGCAACTTTATTTATTTCTGCTATTATCATTATTGTTGCATTTCTTCTGCTGGCTTTGAGTTCATTTTGCTCTTCTTTTTTTGAGATTCTTGAAGTAGGTGCTTAAATGACTAATATAACACATTCCCTCCTTTCTAATGGAAATATTTAGTATTACAAATTTCCCCCTCAGAACTGCTTTAACTATGCCCCAAATAGTTAAATACGTTGTATTTTTAATTTTATTCTATTCTATTTATTTTTTCTTTTCCCTAAGAATTCCTCTTTGATCCCTGGACCATTTAGAAATGTGTAGTTTATTTTGCCAGTGGTTAGAAATGTTTCTGGTATCTTTTTGCTACTGGTATCCAGGTTGATTCCATTGTGATCAGAGAATACACTTTATGTAATTTCAATTATTGTACATTTGCTGCCTTTTATTTTATTGCCTAGTATATAGTCTATATTGATATATATTCCATGAGTGCTTGAAAAGAATGTGTAATCTGCTGTTGTTGGGTGCAGTATTCTACAAATGTTCATTTGAGTCTGTGGATTGATGGTGTTGTTGATTCTTCTATATCCTTGCTGAATTTTTGTTCAGTTCTGTCAATTGCTGAGAGATGGATGTTGAAACTTTCAAGTATAATTGTAGTCTTGCCTATTTCTCTTTTAAGGTCTATCCATTTTGTAGATGCATGTCTACTCCATCTTCTCAGAAGTAGAAATCTTCTCTTATTGACAATTTTGATTGAACTCCTAACTCCGTCTATGAGCATTTGCATTTTAAAGATATTATTTGAAATCAGATTCATTAACTTCATTTCTTGGGTATAAAATGGTCTCCTTATACATCTGTTTTAACAGAAAGAAAATCATCTTAATTACAATCAACTTTAGCCTGTTATCCTTGGAAGGATTCTACTGGATGAGTGATGCATAGCCATGGACAAGTCCCCCAGCCCATGTATATATAGCATTTTCTGACCTAAAGATAATATGGCAAATGATAATCAGCCAATATATAAGACATGTACATTACTAGCTGGCTTTTCAGCCAATGTTTTTCACAAGAAAATAGAAAGAAAAGCAAAATATTTTTATCTGAAATTTATAAAGGACTGAATGGTGGGCAAAGAGAATGTGACTCCTAACACCAACCACATCAGTATCTTTTGGGAAAGGTTTTGTGCCATGTCACAAAAATTATCTAGCATGTTCACCTGAGAAACACAAAAGTCCTAGTGCTCTGGGGGGAACCACTTTAAAATAAATACATATTTTTAATGCAATTACATAATTTTTGACTAATGTTAATAGCAAGAAATATGTCTTTATTCAGTATAAAAGAGCAATCTTGAGCACAATAAACAAACCAAAAGTCATAGACCAGCTCCAAAAGATTTTCTGTTAAAAGTCCTTTTCTAATTCTATAATTGTTTCATTACTCCTGAATACAGAGTTTTAAGAAATTATGCGAGAATACCTGAAATTGGAGAAAATCTGTTTATTTTTAAAATTTGAAAGCACTTATTTTATTATATAAAACAGAATAACATGATTCTGCACAGATATCTAAGGGACCTTACAGCAAGACACAAAACTGAAAAAGCTCTGATAAGTGATTTGTTTTTGGGATTCTGAGTCTCAGTTGCCCTGCTCTGTATATTCAGTATTGTGCTTTAGAATGACACTGGGCCCTGATAGAAGGAAGGGAGGAAAGGAAATAAAGAAGATAGTAAGGAAGGAAGAAGGAAGGGTAGAAGGGCAGAAATAAAGTAGAGGGAAGGAAGGAAGGATGGAAGGAAGGAGGGAGGAAGGGAGGGAAGGAAGGAAGGAAGGAAGGAAGGAAGGAAGGAAGGAAGGAAGGAAGGAAGGGAGGGAGGGAGGGAGGGAGGGAAGGAAGGAAGGAAGGAAGGAAGGAAGGAAGGAAGGAAGGAAGGAAGGAAGGAAGGGAAAAAAGAGTTCAAATATTTTAAATAACCAGCATTTATAGGGAAAGGCCATTGTTTTTTATAAATATATCTCTCTGGCTCTAATTTAAGGAACACGCAAAATAAATAAAAAGGACTGGACGATTTTATTTATTTCAGACTTTCTAATCTTCCTTCCCATTCATTTGGTAATAACATCTCAGTTTTGCGTTGGAGATTTATGTTTCTTAGTGGATCAAGTGGGAGAGCCCATTACCCAAGCTGAGCCAATCAGTTACTTGCAATACAGACTGTTAAAAACTTTATTAATATACAACAATATTTGTTTCCCCCAAAATATTGTTCATCAGCCACATTTGACTAGAATATCAAAAGTCCATAATTAATTTGAATAACTCTTCTGAACCTCCAGATTGACTGATGCTTCGTGCCTTTCAAGTATCCAAGTTCCCATAGGGTAGCTATGATTATGATTCCATATTAACTTCAATACCCACAAGGATGTTTACTGCTTCAAAAATGACTTTCTCTTTGAAAATTCAACAAGAGTGGTCAAGACAAATGTCCTCTCAGAGCAGTTAATGCAATTGGTTTGCCTTAAATGGCACAGGTTGAAACTTCATAGACAAACCACTGTCAAATCTCTTCACTGGAGAGTTTAAATAGGTAGGCTGTTCATGAGGCTTTGGTATAACATAGTTTGCACTATGTTGGAGGAGAATGTTTGTGGTTTTCAGTACATGGCTTTATAACATCTTTCAAAAAACCTTCTAAGAAATCACATCCACAGAAGAAGTTATTTGAAGGTACCAGAAGACATCAGCCTTTGACTAGAGAGAAAATATTTCTCTTGAAGAAGAATAATAAATAGAAAAATATGCAAATTCTAATAGATTGAAGGTGATTTCTACAGTTTGTACTGAAAACTGGATTGTGGCAATTGAAAAATCAAATGGGTGTACATTCGAGATGAAAATTCTAGAAATTTTCAAGTTTTCAAAAAAGTTTTAGAACTAAGTTGACTGAGTGTGATGATGTGAAAGGTTAGGTTCAGAGAAAATATACTCAGTTACTTGGTGAATAATCTCACATGAGGCTTTATCATGATGAATTAATGCCTACCACAAGCTGGAAATTTAAAGCAACATCTGACAGTTAGAGAAATGTGCCTTTGCCTGGGAGAACCTGATGCAGAGAAACCTGTGAAAGAGACGATCTGTCTCTAGCCTAACTTTGCTTTCATTCTTCTGTCAGTACCACAAACTGGCCCTTATTCTCCACATCAAACAGAATAATCACCTTGCTCCCTGCCAGATACTGCCTTCTTTGGGTCACCAAGGCAAGCACTTCAGTCTGAAATGAAACGTCAAAATGAAATACCTGATTTGTGAAATCTACCAATGCAAATAGATTTTTAAATAGCTATCTAGTTCTCTCTCTCTGTCTCTCTCTCTCCACATATAAATACACACATATAGTTTTTGTACATAAAAAATACTTGTCAATGAGTCACCAGAATAAGAGATGAACTGACATACAGTCTTAGGATGATGATGTATTATTTAAACCATATAGATAAAAATATGAAGCTTTCATTAGTAAATGGTAAAAAAATATAATTGAAACACAGGCCTTTGGAAACTTGTTCTGCCTTAACACACTGCTACCTCAAAATAAATATGTAAATCAATAATACAGAAATAAAAATCATGAAAATATTGATATTCATTGAGTTTCAAACATGGATGAAGATTTTAAATCACATATTCTCCAAACAAAAAGATAATGACTAATTAACAGGGTTTTTTAATGGTATGTTTTTGCTTAATTTATATTTACATTCTTGTTTAGTTGTACTAATAGTTGTACATAGTTGTACTAATGTAGCATCATATAATTTTAGATTCTAAACTTTTCCATTTAACTTTATAATAAACACATACCATAGTTTCAAAACTTTCGTAACTATGCATGGGTGGTATTTCATTGAATTGGATGTTCCGTAATTTTAAAAGTGTTTTCTATTTTTGGTATAATTTTGGAGCACAATCCTCCAGGAATAAATATTTTGTACTGATGCCTGAAAATAAAATAATTTTGACTTGCATCTCTTGTGACTTTAGGAATACAGCGTTCATTCTAGTTAAACTCCATCTTTCTCAAGAAGAAGCTTGAGAAGAAAACCTCAATGGCAAAGTGTGAACAAGGAAAAGAACTGCCAATAATGGGAAAAAACCATTCCTATGATGTTGCAGTTCTCGGAGCCAAGGAATAAATCTTGGATATTTTGGGATTGGTTTGCTCGAATATCAGATTTGAGGAACTCTTCAGGCTCACATTTTTCCTGGATTAGCCTGACTTTGACTCTTTATCCTTATATAGAAAGGCCTGAACTGGTCATATTTTAAAAAGAAATGAAGAAAAGATTTTTCAGGTTAAATCAAATTTTATGTTTCTGTTTCTCCCAAATTATTTTCAGATGCAAGAAAAAGCAAACCACACAGACGAACTGCACATTGCAATGAAGTTGGAATGCAAGACTTCATCAGAAGGGAGGGAACAAACTGGATAATTCAACCGCAAAATATGTGAACCACAAACAAGGGTAAATACACAAGTAGACACAACACACACACACACACACACACACACACACACACACACACGTCTGCTCTTTACCCAGGAATTTTCATCAATGGAGTTTTTAAAAAGCGTATTTATCCCCCAGCAAAAGCATATGGAAAATTTCACATTTCTATGTTTGAATGCTTGGCTTTACACGTATTGTGAATATTCTTTTAGAAAAGCACAAAAAAATAGAAACAAGTTTTTTATGATCAGGCCATAAACAGCAGATTAAAGTTGAAAATAAATCACAATGTCTCAAGTCTTCCTCTAAGACCCAGACCTAAAATGTTTCCCTAAAATATATGTTTCTTGCATGAATCATTTTTGTTATCCTCTATTATATGTGCTCATTTGTGTACAGGGCAAACATTTTTACCAAATAAATCAATGCTAGGGATAAAGAAACCCATCAGTTTGTCTTTTCCTTCAGTGCAACAATTAAGTAAAAGAGCAAGGCAACCAAAACATAATATTCTAATATCAAATGTAATCTTTTTACCTGTTGCCATACATTTCTCAAAAAATAGTTATGTATAAATTATAGACTTTTAGCCAAATTTTGATGGTTTAATTTTCAAATAATTAAAATGTTCACTGGGCTATGAAATTTCATTTAGGAACCTTTATGGTAAAATAAAAACTTAGTATGACTTCTAAATCCCTTGGGGATGTACTAATGTCCTATATTTCTAAAGTGGTTTGTAGTTTTTCAAAACCTTATGCTTTAAAATTATACAATTGGTTCCATTAATTTGTTCCTTATTCTTTATATGTGTCTGGTACTATAGTAGGTGTCAGGGATTTCTACATTCATAACACAACGCACATCTATGAAGGATGTTTATTCGTAGAGAGGAAGAAGATAATTTAAAAGATGATGAGGCACTTTTACTTCTGAAAATATACTAGGATCATTGTTTAGAAAAAACCCTTCCGGTAAACAATGCCTAAAATACTGAATGAAGTTTTGTAAAATAATATATTTTTGTGTTGTTTGTCTGATAAACAAGTCAAAAAAATCTTGATGGGCAGAAATGACAAAAAGGTGTGACTCCAGAAAGTAAACAAGTTCAAAAGCCATTGTTTGCCCTGAGGACATCTGCCATTCCTGGTAGCCCAGAACTGCATGGACTGAGTAGAAACAAAGCCTTGTCTGTGCAAGGGAAGATGGAAGAGCAAAGAAACAACCTCAAATCAAAAGTTTCCAAAACGTGACATCTCTAGCTGATGAACTAAGAAAGGATGTTCTCAGGAGATTGAGACCATGCAAGCAAATGTGAATGACAATCACCAGAAAAGAAAAGTCAACCTGATGATTCCAGCTCAAAATGTTGCAGATTTTGGAAAGACACATACATACTTTGAAGAAAATATCAGCGTCATCTTTCAAAAAAAGTAAGAACATAGTAAGATGATGAAGAATAAGAGATTTTTCAGAAATCATTAGGTAAATTTGAAAAAAGAACCAAATGATCAGTCTGGAAATAAAGGCATTCCTGAGAATGTAATACAAGGAGAAAGAGATTGAAAATAGGAAAGATAGTTAAGCAAAACAGAAGACAGATAAGGTGATTGAAGTTTCAGAAGTATAAAGAGAGAGAGAATGGGAAAAAGGAAATACTCAAAGAGTTAGTGATGTGGAATTTTCAGGTATTGTTATGGACTGCAATGTTTAGTTTCAGGAAATCCAACAAATACTAATATAAAGTAGAATAAAGCACACACACACACACACACACACACACAGACACTTTTAGACACATTGCAATGAAACAGCAGAACACAAAAGACAAAAAGATCTTAAAAGAGACACAAGATAAAATACTTCAAACAAATGAAAATTAAACTGAAGTAGACTTCCCATTAACAACAATGGATGCCAGAATAATATCTTCAAAACTCTGAAAGAAAATTAATGTCAAACTAGAATCTTATACTCAGTAAAATTATCTTTTGAGAATGAGGATGAGATGAAGACATTTTTCATGCTCCCAGGAACAAACACTTAAAATATGGAATGCTGGAATTCGAGACATAAATGAAATTATTTTTTAAAAATCCCTTATATTTGCTTTATGCTTTATAATCACAACATACTTCCACTTTTTTTTCTCATCTGAGCCATATTAATGTGGTGATGCTGTTGCCTCAAATAAGAGTTTATGGTTTTCTAAAGTTGGAAGAACATTTTATTAATTAACTATTTAAAATAACAAAAATAATATGTAATCAGTTCAGCTGACTTGAAAACATTGAAAAGTGTGTAGAGGGGAAATAATCAAAATCATCCAATATCTCATGTCTCAAAGGTAACCAACCACCGGTAATATTTCATTCCATAACCTTTCTATAATTTTCCACATATGCATCTTTTGATAACTTACTTTTTTCCTTGAAAGTAGATGGTAAGCATACTACTCTGCCAGTCATTTTTTTCTAATTACATTTTTAATGGATAAGTAGCCTTTCGTCATACGAATGCTGCTTAATCATTAAATCAGCTACTCCTTAGCCATTGTGATATTGGGATAATTGTGCAGCACATATTTACTTCCCTCCCCTCTGGCTATGTAAGACTTTCTGTTTATATTGAGCTTGGCCATGGAACTTAATTTGACGAATGGAAGTTAATGGATTTTGTGCAGAGATCTTAATTGTGCTTACCCTAATTAGTTTGTCTCGTGCTTTGATGATTCACCATAGGTAGTTGCTGTCCTTATGCACATGTACCCTAGAACTTAAAGTATAATAATAATAATTAATTAATTAATTAAAAAAAAAGAAGAAGAAGAATAGGAGGTGAGCAGATGAGAGGACGGATGAGTGGAAAAATGGTCTCAGAGGGTGACACATGTTCTCTGATCACCGGACTCCCATTACTGAGACATGAAGAGAAGTAGACTTTGATGTAAACTTGTTTCCATGCATTATAGATTGAAACAATCTGAAAAGTTCCTTCAGCGTTTGACAAGAAAGACACCTAGAAGAACTAAGAAGGGCTAACTGAGGAGGAAGGAACCAAGCTGGTGTCCTCTTTGCTGGGGAGACCAGTTTGGCTTTCGCCTGTCTTATGTTTCTATGTTTGAAAATAAAACAATAGACAATGAAAAAAAAAAAGAAAAAAGATTGGGTCACCAAATAAGCACACATGGAACAAACCTGAACCCAAATTGGGCCTTGGAGCCAAGCCCTGCCACTGCAGAGTTGCCCAATTGTGCCTCGTCCAGGTAGGCTAATCTCAGTTGATCTGAAGACCCCACAAGCATTGGAACAAATGCTTGCTGTTGCAAACCATGGTGTTTGGAGACAGGTTTTTTTGTTTGTTTGCTTTTTGAGAT
This sequence comes from Macaca fascicularis, assembly GCF_037993035.2. NCBI lineage: Eukaryota > Metazoa > Chordata > Mammalia > Primates > Cercopithecidae > Macaca > Macaca fascicularis. The sequence goes on along the minus strand of NC_088378.1, from coordinate 36,115,040 downwards.
GGAGTCTCACTCTGTTGTCCAGGCTGGAGTGCAGTGGCATGATCTCAGCTCACTGCAACCTTCACCTCCCAGGTTCAAGGGATTCTCCTGCCTCAGCAGAATTACAGGTGCACGCCACTACACCCAGCTAATTTTTGTATTTTCAGTAGAGATGAGGTTTCATGATCCACCCGCCTCAGCCTCCCAAAGTGCTGAGATTACAGGTGTGAGCCACTGCGCCCGAACTGGAGATGGTTTTTTACATGTATTGATGTGACAATAGCTGATGAATATAACTGGAATTGGACACTGAGGTTGTATTCTAGTTTTGCTATTATGAATAGTGCTTCATTGAACATGTCACTATAGCTTTCTAAAAAATTATCTTTAGTCCCTTTCCACAGAGGAAGAATCTGAGGTTAGGTTGAAGTTTTGTCACTCAGTGTCACAAACCTATTAAATGGCAAAACTGTAATTTGAATCTGAGTCTGTCTAAAGCCAAAGACCATGTTCTTTTAAGATGCTACATTACTTGTCACTGAAACATGTACACTTTTTAAATGATAAAATATGCCTGGCATTTTATAATAGCATAAAATAGCTTTGACTGACACTGTAACTATTAACTGCTTTTTGTCTCATTTTCATGGTCTTTTAAAATTAAATATTGTATTGAAGTCATGCTACAAGAGACACTCAATTTTATACATATTGTTTAAAGCAACCTTAGTTTGGTACAATATATTTTCTTAAAGCAGGCATTAAATCAGATTGTAATTTGTAATAGAAATTTTAGATTCAATATGAGAATGAGCACCTTGCTAAAGCTTTCATTTCTTGGTTTGCTTTTGAAAATAGGCATCTTTTTTATAACATTACTGTCAGTTTATTTGTATTTTACAAATATAACAGATAAAACTTGAAAGAGTGTGGCAGTATTTTAAACCTGAGTACTTTTTATTAGGCATAAGTAATGTTCACATTATTTATGTGGGACAGAGTCATAAGATAATAACATACATCTTGTGAAGAAGCAGACAGGCAAATTAGTAGCTTCCAAAAGAACCACAGTTTCTGCTTATGTTTGATAAATTAAACATGTTGATATAGAACTAGTGGTATGTATATAAGTAAAGAATATCATTCATTTATTTATGTTCAGCTAATATCTAACTTGACATCATGTAACCACCCCCTAAAACTGATTAGATTTAGTTAGAATAATTTCAATAGACTAAAAAGCATGATTCTCATGAGCCCTCTAGCAAATCATATCTCTGACTTTGACATCCATGGATATTATTGCCAAAGCGTGGGATTATAGTAGTATGATCAATTTGCAAATACAGTAGCTTCTCTATATGGTCTTTATATTACCTGACTCTATGTATATGCATATAATATTTTGATTAGTTGTGTTCATTCACACAAAGAGAAGCCAAATTAATTGAAATGAAAAATACAGATCAGCTTTTTCTTTCACAAGCAAAGCTGCCTGTGATAACAGCTAATAAATCACTTCCAAATTTTAACATACATTTAAGTGTGTACCCCATATCTTTGTGTATGTACTCAAATGATAACACAAGATGGAATGGAATGCAGAATGAGAGAGGCAAAAGCAAGTTTCTAGAAGCTCGGAGACAGAGTCATTGTCTAGCTGGATATTTCATATCCAACTTTTCAATTGTCTTGAAGGAGGCTTTTCATGTCTTTTCAGTTGTCTTGAAGAAGTACAGATGGAGTGTGGTGATACTAGGCTGGGGCAGTGGTGGAAATGTGGAATAAAGGTATGATGGATAGAAGTAAGCCTATTTTAGATAACATGCAAAATTCTGAGAGTTATGAGAGGTTAATACAGGAAAGTAGATAGGATGTCCAGGATGGGTGAGTGTGTGTATGTGTGTGTATGTAAAGAAAGAGAGCTGAAAGTGCATCTTTCCATATAATACTTAAAATAGTGCAATATATGAAGGCTTATATATCAAGGAAAAAAATTTATTGAATTTATTTCTCTTCCTAGAGTAAAACTGCTTCTGTCTCATGCATGCCAACATTATGACACAGTGCTAATTGGCATCAGTGAAACAAGGCAAAAAGGTCTAATCTTCAGGCTCCTCACATCAGCATATTCCATTAAAGAGTTAAGCTCAGTATAGCAACATCTCCTGTCATACTACTTTTCTTTGCTCTAGTGTATTAGGGACATGTGGAGCCAGTATGGGATGTGTAGATTTATCCAACTCCTCCCTGAAACAGCTCAGGCAAAAGGGTGTAGGCCTGGGTTATGACCAACTATTTCTCAGGCCCTAGGAACTGCTTGAAAATCCCAGTTTACTCATGGAGCATCCAAGACCATGGATGTCTGTGGCATTTCCCTTCCCCCCAGGGAGTCTCGGGTTTTTTTGGCCTGCAAATTCCTCATCCATAAAATGATGTCATAATGAATGCACCAATGAAACACTGCCAGCTGAGGCTCACAAGGACAGAACAAAATGACAGCACTGTCGAACGCTCCCATGCATTCCCAGACTCATTTTTGGATAGTCTCATTAGCCAGATGTGAACTTAATCCACTCTAGTCAGCTAACTTTGGGATGACTCTCCTCCCACATTGCTGACCATAATTATTTCCTGCTGTGGGAATACCACTCTCACTGGATGTGACTCTTACTTTGGTTTCTGCCTCTTGGCTGCCATGTCAGGTTATATAAAATCATACCTTTCAAAGTATAAAATGGATATGTTCTATACAAATGTAAGGTATTAATTAGCATCTCCAAAATCCTTGCTCTGCTAAATGTTTATCTAAAGAGAGACTTCTTTTTCAGTGTTCATGAAATGGTATTCTCTTACACAGCCCGAAGAAGTCAGTTCCCACAGACACTTTAATGTAGCTAAAAACCACTTGCCCAATCACATCCTACTCCACTTAACACATAAATAGAGGGTGAGAAAGAGTCCACTGCAAGCAGCAATAAGCACATGGTGCTCACCCCAAAAGTCCTCCCCTCCTGCTTAAAGACCTTCCCCCGCTTACTCAACAATAAAAGACCTACCCTTCCTCCTTACTCAACAATAAAACGGCAAGGGAGTGTTATGTCTTAGTACATTCAGGCTGCTAGAACAAAGGATCTTAGACTGAGTGGATTATGAAGAAAAGAAATTTATCTCTCACAGTTCTGCAGGCTAGGAAATCCAAGATCAAAGTGTTGGCAGATTCAGTGTCTGGCAATGGCCCAAGACCTGGTTCATAGCTGGCCGTCTTCTTGCGCATGTGTCTTCACATGATTGAAGAAATGAGGGATCTTTCTGGTTCTCCTTTATGAGACCATGAATCTTATTCTTGAGGGCTTCATCCTCATGACTTTATCATGTCCCAAAGGCCCCACCTCCTAATACTGTCTTCTTGGGGGTTAGAATTTCAACATATGAATATCGGGAGGAACGAACATTTAGAACGGAGCAGTGTAGAACAAACAGTCTACAGCAGTTTTGTGACTCAAGAAGAATAAAAACTCTATCTCCACAAGAAATTTACTTTAGAAAATGTAAACACCTTTCATCACTTTAGAGTACTACTTAAAGATTTGCTAAGGTTTCACTTCAGTGAAGGAATTCAATGCATCCTGCTATTACAAATCTAGGTTAAGGTAAAAAGTAATTGTTTCTGATGGTCAGTGACTAAATAAGCCATTTCAGGCTGAAACTTCTGTGCTGTTTCTTACTCCAAACAGTTTCTCATAAACTTCTCTGTGACACACTAAGCAACAACACTTATAAACTCAATATACTCTCATGGGCATATGTGGGTTTTCACATCACCCACAACATTTCTTTTATCAAGTGCCTCAGTGATTCAGAATCTCCACTATTGTTAATGTCTCATCAGTATCAGTCACCCACGCTTAGCTGAGACAGAAGCTACTGGTGATATACAATTCCTGAGCAGTCTGCTGCAACTTCATTCTCTCCTGCAAAGCACATCAGAATGCAAGCGATGGTCTTAGTCCATTTGTGCTGCTAAAACAAAATACTTTAGACTGGGTAATTTATACATAACAGAAATTTATTGCTCACAGTTTTGGAGGCTGGGAAGTCCATGATCAATGCACCACAGATTCAGTGTCTGATGAGGGCCCCAGGCTTCCTTTATAATGGTAAAAATATTCTCACCCAGGAGGGCTCTGCCCTCATAACCTAATCACATTCCAAAGGTACCACCATTTACTACACTCACCTTGAAGGTTAGATTTTAGCACATGAATTTTGGAAGGACACATTCAGACCCAGCACTGAGAGAAATACTACCACTAGAATAAACTTTAAATCATTTTAATTGATATTATAAAAACTAACTCATTCACAACTCAGTATTCTAAGAATTATTAGAACCAATACACTTTATGGTCATTGATTTTTTTTTTAAATTTATTTATTATTATTATACTTTAAGTTGTAGGGTACATGTGCATAACGTGCAGGTTTGTTACATATGTATACTTGTGCCATGTTGGTGTGGTACACCCATCAACTCGTCATTTACATCAGGTATAACTCCCAATGCAATCCCTCCCCCCTCCCCCCTCCCCCCTCCCCATGATAGGCCCCGGTGTGTGATGTTCCCCTTCCCGAGTCCAAGTGATCTCATTGTTCAGTTCCCACCTATGAGTGAGAACATGTGGTGTTTGGTTTTCTGTTCTTGTGATAGTTTGCTAAGAATGATGGTTTCCAGCTGCATCCATGTCCCTACAAAGGACACAAACTCATCCTTTTTTATGGCTGCATAGTATTCCATGGTGTATATGTGCCACATTTTCTTAATCCAATCTGTCACTGATGGACATTTGGGTTGATTCCAAGTCTTTGCTATTGTGAATAGTGCTGCAATAAACATACGTGTGCATGTGTCTTTATAGCAGCATAATTTATAATCCTTTGGGTATATACCCAGTAATGGGATGGCTGGGTCATATGGTACATCTAGTTCTAGATCCTTGAGGAATCGCCATACTGTTTTCCATAATGGTTGAACTAGTTTACAATCCCACCAACAGTGTAAAAGTGTTCCTATTTCTCCACATCCTCTCCAGCACCTGTTGTTTCCTGACTTTTTAATGATCGCCATTCTAACTGGTGTGAGATGGTATCTCATTGTGGTTTTGATTTGCATTTCTCTGATGGCCAGTGATGATGAGCATTTTTTCATGTGTCTGTTGGCTGTATGAATGTCTTCTTTTGAGAAATGTCTGTTCATATCCTTTGCCCACTTTTTGATGGGGTTGTTTGTTTTTTTCTTGTAAATTTGTTTGAGTTCTTTGTAGGTTCTGGATATTAGCCCTTTGTCAGATGTGTAGATTGCAAAAATTTTCTCCCATTCTGTAGGTTGCCTGTTCACTCTGATGGTAGTTTCTTTTGCTGTGCAGAGGCTCTTTAGTTTAATTAGATCCCATTTGTCAATTGTGGCTTTTGCTGCTGTTGCTTTTGGTGTTTTAGACATGAAGTCTTTGTCCATGCCTATGTCCTGAATGGTACTACCTAGGTTTTCCTCTAGGATTTTTATGGTATTAGGTCTAACATTTAAGTCTCTAATCCATCTTGAATTAATTTTCGTATAAGGAGTAAGGAAAGGATCCAGTTTCAGCTTTCTATTTATGGCTAGCCAATTTTCCCAGCACCATTTATTAAATAGGGAATCCTTTCCCCATTTCTTGTTTCTCTCAGGTTTGTCAAAGATCAGATGGCTGTAGATGTGTGGTATTATTTCTGAGGACTCTGTGCTGTTCCATTGGTCTATATCTCTGTTTTGGTACCAGTACCATGCTGTTTGGGTTACTGTAGCCTTGTAGTATAGTTTGAAGTCAGGTAGCGTGATGCCTCCAGCTTTGTTCTTTTGACTTAGGATTGTCTTGGAGATGCGGGCTCTTTTTTGGTTCCATATGAACTTTAAAGCAGTTTTTTCCAATTCTGTGAAGAAACTCATTGGTAGCTTGATGGGGATGGCATTGAATCTATAAATTACCTTGGGCAGTATGGCCATTTTCACGATATTGATTCTTCCTATCCATGAGCATGGTATGTTCTTCCATTTGTTTGTGTCCTCTTTTATTTCACTGAGCAGTGGTTTGTAGTTCTCCTTGAAGAGGTCCTTTACATCCCTTGTAAGTTGGATTCCTAGGTATTTTATTCTCTTTGAAGCAATTGTGAATGGAAGTTCATTCCTGATTTGGCTCTCTGTTTGTCTGTTACTGGTGTATAAGAATGCTTGTGATTTTTGCACATTAATTTTGTATCCTGAGACTTTGCTGAAGTTGCTTATCAGCTTAAGGAGATTTTGGGCTGAGACAATGGGGTTTTCTAAATATACAATCATGTCATCTGCAAACAGGGACAATTTGACTTCTTCTTTTCCTAACTGAATACCCTTGATTTCTTTCTCTTGCCTAATTGCCCTAGCCAGAACTTCCAACACTATGTTGAATAGGAGTGGTGAGAGAGGGCATCCCTGTCTTGTGCCAGTTTTCAAAGGGAATGTTTCCAGTTTTTGCCCATTCAGTATGATATTGGCTGTGGGTTTGTCATAAATAGCTCTTATTATTTTGAGGTACGTTCCATCAATACCAAATTTATTGAGAGTTTTTAGCATGAAGGGCTGTTGAATTTTGTCAAAAGCCTTTTCTGCATCTATTGAGATAATCATGTGGTTCTTGTCTTTGGTTCTGTTTATATGCTGGATTATGTTTATTGATTTGCGAATGTTGAACCAGCCTTGCATCCCAGGGATGAAGCCCACTTGATCATGGTGGATAAGCTTTTTGATGTGTTGCTGAATCCAACTTGCCAGTATTTTATTGAGGATTTTTGCATCGATGTTCATCAGGGATATTGGTCTAAAATTCTCTTTTTTTGTTGTGTCTCTGCCAGGCTTTGGTGTCAGGATGATGTTGGCCTCATAAAATGAGTTAGGGAGGATTCCCTCTTTTTCTATTGATTGGAATAGTTTCAGAAGGAATGGTACCAACTCCTCCTTATACCTCTGGTAGAATTCAGCTGTGAATCCATCTGGTCCTGAACTTTTTTTAGTTGGTAGGCTATTAATTATTGCCTCAATTTCAGAGCCTGCTATTGGTCTATTCAGGGATTCAACTTCTTCCTGGTTTAGTCTTGGAAGAGTGTAAGTGTCCGGGAAATTATCCATTTCTTCTAGATTTTCCAGTTTATTTGCGTAGAGGTGTTTATAGTGTTCTCTGATGGTAGTTTGTATTTCTGTGGGGTCGGTGGTGATATCCCCTTTATCATTTTTAATTGCGTCAATTTGATTCTTCTCTCTTTTCTTCTTTATTAGTCTTGCTAGTGGTCTGTCAATTTTGTTGATCTTTTCAAAAAACCAACTCCTGGATTCATTGATTTTTTGGAGGGTTTTTTGTGTCTCTATCTCCTTCAGTTCTGCTCTGATCTTAGTTATTTCTTGCCTTCTGCTAGCTTTCGAATGTGATTGCTCTTGCTTCTCTAGTTCTTTTAATTGCGATGTTAGAGTGTCAATTTTAGATCTTTCCTGCTTTCTCTTGTGGGCATTTAGTGCTATAAATTTCCCTCTACACACTGCTTTAAATGTGTCCCAGAGATTCTGGTATGTTGTATCTTTGTTCTCATTGGTTTCAAAGAACATCTTTATTTCTGCCTTCATTTTGTTATGTACCCAGTAGTCATTCAGGAGCAGGTTGTTCAGTTTCCATGTAGTTGAGTGGTTTTGATTGAGTTTCTTAGTCCTGAGTTCTAGTTTGATTGCACTGTGGTCTGAGAGACAGTTTGTTATAATTTCTGTTCTTGTACATTTGCTGAGGAGTGCTTTACTTCCAATTACGTGGTCAATTTTGGAGTAAGTACGATGTGGTGCTGAGAAGAATGTATATTCTGTTGATTTGGGGTGGAGAGTTCTATAGATGTCTATTAGGTCTGCTTGCTGCAGAGATGAGTTCAATTCCTGGATATCCTTGTTAACTTTCTGTCTCGTTGATCTGTCTAATGTTGACAGTGGAGTGAAGTCTCCCATTATTATTGTATGGGAGTCTAAGTCTCTTTGTAAGTCTCTAAGGACTTGCTTGATGAATCTGGGTGCTCCTGTATTGGGTGCATATATATTTAGGATAGTTAGCTCTTCCTGTTGAATTGATCCCTTTACCATTATGTAATGGCCTTCTTTGTCTCTTTTGATCTTTGATGGTTTAAAGTCTGTTTTATCAGAGACTAGTATTGCAACCCCCGCTTTTTTTTGTTCTCCATTTGCTTGGTAAATCTTCCTCCATCCCTTTATTTTGAGCCTATGTATGTCTCTGTGTGTGAGATGGGTCTCCTGAATACAGCAGACTGAGGTGTCTTGACTCTTTATCCAGTTTGCCAGTCTGTGTCTTTTAATTGGAGCATTTAGTCCATTTACATTTAAGGTTAAGATTGTTATGTGTGAACTTGATCCTGCCATTATATTAACTGGTTATTTTGCTCGTTAGTTGATGCAGTTTCTTCCTAGCCTCGATGGTCTTTACATTTTGGCATGTTTTTGCAATGGCTGGTACCGGTTGTTCCTTTCCATGTTTAGTGCTTCCTTCAGGGTCTCTTGTAAGGCAGGCCTGGTGGTGACAAAATCTCTAAGCATTTGCTTATCTGTAAAGGATTTTATTTCTCCTTCACTTATGAAACTTAGTTTGGCTGGATATGAAATTCTGGGTTGAAAATTCTTTTCTTTAAGAATGTTGAATATTGGCCCCCACTCTCTTCTGGCTTGTAGAGTTTCTGCTGAGAGATCTGCTGTTAGTCTGATGGGCTTCCCTTTGTGGGTAACCCAACCTTTCTCTCTGGCTGCCCTTAAGATTTTCCTTCATTTCAACTTTGGTGAATCTGGCAATTATGTGTCTTGGAGTTGCTCTTCTCGAGGAGTATCTTTGTGGTGTTCTCTGTATTTCCTGGATTTGAATGTTGGCCTGCCCTACTAGGTTGGGGAAGTTCTCCTGGATGATATCCTGAAGAGTGTTTTCCAACTTGGTTCCATTTTCCCCCTCACTTTCAGGCACCCCAATCAGACGTAGATTTGGTCTTTTTACATAGTCCCATACTTCTTGCAGGCTTTGTTCATTTCTTTTTCTTCTTTTTTCTTTTGGTTTCTCTTCTCGCTTCATTTCATTCATTTGATCCTCAATCGCTGATACTCTTTCTTCCAGTTGATCGAGTTGGTTACTGAAGCTTGTGCATTTGTCATGTATTTCTCATGTCATGGTTTTCATCTCTTTCATTTCGTTTAGGACCTTCTCTGCATTAATTACTCTAGCCATCAATTCTTCCACTTTTTTTTCAAGATTTTTAGTTTCTTTACGCTGGGTATGTAATTCCTCCTTTAGCTCTGAGAAATTTGATGGACTGAAGCCTTCTTCTCTCATCTCGTCAAAGTCATTCTCCGTCCAGCTTTGATCCGTTGCTGGCGATGAGCTGCGCTCCTTTGCCGGGGGAGATGCGCTCTTATTTTTTGAATTTCCAGCTTTTCTGCCCTGCTTTTTCCCCATCTTTGTGGTTTTATCTTCCTCTGGTCTTTGATGATGGTGATGTACTGATGGGGTTTTGGTATAGGTGTCCTTCCTGTTTGATAGTTTTCCTTCTAACAGTCAGGACCCTCAGCTGTAGGTCTGCTGGAGATTGCTTGAGGTCCACTCCAGACCCTGTTTGCCTGGGTATCAGCAGCAGAGGCTGCAGAAGATAGAATATTTCTGAACAGCGAGTGTACCTGTCTGATTCTTGCTTTGGAAGCTTCCTCTCAGGGGTGTACTCCACCCTGTGAGGTGTGGGGTGTCAGACTGCCCCTAGTGGGGGATGTCTCCCAGTTAGGCTACTCAGGGGTCAGGGACCCACTTGAGCAGGGAGTCTGTCCCTTCTCAGATCTCAACCTCCGTGTTGGGAGATCCACTGCTCTCTTCAGAGCTGTCAGACAGAGTCGTTTGCGTCTGCAGAGGCTTCTGCTGTGTTTGTTATTGTTTACTGTGCCCTGTCCCCAGAGGTGGAGTCTACAGAGACAGGCAGGTTTCCTTGAGCTGCTGTGAGCTCCACCCAGTTCGAGCTTCCCAGCGGCTTTGTTTACCTACTTAAGCCTCAGCAATGGCGGGCGCCCCTCCCCCAGCCTCGCTGCTGCCTTGCCGGTAGATCACAGACTGCTGTGCTAGCAATGAGGGAGGCTCCGTGGGCGTGGGACCCTCCCGGCCAGGTGTGGGATATGATCTCCTGGTGTGCCTGTTTGCTTAAAGCGCTGTATTGGGGTTGGAGTTACCCCCTTTTCCAGGTGTTGTGTGTCTCAGTTCCCCTGGCTAGGAAAAGGGATTCCCTTCCCCCTTGCGCTTCCCAGGTGAGGCAATGCCTCGCCCTGCTTCAGCTCTCGCTGGTCGGGCTGCAGTAGCTGACCAGCACCGATCGTCCGGCACTCCCCAGTGAGATGAACCCAGTACGTTGAAAATGCAGAAATCACCGTGTGTGATTTCTGTGTGGCTTCTGTGTGGCTCGCGCTGGGAGTTGGAGACTGGAGCTGTTCCTATTCCTATGGTCATTGATTTAAACAACTCGATGCCAGGACAGGAAGTTGAAAAGTGCTGCTCTAAAAGGGGACAACAATGTGCTAAAAAGCATGTGGACTTTTAAAGGATTGTCATGTTCAGTTTGCGATTGGAATTCTGGTTGCTAAGAGGTTCAGGCATTGTTGTTAATGTGTCAGTCTCATTCCACACTCCACTCAGTCTTTACTGGGAAGTCTCTGCGTGGGATGAAGAAGTCAAGAGATACAGGAGAGATAACAGAATTACACTCAAGTCTGATAATGCCATACAATTTCACTGGAAACAGCAAAGATTGAGGGAAGTTGAAGTATTCATTCTGTGTGGTGTTCATTCAGCCAGATCCTATTAAACCTGAGCATCACAAATGCTCGTGGGAAATTGAGGAAACTGTAGGTTATAGAAGTAAATGGATCATTAAACAGAAATGTAAGAAATAGTTGATGGTCCCTGTGGACACATGGTCTTTGGGGATCTGTGACTCTTTTTTGCTGAAACATTATTTTGGCTTGTGATATTTTGCTTGTGAGCATTTTGGGCTTGAGCATGAAGAGTGGTGATGGTAGAAGAGGGAAATTAGTGTAGGTAAATGGAGAGAAGGAAAAGACTGAAGGAGAGAAAGGGGAGAGAGAAAAGAAACTTGGAGGTAGTGTGGGAGAAAAAGGAGTTACCATTTATTATACACATTTCCTAAGAACTTGCACTGTACAATCTTTTGTTTAATATTCACAACATTTTCTGAAATAGACAGGGTTTTTTTATAGAGGAAAAAAACTTAGAAGAGCTATCTTGTCCAAAGCCACCAAGCTACTAAGCTGGGTCACAAACCCTGATCTTTCTGTTGCTGGAGCCCTGTGTTCCTAACTGCTGTATCGCTCAGGTTCCTGGGCCTTTCGGAGGGTCTTCCTCTCTCTGAGGATGGAGTTGGGTGTTGGCAAGTTGTTTAAGAAGAACTCCTTGGGTCTGGAGAGTTCAGAGGAACCAGAAGTGAGAGAGTTGGGAACTGACTCCAGGCTGATCTTTTTGGGGGAGGGAAGGAGGAGAACTGGGAGATAACATGGTGGTTTCCATATCCTTCCAGGGTGTTCTGAAGGTTCACCAACATAAGAAAGAAGACAGGCACTCAGGAGAGCACTACATAGGAAGGAAGGTTTGCATTTGGCTGTAGCTTTCCTTGTGCATGGATCTTAGGAGGAAAGTGTTTTAATGTGGAAACAGAGGGATACAGAACTCTCAGGCTTTGAGAATTCTCGATTTAACTGATCAGTCTCATTTTTTTTTCAGACACTCAGAATAGTTTTGGTATATAGTTTCGTGTTTATTTCTATTCAGACTGCAATTGGTTGTGATGAAGTCCAACAAGTAGGAACAACTGTTTGAAGAACTGGAAACAGGAGAGGGTTTTGAAAACACATTCATCATCATCATCATCATTATCATCATCATCATCATTCTTAGGTAGTGGGTTTTTCTTCTCTCTCTCTCCATCTCTCTTCCTCCCCCAATTTCTCCCTCTCTCTCCCCCAACTCATTTTCTTTCTTTCTCTCTCTCTGTCCTTCCATCCCCATCCTCTCTCTCAGTAACTTCAGATCTAAAGATTAACCAGATTTGTGATTTTTTAGTGAATTAGCACCATTATGGTTTAAGTCCTGCAGACTGGACCTTGCAAGCTACTTCTTTCTCTGCTGCAGACTCCTGTATAAAAGCTGATCAGAGTATATGTGCAGTGATTGAACCACGTTAAGTATTAACAAACTTTTCCGCACCACTTTGTGACACCACAGAATAGATTCTCACAGAAGTAGTTACTCTCAGCAGCCACAACACAACTTCTGACTACAACCGCATAGTCATCGCAATCCAGAAGTGCATACAACAGGTTTAATAATCTTGGCAATGCAACTTTTGGAAAAATGGATGGACGGTGTTTTTACTAATTGCTGAAACATCACAGAGTATGTTATACTTAAAGCTAATGATAAATACTCCAGCAAATACTATAGTTTCTATAAGATTCTTGATGTAGGCACTGAGTAGATACACCTATTTGCTTTCACTTCTAAATAAATAGTCAAAATAATTTAGGCCTGTGCTTCTCCAATATTATCATATCAGGAGATTTTGTTACATTGCAGATTTTGATCCAGGTGGTCTGAATGGGGCCTGAGATTCTGCCTTTTTAGCAGGCTCTCAGAGAGTGCTGCTGCTGCTGTTCCAGGGCTTCATAATTTCAATATTGTGCCAAAGAACCCAAATTAAAAAAGGAGAACAGTCTAGAGTAAAAAAAAAAAAATTGGTTGCCAGAGTCACGTACATTTTTTTGTGTACATTTTCTAGAGTCCATGTGTAGAACCTGACTACAAATAGTTTTTTTTAAACTAATGTGCACAGTAGCTCTTCATCCCACTTGTATGAGAACACATCAAAATGGCAATCTGAGGGTGTAATCATCTATTTTTAATAGCAATGTTTTCAAGACCCATTTAATTAAAACAAACAAGAAAAGATTTCCTTTCTTTGAACCCACAAGTCTGATAAGCAGCCGGCGCCATTTCTTGGTGTAATCTTAGTAAAACACGTCCCACAGCCCAAGAAGTTTTTACGAAACCATTCAAATAGCTTCAACCATTCTCCTCATTCTATTGTCCTATTATTTAATACACAGACACACACAGTCAAAGAACATACCCAGTTGTGCACACACAAATGTGCACAGACAAGCCTACACATTGTCTAAAGGTATTTGTACAAACATCACAATATCATTACTTTTCTTTATCTTGGATTCAGGCACACTACATTTTTGAGACTTGTCAATAATATGCTGATAGTGAATTATGTTTTTATATAATCTATGGATTCAGTTTTTTCAGGAACTGCCAATTTTACTCCAATATGATTCCAGTATGCTGAGAGAAAGTTATTCCAACTAGAATGTGCTGAAGGGATGGATGTGGCTTCTATGCAGGGCATATTTCAGCTTTTTCCAAATAACATTCTTGTAGAGATTACAGGATAATCTGGCAGCCAGACCCAGCCAATTAAAACAGTAATTGAAATGGCTGAAAATGTTTTCCTTGGCAATTTTTTGTTATTTTGCTTCATTTTGGGTTTCCTTGAATAACAAAAAAAATAGGGTCAATCATGAGACTCCTAATTTATTTTCTTGGTTATCTTTTCTCACCAAACAGAAAAGGGCTGCTGTGCAGCTTAAATTAAAACCTGAAAACTGTGGTATGGGGCGGTATGAAGGTAGGCATGAGAAAACATAAAATGATTCTTAAGCTAACGCAAGTAAATCTCCTCTGAGCATAGAAGATGTGGGAGTTTCTGTTTTAGGTGGTAAGAGTGAAATGGGGAGGGGGATTCAAAAGGAAATATAATAAAAAATACAGAAGAGGCTTTATTGTAAAATATAGGTTTAATTTTTTGGAGATTAATAGGTACTCGAAAGTTGAGACTTATAATTTTAAGACATCTAACATAAAGAACTAAAAATCATTTATGTACCATAACTCTCTTCCATTGAAATCAGTTGTGTGCTATTGAATGATTAACCATGTCTGGGGTGAGAGAGTATCTGATGATTTTTAGTATTTGCCAGTTTCCATAGTGTAAACACTTTTATCACGGCTGATTTCAATCTACCAACCTGGCATTGATGAACATAGAGCTGGAAACAGATAGGTACCATCAATTTTGCAAGGCTCTGCAAACTGCTCCAGCACACTTCTGACTAAAGTCATCACTTTACAGAAGAAGACAGATATGAAAAAGCAATCTCAATTGACAGCAAGTAAAAATATCAATGGAGGAAATTAATAGGCAAAGATAAGCATCTCACAAATTAATTAATCTAAGTTCTGCTGATTAAAATGGCAAAACTTGGGAAAACCCAAATTATGTAACTGATTTAAAGAGAAAAATAATTTTTCATGTCATTCCATGACGTCGCTTCTTTCCTTTAAGGCTCTACTTCTAAGCTCAATTCCTCTATGAACCCCCTCTGAAGAAATCTGAAATTAGTCATTGTAACCATGTTAGCATCCTCTTGGAATTAAGATGATTTCAAAATATCTTACTAGTACTGCATCTAAGTCCACACATTGGAATTCCTTGGGAGCTTCCATAAAGTAACAATTCCTTGGTCCCGCCCAGGACCAACTAAATTAGAAATCTTGGGTGGAGCTCAGCATCCATAATTTTGGAAAGCTCTCCACATACTTAATTTGCAACCAGGAACGAGAACAACTACACTATACAATTCTTTGTCTATATTTTCATTGAAAGTGCTCTACAGCAGGGTTATGTTCCACTCTCTTAAAGTATCGCCCTGTAGCTGAGCCATATGTATAATTTTTTTTCTTCCTTTATTCCTTTTCCCATCTGCATTGCACTGACAAATGTGGTGAATAAATAAAGACTTTTGGTTAAGTTTCAAAAGGAATAGAAATACAATGTCTTTTCTATGGATTGTAGATTGAACTTATGTTTATTCTTATTTTCTTATTTTTATGTTTCAAACCAAGCTCAGAAATTTTTGAGAGGGATCTCAGTCACCAGCAGCATGTACTAATTAATAATGATTTTCAATTATTCCACACAACACATGCAGAACAATTCAACCTTTTACTTAGAAATGGAAACTAATTATAAATTTGATTTAGTGAATAATTAACTCATGAGATTTATCTACATTATGCTAACATGAATATCTTTATGCAAAACCTACAAAGGAAGCAAAAATTAGCTCATTAAATAATGTTAAAAAATATATATATACACACACATTAACAATATAGGTGAGGTCTTAGCTTTTCCCTGAAAAGACAAACCATACAATGATATAGCATGCATGTTTATATGATTAACTAATTTATATTCTTCTTACTCTAAAAAAATTTTAGGCTGTTCAGAAATGATTCCACCCTATTTTCCCATGCACAGTCATCATCATTAGTGGCTGCATTGATCAAAGTTCTATCTGTGAATCTTGGAAAGCCATGTTTCGTGTGTAGAAATCTATGCCACCCTTAGGCAATGCAACAGAGCCAAGAACAGCAAGAAGCACAACAAATAGCAGCTGTGGCTCTTTACATGTGTGGTACCATTTAAGCTAATGCCCAGGATATCACATCATTTGTCCAAAAGGTGCAGCTGCAGCAGCTGGCAGACTGTTGAAGGCGGCAAAAAACAGAAGGCAGAAAATGGCACCAATCCTTGCCTCTCCCCAAACCCACTCAAGTTTTTGCAGCACTACTCTGTGCAACGTTCACAAAGAGTCATGGCCAGCATTTGGGCAAAACATGCAATATGACTTGGTTGAAGAGCAGGTGTCATCATTTGACTCAGTCACTGGTAGGTGCATCTGAAATAAAGTGTATTAGTTCACCACTGCTGCATAGCAAACTACCCCAAAGTTCAGAGGCTCTAAACAGCAATCACTTATTGTTTACACCTATTGTGGGAAGGATGGGGTTCCGATGATCTAGGTTGGACATGGCTGGTGGCTTTGTTTCTCACTGTGATTCTGTTAATTGACCAATGCATCTCTGGCCTATGTGTATTCATTCTGGGGCCCAGGCTGAAGGGGTAGGAGTGACCAAAAGGGAATCTTCTCATGTCAGTGGCGGAAATGCAAAGATGCAAGTGGAACTACACTTGCAGAGCTTTTAAGACCTAGGCTTAGAACTGGCAGATTGTCACTTCTGCTCGTATGCTGTTGACCAAAACATGTCACATGGCCAAGTCCATATTTAAGCAGGGAAGAACCACATGTTTCACAGGAAGAGACCATGGAAAAGGCATAAATAGTTTCAGGGACACGTAAAGAGAATTAAGTTCAACATATTTATCTGAAATATAAGCCCATTAGTTTTTACAGAAAAGAGTGATGATTATGATGACAACAGCAATAGTAATAATAGTAGCTATCTTGTACTATGCATTTACAGTGGTCCAGGCACTCTTCCAAACTCTAGATAGATAGATAGATACATACATACATACATACATCTTACATACATAAATACATAGCTTGGTAGATAGATAGGCAGATGAAGTTCCATTTAATTCTCACAATAATCTTATAAAATAAGTACTATTATATCCTCTTCTTATAGGCAAGGCAACTGAGGTAGAGAGGGGACTTATAAGAAATACAATGGATGATTATTATTATTATTATTATTATTTTGAGACAGGATCTCTCTGTCACCCAGGCTGGAGTGCAGTGGTGCAATCATGGCTCCCTACAGTCTTGACTGCCCAGGCTCAAGCAATCCTCCTACTTCATCCTCCGCAGTAGCTGGGACCACAGGCATGCTACAAGCATGCCTGGCTGTTTTGTGTGTGTGTGTGTGTTTTGTGTAGACAGGGTTTTGCCATGTTGCCCAGGCTAGTCTTGAACTCCTGGACTCAAGCGATCTGCCCACCTTGGGCTCCCAAAGTGCTGAGATTACAGTCATGAACCACCATGCCTGGCCAATAATGGACAATTATTAAATTAAAAGAACAATATTTGCTAATTTTCTTAACCTATGGTACAGGCATATTATGTGAATTATGTTCTGTAACTTTAGGATTGCTTCCCATGATATTTACTGTGTTGGGAGTAGAAAAAGACAATCTGGATGAGCATGCCATGGTCATGAAGGAAGAGAGACATGAACATGATGTGCTCATCTTTGGGATTTACCTACAGAATGTGCACATCAGTAGAACTTAGTAGCAGTGACCACCAAAACAAACTGGTAGACTGAGGAGGAATTCAATTTGCTTTCTATTTCTTTCAGGTTTGAGGCCTATGGAAATCTGTACATTGAGGAACCTGTGGGGTTTGAAAATGGAAATCCTTTGCTCGTTTATAAATTAGAGCATGTTGGGAAAGACAAATTCTACAGAAAGGGGAGAAGTAGAAGCTGTTATTTCCTTTTTAGCAGTAGTGGGCAATGTGGGGAATGGAACAGATAATAGATACAGGGTTTTACAGCAGCTTCTGGGAAATCTGCTGATAACCTGCCCCAGTGCCACAGCTGTTGCTGAGATCAAGAGTCATGGGGTGGTTTCCCATGATTCTTCCAACTTCTTGAATTCCTCAAAGGTTACAGTGGCGTTGTCTGGCCCTCACTCCTCAAATGGACTTTTTTGGTGCCCAATTCCCTATGTTTAAGTCTCCTCCTGGTTGAAGTCACTAGTTAACTACTCTAGTTGATGAAACGAAACTTGTTTCAGGTGATGAGTGTTGAAAGCTTATAAACATGGATACATTCAAACAATGATGATACGTTTGTTCAAAAGAGAATGATTATCTTAAAGATATCCTCCAAAGTTAAAAATTGATCAACAGAAAATGATATCTTAATAACAATAATCTAGATGTTAAGGATCTGTTAACAAAGATTAGGATATGCGCCAGGCAAACGAGTTGTCAAGTGGAAAAAGGTGTACTTCACAATTAGAGAAGATCACTTAAAAACCCCATGTTTTAAAGGTATAACCGACAAAAAATAACAGCACATACTGTATGTATACAACTTGAGTTTGGAGATAAGTACACATCTGTGAAATTATCACCACAATCTATGCAATAACCCTATCCATTGTCTCCAAAAGTTTTCTCTCACGCACTTTATTATTATTATTTGTGATAAGAACACTTAACATAAGATCTTTCCTCTTACCAAATGTTTAAGTATATAATACAGTACTCATAACTATGGACACTGCACTGTACAGTAGATCTCTAGGGCTTATTCATTGTGTATAACAGAAACTTTGTGCACTTCGAGCAACAACTTCCCATTTCTCTCACCACCCCCTCCAGCTTCTGGTAACCATCATTCTGTTCTCTACTACTATGAGTTTGACTGTTTTAGATTCCAC
Source organism: Macaca fascicularis (assembly GCF_037993035.2). Classification (NCBI taxonomy): domain Eukaryota; kingdom Metazoa; phylum Chordata; class Mammalia; order Primates; family Cercopithecidae; genus Macaca; species Macaca fascicularis. Next base: position 36,096,590 of record NC_088378.1, on the reverse strand, counting down.
GTATAACTTAAATCATACAATATTTGTCTTTCTGTGCCTGGCTTATTTCACTAGCATAAATGTCCTCCAGATTCATCCATGTTGTCACCAATGGCAGGATTCCTTCTTTTCAAAGGTTAAATAATATTAATCGTATGTATATACCACATTTCTTTATCCATTCATCGGTCGATGGACATTTAGATTGATTACATGTCTTGGTCATTGTGAATAATGCCACAGTGAACGTGAGAGTTCAGTTACCTTTTTGAGATCTTGCTTTCAATTCTTTTGGATCAATAACAGAAATGGGATTACTGAATCATATGATAGTTCTATTTTTAATTTTCTGAGGAGCCTCCATGCTGTTTTCCATAGCAACCGAAGCAGCTGCACCCATTTGCATGCCCGCTAACAGTGTACAAGGCTTCTCTTTTCTCCAGATCCTCACCAACACTTTTTATCTTTTGCTTTTTGGATAACAGCCATTCTAATGGGTGTGAGGTTCATTGTGGTTTTAATTTGCATTTCTCTGATGACTAGTGATGTTGAACATCTTTTCATATATCTCTTGGCCATTTTTAGAAAATGCTATTCTTGAATTTATTTTCAAAATATACATTGAAATCTGTTTTTGAAAAACTTAACAATAATCATCAAATTAAAAACTAGATGTGTCAGTCTCAAATCATTTAATAATATTCAATCAAGAATAAAAAATTTAGAAAGCAAAACTCATTAGTTCTTTTATTTACTCAGCAATTATTTCTTGAAAAGCTATAAGTGCTAAGCAGTACTTAGGTGCTGGGGGAAGCAACAGTGAGCAAAAGATTTGAAGACAAATCCTTGCCTTCTTGGAGCTTGGTTCTAGAGTTTGATATAGACAATAAAGATGTTAAGTACTAAGATGCTTACATAGTACTTTAAAAAGAAGATCATTACGGCCAGGCGCGGTGGCTTGCCTGTAACCCCAGCACTTTGGGAGGCCAAGGCGGGTGGATCACCTGAGGTCGGGACTTTGAGACCAGCCTGACCAACATGGAGAAACCCCGTCTCACCTAAAAATACAAAATTAGCCAGGTGTGGTAGCACATGCCTGTAATCCCAACTAAGGAGGCCGAGGCAGGAAAGTCACTTGAACCTGGGGGGCAGAGGTTGTGGTGAGCTGAGATCATGCCATTGCGCTCCAGACTGGGCAACGAGAGCAAAACTCCATCTTAAAAATATAAAATAAAATAAAACAAACAAACAAGAAAAACAGAAGATCATTACTATGAAAGATAAAATGAATGAGGAATTCTGGGGTGTTAAGTTTGCAATTTTAAATAGGATAATCAAGGTAGGCCTTATTGAAAAAGTGATATTTGAGTCAAGACTTAAACTAAGCAAAATGCGAGCCATGGAGATAACAAAAACAAGATTTTTCCAGGCATTGGAAATTGTTTTTGCAAAGGAGCTGAGGCTAGGATGTGCCTGGCATCTTTGGGGAAGGACAAGGAAACCAGTGTTGCTTAGGTGCAGAGTTTCTGTGGAAGAAAAAAAAAAACAAAACTCAGAGGAAATAACTTATTTAAGAGTTAAATTGAACAGTTAGCTAAATAGCAACAGAGGAAGATCTAAGTGTTTCCAGTTATTTGGCTTTTCTTTTTTTTTTTTTAACACCTTATAAATTTGGTTAGCTAATTAATTAGCTGGGTAGGAAGGTAGTGGGTAGGTAGGTAGATAGATAGGTAGCTAGCTAGTTTTAAGGAGATAATACATGCACACCAACCATATACATTTCCGAATTTCCGGTGGTCTGAAGCAGTGCACAGTGAAAAGTCATCCTCTCTGAAGGATCCAATGTCACTAGGTCTCCTATGTATCTTTCCAGAGACATTCCATGACTCTAATATACACTGCCAATTGAGGTAATTTGGAAAAGCAGAGTGTGTCACTGAGATCTTGACAAAGTTTGCTTTCATAGATGCACCTTCATCTTTGTGCAGTAATTACAGACCCCGAAAGAGGAGGTCAGCCCAGATGGTGCTCATCCCATATGGGTCGGGTGGGGCCTATCTTGTGAAGTCACCAAGCCACCTCATGAAGAAGTTACCTGGGTGTGGCCACTATTTATTCTGAGAGCTATTTTTGTTCCCATATCCAGAGGAAGATTCCGTGGCTGTCATTTCTTGTCATTTTCTCCCAAGGATAAGGAGTGATTTCACTGCATGAATGAAAACAGGTGTAATGAAATTAAAAAACAAACTGTAGTCAAAAATAAATAAATGCAATAATAAAGTGAATAATAAATGGAAAATTTCTGTGTTTCACCAATCAATATGGACCAAGGACAATGCATTCTTTGTTTGACACAAGTTAGAAATCCAAGTTTTTCCTCTAAGTGCAGCCAAACTACATGTAATACATACTTCAGGCCTTCAGGCATTTCCCTTGTAGGTAAACAAACAGCAAGCCATAAAATCTTCTGTATTTCTTTGATGTTGCAGACGGTCTTCTGTTTTATCATGGGCTGCAAGTCTGATTCTGCTCTGTGAGATGTCTCGCATAATTTTCTAGTAGTATCAATAAAAGTGCCATACAATCAGTCTACCTCTCCAATGATAGTAAGATAAAGGATGTTGCTTTCTTCAGAAACATTACTATGGCCCTAGCATTGTCATCACCCAACAGCCTATCTCTATAACCACTACTATATTTTCTAAGAGACATCTCTGGGATTAAAGTGTATCTTTAGCTTTCTACTGGTGTTTCCAGTCCTTGAATTCCCCCAACTTGATTTTTCTTAGCCTAAAAAATGACCTAAATTTCCTTTTCTTTTACATTCTACCTCTTTCTTGCCTCACCTAACATATGTAAATCACCATAAAAGTTGAGTAGTAGCTCTCCTGTTTTTCCCCTTAAGTTTTTTACTTACTCGAATATACACTTATTCTAGAAGGACATTTTGATTCTAGCATACCCTCAAGTTAATGATATCATAATGTATGCTTCTGACTCAGTTTGAAAATCCAAATAGATTAATGACAGTAAAGTCTTTTGAGAAAGTAAATAAATATATTAAGGATGCTTGAGAAACAAGTAATATAAATACAGACCCCCAAAACAAGAGAAAGCTGTGATTCAGTGATAGCGTTTTTTGGCAGTCTTTACCTGATTCTTACCTTGTTCTCCCACTGTACTGCCCACTCCAGGCTTCTTTTCCCAGCATAATCTATCCAGATCACTTGTGTTTACTATCCAAGTGTAGCTCTCCTTTGTTCCAGGCTGAGGTCAAGGAAATAAAGCTGATGTTGTCACAGGTTCTAATGGGTTAAATAATACTTGGGCACTGCTGGATGCCAACTAGCACAGTTTTCTGGAGATGATGTCTTAACTGGAAGAATGGAATCCATTAGTTGGAATTTCAGTTGCTGACTGATCAACAGAAGAAATATGTGGGATAAGAATGCCTTCTGGAACCCCTTAAGTCAAACCAGCTAGGAAATTGCCTTCTCGGACTGCACGAGGAGTCTACCGAAATTCTGATTTTCTTAGATGTACAGCAAAGAACTTTAAAAGACCCAAATAGGGCACAAGAGAGTTATCATAGTATTAGTATCAACTTCAGGTGAGAATTTAGTCATTAAATATAATTGACTTCCTATTTATTAAAAATGCTGGCTTTCTGAAGTCATTCTATAAGGAAATGAATCTGTGAGGCATGACTTGTGATCACAGCGGGGTTGAGGAAGCCCTTCGGATGCAGCTTCGTGGGGAAAGCATGAGGAACAACTCCACTGGCTTCCTATGTGAAACAGACAGATTTACCTCTAAGATATTTTTAAAGGAGAAGAAATAATAATTTATAACTTAGAAATTAAAGCTGTAGGCAGCATTATCCATTTCAAGGATTATAAAACAAGAGAAGTATGATTTATAGAAATGAAATAGAACTTTTTCTACGGGAAGCTTATAAACTTGAGACTACATATTAGACAAGCTCACAGGTTTGGGGAAAAGGGATACATGTGTAAGCCTCTCATGTTGGACTGAGGAAAGGAAAAAGTTGTTGGGTCTTGAGTTTAATTTTTAAATTTTTTGGTGAGTAGAAATGAGCTCATATAAATAACATTTCCTCTTTTGTGCTTTGCCTAAACTATTCTTCTAAATTGGGATCTTTAGCCACACCAATCCCCAGAGTTCCTCAGATTTCTGCTTCAGTGCTGCTCATGTCATAAACAGAATTCTTATAAAAGCATTTTCAGAATGTAAAATCCGTAAGGGTTCAGAGATGAAGCTATGTTTTAAATAGATCTATATTATTAGTGAAAACGTGGTGTAGTACAGCGCACAGCACAGACAGCCTTAGAGGTCTGGGTCCTAGGCCCAGCTCTTCTGCTGGCCATGTGGCAATGAATGCTCTGTGTCTCTGATTTTTCACTGGTGAAAGAAGAGGGATGAAATGAATGGCTCCTCGGTTATCTTCCAACACTGAGAATCTGCCTTTGTTATGTAAGAGTAGCCTGGCTTTCACTCAGGCCTGATCATGAATAACAATCTTAATAGTGGTGAGTAATGCATAGAGTCACTTTTCCACAACTAGGAGAATCTTGTGTCTTGAAGAAAACGTAGGAAATCATATCACCTTGTCCTCCATTGCCAGTGAGGGCTGCATCTTCATCCTTCAAATATGATCTTTCAGGCTGATCTTAACAACTCTTCCCAAGGGGCAATCTTCACAACTTCTATGTCCTTAATGGCAGAAGTTCTTCCTTACGTTTGGTCTGAATCTCCCTGCTGAATTTGCAATTTATTTTCATTTATCCTATCCTTAGCAGAGAGGGAACACAACTGGGGCACACACTCAAGTGCTATCTATTATTAATCTGAGCCATAGTAAATTTGTTTGTACTAGAGTTTCTGGGGTCTTACATTGCATTCCAGTGAGATGATAGAACCTGATCCCTTGATGGAATGTTCTCTTTGAGGTCTAAAATGACTGAACGATAAAGGCTCACAGGCTGGCAGGAATCCTGAGCAGTTCTTGATAGTGGTCACAGGAAAGGGCATTGTTTCTTTGGCTGTCCAGTCTCCTAGCAACCTAGCGTACAGAGGCTCTTGACACAGGGCTGTCTGAAACCCCACGTTTAGAACTATTAAACTATTTCTTCTAAAATTAAATATGTGCTCCGGCAATTGTATTTTAAAAATCTGATAAAAAGGTAACTTTTCCAATAGCACCTGGTGCTTAATAGAGATAGGGAAAACTGATGAAAGGGAGCATAATTATACCATCTAGCCCTACCCACTGTTTTCTGAAAGGTGAGCTCTCATTATGCCCATTTTACAGAAAAGGCAGATGGACACACACTGAGAAACAAACAATGCTAACAATATCAACTGTTTAAGAGGGAAATGTTTAGGATTTGGAAAAGAAAATGAAAGGTTTACCTTGCTGACTCTCAAAAAGTAATAAGAGTTCCCTGTTCACTTTCTGCCTCCTCCTAGTCGTGTGGGTGTCCTGTGAGAGGCAGGAGGAGGAAAAAAGTGGTATTCCCTGGGGATGGACTTTCCCAGCCTCCTCCGGAGCAGTCCAGGTTTGTGAATCAATGCAGGGGGTGGGGGTGGGAGTGGGAGGGGTTGGCCAAGCAAGGCTTTCCCTTTACCCACACAGGCTGTGATTAAGAAGGCATCCATCTGTCAACAGAGGCTCTCAGCTGTATTTCCAGCCCAGCTTCCTCCCAACTGACTCATTCAGTGATGCCACAATCTAATGTTTATGACCTAACAGATGATCACCATGGAAGTAGCACAAACCTTGGACTGTTGAGGAGCAAAACCAGCGTAGAGGAGCTGGACAGTTTAGGAAAAGAAAAAATGAAGACCCTTATTCATAAAGACCACATGTTAAGACTGAACATCCCATCCCTCATGTGGGCACTTCCACCAGTTACTAAAATTGATATTGGGATGCCTTCGTGCCTGTTAGAGAACCCAAATAAGGATTTAAGGTGACCGAGTACAAACAAATGGCATGGCATTTAGAAATAGAGAGCAAGAAATGGAAGGGAAAATGTGTATGCCGCAATTTAATGAGGTTTGGATTACAAGTTCAGTTTCCTTATCTTTTTGCCAGCATGTGGCAACAGTTCTAAAGGAGACAGAAAATGTGCCGAATGCCAGGAGAAAGATGAAGTTCCCCCCAAACTCAACTTTATAAACAATCCTGGTGGAATATTCACAAAGTGGAAGTCAGGATAAACTGGCTATTCCACCCCGCACTGCCCCCCATGAAAAGAAAAGACTAAATGAATAAGAAAGCCAATGGAAATAAGTGCTTTTTAGTAAAGATCATCGCATTTGGTGCTGTGAGTGGCAGGAGGCCTTGGCACAGACTTGGGAGCTACATGAGGACTCCGGTGGCGCGGTCAGGGTGAAGTGAGCCTGACTTCCTGGCCTGGCCTCCCCAGACTAATAATCAAAAAGAGCTGCCCTTCCCCAGCCCCAAACAGCCCTGTGTGAACAGAGTGTCTCCTAGTAGTGCCTGCGGCTTACGAGTAATGTGAGAGTCTTTTTATAACTGTTGAGGTTTAATGTAAAAGGAAGCTCAGAATCAGCGGTAAAGGGAGGGGAATGTTGTGAACTACAGACCATCTGAAATGGGGAAAATCATAAATACCAGAGTGTCTGATTATTTGAATGTCTCTTGAAGTCGAATAATGAACCTTCTTCATGTTCTGCTTCTCTGGACTTGGCTCCCTCTGACAAATTTGCAGGCATCAGGGTCTGTCTGGAATTCATTCCAAGTTGGAGGGATATTTTTTCCCTTGACATTTTGCAGCTGAGACAGCCGGAGCAGGAAGCTGAGGAGCGTAACATTACCAAATATGTCCTTTCTCCTGCCCGTAAGTTTTATTTCCACAGGAAAAGAAGGCAGATGCTGGCCAATGAGAACTGGCCAGTAGAAATGCAGCCACAGCAGGCGGCCTCTACTGGAAGTGAGGAAATTGATCAGATGCCATTTTTCACAAAAATGGAAACTGTTCTAGGTACCACCGATTAAAATTTGTGCTACGCCGGAGGAAGAAGTTTGACAGCTTCCTACAAGTTGCCCAGCTGTTTCAGGGGAATTGTTTATCACCCTATTGGTCTCATTTTCTCAAGAACGCTGGAGTGGGAATTAGAGAGCCGGCCTTGGTTGCTGACACACTGTGCTTTTGACCAGATCATTTCTCCTAGGATGTGGGGGAAGCTTCAGATGCTTTATTGCTAAAATGAAAGTTTGGATGTGATGAGCTCCCAGATCTCCTCTGGGTTACCAAGACTGTGGTCTCTAAGCTTCTTCAATCGCATGTTTCAACCACTAAAATAAATCCAAATATTTATCCAGATGCTTTTCTTTACGGGTCTAAGACACTAGTCTCGAACTATCATATCTACATGGACTAGGAAATAACATAAGTGGGCAAAATAGCTGTAGATCGCATACCCTTTGCTTGCATATTAAATACAGTCAGTTCTCCATATCCACGGTTCCACTCTAGCAGATTCAATTAACCTTGCATTGAAAATATTTTTGAAAACAACAATACAAACAATAAAAAATAACACAATTAAAAAAATAAGACAACCATTTACATGCCATTTACATTGTATTAGGTATTATTAAGTAATCTAGAGGCAATTTAAAATATAGGGAAGATGTGTGTACCTTACATGCAAATACTACATTTATACAAGGAATTTGAACAATCTGTGCATTATGGTGTTAGAGAGAGAGTCTTAGAACCAATCCCTTCCCCAAACCTCACCCTCATCCCCACCCTGCTGATACCAAGGGCCTGCTGAATGTAAGAAAGTTCTTTTTTTTTTTTTTTTTTTGAAACAGTCTTACTCTGTTACTCATGCTAGAGTGCAGTGCTGTGGCGTGATCTCAGCTCACTGCAACCTCCACCTCTCGGGTTCAAGAAATTCTCTGCTTTAGCCTCCCAACTATCTGGGATTACAGGTATCCACCACCATGCCCAGCTAATTTTTGTATTTTTAGTAGAGATGGGGTTCCACCATCTTGGCCAGGCTGGTCTTGAACTCCTGACCTCGTGATCCACCCACCTCGGCCTCCCAAAGAGCTGGGATTACAGGTATAAGCCACCGCGCTTAACCAGAAAATTCATTTTTTTTCTGATTATTTTTTTAAATTTTATTATTATACTTTAAGTTCTAGGGTACATGTGCATAACGTGCAGGTTTGTTACATATGTATACTTGTGCCATGTTGGGGTGCTGCACTCATCAACTCATCAGCACCCATCAACTCATCATTTACATCAGGTATAACTCCCAATGCAATCCCTCCCCCCTTCCCCCCTCCCCATGATAGGCCCCGGTGTATGATGTTCCCCTTCCTGAGTCCAAGTGATCTCATTGTTCAGTTCCCACCTATGAGTGAAAACGTGCGGTGTTTGGTTTTCTGTTCTTGTGATAGTTTGCTGCGAATGATGGTTTCCAGCTGCATCCATGTCCCTACAAAGGACACAAACTCATCCTTTTTGATGGCTGCATAGTATTCCACGGTGTATATGTGCCACATTTTCTTAATCCAGTCTGTCACTGATGGACATTTGGGTTGATTCCAAGTCTTTGCTATTGTGAATAGTGCCGCAATAAACATACGTGTGCATGTGTCTTTACAGCAGCATGATTTATAATCCTTTGGGTATATACCGAGTAATGGGATGGCTGGGTCATATGGTACTTTTAGTTCTAGATCCTTGAGGAATCGCCATACTGTTTTCCATAATGGTTGAACTAGTTTACAATCCCACCAACAGTGTAAAAGTGTTCCTATTTCTCCACATCCTCTCCAGCACCTGTTGTTTCCTGACTTTTTAATGATCACCATTCTAACTGGTGTGAGATGGTATCTCACTGTGGTTTTGATTTGCATTTCTCTGATGGCCAGTGATGATGAGCATTTTTTCATGTGTCTGTTGGCTGTATGAATGTCTTCTTTTGAGTAGTGTCTGTTCATATCCTTCACCCACTTTTTGATGGGGTTGTTTGTTTTTTTCTTGTAAATTTGTTTGAGTTCTTTGTAGGTTCTGGATATTAGCCCTTTGTGAGATGAGTAGATTGCAAACATTTTCTCCCATTCTATAGGTTGCCTGTTCACTCTGATGGTAGTTTCTTTTGCTGTGCAGAAGCTCTTTAGTTTAATTAGATCCCATTTGTCAATTTTGGCTTTTGTTGCTGTTGCTTTTGGTGTTTTAGACATGAAGTTCTTGCCCATGCCTATGTCCTGAATGGTATTACCTAGGTTTTCTTCTAGGGTTTTTATGGTATTAGGTCTAACATTTAAGTCTCTAATACATCTTGAATTAATTTTCGTGTAAGGAGTAAGGAAAGGATCCAGTTTCAGCTTTCTATTTATGGCTAGCCAATTTTCCCAGCACCATTTATTAAATAGGGAATCCTTTCCCCATTTCTTGTTTCTCTCAAGTTTGTCAAAGATCAGATGGCTATAGATGTGTGGTATTATTTCTGAGGACTCTGTTCTGTTCCATTGGTCTATATCTCTGTTTTGGTACTAGTACCATGCTGTTTGGGTTACTGTAGCCTTGTAGTATAGTTTGAAGTCAGGTAGCGTGATGCCTCCAGCTTTGTTCTTTTGACTTAGGATTGTCTTGGCAATGCAGGCTCTTTTTTGGTTCCATATGAACTTTAAAGCAGTTTTTTCCAATTCTGTGAAGAAACTCATTGGTAGCTTGATGGGGATGGCATTGAATCTATAAATTACCTTGGGCACTATGGCCATTTTCACAATATTGAGTCTTCCTATCCATGAGCATGGTATGTTCTTCCATTTGTTTGTATCCTCTTTTATTTCACTGAGCAGTGGTTTGTAGTTCTCCTTGAAGAGGTCCTTTACATCCCTTGTAAGTTGGATTCCTAGGTATTTCATTCTCTTTGAAGCAATTGTGAATGGAAGTTCATTCCTGATTTGGCTCTCTGTTTGTCTGTTACTGGTGTATAAGAATGCTTGTGATTTTTGCACATTAATTTTGTATCCTGAGACTTTGCTGAAGTTGCTTATCAGCTTAAGGAGATTTTGGGCTGAGACAATGGGGTTTTCTAAATATACAATCATGTCATCTGCAAACAGGGACAATTTGACTTCTTCTTTTCCTAACTGAATACCCTTGATTTCTTTCTCTTGCCTGATTGCCCTAGCCAGAACTTCCAACACTATGTTGAATAGGAGTGGTGAGAGAGGGCATCCCTGTCTTGTGCCAGTTTTCAAAGGGAATGCTTCCAGTTTTTGCCCATTCAGTATGATATTGGCTGTGGGTTTGTCATAAATAGCTCTTATTATTTTGAGATACGTTCCATCAATACCAAGTTTATTGAGCGTTTTTAGCATGAAGGGCTGTTGAATTTTGTCAAAGGCCTTTTCTGCATCTATTGAGATAATCATGTGGTTTTTGTCTTTGGTTCTGTTTATATGCTGGATTACGTTTATTGATTTGCATATGTTGAACCAGCCTTGCATCCCAGGGATGAAGCCCACTTGATCATGGTAGATAAGCTTTTTGATGTGTTGCTGGATCCGGTTTGCCGGTATTTTATTGAGAATTTTTGCATCGATGTTCATCAGGGATATTGGTCTAAAATTCTCTTTTGTTTTGTCTCTGCCAGGCTTTGGTATCAGGATGATGTTGGCCTCATAAAATGAGTTAGGGAGGATTCCTTCTTTTTCTATTCATTGGAATAGTTTCAGAAGGAATGGTATCAGCTCCTCCTTGTACCTCTGGTAGAATTCAGCTGTGAATCCATCTGGTCCTGAACTTTTTTTAGTTGGTAGGCTATTAATTATTGCCTCAATTTCAGAGCCTGCTATTGGTCTATTCAGGAATTCAGCTTCTTCCTGGTTTAGTCTTGGGAGAGTGTAAATGTCCAGGAAATTATCCATTTCTTCTAGATTTTCTAGTTTATTTGAGAAGAGGTGTTTATAGTATTCTCTGATGGTAGTTGTATTTCTGTGGGGTCGGTGGTGATATCCCCTTTATCATTTTTTATTGCGTCTATTTGATTCTTCTCTCTTTTCTTCTTTATTAGTCTTGCTATGTTTAATCTTTAATTATCCTACTTTTAAAAGAGAATACTTACTAAGAAAGTTCTTCACTGAGGAAAATAACAACCTATGCATGTTTTAAATGGCCAGGAATGTTTAATCTTGAGTCAAGAACACTTTGGGGAATGGTAGCAATTGGAATAATCTGGAGCATGTATACCCCATTGGTCTAATGTGGAAACTGCTTCTCTAGTGGGTCACCTTCAAGCAGAAATGGAGGCCTAGTGCTGTCAATTGTGATTTTTCAAGAGAAATGGGAAACTCTATTTTAATGTGGAATTGAGTTAATTTCAAATATTTTGTCTCAAAATTTTTAGAGTCAAGATTTTAGGACAAGTGTATGACGGCAATGGGTCACACTCAACCAATGAATAGCCCCTTGGTGATCTCTGACCTAATATTCAGCTGATTTAGCTAGCTCTATAATTTTTTGTGTGTGATAATATTGGAACTTTGCAGTCAGACCTCCATGCTCCGGTCAGGCAGAAAAATATGAAAAATCACTTCATTAATATCACAGTGTTTTTCTTTGGAGCCACTTCTTGAATCCTCTTAAAGCTGCTCAATCAGACTAGTGATCTATGTTGTTCAGTCATGAAAGTAAGGAAAATATTCCATTGCTCTTGATATAGTTGTCACTTTTGCATATGAAAATCTCATAGAAAAAAACATATTTTAAACAACCTTAGATAAGATTGGCAAACTTTTTTTGTAAGGGTCCAAGCAGTAAATATTTAGGCTTTGTGGGCCATATGGTCTCTGTTGCAATGGTACATGACCGTGCAAAATCAACCAATCCATACACCAATGGGCCTGGCTGAATTCCAATAAAACTTTATGCAAACAGATTGTAGGCCAGATTTGGCCCACAGGCTGTAGTTTGCCAACCCCTGTGTTAGATCATAAGGTCTTCTAAGTTGTAACCTGTGCCTGATTCAACTCTGTATTTTCAGTCTACACAATCCTGGCACAGAGGAAGCACTCCACTAACATTTAAAAAAATAAATTGAAGTTTGTTGAACCTAGCAGTTTATGTCAGTCATAAGTAACTTCCCATTTACATCACTGAAACTCATAGTAGGGTTTAGAGGTTTGTTCACTCTGAGACTTGCATCAGCATTTGAACCTCTTCAGAGAGTTTGTGGCTTAATCTCACTGTTCAAAATGAGGGAAGGAGGTGCCCAACCATCTTCATGCAGCAACCTAATGGCTTGCTTACACCTCATTCTGAGACTGATGGGTCAAAGATCATGAACCACAAAAAGACCCTCATCATTTTACAGAGAGGCTCCTTTACAAATCTTCACCACCACTCTTCCCTTGACAATCTAAATGACCCCAAACCAAGCATCTGTGGAGTCCTTACACTGTAGCACAATGGTTTTCAAAATGCTGGTTATGACACAGCGCACATACACTAAAACATCTCCCAAAACAATTCTCATCCTTATGAAGAGTAATTCACTGGGATATTTTCCCTTTGCTTATATTTTATTTATTTTTTAGTGCTGATCATAACTCTCTAAATTGATTTTAGATAAGTTTTTGTAAGTAAAAATGAGATCAAAAGTCACCAAGCTGCTGCCCATTGGTTGGGTAGGGCCCTGTCAGCATCCTATGCTTGGCTCTAAAATTTATGAGCCAAAGTTTTATTTTCAAAACGTCACTGGATGTGACATTTTGTTTGAAAACCAAAGAAGCAGGCTCAGTTTTGTCCTTTGGGGGTTTACAATTAAACTGGAGACATAAGGCACAGATGTCCGATGTCTATGGAATACCTCCTGAGATCTGTTAGGAGACACGTCATAGTATTTGTGCCACGTGGAGTTCTTCACTGGTGATAGCTGGCATTTTGACAATCATAGATAAGCAGTGTCATTGGTCTGGGCTGGAGCCTTGACACATGGAAGCCTGTCTAAAGAAGAGAGAAAGAGAGAGAACTGAATTGGGATGAGGACCCACTTTAGAGAAAAAAAAAAAAAATCCAAGTAAAAAAGCATCAGAAATGATTTCTTTTCACCCAGTTCCATTCCCATGGTGAATGAGGAGAACCCAAACTAAAATCAAAATTTATTGGCTGGAACAGTGTGTGAGAGGATTAGAGGAGAATGAGAGCTCAACCTGCTTGACTTCCAAAAGTCAAAATGGAGTTACTGGAGGAAATGGTCTGGAGAAGAGCTTAGTTTTTTTTTAATGAAAGTAACTCCGTGGAGAAAGGAGAAGATAAAATTTCTTCAAGGTTCCAGCCAAGACTTGTGACGCCAATCTAGACATGCAGTTATTTTTTAAAATTAAGTATTTTCTTTTTGGTTAATAAGTTTGACAAACCTGGCATGGCTTTGGGAAGATAATGGGGAACAGAGCTGAGCTAGTTTGGGTGGATAATGAAGAAGAGAGCTGAGATAGAAACTTGGGTAGCCAAATGGTCAAACAGATTAATTAGCTTTGATAGCCATATTCAAGTTACAACTAAAATATACTAATTGACCACCATTTGGCAGTAGGTGTGGGGAGGTTAGGAATGAAGGGATTGGATTTAGAATAAAGGCCCCATAATCAAATACATAAAAGCAACCATACGGATTTTCATCAACATAAAGAAATTAGCCAACTGGAAATTCTGATAGAAAACCTCTGAAAGTGAGAACCGAACTATATAGGAAAAAAAATTATATTAATAGAAAGACTTATGAAATAGTTTGGGACACATAAGTTAATGTTAAAGACATGTGTATTGAAAATCAGAAACAAAGGACTGCATAAAATGACTTAAGAGAAAGGGAGAAAAGATGGAGGGAAAATAGGAGATTTAATATTAAAACCTGGAAGACGAGAAAATATTAATTTTCATTACTGTTATAGACTAAACGTTTGTATTCCCCCCCAAAAATTTATAAGTTGAACCCCTAACCCCCAATGTGACGATATTAGGTGATGGAGCCTTTGGTAGATGATTAGATCATGAGAGTCAAGTAATGTATGAGATTAGGGTTCTCATAACAGAGACATCATAGAGCTCGCCCTTCTCCCCTCCTGCCATGTAGGATACAATGAGAACATGGCCATCTATGACCAGAAGGGGGCCCTTGCCAGATGCCAAATCTACCAGTGCCTTGACTTTGGACTTCCCAGCCTTCAGAGCTTTGCAAAATAAATTTCCTTTCTTTATAAGCCACCCAGTCTATGGTATTCTGTTATAGCAGCCTAAATGGACTAAGATAATTACTATGTATAATTCTAATTTTATGGAAAGAAAAATTGTAACAATGAATATCTTATTTAAAGATTATTTTCACTTTTACAACTCTACAATGGGATTTTCATTTCAAAGGGCTTTATGAAATACACAAGTAAAAGAAATAGGAAAATAATAATGAAGCCAAGTGATGATATTCTCTGTTACATGAATGATGGCATCATAGATATCAGGAGTCTGGTTTTGCAACACTTAGGGGAGGGTGTCTATAATTAACTAGCAATGATGTGAACCTTCACCTAATTTTTCTCAAAATATAATTAATTTTAAAGCAATTTTAAGAAATCTTGGATGTTATAAGTCTGGTGCTACCATGTCCATCAAAAACCTGACTTCATTATTTTGTTGACATACTAAGTTTCACGTAGCATCTTAATGACAAAATCAGTCATATTTTTAAAGCCAAATGTCATACTCTGTCTTAGAGTTTAAACTTCATTCTCCAAGTGGTTTCTCCTAAGTCTCTGCCATATATTAGGAATAAACAGAATCTTTCGTAGTGATCTTCTCAAAGTTACGGTTTTAAAGGCAAGATTTATTGAGCTTTATCTCAAAGTGCTAGTCAAGATTCCTTAACTTTTCTGAAGAAAAGGTCTTTATCCTTAACTTTTCTTCAGAAAAGGCATAGGTCTTTTCTTTCAGAGAAGGCATAGTTCTTTATCCCAAGACTAGTTGAGAAATAACTGAGAATAAAAACAAGTGGCATTCCAGGTGCAAACCGTTCTGGACTTACAGGAAGGAAAAGGGAGAGAAGGGGATGCCTCCTGGAACCTGAAGCAAGTGTCTTGTAATGAGACACATAGTGTTGGGTCGCTCACTCAAATATTTGATCATCTCAGTAGCAAAAGGAGAAGTAGTAGCAGACATGGACTCACAATCCCAGCTGCTGGACTCTCCCTCAGGGTGGAGTCCCCTCTTTGTCATTTGCCCTTAAGGACAACCACCATCTTCTCTCTATTCTGGGCAACTTGCTTGAGTAGATGGCTTTTACTTAATATTACAGAAAAATTTTCCAAGGCACTACATCAGTTCCCAATGCAGACTTACTTTTTTTTGTTATTTCCCTCCTTTCTCACTGTGTTAGTTTATTTACAGAAGAAAATTCATTGTAAACATATATATCTAATATAGATACTTGTGTATAGTATGTGTATACATGTAAACACACTCATTTGACATCCTATTTTATCCCCACACACAATTCATAAAACAGTATTTCTAGAGTCCTGTTCAATGAGAGGTAGAGTTATTACAAAGTATTTTAATGCTTTGTAATATAATATTGTATAACATATTGTAATATAAGAAGCGGCCTGCCAAAAGTATTTCCCCTAAGCCTTTCTATATATAGGACGAGTATTTATTCTGCACACGTTCTATATTGCAACTTACAACATAGAAATTGCAGTGACAGCAATTTGTAGGAAGCAGAACATAAAAATGACTGACTTTTCTAAGAAAAGAAAGTCTTCTTTAGACAGGAAATGACATTACCAGCTCCTAAGGCATCTGATAATATTTTCTGGGTAAATAAGTAAGATATTGTCAGGTTGGGAGGACACCACTCCTTTTCTTTGTTGAAATGTCAGTACTGGTAAGCCACGTCATCCAGCTCTGGTAACTTGGATAGTGCTGGGTCAGGTCAGGCCTGGGACTCAGAGTGGCAGGGCTCAAGGTAAGAGTGATATTAGAGGCTAACATACCGTATGTCTTAACATTTAAGTTACTAATCAAGCTAACACACTATAAAAACATGTTTGATTCTCTTCCTTGACATATATACTTTCAAAATGACAGAATTGGAAGCATGTATAAATCTATGGTTTTTATATGACCGAAGGCCAGAAAACTGTCAAAGACAGGTGCGTTAATTTTTGTTGTGCATTTCTAGGTGCTCTGTTGATGGCCCAAGGTATTGGCATGACTAATAAAATAGGTAAACAAATTTAAGAGTAATATGAATTTTTAATATTGTGGAAGGCTCTGCAGCCACATTATATGATGGTTGTGGATACTACACTAGTTTGTGTGTATTTCTGGAGCCACCAATTGGAACATGAAGAGAAGTAAGAAAACTTCCTTTTTGAGTAAGAAAATGGCTCAGCACTACTTGGAAACAAGACTTTGTTATGAAAGAATGAATTGCTTTCATATTATTAGAGAGGAGGAATTTGACAAGTTACTTAATATTTTCTTTTTCTCTTTCCTGAGGGCTTCTGCTGTTCAAATCTTGCCTCTACTCCAAAACAGTTTCTTTCTTCTACATCAGCAACAGCACAGACACAATCACTTTTTCCAGGATACAGGGCATGAGATAAAGGCAGAAGCATTTCCCTGGAGCCTGAACAATTTTAGTCACAAGAGCAGTGGTTAAGGTTATAGGTCATGCTGTGCCAGTGCTGAGGACTGGATCCACAGTAAGGGCACGCATGTGTTTTTTACTAAAAGTATTTGTCATGTGTTTGTGATATGCAGTCAATGGCAGGGGCCTCTCTTAAGTGCATGTAAAGGCAGTACTAGGTCTAGGTTTTTCCTCAAGTGCTTTCTAGATGTTCAGAAGCCAAAAAGGCTTAAGGTATGAACAGCTTTCAAAGAAAGATATCAGTATTATGGTGTTCTTTGGCAGGCTAAGATCTGATGATTCTATATATTTTGTTGTATTGACAAGGTGGTCATTGCCATATGGGAATAGAGCTGTAGATCACTTATAGCAAAAGAGTTGCATTGATTTTATTTTGTTTTTGTCACGGACATGATCAAGTCTATTGCAGGTGAAATCAGGTCTCCTCCAGTGTTTTGTTTTTGTTTTCTTATGAGAATTCCTGATCCAATTGAATTTGGCAACTCCTTAATCTTGACCCCTGTTTTTCTTGCTGCCATGTCTTTTTACCTAAAAATCACTCTGTCACCACTGGTTTAATTTCAGTTTAATTACAAGTCTTTTCAATTTCTCATCCATCAAAGGTTTGGTCTTCACTAAGCATGCATTTCCCACTCCAGAGTCCAAACACTGTACAGGCTTTGAACAATGGGTATCTGTTCCCTCTTGTCAGGTTTCCAGAAATAGGCTTTAGAGAGTTGCCATGTGTTTCTCTTTCTTTACACTCCAACAAGAACCCCTCCATGACTCACACACACAGAAAGCCAAAGGCCCTGAATGGTTATTTATTCTTGCTAGCTGGACGACCCTGCAC
Organism: Macaca fascicularis; assembly: GCF_037993035.2. NCBI lineage: Eukaryota > Metazoa > Chordata > Mammalia > Primates > Cercopithecidae > Macaca > Macaca fascicularis. Next base: position 36,079,048 of record NC_088378.1, on the reverse strand, counting down.
GTGGCTCTCAGCATGGGTGAGGATTAGAGAACTTTGGAGAGGTGCGTCACATAATTTAAGTACAAACAAAACTGCATGAATTTGCGCTTTGCTTAGATCATGCAAGGAAGTTCAGGGTTAACCATGGAACCCAACTCAGCTTCCTATCTTTGTTTTTCCTCATGTACACTCAAATGGGAGAAGGATCAGGTATGATCCTTCTCAGAGACTTGTCATTTTGAAGAGCTTACAACATAGCATTCAGCTCTTAGAATGGACACTCTGAATATTAAGCACACGACGCCTGATGGCCTGATTAGATCAATTTGCTACGCTTGCTTTAGATAAATAAAGATGGACAACCTTTTGCCCCAATCACAAATTGTATGTGAGCTCTAGGAATTGCTTGTCTTACAGCTTCCCTGTCATTGGTTGTTTTCTGCCCAGTTTTGTGGAGTTTTATCCTATGCATGCAATTCAGTATTCAGCAACAGGCTCAAGGGACCCCAATGCAGAAATGTGGGTGTCTTTTTCTCATAGCCTTCTCCTCTCTGGTGGTTTGCTCTGCAAATTTCTGCTGTCTCTGTCTCCCTGAAGTCCAGTCTCTACTCCCCTGCTCTGCAAGAGTGAAGTTCTCTCTTTGAGGTCTTGCTACATGCGCCACGTAGCAAATGCCTTCAGGCAGGAAACAAGTACATTCACTGAGCTCACCTCCTTTGTTTCCCTTCTCTCAGACGTCACAGTTCTGGCTGCCCATTGTCCAGTGCCTGTTTCCAGTGGTACAAGTTTTACCCAGCTTTCTAGTCGTTTATGGTAAAATAGTAAATGTGCTACCAGGTACTTTTTTATGGATGGAAGTAGGAGTCTCCAGTCACAAGTTATGATTTAATGATATTACAACCAAGATAAAGACAATCTATATGTTTACCAAATACATTTTCTGTTTTGCTAGACTTCACTTTCCATGCTAGATACAAAATGTTAGAGCTTAGTTCTGGGGTAAAAATTGTCTTAATCTTATGATGAGTCATAATTAAGAGGAACACTTCTTTGTTCTTGGATATTGTCTTAAAAATGTGAAATCTGGAATTGCTGAAGCCGGCTTGTAACTAATCTACAGAAGCAGTACATATGCCAAGGATGGCCACATGGAAACATATAAAGTATCTACGTTCTTGATGATTACATAGAGCCGGTGAATTAACCAGTTATGAAATATCCTAACTTCAGACTTCTTATTATATGAGATAATAAATTCTTTACAATTAGAGGTAGTGGAGTCAGGATTGTCTGTTACTTACACCCAAAGGCATTGTAACAGATAAATTCCTTCTTATGAGTAAGTTAGTAGGTGACTCTGAAAGCCCTTAACTGAAATGAGGGGGAAAGGACAATTTTGAGGATTTGGAGAGAAAGTGAGGAGTTCACTTTGGACATGTTGAGTTTGAGTTACTTACAGATCACTGATATGGTTTGGCTCTATGTTCCCCCCCAAATCTCATTTAGAATTGTAATCCCCAGATGTCGAGGGAGGCCACTGGTGGGAGGTGATTGGATCGTGCAGGCAGTTTTCCCCATGCTGTTCTCATCATAGTGAGGGTGTTCTCATGAGATCTGGTGGTTTAAAAGTGGCTGTTTCCCCTGTGTGTGTATGTGTGTCTCTCTCTCTCTCCTGCCACCTTGTGAAGAAGGTGCTTGCTTCTCCTTCCTCTTCTGCCATGACGGTAAGTTTCCTGAGGCTTCCCCAGCCATGCAGAACTGTGAGTCAGTTAAGCCTCTTTTATGTATAAATTAGCCATTCTCAGATAGTATCTTTATATCAGTGTGGAAACAGAAAAATACAATCATCGAGTGCAATGTCAATAGGCAACCTGGATATGTGTATAACCAGAAGATGAAAATGTTCTGTAGATTTTGGGATCATCAGTGTATGGTTTTTGAAGCTATGGTTATAGAGACTATTACTCAGCAGATTAAGCAAGGATGAAGATGTTCATCAAATGTGGTCTCAAGGAGAATGTATTCATCTCATTGTAGAGGGTAACCTAATTTTATCTTGCTATTTCCTTTCAGACATCTGCAAAAGACTGGGATAGGATCTGTGATGAATCTGGAGGCCTGGCCTAGTAAAAAGGTCAGGAGCACACACTGATGTCAGTGGAAAAGCCACGCTGGGCCCTGTGGAAACAGAGATGGTCCCTAAAATTCAATGCAGCCAAGTCACGTATGCAACAGTGTTGTCTACTTCTTGTTTTTAAGGAAATATATAAAAGAATCCAAAATGAAACCATAAAGATTGCAGTGCTTTATAATCAGAAAAAATTGTATAAATAGAAACCTATGTAGTTTATCAATATAACTTATAGTTCTTAAAGAGAGCTTGACAAGTTTATGCAATAAATCAAAACTGCAACAGTTTGTTCTCCTAGGAATTCACCCCCTAGTTAGTAGTTATAAAACTATCTAATATTAAAGAAGCATCATCCAAAATTGCAATAATAAGAACATTGATTTGGTGATTCCTTAATGATCTTTCTTCATAGAATCATGAATGTCTTCAAAACAGCCAGAGACGGAACACCTTTATGTCACATTACAAAATTTTTAAAGAAATAAAGTTTTAGTTTGCGTTCAAATAGGTTTAGAGAAAGATTATTTTCCTAAACTAAATTGGGTGGAATGATCTCCTTTGACAGTCAAGCACAAACTAAAGTGTTAAAATAAGCTTTTACATATGTTAGCAACTATATATGGACTCAACCAATCATGTTAAAGTCTAGAGTAATTTGATATTTATTAATTACCTTAAAATACCATGAAAAGTAACATTAGAAGTAAATATACTTGGATATATAAATGTGGGCACTATTTTTTTTAGAAGTGAAGATTATGTGTAAGGTTACAAGGATTTGAGAGAATGTACATAAAATATTTGTTCCAGGGCCTGACACCTACTAATACTGAATAAATAGGAGCCATCACTGTTGCGACATCATCATTCCAGCTAGGCTAGTCCCATTGCATCATTGCAGCATTATTAGAAACACTGTAAAATTGTATTTCTGTTTTCACCTAAGACTGGTACAGTGTAATAATTTGTCTATAAAGACAAATCATATCAGTGGTCTATTTAAGTTTAGGAAGTGGTAGATAAAGTTTATCAAACAAAACGTCCCTCCCTCAAAAGTCCCAGTATTGAGTCAGGAAATGTTGAGGCTAAGGACTGAAGTAGCTCTCTTTTAAGATGTTACAGTAATGATTGTGAAGGTGTTCTCACCTTCTCAGTCTCACCTCTGCCGTGCCATCTTGGCCATCCCTTCCTTCTCTGGAGGTATTGGGAATCCCAGAAAGAGCCAGAGGAAGCTATCTCTACTTGTCAGCTCATTAACCAATCCAATCTAGCTCTCTCTTTCCAAAGAGTATTAAATAGCTTACCATCCCTTTGGACTAATTATTATTCCTTCTTTCAGACCTTTTGTACAATTAACTCTAAAGCTCTCTCCTTATCCTTTCCCTGTTTAATTGCAGTTCTAAGCTAGATATTCTTCTGCTAATAGCTTGGAAATTCTATAATGGCTTTAGGATATGCCTTAGTTAGGGTTGCAGGGATCATGTTATTACTACTCTATCTTACTTTAATGTCCAGATTTAATTTTTCCTTGAGGGTCTTTCACAAGTTTTGATAAAGGTTCAGTAATGATTAGTGTTTTACCAATCACATTTATTGAATGAATGTTGACCATGCTAATCTCAGTCTCCTTGAGGCTCTAATCTTTCTGAACATCTGTTAAATTTGGTGTTCTACCATGTTCAGTTCTAGGCTCTCTCAGCTATTGTCTCTCTGGATGATCTTGTCTTTCCACATGTTTCCATTGTGATCTATATGCTGATTGCTTCCAATATATTTCCAGTCCAGTCCTGTATCGAGAGCACAAAGTATATATCTCCAATTATCTAACTGCTCTTGAACATCCCACAGACATCTTGTCCCTGAACCCAAGAGCCTAATCCTCTCCATTTCTCCTATTTGTAATGGAATCATTTAATTAGCCCATCAGTAGTCCAAACCACAGAGGAAAATGTCACCTCTACTTCTCCTCACACATCCAATCAATACAGTTTTTTTTTTTTTTTAAATTTTACTGCTTAAGTCTTTCTACTTCTCTATAACACCACTGTCTTTTTTCCTGTTTTGGGTCACTACCATCCCTTACCTAGAATTCTTAAAGAGCCTCATAACTGGCCTCACTGCCCCTAATCTTGTCTTTCTTCTATCTCTACACTCAAATCAGGATGATCTTTCCAAACAAAAATCTGTGATATATAATAACAGAAAGTGGAGTAGAAAAATACGGGATTAATGCCACCTATTGAGCAGTTATACTAACGAGTTTATTAGAGTTTTAAAAATAGATTTGGTCATTTAGAGGTCCAGGAAAAAAATAGCTGACATTTGCTGAGGGTTTTTCTCATGACTGTCTGTAAAGCTAACAAAGATGATGATGATGATGATGATGATAATGATGATATGAGGATGAGATAAAAAAGATGACTTATATATTCTTAACTCATACAAGCAGACCAGTGTGGAAGTAAATAAATTGAAAGTAGTGGGTTTAAGCTAAAGGAAACCAATCTGTCTTTAGGGCTGGCCCCAGCAGGGATACAGAAGTCAGAACAAATGTGTGTCCAAACCCAGGCAGCTTTCAGACAGATGTCAATACTGCAGGACTCCTGACCTCCTAGGTGACTAGAACAGCAGAGCAGTACACAGGAGCAAATGGGGACAACATTCTTGTCCTGAGTGTCTGATCAATTTGGAGAAGGACTACGTGCAATACCAGTGAGTACTGAAAAGACAGGTGGAGGCATCAGGGTCATAGCAAAGCAGGCTGACATTCAAGGTAGGACCACACCTAGAATATAGGTGGGCACATAGAGAATAGAGCTACAGTCAAAATACTCGTGCAAAGCTGGGGGTGAATCCTGAGCAAATAACTCTCTTCAGACACACTGAATGCAGGCTGACTGGAGAAAAGATGGACCTTGTCTAATGGTGTCTGCAGCTGGATAGAAATGGATGGAATAGAGACTGATGAAGAAACAAATAAATCAACTCTTAAGTTCAGCAAATACTCCTGGAACGCCTACAGCATGAAAGACACTTTGGTGACTTTACGGGCATCACAGTTAGGCAAAGTCAGGAGAAAATGCCTAATTCTCCCATAATGTTGGTACCACTGTCTTCTGTAAAGAAAGGCATGAATAATGCCACCTTTTCCAGGCACAGAGACCACAGTTATATAAACAAGCTTCCATCCTTTCAGGGAAGTCAAAGGATGTGCCAGAGCTCTCACTTCTGTTTACATGGGGAGAAGACTTCATCTCCCATGCAGGGAAAACTATTTTGATTTTGCCAGTGCCCCTGGAAGGTGACAGAGTGAAAGCTATGTATGAATTAATACAAGACAGCTTTCTTTCCAATGTTACAGGACCAAGAATGGAGTGAGGAAAAAGAGAAAAGAGAAATGGAGCAACTTTGCAAGAGGGTAAGATTTCAGAGCACCAAGGCAAAGTATACTCTCTAAAGTCAGTGATACTATGTAGAGTTCTATGTCATTAGATTAGGCCTGCCTGGAGTAAATTTTTAAATGTGCCATTTGTAAGTTACCTAAATGAGTAAAGATGGTCTTTTTATTTTTACTCTGTTTATATTGCATACACAAATTTTCTTAGAGAAAATTTCAGAAATGATACCTTCTCTCAAACTGATGGCCAATATGCTATCACCAGTTCAATTTTCTGTATTTAGACACTAATTAGAATGTTTTCAGGGAATCTGCAGTAAACCTAAGAAAATAATTAAAGTTTATTGATGATCAGGCCAATTTATATTCTATCTGGCTGTCTTGTTTTTAAATTCATGCATATTAAAGGTATGATATGAGTGTGAATTTACTGAAGCACAAATCAAAACCTGGGATTTGTGTTGTAATTGTATGCATTAATAGACTCGCCAAAACTTGCAATGACTTTTTGCTAAGCATATCAAGTAGTCCTAAGTAGTTGATACATCTACTTTCAAGCTTCTGCAGATATTCTCAGCTTATGAGTAATTATGTTTCCCATGCAAGTTAGAAAAAACTAAGATTGCTTGCTTCAGAATAATGATAACCTATTACAATAACCCAGAAAACCAAGATATCAGAAACCCAATGAGATCATTTATTCCATCATCTACTATGCACACACACCACCAAAGCAATGTCCTCATTTAGCTCTTAGTTTTCTCAGAGGGCTTATTCTTCAGAAGTACTTGTCTTTTGTTTTGCCATGGACTACTTTGTTTTTGGCTTTGATAGTCCTCCCCCCTTATTTTCTGTGGAGACCCAGGTTCCAGTGCTCATCTGGGCATCTGACAATAAGTAGGATATTACATTTTAGAATCCAAAGAAATAAAATTCTTTCTGTTTTGCAAAATGATGAAGAACAAAGAAACAAATTTCCAGGCCATTTAAAAAATATAGACTTTCAGAGATATGAGGTTCCCCTAAATAAAGCCTTCTCATTGTTATTCATATTCATTTTTGAAACACAGAGTAGAATGTCTCAAAAAGTTTTCCAAGAATGTTGTCTTTTACACTCAACTCAAGAGTTCATTGCCAATTCCAGAGCTCACAAAGTTTATTTTACAAAAATAAGCTCTGATGAATGGGAATATGAATCAAAGTAATTATATATTAATTAGCCACGTTGCCCACGTGTGTGTTTCTTTCCTTCCTTGCTTTAACTCACTTGTATGCATCAAAAACAATGAAATTTGAAAAGAAAACATAGGGTTTCCAATTGGTGGACTATTATGATACAAATGGTTCACTGACAGTGGCCTTTGTTTACTTTCTGTTTGTGTTCTGATTCTTCCCCACAAATCTTTGACATTAGCAAAACTTTCTTCTACAAATTATTCTTAATGAAAACCTTCACACTCTTACGCTTTATCAGATTATGTCAATTCATCTCCTGGAGCTCTGAGAGGCTGTTGTATTTACTGAAAAATATCCTTTGTAACTCGCCTACTCTTTCCCTCTCACCAGCTGCATCACCTGAGGCAGGAGGACATGACAAAATTGTGTACTAGTCAGATTCCACGGTGACACATCTTCATCTGTCAGCTCTTGGCTTCAGCGTCTTGGGAAATTCTGACATGAGGAAATATTTCAAAGAAGTGGTATTGCCCCCAGAATGGAGCCTAGTTCTAGTTGTTTTCAAGGTATTAAAATGTTTACCATCTGTTCTGTAATCATATCAGTTTTAAACACCCTCCATATTTTATCCAGGCTTCCAGCTGAACTCTGGGAATACAAATATGAATACCATGAATAGAACGGAGTCCTTGATCTCAAGATGTGCAAATTCTCGTAAACAGAGACACAAGGAAGATAATTCAATATAGGTTGCTGATATTATGTATTCATTCACACAAATTTGTTGAGAGCCTCCTTTGCCAGGCATTGTGTTAATCATGACCATAGAAGGGAACTCAGAGGAGAGGTCCTTTGCCCCAATGGAGACGGACAAGAAAAGTTCACGGTCAAAAGCACAATAATGTGAAATGTCACGGACAATGCAGGGATCCATAAACTATTTGCTATTTTTAAAACATAAAATGCTAGGATTAGAAAAATGACAGATAAATTTGAAGTTCTATGAAGGAGAAAGAACTGGGCTGGAAAGGATCCAAAAGCACTCGGCTTCCTAAGGCCTCTTTGACCAGAAGGAATGTGTTAGATTGGTGTAAAAGTAATTGCAGGTTATGCCATTAAAAGTAATGGTAAAAATTGCAATTACTTTTACATTAACCTAATAGAACAGCTGAAGATATTCTCTTAGCGAAGTATTATAAACTTATTAGGCTAATTTAAAACTACTGTCTAGAATTTGATTAAGAGATTCCCATCATGAACCAAACAGATAAAGGAGGCTAAATTTATGTGACAGAAATAAACAGGGAGGTTAGCTTGACTGAAGAGTGGAATTTTTCACAGACATACAACACACACATTCACACACACACACAAACTCTAGCATAGCAATTTATTTGTATTAGCTAAAAAGTATTCACTTAATATTCAGTGTGTCTAAAGCCACTATCCAAGTCATGATTACCCTGAAAGGAAGTGAAAACAGTCAAACTGTCTTCAATATGACTCTTGCTCACTCACTTTCCATATATTCTTCCTATTCTCTGTGACTTCTGAGACTAGATACCTTTATTATTGGTTGCAGAAAAGACAGGGAAGTATTACTGCTATATTGCTCACTTTTTCCTAATCCCTTTCTTGCTGTCCTGCAAGGAGCTGGAGAAAAACCTATTCTCTGATGTGAATTACATACCAACTATTCACATTTGGCCACATCCGCTGGGCAAAACTCACTCACCAATCCCAAGGAATGTACAAACGCAGGTTCCAAAACACAGGCTGACTGATCATTCTGGCTGTCTAAATTGGGAACTAATTAAATGTTTTCACTGGAAGTCTCTTCTCACTGCAGCAGAACGAGTCATTCTGAAGCAAACATTTCAGTGAAACACTTCTTTGGGAGAATCCAGTTCAGCTACAAGGAACAACCACTTCTAGCTGGTGGCACAATCTATTCCTACTTGATTTCCCCCTCAATGTATACATGTAAGTTAAATAACACTTATGCAAATGTAACTGCAGAGAAATGATGACATTATATCTCATTGATGTCAAAGTGATCAGCAACAGATTGTTATTACCTATGCAGGATTTTGATCCAGTCCACTAAGGCTGATGAAAGATTATATAAATAATTTGCATAAAGAGCTTTTAGAGCAGCACTTAAACATGTTGGGTATCATTTGAATGCAGTAAAGAGTGGGAAGCTAAGTCATTCATTTCATTTCCATTAGTAATTAGATGTTGTTTGAAGCATTTCTCCTGCTTGGCAATCTCCTAAAGAAATACACTGTTTGAGGCGGTGGAACTCTAATTATCTCCAAATGAGGAGGCTGTACTTGGACTTACAGCCCAAGCTTCTTGTGAGGGGCAGCTGGACTTAGACTGGCCTATGTGGATCTAAGAAAGGAGGCTGACAAGAAATCCTGAAGGCCAGAAAGGGAAGTAGCTATGTGTCTCCAAGTGAGAAGTCTCTGCTTGGACTCAGCCCAAGCTTCTTTAGAAAGTTAGGAGCCTTTAGCACCACAAAGTCTCACATGTTATTAATTATTCAGGACTATCATTCAATCATTTTGGATGCAAAAATTAGTAGCACTTTGGGAGGCCAAGGCAGGCGGATCACTTGAGGTCAGGAGTTCAAGAGCAGCATGGCCAGCATAGTGAAACCCTATCTCTACTAAAATTAAAAATATAAAAATAAAAATAAAAATTAGCCGAGCCTGGTGGCAGGCACCTGTAATCCCAGCTACTCAGGAGGCTGAGGCACGAGGAGAATTGCTTGAGACCAGGAGGAGGAGGTTGCAGTGAGCTGACAGCACACCACTGGATTCCAGCCTGGGTGACAGAGCGAGACTCAGTCTCAAAATAAATAAAAATAAATAAATAATTACTATCAAATATAAAAGCAGCTGCAACAAATATCCAAATAAAACCTCAAGTTGTTCAGAAGCTGGTCTTGGGCAAGAATCGTCTAGATTGGATATTGCCATCAAGGTGAGGTGTCTTAAATATTTACATGAGTCAGAAATTGTTCCAAGTGATGGTGCACAGATATGAAAAAGACAAAATAAGACTTACGCATAAAAGGATAACTTCGATGTAGTAGGGTAAATTCTAAGGTAGAGACAAACACAGAGTGGCATAGAAGCCTCCTAAGGGCAGGGGCTCAATGGAGAAATGCTGAAAAAAGAGTGAGGACTAAACTAAATTATTTGCAATGAGTAGGGGTTAGCCAGTATAAGAAGGAATGCAATGGATATTACAATAGAGAGAGTAGAATAACCAAAATAACATGTGTATAGTTTTACCGTAAGCAGTTTCATAAAACTATACTGAATTTTGGGAAATGACAACTAGTGGGTAATAGGAAAAGAGGATTCTGCAAAAAGTAGTCCTGCAGGCTGGGCGTGGTGGCTCATCTCTGAAATCCCAGCATTTTGGGAGGCTGAGGCAGGCAGATCACCTGAGGTTGGGAGTTCGAGACAAGCCTGACCAACAGGGAGAAATCCTGTCTCTACTAAAAACACAAAATTAGCCAGGTGTGGTGGCACATGCCCGATAATAATCCCAGCTACTCGGAAGGCTGAGGCAGAAGAATCGCTTGAACCCGGGAGGCGGAATTGTAGTGAGCCGAGATTGCGTCATTGCACTCCAGCACCGGTAACAAGAGCAAAACTCCGTCTCAAAAAAAAAAAAAAAAAAAAAGGTAGTCTTGCAAATCAGAAAAGGTAAAAAAAAAAAAAAAAAAGGCCATTTTTAAAAAATGATCAAAAGATTCAAATGAGCACATTACAAAAGTGATTATCTAAATATCCAAGAAACATATGACTATTTCATTGCCTCGTTAGTAATCATGGAAATGCAAATAAGCTTTTATGCTATGATAAGAAACCTAGATTTTATCCTCTGGGCCATGGTAAGCCATCGAATGATTTTGACAGACAACCAATTTTAGAAAAACTAAGAAAATAGAAATAGACCCACAGATTATCCAAATAGTGATACTCGCATTTATATGGAAATATAAAGAGCCAAGAATAGCCAGAATATTCTTGAATAAGAGGAATACAATTGGAGGACTTACTTTACCAGATATTAAGACATATTTTAAAGCAATAATAGTAAAAGCAAAGTGTAATGATAGACAAATAGACCAATGAACACACTAGAGGCTGCAGAAATAAACTCACATATATATGGGCACTATAGCATTGATAAAGGTGGCACTGTACAGCAGAGGGGAATATACTGTCTCTCAGTAAATGATACTGGGGCATCTGGATATACATATGGGGAAAAAAAGAAACTTGACTCCTACCTGACATCACACACAAAAATCAATTCCAGATCAATGTGAAAGGTAAAACATTAAATTTTATACAAGAAAACATAGGAAAATATCTTCATGATTTGGGGACAGGCAAAGATTTCTTAAATAGGATCCATAAAGCACTAGTGTTTTTTGTTTGTTTGTTTTGTTTTTGTTTTTTTGAGACGGAGTCTCACTTTGTCGCCCAGGCTGGAGTGCAGTGGCGTGATCTTGGCTCACTGCAAGGTCCGCCTCCCGGGTTCACGCCATTCTCCTGCCTCAGCCTCCCGAGTAGCTGGGACTACAGACACCTGCCACCACGCTTGGCTAATTTTTTTTTTTTTTTTTTTTGGTATTTTTAGTAGAGACGGGGTTTCACCGTGTTAGCCAGGATGGTCTCAATCTCCTGACCTTGTGAAAGCACTAGTCTTAAAGGAAACAACAGATAAACTGAATTACATGAAAATTCAAAACACAGATTAGTAAGAGAGCACAAAGGTATACATATCTGCATGTCTGCATCTATATCAATATCTAGCTATTCCACAAGATCTTCTATCTGGAATATATAAAGAACTCTTACAAATCAGAGAAAAGGTCATGTGTTCACATTTTTAGCTGAATAGGCACATGACAAAAATTAGTATCTAAGAAACATATGAATATTTGATTACCTCATTAGTAACCAGGGAAATGCAAAGTAAAACTACAGTAAGATAGCATTAGACTGCCCCCATATTATGCAAACTTAAATACTAAATGTAGACAAGGTTATAATACCAAATGTAGACAAAGTTATAATACCAAATGTAGACAAGGTTATAGAGCCACTAGAATGCTCTCAAACACTGATGGTTGCAGCATAAATTGATACAACCACCTTGGAAACTCTGGTAATCACCAAACTAGACATAAATGTACTCTGCAACATAACAATTTCACTACTAGGTAGATTCTCAACAGCAATGCATATATATCTGCTCCAAAATAAACCTTTAGAGCATCATTATTTATAATGGCCCCAGACTGGAAATTTCCCAATTCCCATTCTACAGCTTGTTCTAACAATAGAATGACTAAATAAATGATAGTATATTCATATAATGAAATAGCACACAGTAATAATAATGAATATTCTGTAACTACAAGCAAAAAAAAACAGGAATAGTTTTACAAATATGAAGCTGGGCAAAAAAAAAAAAAAAAAAGAGTATATGCCACATGATGTCATTTCACAAAATTAAAAGCAGGCAAAACTAATTTATGTTGTATTCAAGATAATATTATCCTTGGGGGTAAGTAGGGACTGGAAGATGGCCAAAAAGGAAGTTTTATGGGTGCTGATAATATTCAACTTTTTACCTGAGTGGTGGTTATGCAGGTATATTCAGTTGAGAAAATTAATTAAGCTGTATACACATACATACTTTTCTGTATATTTTACTTCAACTTAAAGGTTTTTAACACCTAAAACAGCCAGGTAAGTAAAGTGCATAAGTGAATCATATTGGGTATAAGTAAAGTACTAGACAATGTTTCTTACCATTGTTTGTTCTTAACAGCATCTTAGTCTTTTTTGACAGACATACTTGCATGTGACACATCCAAAACTATTTTTTACTTTAAAATATGTACTAACTGTTAGTACAACCAACAGCATTGCTGAAACAAACATAACACTAAGTGGAAGAAGTCAGATGTGGAATTACCATATAATTCCTTGTATATGCAGTTCAAAGGCAGGCAATACTACCTGTGGCATTAAAAGGCAACTTGAGTAGTGTTTGTAATGGGGCACAGTAGGGAATTGTAGGGTGCTGGTAATGTTCTCTTGATTGGGTGGTGATTACAGGAGTTTTTTTTTTATCTTGTTGGGTCATGTGTGGTGGCTTATACCTGTAATCCCAGCACTTTGGAAGGCTGGAGTGGGAGGATTGCTTGAGCCTAGGAGTTCAAGATGAGCCTTGGCAATACAGTAGACTGTCTCTACTATGAGAGTAAGAGTTCATAAATATTAGGCTTTTATTAGGCTACATATTTATGGTTTATGTACCCTTCTGTATGCCAATAAAAATCACATTAAAACACATTTATGGAATATACTTTGTAAGAGAGTTGGTAAAGGATATAACATCACTTTTTTCTCATCATTTGGAACTGAGAAAAATGTTGGCAGAAAATAAAGGCAGAGCAACCGACCTGTTTAAAACAATCCTTCTAGGGCTGGGTGCAGTGGCTCACACCTGCAATCCCAGCACTTTGGGAGACCAAGGCAGGAGGATCACTTGAGGCCAGAAATGCAAGACCAGCCTGGCCAACATGGTAAAACCCTATGTCTACTACAATTACAAAAATTAGCCAGGCGTGATGGTGCATGCTTGTAATCCCAGAATCCCAGATACTCAGGAGGCTAAGGCACAAAGATAGTTTGAAACTGGGAGGCAGAGGCTGCAGAGAGCTGAGATAGAGCCACTGCACTCCAGCCTGGGCAACAGAGCAAGACCCTGCCTCAAAAAAAAAAAAAGAGAAGAATCCTTCCAAGCACATGTTGTTGCAGGAAGTCAGGGAACCCGAACGGAGGGAAAGGCTGAAGCCGTGGCAGAAGAACATAAATTGTGAAGATTTCATGGACATTTATTAGTTCCCAAAATTAATACTTTTATAATTTCTTATGCCTGTCTTTACTGCAATTTCTGAACATAAATTATGAAGACTTCATGGACATTTATCACTTCCCCAATCAATACTCTTATAATTTCCTATGCCTGTCTTTAGTTTAATCTCTTAATCCCGTCATCTTCATAAGTTAAGGATGTATGTCACCTCAGGACCTGGTGATAATTGTGTTATCTGCACAGATTGTTTGTAAAGCATGTGTGTTTGAACGATATGAAATCTGGGCACCTTGAAAAGAACAGGATGACAGTGATTTTCATGGAACAAGGGAGATAACTATAAGGTCCAACTGCCTGCGGGGCCGGGCAGAACAGAGTCATATTTCTCTTCTTACAGAAAGTGAATAGGAGAAATATTGCTGAATTCTTTTCTCAGCAAGGAATAACCCTGGGAAAATAATGCATTTCCAGGGAGAGGTCTCTAAAATGGCCACTCTGGGAGTGTCTGTATTATGTGATTGAAGATAAAGGATGAAATATGCCCTGGTCTCCTGCAGTGCCCTCAGGCTTGCTAGGATTAGGAAATTCCAGCCTGACGAATTCCAGTCAGCATGGTTGTCTGCTCTCGAACCCCATTTCCTGTTAAGATGTTTATCAATGTCAATGCATGCCCAGTGGGACATGGAACATCAACAGTAATTCTAATTTTGCTCTGGCCTTGTGATGTTGCTCTGCCCTTCTGCCCTTGTGATATTTTATTGCCTTTGAAGCATGTGATCTTTGTGACCCACTCCCTATTCATACACTCCCTCACCTTTTGAAATCCCTAATAAAAACTTGTTGGTTTTGTGGCTCAAGGGGCATCATGGAACCTGCTGATAGGTGATGTCACCCCCAGAGGCCCAGCTGTAAAATTTATCTCTTTTGTACTCTTTCTCTTTATTTCTCAGACCATCTGACACTTAGGGAAAATAGAAAAGAATCTACATTGAAATATTGGGGGCTGGTCCCGCTGATAGCATGTTATATCTATCATTCCTGTTCAAGGTCACCCACTGGCACTTGACCAAGTGGACTTTAATAGAATGCACTCCCACTCACAATGGCAAAGTATCAGCCCAGTCCATTTTCCTGAAGGAAATTCTGAGTTGTAAAGAACCTTTGAAAAATATCTATGCATAGAATAAACTCAAACTTTTACCATTCATATTTTTTTCTAATTATTTGTAATATGTTTCAAAACTCTGAAAACATGTTAGTGTGTACCCAAACAATTTTGTTTTCTAGTTGAACTTTCATCTTCAGAATCAGCTGTATAATATGAGCAAAGTTACCAATATATTCTAAACATTTTGCTATAAGACTACATAGCCTGAAATTCCAAAGAATTTTTGTTCTTTGTCTAAACGAATGCTTTTCTTCTTGTTTGCTTGCTTTCATCCTTTGAGGGAGCCTTGTAACTTACCTCTAAATAAGTGTGCCCAGCACGACTTGTTACTTATGAGGTTAATCTATGTGCTGTTCTTGCTTTTCAGCAGTCCACAGCATGGCAGAATCTTTTGGAACTATGCTTCATATAACCACAGATAATTTCCTTCTTTGCCTCCTTATGCTTGTCTTTCAGAGTGTGACAGCTGCCTAGTTGCCACCAGCCTATTTCTTTCTCATATATCCACCCTACAACACAGTGCAACTAAGCTAGGGCAAGATACAGGGACGATGCACTTTTTGAAACCCAAAGTTGATAGTTGAGGTCTTCTTTTTAAATTACTTTTAGTGGCCAGGTTCAGTTGCTCAAGCCTATAATCCCAGCACTTTGGGAGGCTGAGGTGGGAGGATCTCCTGAGGTCAGGAGTTTGAAACCAGCCTGATCAACATGGTGAAACCCCATCTCTACTAAAAATACAAAAATTCTCTAGGTATGGTGGCAGGCACCTGTAATCCTAGCTACTTGGGAGCTTAAGGCGTAAGAATCCCTTGAACCCAAGAGGCAGAGGTTTCAGTGAGCTGAGATGGTGCCACTGCACTCCAGTCTAGGTGACAGAGCAAGACTCTGTCTCAAAATTAAATAAATAAAAAGTAAATTACTTTTTGTGAATCACTTATAAGTAATTTTCATAAGGCCTTTGCATAAAGGCTTCTTGTAAGTGCAGCAAATCAAGCAATTGCAATGGTGCATGCTTCAAATACCTTGCCTACTAGTTACTTGTGTCTGATGTCTCTTCTCTGGCAGGAAGGGGGCAACCAAGGACTGGAAGAGTTGAAAGGATAAAGCCAAAATAGCCATGATCACAAGTCATGTCCTGGAAGGATGTTAGAGGTTGAAGCTGGGGTGGCAAATCTGAAAGATGTTCTTAATCCAAGTGATGAAACAGAGAAAGGATGCTGAGACACATAGATGACTCATAAAAAGGGAAATTAGAAATGAGGGGTGGGGAGGTAGACAATCAGAAGTGGTCTTTAGTTGATAATAGGTTGCTGCGAAAGTAATTGCTGGTTTTGCTTTTTTTTTTCCCCCACCAACCTAAATAGCCTGCAATGAGTTAGCATGACCTAAGAATTAAAACATTGATGTCTTGTCTCCACCCAGACACACTAAGTGAGATTATTTGTAAAGAGGGCCTAGAATCAGTCTTCTTTGTAGCTTGCCAGATATTTCTGGTGCAGCTGGTCAGTGGAGCAACATTTGGGAACCACTGCTCTGGAAAAACCTGAAGACAGAATGGATCTCTTACTAGCTTTTTGCAAAACTCCAGCATACGTTCAGTAGGAGATAATGGCGTTTAAAGGGGCTGGAGGTAGTTGAACACGTTGTTAGTTATTCAGGAAAATGACTTCCAAGAGGAATACTTGCTTCTCACACTGAAGAAGGAAAGCCAGTTTAGTGCAAACCTCCTGTTATAGGAATTAATCCAGAATGATGTCTGTCTTGGGAATCTTCTTAGTAGATCATTTCCTCTCCATGGTAATTTCAGATGCATTTAGACAGCAAAAGGGAATGGCAATATGCTAACCCATCATAAGCTGAATATTTGATTTTATTTGGTTACTGTCACTGAAGGTGATAATATTAGCATCTTCAACTAAAGGAGACAGGAAAAGAAACTAGTGTCAGGGGCAGCTGAGCTTATATCAGCTTATGGGGAGACAAACAGAAAGCCCAATCAGGAGCTCCAATGCTCAAAAAAGAGAAAGTTACTAAGTGTTGAATTCAGGGACAGAAGAAAGCACCAAGACTTGTTGAGCTAGTAGAGTCTTCAGCAAATCCAAAACACCTCTTAGGATGACAAAACAACACAAAGTGCCTGAAGCAGAACACTAGGCTTGTTTACAGAGTGAGCCTGTGTGTCCTTGGCTCTCTCGCTTCCACAGCTGGCATTGTGTCTGTGCTATTGTCCCGCTCACTAAAACCAGAACTGAGGGAACTGAGGTAAGCCATTGCCCAGAGTGTTTCTTCAGTTCTTGAGGAATGTTTACTGAGGTGTGGTGTTTTTCAAAGTCTTTAATAAGTAGTACGCCATGTCCTCCGTACCTTTATTTTTCTAAATGTGTGGGGAGGACACTGTTTTCTGCTCCTTTGCCAGCATTCCAAAACATTTCTTGTTGCTGAGAATTCCATGCCATCTTCTGAAAGTGGACAGCATGACCAGTGCTTTGTACTGCAAGACTATATTCAGGTTTTCCAAATAAGAGAAATTTGACTTTGTAGACAACCCAAAAACTAAGGCCCATCGATGGTGTAAAATGGAAATCTTGAAAGCAGCAACATGTATGAAGAGTACAATTCATTTTTGCCTTCAGGACTGTAGGACAGAAACAAACAAAAAGATGTTTTCTTTAATATCCTCTTCATGTCCTTTTGATTCATCCTGAAATCAATTGCCGTCATTTAGGCAGACCACAAAACATTGTATTAGAAAGCAAATTTCAGGTTTAATGATATAAATATTTGTTTTTCTAATATAAGCACTGAAACTTTTGCTGATTTAACCACTATGTACTAACCTCTGTTTAAATGTTCTCTTTTTGCAGAATAACTAGCCTAGTATGAAATTTTTACTCTTTGCCTCCTAAGAAAATAAGGAAGTGCATTTATTTCATTTGGATGACAAGTAGACTATAAGACATAGGAGGAGAGAAGGAAAACCATTATATTTTTATCTCTGTAAGTTAAGAGATGGAGGCTTATTTAAAATATGCAGGGAAGACAACTAATGAAAGAACAGTTTTGAGACTCTACCAAAATGCTCCCCAGCTTTGAAGGATATGAGAAATTCTGACCTCTGTGAACCAAGGGTGCCCATGTTTTGAGAAGGACTACTTTGCGCTCAGTTTGAGGGTTCTTTTCAGAGCATCCCACACATGCATTCATGTGTCATACTCCAAATTGGGGTGATATGGTACACTGCAATTTGCATGTTAGAAAGAATTAAAGTCAGAGCTGGACACGGTGGCCCACTCATATAATCCCAGCATTTTGGAAAGCCAAGGTGGATGGATCACTTGAGCCCAGGAATTCAAGACCAGCCTGGCCAACATGGCGAAACCCTGTCTCTAATAAAAATACAAAAATTAGCCGGGCAAGGTGGCACACACTTGTAATCCCCGCTACTCAGGAAGCTGAGGCGTGAGAATCGCTTTAACCTGGGACGTGGAAGTTGCAGAGAGCCAAGATCACACCACTGCACTCAGGCTCGGATGACAGGGAAAGACTTTGTCTCAAAAAAAAAAAAAAAAAGAAAACGCAGTCGAGAAAAACATGAAAGGGAAGGACACAAACAATTTCTATAGGAACTATTGTAGTCAAGGGGTTGGAGGCTTCATCAGACTGTGAAATATCTTTTTAGAAATCAAAGGTTGAGCCCTGATTTTTCAAAAGAGATGATCCAATGGAAAGTGGATAATAAATAGCAGATTAAAGAAATTGCCTTAAAACAGGAAGACTGTAACTTTAGATCTTAAATATCAAAATGTGAAAATAAAGAGACTTGTCTGTGATGAAAAAAGGTACTTTACAATTTTTCAAAAATTAGAGAATTAGGATAGATACAGAGATTTCAGGAAGGTAGTTTTCTATGAAAACAGGATGCATTGGGCCGGGCACAATGGCCCATGCCTGTAATCCCAAGACTTTGGGAGGCTGAGGCAGGCAGATCACGAAGTCAGGAGTTTGAGACCATCTTGGCCAACATGATGAAACCCTGTCTCTAGTAAAGATACAAAAAATTATCCAGGTGTGGTGGCAGGCACCTGTAATCCCAGCTACTCGGGAGGCTGAGGCAGGAGAATCACTTGAACCTGGGAGGTGGAGGTTGCAGTGAGCCAAAATTACACCATAGCACCCCAGCCTGGGTGACATAGCAAGACCCCCATCTCAAAAAAAAAAAAAAAAAAAAAAAGAAATAAAAAAGAAAAAAGGATGCATTCATTAGAAAGGCAAAACATTTTAAATGGCTCTATTTTTTTAAGAGTTTAAAAATATATTCCTATATTAAATTAGCATCAGCAAGGCCATTTTATCCATTAGTCACTAGAGACCAGTGCCAATGGATTGTAAGATTTTTAAAGTATTGGCTCCAAACTACAAACACAAGCTGCAAAATGGAAATTAATAAATGTTTAATTAACTATCTACAAAAATAACATTACATCAACGAGTCAGCTGCAACTCTACTCTTATAATTGCAATATAAATTATATTTGATGTGGAATATGGGTGGATTTTAATTTGTCTGATATGTTATACATGTGGGGTAGCCAGAAGTAAGAGCACAATAGCTCAAAAAAGCCCTGAATAACATCAGTATGATCAGAAAGGAAATCTGTGTGTTTCCTAGAGACACTGGAAGTTAAATAATAAAAATTAGAAGAATTGGATATGTCAGTGTTAAGTACCAAAGCAGCAGGCAGGCCTGGGAGAAAATACTGCCACCCTCTTCCCCTCAGAATAACCAATACTGGCTGAAATCTTCACCTCCATTCATCCAGATGAAGGCACTGTTGTATAGATATCTCCTTCTTTTCTTTTTCTTTTTCTTTTCTTTCTTTCTTTTTTTTTTTTTTTTTTTTTTTTTTTTTTTTTTTTTTTTGCTTTTAAAAGCATGTTTTCTCTAAAATAGTTAAATATGCCATTGACATTTCATTGTGAATCCAGTTAGAAAGTCAATTAGCTACTATTCCCTGAGAAGTGATATCCCAAGGGTGAGTTGAGTGGTAGGGAGTGGGTGTGAATTTTAAATGTGAAGAAAGACCTGGTTCAGAGCAAGCCAGGACTGATGGGGATGTAATAATTAGGAATGACTAGGATATGAGTATATTGTGCGGAAAAGTTTAGTATGGGACTAACTCTGGATTTGGGTATCTTCACCTGATCTTCCTGACTAAAGGAAAATGATCCGCTTTTTATTATCCACTTATCACCCAACAAATATTGTGATATGTTAGCTGATACCCTACAAACATAATCTACATTCAAGGAACATGATGGAGAAAGGCCAAAATGCTTTCCTTAAAGGACTTTCTTCTCTCCGTTGCCTTTCTCCCTCCACAAGTGTATTAGTGCATTTTTCCACTGCTGATAAAGACATACCTGAGACTGGGTACTTTCAAAGAACAAGAGGTTTAAGGGACTCACAGTTCCTTGAGGATGGGGGGGCCTCACAATCACGGTGGAAGAGCAAGGGATGTCTTACACGGCAGCAGTCAAGAGAGAGCTTGTCCAGGGAAACTCCCCTTTATAAAACCCTCAGGTCTCATGAGACTTATTCACTGTCATGAGAACAGTGTGGGAAAGAACTGCCTCCATGATTCAAATTCTTACCACTCGGTCCCTCCCATGACACATGGGAATTGTGGGAGCTACAGTTCAGAATGAGATTTGGGTGGGGACACAGCAAATCATATCAGCCACTCCACATAAACAGTTAATCTTTAGAAATTAGGTCAAAAGTTATGCAACTTGCTGGATCAGGAGCTGTAAAGCAAGAACTTTGCAATGCTAAATCATACAGTCTACCCCGAAACAAATCATTTTTAGGTTTTTATTCATTATTCATGAAGTTGCTTATGAACTTCTTAACCAAGACAGAAAAAAAAAATTAACCTAGGAGGTAAAGTAGGAACTAAAAGAGCCATGTATAGAGGTATGGGATACAGGGAAGAAAGTTTCTTAATTAACTTAATAAAATTAATTTTGATTTACCAATAACTCCTTGTGTTTGACTCTTTACATAACTGTCCTCAACTGGAAACTGTTCTGTTGATTTGAAAAGAAATCAGGATTGAGATTGACAGGCATTTTTAATTTATTTTTCATTCTTAACTGTTTGAAAAGTTGATTACTTGGACACGCTTTCTCCTATCACCCTAAAGTTTTCAGAAGCAGTTCTTTACCTAAACTTTATTTTAAAAACCCCGAACCTGCCATTTCTCTTGGAAGAATGATGCCTTATAGTTTTCACTGGGAGAATACAGGGAAAAAATTATTTTTTTTGTATATAGTTTATGAAAATTTACTTAGTTTTAAATAAAATGAATACCTACCTGTTGTAAACAAGTCAAATGGCATAGAAGGCAAAAGCAAAAATAAAAGTTTCCCTGCCCCTAGTTTCTTCATCCTTTCTAATCCCACCCCCTAAATGTACACAATTATTTCTTATGTTCTGTCCCTTTATTTTCCACTGTTAAAGCGACAACAGAGACTTCTGCTTCTGATAAAGGAGGAATGCAGCCATCCCCTATATAAGTTAGTACAAAGTCTTTTCTTTCGTACCCAATACTTTTCCTCTGAGTTGCATTTTCTTCAGATGCTGAGGTACATCCTGTAACAGGCAGTGTTTGTCTATAGGTAACATAGTCACCTCTTTTGACTTAGCAACTGGGAATCAATCCCACAGGAATCCTGACATCTTTGCAAAAGATATGTGCAAGACAGTGTGGCATTATCCAAAACACTGAAATTTGGAAGCAACCTTGAATGTCCTACAATAGGTACAAGGCACATCTTCACTAAGCAGTCATGAAAATGATGAGATAAATTTGTATGTGCTGATAGGGAAATATATTTTGATGAAAAACCAAGGGAAAAAAACATATTCTATTAAATGCCAAAAGCAAATTACTGAATATGTATTGTATGATTACACACATATACAACACACACATGCAAAATGAACCTATTTTATTATTGTTATTCTCAAACTTTTCTATGCATTT
The DNA here is from genome assembly GCF_037993035.2 of Macaca fascicularis. Lineage (NCBI taxonomy): Eukaryota > Metazoa > Chordata > Mammalia > Primates > Cercopithecidae > Macaca > Macaca fascicularis. Next base: position 36,057,230 of record NC_088378.1, on the reverse strand, counting down.
ACATATATATGTAACATACATATCACATATATTATGAAATGAACACCAGAAGATAAAGGTAGTTAATCTTAGTACCAGAAATGGTTGTTATATGTATATATTACACTCTTTTGATGAACCTGAGAGTGGCTTTCTTTTGTCCTCTAAGATTCATGAGGGCAGGGATATTTATCTCTTTTTATTCACTGCTGATCCTTGCATCTGGAACATGGTGGGCTCTCAATCAAAATGTGTTGAATGAATGAGCAATCTTGTTCCTCCCATATTAGAAAAACTGCATATGTTAATAATTGATAGATTAGGCCCAAAATAAAGAGGAAAAAATAGGACTCTAGCTATAAAAAGAAATTTTATTTTAAAAATTCTATAAAAAGAAATATAAAGGGGACAAAATGGTGAAGAGATGAAGGGACCAAACTGCCGGGAGAAGAGGAGGAGGAGAAGAAGGAGGAGGAGGAGGAGGGGAAACCTAGGGGAGAGACTGTTCAGAGGAGGAGAGCAGAGAGCTGGTATGCACCACCCTCCTTTCTGGGTCTAAGCTCCATTTTCCAAAGGGAAGACTTTCTATTAATAGGTTCTGAGTTCACATTCTTACAATACTAAGAATAGCAAAAAAGAGGATGCCATAGTATTAGCAACTAGATTTAGAAAGATGACATTGACCTTTCAGGACAATTTCAATATTGGCAAAAAAACACGAAACAAAACAAAACAAAACAAAACAAAAACACTGGCCCCGAGAACCATGGTTTATATTTATATATGACCATTGATTCCAGTTGTCAGTGATCACTTCCTTCTTCCTCTTTTAATGCCAGATAACTATCTTTAGTTTTTGAGTAAAGAATCTATGCCTGAATTATAATTGAAGAATTTATGACTTAAATTGGTTTAATTAAAATATATAGAAAAGGGCAGATATAAATATGAATGAAACTCACCATAATATATTTCTGTTTTCTCTAATGGTTATTTATTTAAAGTTTAATCTTTTATTTATGAACAGATTCAGTGTTCATCATTCATGAGGCATGAGGCTTCTCATAGGTCACTTTGTACTATGACTAATTAAACTTATAGAGTAGAAATCCATATGTGTGTGAACTCTTAGGGCTCTTTGGAGTCACGTAGTTAATGATTGTTTAACTTTTTGAATCATGAGTTTTTATTCTCGGTAAACTCAGAGGTACAGGGTCTACGTGACGCCAAATAGTCTCACAAAGCTACACAGTATTGAAGAATAAAAAGCTCACACTTTATAAAGACTAGCTATATTTAGTTATATTTAGCTACTAAGACATACAAAAACTAAAGAAACAATATATTAGACATAGATTCTCTATGACTAAACCAAGTATATGTTCCGTTTATCTGGGACAGTTGCTACTTACTCCCATTGTCCTGGCACAATTCTCAAAAGAGTCCCCTTTGGAGTCTGTCCAAGTTTGAAAATAAATTATATGGTTACCCTGTACTAAGGAAAGAAAACGTTGGCCTTAGGCCAAGTTTCTGTCTTTTCTTCACGTTAGTCAATTTCCATTTCATATCAAATTCTCAGAAGCCTGAATTCCAGGACAATGATTGAAAGGATATCTGAACCTCCCCTAGGATGTTGAGGAACACACCCTAATTTGGACTACAACAAGGTCTTAGCTGTGATACGGCAAAAACTCTCAGACTCTTTGAGGTTGCACTTCTGTAGAAGAGACAGCTGCTTGCTGTTTGGGTTTCATATTGAAATAAGACATTATGAGCTTCTCTCTCTGCCGCCCTTAAGTTCCCCTCATTAAGACAAACAGCATTATAACAAGGAAGCTGCTGTTTTGCTCCCTGCAAATCTTAATGGATAAACTAAAATTCCGGTGCAGTGTAATAATTTGAACTTTTTCTTGAGATAGCTTTTGATGTCCACGACAAAATTGACTCATTACTTTGATAAATGTAGAATCTGAAAAACTTCAGTCCTATGTAGCTTTCAGCTTATCACTCTAATATTTCTTTTTCTGTCATTGAATGAGCTCACTTATCTGACATTCTTAAGAACCACTTGACATTCCCAGACTTTTTTTCTATTTTGTAATCATTTTCTAGTTCGAATCTATTATTTTTATGCTAAGTTAACTAAAACACTTCAATTAAGTCAGGGGTGTCTGTTTAAAGGCAAGAAGGAAGTCAACTGAATTGGAATGCACCATAAACAATAGATTTGCATTTTTAAAGAGTGGTGGTAGTAATGATGGATAGTTTTTTGGATTTTTGTGCTTTGCTTTGTTCTCTTTAAGCTATGGCTATTATCATGGCTCTCTGATACAGTGTGCTGGAAGGCAATCTCTTCCTTTTCACAAGCATCAGTAAGCAGCTATTTTGTACAAATATTTAGACATTCTTTGGGTTAAAATGGCATTGTTGTATTCATACCCTTGTAGAATGCTAATCTTGACATTTTAGATTTCAACCATAATTTGTTAAAAGAAAAATTAACTCCTACTTTATTTCCTTTTCCAAATATGTTCTGAGTTTATTTGATTATAAGTGTCTTCATATATAATTCTAACTTCAAATGGACCAAATTCTCCCCTGCCCACCTTCTTCCTGGCTATTGGAAGCATGTTGCCTCTGCAGCCTTTGTATGGTCATCTTTGATAATCTCACCTCTACAGCGACCCTGGCTGCTGGCCATCTGTACCTGAGCTTCCCCTTCTGTGTGGCCCTTCTGTTCTCTTCCCTCCATTGATCCTAAGCTCACAGGTGAATATGACAGTTTGATATCCCTCCTCAAAGCTGCAATAACAAGGTGCCCAAATATGACCCAGCTTGAATAAGGACACTTTGTTTTAATGTGAGGTCTTGGCTTCCCATATGTCTTTGTACGGGCTAATTGCCCCACAGAAGCCAGTCTAATAGGGAAAGAGAGATGGTGACAGCTTAGCAACAACGGTCATAGCCCTGCCCATGGGGGAGCTGTTGTGTAGAAATGCCCTCTCAGTCCAGATCTTGAGACACAATTCCCAGGCTTCTGTCCTCATTCTGGTCTTGCTGATTTATTTTGTCTTTGGTTTGAAACTGGAACCTTAAGCCCTGGCTATATTCTCAAATTCTCTGCTGGACTGACAATAAGTCTACAAACTGCCCCCAGCCATCTCCTCAGACTGAAAACCTTACTGCTTTATCCACACTGGCTTGCTATTATAGACCTCTGATTTCCATTTATATTCAAGACGCACACCAATGAAAAGAACACTTTCTGTTTCTAGAATCTTCCATCTGCTTCAATCTCTAGCATAATCTTCTCAAGCCACTTAAGACTGCTGAAGCTCTTAAACTTGCTCTTTTTGTGTAGTTTTCTCCCATGGCAGCCTCCAGTGTTATCCTAAAATATGGATATGGGAAAAAAGAAAAATTAGAAAATGTCTAGTTCTCATTATTCTTTTCTCTGCCTACTAATCTCTGCTGGCTCCCTCAAGTGATCAGCAAATGGATTGCTTTGGTAGACAAGATTCCTTAAAATCTTATTCCAAGCAAACTTTTCAATCGCATTTGATAACTAATGTGTCCATGCATCCTAAGTCCTAATTAAGCAGGACAACTAAAATGACTCCCCCAGTTGCTTAGCAAGGGTTTCAATATCTTCATGCCATTACTTTTCTCTCATTGGTCTGGAAATGCTTTCTTCTCATGTTTCATCTTGCAAACTCTATTCATTCTCTACAGACCCATTGAATTATCATCTGCCTTAGAAAGCCTTCCCCAGTCCATCTAGAAGGTAAAAACTGCTTACATGTTACTTACTACAGTGCATTAATTATTAGTGTTCTTATGATTTCTCAAGCCTTTGTTACTGGAAGGAAATATCATGACTACCTGTTGAAATTAAAAGTTGGCTGGGGATAAATAAAAGTGTGGTCCGACTGATTGTAAGGATCTAAAATGTGCAAACAGCTCCTCTTAAATCTTTTATTTTACTTTCATTGTTTTTGTGAATTTGTAGGAAGATAATCTTCATTTTCCTAATTTAAGTTTCCACATAAAGGTCTTCTTTAAAAATAAAGAGCCTTTTGGCTGCTGTGGACCACCAGCTCCTCTTAAATCTTTTATTTTGCTTGCTCCTCTTAAATCTTTTATTTTGCTTTCATTGTTTTTGTGAATTTGTTAGGAAGATAATCTTCATTTTCCTAACTTAAGTTTCCACATAAAGGTCTTCCTTAAAAATAAAGAGCCTTTTGGCTGCTATGGACCTAACTATTAGCTTAGCTTCTATACCCCTAACCAGGTACTTAAGAAAGTTTCAGGTTACTCGTAAAGATGGTTCCCCCTTTATTAGTCCTAATTAAGTTTATTCAATTTCTTTAATATATTCATTAGCTGACTGGGCAAGGTGGCTCACGCCTATAATCCCAGCACTTTGGGAGGTCAAGGTGGGTGGATCACTTGAGGTCAGGAGTTGGAGTTTGAGACCAGCCTGGTCAACATAGTGAAACCCTGTATCTACAAAAAAAAAAAAAAGCCAAAAAGCAAAAATTAGCTGGGTGTGGTGGCATACACCTATAATCCCAGCTACTTGGGAGGTGAAGGCATGAGAATCACTTGAATGTGAAAGGCGGAGGTTGCAGTGAGCCAAGATTGTCCCACTGCACTCCAGCCTGAGTGACAGAGCGAGACTCTGTCTTAAAAATATATAAATGTATGTGCATATATATATATACACACACACACACACGTATTCTCACATTTAGAGCTACCCCTAAAGAATAATAACTTGTGTTCTAAATTTAGCACACTTACACACCTAGGGAGAGCATAAACTAATCAATGGGTTGTCAATATGAGAACTGGTATTACTGATTAAAGGGTTATTAATAGAGAACTTTCTAGAATTAAAAAAAAAGACATGAGTTCTGAGACTGAAAGTGTACAAAAAGTAAAAGGTGTGGTCAAGAGAAATAAATTCACATTTGGTTACATTGCAAGGAAACTCAATACACCACATCAAAGATAAATATTATGTATAAATATATATGTATATATGTATATATATTCATTAGTCTCAAGTCAGAATAATCCTGAGTTCAAGAGACATAGACACACTGTTAGTAAAAAATGAAGAAATAATCTGCTTTTAACGAGGGAGTTATCCATGCCCCTTGGGAAGCACTTGGAAAATACTTTGCAGTTGTTCTACCTAAATTCCATCATGAGAGTGGTCACTTCTCGACTGTACAATTCACCCTGCCAGATTTAACACCAGCAAATGACTAACTGGAAGTCTGATCGTTAAGTTAGACACATGGATTCCAAGGAACTATGACGGGAAGTCTCCATGTAAACATGAAAGGCAACCATGTGCCTTTTCCATATAAAATTGGACTTCATTTCTTAGGGAATGAAAATCACAACAGTAATTACTACTCACAGCTTCCACCACACCTCCCAACATCACCCTGTTGTTTTCTTCAGAGGCATGGCATTTTCAAAGGAACAGTTTTCTACTTATAACAACATAATCTTGATTTCTCTCCATGCCCTCAACATTGTTTTATTTATATACTTAATCTGTTCCTTTTTTTTCCTGAGTTCAGATCTTGAGTCTGACATAATTTCATAATATGATTAATTGTACCCCAGAATCCTATGACTTCATTCTAGGAATAACAAAACATAAGTAGCAAAATCTGAAAAGCTTGTTTTGTATGCCATCATCTTAATTAGGTATACAAATTTGTATGTAATTTGAAACATATTATTGGGAGGGAGAGATTTAAAAATCAGACATTGTATTACTTAACTATTGTTATATAAAAATAACTCCAAAACTCAGTGACTTAACTCAACAAGAAATTATACTTTTTCATAATTCTGAGTGTTGCCTTGGTGCTGCTGATATTTCCTGTGGCTGCATTCTACTAGAGGGTTGGCTGGGATCATGTCAGGAAGGCTAGACCATGAGTCCTTGTAAGATGGTGATCTCAGGGTTCCAATAGGGCCATCTCCAGTACACAAGCATATATTCAGCCTCTGCTTATGTCACATTTGCTGATTCCTATTGGACAAACCAAATCACATGACCAAGCCTAGAGTCAATGTGGAAAGGACTACATAAGAGCTTGGATACTGAGAGGCATCGTGTATCAAGACCGTTATTGTAACAACCTACACAAATAGGACAGCATGAGAGCATTTTTTTTTTTTTTTTTTTTTTTTTTGAGACGGAGTCTCGCTCTGTCACCCAGGCTGGAGTGCTTTTTAGTGTAGTTTTGTTTTGTCTTGTTTAGAGACAGGGTCCTGCTCTGTCACCCAGGCTGAAGTAGAGTGGAATGACCAGAGGCTTACTACAGCCTCAAACTCCTGGGCTCAAGCAATCTTCCTGCCTCTGCCTCATGAGTAGCTGGGGCTATAGGCATGAGCTACCATGTGCCACTAAAATTAACTGCTGTCTAATTTTTAAAAACATTTTTTAGTAGAGATAAGATCTTGCTATTTTGCTCAGGCTGGTTTTGAACCCCTGACTTCCAGTGACCTTCCTGCTTTGGCCTCACAAAGTGCTAGGATTACAGGCATGAGCCACCATGCCAGGCCAAAAGCATATTTTATTCTTACATTTACAGATACCCCTAACGAATAATAACTTGTGTTCTAAATTTAGCACACTTACACACCTGGGGAGAGCATAATCAATGTATTGTCAATATGAGAACTAGTATTACTGATTAAAGGGTTATTAATAGAGAGCTTTCTAGAATTAAAAAGACGTGAGTTCTGAGATTGAAAGTATACAAAAAGTAAAATGAAAAGTGTACAAAAAGTGAAATGAAATGTGTGGTCAATCAAAATAAATTCACATTTAGGTACATCGCAAGGAAACTAAATACAATGCATCAAGGATAAATATAAAAATATTTTTTTGAAAAAAGACTAATTATAAATGAAAAACATTCAAAAGACAAAACAAATCTTATCAGTAACAATAGATTGTAGAACCAAGTGGAGTGATATCTTCCAGTTACTGGGTTTAAATAACTTTCCATTAGAATTATATGCTTCATTAAATTATCATTTCAGAATATGAACAAATCTTTAAAAGTTTAGACGATAAAAGCTTAAGAGTATTTTCTACTTTAACAATTATAGATACAATACTATATAATATTTAAGAAGAAATGATATGGAATTGGGATTGTGTGAATAGTCAAAGCATATTATGCATTTTTAAGTATAGACAGATATTTTGAATAACTTTAAACTTTGTTAGAAAAAATGTACATTTAAGTAAGTAAAATAAAATGTAGTGGGTGTTCACTAAATGAAAATAAATATAATCTATACTTCCAAATCAGCAAAGGAATTAAAGGCAAATTTTGACAGTGGTGGCCTTTATTTCCTTTGCTGATTTGGAAGGGTGAGAGGGTGTTAATGAGGCGCTGAGAGGGTCTTGTAGTCAGGATAGTCTAGATTGCACTGATAAACAACCCCAAAATATCAGCGGCTTAAAGCAATGAAGTCTATTACCAAAGCCAACTGTTCTCAGTGCAATGGCTTGACACTTCACCTCCACATTAACGTGTCCTTCAAGACCATGTAACAAAGGAGAAAAGCTTTGGAGACTCTTGCATTTTACTACTGGCAATTCTACATGAAAGTTAAGTATGTAACGTCTACTCATATTTTACTGGATAAAGCCATTTATCAAGCCAGACCCAAGCCCAAGGAGCAGACAAATCCAATCCCATCTATACTAGAAGAAAAAGAATCATAACTATTGGTGAGTAGCACTAATGTGTATCACAGTGGGAAATGCTTATATAGGGGAGTTATACATGTAATTATTTTTTCCTTTAAAAATTGAAGCAAAAATTCTTAAAAGTTAGCATTTGTAGAAATACCACCAACACATGAATGATTGTTACATTATTTTTTGGCACATCTCTATGTCGTTTTATATAATATTAAAAATCAAATGTTCTTAGTTAATGACAATCAGAATTTTATATTTTAGCTTTATTACTTATAATTCTATGTTTTCCACCAGGCGCGGTGGCTCACGCCTGTAATCCCAGCACTTTGGGAGGCCAAGGCGGGCGGATCACAAGGTCGAGACCACGGTGAAACTCCGTCTCTACTAAAAATACAAAAAATTAGCCGGATGCGGTGGCGGGCGCCTATAGTCCCAGCTACTTAGGAGGCTGAGGCAGGAGAATGGTGTGAACCCAGGAGGCGGAGCTTGCAGTGAGCCAAGATCGCGCCACTGCACTCCAGCCTGGGCGACAGAGCGAGACTCCATCTCAAAAAAAAAATAAAAAATAAAAAATAATTCTATGTTTGCAACCATACATAAGCAATGTTGTCCTAATAATTAAGCTCATAGTGTTGACTAATCAGCACTTTGCCTTAGTCTTTTACCTATTCCTTGCTGATGGAGCACATCAAAGCATTTGGCTATATAAGAGTTGTTCTTACCTTAGCAATTCTATAAGAGATATTTAATTTTAAAGCTTCTTTCCAAAGATACAAAAGAAAATAAAATGAATAAGAATGCCTTTTAAATCCAGGTAATTATAAAATTATTTGTATGACACTGAAAAAAACATTTGTTTTAGAGTTAGATAATACTGAATTTGAATCCCTAGTTAAGTCACTGCATGATGAGGGCACGTTTTCCTAACCTTAGCTAAGTTTCAATGTCCTCTACTGTAAAAATAGTGACTATAATGTTTATTTCTAATAATGTTATGGGGATCAAATGGCATGATGTAATTAAAAGCACCTGACACACAGTAAATGTTTAATTATTTGATGATTCAATCAGATGCAATTATTGTTTTAAATAAACCCTAGAAGAAATGAAATAAAACAATTCTAGATTAGCCTTTTTAAAAAATGCCATCAGCCATGGTAATAACAAAAGAGTGAATCCCCAACCTTCTATAGCCACTTACTCCTGCTGCTGAACCTGCTTCCCAAAAGATATAGGTAGAAAGAATAGCATAGCAAAATGTGACTATTATCAGTAATGACCTCTGCTCCAAATCCTTATCTGATTAATCTTTATCGTGGTGAAATAGACTGAAATATTTGTGAGTTTTGAGAGCTAATTTTGTTCTTTCTCCCTGAGATTTATAACAAAATCACTTTCTTTATTGTTAATCTGGTGCAAAATCTACTGTCTTTCCCAAAAGTTGGTACTTAAGACTTAAAAAATATGTATTTTCTTGATATCTTTGGTTTTAGTAGTTTGACTATAATGTTTATAGGTTTTCATTCTATTTATCTGGTATGGGTTTTGCTAAGGTTCTTCAATATGTGATTTGACAATTTTCATCAAATTTATGAACTTTTCAACTATTAATTCTTCAAATTTTTTTCTGCCCCACTCTGTCCTCTCCCTCCAATGACAGATGCCTAATAGAGTTCCACAGGTCATGGAGGTTTGGTGAATTTATTAAATGTTTTTTCTCAATGTTCTTCAGATTGAATAATTCTACAGAAATGTTTTCAAATTCAATGACAATTTTCTACCATCTCCAATCTGCTGTAAAGTCCACCCAGGGAATTTTTAATTGTGTTTTTAATTCTAGAATTTTCATCTGTTTCTTTTTTATAGATCTCAATTTTGTTCTTCGATACTCCATCTGGTCACTCGTTAAGATATCCGTACCTTTAAGTCTTTAAACATTATCTATAATAGCTTTTAAACATTATCTATAATAGTTTCTTGAATGCTCTTATATGTGTTTAGAATGATATCTAACTCAAGTTTGTTTTAATCAAATGTACTTTCTCTTGTTTATGTGTCACATTTTCTTGTTTCTTTGTAAGTCAAGTAACTGTTTATAATATGGTGGACATGTAATTATAACTGTGGGAGGCTGGAGTATGTTGTATTTCTTTAAAGGGGATTGCCTTTTATTTTGACAGTCAATTAAATTACTAGAAGGACTTTTTGCTCTTCTTAAGTTTGGTTTTATTCTTTATAATCATAGGTCTATTTTGGTTTGATCCTTAGTCTTAGAATAAGACCCTTACCAAAACATGTGGTCCTTACTCAAAAGGTGTGGCTTTTCTAAGATCTCAATTAAATTCTCAAGGCAATAAGGACTCTCTATTCTGGCCGAACTGGAGCTTTAGTGTTTCCCAGCACAAAGCAACCTGTGGTATCTCCATTCCACTCTCAGTCTCTTAGCAGCTACTCTGCTAGGCCTTGCACACACAGTCCAGCCCTTGGTTAAGGATCCAGAGTGAACCTCCATGCATATTTCTATCCTCTCCACCTCCCATCTCACACACACAAGGTTCAGTTCTCTTGTGGTTTCCTGCTCTGCAAATTTAGCTATGTCAAGAGCCCAGAACTCTGATCTCTGGCTCCTCAATTTAGTGAGGCTGCCTTTCTACTTGAGTTCTGTCTCTTGTGCCACCATAAGAAAAGTATCCCCAGGCCAAAAGGTAGAGTGAATGTCAGAGCTCACTTCATGTACTTTCCTTCTTTTAATTATCAGAATCCTGTGTTGCCTGAAATGCATGAGATCAGTTGCCATATACATTGTCCAGTTTTATAGTTGCTTATGGTAGGAAAGCAAATATAGTAACAGGTACTTCATTATAGCCAGTAGAAGTCTTTTGAGTCCTTTTCCTACTTCACTGCTAGCATGAGACAGAAGATAGTCCATAGCTTATTTTTCTTCAGGTCCATATTTTCTTTGCATGTGCTCCATTCTAACCTTGTTCTGTCTGTCTGATTTTAGCACTCTCTGTGGGAAGTAAAAGAAAGTAAAATATAGTAAACGTTCTGAGTCCTACTACTTTATAACTGAATCTCTTATCCTGTTAGAGAAACATGAACATTTTCTGGGACAAAAGATGCTACATTTTTTCTACAGCTATAACCTCTTGATATTTTTTAATGGATAATTAAGGTTGGCTACTTTGTAATCAAAGTAACCAAGTAACCAAGTACCCAAAGTAACCAAGTCATATTTACATAGATATTTGTTATATGGAAAGTTCCTTAGTCACTTTAGGTTGCCATACAAAATACCATAGACTGGGTGGCTTAAATAAGAGAAATTAATTTTCTCACAGTTGTAGAGACTAGACAGTCCAAGATCAAGGTCTGGCAGCATGTGAGCTGTTTCTTGCCTATTTCAGGTAAGAGCTGTTTCTATCTTGTAAATGGTGGACTTCTCCCTGTGTCCCTACATACAAGAGAGAGAAAGAGAATGCAAGCACACAAGCCTCAGCTCCCAGTGTCTCTTCTTACAAGGGCACAAATCCCATTGTGGGGGCCCCACCATCATGGCTTTATCTAAGCCTAATTATTTCTCAAAAGCCCCATCTCCAAATGTCATCACACTAGGGGGTAGGGCTTCAACATATGGATTTGGGAGGCACACAGTTCACCCATATCAAGTCTTCACACTGGCACACCATGAAAGTTTTCTTCTGTGATATATAACATAAGAGAGAACAGGGTTTATATGAAGATCTCTCCTGTGATAAAGGTATGTTTGTACTTTTTCCAGTTTCATTAGTTTCATGTCTAAAAATAACTCCTCCTTAAATAATATTCACCTACAATGGGAAAAGTTAGTCTCAAACATGAAAAAAAAATCACATTTTTAAAAGGCTTGAGGGAAATGTGGCAAGAATCCCAAAAGAAAAAAAAATTATTCTACAGAAATGTCTACAAAGACTAGGCATATATTTTTGACGTCTTGTATCCTGCGGGTATTTGTAAAAGAGGAAAGTTTCTCTAACCTCCTTAGTCAGGCATTTATAAAGCATCTCAATCTCTGCATTTGGATGCTGATGAGACCCGCCTGCTAGCAGCAGGAGCCTAAACAGGATGGCCAGAAATCCCAAGAAAATAATCAAGATGGAAAAAAAATATGCCATCGTCCGCTTCTGAATAAGAAACTGGCTGACAGTCACACACAAAGCCATAGACTAAATAGAAATTTCCCATACTAAAAATGAAATGTGTGCAGAATTCTTGGTGAGCGATATTCAATACTACATCCACATCCTATTATCATTATTTGCAAAAGTACTCTGAGTTTTTTTTTTTTTTCCAGAAATGTGCTTCCTTCTTTGTGATATTGCTGCTGGGTGAAGGGGAAGAATCTCCAGAGAGGCAATGTGACACCTGACAGCAAAACTGTACACGACATTAATACTAGGAAAACTATCTTCATAGTTCAGTAATAAGACACTCATTTTACAAAAAGAATCAGGAGTTTTCTGACTCAATTTTTACTTTGGCAGGAGAAATCTTAAAACACTCTCATCAGAGTGAACTCTTAAGATGTAAGAAAAACCTAGATGTTTGGAGAAAATTTAGTTACTTTGTGTGTGCTTTTGTGTGTTTCTTTACTTTGGGTTTCTGTGGGTATAGAAAAGAGGAATATACAGTATTCTTCACTTATAAATTGAACCTACTGACACTCTTATTTCTAGTGGTGATTATCTACATTTATACTCTCAAATTCTGTTGTAAATAAGGGCAAAAAGAGGGCTGGGTAAACTCAAAGCCCACAAACAAAAAATATAGACTAGCAATTGGCCCAGGCAGTAATAACTGAATCCAAAAATGTAGGATAAGTTTTGAGTATATGTCTATATAAGCCATTATCGTGTTAAATTAAAATATTGCAAGGTAGAGTGTCTTTTTATCATTGTACCATTTAGTAGCAACGTGTGCATCTAGACTCTGACTGAAGTTCTGGGTGAGCAAGGATAAATAATTTATCCCTCTCTGCTCCGTTTCTGTATCTGTAAAATGAGAAGGAGAATGACAGAAACATGAAAAGAAATTGCAGAATGTGGAGTCAGGACAATTGGGCTGACATTTAAAACAACCTCACTCGAGGTAGAACACCTTCTGTGTAAGTGCACGCGAACATAACGAACAATTTCTGTGGCATCAGTCCTGCACTAAAGCTGATACTAGGAGCAATTCTGGAGAAGAGATGTTCAAAGCTCTATTCCAGAAGGCATACCATATTTATTTACTTCATGAGATAAATCTTTTCTTATATCACACTGACAATTATCAGAGTAATTTGTATTACACATTATTATATTTTTACTTTAATATTTCACTTTATTCATTTTAATATCAATTGGCTGCTGCTGCTTTTATGACAATGTTCAAATGGGAGGATGGTACTTGTGTGTGTGTGTGTGTGTGTGTGTTTTCTTTTATATATGTATATGCTATCATATATGTTTAATTGAGATTTAATTCACATTGCAGAAAACTCACTCATTTAAAATGTACAATTCAATGGCTTTTAGTATATTCATAGAGTTGTGCAGCCATCATCACAACCAAGTATAAAACATTTTTCCCTGTGATTTGAATTACATGCGCCTTTTAAATAGACAATGCCTGATCTTCAAATTAATGGCTCTGTAAGAGAACCATGGAATTTCAGAGCTAGAAAGGATATGTAGACTATGTATTCCAGTAATATCACTTACATAAATTTCACAGCCAGGAATGGCAGATTGCTGGCTCCAGGTCTTCAGCCTAGCACTCCTTCTATCACCAAAGATAATAGTCTTTCACATGAATCACTGGTGTTTGCCAGTTAATGACAGCCTATTTTTGTTCTGACCTCCCTTCATAAAGAACATAGCATAGTTTGTCTTCCAAGATTTGTCATTAAAATGAAAGAAAGCCTAACCAAACAAAACCTGATATGCTTAGCATATGACCAGCAGAATGATAAAGTTACATACTAAGTGTTTTTACAGTACTGTGAAATGTATCACTTCTATTTCACGTATTAGAGCCTAGTGGTCAGAAGCATATATTCTGGAGTTATGTCTGTGGCTCTGCTACTTATTAGTTGTATGATCTTTTTGAGCCTTAACTTTCACATTTAAAGCGGAAATAATAGTAATAATAGTACTCCTCTTATAAGGTTAACAAGATAAAGTGAGAGAATCAGTATACATACTGAGGTCAGTGCCTGGCTGCTAGTGTACTACATGTGTCATTAGTATACTTTCTTTTTTTTTTTTTTTAGAGATGGGGCCTCATTCTGTCACTCAGGCTGAAGTGCAGTGGGGTGATCATGACTCACTGCAGACTTGAACACCTAGGCTCAAGGGATCCTCCTGCCTCAGCCTCTCAAGTACCTGGAACTACAGGCATATACCATCACGTCTGGCTAGTTTTTTAAATTTTTGTTAGAGACGAGGTCTCACTATGCTGCCCGGGCTGGTCTCGAACTCCTGGATTCAAGTGATTCTTCCACCTCTGCCTCTCAAAGCACTGGGATTACAGGTATAAGCCGTCGTGCCTGGGCTTATTATTTTCTAATACATATTTATCTCTTTATATATTTTAACACTATCAATTAAAACAAACTTCCTCGAGTTAATGTTTAAAGTCACTATAGCATCTTTAATTGTTGCAGCAATTTAAAGTTTACCAAAGCACATTTACATATGTTATTTCATTTGATCCACTCAAAAATCTGCTAAGATAAAACCCAGGATAACCAAAGGGTTGATCTAGCTTTTCCTTTCTCCTTCATTCTGAACATGTTTGCTATATCAAGTTACCAAAAAGGAGAGTTTAGGAAAATAGACTGAAGACCCAAATTCATAACACAGGCTGACACAGATTTAATAATTATTTTTTAATGTAGATCTGATGGCTTAACAGTGTGAATTGGAAGAAAAGTTCCTTTCTGTCGTGCCCAGGCATGAAGAAGAGATGCGAGCACTGGAAAGCACCATCCTCCACGCTGAAGTTCTGAGATGTTGAAAGCCACGTGGACATGACTTTGTTTCTATAGGAAAGCCAAACTATAAACTTAAATAAGTACTTTTATAGAAAAGAAGTGTATTTCTCATATACAATTTCAGCTAGAAAAGCATATTCTAGACTTTAAAAAATTTGCTATTAAACAGGCCAATTCCCATAGTATTAAAAGCCAATGTAATTGAAAGAGGACATCTCAATGCTAGACAAATAAATAATACAAGGGAAGACTGTCACCTCCCATCAATCATCTTTTTTTGCTACGTAAACTTGTATCTTTGTCTATTTTACATGACACCACACCCCCCTCTCTTTAATTTGAATGGCTATTTTTATCCCTAAAAATGCCCAGTTACTTTATTCTTCCTGGGACTGTCCCAAGACTGAGTACTTGCACTACCAAGACACTGTGGCTTATCTGTGGCTGCTGCATAGCTACAGGGGTGGCAGAACTGGGAGGTCTAGGGACTGCCAAAGGATTGGACACATTGCAGCACAACCACCTGACACGCTTTCCATTCGTAATTCTGTTACTGATTTGCGTTTCCCAATGAAAGGCACCCTTGCACTCAGAAAGAGTAAGCTATAAGAAGTGATTTCAATTCTGTTATAATTGGGCAGGTTATGGGGCAAGGTATTTTAGTTTCTGTCTTGTTGTCTTCCTTTGCTAAAGAGGAGCTTGGACTGAGGATTTTTTAGTTTCCTACCCTGGTCATGCATTCTGTGATTTTGTGTAGTTTATCGTTAGTTATCCAGTAACTTACAATATTGTCTTGTGTTTGGGGTTTCATGGTTGTCTTGTTGGTTGGTTTTTGTTTTGCTTTGGTACTTCTGTCCTCACAATCCTAAGGAACACAGTATTAGGCAGAAGCTTCCCTCATGTCTTTAAACAAGCAGGCCAGTCTGTGTGCACTCACAAAGGGCACAGACCCTATTGCACTGCAGTCGTGTTTTCTAAGGTCAGAGTGAAAGCTAGAAGACAATTGGCTGGGAGATGTTGCCTGGGAAAATTCGCAGAGTCCTCTCACATACTTTTACATTATCCTCCAAAGTGCCTCAAGTTCTATTTATTCTTACAGCACTGAAATAACCCCAGCATACTTCTGAAACAGTTCAAGAAAGAGTCTCTTTTTGACTTCGCCATGTATGGTTTCAATCTAACAGTTTCCATTTTCACATTACATGCTGTTCCTGCATTGGGTTCTCACAGGCCTGACATATAGCCACGTCTCCCCCAAAAGGGTAAGGGATGCTTGCTGGGAAGAGGCACATAGAAATTCCATCCAATGACTTGAGGGGTTTATTCTTAACACAGCACTGAATAGTTTAATACCTCTTCTTTCCTGTTATAAGTAGGTTCTGATGCCTATCACTGTAGCTCACTGGGAAAGAATGCAAACAGTCCCAGGAATGAAATACTCAGGAAGGCTGTTCTGCTTGGTAAGAGCTATTTTATTTTAAATGACAACATTTTCCTCTCAGACACAGAGAAAGCTTTACATTTTTGGCCTGTGAGTTTCTCCTCTTTAGGAATGATATGATGTTTCATATGAGAAAAAGGCAAAAGAAACAAAGAAAGAAGGAGGAAATGTCATCAGAATTAATAATGTGCTAAATAATATATTTCTTTCCTCAGCTTTTTTTTTTTTCCAAGATGGAGCCTTGCTCTGTCACCCAGGCTAGACTCCAGTGGCACGATCTTGGCTCACTGCAACCTCTGCCTCCTGGGTTCAAGCGATTTTCCTGCCTCAGTCTCCCGAGTAGCTGATATTACAGGTGCCTGCCACCACATCTGGCTAATTTTTGTATTTTTAGTAGAGACAGGGTTTCACTATGTTGGTCAGGGTGGTCTCGAACTCCTGACCTCATGATTTGCCCGCCTTGGCCACCACCCAAAGTGCTGGGATTATAGGCGTGAGCCACCGCACCCGGCCTCCTCAGCTGGTCTTTAAAGGAGCATTTGTTATTGTGACCAAATCTGCGTGTTCATGCCGCATTCTCCCAGAACAAATATCATCCATGTGAAGATCTGTTCAGAAGGACACCTAGAAAGGGCCAACAACATGAAACAAGTGGAAGCACATTATAAAAGTCATGAATTTGAATCCATAGCCTTGGTAAAAAAAAAATCTCAGGTCGGGCCCAGTGACTCATGCCTGTAATCCCAACACTTTGGGAGGCTGAGGTGAATGGATCACCTGAGGTCAGGAGTTCGAGACGAGCCTGGCCAACATGGTGAAACCCTGTCTCTACTAAAAACACAAAAATCAGCCAGGCATGGTAGCTCACACCTGTAGTCCCAGCTACTTGTGTGTCTGAGGCAGGAGAATCGCTTGAACCTGGGAGGCAGAGGTTGCAGTGAGCTAAGATTGTGCCACTGCATTCCAGCCTAGGCAACAGAGTGAGACTCGGTCTCAAAAAAAAAAAAAAAAAAAAAAAATTCAGGAACGTAGTTTCAGAAGATAGACTTGTTCTTTTTCTCCCATACAAGGAAATGTAGATGTGAGAAATGATCTGTTTTGTTACCTAAACAGATTTTTTTGTTGAATGGATACCAACCAATGTAGCATGTAAGAAACAAATACATGAAGACAGCTACAATTATAAAATGTCCTGGTTTAATTATCAGTAAGTTATCAGATATTTGTAGAGGGGATGATGAGGTTTTGATTTCTGAGTGTAGAAATATTTCTCATTCCTGCTACAAGATAAGGAGAGGGCACCTGATAAAATTGTATGTCTCTTGATTGTGGTAACAAAATATGATTCTAAAGGGTTTCTATGTCTTTCAAACTCAGATAAAACTTACCTTTCCCCAAGATTGCCACATCTCAAACTGAGCTACGCATGACAGTAATCTCCAGTTTTTGCATGGCTACAATTCTTTTCTTGACCTGAGTCCCTCGTTCTGCCATTAGGAGGTTATAAGCTATGTGCATTTCTGAACGTATACCATTTTAGTAATTCTGGATCTTTTGAAGAGTGTTAGACTAAAGAAGGTGTTCAGAGCTGATGATACAGAGAAATATCTAAACACACAAAAGTGATGTTAAATTATGTTTGATTTAGCCGGGTGTGGTGGCGGGCGCCTGTGGTCCCAGCTACTCGGGAGGCTGAGGCAGGAGAATGGCGTGGGCCCGGGAGGCGGAGCTTGCAGTGAGCCAAGATCGTGCCACTGCACTCTAGCCTGGGCGACAGAGCAAGACTCCGTCTCAAAAAAAAAAAAAAAAAATATGTTTGATTTTGAACAGAATGATAAAGAGTTTTGAATTCTATGCTGGCCCATACTTATAGTGCAAATCAGATTTCTAATGATACCCCCAAAAGAGCTTATGCCTGTAATCTGTAACAAATGACATTTTTCTTGAAATCATAAATAGGAAATCATTTGAACACTTACCCTAAGAGTTTTTAAGTTGACTCTTGGTCTAAGAAACATAAACCTATCCAAAATCAGGGAAACATAGTGCAGTAGTAGTATTGGAGTCATGAAACTTTCCAAAAAAAAATATACTAAGTTTGTTTTGCTAGTTCAATCTGACTGTGTCAATCAAACCCTAATGACTTGCATACACAAAGGTTTTATTTCAGGCACTTGAAATTTTCACAAAAGTTCATAGAGTATCTGAACAAAGTTGTTTTTAAATTGAATCTTCTAAACTGCTTTTACTTTCCTCTCTCCTTTAAATGACAGCATATATGTTATTAATAATTATCATCCTCACCCAGGTCTAGCAGATATACAAAGTGGTTATTAAAATGCTTATAAAGTTGACTCCACTCCTATAACAACCATATACACATGGCTATTTTCCCCTAATTTCAATATATTCTTCAAATAATTTCTACTGAGGTGACCTCATTTCTGTTTTGTGGCATTTGGGATGTTTCTCATGACCCTCATCAATCCAGCCCTAAGAAGTCATCTTTCTCCTGGCCAATTAATTACTCAGTAAGGCTGTGTCATCTGTAACCAAAATACCCAAATAAAATAAACATTTTGAGAATTACATACAATGTGGTTAATCATTGTAGTCATGATATTAACTCATGTACCTATAAAGTAGAAATCTAAAGAATAGAAATTCTTTTTAAAAAGCCTTCTTGACCCACTTGTCTTTAAAAAATACAATGGAAATTTGAAGAGCAGAATAATTAGAAAGCAGAAAATGTAAAGGCAGAGTTTCCAAGTGACCCAGATCCATACTTGAAGTCAGTCTACCTTTACAATTTCCTCACACGAAAAACAGAAAAACAAGGCGGCCAGGTGCAGTGGCTCACGCTTATAATCCTAGCACTTTGGGAGGCTGAGGCGGGTGGATCACGAGGTCAGGAGATGGAGACCATCCTGGCTAACACGGTGAAACCCCATCTCTACTAAAAATACAAAAAAAATTAGCTGGGCATGGTGGCACGCACCTGTAGTCCCAGCTACTTGGGAGGTTGAGGCAGGAGAATTGCTTGAACCTGGGCAACAGAGTGAGACTCCATCTCAAAAGAAAAAGAAAAATAGAAAGAAATACCTTTAGTCCATTTTTACTTGTCAAAGTAGACAGAGATCATTTAAAATCTGGAGCTCTTTAGGTTTTAAATCAAGAAACCAAATACCTACAACATGGTACCTTACGATAGATGACAAGTACAGTAAGTCATGTTAGAAGATGCAGTGTATAAAGCCATGTGGGGATGTGAATAATAGACTGACCTTTCTAATTAATATTAAAGCAGTTCAGCTGCTAAACAAATGGAAATGACTGAAAATAGTCATATTACCAAGTTACAAGCAAAAGCTATTAAAATATGCTTTTCCCCCACATATACAGACATTTCAAATGGATGTAACTGCACAGAGAGGTATGAGCCAGTAAAAAGCGGACAAGAATTAGTAAGTTGTCTTATATTAAAATTAGAACAATCTTGAAAACTTGCACTTTATGCTTGGGAAGGATGAGCTTTGATCTTAATTTCAGTTAAAAGCCACCACTACAGGTACTATTTCTTTTTATTTTTTTAAACTTTTAAAAACCAATGTCAGCAATTTCACATTCTCTCTTATACCTGCAAAAGTGCTGGTTGAAACTTATGGGTTATCTTTCAGTCCTTTACTCATTTCACTTTTTAGCTCTAAATGAAAAGTTGGGAAAATCGTCTCTCCACTAAGAGTATCTTCAGTATATTCCTTGTTGATCTATTTCATTGTGGCCATATTGTTTCCTGGGTTTCATACACACCACAATGTAAAAGTTGTGAAAACCCTTTAACATATAGACTATGCTTTTTGCATGCCCAGAAGGGAAACCATACAAAGAATGTTTCCAAAAGAAGTGCTAATGTCTGGGGGAAGAATGTGGAGGAAGTTTTCAAACAGGAAGACAAAATATCCTTTCAGACAACTTAGGATATCATTTGGTAAAGACATAGCATGAAGATATGAAAGGTCATAAAAAGAAGTTTGACAAATATTTATAATTTTTGGAGAAGACAAAATAAGAAAAAATGAGTATAAACAGTATCAATGAAGAGGTCTATAAAACATTAAAAAATAAACCTATATTATTTTCTCATAAGCAATATTGCTGAGTATCCTTTTATGTGCTTAGCATTTTATTTGGTATTGTAGGGGACTCAGAGGATTTGACACAATCACTTCCCTCAAAGAGTTTACATGTGTACATAAAATTAATAAAACAGGGCAAGGAGAGATGAAATAAAGTTGTGACTGTGACACTAACAATATGTGTAGTAGGACTCAGCAAAAGAACAAATAGGAAGTCAAGAGTTGTCAGGGAATTAGCCATGATGAAGGAAAGACTTGAGCTGGACCCTGAACGTAGGCAGAAGCTGATTGTGGAGGATTAAGAAAGGGTTGGGAAGGGGTTATACCAAGGGGATGACTGGAATTTCCAAAGCCCAGACAGTACCCAACATGGTGAACAAGAAGAGATTACTGAGGGTCCTGGTGTGCATGGAGAAAGGTCACATGTTGGGAAATGAAAGGATATTAGATTGGAAGGGTAGAGTGGAGTTATATATAATCCAAACAGGACTAAAACCCTATGTGATAAGTGATGAAGGGCCACTGTGCTTTCTTTAATACAACTTAGGCCATGAGAAGGAAAAACCTTTCTGAAATTTTTGCAGGACTCTTAAAATGTTTCAACAATTGGGAAATGTTCTAAGTATTTATACTTAGAAATACTTCAGGAAAATGTTCTAAGTATTTATAACCTAAATCCTAAATTTTTGTAAATAAATGGGATTACTTTTACCTAGGCCTGCATCTTATTCTAGTGGCATAAATTTGCTGCCTAATACTATAGGATACTTTATGGTGTTCCATAAAACCTATTGGAGAATTATTCTACACATACTTCTATAGAGGTTAAAGTTCATCTAAGGCCATA
Source organism: Macaca fascicularis (assembly GCF_037993035.2). Lineage (NCBI taxonomy): Eukaryota > Metazoa > Chordata > Mammalia > Primates > Cercopithecidae > Macaca > Macaca fascicularis. The sequence continues at coordinate 36,036,062 of NC_088378.1, read as the reverse complement.
CCACCCTAAACACACCCAATCTCGTCTGATCTTGGATGAATATATAGATTCAACATAAATATACTTATTCACTCTGTCATTCATTAATTCATTCATTCCACATTTACTGAGCACTCTGTCTCCCTGTCTCTCTGCCAAGTATTCTACTTAGTACAGAGGATGTAAAGAAAAAAAAATAGTTCTTGACTTCTATGAGTCTGGTGGGAGATATGAACAGATAAAAAAACTGAGTATAATCTAAGTAAAAGTTCATTGCAGCACCTGTTTTAATAAGGAAGAGAGTTTTGTTTTCAGTAGCTTCTTATCAGAGATCAAAGCAATACATAGGCATTCCAGGATGTCGCAAGAGTCACATTTCTGTAAAAGCTGCTACTCAATGCTGGTTATCATAATGTCACAATGTCAGAATGCACAGATGGCTTGTTTGACCTGGAAGCCTCTGTACAGGTGGTGATGGTGGGCTGAGTGTCTAGAAGCAATGCAGGTGCCCTAGATACCTGGGCCAATCTTGGAAAACAATGGTAACAATGGGATTTGTACCTTTCTGTCCCCAGAAACTCTTGGAAAATACCTGCTGCAGCAACTATTGGGCCACTGTTAGCCTTAGTTCTACCAAAGGAGAGTAGCTCTAAACAAGGAAAGAAACTATGCAGTGTCATTCCTTTAGGCCATTTCTACCCTCACATAGGCTCATTAGAGTAACTTGTGAAGAGTTGCAGTATTTCAACGGCCTCCCACCCTCAAATTATCTTGCCACATGGTTACTGAATGGGCTCAAATCATTCAATTAGAGATAAAATCAAAGCCTTCAATTATTCCAATGAACTCAAATCTATTCCTTTAGAGATAAAACCAAAGGCTTGAATGAAGATGCTCAATTGAGATAATACAGATGACTGAAATTCATTTGCATCAACCTAATGTGGAATCCATCTGCCACACTATAAAGGCTGGCATCAAATTCTCTTCTGGTTATACAAGAGGAGAAGGTTAGAAAGCAATTAGGAATAATGTAGCAAGAAAGGTCAAGAACGTGGAATGTGAGGGCCATGAAAAGTAATACAAATTTCATCAACTTTATGGTTTAGTTTGGGGTGGCTGTGTCCCTCTGAGTGTGTGGAAGTCAGTGCTGTTTGTAAGCTGATTGGAGTACGCTGCTGGAGTCCCAACAGTTAAGTAAGAATCATGTCACATGGCAGAAATCAACCCTGCTCAACATGATTATAAATATTTTATTTGCCCTTTTAACAAAGAAATTTATCCCCTCATGGTTCTTTCCAGATGAAGAATAAGAGTAATATGTAAAGGTGGGATCTCGAAGGAGGACCATTTGGTTTCAAATCCTGGATATTCTTCCTTTGACCTGTGTGATCTCGAGGACATAATTTGAGCAATTTGTACTCAGGTTCTCGTCTACAAAGAGGATGAGAATGACACCTAACTCAGAGGGTTGCTGCGATGCTTAAAAGCAACAATACAGAGGGGGCTCTTTATGCATAGAAAGCTCTAAATTCGTATTAGTTAATATTGTTTTTGCATAGGACTGAAAACATCCAAAGTCATTTAATTGAGACAACAGTAGGCATATTGTGGCAAAAAGGAAAACTGAGAAACTTAGAATGATTGCACATTTACATTGTGCTCTGCAGGCTATTCTAAAATATTTGGCACTTTTACAAGAGCCATGGAATATGTTATCATCAGCATCTAACCTGGGGAATCTGCAGAATGGGCTGGCACGACAGGAATGTTTTTTGTGAACTACTAGAAAGAGCTTCTTAAATATTTATAACAAGGTTACCGAATAGAAAATGGCACACGTAGGGTCTTGGGTTGAGGTATAGCCCAAGGGGATCTGTGGCAGGTGGAAATTTCTTTTATGTCTCCTTTGTGCACATTTTGTTTTCCATATCAAAATATATTGGCTTAAGCATATAGAGGGTTCACAAAAAATTCTAATTCCAATAAGATGAATTCTCCAGGAAGTTCCACCTTGTTCATCTGGGAGTATCAACTATTAGGGCAACCTAGCATGAATTCTTGAGGATTCAGTGACTTCAATTTGAGAAGCACAAAAACAGGAGATACAAACAGAATTTTATTTAGCATACTGCCACTGAAATAGGTCATACATATCATTTAACACAAAGCTGTGATTTAAGACAAAAACAGGAAGGATAAACCTTGAATATTCTGGTTCTCTGATAATTTCCATGCATATCCACAATTTGAAAATAATGTGACTGAGAATATTTCATTTTTAAAATTTATTCAGAAGGTATATGTGATTCTCAATGTAGAGTCATCACATTGATCCTCAATTAATGCCTCAGGTTATCCAAGTTACTTTTATTGAAGTTGTCATATTTTTGTATAAAGAACATTTTACAGTATATATTTTTTAATATATGGTAATTTATTTCTTCTTTAATGTTCTTTAGTTGATCGTTTTTGGCCATGGAAAAGACAGAAAGATATGGGAAATACCTAAAAGAAATAAACAAATCCAGTTAAGGTTTGACATTCTTCTATAAAACAGAAAAAAAAAATTGCCCAGTGGGTGGCCAATAATAGCATAAAACTCTGACTTGACATACTCAAACAGGAAAAATGCTAATTAACAAAATACTGGTTTTAATAATGTATGCACTCATCCAGTTCTTTTAATGAACCTTCATCATACTTCTCAATGAGAAATTTTAAATATCTGTTTCAATTCCTTAGATGTTTTCCAATTCCTTGTAGACTTACGTAGGGTATGCAGTATCTCTTTTGGGACACATAAAAGTTCTTGGATGATTACTATCAGTCATTCTAAAACACCCAAATGAACTAGTTTAGTTATGGAGAAGTTAATTTATAGATATCATGTTGCAGTGACAGGAATAAAAATAATCTCTCTCCGTAGAAACCAAATACAACAAGAAAATTCTAATTGAATCACATGTGTTACCTGGACATGAGCCACATTGGTTTGATCAGGGACATTTATTTTCCATCACCTTTGTAAAAACAAAGTGTCACATTACAGTGAAATTCCAAAGGTGTTTCTTCCCTGCGAATCAAAATTAAGTAAAATTAATTGATCTATAGAAACTCCTCTGGACTTCCAGATAAACATGTCAAGTTGAAGACACAGGTTTATCATTGCCCTGGCTGAAAGCCCCACACTATACCATCCTTGAGGGAATATGAAAAAGCATAAAGCAATGAGGATAAAAAGAAGGTAAGAGGGGATTCAAATAGATGAGAGATACTGTAGAACTGAACCATCGTTCTGATTTCTCGAGATCAAAAGCTTTGACATTATCCGTGACTGTTCTCTCTCTGTGACACTTACGTCCTTTCCATTAGGAAGTCTTGTTAGACACACCCCCAAAATGATTCAGAATGGAGTCATTTCACACCACTTCCACTACTATCACTTTCGATGTATCAGTAGTCATGACCACCATCATCTCTTGCCTAGATTATTGCAGCAATCTCTTCCTTGGCCTCCACTGATCCACTACCATCCATTCTCAGCATCGCTGCCATATCACTTCTTACAACAATGTCATGTCTCTTTTAAAAAAAAATTGTTGGCCGGGCTCAGTGGCTCAGGCCTGTGATCCTAGCACTTTGGGAGGCTGAGGCAGGTGGATCTCTTGAGGTCAGGAGTTCAAGACCAGCCTGGCCAACATGGTGAAATCCTGTCTCTACTAAAAGTACAAAACAGCCAAGTGTGGTGGTGCACGCCTGTAAGCCCAGCTACTTGGGAGGACGAGGCAGGAGAATCACTTGAACCCAGGAGGCAGAGGTTGCAGTAAGCTGAGATCGCACCAGAGCAAGACTCTGTCAAAAAAAAAAAAAAAAATTCTTAATGCTTATTAGAATTTTAAAATACAATGTTCAGCAACATATATTTATATAATATGAATACCCAAATGGAGACATATAAAAATAAAATGAAAAATGTTTTACTTAAAGGAGATATAAGAATAAATTTTCATTGCTCCACGTTGTTGAAGCTGAGGTTATACAAATATAAATTATAGGGTTTACAACTTTTTAAAACTATTATTTTAAGTACAGCGGTACATGGGGTACAGGTTTGTCTTTTAACAATATCAGTCATGTTTAAATACTACCCTTGTGCCTCATTCAAAGAAACTTAATTTTCACAACAGCCCACAATGCTCCCTATGTTGTCTGGATTCCTGTTCCCATCCTGACCTCATCTTACCGCTCTTGCCCTTGCTAATCCACTGGGACCAGTAACTGCGCTCGTGCCATGAGCACACTAGCTGCATTCCTGCCTCTGGTTACACATGCTGCTCCTTCTGCCTAGAAAACACACTTCCCCCACAAACTTATTCAACTGAAGTAACTGCTGTAATTTCACTCTCACTTTGACATTCTTTCTAACACATCTAAAGAAAAATTTCTCTCTTTCTCTCTCTCTCTCTATATATATACACACACACATATATCTGATACTCATTTGCCTACTTCATTTCTTTTTGATAGCATTTATCACTCTCCAACATACTATATGATTTACCTATTATGTGTAATATCTTACCCAGTCAAATATAAGCTCCTAACAGCAGGGATTTTTGAACAGTTTTTATCTCCACTGTAGTACCTATACCTGCAACAACAGCTAATCCAATAGATACTCATAATAAAGTTACAGATAAAATATAGGAAGCCCAATTAGCTTTGAATTTTCAGATAAAGAGTGGGCAACAGAGCTAGACCCTGTCTCAAAAAAAAAAAAAAATGCATGGGGATGGGGTGTGAGGAACTATAAACAGGAGGATTAGATATAAGTCTTTAAAGGAAATAGTTAGACATTTAAAACCACCTCCACGCTGACAAGACAGATGACTGCTCCACTTTACTCCAGCACAAGACTAAAGTTGTACCTTCTGGGTGTGAGGAACAGTAAAGGTACAAAAGACAAAACAATTGAGCAGAAATTTTGATAACATGTAACCACAGTCCATTATAAAAGCTCTAAGCAAAGTAGCAATAAATGAGGACTTCCTTAAACTGGAAATAGATGTCTAAGAAGAAAACCTACAGCAAACATAATGCTTACTGGTGAAATGCTGAAAGCTTATCCCAGATTTTGAAAACAAAACTAAGATGTTTTCTAAAGCCAACTATACTCACTACCTTGTTAATTAATGAAAGGAAACAGAATAAAACACATAAGAACTAGAAAACATGATTGTGAGTGCAAAAAATCCAAATATTTACAGATAAAATGATAGAATTAATAAGTGGATTTAACAAAGTTGCAGGATATAAAAATCATTTGTATTTACATATGCTAACAAAGCCAATTGGAAATGTAATTTCAAAAAGATAACACTTACAATAAATAAAATTAAATACACAAGAATAAATCTAAAAAACATGTATAAGACCTCTATACAATACTACAAAACATTTCTGGGAGAAATTTTAAAGATTTCAATAAATTATTATGGATTGGGAGAATTGATACTGCAAAATTTTCAATATCCTTAAATTAATTTAGAAATTCTGTAAACTCTTAATAAATAATTTTGACCTGTGAAAGGAAAATAAGTCTTGGAGCCCCAAAATCACTAAGCTAAAGGGAAAAGTCAGGCTGGGAACTGTTTAGGGCAAACCTGCCTCCCATTTTATTCAGTCATCCCTCTGCTCACTGAGATAGATGCATATCCTACTGCCTCCTTTGGAAAGGCTAATCAGACACTCAAAAGAATGCAACCGTTTGTCTGTCACTACCTGTGACCTGGAAGCCCCCTCCCTGCTTCAAGTTGTCCCGCCTGACCATCTTAGCCACCTGTCATCAGGACCTCCTGAGGCTGTGTCATGAGCGCATGTCCTCAACATCCTCAACATTGGCAGAATAAACTTTCTAAAATAACTGAGACCTTTCTCAGATATTTGGGATTCATATGCCCAAAATGAAAATCTGGTACTAAATTTACATGAAGCCACAAAGGGCCAAGAATAGTTAAACAATTCGTGAAGAATAACAAAATTGGAAAACTCAAAATGCCAGATTTCAAGATTTATCTTGAGGTTACAGTAAATAAGACAGTGTGGTATTGATGCAGGACCAAGTAGAAACAATGGAAGAGAAGAGAGAATGTTGAAAGAAGTAGGCCAAATGTATGATCTCCTGATTTACAACAGTACAGAAAATCAATTCTGTGTGAATTGTGATGTGAAAATACAAAAGGCAAAGCAATAATATTCAAGAAGATAACATGAAAGAATATCTTCGTAAATTGGGAAGGGACAGATTTCTTAAACAGGACAAAAAAAGCAGTCATGATGAAGAGAAAGAATTAAAAAATAAAACTTCTTTAAAATTAAACTTCATTTATCAATGTACCATTCAAACAGTGAAAAGTCACAGCATGAGAGAAGATATTGGCAATATTTGATGAAGACCTCATGGCCAGACTAGAAAAAGAATTCCTAAAAAATAAAAAGATAACTCAAATAATTTTTCTCACTAGACTGGTTATCCTCCACTAAAGAGGATAGTCAAATGGGCAATAAACATAAGGGTACAAAATAACCAATACGGAGATGCCGATTAAACAATAAGTTGCTGCTGTTCACTCATCAGAATGGCTAATAGTAAAACAAACAAGCAAACACAATGGTTAATAAAAAATGTTGATAAGGATGTGAAACAACTCCAACTTTCCCACATTGTTGATAGGAATTTAAATTGGGACAACGACTTTGAAAAACTGCCAAAGATTATGTTTATACCCTAGCATTTCCGATAATAGCTATGTACCAAATGGAAAGTAATACATAGATTCACTAAGAGACATGATGGAAATGTTCACGTTATTTGTGAAAGCCCCAAATTAGAAATAAACCAGTAGTCCATCAACAAATAGAATGGATAAATAAATTACAGTATGTTCATAAAATACAAAGAAAAAAACTATTACTGAGCACAAAATCATGGCTAAATTTCATAAATAAATGTGATGCTGTGCATAAAAAGTTTCTATTTGGTATATTTTTTCTGTATTTGAATTATATTTAAGTAAACAGTTTCCAAATGAAAGAGCATTGTGGAAAAAGAAAGTAAAAAGGAAAATAAATCTCCAGAGTCCAAGAAGGAAGCAGTTAACAGAGGGATAAATGAGGATTGAAATTAAATCTGATCCCTGGAACCTAGAGAACTGAGTTTTAACTTAGATACTTGCAACGTGGTGAGTTAAAATGGAGATCTTGTAGATGAAGTTGAATCCTCCAGGATAGGAGGCAGGAGAGAGCATCTAGAATATATGTATCTCTTAGAAAAGAGAAGTATCAAGAAAACCTTTTAGTCTTTATTTATCTGGATTTGGGAAAAAGGTATTCAAGGCTACAGGTTTTAAGATCAAACTTTAGATGACCTGTGGGGTCTGCGAAAGCCCAAGATAAGGAATTGAATCATTACTAGATAAATAATGTCTCAGGATGCTTGCCTGAAGCAAACAATATCCTACCTGGAGGAATACACACTCCCAGCTCAGGTGTCACAAAATTATCACAGATTAAGTTCTGAAGATGAGCTCAAAATACAAAATTGTAAAAACAATATGACACAAGAAACAAGCTACCATAGACTCTCAATGTCATTTTTTCTACTTAGAATAAACTTTAAGTGAAGAAAATTTGTCTGTGGCTCACGCCTATAATCCTAGCACTTTGGGAGGCCGAGGCAGGAGGATCATGAGGTCAGGAGATCAAGACCATCCTGGCTAACATGGTAAAACCCTGTCTACTAAAAATACAAAAAATTAGCTGGGCATGGTGGCGGCCGCCTGTAGTCCCAGCTACTCCAGAGGCTGAGGCAGGAGAATGGCGTCAACCTGGGAGGTGGAGCTTGCAGTGAGCCGAGATAGGGAGGCAGAGCTTGCAGTGAGCCGCGATCATGCCACTGCACTTCAGCGTGGGCAACAGAGCAAGATTCTGTCTCAAAAAATAAAATAAAATAAAATAAAAAATGAAAAAAGTAAATTCCAACTATTGATATACAAATCTTTAATGATGTAGGTGGCAATTATTGCATGGTATGCTTTTAAGTGATTTGTGGGAAACTAATTTCTTTTCATAGCTAGACATGAAAAAGATGAATAAAATATAAAGGAAATGGACACAGTCATGACTGAGAAATTCTAATATATGAATCCTATTTATTAGGTGTGTGAAGTTTGGAGGACCTTGATATGCTATAGCTGACAAGACCAATACCTGGCCAAATGAAAAGGCAAGTTCATTAGGAAAGTGACCAACCCATAAAACGTAAAACCATGTATTGTTGGCCCCCATACACACCTTAATTCTATAGACTATAGTCATTATAAGGACTTATAAACATAATAAATAATTGTGAATGTCTGTGTAATATCAGTACTCGACATGCAAAGCCACTCTGCATAAGCCTTTTTCCCTGTTTTATGCAAATAGGCTTGCAAACATCGGAACTAACAGAAAGCAAAAAAAAAAAAAAAGTATCAGTCAAGTTGCTTAGATGCTAGAAACAAACATATATAAACTGTTCTCTGCTCAGCATGAATAACCATAGATACACACAATGCAACACAGAAAGCTAAAACTGTGCATTATAAAGATAGTAGGACTTTTGAAAAGGCCAAACAGCTGTGAAGTACACTTAGCCACGGGTCAGAGCCTATTTTATACTGGGAGGTCTTCATGTTTTTGTTCCACTACTAATAATTCAAGACTGGACTTGTCTTATACTCATAGTTTGCATTGTATTAGTAACACATAAAACATAACCAAAAGTAACATCTTTCTAAATAAAACAAATGACGATTTTTTTTTATTTTCCAACATTTGAAGATGTTTGAGGCAAAAACTTTCGACTCAGGAATATTATTGGTTTTTATCTAAACTCCAAATTATTCCTGTTTCCTTTTGTTTCCAATTTTTAAGTCTTTTCAATGTTTTTAAGTCTATGCCAAAAGATTTTATACATAGCAAAGAATATGATATTTAATGCAAAAGTAACATGAAGGAATTTCTCTTGAAATTCTAATTCCTAAAAACTAAAACTGAAAGTTCATTAAAAAATCCATTTTAAGGAACTGTCAAACCCAATTCAAACCTTCTCTATTTTGACTTAGTACTAGATTAAGATTATTACATTTTAAGATCTGGTGGACTCTGACAAGTTCTTACCCACTGCTTTACAGATTAATGTTAATTTCATAATCATAAGACTGGTTAAGTCATGGAGAATTCTATTTCTGGGAATTACTCCAGCAAGACCTGGGGAGCGTCCACACATTCATGTAGACAAATTATTTTATACTACTTTTTTAGAGAAAGTGCACTATTATCTAGGTATGTGGACATAATATACAATTAATATACAGATATGTATCTTTTATTTGCTCTCTTAGTGGGCCAGAACTCTAACAACCCTTTGCCATCACTATCCAGCCCTGGAGAAGGAGATCCCAGGTAGGTCTCATGGAATCTTGTCCTACACAAGCCAAGCTAATCCCAAACCAAAGATGCATAGTGAATCCTCACACACAGGATTCTGCCCTCCATACAGCTTCCTCTTCTCTGGTACCCTGCTTTGCAAATTCCAGCTACTTCAGACAGCCTGAATCTCTAATCTCTGCCTCAAAAGTTCATCAAGACTGGGACTCTATTTGGACTTTCCACCCTTGAAAAGGGTTCAAAAACCTGCCCTGGCAGGAGGCGGATGGAAACTAGGGAAACAGTAGGCTTTCAATGAACTGACCTTTTCGAGGTGTTGCTCTTCTTTATCGAGTGTTCTACTCTTATTATTTTTTGTTATTATCTTCATTGTTTCCTTCATTCTTGATACGTTTGGTTAGTTTTTTCTGTTTTGCAAGACTATGTATAATTCTTAGCAGTTTAGAGTCATTTCTTTGGCTGTATCTGATTGTTTATGTGAAAAGTCATATTGACATTGGATATACTATGCCTTGAATGGATATACTATGCCTTGAATGACAGCAGTGACAACACCTATTTATTTTTGTATTTTTAGTGCCTAGCAAGTTCCTAGTACATAAGCCCCCAAATAGTGTTTGTTTTTTTAAGGATCTAGAAAAGTATATTTCAATATGATTAATCTTTGGGAAAATGCAAAGCATTTGGCTCATGTTGCAAAATCTACATACAATATAGTCTTTAAAAAATCACTGGGTACTGGGAGTCGTGGCTTATGCATATCATCCCAGCACTTTGGGAGGCCAAGGACAGAGGCTTGCTTGAAGCCAGGAGTTCAAGACCAGCCTGGGCAATAGCAAGACCTCATCTCTACAAAATTAAAATTAGAAGAAAAAATAAAATTAAAAAATCACCAGGGCTGTCCAGAGGCATGTATGAAATAGAATAAGCATCAATTTTGGTCAACTTTCAAATCACTGTCCATATCAATAGATAAAAGCAGCAGTGTTAAATTTTTCTTTTACAATATCTCCAATTTTCTCTGAAGTATCTCTAGAGTTCTTAAAAAACAAAACAGCTACACAGTACATTTTAGATATTTTTTTTTTCCTCCTAGCCTTCCTCCTTATTTCACTTGGATCTATGGGCAATATCTGATAAATTGGTTCCCACAAGTAACTCTAAATAATATTAAGAAATGAAACAATTTATTTTATAAATAGGTCATTAAATATCTGCCATCATAATAATTTATTATTAAATATTATTAACAACCAGATTTTGATTTTTACAAGAAGCCTTCTGTAAATTTACCCTAAATGTTATCTGTCTATGGCTTAGGTCATCCTTACACAAAGCACAATGTAAAAATAAAATTATTCCATTTTAATTTTTAAAATACTCTGAAGGGAGAAAATTGAAAACATAGATCACAGACCCTAGGTCTCAAATATCTTCTCTTGACAATTTCATTTCCAAGTCCTTTCATCCTTTACCTGTTAATGAACTTTTGGATATCCGTGTATGGAGACAAGTGATCATTTGGAGGATTCAAAGTTCTGAATGCTTTGAGAACTGTAAACACTTAAGAGGCAAAGATACGGCTCTTTTTCTATTCAACATTGAAATTAATATATGAGTATTTAGATCTCAGTTTTACCTTCTACTTATGTTGTGATTGAAATATCCCTGGACTGAATTAAAATCAGTCTGCATTAATTAAACGACAACAAAATGTTGAGGACCTTCGTCTTGGTGACAGGCATTGTATAGATGCATTTTCGTAAGCACCCAGAATCATGCCTGGTGGCAGACACAAATCATTCTAGGGTCCATTTACATTTACACAGATTACTCACAAAGAATACAATGCATATATACTTTGGATCAAATAACCTACAGGACCGAAGATGCCTGATTTCAAACTGTGTTAGGAAGGGCCACTATGAGGGATCATCAACATGACTGGTCTTTGGATCTCTTCTGAAGTCTATAATGAGATTTCATTGATGCCAAAATGACGTTTTAAACCTCCTGTTCCACTCAATATAGTTTTCTTGGAAAAGCATTGTATAAATACCACTTTCCAGTCTTACTTGCTTCTGTGTTTAAGTAAACTGTTTTTATCCCAGTTGGTAACCAAGGCCGTACATAAAAGAAAGAAGGAAACCCAATATGAGTCTGAAACAGGTAATTCTACATGTGTTCTAAATCATCTAACTGTAGAAACAGCCACATAGTTACTGAACAGCTACCACGGTTGCCCTGGGAGTGAACAAACATCTCTCTGGGGCCCTGATGCCTCACAGAGGAGACCTAGAGAGAGCACTCAGAGATGAGCTGCTGAAATTTGAAGATGTAATTGGGTTGGGTTTTTTCTATTCCTCTCTACAATTTGGTCTGACAAATGTTTCTTTTCCAATTATGAATATGGAATTTGACAAAAAAAAAGCTCAAGCCAGGCGCGGTGGCTCACGCCTGTAATCCCAGCACTTTGGGAGGCCGAGGTGGGCGGATCATGAGGTTGAGAGATCGAGATCATCCTGGCTAACATGGTGAAACCCTGTCTCTACTAAAAATACAATAGTTAGCTGGGTGTGGTGGCATGCACCTGTAATCCCAGCTACTCGGGAGGCTGAGATAGGAGAATGGCTTGAATCTGGGAGGCAGAGGTTGCAGTGAGCTGAGATCTCGCCACTGTACTCCAGCCTGGCAACAGAGTGAGACTCCGTCTAAAAAAACAAAAAAGCTCAAAAATTTACAAATCCTTGTTCAAATATGGTGTTTTTTTATTCTATGATTCTGCTCTTTAAAAATATGTATTTATAAATTTAAATTATAACATTAATATGAAATTGAACATTATAAGGATATAGAAAAATATTCAGTAAAATACTTCTACAGTAGGATTAGGTAATGAAGAAAAGAATATTCTTCACAAAGCAAAAGAGGTTTAAGATAAAAGAACAATGATTTGAACAGTAATATTAAGTGTTTTTTAAATTAATTTTTTCATCATTCTTTTCTAGATCATCTATAAATAACATATATAAATAATACTTAAAAGATTCTAATTAAAATATGATGATCTAGTCCAATTTCCCCTCTAAATTTAGAAATAAATAATCCACATGACAGCAGCTACCACCAATCAGTCATCTTCCATCTTTGCAATCCTACCACCCCACAATACAGCAATTTTGTGACTTGCACATGTGACTCCCCATCAATACCCTTATGCATTCTGTTCCCTACAACTAGATCAGTCATAAATCTCACATTTCCATCAAGGTCCACCTCAGGTTTGACATCTCAAAAAGTTCTTATTTCATCTCTGCCTCCCACCTGCCAAAACCAAGTGGTAAGTCATTTTCCCATCTTAAAACTCCAAGCGACTTTGTTCTCACCTTTCATCTAGTGTGTTGTGCTTTGTTTTCAAGCAAAGAATGAATTTGACCAAGAAACACAAAAGCTCTACAGGGGTGAGGAAGAATACACTAACTCAAGTGTCTACATAAAATGATCTACACTGTCTATTGGTCTTTGCTCAGATGTGTGAATACCCCATGTTGACATATGGGTCACTATAAGGAAGGATGTTATAAGGAAGATGGTCAGCTGTTGCCACAATAACTAAGAAGGCTCTGCCTACTATTTTCTATTAAACACTTCACCTCAGCAAAAGCAGAAAGATTGAAATCTTTTTTCTAAATAAGATCAATTCTAGGCAAAAAAAAAAAAAAAAAAAAAGTGGTTAAAATCATGGCCTTCTGCCATTTTTTTTTTTTGTCTGTGTCTCCTTTCTCCCGTCAACCCTTCACCATGATCATACCACCACAAGGGACTCTCACTGGGAACCCCTTGAAGATCATATCCAGCCAGAAGTCCACTTCCCCAACCTTCCCTGCATCTTCCCTACACTCACTGAACTCGAAACCATTCCCTCATGGGCGACTTGTTTGCTAGTTTGATAAAAAGAAGTTCAGATGAAAGCTTGCTAAAGATGAGCTCATGTTTTGTCCATTCATAATAACATACCATACCCACTCCCAAGGTGTAACCCAGATGAGTGACTCATTGTATGTGGGCTTTGAATTACATGATAGCAACATGTCGTTTTAGCAATTTAAAGTCTTACTGTAGTATGATCTATAGTTTCTATAATTCAGTCCTTTTAAACAAGAGCTCAAAGGCCATTACTGCTCCCTCTGTTGCTCTCCAAGGAGCAGGAACATTTAGTGTAAAAGGGAGACCTGTTTAGGTTCTGCCTTCTCAGATGTGGTATAAAGACCAGAGCCATACAGAATGGCTAAGATTTTGCCAATACTTCAGGAAATGAAAAAATGACAAGGGCAAAAATTGTTAAACCCCAACTCAGTAAGATCTAAAATCTTTAAAATGAGTTTGCAAAACTTTTGTACAACACATGGAAGAATCTATTTCACAAGACTTCTAGAACAATTAAGAAGGATGGTCAGGAAAAGATTACCTATTGGAGCAATTTTTTAATACCAATAAATTTAGTTTGCCTTTATAGCAGGTGCCTTCACGACCTTATATGAATTGTGATCTTTAAATGAACAAACATACACACCATTTGTATTGCTGTTCCCACAAACTTCTATCTTGTTTAAGTTCTCAGTCTTACCATCCATAGTTTTATACACCACAGTCCTTTTCACAAGCATGCCACAGCCACACAGGTTGAGGGAAGATTACTTATTCCCAGACAGGTCTGTATCGCAGCCCCACCTAATCACTCCACTCAGCAAATACCTGGACTGACTACCTGAAGTCTAGACAGGCTTCCAAGGGGCAGCTGAGAAAATGCAAAATTGCTCTCAGTTAGCATACTGTAACTAAACCCACCATCTTCCTCTCGGGCTTATGAAAACAATGCCCTTTCTCCAACTATATACCATTCCTGACTCTTAAATTAGTCTGTTTTTGGTAAGTAGGAGAAGAAATACAACCTGTTCTTAGTAATTAAATGTGAGTATTGTGCTATTATGTTTTCGAGGCAGATCTACAAACATTCCACCCTTTCATTTTTCTGAACAACACTATTAAGGTAGATATTATTCTTATTTTATAAGTGAGCCTTCCATCCCGCAGCTAGAGTTGAGGTTAGGGTCGGGTCTTCGGATTCAGTGCCTTTTCCATTATGTTCTTCCACTCTCCCTTATTCAAATGTTTGTTGCTCTCTACGTATTTTGCTATATCAGTTTTAATTATAACATCTGAATAGAGGAAGGCACTCTGTTTCTCTTTCTACAGCACATAGCATAGTTTTAACCGATATTTCTAAATAAAATGTGTATGTGACTAAATAAGTGACATGATATTTCTTTTAGATAAGAAATATTTGTATAGATTAGCCAGTGAAATTCATTGACAAGTTTTCAAGCAAAGGAAGCGAAAAGGAAACGGACCTATTCAGTGCTATCCAGAGGCAAGAACAACATCTGTCTTAACTCTTTTGATCTTCATGGCAACACCCTGAGTGGGTTATCATATTTTATATATGAGAAACCTGAGCTTCAAAGAAGTTAAGTGTCTTACCCAATTCACGAAATACATGGCGGAAATGGGATTTAAACTTAAGTCTGTCTGACTCCAAAGCTCATAGTCTTCCCACTAAGCCATCATACCTTTCTACAGGGTGGCCTCTCTGGCAAATTCTACCAGAAGGAAATTTACTTTGCACAAAAAATTCAGTCTAAGCCTATCCTGATTAAAAGGTCATGGTCTGTCCCTGTTCAGACAGTAAATTCCAGACAAAGTGCATGTGCACTGAGCACTAACTGTGTATTTCATCCTGGAGATTCTCTGTAATAACAAGAGTTCCTTTGGGGAAAGTTCAGTTCTTTAGCCACCCTGGCACAGTCTGGGATGACTCAGGTCAGACTACAAAGGCTCCAAACAATCCCTTCTAAACAAGATCTTAAGAATGTCAATGACTAAGGTACAATTGTTCTCAGATGACCTTGGGTGGGGGCCATGATCACTCTCAGTATGAAAAATTAAGTGATATGAGATGAGGAAAGTTAAGGTGAGGAGTTTTACTGCTTTCAGGATCCAAAAAGAAATTTTTAAAATGTGCCAACAGACTATAGCATAACCTGATAAACAGCAATCCTCTCTCAAATCTTACTTTTTCCTCTTTTCGTTGAAGAAAAATGAAAGATAAGACTTGAGTGAAGTTACCCTCTGAAGCCCTACAGGAAGTGTTTATTTTGTCTTATGTATAAAACCATAACTAGTATCCAAAAGAACTTGATGTCCCCGTTGAGAATGAAAAAGACCACGGTAAACAGCTGGCGGGAGCTGATAGCACGTCGCACCGTGTGCATTCTTTACTAGCCCCTTGAATTGCTCATTTCAAAAAGGAGAAAACATTTCCTGCCTCAGTGCATAACAGGGAAAGGCGAATGGTCTGGAATGACCTCACAAGATTTAAACAGTTTGCCAAAGAACTTAAACAGAATTTGCTCAAAGCTTCAATCAACTGAACATTTGCCATACTATTTTAAAAATGTCTGCATTCAGAAGAAAGAAATGTCTGCATCAAAAGAAAGAAAAATCCTCACCATGAGAGATATTCTCAGTAAGAAATCATTACAACCACTGAAAATGTTTTCATTGTTAATATGCAAAAGTGATAATATCAGAATTTTTGGTGTTTCTCCAATTACCCTTACTCCTATCCAACTATAACTTTGTGAAAGCAAAGACTATAATTTACTAATGTGTGGGATCTTTGTAGAATTTAACATATTTATGCATTTACTCCCTCAGCAAACAATGGTGCTTGACATTCTGCAAACACTGGAGATACAAAGACATTTGATCTATAGATCAAATGTGTCTTGAGCATTTGCTGTGTTTCTGGCACTGAGCTAGAAAATGGGCTTATAACTGTGAACTAGACAGTCAACTGTCCTATCTTCATGGAGCTATCAGTCCAGTTCAGTGGGTCATAATCCTGGCTGTGAATCAGAATCACCAGGGAGCTTTTGTAAATAGACCACTGACCATGCCTCACCTAGCACCAATTAAATCAAAGTCAAAACTGATTATTACAGTGTACTATGATAAACGTAATGACTGAGAAAAATAAAGAGATATTTTGAGAGCACATAGAAAGTACCTACAACCCAGATTCAGGGCTAAGTAGAATGTTTTAAATGATGATTTATCAGTTAACCTAGGAAATAAAAGGAAATAAGGGAGATGGAAGCATTCTGGACAAAAGGAGTATGAGATTCAAAGGCAGAGAGGCCCATTTCTGGGGTAGTACAGTGAAGTCACTGCTTCTGATGAAATATAGCATGCAAGGAGAGAAAGACCACCAAAGAGACAGGATAAGTATATAGGAGCCAGAGCAAGAAAACCCCAGATTTTCATGCTGAGTAGGAGGTATTTATTCCTGAAACAATTACAGCTTTGGAGGAAATTTAAACAAGAAACGTATGTGATATTACCCATTATTTTACTTTCTTTACTCTCAGGCCATGGGCATGTATATTTTGCAGATCTAGAAGCAATAATACAGTAATCCCAAATTGAATCATCTCTTAATCCCTGGAGAAAATCAACATTTGATCTGCTAAAGTGATCTGTCATTATTCCACTTAAATTCATGCCCAGCTTTCTCTATTTCCCTTCAAGCAAAACCAGTCATTTGTCTTGCTCTTAAGACTTTCTCAAGCCCAATCCAAGTGATGCTGGGGACACTTAACACCCTTGTTCCCAGGAAGAGGAGAAAGCACTGGGGTATGGAAAGAATAATTTGAGCTTTGTGCACAGTCCTCCAGTGGAAAGGGAAACTAAGTATCCCAAAGTTGTTTTTAAAGCATTTTGTCAGCTTGCTTACCTGATAAGGCAAGAAAGTGGATCATTTATTTTCCTGGGAAATGATGGTAATTTAAACGTTTTCTTCAGAGTGTCCTATAATTGCCTTCTGGGTTTCATGAAGCCCAAAACATGTTTTTGTTACTTATATCCCCTTATTTTTCCCCACTATTCATAAAGCAGTGAAAAACAGTTCTTCCAAATAAGGGAAAATTCAAGTACAGTACCTGTTTGTTTGACTCGATATTTTGATTTGATTTAAAAATCAATAATTTATTTTAACTAAATGACAGACATTTTATTCCTATGTACAAAGAACTCAGAAATTCCACCCTACCTCCCACATCCCGTTTGGTCACAAGAGAGATAATGGCGGCATTGACAAGAACTATTTCCAGTTCCTGTCAAGGGTCATTTCAGAAAGAAAGCTCAAGCAAAAGCCTCACACTATTATTTTAATTTTAGAACATTTAAAAATAAATAACTAGTTATTGGTCTCAAGGGTCTTCTTGTTTCTGCAAATGGAAACCTTGGGAGAAAGTAGTTTTGTGCTGGTGAAGCACCAGGTTGGTCAGATTAAAAGGGACCAAAGAGAACAGCCCAAACCTAAATCCTGCTCCTCTGGAGCTACAAGTCAGACGCTGTTTGTTTTTATTTTTTCCCCCATTTGGTTTCCCCATAGTGGCTTTATGGGGTTGATCATATGAGACGAATACTCACATGAGACAAATTTAGGTTTTAATTTCCTTTTAAGAGGAGCCAGACAACAGCATGCCACATCCTTTGACATCAGTACTAATAGCAGATACGAGTTGATGCCTTACTCTGTTCTAGGCACCATGCCACATGTTTTACATGCCTCTTTTTATTTAGCTTATACAATAACCCTGTCCCAAGAGCCTTATGTACATCCCACTGTTAGGAAAACAGACACAGCCAATAAACGGCACAAAAGAGATTAGAATCCATTTTTTAGACACAAAATTGAAAACTCACTATGTATTTGTTTCTCTGTCATTAAACTGATTTTCCATGCAAATCGCTGTCGTTCAGTATTCATATGATGCATATGTGACAAAGGCTTCAAGTAATGAACTGCTGCTCTCTGACTCATTACATACACATTTGTGGTCTTTAGCTATGTATCACAAAGCTGCAAAGATGAACAGTATTCACATCTTCAGTGAGACTCTGGCAGTTGACCATGAGCCAGCTGCAGGTCACCTGGCCTTGCAAAACAATTCAAAGTCATATGCTCATGTAGCTCTTTCCAGCCAGGAAATGGAAATAGAGTATGATTGATGATGTATTTGTTTTAGATTTGTTAGCCCTGAGATAGATTAATTGTCTGCTGAAATATTTATTCTTTTCTTCCTTGATAGTATCATTCCTGCTACTCTTGATACAGTTAGCATATTACCACTGAAAATTACTTTTTGTTCTCTGAATTTTATCTTCTGCTATTCTAACCCAGTGATTAAAAAAAAAAAGTAAAAAACAAAACTGTCATGTTTTTCATTCTATTTTCCATTCTCTGACATTTCTAGTTCAAATCAATGTTAGCAATCATTCTTAATAGCCTCAATAATAATCCTTATTCAAGGATTGAGAAAACGATGTGTGGAATCAGAAAATTAATGCTTACTATGCAGAGTTGTTAAAAGGATTAAATGTAAGATATCTGAGGGCCAAGAATTTTACATGTTCAAAATAAATGACACTTTACAAATGACAATACTTATAGTCCTATCCTTAAAGGCTGTTTTAAAACTATTTTCTTTTAAGAAGTAGATTTTTAAAATTAAACAATGTCAAAACATTAGTGTCCAGTACACTAATAAAATCCTTTTAAGCAGGAACCTTAAGTGACAGCTTTATCTCTCTCATATTCATCTAGTCCAGTCCTGATAAACATCACAAGAAATAAGTGTGTATAGAGTTTTAAAAATATAATTAAAAGCCTCCTTTTATGCAAATATTTCTGTGACTATGAATTCCATGAAGATACCTTTTAAAACTTCTTTTTTTTTCTTGCATCATTTCTGACAATTGTGTGTAAAATCTTTTACATCATCGTCACGAGATTGCCAGCAGATGTTCATGAACATCACGGTGGCCTTGACTATGAACTTCAACTGGGTGAAGAGGTGTCATGGCATCATGGTAATGACACATGAATAGAAATCACACTTGAGTCTGAATTCTAGCTCTGACATATAAAGTGGTTTGATCTTCCTGAACGGTTTCCTTATCCATATGAGGTAAATATGATAGCTGTAGTTGCCAGTATTAAGGACAATGATGCTGATGAAGGTGTACACATAGTAGGTGCTCAATAAATGTGTTTTTTCCTCTCATCTCCCCATTTGTCTTGGTTTACCTATTGTTTGTACCTATTAAGTTAATTTGATTGAATCAATATTGTATAAATATACGAGGTAATAACACTTTACAAAATCCAGCTAAGCACAATAACCTTTTATTATAAGTAAGAAAATATGCTTCTTCTCACTTAATTTTCCAACTGGTCTATGAGGGCAGATATGCACACATGCATCTGTGGACACACATCACAGACACATGCTGACATGGAAATTGCTTAATCTTGTTCCAGTTAATAACAAAAACCAGACCCTGGCAGCAGCCCTACAAACACACTTTTGTTCAGTGCTCCCCAATGTCCCAGATAGCTGAGTGAAATACTTTATGGTTTAGTTGTTGCTGGACAGCAAAGCCATTTCCGGTGTTGCAGCAGGAACTGCAGTTTTCCAGTGGACATATAATCAGCCATGTCAGAAAATAAGAAGCCTTTACCTAACTTACAATTCAAAAGACCTTGTGATATCCTCCTGAGGTCAATATCTGGTTACGTGATTCCCAACAGAAATATAATAATAATGATTAAGAAAGCAACGTACAATGTACAAGAATCGCCAAATTTCATAGGCCACTCCAGACCCATTCTGCTTTCTGTGGGAAAAAACAAAAACAAAGTAAATTCTTTTATATCTTTCTCAGACAGGAAACTTTATGATGACAAAGTTAAAAAAAATTGTAAGGAAAAAGCAAAACAAGAAATTTCAGTGATGCAACTTATTTATTCTTAAATATATTTCCCTGATCTACTGTTACACTGGAAACCATTAGCAGGTGCCTTAAATTTCCAAGAGTTTTGAATGTGTGAATCTTGTTAGGTTGCCAAATAATTACCTTTGTTTATTAATTACCAGTTTCAGGACATTTAGCAATAAATTTTGCAGTTAATGAAGAACCCCTTTCTACACACACACACACACACACCCCTGGGGGACCTTTTACAGCATGAGGCTATTAATAGGCAGATAGTCTCGGTTTTATGAGACTCTGCCACCAAATTGATGATGTTGACCCACTGCTCTTTCATATTACGCTAGTAAATACTTGAAATGGAAATCTTGGGATCGTGGATGAAACATCACAAGGTAAAAACATTGCAAGGTTAAAAACTTCATGTGTCTCAATTAGAAATTATTCTGCTTGGTTCATATTTTCCATTTGAAACTTTTTATTTTAAGGAGTCCTGGTTTCTCTGAGGTTTTGCTCAGGAGGCTAAAATGTTACGTCTAACAGAAAGCTGCTTTCACTCTTCTTCCTTTCTGTTTCACAGTTGAAACAGAGAATTTACATTGTGAGGCATATCCAGGCCTTCCCCTGAAGATAAACAAAATGTTGAATCCTCCAAAAGTTGACTATGTGATCTATGCCAATGGAGGCAAACTATAAGTAATATATTACAATTACATGTTGAATCTACTTAAGAGAGAATGAAAAGTATAATTAAACAGCTTGAGAGGATTTTTTAAAACATTGTCTATTCCCTAATGAAAATTTAGCCCAGACCACAAGTCATTATTACTTCAAAGATCAAGGACTTGAAGATTAAGTCCCCCTTTTGTTGACAGAGAGGTCTTCTCACAGCAGAATCGAGACTGTTGGTAGGGAGATCTACACAGTAATTTCCTATACTGCAAATAACTCAGTAGGGAAACAGTTTGTCCCAACACGATCACCATTATATTTTTTTAAGAAGAGCAAAAAATATTAATAAAATAGTTAAATAAAAATGGAGTGCCTCAAATTATCAGGATTGTTTGAGAAACTTGATGGTGTCATATTTTACATAAAGAGTCAGTTTGCATTTTGGGGGCCTTTTCAAAGACTGAATTAGTTTTCCCTTTATTTCATGCCATGCCACCCTATCTTTATTTAAGGTACTTAACAAACCTTTATCTCATTGATCACTTTAGAGACCAGCAATTGTGGCTGGGCTCAGCTGAGGAGTTCTGCTCAGAGCTAGACTCACTTATGCATCTGCAATCAGCTTCTGGTGGTCAAGTGCTGGCTGGTCAAGGACGGCATGGTGGGAAGAGTAGTGACCACTCTTCTCCTCTACACACACACACACACACGGTCCACATTCTAATTCCTGGAATCTGTGGATATACTACCTTACATGGCAAAAGGGAGTTAAAATTGCAGATGAGATTAAGGTTGCTAATCAGTTGATCTGAAAATAACATTACTCTGGATTATTTGGGTGGACTCAGTGCAATAACAAGCATCCTTAGAAGTGCCAGAGAGAGTCAGAAGATGACAGAGTGATATGATGTGAGAAAGACTCCACCTGTTTCTGCTGGCTTTGAAGAGAAAGGAAGGGGTTATAAAATCAAGGAATGTGAGCAGCCTATAGAATCTAGAAAAGGTTAAAAAATAAAAAAAGGATTCTCCCCTAGAACCTCCCTCTGAAAAAGAACACAACCCAGGTGATACATGATTTTAGCCCAGTGAGACTTGTGTTGGACTCCTGCCTTACAGAACTGTAAGATGATAAACTGTAAGATGATAAATTGGTGGTGATTTTAGTCACTAAATTTGTAGTAGTTTGTTGTAGCAGCCATAGAAAACTAACACTGATGATCTCATCTGGGACAGTTCATCTCTGCTCCACATGGTCTCTTAACTTCCAGGGCAGCAGGGCGCCTGTTCACGTGAAAAGTGAGCAGGTTCCAAAAGAATGAGTAGACAGAATGGAAGATTTGTTATCTAAGTCCAAAACTGGTACACCATCATTTATGCTGTGTTCTATTGGCAGAAATTCACAAGGCCAATCGAGATTTAAGGAGAGGGGAAATAAATCCCACCCCTTACTGTAAAGGAACTACTAAGTAGCTCAAATAAAAGAGGGAAGGATTGAGTAGAGTTTTGCAAGCAATGTACCAGAAAGACTAAAACGTTCACATGCAGTTCACATCTCACTTTTATTAGTTTTTAGGAATTGGGTTTAAAATTTGAACAACAGGATTATCTTGAAGATAAGAACAGTATACTCTATACTTTGAAAACAATGTATCAGTTTTGAATTGCAGTAACCTTTCTTTAAAAGTTAAATTGTATTTTCTTTTTTCATTTAAATTTACACCATTCAGATTGTTTAGTTTATCTAGTCATCTAAAGCAGTGTTGTCCAATAGCAATAGAATGGGAGTCACATATGTAAAAATTCTGGTAGCCACATTTTAGGAAGTAAAAAGAAACATTATTCTGCTCTGACTCCATGAGTTTATTTTTTTAGCTCCTGCATCTGAGTAAGAACATGCAATATTTGTCTTTCTGTGCCTGGCTTATTTCACTTAATGTCCTCCAGTTCCATCCATGTTTTTGCAAATGACAAGATTTCATTCTTTTTTATGGCTGAGTAATATTTCATTGTGTTTATGTACCACACATTTTCTTCATCCCTTCATTCATCAATAGACATTTAGGTTGATTCTGTATCTTGGCTATTGTGAATAGTGCTGCAATAAACATGGGAGTTCAGATATCTCTTTGATATACTAAGTTCCTTTCATTTGTATATATACCCAGCAATGAGATTGCTAGATCATATGGTAGTTCCATTTTTAGTATTTTGAGGAACCTCCATACTGTTTTCCATAGTGGCCAGTACTAATTTACACTCCTACCAACAGTATAGAAGCATTCCCATTTCTCAACATACTCACTGGCATCGGTTATTTTTTGACTTTTGGATAAAAGCTGTTTTCACTAGGGTGAGATAATATTTCACTGTGATTTTGATTTACATTTCCCTGATGATTAGTGTTGTTGAGCATTCTTTCATATGTCTCTTGGCCATTTGCATGTCTTCTTTTGAGAAATATGTGTTTGGATCTTTTGCCTATTTTTTAATCAGATTATTTGGCTTTGCTATTGAGTTGCTTGAGTTCCTTGGGGTTGGTTAATGGCTCCAAAAACACAATTAGATAGAAGGAATAAGATCTAGTGTTCAGTGCACAATAAGACAGCTATAGTTAAAAATAATTTGTTGTATATTTCAAAATAAATATAGGAGGAGTGGAATTTGAGTTTCCCAACACAAACAAAAGATATATATTTGAGGTGATAGATATCCCAATTATCCTGATTGGATCACTACACTTTATTTGCTTGTATCAAAATATCACATGTACTCTATTAACATGTACAACTATTATATATCCATGAAAATTTTTTAAAAATAAGAAGAAAGGGGCCGGGCGCGGTGGCTCAAGCCTGTAATCCCAGCACTTTGGGAGGCCGAGACGGGCGGATCACGAGGTCAGGAGATCGAGACCATCCTGGCTAACACAATGAAACCCCGTCTCCACTAAAAATACAAAAAAATTAGCCGGGCGTGGTGGCGGCGCCTGTAGTCCCAGCTACTCGGGAGGCTGAGGCAGGAGAATGGCGGGAACCCGGGAGGTGGAGCTTGCAGTGAGCCGAGATCGCGCCACTGCACTCCAGCCTGGGCGACAGAGCGAGACTCCGCCTCAAAAAAAAAATAAAAATAAAAATAAAAATAAAAATAAAAATAAGAAGAAAGGAAAAATTTATTTTGAAAAAGTAAAAAGAAACAGGTGAAATCAATTTTAATAGCATATTTTTATGTAACCCAAAATATCTAAATAAATATTATCATTTAACATGTAATCAGCATGAAAATATGATGAGATGTTTGACATTGTTTTTTCCATGTTCAGTCTTCAAAATCCAGTGTGCATTATATGCTTCTAGCACATCTCAACTTGCACCAGACTCATTTCAAGTGCTCAATAGTCCCATGTAGCTAGTGGCTAGACAGAGTGTAAAAGATTCAAGGAAAGCTGCAGGCAAAATTATCAGTTTGTCCTTAATGCTCTTCTCTCTTTTCTTGATTTAGACACCTTCCTGCTTCCCATTTCAGGCCCCCCAGTGTTTTGCTGTCCATACTCTGGTTCCAGGAAAGCAGAAGAGCTCATGGTATGGAAGTGCATTCTGATTCAGACAGCCCTGGATGTGAAATCCAAAATACCATTTACTAGACTTTGTAACATAAAGTAATCTGAGCTTCAGATTGCTCATCAATACCTATCTCACTACTTATCACAGAGTTTTTTTAAAGTCCAAGTGCCCTGATAGACAGAAAGGCATTTAGCACAGTGCTTGGCACAATAAAGGCACTGTAAAGAAGCTACTACTAGTTTTGCATTTTAAATCATGTCTGCCAGATGAAAACAATGCCCAGTATTAAAAATTGGATTGCTGGCTGGGCGCGGTGGCTCACGCCTATAATCCCAGCACTTTGGGAGGCTGAGGTGGGCGGATCACGAGGTCAGGAGATCGAGATCATCCTGGCTAACACAGTGAAACCCTGTCTCTACTAAAAAAAAAAAATACAAAAAGATTAGCCGGGTGTGGTGGCTGGCGCCTGTAGTCCCAGCTACTCGGGAGGCTGAGGCAGGAGAATGGCCTGAACCTGGGAGGCGGAGCTTGCAGTGAGCTGAGATCACACCACTGCACTCCGGGCTGGGTGACGGAGTGAGGCTCTGTCTCAAAACAAAACAACAACAACAACAAACTGGATTGCTTTTGGAGTTTCAGGAACCAGTCACAAGCTCTAGAGGGTATTCATTCAGGGGAGGAGAATGAAAGAGGGATTTAAACAGATGATGAAGGAAAGGTGTGCTAGAGAGCAAGATTTCCTGTGAGATTCCTGACACTCCTCTATTCTTCTCTCCTGATAGTATAAAAGGAAAACTAAGAAATCGTATTTCGCTGGGCATGGTGGCTTGCGCCTGTAATCCCAGCAATTTGGGAGGTCAAAGCAGGCAGATTGCTTGAGTCCAGGAGTTTGAGACCAGCCTGGGCAACATGGCAAAACCCTGTTTCTACAAAAAATAAAGAAACTAATCAGGCATGATGGTGTTTGCTTGTGGTTCCACCTACTTGGCAGGCTGAGGTGGGAGAATCACCTGAACCTGGGAAAGTCGAGACTGCTGTGAGATGTGATCCTGCCACTGCACTCCAGCCTGCCGACCGAATAAGACACCCTGTCTAAAAAAAAAAAAAAAAAAAAAATCATTTTTCAAGACTTCATTCAAGATAAAATCATTTCCAGTTATTCTATTATGATAACATTTTAAAAATCAGAATATGAATATGGAGTAAACCATAAATTTGGTTTTCATTTTTCTTTCAAGCCAAGAAGCAACTGATTTTCCAAAACTGGACAAACTGTAATATGCTTAAATATGGAAATGAAAATTGGGACAAAGGACAAATTCATTGATGATTTACAGTTGTTTGGAGCCCTTACAGTTTTTCCCACAAGCTAGACAAATCTAAATACAGTTACATGATACCAGCATAGTTCATACTGTCTTAGTGAATCACTGCCCCTCCAAAATGAAGACAAATATACAATTATTAGCTTCCCAGAAACTTAACAAAATGTTGGCAAATTCAATGAAATATTCACTTTGTGAGTCAGTCAGGGTGTTCTCTGATATTTCCAAGGCGTACAGAAGCAGCAGCAAGCATATTGTCTTTGGCCTTCAGCCCATGTGCCTGGGCACCATGCAGGTATCTGACAAATGAGAGAGGACACAGATGAGGAGTAGGCAAGATGTGTTCATGAGCTAACTGGGTGGTTGGCTGGGCACTGGAACACCCGTTAAGTCACCAGGTGTATTAGTCTCCTTAGGCTGCTATAAGAAAGTACCACAAACTTGGTGGCTTTAAAACAACAGGAATTATTGTCTTACAGCTTTGGATGCTAGAAGGTACAAAACCAGGGTATCAGTTTAGGTATAGGCACCCTCTGAAACCTATAGGATAATCCTTCCTCACTTCTTCCTAGCTTTGGGTGGCTTGCGGCTGCATAACTCCAATCTCTGCCTTTGTCATCACACAACATTCTCCCTGTGTATATTTTCACACGGCCGTCTTCTTATAAGGACTCCAGTCATATTGAAATAGGAACCAATCCTACTCAAGTATGGCCTTTTCTAAACTACAGGCATACCTCAAGGATACTGAGGGTTTGATTCCAGACCACTACAATAAAGTGAATATTGCAATAAAACAAGTCACACAATTTTTGGGGTTTCCTGTTGCATATAAAAGTTATGTTTGCACTATGCTGTAGTCTATTAAGTATGCAATAGCACTATGTCTAAGAAAACCAATGTACATACTTTAATTTAAAAATACTAATTGCTAAAAAGTGTTTATGATCGTCTGAGACTTCAGCAAGTGGTCTTTTTGCTGGTGGAGGATCTTGCCTCTGTGTTGATGGATGCTGACTGATTAGGGCAGGGGTTGCTGAAGATTGGAGTGACTGTGTTAATTTCTCAAAATAAGACAGCAATAAAGTTTGCTTCATCAATAACCTGCACACCAAGTTTGTCACTGTTCATGAAAGACTTCTCTGCAGCATGGGATGCTGTTTGATAGCATTTAGCCACAGTAGAACTTTCAAAATTGGAGTCAGTCCTCTCAAACCCTACCACTGCTTTATCAACTAAGTTTATGTAATATTCTAAATCCCTTGTTGTCATTTCAACAATGTTCACACCATCTTTACTAGGAGTAAATTCCATCTCAAGAAACTACTTTCTTTGCTCATCCATAAGAAGCAACTCCTCATCCATTAAAGTTTTATCATGAGATTGCAGCAATTCAGTCACATCTTCAGGCTCCACTTCCAATTCCAGTTATTTTGCTATTTCCATTACATCTGCAGTTAGTTATTTCGTCTACTGTAGTCTTTAATCTTTCAAAGTCATCTATGAGGGTTGGAACCAACTTCTTCCAAACTCCTGTTACTGTTGATATTTTGACCTTTTCTCATGAATCATGAATGTTCTAAATGGTGTCTAAAATGAATTCATTCCAGAGGTTTGCAATTTACTTTTTCCAGATCTATCAGAGGAATCACTATGGCAGCTATTGCCTTACAAAATGAAAATCTTAAATATTAAGACTCAAAAGTCAATATTACTCCTTGATCCATCAGCTGCAAAATGGATGTTGTTAGCAGGCATGAAAACAACATTAATCTAGTACATCTCCATCAGAGCTCTTGGGTGATGATGTGCATTCTCAATAAGCAGTAATATTTTGAAAGAAATCTTTTTTTTCCTGGGCAGTAGTTAAAATATTCAGTAAACTATGTTGTGTGAACATTGCACTATGATCTAAGTTTTATCATTCAAGTTATAGAACACAAGTAGAGTACACTTAGCATAATTCGTAAGGGCCCCAGGGTTTTCAGAATGGTAAATGAGTACTGGCTTCAACTTCAAGTCACCAGATTCATAATTCCCTAATGAGAGAGTCAGATTGCCCCTTGATGTTTTGAAGCCAGGTACTGACTTCTCTTCTCTAGCTATGAAAGTGCAAAATGGTATCTTCTTCCAATGGAAAGCTGTTTCCTTTACATTGAAAATCTGTTGTCTAGTGTAGCCACCTTCATCAATGATCTTAGCTAGATCTTCTGGATAACCCGCTGCAGCTTCTACATTAGCACTTGCTGCTGCACCTTGCACTTTTATGTTACAGAGACAGCCTCTTTCTTTAAATCTTATGAACCAACGTCTGCTAGTTTCCAAATTTTCTTCTGCAGCTTCTTCACCTTTCTCAGCCTTCACAGAATTGAAGAGAGTTAGGACCTTGCTCTGAATTAGGCTTTGGCTTAAAAGAAAGTTGTGGCTTGTTTAATCATCTATCCAGACACTAAAACTTTCTCCATATCATCAATAAGGCTTTTTCACTGTCTTATCTTTCATGGGTTCACGGGAGTAGAACCTTCAATTTCCTTCAATAATTTTTCTTTTGCATTCACAACTTGGTTCACTGTTTGGCAGAAGAGGCCTAGCTCTTGGCATCTCTTGGTTTTGTACATGCCTTCCTTACCACTTAGCTTAATCATTTCTAGCTTTTGATTGAAGGTGACAGACACGAGACTCTTCCTTTCACTTGAACACTTAGAAGCCACTGTAGTATTATTAATTGGCCTAGTTTTGATATTGTTGTGTCTCAGGGAATCAGGAGGCCCAAGGAGAGGGAGGGAGATGGGGAGCTGGTCATTGGAGCAATCAGAATACACAAGATTTATTGATTAAGTTTGCCGTGTTATATGGGCACGGTTTGTGGCACTCCAAAATAATTACAGTGGTAACATCAAAGGTCACTGATGACAGATCACCATAACAAATATAATAACAATGAAAAAATTTTAAAATATTGCAAGAATTACCGAAATGTGACACAGAGATATGAAATGAGCAGATGTAGTTGGAAAAAAAATGGTCGATATACTTGCTTTGTCACAGGGTTGCCACAAACTTTCAATTTGTAAAAAATGCCCTATCTGTGAAGTTCAATAAAGCACAGGTCAATAAAAAAAAAAGTATGTCTGCAATTATATCTGCAATGTCCCTATCTCCAAATAAGGCCACACTTTGAAGTACTGGGGATTAGAACATATATGTGTGTGTGTGTGTGTGTATATATATATATATGAGAGGGGACATGATCCCACCTACAATCCCACAATCCCACTGGGATTTGAAAAAATGGTTGAGAGACAATATTGTATAGTGGTTAAAACATGGACTCTCGCATGCTTATCAGCTTGGATGAACACAGGTGAATTCCAGTCCTAGGTTCGCTGCTTAGCTGTGTGACTTCAAGCAAGTTCCTTTAATCCAGGTGCCTCCGTTTTGTCTAACTATGCAATGGAGGTCACGGTAGTAACTAACTTACAAAGCTATGGTGAGGATGAAGTAAATATATAAAATGCTAAACAGTGCCTACCACATAGGAATATTATAAAAGTGGTTGCTATTTATTATTATTATTTTTCTTGTGTATTGCAACATAGCTACTCACAACTTATTCCTATCCAAATTTGAAGTTCTATTCTTCACAGAGGCAGCTATGCTACTCTTCTGTTTTGTCTTGTTTTTGGTCTTTATTGTATGGTTATTTTTCTTTTGAAATTAAATGACTCTCCTGTCTCTTCTGCTTAGGGCATGTAAACAGGTAAACTTTCTGAAGACGAATGTGGCCATGCATATCAAAAGCTATAAAAAAAAATGTTTACAGCATTGGATTCAGGCATTTTATTTCTATGAATTTATGCTAAATAGATAATCTGAGGACAAAATTTTGGTACTTGGGTTTTTTAAAACTAACAGTCATGATTATAATAAAAAGTTATAAAAAAGCTATTTTTGTAATAATTGACTTTTGAAAATCATGATAGATTAATGTGATTAAATATTATTCCATTTTTAATTTTTATTTGAGATCATCTTTAACAAGAAACTATATTCATCATATATTGTTGAATAAAATAGGGATGAAACACTGCCTAAAGCAGCAATGCTCGACAGACTTTCTGCAGTGATGACAATGTTTTATATCCATGATGCCTAAAACAGTAATCACTAGACATGTGGTAAACATATACATGGCTGAAGCACTAAAGAACTTTGTTTTAAACTTTATTTTGTCGAGGCGTGGTGCCTCATGCCTGTAATCCCAGCACTTTGGGAGGCCGAGGTGGGTGGATCACGAGGTCAGGAGATCAAGACCATCCCGGCCAACATGGTAAAATCCGTCTCTACTAAAAATACAAAAATTAGCTAGGTATGGTGGCGCGTGCCTGTAATCCCAACTACTCGGGAGGCTGAGGCAGAAGAATCATTTGAACCTGGGAGGCAGAGGTTGCAGTGATCCGAGATTGTGCCATTGCACTACAGCCTGGGTGACAGAGTGAAACTCCATCTCAAAAAACAAAAACAACAACAAAAAAGCCCCCCCACCAAAAAAAAAAAAAAAACCCACTTTATTTCATGTGTATTCATTTAAATTTAAATAGTCAGATGTGTCTCATGACTATACCATAATAAACAGTGAGGATCTGTGGTGTCTTTTGTTTGTTGATTCCTCTGCCCCTTTTCTCTTTACCTTCCTTTAAAGCCTCACCTTTCTCTGTGGCTCCCTCCAGACTCCACCCTGCCAGTGATGGTCACTATTCTCTATTTTTTTTACTAAGCATCACAGATAACCAACCTAATAAATGAATCTATTTCAAAGCATAATGATACTTAATGTGCTACTAAATTTATAAGTACTTGGAATTTAAACAAAATTTGACCTACTGCCAAAATAGTCTCAAGAAAATTTCATGCATGCAACTGAATATGGGGACGGTAAATTAAGTTATTTTTGATGATCCAAAAAAAGACCTTATTTTTATTTTATTTTATTTTATTTTTGAGACAGAGTCGCTCTGTTGCCCAGGCTGGAGTGCAATGGCACGATCTCAGTTCACTACAATCTCCGCCTCCTGGGTTCAAGCAATGCTCCTGCCTCAGCCTCCTGAGTAGCTGGGATTACAGACACGTGTCACCACACCTAGCTAATTTTTGTATTTTTAGTAGAGACAGGGTTTCACCATGTTGGTCAGGCCATTCTAGAATTCCTGACCTCGTGATCTGCCCGCCTCGGCCTCCCAAAGTGCTGGGATTACAGATGGGAGCCACTGTGCCCAGCCCTTACATTTTTAAACATCCAGTATTTCCCTAAGGACAAGTCATTCCATATATTTAGTGAGGACACTGAAGTGCTGAAATATGAAGAAAGAATGGAGCAACTGTAGCTTTGCTGAATTTGTTTATTAGCTCTAGTGGCCTTGTTGTGGATTCTGTAGGAGTTCTACATATAGGATCAAGTCATCTATGAACACAGATAGTTTTACTTCTTCCTTTCCCGTTTGAATCCTTTCATTTCTTTTTCTCATCTAATTGCTCTGGCTAGAACTTCCAGAACTACACTGGATAGCAGAGATAACACTAGGGTCCTGTTCTGTTCCTGATTTTATGGGGAAAGTTTTAAGATTTTTGCTATTGAGTATGATAATAACTGTGGGGTTTTAAAAAATAAATACCCTTTACCATGTTGAGGAAGTTCCTTTATATTCCTAGTTTTCTGAGAGTTTTTTTATTTTTATTTTTTTTAATAATAAAAGGGTGTTGCACTTTGACAACGTGAATTATTTCCAGGTCATTAACATTCTGCAAACAGCACCTAGCGTTGAGCTTTGCGCAGTCAATAATTTAATAAGTGTTTGCTGAGTTAGACTGATTGAAAACAGCAAACACCAAAAACCTGGAATCACATGTTAAGAGACATTCTTTGAATAAATTATCCTTAGACATGTATTTGGAAAGGTTGGCTTTCTTTTCAATCCAACACAAGCCATAGAATTCCCATAAGAGTAAAAAAAAAAAAAGAGATGACCTCTTACACTAAAAATATTTTAAACTATGAGAATGGTTAACTCTAACACCTAGTACCGTTAGCAAATATAATTAAGAACACTCTGAATTTAAACAGGCTCAGTCATATGAGGGGAAGCCTATCTCAGGCCTTCTACAGAGAGGAGCATTTGCAGTCTCCATAGACTATGCCAAATATAGAAGGTTCCTTGACAGTTTGATGTCAAATGTGAATATCTAAGGGTTTCCTCTAATTAGATCACATGACATATATTTTTAAAGTCTATCAACAGCCGAGTTGCATTTTGCAATGGGACTCTGTGGCTTCCACTAGAAGTCTATATTTTTCCTCCTGGGTGCATCTGTGGTCTCTCTTGCTAGGTATGATGGCCTCAGGTATGCTATTTTTCTTTCAGACATCCTAACTGGACCTTGCTGATGAAAAAAAAAATTCACAGGGAACATGCAGTACAAAATAATATTTGTCACTGATGTGGTAGAAATAGAAAATTACACAAACAATTTGGGAATTATAGGTTCATCACCGCTGGGGTAAAAAGTTATAGACCATTTCTCACCCTCAATTATCCATTGGTTCCCTGTTGTGCCTAAGCCAAATACTTGGTTTCTTTGCATGCTTCTCTAACTTCTACTCGCCAAGATCTAACACTCAAGAAGGCC
Source organism: Macaca fascicularis (assembly GCF_037993035.2). NCBI lineage: Eukaryota > Metazoa > Chordata > Mammalia > Primates > Cercopithecidae > Macaca > Macaca fascicularis. The sequence goes on along the minus strand of NC_088378.1, from coordinate 36,003,451 downwards.
AGCCAGGAATGACACTGGCCAGGTTCTTGGTGAATACCTTTGAGGGCAATAATATATGTTTACATGTAACTCATAATTAATCACTAAACTTCCTTTTGAAAAAAAAAAAACATGTTTGGGGGTATATTTTACTGTCTGAGGGGCAAGAAATAATAGGATGGGAAGAGAGAAGCAGCAAAGTAAGGGGGGATGATTGAAAACATTTGACTTGGCTCAAAATAAAAGTACATATTTCACACATATTTTTAAACCAACCCCAAAAGACAGCCTGACTTCGAACATGCTGAACAGGAAGCCATTTACTGTTGGAATGCTTGCTGAGGCCATCCAAAACACACACGTTTTTAATACCTCTGGGCTATCTAAAAAGGGTTAGGGTGAAAATATTTAATTTATACGTGCAATCCAGCTTCCTGTTTTATTTTTTTCCTCCTTGCCAACTCTGTTTTTCAAACTTTGTGAAAAATGATAGGAAACCCATTTCATTTTTCTCCCCGCCCTTTATTGACCCAGCTGTAAAGCCTGCCTCAATTTATAGGTCAGACCTGGCTGGAAGACCAAAGAAAGAGAGAAAGGTAAAGGTGGATGTTAAACTCTTCTGGTTACTGTGGCTAAAAAGGAATCTGGGTGGGGGAAAGATTGCCATGGTGTTGATATCAAGGGCAAGGGCTGTGGAAAAGGAGCTCGTCTTAGCTTTCAGAATGTGTGCATTTAGTAGTATGTGTTCAAAAAGGGTAAAAGGAAGGCTATAAAGAAGAGGGAGAAAAGAAACAATTTTCTGAGTATCAGATGAGTGACTGGAAACACCTGAATCCTATTCAATTTCAAAGTCTTGGTTATCAAAAGGAATTTTAAAATATTTGGGAGGAGAAAAAAGATTCAAATAATTAAGAATTATAATTCAAGCAAAAGATTTCCCAAAACTTCATTTAACTATATTGGAGTGCTTTACACTTGGTTTAACATTCAAAGTATGTTCTTTTAGAATAAAATGAATTCCAGATGCATGTACTTTACATAGAATACCTGTTACATACGATACCCTTACTATTATATTTTGATTCCTTGAGAATGCTGAGTCAATGTTCAAAAAAACATTTGAAAGAAAATCTGAAACCAAATGGAAATCCAGCAAGTCTGAAGTTCAGATTTCAAAATTCTTGAACCCAGTCTAATATTCCCAGAAAGCTGACCACACTCTATGGAAATCCATCATAGGAAAGGTTTTCTAATTGAGCGGTTTCTTTCCAATACTTCAAGAGATGGGGGGAAACCTGTAAACACTTGAACTCAAGTAAGTATTTCCACATTGCCTCTTGATGCTGTGGGGTTTTTTTCTTTTTAAAAAAACTTTTTTACGTTTAGGAGGCACGCATGCAGTTTCGTTACATAGATATATTGCATACTGGTGATGTCTGGGCTCTCAGTGTAGCTGTCACTGAATAGTGAACACTGTACCCAATAGGTAATTTTTCAACCCTCATCCTGCTCCCACCTTCCCACCTTTTAGAGTCTCCAATGTCTATTATTCTACTGTATATGTCCATGTTTAGCTCCCACTTACAAGTGAGAATATGTGGTGTTTGAATTTCTGTTTCTGCATTATTTCACTTGGGATAAAGGCCTCCAGTTTCATCCATGTTTCTGTGAAAGACATTATTTCATTCTTTATTGTGGCTGAGTAGTATTCCATGGTGTGTGTGTGTGTGTGTGTGTATCACTTTTGCATATTCACATACACATATATGTATATATACACACACATATATACGTATATATAAAAATCACTTTTATATGTATACACACATATGTATATATGTGCATATATACACATATATGTATATATAAAAGTCACTTTTATATTGTCATGGAAATATTCAACTGTATAGTAACACAATACCTTATGTCTTTATTACGGCAGCTTTCAAGGCTTATAATCAATAAAAGTGATAGAATCAATTTGTACTTTTGAATTCGGAAAACGGTCTGACTTTCTATTAGCCTACAAATACTGTATGGCCACAGATGCACACTGTAGTTGATGGCTGTGCAGTTCCACTTGAGACCACATTACTGATTCTTACCCTTGTAATATATTTTCACCATGGCTTCTTTTAAGGAAGGTGACACAAATGTAAATATAAATTTCTGATATATTTTCAAGGTAAACTAACATGGATTATCAGTCTTGCTGCACAGTCTCAGCTCTGTGCCAGCCATCTATTATAATAATAAGACTGCTGCTATGAAACACCCTGGAACAATTTTTACAATAAAATTATATGTTTTGGAATTATGGCCCATTGCAGTATTGTATCCAATCACCTGTGAATTATGCCAGCCAGTGGTACGCTGCTAAACCAGGTCTCTGGGTGAGACTGATTGTAGTCTTTGCTGATTTCTACGGTATAAATGCTCCCATTATGGTCAATTTCAAGGTACCAATTTGATGATGCCACTGAACACAGGTACACACTGGACCTAGCACACCATTTAAACCAATCCATCCGAGACCCAACAGCATGTATCAGAAGGGGATACCCTCCCTTTCAGGTATACTCGCATTCTAGACAACTCATGTTCTTTCTATGTCTGGTGATCGATTAGAGAGTTTGCTCAACCTTTCTTACCTGTTCTACTCCTATTTCTCCCACCCTGGATCTCCTCTGTCCTTGGCTCTGTCATCCAGTGATGCTCTGGTGGACCCCAGAGATGGGAGACTAGGGTCCTGCTTTCTTTCTTCACTTCCATTATACTCTTGCCCTCTGGTGTTAAAATCTAACTCAATTCCCCTTATTCTTAAACCACCTTCTCCAGTTAATGACTTGAACTGCAGTTGACTTAGGCTTTGGCTATTGCAAAAGGTCCCCAAACCCTTTCCCCTGCCATTCCCCTCAGACAAGCTCCTCCAAACCCAGAGATTGGTGCTTGCTTGTGTTAGACTGGCATTTTTGCTAAGCTTCCTGAATTTGGTTTTTTGTAGGTTTCAATCTCATAGTTGAGGCAGAAGGATCTACAGCTTGTCCTGTCTCCATTCCTTCCTTCTGCTAAGCCCAGTCCCTTCAGGCTCCCCTCTATTGCTCATGGCAGTGTAACCTTTTGGAAGCCACTCCTGATCAGCACTGAGTAGGACTGAATTTTTTTTTTTCTGTGTAACGTATTCACTCCTGATATTTTCAAATATAAAGGTTACTTTAAGGTCAAGAAATTACTCAAACTCTTCCACGTGTAACTATTATTTTAATACGATTTTTATTGTGTAACAAAAATTATCATGATTAGAAGAATTTTATAACTAATTTATATTTTTGGTTCATGACAGGCCCCTCGTACATTTGAAAAGTAGTCCATTTATGACTAAATTAAATAATGCATCTGTTGCCTAGCATGGTACCAGTGCGTAACAGTACAGAATATGTCAGTTCTTGTTATTATTGCTGATGTTGTTCTTACTCCAAACATAGGACCTCATACCCAGACCGCTAAATGATCATGTCTCTATTCTTGTCACTCCATAACCCGCACAGCAGCAGGAGTGATCACTCTAAAACCTGAATCGGATCAAATCATAAAACACAAGTTTATGCCTTTGTTTAAGCCGTACAATGTTTTCCTTTAAATATGAATAAAATGCCAACACTTTGCCTAAGTTTACAAAGGCCTGCATAATCTGGCCCTTACCTTTCTAGCTTTCTTTCTGATCCTCACATCAAGCATCCAGCTTCCATAGGACCAATGCCCTTAGTCTCTTCCACTTGGCATCCTCTCCCCCCCAGATCTGCTCTTGGAAGTCTCCTCTTTAGTCATCAAATATCAGTTGAAATGACATCACTTCAGAGAGGCCTTTCCTGACCACACAATTTAAACAGCCATCCACTTGCTTTCTATTACTTTATTTTAATCCTCTGCACAGCAATTTTAACCTTATCTGCTATTTGCTTTGCTTATTTATTCATTTATTGTATACCTACCCAACCAAAACATAAGCAGAGATCCTATCTTATTCACCACCGTATTCTTGTAGCATGGGATTTGTAAAACATGTACTTTATTCAGCCTATAAAAAATATAAATGATATGGATTTATTGTGGCAGATTCTTTGCAATAAATTCTTGAACTGCATCATCTTTGACCCACTATATTAAATGACACATCTTCTGAAATCTAACAAATCACAGTCCTCACTCAACTATTTGAAACTGAAGGCAATGATATCGTATCTATGTTCCACACTTTGCCAGTTAGTTCCTATGGCAAGGCTGATGAATTACTATTTCCCACAGTGAACAGCCATTTGATCTACCTTTACCTAGACCCCAATCTTGAAATAAGCAGGAATCACTGGATAAGTGCCTTGTTTTATAAATGAAAAGCTATATACTATTAAACCTTATTCTCTGAAACCTGGAATTTTAGCATTTTAAGTACTTGTGTCACAGCAAATAGCTGGATTAATTTCTAGTTACTGCAGTAAAAGAAACAGGTTACAATGGAGACTGAAAGCTGCTTTATATAAACAAAGCCTTCTGAGTAGTGGTGGAGAGTCTTCTAGGGGACACTCAACCTGGTAGCATTGAGGCTGAAGTCATGGAAGTTCCTGGGCAGACCATATGAAAAGCCTAGTCGTTTTATACAAGTATTTTTGAGGAAACTACTTTCACAAAGGAAGCAAGTTCCTCTCCAGCATTATGTTCGTATACAGTTGACCCTTGAACAACACAGATTGGAACTGCATGGGCCCAATTATACATGGATTTTCTTCAATAAATACATTAGAAAAATTCTGGAAGATTTGTGGCAATTTGTGAAAGCTTGCAGACGCGGATGAACTACATAGCCTACAAATATCAGAAAAATTAAGAAAAAGTTAAATATGCCATGAACGCATAAAAAATATGTAGCTACTGTTTTATCATTTGCTACCATAAAATACACAAAAATGTATTATAAAACGTTAAAGCTTATCAAAACGTATGCACAAAAACAGACCATATAAGGTGTCATTTGCAATTGAGGGAAATGTAAACAAATGCAATATTAAATCATTATTGCATAAAATTAACTGTGAACCATACTGTACTACTGTAATAATTTCATAGCCAGCTTCCATTGCTACTGCAATGAGCTCAAATGTCACATTATACTGTTAAAGCAACGTGTGACGTTAATCATCTCCGCACGAGCCGTTTGTCTCTCTAGTAAATTGTGAATTGCGGTACAGGCAGATCGCTCACAGTTTTCGCCTATTTGTCATCATGCTTAGTTCAACACCATAAACCTTGACTAACGCCATGGGACCCACACGAAGAGATGCTGGAAGTGCTGCCCAGAAGCAGAGAAAAGTCATGACATCAAAAGAAAAGGTGAAATTGCTTGATATGAATTTAGATTGAGGTCTGCAGCTGCGGTTACTGCCATTTCAGACAGAGGATTCGTTCTGTAAACAGATAGTGTAACCTTAAGGAATCAATAAATACGGTACAGTGCAATTATTGCACTGCTATAAAGAAACATCTAAGATTGTGTAATTTATAAAGAAAAGAGGTTTAATTGGCTCACAGTTCTGCAGGCTGTTCAGGAATCGTGGCATAGCATCTGCTCGGCTTCTTGGGAGAACTCAGGGAGTTTTTACTCATAGCGCAAGGCAAAGGGGGAGCAAACATCTCACATGGTGAGAACAGGAGTAAGAGAGAGCACAGGGGCTGCAGGGGAACATTTTCCAATGACCAGATTTCATGTGAACTCAGAGCAACAGCTCTCTTATCACCAAGGGGATGGCCCAAGCCATTCATGAGGGATCCGTTCCCTGATTTAAACACCTCCCACCAGGCCGCACCTCCAGCGTTGGGGATTACAATTCAACATGAGGTTTGGGCAGGGACAAATATCCAAACTATATCAGCTGTATACGTATTTCCTCCTCATGATTTTCTTAATAACATTTTCTATTCTCTACCCTACTTTATTGTTAGGATACAGTATGAAATGCATATAATATACAAAACGTGCATTAATCAACTGTTTACCAATAAGACTTCTGGTCAACAGTAGGCTATTAGTACTTATGGTTTTGAGGCTCAAAAGTTATACATGGATTTTTGACTGTGAGGGGGTGAATGCCCCTAACCCCCACATTTTTCAAGAGTCAACTGCCATTAGCAGATAAAATAATTTTTTTTTGTTTGTTTTAAGATGGAGTCTTGTTCTGTCACCAGGCTGGATCACGGTGGTGTCATCTCCGCTCACTGCAACCTCTGACTCCCTGGTTCAAGCGATTCTCCTGCCTCAGCCTCCTGAGTAGCTGGGATTACAGGCACATGCCACCATGCCCAGCTAATTTTTGTATTTTTAACAGAGACGGAATTTCACCATGTTGTCCATGATGGTCTCAATCTCCTGACCTCATGATCCGCCCGCTTCGGCCTCCCAAGGTGCTGGGATTACAGGCGTGAGCCACCACACCCGGTCTGAGAAAGGAAATTTTAACAACTAATAGCATCAGTTCATAAATAAATACTAATTATTCAACTGAAGTTTGACTGTTGCAGACATACAGACCAAGAATTTAACCACAGTGACTGCCAAACAGTGACAATCGTGACTGACACTTTGGCAATAATGACTAATCCAGTACGGACTGGCAAAGAGTAGAGAAACATGATGGAAGCCAGAGTGAAAGAGAGAAGAGGTCCAGACAAAATGAGAGTATGGATGCTTGAGCAGTGTCTGAGTAGTGTCACCAAAATGTGAAACCAACTGTAGCTTTATTCATATGTTTATAATTGCTATATATGTGAAATAACTAATATGGTGTGATAAATATTTATAGAACTCAATATAAGCCATTCCATACATGTGTTTGAATCTTAACTAGTTATTTCATTCTTAAAGGCTAATTATTGAGAGAATAACTTGTCAATTGGAAACATTCTACCTTTCTAGTCATTTATTCGGTGAGACAAAATAGTTTACAATCCTTACCGCAGACTTCCTTATAAGGTGTTCCTCAAATAAAGAAAAGGAAAGAGTGGTTTCTTATGCTCATATGGGTTTTGGAAACACCATATGAAATAATGTTAACATGGTGGTAATAAGATGCTTCCATATCTAATGTGCAAACTGTACCTCCCAGGGTAATGGATGCCACTTCCAGATGGCCATGGACTCATTTCTTCACGAAATACCTAGTAACACCTGAGAAACATTATATGGGAAATATATGCCTAAAAGCCTCATACTTGTCCCTCCATTAGGAATAAAAGAATGACAATAAGATTCTTAGTCTTCCACCTATGGGAGACTACAATCCATGACAAAACAAGCTAGGATATAACAGAAAGCTTTTCCAGAAATTCCTCAGACTTCTTTCAACTATAACCTATTACCATGTTAAAAGTGCCAACTTGGCCTCTCAGCTTGTTCTATGGAATTCAGATTCAGCTTGGGCCTCTAAACCAATTGAAAATCTTGTTGTGTACAATTTGCTTTTCTTTGAGGTCTAAAACTGTTAGAGACAGAAGAAATACACACACGCACATATATATATAAACCACCTCTTCCTATACAAAAATTGATCACACTTCTACATGTTATCTAACTTTATCTTCACAATAGCCCTTTGAGGTACTAAAGATGCAAATCCTTAGGCAATTGGGAAGCTTTCAAAATAAAGTTAAATTATGATATATATATATATATATACCCCAAAGTATTAAAGCTATTCATATACCACGGAGTTTCAGAAACTAAAAGCTGACCACGAGGAATAAAAAGCAATGCACAAGTAAATGAATGCAGGAATTATGGTCAAGGCAGATGGCTATTTGGGGTCTGGGCTAAAAGATCTGCAATAAAGCTTTGCTATTACGATCTTCTCATCCTACCGGGGGGTATCTTTTTATACATCCTGAATGCAAATTATTTATTTTTTCCAGAAGGTCTTTTTGTCCTTGTCCTTGTCAAACCCCACTTCACTTAAAAATTACCCTCCAGCCCCTGGATCACTGGACAAGAGTTTTTAAATCTGTTAACCATGTAATCACAGGAGTTGGTCTGTGGGGATCCAGACATGATGGTACCACCAAGGAAGGCTACAAGTGTCAGTAACAAAGTTAGCCAGTGATGGCCTGCAGTCTGCCCAGAAGCAAAACAGAAATCACAGTGCTAATTTTAACTTCATCTGATTGGGAATACAGAAAGTGGCTTCAAGTTTCTCTCCTTCCCACCTGAAAAGAAAGAACTGGCTGGGCACATCAATGAGGAAGCAATGGCACGGGTAGATGATTCCAGTCTTACTGTACACTCAGATCTAATTCAGCCACTTTCTCCCCATAAATTTCAATGGTTTTTCTATTCCATGAGCAATAAAGTCCAACCCACCTGCTGTGTCCTGAAAGACCCTCCACAATTGCCTTTCACTTATTTCTAAATTGATCTCCCTACCCTAGGTGCACTCCCTCCACTTTTATTGGAAGAACATAATAACAGTAATTCTGAACATGAATTGAGCTCCTACTGTATGCTAGGCAGCGTACTAAATACTTAACATCTATTACCTCATCCGAATCTCAAAACAATCCTGTATTGTTCCTCTTATTATTGTTCTTATTACAAATAAAAAATACACAGAAGGAGAAAATTTTACATTTCTTCATCCTCCAGTCTACGAGAACTTTGGCTGTTTTGTGTTCTGTTTCATTTTAGATTACACTCATTGAATTGTTATTTCCTTCTTTTGCTTGTTGTTTGTAGTTGTTTTGGGCTATCATCACAACCTGTTTGGTATGATAGTTACTTGCTCAGTAGACCCTTGAGTGTAGAGAGGGGTATCTCTTAAACTGACATCGAGGCATCTTTGGGGTCCCTAAGTCTCTTTCAGGGGCGCTGTGAGGTCAAAACTATTTTCATAATTCCACTAAGGGTTTATTTGCCTCTATGATGTGCAATACCACACAAAAACTTATTGCAGAAGCATATAGAATATTACTGTCTCTCAAACTAGGCATTAAAATATTTTCAGAATATAAAACTATCCCACTTTCTCACTTATTTTTTGGTTTTGGAAATATAGTTATTTTTATAAAAGGTTATATATTATATTTGCATTGTAATGAGTTTATTTATTTATTTATTTATTTTTTGAGACGGAGTTTCACTCTTGTTGCCTAGGCTGGAGTGCAGTGTCGCAATCTCAGCTCACCGCAACCTCCACCTCCCGGGTTCAAGTGATTCAACTTCCTCGGCCTTCCAAGTAGCGGGGATTACAGGCATGTGCCACCACGCCCGGCTAATTTTGTATTTTTAGTAGAGATGGAGTTTCTCCATGTTGGCCAGGCTGGTTTCGAACTCCCAACCTCAGGTGATCCACCCATTTCAGCATCCCAAAGTGTTGGGATTACAGGCCTGAGCCACCGTGCATGGCCGAGTTTATTCTTAAATTGATTAACATAAACATTAAAATTTTGTTCAGATTCAGTCTTTAATATGGTAAATGTAGATATGCATAACTCACATAAACGAAAGCTCACAGATCCCAAGTTTCACAAATATTTTCCTCCAAAATATCATTTTCATTGACAGTCACAGACTGTCTTTCCCTAAAGTAACCTAAAGGAGTATTTTTCACCCAAAGTTTTCAATAAGATGTATAGTATATACAACTCTTCAACAAAGTGGCTCCCCCATACATCAATCTGCCATTGAAATAGGCGCTTCAGTAAAATTACAGATTAGTACACATCATGATCCTCCAATCAAAGGAATGTGTATGTTCTTGATTCTCCTATTAATACAGAAAACAGAACCATCATTATTCTTTTTTGTGTCCCCATATGGTATTCAGTTCTGAACCTAATATGGTACTGAACCATATGGTACCTAGTTCTGAACTTAATAGGTGATGAATGAATGTTTATTAAAAGTGTTTTGTCTAAAAGGGCAAATTATCTTGAATTATTATAAACCATTTTTTAAATGTTTATTTTCTCATAAATAATTGACATGTTAATTACAAAGTTTCCATTTCACATTATTCAAGTAGTTCTGCTATTTGTTACAGTTATCATATGAGTTTAACTCAATGCCATCTGATTTAAAACATATTATAATTCAGACTTCATGATAATGGCCTAATGATCTTGTCACAAACAATAATAATATTTCAATATAACTACACAGTTATATAAACTATAGTTAAATAATAACTAAAAATTACTACAGAGATGTTATTATATTATGCCCTGCAATGTCCTTAAAAGGGCAAAATTATTGTTTTGGATTAGATGAGTAAAGACTAGGCAAGCTATACTTGAAAAGCAGTGGAGACAAAAATTCAAATGAAGATGTTTATCTGGGCCTTCTGAGTTGTCTAAATTGGTCTGGAAGGGTCCCAAAGTATTTTCTTGTGGGCTGGCCAGAATCCCCATGGGAGGAGCCCACTAATATGAGTTGGTGCTTCTCAGTCTGACCCTAAACAGTGATGAAATGGAATTCTAGAAAGTAGGGATGGGAAATCCTAATAGTACAAGTGTACCGAACTTGACCCATTTCAAATGTGGCTATTTTCACCAATAAACTTGAACATCTTCACTTATTATCTAGAAACATCAAAAAATGTATTTTCCTACAGGAAATGTTGCATAAACCAATTAAAGGAGTACACTGAGGACTCACAGCCAAACCAAGATCTTACCAAGCAACCCCATTTGTTTGACTGCTGTTATTTACCATATGTCAAAAGGTGAGATTTTTATTTTTAAGAATCTAAATTTAGATGCAATTGGCTGGTTCTCCTTGTGATGTGAATTTGCCTTTGCAGCCTTTCCTCAGCTCATTTCTCTCATTAATTCTACAGGCATATATTGGAAAACCAGCTGCACGCCAGGAATTATGGATTCAGAAGTGAACAGGACAGACAGGGTCCCTCACCTCCCAGAGTTTACATATTATAGGGGAGAGTCTGAGCCCACACAAATATACAAATTCAAACTGTAATAGGTGTTAGCAAAGAAAATATCAGCTGTTTTAGTAGAGTGTAACAGACTTTAATTATAATGGAATAGAAATAATATGTGTATTAATATTAATCCACTACTGTTTTTATTCCATTAATCACTAGATAAATGTCACAAAATATATAGCATATATAACTTTAATACGTATACCACTATTAGATGTGGTCATCCATTTTCATGATCTGTCTTATAAAACTGCATACACACACACACACACACAAACACATATATACATATATATAATTTCTTTTTTGTAGCAGGTATTTACATTACTGCATAAAGATATGGACATAATGTGTAGGTTTTGATGTTGGTGATGCTACATCAATAATAATTATTATCAGTCTATCCTTCTCCCTCCTGCTTGACTTTTTACCTCAAGCACAGATTTCATTACGTTTCACTATTCAAAAAACTTGAGTCGTGAATTTTCTTTTTTTATTATTGTAATGAAGAAGAATAGTATGGCATCATTCCTGAAACATACTTTCAAACCATATCCATTATCAAATCAAATGTTCACCTATTCCACAGGACTTTTCTTAGTATGAAGACCCTTGACTTTCAGAGTTTAGAGAGCTTTATTATGGCCTTTCAATGCCAAAAAGTAAGGTTTTATGAAAACTGGTATTAATGATGATTCCACAATACTTAGAATAAAGCCCATGAATACATTGAACTTTTTTCAAATTAGATGCATGATTCACTTTCTGACCAAAAGGACTAGACTTGACACATTTGTTGTTACTCTGAAGTTGGCTTTGGGAAACAAGCCTTATTATTATATAAAAAATTAATTATCTATTTTGATAATTGACTCATGATCTCATATGAAAAAATGATAGCAGTCAACAACAAAAGAAATGATACAACTCAAAAATGAGCAAAGGACTCAAATAGACATTTCTCTGAAGATACACATACAGCAATTAAGCATATGAAAGGATGCTTAACACCAAAAAATATTAGGAAAATGCAAATCAAAACCAGAATGAGATACCACTTTATACCCATTAGGATAGCTATTATATAAAAGAAACAGAAAGCAAGAGTTGGGGTGGATGTGGAGAAATTAAAGCCCGGGTACATTGCAGGTGGGAATGTAAAATGGTGCAGCCTCTGTGGAAAACAATATGGTGGGTCTGAAAAAAATCAACATAGAATTACCATTTGAGGTCAGACACAGTGGCTTGCACCTGTAATCCCAGCACTTTGGGAGACTGAGGCAGGTGGATCACGAGGTCAAGAGATTGAGACTATCCTGGCCAACATGGTGAAGCCCCGCCTCTACTAAAAATACAAAAAATTAGCTGGGTGTGGTGGCGTGCACCTGTAGTCCCAGCTACCCGGGAGGCTGAGGCAGGAGGACCGCTTGAACCCCAGAGGTGGAGGTTGCAGTGAGCTGAGATTTCGCCACTGAACTCCAGCCTGGCGATAGAGCAAGAAAGACTCCTTTTCAAAAAAAAAAAAAAAAGAATTACCATTTGATACAGCAATTCAATATCTGGGTATATATACAAAAGAACAGCAAGCAGGAACTCAAGCAGATATTTGTGCACCAATGTTCATAGCAGCATTATTCACAGTAGCTAAAAGGTGGAAACAACCCAAATGCCCATCAGTGGATAAGTGAATAAACAAAATGTGATCTATACATACAATAAAATATTATTCAGCCTTCGAGGAGAATGACATTCTAATACATGTTACAATATGAATGAACCTTAAAGACATGTGACCTGAAATATATGAAAGTGAAATGTTTTGTATAATCCTACTTCACGTATGGGCTTCTGTAAAACTAGAGAGAGTATTCCTTTATGATGGTATTTTTTTTTTATTATTTTTAAATGAGACTTGTGTCTTATTCAAATAAGTGAAATAAGCCAGACACAAAAGGATAAATATTGTTATGCTTTCAGTTATTTGAGGTACCCAGAATAGTCAAATACACAGAGGCAGAAAGTAGAACAGTGGTTATTAGGAACAGAGGGGAGGGGGAATTGGGGAGTCATTGTTCAGTAGGTACCGAATTTCAGTTTGAGATGATGAAAAAGTTCTAGACATAGTGGTGACGGTTACACATCAATGTGAATGTACCTAATGCTAATGAAATTTTGGAAATGCAAATCAAAACCACAATTAAATATGATTTTACATCCATTAGGATGGCTATTATCAAAAAAACAAAAACAGAAAACAAGTGTTAGTATGGATGTGGAGAGATTGGGGGTTTGTATGTCAATGTGAGTGTACTTAATGCCACTGAACAGTACACTTAAAATAGTTACAATGGTAAATGTTATGACATTATGTATATTTTACTACAATTAAAAAATTTAAATGATAGCAAAATTGATGAAGAACAAGGGGATAAAAGCAAATATGTTAGCTATTTAGAAGCAACCTCTCTGTTTTCATTCCATTGTCCATCATCAGGCATTAGACACAGCCTCTCTGTGTATGTTATTGATTAGCACAACAGACTCCCTAATAGGTTTTTGTAAGGGCTTGTCTACAATAAATTACTTTAATTGTCAAGAAATTGGAGAGTTTTTAAATGTTTAACCAAAGATTACATAGGTCCTTAGACATTAGAACCTACTTTACAGAACAGAAAAAGGACTTCAGAAATCTAGTTACTCAAATCTTTCTTGCATTTGGAAGTCTCACTCCTTTTGGACAGCCAGATTTTACTGTAGTCTTTTTCATAACTCATCTTGTGTGCAACAAACCATACCTGCTTATCTTAAGTTCTTCCTCCTGGGATGAAATACCAGCAAAACTGTAGACTTTTGAAATAGGCTCAACATTAAATACAATGTGGTTTTTTTCTACATGTTAAAGTACTGGCTTCACAGTAGATATGACGTTACCGAGGAGAAAATATTTTCCATTTGGATAAGCTCTCAAATCGGATGAAAGGGAAATAGTTTGGGATTTCCCAAAAACTAAAGAAAGAGGTCAATTTCTTAAGGAATTTGCAAAACAATTTTGCTAATCAACACAAATTAACCTGTTTTTATTATGAAAGTGTCTACTTACATCTATTTAAAGTAATAATTCAAAATAACGGCAATAAATGCCACCTTAATACTAGTAATTGATTGTTATTAATAATACAGTGGGCATGAGTCTCATTTAAAAACCTAAAAACTAATAATAGAAAAGGAATACTGTCTCTACTTTTAGAGAAGACCATAAGAGGAATAGGACTGTATAAAGCATTTCACTTTTTTTTTTTTTTTTTTTTTTTTTGAGACAGAGTCTCACTCTGTCACCCAGGCTGGAGTGCAGTGTTGCACTCTCAGCTCACTGCAACCTCCATCTCCTGAATTCAAGCGATTCTCTTGCCTCAGTCTCCTGGGTAGCTGGAATTACAAGCGTGAGCCCTACTAATTATCGTATTTTTAGTAGAGACGGGGTTTCACCATGCTGGCCAGGCTGGTCTTGAACTCCTGACCTCAAGTGATCTGCTCACCCCAGCCCCCCAAAGTGCTGGGATTATAGGCCTGAGCCACCGCACCTGGCCGCATTTCACTTTTATATTTTTCAGGTCACACAGACCTCTCAAGGAGGTCTTAAACCTGTAGGAATAAATAATAAAGAACCTCTCGGTCAAAATTTAATAGTTCTTGCACCTTAATTTCAAGTGTAAGAGAAAAGCATTGAAGCCAAAAGCATTATACACCAACGCCTTCAGAATGAAAATGCAGAAAAAAAGGAATGTCTGACTATGTGAGTGTCAAAGTGGAGAGAGAAGTCCATAGAATTATTGTCAAGGGAAAATATACACATCTTCGTTTGGCAGTCCACACTGAGAATGGGACACCTGAGAATCCAATGGGAATATCTATTCTTTGCATGTGAAATCTCAAACACAATCCATTTCTTACAAATACCTATTGCTTAATGTCAGTGTACTTATTCTGGTGCCTGATCCTCAGTAATGCAGAGATCAAAGGAAAAATATTAAAATTTATTTTATCACATTCCACCCAATATGATATGACTTCATTAATGATAGCTTCTCTAAAGCCAAAGAAAAATTTTTCCTATATATAGAATGGGACCTAGGACTTCTTTTCCCAGATTTTTACATTCTTTTTTATTTGGGCCAATGAATATAATATAAACTAATTGAGCAAAATTACAGAAAGGTACTAGCAGTTTTTATTATCGATGGTATTGAAACAGGACTACATTGTTACTCTATACCCAGGTCGCCAGCCATCTCATATTGGAAAGGACCCATTCTCAGTAATTAAGATAAAAATGAGTTTTGATTTCAAGCATTCCCCATGTGTTTATGCAGTCTTAGATTTTGATACAACTTTGGGGAAAAATCTATGAGATTTGTTCTAAATCAACTCACATTCAAAAGATAAGTTTTTTTTAAAGACTGTATTTTATCCTGATACTCATGATTAGCACATAGCACAGTTATAGACAGAAATGGGGAGGACATAGTTTGATTTTAATGCCTCATAACTATGTCCCTGTAGTCTCCTTTACCTTAAGCCTTAGTTGAAATTAATTTCTTTTCAAAAATAATTCCTACTTTTATTTTAGATTCATGGGTACATGTACAGGTTTGTTACATAGATGTATTGTATGAAGCTGAGGTGTGCAGTGCAAATGATTCCATCTCCTAGGTCGTGGGCATAATGCCCAACAACCCAATACTTAGCCAACCCTTGCCTCCCTCTCTCCTCCTGCTAGTAGTCTCCAGTGTCTATTGTTGCCATCTTTATGTCCACGAGTGCCCAATGTTTAGCTCCCAGTTATAAGTGAGAACAGGTGGTATTTGGTCTTCTGTTCCTGCATTAATTCACTTAGGATAACAACCTCCAGCTTCATCCATGTTGCCGCAAAGACAGGATTTCATCCTTTTTATGGATGCACAGTATTCCATGGTGTATATATCCCACATTTTATCTATCCAGTCCACCACTGATGGGCACTTACATTGGTTCCCTGTCTTCGCTACTGCTGAAATGAAGATACAAGTGCATGTGTCTTTTTGGTAGAACTATTTATTCTCTTTTGGATATATACCCACTAATGGGATTGCTAGGTTGACTGGTAGTTCTGTTATAAGTTCTTTAAGAAATCTCCAAACTGCTTTCCACAGTGACTGAACTAATTTACATTCCCATCAACAGTGTATCAGTGTTCCCTTTTCTCCACTGCCTCACCAGCATCGGTTGTTTTTTGACTTAGTCAAAATGAATTCTAAAACTGAACTTCCAGGCAATTATATTCTGAATGAAAGGGAATCTTCCCGTACCCTTCAGTCAACTAAGGAACATATTGCTATCTATTCAGATTTCTGGATTGCAGATATTAGGGATATTTTTCATGATATGTATTTGGACCAGAGAGAAAAATCAGAGATACTAATTTATTTATTTAGACCATAGAGCAACCCCAGTACAGACCTTCATTTTCCTCTTGAATGTATGAATCTTGACTTAAGTCCCAGTTCTAAACACAACACTAAAATAAAAGGGCTGCCTAAGTCCAATGACCTCTTAGCATCAACATATTAGAACAAACTAACTTGTTTTATCTGTTAAGTTTTTCACTACATGCATGAGGGTGGTTGAAGCAGAATTCACACTAATTGTCTCTGGAATCAATATAGTATGATCATTTGCATGTAGTCAATCAGAGCAAGATGTGAACCAAAAACCCCTAAGGGAAGCAATCGCAAAAAAGGGGTTTTCCTAGCAGGGATGTCCGAGGGAGAGAATGCGGTCATGGGTTCTTAGTTTCTGTCTCTGGTTGGGCCAGTAAAGCCCCTTCCTCATCTCTCTTTTCCACTTATCACTAAAGACAGAAACTAAAATCCATGGCTTCGGGCTGCTAAAAGTCTAAAATAAAACAAAACAGAACAGCAACAACAACAAAATAAGGTGGTTTGGACAAGCTTGCTACAGGGCGTGAAAACTCTTGAGCTTTCATGGTTACTGACTCTGCTACTCGCGCTACAGGGAACATAATGTGCAGCCATGCTCCCGCAGTTCGAAGATCAAGCTCCTGGCACAAGGTTCTGCATCTCACCTTGAAGGAAGCCTTTTTACAGGATTCAGCCCCCATGATGGCGTAGGCAGGAGAGAGACCAAGAGCATCCACATCTACACAGCAAGGCAACTAATGGACTCTTGCATGTTCTTATCTGCATTTCCTTGCCTTTAACCACTACCTAAACGGGAGGTTTTGTTCAGATAAAGTAAATAAGTTTATGTTGGATAATTCTTTTTATATTGAATAATCCCATAATGACTATAAGTAATCTGAAAAGGCACTCTCTGTTCAGTTTTTACTTATTAAGTGAAAACCAGTGGAATAAATGTAGTATGGCTCATGGTAAATTTTGAGGCTTCTGTAGCTTTGGAAATACCCAGGGCACTTCAATCTGACTTTCCTAATATCACAGGCATAGCAGAACACATGCTAAAATCCAGGCTGTTTACTTTCCAGCTCAGCTCTTTTTCTATTCCATAACATGCATCCCATAAAAATATTTCCTCATGACTAAACCAAATTACATAAATTACAAACTCATAATTTTTATTGGAATTCAGTGGGTGAAAATATTTCCTAGAAGACAAACATTGAGACTTTTCCATGATTCTTTTACATTGGCATCTTAATTTTATTTAAAATATCATGGGAGAAATATAAAAATTAAGTAATATTTTAAATTATTTTCTTGACAGATCCAACCAAAACTTCAGTGGTGACAAGTACTGAGCTGAAATGGTGAAGAGTATTACATGGGCTTTTACATAAAATCACACATCCTTAATACTAAGTTATATTTTAATGTCTTGAAATCAGAGTGTGTCTTAAAACCAATGTGTTCACTGTCACACACAAAAATATATTTAAATCAATGATAGATCTCACCAATGTAAATACAATGATCTGCTAAGCCATTAAATTTTGAACCTAACTATAAAATAAATGAAGCCTCATATCTGAGATCCTAGGAAAGTCTATGTAATCAAGATTCTTTTTTTATCCTACAACTGTTGGCAAAGAGTTTAAATCTCTCATTTTTCTTTTTATTAATCAATACTCTTTGACAATGTTCTTTCCAGTCACTGAAGAAAGCTGAGGTGGTCAGTGCAGAATATATGTCTCCCATGTTTTCCACCACAAGTTTCTTTTCTTTTTTCAGTCATAATTCTAAGGTTGATTTGCAGAGTTACAGAAAATGTCCCTCAGAGTCCCAGTGGAGACAGGCTACTGATTTCTCTCCTCAGCACACTCTAGCTTCATACCCTTTGGCGTTCAAAGCTAGCCTGGTCCCTAGACATACTCAGAAACTATGAAATATTAGGTTGGTGCAAAAGTAATTGTGATGTTTTATTCCTGGCGATGTTCAAGGTCGAAGCCAGGAAGGAATTCCATAAATTCCCCAAGGCTGAGAAAGGAGAAAACACTCATTTTCCTCAGGCAGAAGAGAATTCTCAAGCAATCACCATCACAGTTATGCAAAGTGTCTTTTCTCTGGAATAGAATGATGCCATAAGTCTTACCTGTTAAGGTAGTTCCCTGAATGTAAACAGGACTCTGAAGCCATCCAGCCACCTTTCTCTGGCTATACTTTCTTTAACCTTTCTACACAGGCCCCGTTGTCAAGCTGTTGTTAATAATATCCTGGATTAATCTTATGTTCTCTATCTCCTTGGTGGGGCACTCTATGTAAAATAGTATTTGTGAAACATTAAAGTCTGTGGGTTCTATCAAAGCTGTTTCTTGGTCAATGGGGTTTGGATTCTCATTTCCAAATGCCACCTCCCTGAAAGCTGAAGTAAAACCACCCATTCAGCCGGATACAGTCAGTTCCCTTCCCCCACTAAAATAGTCCTCAATGCTTTTCTCTGCATCCCAACCCCTTCCTTCCACTCCTTCCACAATTCTCTCCAGGCCTACAGGGAGTGCCCTGCCGCTGTAGCTTCTGTCATACCCTCATCTCTCTCTCTCTGGGTGGAGTCCATGTGAAATGTCTAATGGCAGCATAAAATGAAGAAATGCAGAGAGGGAAGAAGTGTGAGCTCAATGAATTATTTCTCGACCCTTCCCTGCTCCCCATGCTGCCTCTTCTCCAGCGTTGCCACTGGGCCTTCCCTGCTGTGCCCAGGCCAGTCTTTTCCTCCCCGCCTGCCCTGCTCCTGAAAAGGAATGCCTACACATCAGTCTACTTCTCCATCCCAATTCTGCATGCACCCACAACCTCAGCAAGATGCAACCCTGTCTCCCCTTCAGGACCTACATGACAAAAGCAAACACAACCAAAACAGAGATGAGGGGGCTAGCAAAGAAACTTTTTTATGTCTGTCTTGTCTCACACAGTTCTAAAGTGAAAACAAAGACAAAAACAAAATGAACAAAAAAACTCGGAATAAGACCAAGGAGATCTTATGAGAACATCTTCACACACACACAGATTGTCCTAAACATCATTATACGTTTTCTAATTCTATTAGCAGAATATTCCATTTCAGGAGAATGATATACTTGAGAGGCCCTTCTGCAGGAGATTGAGGAGCTTATTTTAAAACTTCATTTTTCACTTGGCGGAACACCTGGATACACTCTGAAGCCAGGTTCAGCTTAATTCTTGACTCTCCTATTTGCTATCAGTGTGACCTTGGAAAATTTATTTAATCTTCTTATGACTCAGTGTTAAATAATCTGAGAATGATGATACCTACCTAATATGGTTATTAAAGAGGAACAAGTAAATTAATACACTTTAAGCACTTAGAACAATACTTGGCACAGTAAGCATGCAGCAAATGTTATTACTATTATTATTATATAACACATTCATTCCTATTTTTAATTTTAATGTTAATGTTAAATTCTGGGGCAGATGTGCAGGATGTGCAGGTTTATTACATTGGTAAACATGAGCCATGGTGGTTTGCTGCCCCTATCGACCCATCACCTGGGTATTAAGTCCAGCATGCATTAGCTATTTTTCCCAATGCTCTCCCTTCTTTCACCCGACTCCATGACAGGCCCCAGTGTGTGTTTTTACCCTCCCTGTATCCATATGCTCTTATTGTTCAGTTCCCACTTATAAGTGAGAACATGCGGTGTTTGGTTTTCTGTTCCTCTGTTAGTTTGCTAAGTAATGGCTTCCAGCTCCATCCATGTCCCTGCAAAGGACATGATCTCTTTCTTTTTTATGGCTGCATAGTATTCCATGGTGTATATGTACCTCATTTTCTTTATCCAGTCTATCATTGATGAGCATTTAGGTTGATTCTATGTCTTTGCTATTGTAAATAGTGCTGCAGTGAACATATGCTTGCATGTATCTTTGTAATAGAATGATTTATATTCCTTTGGTATATATCCAGTAAAAGGATTGCTGGGTCAAATGCTGTTTCTGGTTCTGGATCTTTGAGGAATCTCCACACTATCTTCCACAATCATTGAACTAATTTACATTCTCACCAACGGTACCATATTATTTCTAAGTAGGTTGCAAATTTCCAAACATCCTTATGAACTACAATCTGTATAGAAGTTAGGGACTCTTGTAAATTCCTTTGAGAGGAAATTTTAGGATGACGTTCAGATTTGTATTGAGTGGAACGATAGACTGTTCTCTTTATGCACAGCTAATAAAGAGTTCAGTCTGATTGAAAAAGCTAGAATGTAAATTTGACACAAGACATCTTTAGAGGCTGAAACACAGAATTGGCACGTGGGAGATTACATGTAGTATTTTCTTCTGGAAATATTAAGAAAGGAACAGCTAATTCTTTGTTCTGGGTGCCTTTAAATTCACCAGTTTAAAGGTAGACTATTAAGTGAATCTTACGAGGTTCCCTTGAGTCCTCTTACTCCATTTTGATACAGGTATTCGTGATCAGGCTCTCAGAAGCTATCTCTATGGTCCTTTTTGTTTGAGGCCTCATGAAGCTTCAATTCGGCTCACCCCTCCCTCTATCTAATATGAGTTTTCAGGGAATTAATCGCATTTCAAAACAAGAAATGACTGATAGTTTCCAGGGCCTCTTGTGGTTACTATAATGTCATTATAGTATGCCAGGCCTACTGCAGCTAGATGGCAGCAAGGAGACCACTGTAGTATGTTAATTGGGATACAGCAAATAATCCCTTACATAGCGTAGTTTCTGTGTGTGCTGAGGAGCCTTTGTCCCAGCCTGTTAGTTACAAATGGTAGGAGACTGCATTAACTCTATACAGTTTCATGGCCCTTGTGACTTAATAAGTTCCTGTGGTGGCCAGATTGACTACCCCCCACCGCTGGCCCTCTGCTGTGCCATATCAGGGAGCATCAAAGAGCCAGTCTGTTCACCTGTGTCCTTGTCTGTTAAATATCCAATAAAGTGCTGAACTAAAGAGAATAAACTTGAACAAGGGGAAGTTCTTCTAACCCAAACTGACTCTTTGTTAGTCTACCCTACTTTGCTTACCATTTGGTGTTAAGAATGGGTTTCACATTATGCCAATCCAACCACATAGCTTCATGAAAGTCTATTTAGGTTTGGAAAATGACATGTATGCCAGGCCCCTTTCCATTTCAATAATACCCAAACAACATTAACATGATAAAAGCTAGCAAGAGGAAGCTATGATGCTTTCATCATCCAGAATCCTAGTGTAATGTGTAGAAACCCTTCTTTTTCTCCAATAATACCAAGATTAAGCAAATGCAAACTCAGTTATCAGAAACCATTCTCCTTTTTTAATTTGAGGACCTCTAATTTTTAAAGCTATTTTCTGCATCCACACAAAAAGCTTTCTCCCTACCCTTAACTTACTGGGTATGAAGCAGTAACAATGTGCCAAATTCTATGAAAGACATAGTATCTTCCAGTATTGCCTACTGAGTTTATAATCTACACTACAGCTGGATGCTAGAAGCTGTCACCTGAGATTTTTCTGCATTTGGAGGTGGTCCAATGAGAAAATCTTTCCCATCAAGATTGTTAGGGTCAGCAATACCTCCTTAAGAACACTTGTTCAGGTGACATTTTGCCATTCCAGCGATAGCGTTAAGGGGATATAATACAGAAAAAGCAATCTCAAGAATGCCACAGATTCCAAGAGAATCAGAGTGCCTGCCTATTTACCACCTGACAATCACAGCCTGGGAGCCCAGAGCCTGTCCCTTTGGTCATGCCTTGGACCTAATTTAATCTCCTATGTCCTTGATATTAACCCATGAAAAGGGCATTATGCTTACAATGCACGGAGCAGATCCGAATAAAATTTCTTTGAGACCTAAAGTGGAAAACTCGAACCCCTTCTCCTTTCCCCACTCCCACTCTTTCCCCTTTTTAAATTGCCAGAACAATGACAAAAACTGCTTTTCTCGGTATTATTTCATGTTGTCCCCCTGCCCTCCCCACATCCCCCCAATCTAAAATACTAAGGTCTCTGGCCTCAAGGGTGCTGGTCACCTTAGAAACTCTTTCCTTACGAGGCCATGGAGTGGGAGAGGGCATGCCTTCGCTGCATACTTTGGCAACCATGAATTGCTGAGTGCTGTTCTCATGAATGGGAGTCTTTCACTGCCATCTGGACATGCCCACAGGTATAAACATTTTTTTTTTCATGAAGAGGTCCAGAGAATACACATTGCATCAGTAAGCCTCCTGAATGACAAACAAAGCCATCTCATATGTTGGGACAGCTATAATCACATCAGAGTTGATATAACATAGGTGTGTCTCTAATGGCATTGCTTCCAGACAAGGCCAAATGAAATGTTCAGTTTAGACATTCTTCAGCTTTGTCAGGCAAGCAATGTGAATTAGAAAGAGGTATGAATAGGGAGGTAGAAAGAGGCTGTCACTGTGATATGGAAGACCACTGAGTTTTGCCCAAGTATAAATATACTACCATAAAGAGTCAAGAAGAGACCGTTCATGCCTCACTAGCAATTCTCTAGGTGGAAAACCAAAAGTAGGGATTCTTTCCCTTGGCTTGGCAAAATAAGACTAAGACTTACTTCATTCAAAGGCATTTTTATGGTCTTCATAGACAAACATTACAGATGAAATTCTTAACATATTTATAAGAACATAGACTTTGGACTTGTTTGGGGATGGCAGAGGGGAGAATGTGACAAGGGCTCTATTATGTTTTCCTGTAAACAAAGTTGCCATGAACTTGGAGTTCGATCATATCCAGCTTTAAACTTTATTCTTCAATGTGTCTACTGTTTTGCTTGGACGTTACTGTCCTTTGACATAAAACTTTTAAATAATTTACTAAAATTTTTAAAGTAATTTTTCTACTCTTACAGATATAAGTAATCGACATCTCTATCATCAATTTTCTCAGGTATGAGGTCTTTTACATGTCTCCAGTTCATTCATACACACACAGGGACAGAAGCAATATATAGAATTCCTGCCATACTCAGCTTATATAACAAAAACAGAATTCTACCCATGAACTAAGACTTTTCATAGAAAGAGATGAAGGAGAGAAATCTTAGGGGGAAAAATAAACAGATAATAAGCTAGGAACGGTGGCTCATGCCTGTAAATCCAGCACTTTGGAAGGCAAAGGCAGGCAGATCACAAGGTCAAGATATCAAGACCATGCTGGCCAACATGGTGAAACCCCATCTCTACTAAAAACACAAAAATTAGCTGGGTGTGGTGGTGCACAGCTGTAGTCCCAGCTACTTGGGAGGCTGAGGCAGGAGAATCACTTGAACCTGGGAGGCAGAGGTTGCAGTGAGTGCATCACTGCACTCTAGCCTGGCGACAAAGTGAGACTCTGTGTCAAAAACAACAACGACAACAAACAGATAATAATATTCCTAATATGACAAAAAGGGCAACATGAAAGAGCCAAGAGCTGTGGGCAGGGAACAAGTAGGTGTCAGTTTTCAGAATTTTGCCACTCGTGAAAAAGACGAGTCTTCTAAAAATCTTTACGGACTGCTGAAAGGACCAGCGAGATGGCCAGGTAAATTTTTACAAAAATTATATCACACCTAATACTTCTGCCACAACCGCTGATGAATCTGGTCTGGTCTCAAACATGACTTGGAATGGAACTGGGAAGTTTGTAACAATATACCCCCTTGTCATAACAAGAAGAGGTATTTTTTTCCTTGCTTGATGATAAAGCTTTCCAGTTCAGTAAAAATCTCTGTTGACCAGATATAAAAATGTTCCTTTCCAGCTGTTAAATTGACCCTGGGCTTTTTCCTCTCCCTCCCCCGCTCTGCCTTTTGCCTTTAAAAGTTCAGGATGTCTCAAACAGTAACTGTTACATTCTGTCTAGCAAGCCTGGATTGTGGACAGTGATCTAACCTCCTGGAAAAAACATGGAGTTCACCCAAAAACTGAGAGAGACATTTCTCGCCCCAGCCGCCAGCTCATAGGTTTCAAAGCTCTGGGACAGACCTCATGAACAGCTTGGGGCTATAACGTGTAAGCTGGCAGCGCCAACTCAAACACAGAAAGCACTTCAGCAGGTATAAACAGCAGCCACACACCAGGCCAGTCTCAGAGGAAGGCGGGTTGGGGTAACCAGTCAGCGGCCCTTGCCTGCATCACTCTCCCTCAGCCTTCTGTGTCTGGGGACACATGGAGAAAAATTGGACACGTCCCCATTGGATGACTCATTAAGAGAATCAGAAGTCTCAGATTAAATGATTTAATGAATATAAAAATACCTTTCCTCTTGAAAAGCAAGAGATCTTGCTAGTGTGTATACACAGACACACACACACACACACACACACACACACACACACACAGAGAAGCATCTTTGCAGCAGTAAGTTACCTATAATCATTTTGAATTGCTTGAAAGCAGCCAAATTAGCCTTTGATAGGAAATATAGAAAATAAAGACACTTCTTTCTCCTTTGGGGACTTTGCTCCTTTTCTTGTCTTATTCTCAGTGTTTACCCTTTCCTCCGGGCCTACCACACTCTTTTAAGCATGCTTGGCTTTCCCTATATTGATATGTATTGCTGGCCTCAGCTTTCAATGCTGATGCAGGCACCAAATCTCAGGGCTTCTAGATCAATGTGTCTCACTGTACATTTGGAGAACAAAAGAGAATGTCCCCACCCCTGAGGGAGCAGGCCATCAAGCTCATAGGACATAAATTGACTGGACTTACCTGGGAGCATTCCCTCTGCCCTCTGAGATTTTAAAGCAAGACAATTAACCATTACAGGTGCTATTCATTTTAATACAAACCATTTTCTAACAAGAAGGAAGTACATTCCCTTCCCCAAGAGAGTTTGTTGACTAATACAGCTTCTTATGAAGAGAATACTTATGTTTAAGCTTATATTTCTTTATACTTTTACCCTGTTTTGCATTTAGTTGAAGTTCATTTAATAAACGTTATTTTAATAACTTCAAATTGTTTTTCATTCACTTACTCAACTAGCATTTATTGAGTGCCCACTAAATGTACAATGTTGTTCTTACAGATAGAAGTAATTTACATCCCTATCATCAATAAACATAGCCCCTAATTGGAAAAACGGTCTTTGGAATTATACATTATAAAGTTTGCCATAAAAAACCCCTAAATCACTCAAATGTTATATTCACTAATCACCACTAAAATATTTATGGAAGCACATACTGCATTCTGAACTCTTCCCTTAATTTTATGGAGGTACAAGTCACAGAAAGCATGCTCCCTGCTACAAAAGGACTCACAATCTACCTGATTAAAGCACATTTCACTTGTTTCATGCTTGATATGTTAAAACTAAGACATATATGAAATGAACATCTCTCTAAAAGCCACAGACTCAACAATATCATAGACTGTTATACCTAATAACAATTGACAGGGTATGCATATAGATATTTGCCAGCCAAATTCTTAATGATAGAGTGAGATCTCTCCAAATTTGCAAAACTATGTAAGACAATTGAAAATAATTTTAGTCATAAGCTCTGACTGGAGTTAAGTAGAAGAAATGTGTCCAAGTGGTGGTGATTGACTTCTGCTTTTCTAAGTTATCAAAATCCAGAGACGTATAAAGCACTTCACAATGGCTTCGTCTGTTTCTATTTTAATTCTTTTTATTAATTTAGTGGAAACTTGACTCTTACATCACTAAGAAGCCGTACCTCAAAATAAAGTGACCTTTATATTGGTTTTGAACACTTCTGAATACCTTCTCAAATCTAGATGAAGCTATTTGGCCCTTAAAATAAAAACACTTAGTGTAATGAGATTGTTTCCCTATCCATGGATATATGGAGCTAATTAACTTTATAAAACTATGGAAGAAAGATTTTTTTTTCTTTTTGATTTATCTGTAAGTTACGAAAATTCCAAGCTTAATGGAATCACTCATTTGCTGTATCATTGATTTAGTTATATTGTGGATACAGCTTTAAAAATTCCCTAAGTGTCATTTTAGTGAAATTAAATGCACCATATGAACTACATTTTGCTAACAGATCCTGTGCTCTCAACTAAGAACAAGAAGAGAGGAAGAGTACAATGGTTTCTTGCTGTTTCACGTGACTTTCTGTTGCTCAAGTCCTCTGGGATCTCAGAGGGGAATCTAGATTTATTGAGTCTCTACCACAGCAGACATTTTAGAGTCTATGATACATATCATCTCTTGCATGTGTTATTATCTTCCTATTTCAGATGCAGAAAGAGATTCAAAGAGGTTATGTATCATTCTCAATGTCAAACTGCTAGTTAGGTGATACAGGCAGGATTCCAACCTGGTTATTCCAAGATCTGATGTCTTTCCAATACGTTGTGTTCAGTTCTTTATTCCAGACTTTGATATATCTACATATCATGTTTGTACTAAAACATACATAATTTGTACCTCTGTGTAGTATAATACGAATTCTTAATCAGCCAACAACAGAAAAACGCCACATTAAAAATGAAATATTAAAGTCAATCTCATTAACAGGAAAAAGACAGGGACGTATATTATCAATACTGCTATTCAACAATACCACTATATCAACTGCTATTCAGGAGATAGTGGATAACACAAAAAGTAATAAAAGAAGAACACATATACATACATACTGGAAAGAAAAGTTGTACATTCATATGTAGACATGATTATACATCAAGGAAATTCACAATAATCAAACAAAAAATGGATTTCAGAAGGTTATTAATGTTTAAAATAAATATGTGTAACTCTATCACCATTTTTATATCAACAATAATTGGTTATTTGAGCCACTATCTGGAAATTTTCCATTCACATCATTAAAAACAATTTAAATGGTCTCGAAATAAGTGTAGCATGAATGGGGTAAAACTAATATGAAAAAACAAGAACTATAAGACATTAATGACTTATACACAAACAGACATGAATAAATGGAGATATCATGTTCTCCATGTGTATATCATGGTAAAAGTCTTCACTATTATAATGATATAAATTGCCTCTAAATTAATGTATAAATTGAATGCATTCCCAACAAAATTATAGATGATACTTGACAGATTGATTCTCAACTTCATGTAAAAATGAAATATGTAAGAAAAGTAGAGATTAAAAAGTTTCTTTTTAATCCATGGTAATGAAAGCAGTATGATATTAACGCAGAAGTAGTCAAATAGATTCAGAACAGGATATATACAAATATAGCCTGACTAAAAGATAGTTGGATATATGATAAAGGGGATATTTTACTTCAATAAGAAAGGGGATGGAAATAGCTATTCCAACAACATTTGGGAGAAAATATAGCCTTCATTTTCAAAAGGAAAAATGAGTGAAAAATAATTCATGCATGCTGTAAGACAAATGTTGAAAAATAAAGTCAAATAGTAGCCTTAACATGTGCACACAAAAAAATTTTAAATGTCAAAGAAATTTATGTAAAATTAAAGAATATAAAATTACTAAAAGAGAATGAAATAAATATATTTATAACTATAATGTAGGGAAAGCAATAAAAATAAGATAAATATTTAAAAAGAAAAGAGTGGTCAATTTGACTGTATCAACCCTAAAACTTCAAAATATATCCATACAAACAAGGGCATATACCAAGTTAAAAGACAATTGACAGCATGCAGAAAAATATTTTAATTATATGTATTACAGACGAAATATTAATATTTAAACTGCATTGTGAACAGATCATCTGGATCAAATCAGTAAGAAAAAACTAAAACAATGACAAAAATAGAAAAATGAGTAAAGCTTATAAACTGGTTTTTCACAGACATGGAAATACAAATGGCCAAATGAATAAGTAAAGCTGTTCAACCATCCTGGAACTATTAAAATACAAATAAAACAATCAGGAGATTTTTTTTTTTTTTTTTTTTTTTTTGCTCCAAATGGGCATAAATTTTAATGATAAACTTTTTGAGTTTGTAGGGAGATAGGAAAAATGTCTGTGATTGCCTCTTAGGAATATAAATTGATACTGACTTTCTGGAGGATAATTTGACAATAGCTTTAAATTTTAAATGTGTATATCTTTAAATCAAGCAATTTGCTTTTGGTAGGTTTCAGAGAAATGTGAACCAAAACAAGTATGTATCAAGAGTTTCATGACAATGTTGTAATGCTGAAATGTAGTAATTCTCTAAGGACCCATCAAAAGAGAAATCATTAGATAAATAAAATATATCTATGCAATGAAATCCCTTGTAACAAACAAAAAGAATGAAGAGGGTCTACTTCTATGAACATGGATAGATTCCAAAATAGGGACTTTAAAGGAAAATACATGTCATTCATCATTCAAGTTTTTACAAAAGGAAATTAAAAATAAGAATATATCAGATCAGTAGTAAAGTATAAAGAAAGATGTGTATGTATATATATACACACATATACATAGATATATATATAGATATATATCTATATATGTATGTATTTATACATATTTATACATATGTATATGTATACGTACATATACACATATACAAATATGTGTATATGTGTGTACGTGTATACATCTCAGATGTGAGAAAAGAACTAGAACTAGAACTTTTGAAAAAAAGGGGCCAATGTTAGTATTATTTGACTCTTTTATAAAAGGATATATCATATGTATATAGTGTTAAGAAAGGTTTAATGTTGATTGTCTGCAAATTAACTAAAAGTCCAATGCAATACCAAAAAAAAGTCCATTTCTTTTTAGAACCTGACAATTGATCATCTAAGGAAAAAAAACTTAAATGTAGTCAATGCCTTTTTGTAATGAGGGAAAAAATAATTGACACAGTATGGTATTAGTATCGAAAAAGGCTGGTAGAGCAAAGGAATACAATAGGAAGTCTGGAAACAGGTACATGCATACTAGTTGAGAACCTCTGATTACTAAGTCTAATTTGTTGTTACTAAGTCTAACATGGCGGATGTTTGTCTTGTCTTGTGTTGTCTTGTGTGTTCATTCCTTTGTTTAGGAAACACGCAGACCCCAACACTAATTTGCTTAAGCAAGACAAAAAAGTACGTCAAAGAAACAAATAAAAAACATAAAAAACAATCCATATACACCCATGTTCATCGCGACATTATTCATAATAGTCAAAAGCTGAAAGCAACCCAATTGTCCCCTGACAGATGAATGGATAAACAAAAAGTGATATATATGCACAATGAAATGTTATTCAACCTCAGAAAGGAGAGAACTTCTGACACATGCTACAGCGTGAATAAACTTTCAAGACATTGTGCTAAGCAAAACAAGTCGGTCACAAAAGGACAAATACTATATGAATCCAGTGATATGAGGTACCTATAGTAGTCAAATTAATAGAGACAGAAAGTAGAGTGGTGGCTGCCAGGGACTACAGGAGGAGAGAAACATGAAATTATTGTTCAGCGGGGATGAAGTTTTCGTTTGGGAAGACAAAACAGTTCTTCTGGGATTAGTAAATAACTGGAATCAAGATGGCCCACACAACCAGGTTTCTTTCCATTGCATTTCCCTGTAAACTTGTTTTATTTACTTTTACTACACACTGCGTTTTCCCATTTAATAGAAAGCACAGATGTCAAATAGTCCTTGAGTTTTATACCACATGGTCACCTGGTTTACAACAAAGATACCATTATAGCATGTTTCAATAAAGGGTACAGAGTCAACTGGATATCTACATGGAGGAAATCTGAGTACACCACATAAAATTAAGATGGATTGTAAATCTAGTGAAAAAAAAGTGAAGCAATAAAGCTGCTAGTAAAAACCACAACCTTAGGTAGTCCAACATTTCTTAAGCAAGTCACAAAAGGTAATAATTACAAAGGAAAAGTTTGAAAAAAACAGATTTCTTTAACATTAAGAACTTGTTTATTGACAGACATGATTAGGAGAATAAATATTTCTAACTGTAAATATGAGACATTACATATATCAAGGAACACATACCCAGAAAAAGAAAGAACACCTACAAATAAATAAGAAAAAGACAACCCAATTTTTAAAATAGGCAAAAGACTTGAAAATGTTTCACAAAAGAGAGCATCCAAATTATGGATAATCATATGAAAAGGTGCTAAACTTCCCTAATAATCAGGAAAATACATTGAAAACTATGATGATATACCTTTACAGAACCATCGGAATGACCAAATTTTTTAAAATAAATAATACCAAGAATTGGCAAGAATATACAACTGGTACTACCCCACATTGCTGACACAGTGATAAACTGGCACAGTTCCTTTGGAAAACTGGCAGTATCTTTTACAGTTGAATGGACACCTATTCTATGAACTAGCAGTTCTACTCTGAGTTACATGTCCAACAGAAATGTG
This sequence comes from Macaca fascicularis, assembly GCF_037993035.2. Taxonomy (NCBI): domain Eukaryota; kingdom Metazoa; phylum Chordata; class Mammalia; order Primates; family Cercopithecidae; genus Macaca; species Macaca fascicularis. The sequence goes on along the minus strand of NC_088378.1, from coordinate 35,972,668 downwards.
TACATGTATATGCCGAAAGACATGTGGAAGAATCATAGTAGTGTTATTTGTAATAAACATATAAAACAAACATACAGAATGCTCGTTCACAATGGATAATTTACAATATATTCCTGCAGTAGAATACAGGAAGATGAATGAACTATTGATACCTGCAACAACAGGGATAGTTATAGTCATCCAATACATGCAAAATATTGAGTGAAAGAAGCCAGACTATAAATGAATACAAGACTAAACTATGGTGCCATAAGTAGGATAGCACTTAACTTTGGAATGGAAGAAGCAAATTAGGACAAGGTAGGAACCCAAGGGAGGCCCCCAGAGTGATGGATATGATACGTATTCTGCCTTGATCTGAGTGTTGGTTACACAACTGGTTTCACTTTGTTGAGCCAGTACCTATAATGTGCATGTACTTTTCTATATGTCTGTGATGCTTCTCTTGAAAAGTTTAAATGGTGTGAGAAAACAAGTATTCTTTATTCCTTGATGATGGGAGTATAACTTGAGAGGACCTCTTTGAAGGGCAATTTGATATTTAACAACTGAGTAATTTCATTTCTAGAAGTTTGTCATATGGACATATTCACTAGCAATGAAGAAAATAAAGAGAATAATATATTTATAACATTTTGAAGCACTTGTTGTCATACATTTTTTCAGATATTTTACATGTATTAGTGTATTTATTAATTCCAATAAACCTATGAGACAGGTGATGATGTGTTCAGAGATGTAAATAGCAGCATTACTTGCAATAATAAAAACTGGAAATCTTAATAATCCCCAATAATGAAATAAATTAATTATTACCTCATTTATATTGTCAAATGAATAAAGTAAACATATATTAAAATAGGTTTATAATTTATTAATAAAATTTAAAACACAGGGCTAAAATGATCATTTTAGAGCTCATTTTGTTTTATAAACTAAAGATGAACATCATACACACAGAAATAAACCTGCAAAGCTACAAACTAAACTGCTAAGTCTGGTTATCTCTGGGAGGTGGGATTGTGAGGAAGACGTATTCTTTGCAGTTTATACATTTCTCTATTGATGGAACGTTTTACTGTAAGCAATGCATTATATTCATAATTAGGAATAAAAATGTAAAGCTATTTCCCATTTTATTAAAAAAAGTAATGATAATAATGATATATCTTAATTTGTCCATTCTTCAGCTAAAATGCTAAACAATATGGAATAAATTCAAGAAACTAGCTTATTTTAAAATATATCCAGGAACATAGTTTTTATATTAAAATGAGATTAAACGGAATATATCTCAAAATGCCTGCATCTAAATCCCTTTGCAATTTTTTGGTCAACTCTTAAGAGTGATCTTTAAATCCATTTTATCTTAACACCAGCCAACATCAAAAAAAGGTATGGTAATGAGTACCTTTACCTTTATATTCTCTTTATAGAAAATTATGTCTATATTTCCTGCCTCTTTGTTTTGGTGATACTGAATGGAAACTTTAATTCACGAGATTTGAAAATAAACTTTGTAAAATGAAACAAGTGTAAAAACCATTAGTGGCAACAACATTTGCTAAATACTGACATCTGACTGTGTGATAGATCAAGTTTAGCTGCTTGGGCTATCTAATTAGAAAAATGAAGGTATATGGAAAAAAATAAAAAGTCATTGGCACCCAGGTCAATAGAATAACTTGTAATAGGACTGTTTTTCAGTCTTACCTAACTAAAAAAGAATGTTTTCAAGAGTTGGAGTTTAAAATATGTCAGCCAAATTGCAAGGCATAAACAGTGTATTTATATGCACACTAGGAAAATTCATAGCCAGGAGAAATGCATGTTAAACCAAAGTGTTTAAAATCTCTTTTTCTCTTTCTCTTTCACTATGGACTTCTGATTAAACAATTCTTCAAGAAGATAAATTGCAAGCCTTCTAGTATTCATGCGTAAAAGTTCAGAAGACACTGGCAAGAAGGAGGAAAAGAAAGAAAGAAAGAAACAAAAATAAACAAGGGACCTGAAGGAACTGTGAGCATTCAAAGCTTGGCATTAGATTTGGCAACAGGTGAATTTTCTTTGGAGGGTATTAATTTTGTAAGTCAAAGCTATTAAAATCCAACTTCCCTTTCAGGTCTGGAAGGCATAATGCACAGGTCTCTTGCTCCAGCTCTCCCTAGGGATTGCATTTTATCCAACCAGTCCCACCCCCTTCACTGGCTCATATTTTAAGTACAAAGTCTGCTGGCCAAGACCATTCATTTAGTCTTGCCACATACTGTGAGGAAGTCTATGTCAATGTTAATCTGGCCTTCCCGGATAAGGATACATGCCCTTACCAAATGCACAAACCTACAGTTTCCAAAAATGTCTCATGATACTTTTAAATCTCGGGAAAAAGTAAAACCTTTAAAAAGGGTTTAATACCCTTTTTCTTCACAACTCTGTTGGAAACAGATTGTTATTCATTTATAAGTTATTCACTACCCTTTATTTTCAGCTTACTCTTTCAAGATGTCTGACACCAAGAATTCTTTGACCACCCTGGATTCAATCCATCACATTTCCTTCATATATAGATTCTCCTATTTTTTTCTCCTAAAGGATTGTTCCATACATTCTCCATTTTTCCTCTTAAACTTCTATTCATCCTATAATCTCTGCTGTCAGTCCCATTAAAATGGGTGACTCTATGAGCCTGTCTGATGTCAGCTCTTTTACTTTTGCCCCAGCTTCCATCCTTTCTTACTCAAGTCTGTCTTCTCTCTCCTATATTGTCCATTTTTTTCCCATTCTACCTGCTGTTATTTAAAAGCAAACATCCCATTCTCTCCATCTCACTTCAAAGAGACTTTACCTCACCTCTCCACGGAAGCTGCTCTGGTTAAGAGCCCTAAGAACCTCCACATTGCCAAATCCAATGGTCATTCCTCAATCTTCATTTAGTTGGTCAGTTGTCAATGTTTGACACAATCCCTGCCTCCTCCTGGAAACATTTTTTCTCACTTTCAGTAGCCGTAAGACAGGGCTACTTTTCTGGTTTTCCTCCTACCTGATTTTCCACTTCTCAGTGTCCTTTTCAGGTTCTATCACCTCTCCTAACTAGTAGCTCCCCACAACGCAGTCCTTGGTCTTCTTCTCTGAGTTTACTTACTCTCTGGTTAATCTCACCCAGACTCATGGCTTCAAATATCATGTATTTGCTGAGCTCTCCCAGATTTATATTTTCAACCTGACCTCTTCTTTGACCTCTGGACTTAAATATCCAGCCATGCATTCAATACCTCCAGTGGGATGTCTAATAGGCATCACAAATTTAACTGGTATAAACTAAGCTCCTTCCCGCCTTGCCAAGAACTGCTCTCCCCATCGTCTTTTTCACTATAATACGTGACAACTCCATCTGTCCACTGGGTCAGGCCAATAAATCCCCGAGTCTCCCTTTGCTCCTCCTTCGATCACCTTCCCTCCACCCTACTTTGAATTCATCAGAAAGTCTTACTGACTGTAGTTTCAAAATGTATGCAGAATCTGACCAGTGTTTACCACCTCCACTGCTACTACCATGGTCCACACCACTATCACCGTCATTTGGATTGCAACAAACGCTTAACTGGTCTTCCTATTTCCACTATTGTTTCCTCACTCGTTTTATTCTCAACAGAGCTGACAGACTGATCCTTTGAAAACATATCATGTCATGTCACTCCTCTGCTCAAATTGGCTACTTGTGTCACTCAAAATGAATGACAAAGTCCTCACAATGATCTCAAGAGCTTCTTCTTTGTTCTGCCCCTTTCAACATGCAAGTTTCTTCTCTTACCTCCTCTTCTACTATTTCACCCTTCTCTGATTCTGCTCCAGTCACATTGGGCTACTTGCTGTTTCTGGAACAAGCCAGGCTTACTCCCACTTCAGGCTATTACCTCTGCCAGGAGTATTCTTTATCTAAGATAGAAACATGGCTCATGGCCAGGCACAGTGGCTCATGCCTGTAATCCCAGCACTTTGTGAGGCTGAGACAGGCAGATTGCCTGAGGTCAGGAGTTTGAGACCAGGCTGGCTAACATGGTGAAACCCTGTCTCTACTAAAAATACAAAACTTAGCCAGGCATGGTGACACATGCCTATAGTCCCAGCTACTCAGTCCCAGGAGGCTGAGGCAGGAGACTCGCTTGAACCTGGGAGATGGAGGTTGCAGTGAGTCAAGATTGCAGCTCTGCACTCCAGCCTGGGTGACAGAGCAAGACTCTGTCTCTACACACACACATACACACACACACACACACACACACACACACAAATCAAATCTTCACTCAGTGAGACCATCCTTACTGAAGTAACTACAGCCCTCCAAACTCTCCTACCTCCCCTTCTCAGCTTTTCTTTACAACAGTTATCATCACATATGTTTTACAGTTTATGTACAATGTTAAGTTCCATGAAGACAGGAATATTTGTTAATTTTGTTCACTGCTGCATTCCCAGCACTTGAAATAGCGCCTGGGACACAGTAAATGCAGTCAGCTTGCGGCCAGGAAATGTGCTAGTTGCTAGATACAGTACTGGTTTATTCCTGTAACCACATTGTCTTAGTCCTTTTTCTGCTGCTATAACAGAATACCACAGACTGGGAAATTTACAAAAAAAGAAGTTTATTTCTCACTGTTCTGGAGGCAGGAAAGTCCAGGAGCATCGCAGTAGCATCTGGCAAAGGTCATCCCATAGAGCACAGGTGAAAGGCAGGAATACAGGAGAGAGAGGAAATGGGGCAGAACTTCACCCTTTTATCAGAAATCCACTGTTGTGATAACTAACTCTCTCCTGAGACAATGGCATTAATCCAACCATGAGGGCAGATCCTGCATGAGAATCGCCCCTTTTAAAGGCCCCACCACCCAATACTGTTACATTGGCAATTCCATTTAAATATGACTTTTGAAGGGGACATTCAAACCATCGCAAACATGATCATTTCTCTGAGGTCAAACATTCCCATTCAGATATCTCTGAAAAAAAATTTTATTTCAGAAAACATACCAAGTAAAATATTTATTATTACTGCACTTATGTCCCAGAAAAATGCCAGGTTAACTCCTTTTGCTGATATCCTCATAAATCTGCCTGACAGTATAAATCAGAGTATCTTTTCTTAAAAGTGTGTTTCCTAATAAAAGTCAATAGAAGAAAACAAGTTGTCTACCTACTTTAAAATTAAGTCAAAGAGGAACTCTATAAACAAACTCAATAATAATACCACTTTATTAATTTTTCACTGTGTATAATGTGGATTTTTTCTGATTTTTGGCACCAGGATTCCTGTATTCTGTGAAGTCCTTGGCAAAAATTACATGTCATGTTTTTTAGAGAGAATTCATTACATACACTAGACTTGTTTGATTAACTTTTAAAATTTGAAGAAAATCATTTATAATGAAAGCAGAAGAAATTTAAGAGAACCAACAGCAAAGAATTATTTAATAAGCTACTTTTTATTTTTTCTCATTCTAGTCTCATCTCTTTGAATAAAGCACTGTTAAAGCTATCTGTTGTTGAAACAACAGGATTCGGCTGGTGGCTTCCAGACCACCTTGTGACTGAAACAGCAATGTGTTCATCAGAGCTACTTTTCTTCTATTTCTTCTATGTCTGTGTCAACAATAGATGATATTGGCATTCCCTTTGCACTTGGGTGTGGCCATATGACTGGATCATCATGTGTGATTTTGTCCTATGATTCAGGCTGAAGCATTAAGAAACCTCTTATGTGATTCTGTTCACTCATTTTTTAGCCGAATGTGAAGGAAGCTTGAGTCCTTGAAGGACCACAAGATAGACTGCTCACTGATCAGGAACATCTACTTTGGATCTGGTATATCGGCAATAAATATACTTGTATTGTGTTAACCCATTAGGAGTCGGCAGTTTATTGTGGCAGACATAGTTACTTATTTTAAGTAAAATACTAGTAGAAATTGGGCCCCCAGAGGTAACTGGTTCATAGTCCTATCATAGGTATATTCCCCAGATGTCTGGCAGGAGCACGTGTAAAATAAACATACCACATAGCATCAAGAAAAGCTGCCTTTCATCTGTTTTATGCAATGACTACCACAGCATGGCAGAAGTAAATTAAGGCTTCCCAGAACTGAGAAATGTTCTTAAATATAAGTTGAAATGATTTGGAATGCAGTTCAGTGAATAAGAGCCTTTCTTTACTTTTTAAAACAAAGTTAAGCTTCATTTCTGCTCCCCGCCCTTTGCTCTCATTAGTAATGAATTTAATAAGAATTTTTGAACCTATTTTCCCCAGTCAGAAAAATCTTTGAAAGAGTTCTCTAAACATCCCTAATATACCATGACCTATTTCCCCTTAAAACTATAAAATAAATCTATTCATATATATTTTTTGAATGTCTACTAGACCCAAAGCACTGAGATAATCCTGTGGAGAAAGAAAAGTACAATACATGGTGCCTACTCCTATTCCTAAGTTTAACTTTCCTAATTCAATCCCTCCATAATTCAAACAGTGCTTTATAAAATATGAACATATGTGTCTATGATGATCAAGAAAGATGAGTTGGGATTATACTTGGAAGTAGGAGACTATAGATGAGGCAGAAATCAACAATGGAGAAGTGAGAACAGGAGTGGACTAATGAGGACAGGGAGGTAGGACCAGCTATTAACAAGATTTTGTTTTCTGGTTTTGAGGGGTAGAGGTTTTCCCACAATTATACAGGTGTTGCCTAGTGCCATGGCTCCTGAACACTCCAGTGTTGCGTTTCTAGACAGATATTACCTATGTCTGTGGTTGTTGAACTGTACTCCAACCTAGGCGCTTCTTAGACTAAGGCTGTATTTACAAGGATGAGGATTCTAGGAACAGGTCTAAGGGACAAGAGCAGCCCTGAACCAGGGCCTGGAGGTGGCCTGGGTTAGAAAATTGCCTGTAAAGTAATTCAGGCCCAAGTGTTCTTAGAAGACAGACATGGAGCCCAGTTTCTGAATCTTTTGTGATTGCCAATGGCACTAAACAGATAGAGGTTTGCATTCTTGTTCTGAGGCTTGTGAGCTGGTGATGTTATTTGTATATCACTTTGCTTCTCTGAACCTCCAGTTTCCTCACCTGTAAGATGAGACTGCTCACAGGACATATTTCATAGTGTTATTATAGGAATTGAGATGACATATGTAAAGGACTCAGCACAGTGTTTAACACATAGTAACCACTCCACAAATGGTTATTATTTAAATGCCTCATTTGCATAATATCCAAGGTTCTAACAGAAGATCTTTTAATTTCATCCATCCTTTCAACCAACCAGAAAATTTTAAAAACCACCACCACCACAACAAAAACACTTGATTATCTGAATGACCTGATTATGGACACATCTGAAGAATGCTCTGAAAAATATATATATGATTTTTTTTGAGACAGAGTGTCACTCTGTCGTCCAGGCTGGAGTGCAGTGGCACAGTCTTGGCTCACTGCAACCTCCGCTTCCTGGGTTCAAGTGATTCTCTCACTTTAGCCTCCTGAGTAGCTGGGACTACATGCGAGCACCACCACACCCAGCTAATTTTAGTATTTTTAGTAGTGACAGGGTTTCACCTTGTTGGCCAGTCTGGCCTTGAACTCCTAACCTCAAGTGATCCACCCGCCTCGGCCTCCCAAAATGCTGGGATTATAGGCATGAGCCACAGCGTCCAGCCTGAAAATATTTTTGAATGCAATAATACAGGCTTTAAATATTTAACAAAAGATCTTCATGAAGATTTCCCCAAACTGTATGACAGACTGAAGAAAATATTGTTTTCCTACTACTTTATGGTCATTACCAAATAACCTGACTGATACGGTTTGAACGTTTGTCCCTTCCAAATCTTATGTTGAAATATGATCCCCTGGGTTGGAGGTGAAGCCCAGTAAGAGATGCTGGATTACGGGGAGGGATCCCTCATGAATGGCTTAGCGCCATCTTGGTGAAGAGTGAGTTCTTTCTCTGGTAATTCACATGAGAGCTGTTTGTTTGTTTGAGACGGAGTCTCGCTCTGCCGCCCAGGCTGGAGTGCAGTGGCGCGATCTCGGCTCACTGCAAGCTCCCCCTCCTGGGTTCACGCCCTTCTCCTGCCTCAGCCTCCCGAGTACCTGGGACCACAGGCCCCTGCTACAGCGCTCGGCTAATTTTTTGTATTTTTAGTAGAGACGGGGTTTCACTGTGTTGACCAGGATGGTCTCGATCACCTGACCTCATGATCCTCCTGCCTCGACCTCCCAAAGTGTTGAGATTACAGGCGTGAGCCACCGCACCCGGCCGTTTGTTTGTTTTTAAGTGTGGCACCTCCCCCATCTCTTTCCTGCTCCTGTTCTCACCATGTGACATGCCTGCTCCTCCACCTTCTTGAAGCCCTGGCCGGAAGGAGATACCAGCACCACACTTCCTCTACAGCCTGCAGAACCCTGAGCCAAACTAAATCACTTTTCTTTATAAATAATCCAGTCTCAGGTATTCCTTTATAGCAACGCAAAAACAAACTAACACACTGACACTGACTCTGAATATCAGCCCTGCTTATCTCGCCACACATCCAACAACGAATGGCTCATACCAAAAGGAAGTGAACTTAGAACTCTTAGTATTTACTTCTCATTTGCAACCCAATGCTGACCCTCCCTTTTGCTCTTACTAGAGAATACTTACATTATAAAGCCTATGAGGCACATTCTCATTGCTATAAATGTACATGACTTTAAAAAATAAATAAATAAATAGAAGCTTAAAGTACAGTTAGCTCACAATTATTCATGTACAAAATAGGGTCTTTGTGAGTTAAACACATCATATTAGCCTGAAATAAAAAACTTTCTACATTCAGTAGGCACCCAGTTTTTCCTACACCACAAAGGCAGACTGAGATCACTCAAAATACAATTGCATTTTACTGGATTCTAAATAAAACCAAAAAGATAGTCTTCTGTCAAACAAATCCCCTAAAACACATTAGCTAGTTGACCTTGGATGAGATATTTGCATTCTCTGGTCTTATTTTCCTCCTCTGAACAGTAAGGGAGTGCGACTAAGTAGTTTCTGAAGTTCTTTCCAGATGCAATATTCTGACATTCTCTCTTGAAGCTGATATCCCCCATTAGCAGTGACTCATAGGGACTTCTAAGATAGTCTAGCCAAACCATATCCAATGCTGTAAGCCCCACTACAACATCTGATTGACCACCTCCATTGACAGGAAATTTACCACCTCCTAAGATAGTCCAATCAAACTTCCAGCAGCTATTTTCAATACTAGGTTCTTCCTTAGACTAAGCAAAAATCTACCTGTATTAGACGGGGTTCTCCCGAGAAAGAAAATCAGCAACATATATACTATGAAAAACCAGCTCATGTGATTATGGAGGCTCAGAAATCTTAGTCTGCAGTCTGCAAACTGAAAACTCAGGAAAGCCAATGGTGTAATTCTAGTCTGAGAATTAGACAGGAAAGGGATCCCCATCCAGACCTCAAGAGAGGGTTCTTGGATCTTGCACAAGAAAGAATTCAGTAAAGCAAGAGTAAAGTGAAAGCAAGTTTATTAGGACAGTAAAGGAATAAAAGAATGGCTACTCCACAGACAGAGCAGCCCTGAGAGCTGCTGGTTGTCCATTTTTATGGTTATTTCTTGATGATATACTAAACAAGGAATGGATTATTCATGCTTCCCCTTTTTAGACCAGATAAGGTAACTTCCTTTTGTTGTCATGGCATTTGTAAACTGTCATGGCACTGGTGGGAGTGTAGCAGTAAGGACAACCAGAGGTCACTCTCATGGCCATCTTGGTTTTAGTGGGTTTTGGCTGGCTTCTTTACTGCAACCTGTTTTGTCAACAAGGTCTTTATGACCTGTATCTTGTGCCAGTGTTGGAAGTAAAAGCTTGGTGCCGCAAAGTGAAAATTAGCACTCAGGCAAAAGGTTTTTCAGCAAGGCAATTTTCTTCTATAGAAGGGTATGGCTCACTGGTGGATCAATGGCAAGAGCACACCGAACAAGGGAAGGGAAGGGGTTTTATTCCTAATGCACTAGTCCCTACTGCTGTGTCTTTCCCCTATTGGCTAGGGCTGGACCGCACTATGTAAACTGACCTGATTGGCTAATGTTTGAAATTGAACACAGCTAACTAGGCAGGAAGGGGAAGGTTATCTGTTATGGCACAAGGCATGTCTAGGCTTGTCAGGGAAAGTCGGGGTGCAGCAAGGGCGGGAAGGGTTGTTTACAGCACGGGTAACTATAGAAACTAGAGAAACAAAGAACCAGAAGACCAGGGAATTAAAATCTTTTGAAGAGGAATTTATCATCTCTCTCACCAACCTCCTATCTCATCCTGTGACTTAGAATGGCTTGTCTAGGAATGCAGTCCAGTAGGTCCACGCCTCTGAGATGAGTCCAAAGAACTAGAAAACCAGTGTAGCCAATGGTGTAAATCCTAGTCCGAGGTCAGGAAAATATAAGATACGATGTCCCAGCTGGAGCAAATGGGCAAGAAGAAAAAGAGACAAATTTCCCCCTCTTCTACCTTTTTATTCCTTTTTATTATACTCGGGCCTTCAACAAATTGCACAATCCCTTCCCCAAACTACTTTACTGAGTCTACCCATTCAGATGCTAATTTTACATAGAAACAGCATCATAGACACACCCAGAAACAATGTCTAATCTGGGCACCATGTGGCATAGTCAAGCTGATACCAAAAATTAACTATCTCTGAAATTTTTGCTTATAGATCATGAAAACTGAATATTCTATGTGTAAACCAAAAATAAAACTAAAAGCCCCTCAGCTATCTGAATGGACCCCTCCTCTCAGCAAGGACATTCTAAAGTTAACCTGAAAAAACTAGTTTAGGCCATGATGGAAAGAGAGAGCCAGACATGCCTCATTATACACTCTTCCCTTTTGGAATTACTGGTAGAACAGACTCTTTAAGTCTGATAAGAAGCATTTATAGTCTAGTCTTTCTGAAACCTGCTACCTGGAGGCCTCATCTGCATGATAAACTCTTTGTCTTTAAAACCCTGTATTGTAACCCAGACATTCCTTGTTTTAGATAACTCTTTCAACCAATTGCCAATCAGCAAATCTTTAAATCACCTATGGCCCGGAAGCCCCTGCTTCAAGTTGCCCCACCTTTCTGGACTGAACCAATGTACCTCTTACATGCATTGATTGATGTCTCCCGTCTTCCTAAAATGCATAAAACCAAGCTGTGACCCTACTACCTTGGACACATGTGGTCAGGACCTCCTGAAGCTGTGTCAGAGGTGTGTCCTTAACCTTGATCGAATAAACGTTCTAAATTGATTGAGACCTGTCTCACATACTTTTGGTTTACAAATGTAATTATACCTCTCTACATTAGGACTACAATAATGAATATAACAATTTCCTTATGAAGGATTAAAATAAAGTGTATAATGTATTTAACTTTTGTATATTGGTATAGCTGAAGGGCAAGAACTTAATTTCTTGAAATGTTCCTGTCTGAACTACATCCGGTACACATCTACATTCTACTTTCTACACTGAGCTTCATTCCAACAAGCATGAGAACAATTGTCCAGATGTTCTGAAACATACTTATGTTTATTACCTCCATGTAAATGTCTGCATTTTCATGTGGTTTGTGTAGATGTGCTTTAAGAATAATTAAATAAAAGTTATCTGATATATGCATGCACATATATATATATTTTTTTTTGGGGGGGGGGTGGGTACTGAGTTTCACTCTTGTTGCCCAGGCTGGAGTGCAATGGCACGATCTCGGCTCACAGCAACCTCCGCCTCCAGGGTTCAAGCCATTCTCCTGTGTCAGCCTCCGGAGAAACTGGGATTACAGGCATGCGCCGCCACATCCAGCTAGTTTTGTATTTTTAGTGGAGACGGGGTTTCTCCATGTTGGTCAGGCTGGTCTCGAACTCTGAACCTCAGGTGATCCGCCTGCCTCGGGCATATATTTATAATGGGTGATATTCTAATTCTTAGATCATCAGATTGATTCAAACACAGCATTGTTAGCAGATGGGGGTCTCGATCCAGACCCCAAAAGAGGGTTATTGGATCTCGCGCAAGAAAAAATTCAGAGTGAGTCCACAGTGCAAAACAAAAGTAAGTTTATCAAGAAAATAAAGTGGTGAAAGAACAGCTACTCTATCAACAGAGTAGGGTGTTCCCAAAAGTAAGAGAAACGCTTCCACCCTAGGTACAATGCTCGTTTATTTATAAGATTAAAAAAAGATCATGGGGACATGTGTTCTGCTACAACGGTTTGTGATAAAGGATTAATTTTCTTAATTGCTATATTTTGCAAGAATTGATATTATTATCTTTAAAGCAAAATTAGGAATGCTTCTGTTCTCAAGATATCGGGATATCAGGACACTCCTGAGTCTGGATCTGTTTAGTAAATGTTATCAATCTGTTCCCTTAATTGTAGGCATATAGAGACTAGGAATACCTAACTTTCTGGGAATGCAGCCCAGCATGTCCCAGTCTCATTTTTCCCTGCCCTCACTGAAGATGGAGTCGTTCTGGTTCAAACGCCTCTGACAGCATTACTAGTAGGGCTTAATAATATCTTTGAAGTTTTATCACATTAAAAATGTGTGGGAGAGCTCTCAAAGGTTTTAAGCTAACAAGTTAGATTTAGTTAAACTCTCTGAATAATAATATATTCATTTTTGTTTGCTTTTATTTACCATAGCTATAGGCATCCAAGATACTCTACAAATGTTGGAATCCAAATACTTCTTCATTGTAATCATAAACTAATCACTTTTCTAAGCATGGAGATTTACCTGATTGCTTCTATACTTTCAAATCAACATTAACTCATAGTCTCTTATAAAATCTGAAACAGCAGAACAACTTATTGAATATCTTGGTTCTAGGAATGTGCACAGACTGAGCACAGTCATATGCAGAATTAAGCATCACATTTTTGTAGACTATTCATAAAGTGAGGAGTTTCATTTGTACTCATAAATGATACTGGGAATAGACCTTAACACTCCTGTGTTTTTAAATAAGCTTGATCTAAAAACCATATCAAGAAGTTTAGAAGTATGCAAGAGTGCCCGACAGGTAAAAGGTGCTGCCCTAGGCAAAGCGACAAAATAAACTTAGCTGTAAATATTGGGCTTCAGTTTTCTCATTTGCAAAATGGAAGTAACACCACCAAACTGAGTAGCCTCCAGAGAAGAAAAAGTGTGAAAGAATATTGAAAACCCTAGAGAGTACCACATAGGCATAAAGATGTTAGAATAGTTGCAATTACTGTTGCATTCCTATAAGTTTCCATTCTCATTTTAATATTAACCCAATTGTCCAAATCTCTTATTTAAAAGAAAAATCCAAGCTAGAATTTTCTTCAGGACAAACTTTCTCAAGACATTTTAGAATTTCCTGCTTATTTTACTGCTAGCCAAAAGTACTGCAAAAACACCCACTCTTGTAATTCCTTTACACCTCTGTTTCCAATCCTGGCCAGATCCTCAAACACACAAAAAAAGAGGTGTTAAGAGAGTCAGGGGAAAAGTTCAGTGGATGCTACTGAACAACAAACTTTGGAACAAAAGTGATGGAAGTTATTTTTTGGTACTCAGCTTGCCGTTCTTCCATCAACAACTAATATGACAAACCTGCTCTAATTTCTAGAGTTTTGATGATTAAGTATTTCAATTGCTCATCATGTTTTCCATATATCATATTTGTAATCCTAATGTCCAGAACTAAAATCCTTTATCTGCCTAAGGCAACAGAACATGTAGGAGTATTCAAACCCTGTCACACTTGAAAACAAGTTCAAGGCTACATATATAATATTCAGTAACTTGATAATAACTTATTTTATTCATATCCTTTAACACTTACTCAAGTAAGAATACTCAGGGAAGTGTGGAAAGAAAATAAAGGTCATCATGTTTTGATGGGATAATCTCAATGTCAAATGATTTCCCTCTAGTTTCCTTCAAGCTCTTGGGAGTGGTTATGGAGTTTAGGTCAGCTGTTTTCAGCTAAAGAAAGATACAGGGCTTTATAAAATAAGACAAAGAGTAGAACAGGGAATAACACTAGGAAAAAATAATATTTTTATGGTCAAAAATTGCCACAAACAAAATGGAAACTAACAGGCATATTAATTTTAGGGTGTTTTGATGACGTCATTGTTTTAAAGGCCACTAGAAGTCAGTGAGTTATTTAAAGGATAAGGTTAGAAGGGCTTAGGGGAACTAAAACCCCACAATTTCCAGGAAATACAAAGCATGTGTCTACCCTAATATATCTTTAAGTGTATAATTAAAAGAAGAAAGCTTTAATGCTTTTCTAGTCATGGTAGACTCCTATGCGTTTTTTTTTTTTTTTTTTTAACCCAAAAGAAGAAAAACAACAACAGTGAAACTAAAACCACCAAGTTCAATTCCATGGGCCAAATCCTAAAAATAGGTCAGACTCAGCTTTCTTATGGAAAGAAATACAAAGTAAGAGAGAAAAAAACCCAGAAGATCTGAACTGTTTTTCAAAGTCGTCTGAATTTAATGCCAAGTCCACGTGGTGCCGTGGTTTTTAGGGGCCTCTCGTGAGCTGCGTTGGGCTCTGTACAGTCATCAGAGGTTAAGCACATGACATTAGGATGTGACAGAAGGAAAAGTTATTAAAAAGCATACATGCTTCATTCTTTATGCTATTGTTTAAACATACAATTTCAATTATTAGAGAAAAATGTCATAGCTGCATTTTAGAGTTTTCTACGTTAGTTCTCCATAAGTTCACACAGAAAATGGTGGAATAAAAATGTAACAGTTCATACTCTGCATTTTGAATACTGTTTTCAGTATGTTTTTCTTCATATCTATAACGACCATGGTTTAAAAAAATTAAAAGTTTGTGTACATCTGTGTCCACACAGAATGATAAAATAAAAAACACTTCAAGATTGTAATTCAGGACATTTCCTCATGATCACTTCCTCTTTCATAAATACCCTCTTTAGTTTGGAACATACTCCAAGACAAGAGACTTACTTTGGAGTAGCTTTCCCAATGAATTACTTTAGTCACAATTTTCTTAAAGATGATACGTCTATCGAGATCAACAGATGGGAGTCAAATGCTTGTTCTACATGTGTTTACCTTCTAGATTCATCTTTAGCAATTAGATGATTAGGTGTAGATGCTTACTGAGTACATGGCACAGACGTAGATGCTCATTCCGTCACTTCAGGTAGAGATCAGTAGATCAATAGATCATTGAGCTCAATAAGCATCTACGTCTGTGCCATGTGCCACGTTGGACACTAAGATAAATAAGAACCTCAGCATGTATTAGTGAAAAGAGCTTAAAATCGTTCACATGTCATGCTTGGCTCATTGCCTGACAAAGAATAAGCCCTGTTAGCAGCGGCAATGACGTCAATGCCAGTGAAGACGGCTCTAAATGCAAAGCATCCCCAAAATTCTGTGCTTTCTGTTTTCAAAAGCACATTGTGCTGTTAGTTCTGTTTTTAATAACAGGCTTTCTACCTACTGTTTATAGTGCAGGGCCAGGAAAAGAGGATTAGACAAATATACAAAAGCCTACAACACAATATGTAATGTGATTAGGGAGATATAAACAAAGTATTATGGGTTGCTCAAAATAGAGTGTTGAAATGAGGAAAGACTGTCTTTTTGGGAGTTGATACCAGAACTGGGATTTGAAAGATGGGAAACAGCTCAACAAAGAATTCAGCTATGTATTAACAGAATGTATCAAGGGAGTTAGTTGTCAGGCCAGATAGTGGCCAGTTTTGAATGCTGAGCTAAGAACTTATTTTAGATTTTATTCACCAAGGACTAAGGAACCACTAAATATATTTGAAGAAGGGAATAAAATATACATATACCTACATATTTCCAAGCATATATGAGTGTATGTATGTTGGTAGGTATGTATATATTTATGTATCTCAAAGTACAAGACTACTCCAAAATTCTGTTTTCCTAGGTGGTTAATAATTTACTCTTGACATTGGATATAAAAACTCAAGTCTTTCTGGTCATTAAGCAGTCATGGGAAGCATTCTGGGGAGATAATGGTCTGGCTGCAGAAGGCAAGCTAGAAAACCTAGGGGTGTACACGAGGCTCCACTGGTGTTGGGTGCTGCGTCCCAGTCTGTGGTAAGTGGGAGCACAGGCCTGCGGCAGGGCAACTGGACAATGACCTGGACCCTGAAGCACCTCAGGAAGACTCTGACTCATGACACCTGTTCATACCCTCCAGGCAGGTTGGAAGCTGCTTGCTTATGTCCCACAAGTGAGGACTAATTTATTCTCAAGTACTTGCATAGGAAGGGTGGTACTACAAGACTGAAATGCTACCCATCCTAGAGGCTGGGAGACAGTTCCTGGTTAGACCTGGAGGTGGTGTGGGAGCAGAAAGGCATGTTGTCTGCACCTCAACAGTTGCATGCTTCCTTTTCTACTTGTTGGTTTATTAGCTCCCTAAGACTGCTGTAATAAACTGGGTGGGTTCAAACAACAGAAATTCATTCTCTTACAGTCCTAAAGGTCAGGGAATCAACATGCTGGTGGGGCCATGCTCTGTCTGAAGGCTCTAGCAGTAAGGATCCTTCCTGCCTCTTCTAGCTTCTGGTGATTGTTGACAATTCTTGGCATTCCTTGGCTGGTAGCTACACCACTCCAATCTCTGCCTCCCTCTTCACGTTGCTTTCTCCGCATGTGTGTCTGTGCCCACATTTCCCCCTCTTATGAAGGTATCCATCATTAGATTAATCCAATATGACCTCATCTTAACTTAATTACATCTGCAAAGACCTTATTTGCAAGCAAGGTCACAGTCACAGGTTCTGGGGCTTAAAACTTTAACATATCTTTTTAGAGGACATAATTCAACCCTGATAATTGACTCGTTGATCACCAAAGACAAAATGCTGTGTCTCTCAGCATTCAAAGGCTGTCTCTGGTTCAGTATCTTTGGACCTGCTCCCTCGTGGTTCTGTGTATCCTTAGCTAATAGTGCCTGGGAGATACTAAGGATACACAGAGCCCCAAGAGAGCAGGATTCCAGGATATAGATGTACAAGGTTCCACATGTGCCTGAAAAAACGGACCTCCAGTCTCCCAATGGTCCTGAGTTTCCCCCACTACAAACTGTCCAAGAGTTCAGTTCTAAGAAGGAAGGAAGCCATAGTCAGGAGTAATGATCTATTTGAAATGGCGGGATCTTTAGGACAATTCCGTCCTGCTTTAAAGCTCTGTTTACCTCCGTCCCTCAGGAAGTTCTCTCCCAGGCATTTTTCCGACTCAGCTGAACAGTTCTCAGAAGCTTACGCAGGTGTGCATAGGTGAGGGCTCTGAGAACAGGAGGATGCTCTCCTGCAAGGGTCGATGTGGTTATGTTATTTGTCTTGAGGCAGCCAAAAGAAATACAGCAGAAAGGAGTGTTAGGACCATTACTGACCTGTGCAGAAATAGAAATGCTGACAAATTTCTACTTTTTTCTTCTGTTTAACACAAAATCTATAGAGGAGCAAATGAAATTATAAAATTTTCTCTAAACTAAAAAGGAAAAATAAAGTCAGGTTTTCTAGAGTTTTTGAGTTGCCAGCTCAGAATCACTTAGAATCTCAACATGTTAGACCTGTAAGAGTATTACAGGTACCGAGTTTATTCTCAGGACATGTTTATGTTCGCATTGACCCAGGATAAGAAGTAGTGACAGCTGATGGAATTTGTCAAAATTGTAGTTTTTTTGTTTGTTTGTTTATTACCCTAGGTAAATAAATTATAATGAATTATTTCTTTAGTAACTTATAAATATTATTTACTTCAAGTCTGCTTATCTTACTAATTTCTAAACTCCAGGAAGATTGGGCCTCTATTTGATTTGCTTCTATGTCCCTAGAACAATGCCCATTATATAATAGAGGTTCAATAAATGTTTTGGAAATGATCATAGGCCAAAAACATCACAGAAGAAAAGCCTTACAAGGTTTAAGGACCACACTTACAGGGAAATGGAAAGAAAGATCCAGTAAGGCATTCCGCAGTCGTGGATCATGTCATGAAATGAATATGAATCACAATCAGCCTCCAGGATTATTGAGCTGGGAAATTGTTAGCTTTGAAGCTTGGCAGGCATGGAGTTGACTTGATCCATACCCCACACAAAATTAAGTCCCCAAATCCAATGTCCGGCACTAATTTAGAACATAAGCCTCTAAAAAAATTGCTCATATCTTGAATTCAAATCCAAAGTTGTTTTTTTTAAAAAAAAGTAGTAAAATCTGTACTCATATGGGCTTACAGAAAATCCTTGTTAAAAAAAACCTAATCCAACAAATTACAAATGAATTCACTGTACTACAGTCCAGCAGCATTTGTATACAGTTGCAAAGCGTTTGTATGATTTCATTTTTCAGTTTTGTAGTTTTCCAGTACTCCCTGGGCCTCTCCTGGGAAAAGATTACTGCATCTTCTAATTCAGGGGTCTACGGAAAATATGGACATACTAATTTTTCTTAGTTTTATTCATTAAAATTAGTAGGTATGTGGGTGTTCACTGTACATTTTTTGTATATGTTTAAAATTTTTCATAATAACATTTTGAGAAAAACTATTTAAATTAGAAATTTAAAAACTATTTAAATTAGAAACAGTAGGACATGGGTTATTAATTACCATTATCTGAATAGATAGCAAGTACTTAACATGTTTGGACATTAATAAAATTACTATATTGAGATACACATATGTATGTACTTTTACAACTTTGGAGCAAATAATTTCTCTGTAACAAAAGAATCTGTCATGCACCAGAAGGCACTGGGTGGAAACAGATGATTTCTCTATATCATTTCCTGATTAGTACAAATAAACACATCTGGAGTACAAAACTCTAACTGCCTTAAATCACTCACCCATGTATACATATATGTGTGTGTACCTGTGTGTGTGTGTGCATGTTGAACCGTGGGAATTTGCTACTTTTGTAGGTCACAAACTATAGAAAATCAGCAGTTTCCTATGGTCCAACCTAATATGTACAGAGTCCCAATCTTCAAGGAGTTTAGAAATTAGTAAGGTAAACAGACTTGAAGTTAATAATTTTTACAACTTACTAAACAAAGATTTCGTTATAATTGATTTACCTAAGGTGATACACAAAAAACACATCACAATTTTGATAAATTCCATCAGCTGTCGCTAGTTCTTATCCTGGGTCAATGTGAACATAAACCTGTCCTGAGAATAGAGTTCAGCTTGGTATCTGTAACACTCTCACTCGTACGTCTAACATGTTGAGATTCTGTAATACAACTCAGACTATCTTTATTTGACACTGACTTGGCATCCACTTTTTGCCAGGTACCATCTCCATTTTTAGAGATATAAAAAGGAACAGGCCCTGCACTAGACAGCATATAATGTAATCTCTCTCTCCAAGGTGTACAGTCTAACAGCAATGTTTATAATGTGCCAAGAAAACAGAGAAGATGGACCATTCATTCTGACTGAGTGACTGAGAAGAGCTTTACTGCAAATGTGATAGGAATCTACCAGGAGACAAAGGAAAGTCTACTGGGGCCCTAACACATCCCCGTGCATGGCATGGAGGTGTGAAAGGACTCAGCCCCGCACAGTGGCTCATGCCTGTAATCCTAGCACTCTGGAAGGCCGAGGTAGGCAGATCACTTGAGGTCAGGAATTCAAAACTACCCTGGCCAACATGGTGAAATCCCATCTCTACTAAAAATACAAAAAATATAGCCAGGCGTGGTGTTGCACACCTATAATCCCAGCTACTTGGGAGACTGAGGCAGGAGAATCTCTTAAACCCGGGAGGCAGAGGTTGCAGTAAGCTGAGAGTGTGCCACTGCACTTCAGCCTGGGAGTCAGAGTGAGGCTCTGGCTCAAAAAAAGAAAAGAAAGAAAGGACTCCTGTAGAGAACATGTTCTATTTCACTGAAGAATATTGATGTTTTGTTTGTTTGTTTTCACACAAAGAAAACTTGGAAAATGCAAACTCCGAACTCTGTTTCTCTTTGATGGCCAGCAGCTGAAATCTCTGCTCAATTCCCTTAACCTTAGGTGGCTACTGCCTACCACACATGCATATTTCAGAGGTCAACCAGTTATCTGAAAAGAGTTAACATGCAGGATTTTTGGCTCTTCCTCTGTGTTCTTCTCCTTTCTGAGATATTTACCTTCATTATCCAGTCACTATGGTAGCCCTGAGTACAGTGCTGGCTGGATCCTGCCCTCAGGTAAGAAGCACTAAATAGATGAAACTCACCTAGTACTGTTTTCTTCTTCCAAATGTCAATGCTTATTCAGTTCTTGCTTGCTTTTGTTTTCCTTCAGTAGCTTCAGAAAGTTGTTTTACATACATATATAAAATTACATGCATACACTGAGATACATACACACCATGTGTATAACAATATGTATATTGTTTGTGTGTGTGTGTAATTGTTTTCCTTCAGTAGCTTCAGAAAGTTGTTTTACATACATATATAAAATTACATGCATACACTGAGATACATACACACCATGTGTATAACAATGTGTATATTGTTTGTGTGTGTGTGTAATTGTTTTCCTTCAGTAGCTTCAGAAAGTTGTTTTACATACATATATAAAATTACATGCATACACTGAGATACATACACACCATGTGTATAACAATGTGTATATTGTTTGTGTGTGTGTGTAATTGTTTTCCTTCAGTAGCTTCAGAAAGTTGTTTTACATACATATATAAAATTACATGCATACACTGAGATACATACACACCATGTGTATAACAATGTGTATATTGTTTGTGTGTGTGTGTAATTGTTATCACTGGGATGTTTGGGCTGATAGGGGTTATTCTTTTACTACTAGAGGGAGAACCCATATTGATTATATATACTTGCTGTTTAGAAAGTAATTAGAAAACAACCTATAAATAATAAGGTCCTGAAATGAAAACAAAATATATTAAGAAAACAAATCCAATAGAAAATTAAACAAAAGAATGAACTAGTATTTCATGGGGGGAAGAGAAATGGCCAATAAATATATAAAAAGATGATCAACTTGGCAATAGCCAAGTAACTTTAATTATTGTAACAATAAGTCATACCCATTTTGACAAAATTAAGACAACTAACAAAATCAACATTTAAATCAATTGGAATTCTTTTTTTTTTTTTTTTTTTTTTGAGACGGAGTCTTGCTCTGTAGCCCGGGCTGGAGTGCAGTGGCCGGATCTCAGCTCACTGCAAGCTCCGCCTCCCGGGTTCACGCCATTCTCCTGCCTCAGCCTCCGGAGTAGCTGGGACTACAGGCGCCCGCCACCTCGCCCGGCTAGTTTTTTGTATTTTTAGTAGAGACGGGGTTTCACGGTGTTAGCCAGGATGGTCTCGATCTCCTGACCTCGTGATCCGCCCGTCTCGGCCTCCCAAAGTGCTGGGATTACAGGCTTGAGCCACCGCGCCCGGCCTCAATTGGAATTCTTATGCACTGCTTGTGGTAATATCAAACTGTACATAGAAAAATAACAATGTTATCTTTTGAAATTGATCATCTGCATATCCTATGACCCAGCAATTATATCAGAAAATATATACAACCTAGAAAACCTCCTTATTTGTGCATCAGGAGAAATGTCCTAGAATTTTCAGGGAAGCAGATTTTAAGATAACAAAAAAATTTGGAAAACAAAATATCCATTTAAAAGAATGGAAAAAAATTAGGCATTTTCACAAAAGTTAATATTATACAGCAATGAAGATGAATGACTTACAACTACAGACATAAATATGTATTATCTTAAAAACAATATCAGGATGAAAAAACTAAATACTGTGTTATTTACATTCATATGGCTACGTGAGAAAACTATTTTCTAAAGGTAATGATCAATGAAAATTCAGCATAGAGGTTACATCTAGAGGAAACAAGGGATAGGTAAGTAAGAATAAAAAGATATTAGTATTTTTCTAATTCTTTTTTTTTTTTTTTTTTTTTTTTGAGATGGAATTTTGCTCTTGTCACCCAGGCTGGAGTGCAATGGCGCGATCTAGCTCACTGCAACCTCCACTCCTCGGGTTAAAGCTATTCTCCTGCCTCAGCCTCTCCCGAGTAGCTGGCATTACAGGCACCCGCCACCATACCCAGCTAATTTTTGTATTTTTGGTAGAGACAGGGATTCACCATGTTGGCAAGACTGGTCTCGAACTCCTGACCTCGGGTGATCTGCCCATCTCAGCCTCCCAAACTACTGGGATTACAGGCGTGAGCCACCATGCCAGGCCATATTTTTCTAATTCTTAAGGAGGCGATGGATTCGCAAATGCTCTGGAGTTTTGAGACCAGCCTCGTCAACATGGTGAAACCCTGTCTCTACTAAAAATACAAAAAACGAAAAAAAATATTAGCCAGGCGTGGTTGTGGATGGACACCTGTAATCTCAGCTATTGGGGAAGTTGAGGCAGGAGAATCATTTGAACCTGGGAGGTGGAGGTTGCAGTGAGCCGAGATCGTGCTACTGCACTCTAGCCTGGGCAACAAGAGGGAAACTCCATCTCAAAAAAAAAAAATATATATATATATATATATATATATATATTTATTTATTTATTTATGTCATAAATTATTAATGTTTACTTACGTCTTTTATATGTGTAAAATAATACATTAAAATGTAAAAGAGGCAGAAAATGTGGGGAGCTTAGAAAATGATAGATAATAGTCTAGTAGCAGAAATGATATCTTGCTGCCATGTTTTCTGTGGAAATTTAATGCAGCTAAACTTATTTTTTGTAAATCCTAACTAGTATAACATTTAAGTAATTAAGCAATCAAATATCTTTTAGGATTAGTATATTTTGGAGCAATAAGGCATTCAAAAGTCATACTTGTGTTAAAAACGATGTTCTTAGTATTCATAAGCTAATAATTTGTATAAAATATATTTTTGATGAAATAATTCTGATCTCAATTTTATGTACAGATATCCTTGCACTCACAACTTAGTTTTCCAGCTATTATTTAAATAGACCTTCCTTTTGCTTTACAAGCTAGTTTGATGGTACCGTACACCAAGTAACTGTTGTCATTGAAACAAAATATTAAAATACTCTCACATAAGTTTTAAATCTCCTTCCCCAATATTTTGTCTAAACTGAAAAGTGCTTTTTCTTTTCAAAGTATGAGTTCTTTCAATATAAACAAATATTTCAGAAGGAAGTAATGTATAGTTAATGCTAGATATAAAAGATATTCTAAAATTCTATGGACTTCGGAACATCAGATGTTGAACAAAAGCTATTTGGGATCATATTGTAGATTTCTCAAAAAAAACCACTGAGTCTTTCGCTAGTGATGTTATAGAGTTCATCTTGAGAGCACCTGGGAATATTTAGGAAAATAGTCACAATTTGGAATGTAATTAAATTCTTAGTCATTAGGGTAAAGAACATACCAGAAAACAATGTGTCAGGCTTTCCTAGACCAAGGACAGAGAGTAAATTGTAAATCCATAAAGATTTCCAGGGGACAAAAAAATTCCTTATTTGTTTCTTCTACTTATCCAGTATATTTAAGTTCTAACAGGTCAGTTTCTCCAATCTGATGATACTGGAACATTAAAAAATAAAAGTATAAAGTGAGTAAGAGGCCGGGTGCGGTGGCTCACGCCTGTAATCCCACCACTTTGGGAGGCCGAGGTGGGTGGATCACGTGAGGTCAGGAGTTAGAGACCGGCTTGGCTAACATGGTGAAACCCCATCTCTACTAAAATACAAAAAAATTAGCTGGGCGTGGTGGCATGCACCTGTAATCCCAGCTACTCAGGAAGCTGAGGCAGGAGAACTGGCTTGAACCCAGGAGGTGGAGGTTGCAGTGAGCCAAGATCTTGCCATTGCACTCCAGCTTGGGCAACAAGAGTGAAATTCCATCTCCAAAAAAAAATAATTAATTAAAAAAATAATAAAGTGATTAAGAGCCGGTACAATGCTTATGTGGAGTAGAGCTGAGATGCCTCCTATTTAAGTGTGGTCTACATATGAGCAGGCAGCTTGGTAAAAATGCCTGGGCCCACTCAGATTTGTGGAGCCAGAATCTTTGTTCCAAAAAACCCTCAGGTGACTCATGTGCACATTAAATTGAGGAATCAACGATATAGGTTAAATTTATTTCAAGTAAGTTTATATAAAAATCATTTGCTTTTCTTCAGGTCAGAAAATTCCACAGAAATTCACATGAATAATGAGGCAAGCCTAGACTAGAGAAGTGTTGCTATTTTCTTCAAATCTCTATTCTAATAACAACAAAAAATTCTATTATTATATCTCCTTTTCTGGATATTGTTTTTGTAAACTGGGAAAACCAGAAAGGCAGGTGTTTCCCTTAGGTTGAAGGACATATACAAGATCTTCAAAGACAAATACCAAGCTGGAATTATTGTTCTGTAAAAATCCTTTCCTGTTTTTTTCTTTTAATAAAAAGAGAAAAAACAAAAAAAGTTTTCCCAGTAGATATTAATCTTTTAATTTATGAAGGTTGACCTAAAAAGAACTGGAAACACGCAGTTGAGATGTTGCCATTAACAAAAGCCAAAACAGACAAATGGGATCTAATTAAACTAAAAAGCTTCTGCATGGCAAAAGAATACTATCAGAGTAAACAGGCTACCTACAGAGTGGGAGAAAAAATTTGCAATCTACCCATCTGAGAAAGGACTAATAACCAGAATTTACAAAGAACTTAAACAAATTTACAAGAAAAAAACAACCCCATCAAAAAGTGGGCAAAGGATATGAACAGACATTTCTCAAAAGAAGACATTTATGCAGCCAACAGACACATGAAAAAATGCTCATCATCACTGGCCATCAGAGAAATGCAAATCAAAACCACAATGAGATACCATCTCACACCAGTTAGAATGGTGATCATTAAAAAGTCAGGAAACTTGGCTCAAACCTGTAATCCCAGCACTTTGGGAGGCCGAGACAGGCGGATCACGAGGTCAGGAGATCGAGACCATCCTGGCTAACACAGTGAAACCCCGTCTCTACTAAAAAATACAAAAAAAAAAAAAAAAAAAAAAAAAACTAGCCGGGCGAGGTGGCGGGCGCCTGTAGTCCCAGCTGCTCAGGAGGCTGAGGCAGGAGAATGGCGTGAACCCAGGAGGCCACTGCACTCCAGCCTGGGCGACAGAGCGAGACTCCATCTCAAAAAAAAAAAAAAAAAAAAAAAAAGTCAGGAAACAACAGATGCTGGAGAGGATGTGGAGAAACAGGAATGCTTTTACACTGTTGGTGGGAGTGTAAATTAGTTCAACCATTGTGGAAGACAGTGTGGCGATTCCTCAAGGATCTAGAACTAGAAATACCATTTGACCCAGTGATCCCATTACTGGATATATACCCAAAGGATTATGAATCATGCTACTATAAAGACACTTGCACATGTATGTTTATTGTGGCACTATTCACAATAGCAAAGACTTGGAACCAACCCAAATGTCCATCAATGATAGACTGGTTTAGGAAAATGTGGCACATATACACTGTGGAATACTATGCAGCCATGAAAAAGGATGAGTTCATGTCCTTTGCAGGGACATGGATGAAGCTGGAAATCATCATTCTCAGCAAACTGTCGTAAGAACAGAAAAACAAACACCACATGTTCTCACTCATAGGTGGGAACTGAACAATGAGAACACTTAGACACAGGGTGGGGAACATCACACTGGGGCCTGTCATGGGGTGGGGGACTGGGGGAGGAGCAGCATTAGGAGAAATACCTAATGTAGATGATGAGTTGATGGGTGCAGCAAACCAGCATGGCACATGTATACCTATGTAACGTTCACGTTGTTCACATATACCCTAGAACTTAAAGTACAATTTTAAAAAAATGAAAATAAAAGTAAAAAGATGTTACCATTAAAGTTTACAAATAACACAAAATTAAGTTTTGAAAAATGCTTAGAAACTAGCTTTTTCCTTATTCCCCAGACGTAATCCATAAGCAAGCCTTGTCAGTTCTTTTAATACCTCCGTAGTATACTTCTAATTGATTTCCATTTCCCCTGAAATCCCTCTTGCCCAAATCAGCTTCATCTCTCTTCTGTACCACAGCTTCAGCCTTCTCACTAGTCTCCCTGCATCCCCTCATGGTAGAAAAATATTCAATCAGGAATACAAGGTAAATTCCTTAATCTGATAAAACATATTTTTTAAAAATATGCAGTGAGCTGAGTGCAGTGGCTTGCACCTGTAATCCCAGCTGCTTAGGAGGCTGAAGCATGAGGGTTGCTTGAGCCAAGGAGCTCAAGGTTGCCGTGAGCTATGTCCATGCCACTGCATTCCAGTTTGGGAGACAGAGCAAGACCATGTCTCTAAAAATAAACCAAAAGACAAAAAACAAACAAACCAAAAAAAAAAAAAAAAAAACTACAGTAAACATCATAATTCATATTTGGTGAAATAGAAAGAATCCACTCTGCCTTGAATATAAAAGACACAAAAAAATATTTTTTGTTAAATTGACAAGCCAAATAAGTTGAGAAGTCACAATAGAGATGTTGTAACATAAATAGTTGATATATACAGGGTGATGACTAATTTAATAGGTGTTTCAAAAACGATTATTGCATTATTTCATCAAAAACACCCCAGAATTATAATCATTCTCCCTAAGAATCAGAATGGTTCAAATTTTGTTCATTTAAATTTTGCCAAGTAAATTTTGCAAAATTTAACGCAGGGCAATAATAACTATGGAGACTCGCAATTTGCATATTTGTATTCTTTTCCCCTGTCTCTTGAATTTCTACTCTTAGACACATCTTACTAAGAATTTAATTCTATACTCCTAGTTGTACTGTACCATCTTTTTTTTTTTTTGCCTGTTTCCTTTTAAATTACAAGTCGATAGTGGGATTAGCCTCTGAATAAATAAGTAAAATATCAAATAAAAAATAGGTAAGATAGGACCTAGCTAATAAGGTCATTCTTTTTAAAGCCTCAATTTGTCTTATTTTAAGAAAAAAATACCTAAATAATACCAAATCCTAAAAGACATTGTTCTTTGCCGTATAAAAATGTTATTTTCTTTTTGAGAAGAAAATAAAAACCTCTCTCAAAATGCAGATATTTAAATAACAGACAAGAATTCCTTTTAGGCTTTACTTTGGTAGACATAGTGGAAGGAGCAGAGATTATCTGTGAACAAAGGTTACTTCCTAAAGTAATGTAACAGTTGGTTATTAACGTAGGATGTTATCCACCTGTATTAAGGTCCTGGGTTATTTAAATCATAATGAACCTTTCTCTGCAACTTAAATTTTATAATCTACATGACAAGTAGAAATAATGGTATTTCACATCCTTAAATCATATTCTAAAATAGAGCAAAAATTTGTGCACATTCTGCTACCCTTTAAAATGACTTCTTTTTTTTTCTATCAGGATAATTCTCAAAGCATAAAAACAAGCAACTAAGCTATGAGCTTCTTGGGGAAAGAAGCTGTGTTAGTCAACTGGCACATAATAGTCACGTAATAGATTTGTCCAGTGAATAAATCAGCTTTAATTTTATTTTAAAATAGAAACACTAAAACATGATTGTTGCAAGATAAAATTATCTTAGATAATTGCTACTAGAATATATTTCCAAATTGCCTGATAAAAATAAATAAAACATCCAGGCTAAGGCAAGAGGATCCCTTAAACCCAGGAGTTCAAGTCCAGCCTGGGGAACAGAGCTAGACACCCCCTATCTGTAAAATAATAATAATAAATAAATAAATAAATAAATAAATAAATAAAACATCAGATGGTGGCACTAATTGTTGAAATTTTACCCTGGTTTAGTACTCTACATTTGTTACTTTATTTACTCCTTAGAAAAAGCCCACCAAGTCAGATACTATTAGTACCCAAATTTTACAGTTGAGAGAGAATGGAGGCTGAGTTACATGACTTGCCTAAGTCACCCAGCTACTAAATGACAGAGTAAGAATTTGAACTCAATCTATCTTCAAGGTTTATTCTTTTTTTTTTTCTTTTTGAGATGGAGTCTCGCTCTGTTGCCCAGGCTGGAGTACAGTGGCACACAATCTCCGCTCACTGCAAGCTCAGCCTCCCAGGTTCACACCATTCTCCTGCCTCAGCCTCCCAAGTAGCTGGGGCTACAGGTGCCCACCACCATGACTGGCTAATTTTTTGTATTTTTTTTTTTAAGTAGAGACAGGTTTCCCCTTGTTAGCCACGATGGTCTCGATCTCCTGACCTCGTGATCTGCCCGCCTCGGCCTCCCAAAGTGCTGGGATTACAGGTGTGAGCCACCACACCCCACTCAAAGTTTATTCTTTTAACCAATATGCTTTCCTGTCTTCAGTGTTTTATTTGTTTTGCTTTGTTTTGTTTTTGTTTTGTTTTGTTTTGTTTTTGAGAGAGTATTGTTTTGTCGCCCAGCCTGGAGGGCAGTGGCATGAGCTCAGCTCACTGCAAGCTCGGTCTCCCAGATTCAAGCGATTCTCTTGCCTCAGCCTCCTGAGTAGCTAGGATTACAGGCACGCACCACCACATCTGACTAATTTTTGTGTTTTTAGTAGAGACAGGGTTTCACCATGTTGCTCAGGCTGGTCTCAAACTCCAGACCTTGTGATCCGCCCAACTCAGCCTTCCAAAGAGCTGGGATTACAGACGTGAGCCACCATGCCCGGCCCCTATCTTCAGTTTTTTAAAACTACTTTTCATTTACTGTGTGTAGTCTTTGAAAACCAGTAAGAGAAAAAAGGCAGTAGACAGACTCCTGCTTCCTAAAAGGAGATACTAGACATAATGAAAGTGCTTGTAATGGCACAGATTTGGAGCCAAGATGGTGGTTTTCAATAAAACTGAGAAAGGATGGATTGCTTTCCCACAGAAATTGTGGAAACATACATGCTATCCAACCTTAGAAATGTAAAATTGTTCATGTTTTTGATCTTAGGACCAAAGGAAAAACTACAAATTCCACTGTTTGGAACATTTAATGGAAGAGTTTTAAAGGAAATCATTATTATAATCGTGGTACCCACCAGCACTGTGAGAATCCAAGCTCTGTCAACATTTTCTTTATAAATTCACTGTTAGGACTTCCTAACTCATCAAGTATTATTCAGCTCGAGCTAAAAAATCTGAAATGTAAGATCTTAAATTGTGAGTGATATTATTCCAAGAATTAAGGAGGAAAATGGATATCATGTGATTCAGACACAATAGAAAAAATGTTGGGCTTGTGCAGCATTTTAACAGGTATTAGCTGTCTGTTACTTTGTTTTTCTTGCTTTGGAGAAAGTTTTTGGGGTGGGCGGGTTGACTTGGAATGGAAAGTTATACCGTCAACTAACTATAAGCAACATTTTAAAAGTTAACATGTTATATACAGTTTGATAAACTCTTAAAAAAGAAATCTAGATGTTGTCTTCACTTTCTGAGTCTGCACAAGGGCTTGGAATCTCATAAAGAGAGATTACTTTTAAGATTTCTGGCACTTTGCTTTTAGTCTAAACCATAAAAAACTGAAAGAACAGCCATTTCTAATCCTGCCCAGTACATTCCAGCTAAATGGAAGCACGAAGACGTGGAATAAAAAGAACTATTCAGTCATTTCAGAATTTCAACAAATACTGAGTTAAATATCTTTTCCAATAAGGGTTAAAGCTTAAAGGCTCTGATTCCTCTTAATATACTTCCTTTATCTCTATATTTTATACTCCTTGATATTACTTTTTTTATCTTCCTTCTTTCAGATAACTTCCTTTAATACAAAAATCAAAGATAAAAAATAAATGTAACAAGTCATAGCTTATGAAGGCAAGTAAACTCAATTTATTTAACAACTCTATCTGGAATTATAGTTATTTCACCACTTATCATGTTTGAAAACCATAAATGGTATGCAGGATCACATTAGATAGCTATCACAAGAGAATAAATGAAATAGTGTAACCCATTCAGTTCACTATGGCCAATCTATATCATCACAAAATACGGGAGAGAACAAAAAGATTAAGTTCCTCACTGATGTTGGAAAATAACACAACAAATAGTCCAAGGCTACTCTACTTGCCTGGAATACAGTTAATGTTACCTTATCTGGCTTCTCTGGCTAATGCAGTCAATTAGATTTTTACCTTGACGAATCTAAGAAATATATATAGTCTACACGAAGTTCTAAGTTTAGATTCCCTCTGTCTCCCAGGATTACTAAAAGTCAGCTGAATAATTTTTAGGATGCAATGTAATTTAAATTTATTTTTTTGGTAGGTCCTGATATTCCCTACCAAAAGAGTCATCAAGCTCTTTTACCTAACCCAGAATTTCTGCTTCTGGATTTATTTTAGACAGTAAATCTCTTCATCAAACGTTCATTTAATGAGTACAGCCTTATGATAATAGACTTGCTATGGTTTGAATGTTTGTCCCTTCTGAAACTCATGTTGAAACCTAATTCCCAATGTGGCAGTATTAATGGTGGGCCCTTTAATAAGAGATTGGCAGAGCTCTCATGAAGGGAGTCATAGACTAATGGGTTAATGGGTTAGTAGACTAATGAGTTACCATGGGAGTGGGACCGTGCCTTTATTAGAAGAAGTGATATTTGAGCTAGCACACTCAGGCCCTTTGCCATGGTGCCCTGTGCCATCTCAGGATTCTGCAGCAAAAAGAACCTAACCAGATGTAGTCCCTTGACCTTAGATTTCTTAGCCTTCACAACTGTAAGAAATAAATTCCTTTTCTTTTTAAATTACCCTGTTTCAGATACTCTGTAATAACCAACAGAAAATGGACTAAGACAAGACCCTTTTTAAATAAACTATGCAATAAATAAGTAAAGTCCTGAAACTATGAAAATCATGGCCCTCTCCACTATTAGGCATTCTTTCTTATGATGCATACAATTTCATGCATCTTTTTTTGGCTACAAGTTCATCCTAATATTAAGTAAAAATGGTTCAAAGGTAAACTGACTGATGTGTCAGCATAATCTAAATATGGCTGACATCGCCTTATAAGTAAGAATTGTGCTAAAATTCTGAAGTTAGAAGGTTTACTGTAAGTAAGAAGCCAAAAGTTCAGACATTCAACCAAAGTTGATCCAAACCTCTTGGGTTGGAAATATTACAAAATTGGACTTTCCCACAAAATGCCCTGTATTTCCTGTTTTGGCTAAGCTGGAAATGCAACAGAAACAATACTTCTTATGGCATGTCATTGCTTCTACTTTTGGTCTGAAAACACCAAGCAGAGACTATGAGTGTGATGAATCAAAAGGATAAAAGTTGAGTGGAGAGATGTCCTGGGCTAAGAAAGAGAGTTAATGGGAACGAAATTTCCTAACTTGACCACCAGTTAACCATAGCTTGGACGCCCAGTGTGCTATGAGTCACTAGCAACTGGCTCCAAAATAACACAAGAGTATCTTAGGCTAGCTCATTACTGGAGTATATTGTTTAAAATATTTCCAGAAAAAAATTAAGCAGAAACAGTTACTTAATGGATAAAATGGTATTCATGTAAATTCCTTTTTACAGAATAATCTGGAAATGAGATGCACAAACAACTTGCTAGGGAGTCTGATAATGCTGTTCATCACTTTTATTTAGAGATTTTAGGCAAAAATCACAGCTACCATCAACAGGGTTGATAATAATAACGCTTCATGGGAAGAGTGTGGAACTGTTAAAAACAAAACACGCTGAATTCTCAAAAGTTAAGTCTCAAAAGTTTTATAGATTGTGAATATAGGGGTATATTTTGCATCTTCCAAAAGGCCACTTAATGCTTCCTCTAACTTAATTTCTTAGAGTCTTTAAACTTCTTACTTTATTAACTTAAACCACTAATGCGCAACCATTAGGTTAATATATTCATAGGGGCCAGGCACGGTGGCTCACGCCTGTAATCCCAGCACTTTGGGAGGCCGAGGCGGGTGGATCACAAGGTCAGGAGATCGAGACCGTGGTGAAACCCCATCTCTACTAAAAATACAAAAAATTAGCCGGGCTCAGTGGCGGGCGCCTGTAGTCCTAGCTACTCAAGGAGGCTGAGGCAGGAGAATGGCATGAACCCGGGAAGCAGAGCGTGCAGTGAGCCGAGATCGTGCCACTGCACTCCAGCCTGGGGGACAGAGGAAGATTCCGTCTCAAAATAAAATATATATATATGTGTGTGTGTGTGTATATATATGTGTGTATATATATGTGTGTATATATATTCATAGGATCTGTACAAGATTGGTTGTGCATACGCAAATAAGAAACCAAATTTGGGAGTTATTGTTCTTTTTTACTTGATTACTCCATAATAAATGAGGATGGACAAGTCCCTTAATGTTGCAATATGGAAATGCCCTCTTCTATAACCTGGAATTATTACTTGTCCCCTAATAAATAAGTCCCAAAGATAAAATACCCTTCCCAAAATAAATAAATAAACAAACAAACACATGAGAAAAAGAAAAAAGTGTTTAGGATTTGAGGCCAGGACAAGAGGCTTAACAGTATGATATATTGATACTAACCTATAAAGGAAATTTGCAAGTCCCTGCAAAGAAGAGTGAAAACTTAGAAAATAGTGAAATGAGACAGCAGGACAGAGACACAGATCTAGGTGTCACTGGCCTTCTCATCCACCCCTTCCTAGAGGTCTGTCCGTCCCAGCAAAAGGAGCAGGCCAAGCAGCCTGGTGATCAGAGCAGGGTCTTAGGGATCTGAGGCATGGTGGTGCGGAGGTCCAGACAAGGCAAAGCAGAGGAGTGGAGGATTTGTAGCTCAGAACTAGCCCAAGGCAAGTTCTCCACCAAGATCACAGCATGAAGCCAAGCAGGCCAAATGTCAGTAAATTCTAGAATAAGCAAAGAATGCCAGAATCAGAAAGATAACGAAGGGGCCTAGACCAAAGGTGGGAGTAATAATGACAGTTCTAGAATGTGCTTTAGGTGGGTGCAGAGAATGGAGAGCTGCCCTATGGGCTGGGGCAAAAATCTGGCTGTGGTGTGCATTGTTTGGTTTCTCTGTTTTTCTGTTGCTGTTTTGGCAATCTCCATTTTGCCACACTTCCTGCCTCCCCCTTGGTTTACACCCTTTATACTTCATCCGTGTGTTACTTAAGTATCCCCACGAGTTTGTATC
This sequence comes from Macaca fascicularis, assembly GCF_037993035.2. Classification (NCBI taxonomy): domain Eukaryota; kingdom Metazoa; phylum Chordata; class Mammalia; order Primates; family Cercopithecidae; genus Macaca; species Macaca fascicularis. Next base: position 35,939,436 of record NC_088378.1, on the reverse strand, counting down.
CCAGGTCTATATAATACTTGACATGAAAAACAGATTAATCAAATGCACATACACTATGCTTATAATTTGTTTATATGGCTGGGTTAATAATTTAGTAATTTCAGCTAATGGTTCAGAAAAAAGATAAAGTCATAATGCATTTCTTGTTCGGCAGCAGTCAGGCTTCCTTCCTGGAGCCACACTGTTGGCAGACTGAAACAGGCTTGAGCTATGCTGTGGGGCCACATTCAGTTGATGGTAAAGCCTAGAATAGCGTTATTGGACTTTAATCTCACAAACGATGCGTGTTTGTGAAACTTTGACTCCATGACAAAGATTGTATTTCATTTAGGACTTGCTTCAGTGAGGCAATCTTGAGAAAAGAAAACTCAAACTACACAGAAGCAAAATAAATACACAAAGAGTGGCTCTCTTAATTTATAAATTAAATGACAAGGAAACCTTTGTATAGTGAGTTATTTGCTGGGGGCAAAGGCCATGTCTTATTCATATTTTATTTCCCAGCATCTAAGCATAGTGTCTGGCACATGGTAGGTGCTCTATAAATGTTCACTGAACTGAACTGAATTGCATTGCTTCATATCCCTACTGCTCGTCCCCTTTCATCAGGTTAACAGCTGCACTTAACCTTGGCTCAGTCTTGACTACCTCAGAAAGACGCTCCCTGACCTCCTGTATTTGATCAATTCCCACTAATATTCATAAATATAATATTATGCATTCTCCTTCAAAGCACCCATCACAGCTATCATTTTACACTTACAACCATGTGTCATATGAGTGTGTTTTGATCAGTGATAAAGCATATATGTGACAGTGATCTCATAATGAAGATTTTATACTGTATTTTTACTGTACTTTTTTATATTTAGATACACAGATACTTATCATTGTGTTAAAATTGCCTGCAGTATTCAGTAACATGCTGTACAGGTTTACCACCTCAGAGCAAAAGGCTATACCATGTAGCTTAGGTGTGTAGTTGGCTATAGCATCTGGGTAAAAACATTATGATGTTCTCACAAAGACAAGATTGCCTAATGATTCATTTCTCGGAATGTATCTCCCTTGTTAAAGTGATGCATGGCAGTACTTACAAAGCTATTTGATATAAACAATACAAACCATAACAAATACATTCCAAGGAGGCAAGGACTGTGTCTTTTGGTTTTTGTTCGTGAGGTAGATATTGTTTTTGTTGGCACTCAGTAAATTTTTGTTAAAGCAATGAAACAAGAACCCATGGTTTCCTCTCATTCTAATAATACTCACAAGGCCTCAAAGAATATGAGATAAATTATCCAGCACATATGCACATTATAGTTGGAGCTAGGAAAGCAAGGTTTCGTGACGCAGACCATCCAGATGGGAAGAAATTGATAAGGAAATGGAAAAACACAAATATCATTCATTATGGTCAGACATTATTCTCCGTCCTGGAGTGTATCATGGAAATGTTTGTAGATAAATATTTATTCTGCTGGGCACAGTGGCCTGTGCTTGTAATCCCAGCACTTTGGGAGGCTGAGGTCGGAGTTTTGCTTGAGACCAGGAATATGAGACCAGCCTGGGCAACATAGCAAGACTCCATCTCTACAAAAAATAAAAATAAAAAATAGGCCGGGCATAGTGGTGCATGCCTGTAGTCCTAGCCACTCAAGAGGCTGAGGCAAGAGTATCACTTGTGCTCAGGAGGTCAAGGCTGCAGTGATCTATGATTGCACCACTGCACTCTAGCTGGGCAATAGAGCAAGACTCTGTCTCTAAAAAAGAGAGAAATGTGTGTTCTTTTGTAGACATTGTAGATGTTTTATTAAAACACACACACGGCCAGGTGTGGTGGTTCACACCTGTAATCCTAGCACTTTGGGAGGCCGAGACAGGTGTTTCACAAGGTCAGGAGTTCAAGACCAACCTGGCCAATATGGTGAAACCCCATCTCTACTAAAAATACAAAAATTAGCCGGGCATGCGAGTGGGCACCTGTAGTCCAAGCTACTCGGGAGGTTGAGGCAGGACAACCACTTGAACTGCGAGGCAGAGGTTGCAGTGAGCAGAGACCGTGCCACTGCACTACAGCCTGGACGACAGAGCAAGACTCCATCTCAAAAAAAAAAAAAGAAACCACACACACACACACACAACAATCCATTAAATTTAACCTAAAGAATGTTTTGGCTAGAGGTTAAAAACTTTCAAATATCAATTTCATATGGCTCAACGTGATATTTACTCACATGTAAGTAGTCTGTCTATCGCATTGCTCTCTGTACCTTGGGAGTGAAATAGAGAAATACAGTTCTGAGTCCAAAACACAATACTAAAAATGATGAGATCTGGGGAACAATGAGGTTATTTTTGGTTAAAGAAAAATAAAGAGCAGAAACTGAAACTTAATCATGTTTAATCTAATATAGGAAACTTTATAATAAGCCAATATATCCAATTATTCCAGTCAACAGCTTAATAAGTAAAATTCCAGAATGGTTAAGGAAAAACAAGAACATCCAAGAGAGCTGTTGCTTTCATTTTATTTGACCCTTTTTATGAAGCAACCACCGTGTGTCAGGTAGCATACTGAGCACAAAGGCAGCAGCAGAGAAAGGTACAGACACAGACGTAACTTACATCAGTGAAAGGCTCCTCAGCCTGTACCTTGCATCCTTCCTGGCTCTTCTGTCTTTTCCCAATCCCTGGGGTAAACATCTGGCCTCAGGCAGGGCCATGAGGAATGCTCTCCTTCCCCTAAACGGAAGGAATTTTTAGAGACGGTCCTATTCACCATCAGGTTTTGATAAATATTTGTAGAATAAATGAAAGAATTAATTCATTAATCATGCAATTGCTCTGAGATGGAGATTTGTGAATGAGGAGTTGAACCAAAATATCGATGGCTTGCTTTCAACAAAAGTTAGGTTTGTCCAGGTGAGCTCTGATTCTAAGCTTTCAAGTGTATTATTGATGACCCATCTGTAATCTGAAATAAAGAAGACATTTTTATGGTTGCTTTAATTCAAATTTACCCAAAATAAAAACTTCCCTGTTCTTTCTTAATCACCTAATATGTTCAGCAGATTCCCCTGGCTCTTAGAAGGTGGTGGGAACTCAGTTCTGTCACTGAGTGACTTTGAGAAAATTACATAACTTCTCTGTGTCCCTTTATTTATCCAATAATGTTGATAATCACACAGTAATTTTGCAAGGATTATATGAGGCAGTACATTCAAAGCACTTGGCACAGTACCTGGCATATAGTAAGCACCCAGCCAACGTTGGTATTATGATTAATATCATATTACTTGCAGCACTATTATTCCTGTTCCCATGGATTTTTATTGGACATTCAAGATTCTAGTTAGATTGAAGAGCTCTGGTGAAAGGCCCCCCGAAATACCTGATACCTTCATTCAATCTTTCTAAGAATACTTTTTGAGCTTCTGCAAAGTATCAAGGTTGACCAGCTCCCCAATTCAAATGGGTGACTTACTGGGAGCTCAGAAGGAAGAGAGCAGAAGAATAAGTGAAGCACATATATACAGAACAAAACTAAACTACAAAACTTGAGAAGAGTAAACCTAAATAAAAAGTCTGATGGGGTCAGGTACAGAAATAACATCAGAATCACTGGGCTATGTAAAGTCTTAGAAAATCACCTTAACCTTTAACAAGAAGACAGCCTAAACTTGGAGAACTTTCTTACCCATAATTAGGCCTTAGTTAATCTACAATGCAAAAGAAAAATTCCCACTCTTCAATGAGCATAAATCTCATCAGAGATGATTTGTTGTGCTACTGGTTCATTATAATAAAAAATTAAGAGACAACATGGTTACATTGACAAGAATCATCATCCAAACATGACTGGAAGTCTATGTAGCAATGGAAGTTTAGCACTGGGTTAGGAATAAAAATTCAGCCTAGGGAGGAACAGTGAGAATAATTTCCAAATATGCTGAGTAACAAAATGGAAAAGTAAAAGCAGCTCCTCATACTAAATACTTATATCCCAGGTTGCTCATGGCTGATCTTAAAGGAACTGAAGTCAGCAGTGGAGGATCCGTAATGAATTATCTGAAGGCTCCCAAATTGTCTGCAGTATCATTACTTGCAGACTGTTTTTCACCAACTACCTATCTAGTTTCCAGAGACAAGGGCTCATTGTAAAATGTCAGAATTATCCTGCTAGAAATGCAAAAGACTCAGAACTAACTTCATATGCATGGACTCTAAATGTTTTATGGGTTTTATTTTTGTTTTTGTTTACATTAAACTATACATGGGGTGGAGAGATGCCCTGTGATCTGTCAGGAACTGCCTGCAAAAACTACTCGCCAGCTAATAATTAGCATGCTTTCTTGGGTGCTGGAAAAAGATGTGACATCCCTGGGAGAAAGACCATTGACTTTATTACTCTTAGCAACAGCAGTAGCTAGCATTTTCAGCAGTTTCTTGCACCAGTTTGACTATCTGCACACATAGTAAGCATTATAGAAGAGAGACTCCAAGCTCACAGAACCTGAATTTTTTATGGTGAACAGCAAGCATGCCTGCCCTTTGCTCTGAGAGAGGCAGTATCTCCATCTTCCAAGGCTGTTCACTGTACAAACATTTTTTAAATAATAGAATGAAATAACGTCAGTTAGTTCCTCTGCTCATAAGACATGTAGAAATGTGAGAAGCCCGTGGAGAACTGTCTACCAGCATGACCTTGATACTGAGCACTCAGAGCAAACATGCTTCTATTGTGCTTGGCATCATGCTGCTAGATGGTTTAAATGACTCTGGAACTCCAAGGTCCTTTTCTGGACAAACCACTATTGCACGGTCCAGAAATATTTTTCTGAATTCCTCAAGCCATCTATAGGTATTCATTTCCTCTTTTTTAAGGTCAGCACAAATTTCTGAAACTTTTGTCTTTTACCATTTTCCAGAATAATTTGGGGATTCCCATTATAAAATACTTCTGCAATGTAGAACATCTCTATTTCACTAGCATTAAAATAGTATTCCAAAATACAGTCCATAACTATTATGGGTTTGAGGTAGACATAGGCTTAGTGTAGACTATGAACACATTTCAATAATGATGCTTCCTGCATCTCCCTACCAGGTCACCCAAGTAAACATGCTAACACCCACATGTTACCATGGTATGAATCCTAGCTTTAATGCTTACTAGTTGTTACTTGGATGATTAACTTCTTCCTCTACCTTAGTCTCCTCATTGTGAAATGGGGATAATAATAGTCACTCCTCCTATCTCACACAATTTTTGAGAAAGTCAAATGACATAACATTTATGAAAGCATTTTATAATCAAGAAAAGATCTTTAAGGTGCTTTAATACTCTAATAAGTATCTCCTGCAGCTTGCCTGTGCCTCAGGGATGCCAAACCTAATCTTTTCATGCCCTCAGAAGCTGGGTTATTATAGTGTATCAGGCAGAGTTGTAGAGTAATCAGTTATTTGCAATTAGATTCATGTGTTATTGGTGTCCAGGGGATATATCTTTACCATCAAGGATTTAAGAGGAGGTTATAAGGTAAAAAGAGTAGAGGGACGGAGGGAATATAACGTTATTTCTAGGTCAGAAGCCATTTCTGGATATGTAAAATAGCCAGTGTTTTATGATACCAAACATTGGCTTTTGGTTAAGTTTTAGTTGAAATTCAGTGAATAGGAAAGAGATAAAACATCCTTTTGTTACAGTCATCATAAATATGCATTATGCCATATTTTCATTGATTTCCTAAGGAACTAATAAGGCTACTATCAGAATATATTATTTTTCACCAGCAGTGTCAAGATGGGTCTACAACACACAAAAGTCTCAAGAGAAATAGTTTAAGGCCTATAAAAGATGCACTGAGGCTGGTGAAACGGTTCTCATGCTGCAAATTACAAAGACTGGGATCAAAAATTCTCATTTCTGCCTAACTTTCCATCAATGGAAAACCCTACAGACTTTTAATATAGTAAAATGGCAAGAAGCACAAACATCAACAGATGGAAAGCAAAAACGACAGGAGAAGGGGAAGGGGGCCGGGATCTGTCACTGCTCCAAATAGTTTTAAAATGAAAATGAAAACCAGATTAAGAATTTAAAAAGAACTAAAACATGAGAATATTAATATATTATTTTGACACCGTACTGTTTCCTTTAGGAAGAAAGTTGGATCTAGATTATGTCTACTCCTCAGAATCTCGTACTCAATTCTCTTTTTAGAAGTTGTCCAATTTTGGCAAAGATAGTATTTAGAGGAAACCTATTTTTCCATTAAAATTAAGTTTAAAAACAATATCTCTCAATTCTTTATGTTCCCTTGAAAACTTAAAGGCTTTGAATCAGCACAGGAATTAGATTTATCTAAGTATGTTCCTAATAGCACCAAATGGTCTAGAAAGACAGTGATTCTTAGAGCTAAATACGAAGTCTGTTTCCAAAGAAGAGTGAGTCCAGAAGTCAGTTTGTATACCACATGTCTTTTATGCTCTATTCCGTTTTTACATCCAAAATTCTTAACATGGAATAATGTATATTTCTTTTCTTTTTTCTTTTTTTTTCTTTTTTTTTTTTTGAGATGGAGTCTCACTCTGTCACCCAGGCTGCAGTGCAATGGCACAATCTTGGCTCACTGCAACCTCTGCCTCCCGGGTTCAAGTGATTCTCCTGCCTCAACCTCCCTAGTAGCTGGGATTACAGGTGTGTGTCACCAAGCCCGGCTAATTTTTGTATTATTAGTAGAGATGGGGTTTCACCATGTTGGCCAGGCTGGTCTCAGGTGATTCACCTGCCTTGGCCTCCCAAAGTGCCAGTATTATAAGCATGAGGCACTGCGCCTGGTCTAAATAATGTATTTTTCAATTCTAGAGTATTCATTTGATTATTTTATATAGATTCCAATTCTGTGTAGAAGTTCTCCATCTTTTCAACCATTTTATCTATCATTTTCTCTATTTTCTTGATTATGTTAATCATAGTTCTGTTTTTTTAATCATAGTTATTTTTAAATCCCTATTTAATAATTGCAATAGCTAAATCTTCTGTGGGTTTAGTGTCTTTTTTTCTCTTGGGTTTCAGTCATTTCTTCCTGTTTTATAGCATGCCTTGCAATTTTTTATTGAATGCTGAATATTATGGATGGAAAAATTGAGGCTCTGAATATCTTCCTTCAAAGAGGATTAAATTTTCTTCTGGAAGTCAGAAAACAATTACTGGTGGATCACCTTGATCCTGTCTAAGCCTGATTTAAAGCTCTGTTAGGGCTTGTCTATTTCAGTTTTCCTACTAGAGTATGGTTCCTACTCCTAGGGCTTGGCAGACAGGGTCTCCACTGAAAGCCTGAGGTTGTTTACCAATGCCCCTACTACCTTGGAAGCACTTGAATTTCTATGTCTCCCCCAGCACCATGAGGCTGCAAAATATCTCAGATAAGCTATTTGGCTGTCCAAATGTTCTTTTATTCTGGGTTTTTTGGGGTCTTGCTCATTTATATGGAGATATTTGGGCTACTTTTCTGCGGTTTCCACATCTCTAGAATTTTGCTCTTCTAGTCCTAGCCACATTTATTGTCCAAAATTCTGACTTCTTCCTCCTTAGTCCATTGTAACTTAAAGGGAAACTTTCACAATGTCTGGAGCCCTTGATATCCTGCAAATGAAGGAGGAGGATGTCCTCAAGTTTCTTGCAGCAGGGACCCAATTAGGTGGCACCAACCTTGACTTCCAATAACAGAATACCATCTTTTTCCTATACTTCATTCACCTGTGCTGTGATTTAGAAAATGCCCTCACAGAAGCAGCCAGAGAAAACACAGACTCACTTTTGTGCTTCTCTTCTCTCAAAGATCATAATTATGCCCTAATTATGTAGGTTGTTCTCCAGTGCCTTCAATTTATTGTCGTACATGTTCTACACTGCTTTTATAATTGTTTGCTGCAGAGGAGTTTGTCCAAGTGACCCCATCGTGGAAACTGAAGTCTTCGATATAAACTTCATTACATAGAATGCTTAGAGACTGAGTTGAGCTTTCATGTAGAAGCAAGCATAAATATATGTATCATGATACAGGCATCAAAAGAGAATCAGGTACCCTTGATACAAATTATCAAGTGAAATACCTCTTCCTAGTAGAAATAGGGAAGAGCAAAAAAATCTGGATTGTTAAGGGCTCTAAATGATAGATTCTTTACTAGGAAGGGTATAGGATGCAATCAGGAGGGCAGATGTAGCAGAGTATATTTATTCAATAACTTGCCCTTCCGCTGTCTGTCTGTGGGTCTTTGAGAAAGGTACCATTGCCTATGGAGTCAGCTTCCTCACCTGTACAAGGAAAGATGTGTTCCTTTCACTCTGTAGAGACTTGAGTCCTGCAGAAGTGGTGAGCCCAGCTCTAGTTCCCTCCCTTGCAACAACTAGAGCTCATGTGGGTTTCTGTACAGGATTGTGTCTGTGCAACAGGTCATGTGTAGAAACTTGGAAAGCATAAGACTACATGATCCCAAAGATTTTTTTCCAACTCTACAAGTCTCTACTTCTATGTATGTGTTTAATTAGATAAGAAAAAAAGAAACTGTCAACTTTGATAACCAGAAGCAAAAATGAACCATTTTAATGGTGCTTAGCTTTTGCAGATTTCCTACACAAATTCCCAAGACCCTCATAACTTTTAACTTATATACTTAGTGAATATTTAATCCATGGTTTAAATTCATTTACCGAGAATTTATCCCAATAATTATTTTCTAAGAACTAATGCCACATTTTAAAAGACTTCTTAGTCTATTTAATAAATGAGTTTTAACATAAAGCCTATGTTTCAAAGCAAGGTCATTTAACTTAGTAACTAAGCTGCTGACGAACCTGGCTCATGAGGTTTCTACTAAGTGAAAACATTATTCTTCTGTTTCTCATTAAATGGCCCTTACCATGAGCTAATAACATTTACAAGATAGATCATTAGAGCACTGAGATGTTCTTCTCCATTGATTCCCAAATTTTTTAGTATTTTAATTTGGTATAGTAAACATCAAATCTCCCTTGATAATATTAACTATTAAAAATAATAATATCTAACATCTGGTGGGCACTACTATACTCATCAACAATATTTTAACACTTAAAACTATACTTCACTGAATTCTCAAGACAACCCCCAAAAGTAGGTTCTCCTACATTCCCCATATTCCAGAGACACAAGTGAGACACAAGCTGTCACTATGGTGAGGGGCAGAACCACCCTTACCAGGAGTGCTGACTCCAGAGCCCAGACTTGGAACTGCTGTGCTCAGAGTTACACATCTACAACTACTATAGGCAAAAACCACAGCTGTAAGTTGGAATTCAATTTATTCTTTTCCATTTATTTTTATGGTATTCAGAGAATATTTCTCCACTATAAAAAAAAGACAGGATGATGTAATGAGAAAAGAAAAGAAAAAGAAATACAACAGAGACAGAGCTGAAGTCAAGGGTCATGGTACTTAGCACTAGTTCTGCCACTAACTAGCTATGGGACTTTGGACAAGTCTTTACATATATATTCCAAGCCTTAAAGAGGGGGAAAAAAAAACTCTCTCTACTTTTATCATATAAAATTCCCAAGGGTTTTAGGGAATTATGTCAATTGTATTATTAATCATTAAATACTGTTGTGATGTATTATCACTGGAGAAATAACTGTAAATAACACTTATGCTTTAATTTCTATTATACTGTCCTAAACTGAGCTTTTTAAAAAAGAAAGAAAAAACTCTTCTAAGACAGTTTAGAAATGTTTTCCGTTGTTTCAAGGGACTTTTCCCATAGAGAAGAGTAAAATTGTGGTTCCCATATAATCATTCTTCTTTGTTACACTGCAGCTTCCTAAAGATGAACTACACCAAATAAACTCTAGAGACCATATTTAGAAGATAGGGTAATTAGCAAACACCATTTTAAGTTAGTTCATCTTATAGGACAACATTGCCTTATTTCTTGTTCTCAGAAAAAGGGAAACTGACATTAAAAGTACTTGTTTTTGCTATATTTATGTCCAATAAAAATCTAGTTCACAAGGGAAATACTAAAATGGTCAGACTTGGTTAGCATGTGATCATATGTTTGAATTTCCACAAGTATTGTTTATGTCTTTCACACCTTACTTTTTTCAGATCAGGAAGACAGTTTCTGTCTGTCACTTCTTTATCCTATTACCTGAAACCAAAGTACATGGTGTTACTTTCACAAGCTACAAAGAAAACTCTTACTACTAAATTGGTTAGTTTTAGGTTCAAAGTGGAAATGATCTTAATTGTTTATTCAGGACTTGCCCAAATAACATTATCCACTAACATCTATAAATGTAGAAATTTTATAATCATTTAGGTCAACTTCGTTTTAATAAGTCATCCCAATAAAAAAATGTGTGTTAAATACTTCAAACTTCCTTCATTTCGGGTTGGGGAAAAAACAGACGTTTGACCTTATTTTTCATTTTTTCAGTTTTTGATAAAGTATAAGCATTAAGAATTAGTCCATAAGTCAAATAAGTATAAAATTAAAAGAAAAAGAGCCACTAATTTTAGTGAATTATCACTTTGGTTTACTTTCAGTTTAATGTCCTAGTTTTTTTTTTTTAATACACTCACAAGACATTGACTCTATATTTAGTTTTCCCCACTTATCTTCCAATTCAGTTGTTAGTTCTGCTGCTTGTCTGATATAGCAACCCTTCACCTTCATAACATTTGGAGAGTTGCAGTATTCTCTACTTTGTAATGCTCTCAATGAAAGTGGTTCCACCACCTCTTTCCATATGTAAACACACCACATAAAAGTCATTTATCTAAATGATTCTGCAGAATTTAAGAGCAGTGAAGCTCAAAGTTTACATTTATGCATAATTTCCAATATTCTAATTAGGAATAAAGGGAAGATAAATCTGAAAAGGATGCCTTATTGAGTCTGCAAAGTCCTGCTTTAATGCCCCGCCATTTGCCACCCTTTGTGACCGAATTTCCAAGAGTTACATGGAGTAGGACATAATTCTACATGTTAGATAAAAGAGTGCTGTATCTCCATGCTTTTGAGGTACCAGTTGACTCAAGAGCAGCCTGATCCAACCAAGTTAAATTCAAGTCAGCTCATAGTTGTAAATATGCAAAACACTCTACTAGGCATACGGAGAAACATAAAGACAAGCACAAGCTGGACCTGAGGAGTTTCTAGGGAAAATAATGCACTTTGTAAAATCTTCTTGTGACACATAAGTCCATTTGTGCTAAAAGTAATTAGTCTCCCCTCTCATTTTGTATTTTATAACTTCTCTTCCAAATAGGATTCTGAGAATGGAATGATATTATTGCTATTAATCAATTCAAGACAAATGAATTATCCCTAGCCTCCAACTGTATAAAGGATTTGTCCCACAGTAACTACTTTTGCCTTATATGTAAATTCTACATATTAGTAAAACATTCTGGTGGGAATTGAAAACTCAAAATCAAATAAATAAGGATATGGTAATAGGTCTCGTTGTATTTGTTACAAACAACATTGGTAAGTTTTTGAAAAATACTTCAAAACTAATCAGTCTCTATTTCTAACCTCAAGATCACAATCATCAATTACTTAGTTCTAGGAGTGCTAAAAAGAAGTTTTTTGAGCGTTAAGATGGGCATTTAAATGGACAGTTATTAATTTAAACTTTGAATGAACATCATGCCTTCATTAACATAATTTTTTAATTCTACTTTAAGTTCTGGGATACATGTGCAGAACGTGCAGGTTTGTTACATAGGTATACAGGTGCCATGGAACATAATTATTTTTAATTTGGCTTTTAAAATTTAGAGCCAAGGGTGTAATATGAAAGTAATGAGACAGTAAGCCTTTATGCTGGTTTAAAGGAAAGTGTCATGTACATTTCACGACTTTCATAATTCCTTCCAAGTAGGTAAGAAAACATTGTAAGTCTTTCTTATTATGCAACCAAACAAAAAAAAAGTATACTCTATTGATACAATGCTTACTAAAAAAATTAACCAAAAAATCCTGAATTTAGCCTTTCCACTTCATATTTTCATGAAATTCTAACTTACTGTAATGATCTTAAATCTATGTTGTAATGAAGTATTGTTTTTTCTTTTTAAGAATCACATACTCATTCACGTATTCATTTATCTAACGATAGGTAGGTCTTTAAGCACTTTAGAAAGTATGGTGCTTTGTTCCTTTTGATATATCATATTACCTGACAAATATGGATAGGTCACCATATCCTCTTCACTTTACAAAAGGCTGTGCGGTATCTGGAAAACCTATGGAATTTGGGGAGTTAGAGCTACCTGGCTTCACCACATTGGCTCTGTGATATGGATGTGATACCTAAATAATCTTTGCAACCCTCATCCCCATCTATAAAAAGGAAGTGACCCTAAAGGGTTGTGTGAAGATGTGACTTAACCTACATAATAAGTCCAGCATAGGTCATCAATCAATGGTGCCACTATTGTTATTATTCACATATGTGAGGGCCGCTCCTGTAAATTGAGGGAATGGGGTGGACCTGTATTGCAGCAACTTCCTTCTTCCTCCAGAGCACATGGACGGCCAAAGGGAAACAGTGTGTATAAAAACAGAAGCCATCCACCAACCCCCAACAGCTGCTTCCTAGACTGTACATGAGGGGTCGCTGGGAAAGTAGCATGGTATGGTGGAAAGTCTGCGGTCAGTGGGGCTCCTTCTGCCCACTATGGCACACACAAGACTGTGTCACTGAAATCTGCCTCCCTTTGTGAACTCCAACAATGAGTGGTTGTATTTCTTCAATTGACCAGTATTTGGACGGAACGATCTCTAGAGTCCCTGCTGCCCTGCTGCTCTCACAGTCAGTGCAAACCAAAAAGGCTGCCTATAAAGTTTCATCGAAAATATGAGACACACAGTAAAAGTTTGCCACAATAAAAAAAATACATATACAATAGAAATAGTTCATTAATGATAATGTATGTGCTATCTTATATTTTACATTGCATTTTTGTGACTGTCAGTTTTTATTTCTTTTTAACTCATCTTTTGTCTCTAAACTGACATAATTCCAGTGTTTATTTTTTCAGTTCATTTTCTGAACACAGTACTTAAAAGCCAAATTGCCAGTTTAAAGCCAGATATCTGACAACACCATCATAAAGATTATAATTGTTCTACAAACACTCAACAAATTCTCAAGGGATGAGGCATTAAGGTTGGCACTAAAGACATGGAGATGAATGATTCAATTCTACTCTTGTGAAGTTCCCATCTGGTAAGGTATACAGACAAATCCCCACACAGTCAGAGAAAAGCTGCGGATGGATAAGCAGCTAGCTGAGTCTGGAGAGCCACAAAAACAAAGTGGCATGGGCTCTGAGAGTTGACGAATGGGTAAAAGTCGGCCGGACTCTACAAAGATATAAAGACATGAAACTCTTGCTAAAAATCACCATTAGTGGGTGGCTGTTGGTAGATAAAGACGTTGGTTAATGAGGGCAAACGTACGGTTACGTAGAAGAAATACATTCTAATGTATGATAGCAGAACAGGGTGACTATAGTTAACAACAATGTAGTGCGCATTTCAAAATAGCTACAAGAGAGGACTTGAAATGTTTCCAACATATAAAATGATAAATACTGGAGATGACAGACACCCCAAGTGTTGGACATCACCTCGAGTATTGATTATTTTACATGTTAAATATTTTGTTAAATATATGTCATCTTTTGTTACATGTGTAGACTGTGTAATGATCAAGTCAGGATCATTACACAGTCTAGGCATGTAACAAAATATCACATGTACACCATAAATATTTGTATCAATTAAAAATCACCACTATTAGTCTTCACATTAGCACAGTGTCCAGTGAATGCACCCATTACTAAGTGAATGAATTAATGAATGAACAAATGAATAAATTTGTGAGATAGCCTCTCAATTAACAACTTTAGCTGCGTTTTTTCTCATCAATATAAATATTTCCACTACTTCATAGTGATTGGATGTCCACTGTGTACAAAACATCATTGTAGAAATAATGGAGAATCATAAAAGAGGGTCCCTGAATTCAATACATATTTATTGTGCTTTGTATTTTTTCCATATGTCTGGCATTTTGCAGGTTGTGGAAAGAAAAAAATATATACATACTGTTTATTAAAGCAAGAGGACAAACGAAGCATAACAAAAATTAAAGCATTACTAATTCTTAGTTTTGAGACTCTCTTCATTTTACCTTGTAAATCAGTAAATGCCTTCTTAACATTCTCCAATTCCTGAATTAGTATAGAGCAATACAGCAATATATATATTAGAGAGGTGTGTGTGTGTATATATGTGTGTGTGTGTATGTATATACATGTGTGTGTATGTGTGTGTGTGTGTGTGTATATGTATATATATTTCAAAAAAACTAAGGGGACTGGAAATGAAAGCAATGTATTCAACATTAGAATAAAAGAAAGAAGAAACAATTAGGATTCTGGCTCTTACAACATAGTCCTTTCCTTAATCTTTCAATCCCCATGTTGACCCAGGTCAAAACGGTCCACCTACTCTCTTCCATGTGCCACAGCATCCCTAAAGTCAGGACTGTTGTCCCTGCTACTAATGTCTGAAATACCCATGCTGCTCCTCTCTTCTTTATCCTTTGGCCCAGCTGTATTCATAAAAAACTTCAGGCTGGTCTTTTTCAGGTTGGTTATTTCTTCCTTTGCGGAACATTTAGTGCTAAATCCTTCTATTTCCACTTAATGACCTCCACTGACTCACTGACACTTGAGCAAGAGCTCTCAAGCCTCATGGCGTGTGGCTCTATCATCATCCGTGCCTCAGAAATTCTAATTTCAGGGTCATGACATATTGCACTACACCAATTCTTCAGAGTTTTCTGTGTGTCCTGTGGTTCTCAAGTCACACAATTGCAAGGACCACTGGTTGAACTTTTAGTCCACATATGTCTTGCTTCTGCAAATAAATCATAACCTCCTTGTAAGCAAGAACCAGGTATTTTTTTACATCTTGCTGTGTTTAACACAATGTTAGAAATATACTAAACGCTCAAAATATTTGTGAATTATTTATTTCATTGAGAGGTAAACAACAATAAATGACTCACTGACTTTTAATTTGGGACAGTGGAATACATTTATTGGTCTGGAAGCATTTCACACTAAGATCTTCTTATGCCTAAGGTTAGTCAACTTTGACAGCATTGATTTTTAAAATCCTATCAGCCAGTCAATCAGCAACTTTTCCTAAACACTTACTGGTGTTACTAGCCAATTTTCTAGAGATTATTTACTTTAGTAAATTATGGTTTGAATAAAATAAACATGCTATTTCCTGGTATTCTGAAGAACAAACTATCCTGTTAAACTTTCTGCAAAGATAGAAAGGTTCTCCATGCCATCCAAACAGTAAGCATTAGCTGTACATGGCTACTGAGTACTTGAAATGCAACTAGTACAACTGAAAAACTGAATTTTAATATTGATTAATTTAAATGTAAATAGCCCTATGTGGCTAGTGGCTGCTGTAGAATTGAACACTGCAGCTCAAACTAAAGAAGCAAATAGGAAAATATAAAAATATTTACTTATGAATTGATATAAATATGCTATTTTATGAATTATCATAGTTCCTAAGACCTTAACAATTATGCAATTTTACCCAAATTTTATAATATTTTAAAGTTCAAGCTAGTCCCCAAACTTTACATAAAAAATTCATTCAATGGCAGATCTGTCTGTACTAGATGCTATGTGAGAGTTATTCACAAATACTCAGAAGTCAACTTCCAAGAAAAACGCTGAATTACCTAAAAACTTAGGGGAAAAAATGGTAGCAATTTGCCAGTAAGCTCTCCTGTGATCTTTGATATCTTTAAATCAAAAGAGTTTCTATACCCTTTCCTTTTCATAATTTTAGAGGTTTTGGAAAGTCTTTGCCCCAAAATGTCATAAAAATGTTATCGTTTTCTAAGTATTCCATTATGTTAAAAAAAAAAGGTTGAAAAGCATTGTTCTACCTTAATACTATAATAGAATTAGAACATGATATAAATAGTTACATCAGAAAATATCAATATGAAAATAAAATTATGTCTGTCCCACACTGGTGAAGTCTGTATCAGCTAGGACATTTTATGGTACAATATCGAGAACTTCTTAAAATAGGGGTAGGGGAATATATTGGCTCATGAAATTGATAAATTGAGAGATGGAACTAACTTTAGGCAAGGCTTGATTCAGTACCAAAAATAAGGTTTTCTTCTGTGCCTGTGCTCTATATTTCACTGCAGTACTTTCATTCTTAAATTCCACACATTCGTCTCCCAGCAGCTACAGGTGCTCCCAGAACATCCAGAGCATTCCCAGACCTCACATCCTCACACTACCTCCCTCAACTGCTCATTCAGACAGTTTATGCTGATTGTTTGGTGTTCCAAGGATACACACACACACACACACACACATGCACACATATGTACATGTATATAAAATAAATATATATAAATTTACATATATAATTTATATATATAAAGATATATATCTCTTATTTCCAAATGTCAATCAGACAGTAGAATAAACTTGGAGATGAAAACTAGAATTTTCTTTAAAATGGAATGGAACAGATTTTAAAATACCAAGGGCATCACATCCAGTAACAATAAAATTACAAAATTTTTGTTTCCCTGTGCATATGTATGGGTGAGTATATATTTACTGGACCAAATAGAAAAAAAAGCTTCCTGCTAAAGTCAAAAGTTTATTAGAGTTGGGCATGATGGCTCACGCCTGTAATCCCAACTCTTTGTGAGTCTGAGGCAGGAGGATCACTTGAGGCCAGGAATTTGAGACTAGCCTGGGCAACATAGTGAGACACCGTCTCTACAAAAAGAAATTAAAAATTTGCCAAGTGTGATGGTGCATGCCTGTAGTCCTAGCTACTTGGGAGGCTGAGATGGAAGAATTACTTGAGCCTAGGAGGTCGAGGCTGCATGAGTCATAACCACTGCACTCCAGCCTAGGCGACAGAGTGAGACCCTGTTTCAAAAAAAAAAAAAAAATAGTTTATCTGATATGAGCATACTTAGCCACTGCTCCAAGTGCTGGAGAGCAATCATGAGCAACTTATAAAACCATGAAACAGCATGATAAAATTTGTAAGTTATTCAAATGCACTGGTAAAACCAAAGAATAGGACAGGAGTGGTGGGTACTGCTAGATAAGAATGGAGAAGATAGAAGCCAGAAAAGGCTCTTATCTTAGAGGTAATGGGAGCCACATACAGGTTTGGTTTTAGCAGGTGAATAAGCACTGTAGATTGATATATTTCTCAGGCAGTGGAGAGAATGAATTGGAGGGCAATAATGTGAGTCAAAAGACCAGTTAATAGCAAAAAGACTAATGCAGTGGTCCAAGCAAAAGATGTCCAGGGCATGATGTGTTAGGAAGTTATCATGAGAGGTAGAGTCCACACAGCTTTATGAATCATCAAATATAGGGACTGAAAGAAAAAAAAGAATACAAGACAACATACAAGCCTCAGTATGGAGTGATTGGGAAGACAGTGTTCCAATCACTAAGATGAGAACACATCTAAAGGCAAAAGATTTTGAAGTAGAGATGAGTAACAAATTTAGTTTTTACTATGCTTACTTTAACATCTGAATAGGACATTCAGATTAATGTGTTGTTAACAGCACAAATGAACTCAGAACCGAGTTTCTGGTTGGGATCCAGACAACAGGAAACCATCAACAATGTGGCACAGAAGAACATGTAAGAAGAGGACCAGGGACAATAGACTACAGGTCATTCACATCATAGGGGTAGGCAGAGGGAAATAAGTCTGCAAAGAAGAGCAAAGGAAATGGTCAAAGAGATGGAGAGAACAGGATTCCACTAAATACCTACAGAGAGATCGAATTGTATGAGAGCTGAAAAGAATCCACTGGATTTGGCAACAAAGAGGTTATTTGGTGATAATTTGCAGTGCCATGGTCAGGAGCTTTATTACAATGGGTTGAATGGTAACATGAAAGTGTGTATTTGGAGACAATAAACACAGGGGATTTGTGTGTCACTATGTGAGTATGTATGTGTTTTAGGAGCTTCAGTGTGAAAAAAAAGCAGTGAAAAAGGGATGTTAAGACAATAGGAGGGTTGTTTTATTTAATTTGTTTTGGGGTTTTTCTTTTTTATATGAGAGAAATGTAGCCATGTTTATAGGTTGGGAAGAAGCAGCTGCTAGAGAAAAACAAATTGAAAGACAAGAGAAAATGAAAAGAAAAGAGAGCACATGGTTCCATAGGTGACTTGGTTCCACAGGTTCCAAGGAGCACATGGTTCCATAGATGACTTGGTTCCATAGGTTCCAAAAAGCACATGGTTCCATAGGTGACATGGTTCCACAGGTTCCAAGGAGCACATAGTTCCATAGGTGACATGGTTCTACAGGTTTCAAGGAGCACATGGTTCCATAGGTGACATGATCCCACAGGTTCCAAAGAGCACATGTTTCCATAGCAGAATTGTGCTTTTGGACCTAAAGCCCAAGTGGAGATCTGTCTGAACCAGCACTATCCTGTCAAATTTTCTGCAAAGACAGAAAGGTTCTCCATGCCATCCAAACAATAACCGTTAGCTGTACATGGCTACTGAGTACTTGAAATGCAACTGGTACAACTGAAAAACTGAATCTGATTAAATGTAAATAGCCCTATGTGGCCAGTGGCTGTAGAACTGAACACTGCAGCCCAAACTAAAGAAGCCAACAGGAAGCTGAGAGCCCATCAATCCTGGGGACAAAGGCTGGAGATTTTCATGCCCAGTAGTAGCATGTAGAAAGGAAGGCTGATCAGCAGGGAGGCAGAGGAGGGGTGACAGGGTAGGACCCTCGAGGGAAGCAGTTAGGCTTGGAAGGGACACAAGGGAAAGGATGGCAAAGAACTGACCAGAGCAACTAAAAGCACAACATAGTAGAACTGAGGACACATCTGAGACTAGAGACCACAAATGTATGGCAGACACTATACGAACAACTAAGGCAGGCACTGGCTTGAAGAAAGGTCATGAGGCCAAAGGCCAGAAGTGTAACAAGTGTAACAAGAGGCTGTTGACATAAAACAGTATGCCACGGAGTGAGAGGAAGCAAAACCGTGTGTCCAGGAGAAAAGGAAGGGGCAAAAGACCAAAGTCACAATCAGGTCAAAACATTGATGTAAAGAATAAATGAGCAAGAGAGGCATGGCACGGTGGCTCACGCCTGTAATCCCAGCACTTTGGGAGTCCGGGGCGGGCAGATCATGAGGTCAGGAGATTGAGACCTTTCTGGCTAACACGGTGAAACCCACCGCCCCCTGGTCTCTAGTAAAAATACAAAAAGATTAGCCGGGCGTGGTAGCGGGCGCCTGTAGTCCCAGCTACCCGGGAGGCTGAGGCAGGAGAATGGTGTGAACCCGGGAGGCGGAGCTTGCAGTGAGCCAGCGCCACTGCACTCCAACCTGGGTGACAGAGCCAGACTCTGTATCAAAAAAAAAAAAAAAAAAAAAGAATAAATGAGCAAGAGACAGCAGAAGAGGACAGAAATATAGGACTGTATTAGTCTGTACTCACACTGCTATAAAGAACTATGTGAGACCGAGTAATCTATAAAGAAGAGAGGTTTAATTGGCTCATGGTTCTGCAGGCTGTACAGGAAGCATGACTGGGGAGCCCTCGGGAAACTTAAAATCACAGCGGAAGGCGAAGAGGAAAGAGGGACGTCCTACGTGACTGCAGCAGGAGGAAAAGAATAAAGGGGGACACTTTTAAACAACCAGATTTCATGAGAACTCTGTCACTAGACAGCACCAGGGGATGGTGCCAAACCATCAGAAACCACCCCTATGATCCAATCACCTCCCACCAGCC
Source organism: Macaca fascicularis (assembly GCF_037993035.2). Taxonomy (NCBI): domain Eukaryota; kingdom Metazoa; phylum Chordata; class Mammalia; order Primates; family Cercopithecidae; genus Macaca; species Macaca fascicularis. Next base: position 35,919,498 of record NC_088378.1, on the reverse strand, counting down.
CAACCTCCAACATTGGAGATTACAGTCTTACATGAGATTTGGTGGGGACATAGAGCCAAACCTTATCAAGGACCGAAGGGGACTGCAGAAGTTCTATGAAATGGCAGGGTATATGGCAAATCCTGACTAGCTTAGAAGAGACAGGCAAGAGGAACTTAGAAGTGAGTTTGGATAGTGGTTTTGACGGATATTGGGGTAACTTATGATGGTGGCAGGACTTTGAGTGTGAAAACCAGGAAAAAAAAAAAAATATATATATATATATATATGATACTATACACACACATATATACACACATATATATACACAGTATATATTATAGGAAAGCTGACCAATTATCCACAAAGATGATCCACTCCCAAAGGGAAGGGTCAGGTTGGTACCATAATCAAATTCCCCAGCTTTTAAGAGCGTCCATTTGGTTTCTCTAGGAACTTTTGTTGTATTTCTTTTTTTTCAAAGAGGCAGAGAAAATAACCATGTTTTCGACTGTCAGTGTTAAAAAATTAGGTTGCACCTTTTGTAGCTATTAAATGCAATTGTATTATTCAAAGGGACATTTCATTTTCCACTTGCACAGTTCTCTCTATTTTGGAATTGTCTCCTCTAGTTACTGAACTTAATAAGCTTAAATGCCCCCATATGTACAGAAAGGGTTCAGTATTATCCATATTGTGAGGCTGTATGACATCATTGTATCCAAGCCCTTTCATGCTCATTTTACACAGACTAGCACTTTCTCACTTTCTTTCTTTCTCTCCTTCTCTCTTTCACTTCATGACGTTAATGGCAAAAACTAGAAACTTACATTTTCTCCCTTCTCCTACAGCATCAATATTGCCCACATGCATGTGCACGCCCACACATTCACCCATGGGGATGTTTTCCAGATACAGCTTTTGCAACTATCACAAAATTAATAAATCCAATATTAAACAGTGCCTAATTTTTTTACTATAAATATTTCTACTTTCACATAGGTATTAATCTAATCTGTTTAGGTGCTTTAGACATGGACGTTTTTAATAATAATGATAATTGGTACCAAATTACTTAAACTGTATTTTTTGCTGCTTTCAAGAACTTATACTCCCCCCTGTGGCAATTTGATGACAAAAACAAAAACAAATAAAACAGAAGAAAACAGGATCCTGAAGACAGAATCATAGTTCATAAATCATTCACAAGTTCAAAATAATGGTATGTTTCTTGCTAGAAAAAGGCTGTCGATACAAACTGTCATGATATTCTTTTTTTATTTTAAATGTAATCTGCATAGTACCTGACCATGAAAACTACTGAGCTAAGTGCTAATACACAGCAAATGTGCTAAGGTAGAAATTTAGTATATAAAAATATTTAGAGATGAACTAAAAGGACAGTTTTATTTTACTTTAATGAACATTTATTGAGTGCTTAGTCTCTGACAAGCATTGTTCTAGATGCTTTAGGATTTCTTGTTATTTAATCCTTACAAATTGTCCCAACAATTCTATGAAATCTTATGAAGTGTGTGCCATTATTATCTCCAGGTTAACAGAAGCAGAGGCTTAGAGACATTAAGTAGTTTGCTTAATGTCATGCATTAAGCCATATTAACATTTAATCGTATTATTAAATAGAGAAATAGAGAAAAAATATCTCCTGAAATGGTGAAAAAGAGAAATACAAAGTACAGCAAATTCTATATTCAGATCAATTTTATGATATATCTATTTCTAAAACATTCTGAATCAAGATAAAAATTAGGCCTCACTCAATCCAAAATGGCTAATTTTATGAAATGCTTTAAATTATAAAATTAGCTTATTTTAAGTGACAAAATTTCACACTAGAATGTCAAGTTACAATTGTTAAAAATCTTGTTTAATCAATTAAATATGAGCCAAGTTTATGTGGGCAGGTTTTATTCTTAAGATCTTGAAAACGGCCGAGCGCGGTGGCTCACGCCTGTAATCCCAGCACTTTCGGAGGCCGAGGCGGGCGGATCACGAGGTCAGGAGATCGAGATCATTCCGGCTGACACGGTGAAACCCCGTCTCTACTAAAAATACAAAAAATTAGCCGGGCGTGGTGGTGCGTGCCTGTAGTCCCAGCTACTCAGAGGCTGAGGCAGGAGAATGGCGTGAACCCGGGAGGCGGAGCTTGCAGTGAGCCGAGATCACGCTAATGCACTCCAGCCTGGGCGACAGAGCAAGACTCCATCTCAAAAAAAAAAAAAAAAAAAAAATCTTGAAAACAAAGTATAAACTCCAGTTTTTTTGTTTGTTTGTTTTTGTTTTCAATGATGTACTAGCATCTTCCCCACCTCACTGTACCTTTGCTTTTCTAGACCCAGCTTGGTGGAATATTCGGCTGCCAGAAACAGTACAACAGGAGTATTTCCCTGCCACCAGCAATGCCAGGAAAAATAAGGAAGCCCAAGCAAAATGACCCCCTGCAACACTTCACTAAAGGGTGCCAGGCGATGTAGTTATGACATAAATACATTTGGTGAGTTGCTTCTGCCTTGTGGTCTCCTGCCCTCAGATGCAGAGTGTGAGAATTCCCCTCGTCCTTGGCGCTTACAGTAGACAAAATGGCTTCCAGATGGTGGTTTCTGCTCAACATAAGGTCATTTTCCCTTCTTGGAAAGTTGAATATGATGCATGAGAAAGACAGGAGTTTGGACTTCTTGAGTTCACTTTAGATGAAGGCCAGACTTCAGCGTGTAAAATGAGAACACATGAGAGAAAAGTGGTCCCACCACACTGTGGGTGCCCCCTCTGGGGGCTGCTTCAAAAGCTGACCAGGAAAAACCAGCTTGACCCATGAGGGATAGTCCTGCCTCAAAAGCAATCAAAGCCAATCAGGGCTAGGATACATTTGACGGTGGCAGTGCTCAGCCCTACTGCAAAGCAGCATTGGTTCAAAGTCCATCTGAAGCTGGACTGGAAGTTTGCTTGCTTACCTTCTGAGCTGAAAGCAAATAGTTGGAGCCTCACGAATCAGTCAAATATGGAAACAGCAGGGAAAACCACAATTAAGAAGAACCAACATAGAGACATTAGAAGTGATAAAAATGCCACAAAAGATTCAGTTGGACAAAATAAGTGTTTATCATCTGTATGTGGCAAATAGCTTAATAGTGATGTTATTTCCAGACATTAGCAAGTCAATGGTTATATGAAATGTAATCCTGTAGTTGTTAACTTTCACACACATGTGCAGGTCAATAAGAAAATTCTCTCATTATAACCCCACCATTCCTAGACAACCTTCAATCTCTCTGCCATGTGTAGTTATGACAAATCGCATTCCATTAACAACATGAAGCTAGTTATGATTCAAATCAAATCCTTCCATGGCTAAAGGAGAGAGGGAGAAAGCTGTAACCCTGAAACGCAAAGCATATCCAGTTTGAGAAAAGTACATTTTCAGTTAAGTCAAGTTCATAAAATAAATATCAATAACATGGCAGGACATGTTTATTAGGGGAAACTCATGAAAAACCTATGTTGATAGTAGACATTGCTTCAGGGCTGATGGTTTGTCCCAGACTCTGTCATGATATTTATTCCCACGGGTAGCTTATCAGTGAATGATGCAATTATTCAAGAAGCCCTTCATGATGTCTGTGGTTGGTCCCAGAATCAGCCTAAACAAGACTGCACAGCGTTAGACTGAACACTTTCAGTGTGGGCTGAGGCTGACATCAGAGCAGAGCACACCCTGATATTAAGCCTCCCAAAGCATACCCATCATCTTACTCATTTTTTCTTTTTTTAGCTGCATCAGTTAGTGAGTGGATAAGAACATATCTTTCTACATAGCAAAGTCACAAAAATCTTAATTGTTAAAAAAAAAAAAAAAGCAAATCTAAGCCCAAGCTTCTCTACTAATACAGATCAGTAAGCATTCTCTTTCTACTTCATGTTTATCTCAGACCACGGCACAATACAATACGGCCAGTTAGCCCACAGGCATTTTATATGTCTTCTAGGGTGTGTTCTGTAAGAGTTTAAGATCTGAGATAACTATCTTAAGGACACACAGTGTTCAGAGATCACTGTATATAGAATGTAAAGAAAAGAAGCTGTGAAGTTTGGAAGAAAAGGCAAGGGGTGTTCTCTTCAGAAGAACTGAAATCAAATTCACTTGTCCCTTCTCCACCTCTAACCAGGCTTGTGTATGTTAGCATTACTGGATCTCAATTTCCTCACTTGCCATATGGGTAGAATAACACCTAATGGGATTGTTATGATAATGAAGTAAGATGGTATCCGTGAAAGGGCTTTGTAAATTAAAAATTTCTACATAAACAAAAAAGAATGCAGTCAAAATTTTGAGTATCTATTGTAGGCACCCAGATAGAGCTCTAAGAAGAATTCCTGCTAAATTGATCAGATAAAAGTGCCATTGTGCATTCTAACATCAAATTAAACAATGCATGAGTTGACTTTAACTTCAAATCTGATGATGTCAGGATTTTAAATAGAATGTGGTTTTTCTTCATATGTGGTGAAAGTTCTGACTTAGAAGATAAGATACCTTCCCAAAAAGCCTTATCCAGGTGCTCAGATTTTAATATATGATTCCCATAGGCGTGGTTATTTAAAGATTTACACACAGGAAAATGTTTAGAAACTCTTTGGATGATTTGAACAACTTGGTTTTTAGCATTCTAGACCATACTGGCTACCAAGTTTGCTTTTAATTTGAAAACTTACTTGTCACCATCATGGCAACACAGTTCACATTACAAAATGAAATGAAAGAAAACTGTCAACCCAAATATATGTAAAGGGTTAAAGTCTGTAGCATTACATTAAGTAAAATACCACCTTGGTTTCCAAGAAATACAAATCCAAAGAAAACATGACGGATACAGGCAATCATAATTTTTAGTTGTTTCTTTATTATTTGCATACCATATTCTTATTAGTGATGAGTTACACATTTTTCACTGAAGAAAGGAAGACTATTAGGAACTCCCTAACTCTCCCCACCCTCCAAAAATAAATGAAATCTATGAACATATAATGGAGACAAAGGGAATAGATGCTATCAGGTGACAAAAATAAGCTGAGCACAGAATTTTATTGTAGGTAACCTGAAAACTATGATTAAAATGCATGCCCACATTACCATCGAAATGACAATATAAGGGATATAAGAAGCATAAGACAAATTTAAAAGTTTCATTTGTGGCCCGGCTCGGGGGCTCATGCCTGTAATCCCAGCACTTTGGGAGGCTGAGATGGGCTGATCTCTTGAGCTCAGAAAGTCGAGACCAGCCTGGGCAACATGGCAGAACCCCATCTCTACAAAAAAAATTTTTTTTAATTAGCTGGACATGGTGGTGTACACCTGTAGTCCCAGCTATCCCAGCTACCCAGGAGGCTGAGGTGGGAAGATCACTTGAGCCCAGGAGGCAGCGGTTGCAATGAGCCAAGTTCATGGCACTGTACTCCACCCTGGGAGACAGAGCCAGACCCTATTTCAAAAAACAAAAAAGGAAAAAAAGGTTTTCATTTGTTAAATGTCTCTATCAATCCTGAACGTCTAATCTAAAAAAAATAAATAAGAGGTAGGATTTGATTTTCTCTGAGCTCTCACCTAGCTTTCACACTTTAAAACCCATGCAGAGTTGGACACTGTTATAAAATCAAACTGTGATGGGCTTTTACAGTCAATCTGAGTTGGGCTTCGTTTTAAGAGCAAGGAAGAGCCATTGAAGAATGGAAGAGAAGGGCAATTTTAAAACTCTAATACATTTATGAAAGTGCTTTCAGAAATATTGTCTCCTTGAGCTGTACATTAACTGTGAACACGTGGGAAATTTCAGGCTGAGAAACAGTGGGTGTCTTCCCTGAGGTCACCAGCAAGCAAATGGCAGCTATGGAGCTCACACCTTCACCTCCTAGCCAGTCCTGTAGGCTCTACCTAATGGTATTCCAGGGAGTTTGAAGTTGTGGGAAGGGACTTCAGGCCTCTTGGCCAGAGGTGGGAGCACATTTCCAAGGATGAATGATGGGGCCTGGTTTAATCTGCACCCCTTTCCCACCCCACAGCAGAATCCCTAGGAATACATTCATATATATTTCACACTAGTCTTTTCAAAATATTTATCCTTTCACTTACTTCTATTATTTGGGATAAGATAGCTAGTCCCAGTTCTCTCTTCCTCCTAAACCTATTGATTGGGTGTCCCCAAATCACACATCTTAAGGAATGCTTATTTCCTCTGTTTTTCATTCCCACTCACTTAAATATCACCTTAAGTATCACCAAGGGGATGCTTCACATTCAGCCCTGATGAAGCAAGGGGCTGTAAGTACTCCTGGTTGCTAAACCGTGATGAATTTGGGATTCCTACCCAGGCTCATTCCAACCTAGCAGCATCCTCATCCTCTGTCACTATCTTAGATGAACAAAAGCTGACTAGAGGCAATGCAGGATTCTAAGTAAACTATTTTTTTTAAGAGTCTAATTAACAAAATAAGTGAAACAAACAGTAAGTTGAAGGGATATCATCTTAAAAAACAAAACTTCTTTTCCTTTCTCACCCCTCTGGCCTCCAACTCCATGCACAAGCGAGGAACAGGCAAACATAGAACACAAACCACATGCAACGGCCTTGATAGCCTTCTGACAAATACCTTTGTGTTAGAAAATGTCCTAAGAAAGTCAGAGAACTAATTATAAGGAGGAAAAGGCATGAAGGTAATGAATGTAATTTAGATAGTAAACATCCACATTTGTCTTCCCCCCCATGAACTCCCAGCGAGTACGCCCTCTCCTTAACCCTCATCTTAAGCAAACAGGAGGTCATGTAAGCCAAACCAGGGTCCCTGAAGATTTCAGAATAATATTTATTACTATTTCACAAAAAGCTTCTGGGATACCATTTTTTTTTGGTAGGATTAATTTACATTATTGAATTTGAGGCATGCTAGAAACATCGGAAACCTCTCCCGACCCACCATAAGGACAAATTGCTCACTGTCCAGATGCCCATATACGGCCAGACTTCCTATAAGTCTGACAGCTCCGTGTATGCATTGCGTATGGGTCTTGGCTCTGAGTCACATTCCTCCGGTATGTTTCCCTGGGAGCTTTGATTTCCGCTTTGAGGGCTGGCACTAACTCCTACTTGCTCTTATAAGAAAATGTCTACAACTGAAAGTTGAAAATGTGCAAGATTCCTTCTTTAAGTACACAAACACTCCAACCCTGGCCACTTTTCTGTAGTCCTGCCAGGTTTTCTCTGTGACTGATACCTGATCAAGAAACTTTTTTTTTTAGGGAGGAAAAAACAACAAAAAACATAAGGGAAGGAATGTAGTACATCCACAGCTGAACATCTTACAAGACTTAACCAAACGACCGGTACAAATGATGCCCTAGCAGACACATACACATACCTTATATAGCTTGGTAAACAGGACTCAGTGGCCAGCTTAGTTAATTCCTCATTTTACCACGAGGAAAAAAATGCTCTCTAAAAAGCATTTGCTAGATAAATACTTGCTTACAAGTCAAAATTAGTGCATCTTAACCATTTTGCACACAAATTCAAAGACCTTTTTCTCCCAACTCTGACCTGCTGTCAGTCAAAAGGACTGAGGTAAGTCAAAGTTGGACGAAGTTATAAGAAGCCACTATTTCCCACTTTACCGCCCAGGCACACGCAAACATTTGCTGAGTCATTTATAATAGTGCAAGAATTCAGATCCCATGGCATGAATTAAGGATGGAGTGTCAGCCTTTCCCTTTGAGTTTCCTGGCATTTGATGGTCCATATCACAATAAAAACATACTTCTGAGTCTGTGAATGTCTTGGGTGTCTTCTCACATTCTCTCTCTCTCTGGGTGTGTGTGCCTGTGTGTGTCTGTCTGTCTCTGTGTCACTTTCTTAATAATAATCTTTTATTTTAACTCCTTCAAAAAGAGATTCGATCATAAAGCCTCAACCTAACCTGATAATGCACAGAATCTTTTTCTATCCCGAGATTTCATAAGTTCTATATATTTCAATATGCTTATTTTCTCTTAAGCAACATTAAAATCATCTATTGGGAACTGACTATAGATTTTTTTGAGACTTCGAAGGACTATGAGAATTTTATAGTAAAACCAAATTCTTTCTCTTGACATTTTTAACAACAGAGCAGAATGGTAATATACTTACTATACACAGACAATGAAAAAAAAATCAAGAAAGACAAAACAATAAAGCACCAATTCCCTAAGAATTTTCATCTACTCAGCTCTCACTGAACCCTATTAAATTAAAAAAATTATGATTACCTCCATTTTTTAAATGGAAATGGGAATATGGCTCCTACGTGTGACTTCCCTGAGATCTGTGAAAGGCAGTTCCAAGAATACAACCTAGGTCATCCAACTATAACCCAGTACAACAATTTATCCCCTCCATGAATGAGTCTTCCTGCTGCATAAGTAAAGATGTTGGTGGTAGCTTTCAGACTTTCCTGAGGATTCAGAAATTCCCCAACCCTTCTCCCATCTACCTCATTCTGCAAGTTAGGCGAGCTCACCACCAAGCCCACATCCCACCTTAGGTGAGACTTGTACTGCACATCCCTACCCTTCCCCAGCCACCACACCTTTCCAACCATTAGTGGTAGATGTAATTGGGGGTTTAGGTCTTGAAAGGTTTCACTGTGGCTTCCCACATATTTTGGACTTTTAAAATCATCCACAAGGGAAGAAAAAGTTGAGGGCCAAGTTGCCTTTAATACACATGTGGCTATTAAGTTAACTTGGAATGTTCCTTCTTTAAATAGGAACTCTTAGGCCTCTTCTTTTTGAGGAATGCTTGGAAAGGACATTAAATAACAATGATAAAAATTCTTCCTGAGCTTCAGAGGGCACCCCCGCCCCTTTGCTGGCCATTCACACTACTGACATGCAACTACACTGTACAACATGTGGCTGGCTTAATGAAGTAATTGTGCACAGATGATATGCTCTGTGCTGAAGTTGGAGTGGTTATATTTCTTCTTGGCTATTTTTCAATAGAATGTACTGAAACTTTAAAAATTTGATCAGCTTAAACAGGCTGTTTTCAAACGATAAATCTATAATACGTTGTTTCTAAAGCTGATCTTTGCACCAGAAATAGACATGCTTATCTTGAACCCATGCTCTGAAGCATCAACAACTTAAAGGAATCTACTCATTGGTAACACCAATGTCAAATGATGCGGTATTACAGAATACGAAAATGGTATGGCCCTAGAATCACTCTCTTTATATAAAATGGGAACTGGAGTTATTAATAAAAGCCACTAAACAATATAGATTCCAAATGAAAGCACAGTGAACTAATTGGGTCCTTAGTGAAGCTAAGTAGCACTATATTAAGAAATGGAGATATGCTTAGGTTTATTGGCCATATTCGACATCTGCACACACCAAGGGAGAATAAAACCTATTCTTTCCTTGTCCTGACCTCACTCCCTCAGGCTGCACGCTCCTTGGGTAATGAGAAGTCAAGTAATGAGAAGTCACAATCACTATTCATAGATGTGTGGGGAGTCACTAAAAATATATTATTCACTGTCAGTCTTAGTTTATATCCACATACAACGGGGTACACTGCTCTTGTTATGGAATTAGGCTCTTATTTTAACAAGACAAACCAAATCCAATCCACATTTGAAGATTATACGTTTTAATATAAGAAAATGCACTCATTTCTCAAAGACCCTAGTGAAGCTGTGTTTAAATGCCCCTAGGTGAACCCCCTTTGAATCCCAGTGTTCCCACCCTGACACCCAGAGCCCCTACCTACCCAACAAAGAATCATTTGCTCTGGTAGAACAATGGATCCATTTTTCTGGAAACATTCATGGCCACTCGTCCCTTGTCCTTCCCTATATAAACTCCTACATATATTAAGAGAAAACTAAGCAAGAGTTCTGGAAATCTGCTCCAGGAGACTGCATCCTGAGTCAGACCCCCGGCTTTGTTCTCTTTTTTGTCCCAAACCCGTTACCTCAAGTGACAAAGGATCAAATCTCAAATATAGAATTCGGGGTTTTCAGGTAGGCATCTTGAGGATTTCAAATGGTCAAAAGCAACTCACTCTTTTTCTGCTCTTTGGAGAGTTTCAAGAGCCTATAGCCTCTAAAACGGAATCATTGCTAAGGAGGGGGGAGAAATCTTTTCGAATTTTTTAGGAATTCCTGCTGTTTGCCTCTTCAGCTACCTACTTCCTAAAAAGGATGTATGTCAGTGGATAGAACAGGGCACATTTATTCGAAAAAGAAACGATATAAGAAATAATTGCCAGTGTGTTTTTAAATGATATGAATCAAGAGTGGTGCGAAGAGGATAGGGTAAAAAAATTCTATTTGGTGCTGGAAATACTGCGCTTTTTTTTTTCTTTCTTTCTTCTTTTTTTTTTTTTTTTTTTTTTTTTTTTCTGTGAGTTGGAGTGTGCCAGCTTTTTCAGACGGAGGAATGCTGAGTGTCAAGGGGTCAGGATCAATCCGGTGTGAGTTGATGAGGCAGGAAGGTGGGGAGGAATGCGAGGAATGTCCCTGTTTGTGTAGGACTCCATTCAGCTCATTGGCGAGCCGCGGCCGCCCAGAGCGTATAAAAGCCTCGGGCCGCCCGCCCCAGTCTCACACAACAACTCTTCCCTGCTGAGAGGAGGCAGCCAGTGCGACTCCACCCTCCAGCTCGACGGCAGCCGCCCCGGCCGACAGCCCCGAGAGGACAGCCCGGCGCGTCCCGGTCCCCACCTCCGACCACCGCCAGCGCTCCCGGCCTCGCCACTACCCGCTCGCCGCCACCGCGCCCTCAGTTCCGCCCGCAGCGCCAACCATGACCGCCGCCGGCGTGGGCCCCGTCCGCGTCGCCTTCGTGCTCTTCCTCGCCTTCTGCAGCCGGGTAAGCGCCGGGAGCTGCCGCTGCGGCCGGCGGCTGCCAGGGAGGGACTCCGGGCCGGCCGGGGAGGGCGTGCGAGCCGACCGAGCGCCGCTGACCGCCTGGTCCTCCCCGCAGCCGGCCGTCGGCCAGAACTGCAGCGGGCCGTGCCGATGCCCGGCCGAGCAGGCGCCGCGCTGCCCGGCGGGCGTGAGCCTCGTGCTGGACGGTTGCGGCTGCTGCCGCGTCTGCGCCAAGCAGCTGGGCGAGCTGTGCACCGAGCGCGACCCCTGCGACCCGCACAAGGGCCTCTTCTGCGACTTCGGCTCCCCGGCCAACCGCAAGATCGGCGTGTGCACCGGTAAGACACGCAGCCCCCGCCGCTAGGTGTCTGGCCGCCTCCTCCCTCACGCCTACCCGCCCGCTGGAAAAAGAAACTGCTCGTACTGAGTTTCTTTCACCAGCTGCTGCCAGCCCGCCCCCTGCAGCCCAGATCCCAACTCGCATCTCTGACACTCTGGATGTGAGCGCCCCAATGCCTGACCTCTGCATCCCCCACCCCTCTCTTCCCTTCCTCTTCTCCAGCCAAAGATGGTGCTCCCTGCATCTTCGGTGGCACGGTGTACCGCAGCGGTGAGTCCTTCCAGAGCAGCTGCAAGTACCAGTGCACGTGCCTGGACGGGGCGGTGGGCTGCATGCCCCTGTGCAGCATGGACGTTCGCCTGCCCAGCCCTGACTGCCCCTTCCCGAGGAGGGTCAAGCTGCCCGGGAAATGCTGTGAGGAGTGGGTGTGTGACGAGCCCAAGGACCAAACCGTGGTTGGGCCTGCCCTCGCGGGTGAGTCGAGTCTTCCTCTAAGTCAGGGTCGTGATTCTCTCCCAGGGAGGGAGTCCTAATTGTGCCAAGTGAAGGGGGTAAATATCTTATCCAGGCGTTTTACATGGTGTTTTTGTGCTCTGCTCTCGCAGCTTACCGACTGGAAGACACGTTTGGCCCAGACCCAACTATGATTAGAGCCAACTGCCTGGTCCAGACCACAGAGTGGAGCGCCTGTTCCAAGACCTGTGGGATGGGCATCTCCACCCGGGTTACCAATGACAACGCCTCTTGCAGGCTAGAGAAGCAGAGCCGCCTGTGCATGGTCAGGCCTTGCGAAGCTGACCTGGAAGAGAACATTAAGGTACATGTTCTGCTCCTATTAACTATTTTTCACAGGAAAAACAGTGGATAGGACCCAACTTAGGGCTCTTGCCACCCTTGTTAGTGTAACTCCGTTATCTCCAAAACTATCTAGCCATTGAGCTGTTTTGCTGGAATGAGAGCTTGTGTAATAGCAACCACAAGTTTTCCACTACGAAATCTTCTGCAGGGTTAGTTAATTCAAGACATTCCAAGAGAGGCCCTGGCTATTTTTGGACATAGCAAATGAGACTCAAACTTCCTCCCCTCAAAATATAAACAGAAGTCAGACAACAGAAGACTAAAACACAGAGGGTTGAAGAAAGCCACTCCCCTTGTAGAGTTGTTGATTTTTTTTTTCCTCTTTCTTTTCCCTTGTCTATCTTAGAAGGGCAAAAAGTGCATCCGTACCCCCAAAATCTCCAAGCCTATCAAGTTTGAGCTTTCTGGCTGCACCAGCGTGAAGACATACCGAGCTAAATTCTGCGGAGTATGTACCGACGGCCGATGCTGCACCCCCCACAGAACCACCACCCTGCCGGTGGAGTTCAAGTGCCCTGACGGCGAGGTCATGAAGAAGAACATGATGTTCATCAAGACCTGTGCCTGCCATTACAACTGTCCCGGAGACAATGACATCTTTGAGTCACTGTACTACAGGAAGATGTACGGAGACATGGCGTGAAGCCAGAGAGTGAGACATTAACTCATTAGACTGGAACTTGAAATGATTCACATCTCATTTTTATGTAAAAATGATTTCAGTAGCACAAGTTATTTAAATCTGTTTTTCTAACTGGGGGAAAAGATTCCGACCCAATTCGAAACATTGTGCCATGTCAAACAAATAGTCTATCAACCCCAGACACTGGTTTGAAGAATGTTAAGACTTGACAGTGGAACTGCATTAGTACACAGCACCAGAATGTATATTAAGGTGTGACTTTAGGAGCAGTGGGAGGGTACCAACAGAAAGGTTGGTATCATCAGATAGCGTCTTATACGAGTAATGTGCCTGCTATTTGAAGTGTAATTGAGAAGGAAAATGTTAGCGTGCTCACTGACATGCCGGTAGCCCCAGTGACAGCGAGGATGTGCATTCTCTAGTCATCAAGAGACTGAGTCTAGTTGTTCCTTAAGTCAGAACAGCAGATTCAGCTCTGACATTCTGATTCGAATGACACTGTTCAGGAATCGGAATCCTGTCGATTAGACTGGACAGCTTGTGGCAAGTGAATTTGCCTGTAACAAGCCACATTTTTAAAAATTTATATTGTAAATATTGTGTGTGTGTGTGTGTGTGTGTGTGTATATATATATATGTACAGTTATCTAAGTTAATTTAAAGTTGTTTGTGCCTTTTTATTTTTGTTTTTAATGCTTTGATATTTCAATGTTAGCCTCAATTTCTGAACACCATAGGTAGAATGTAAAGCTTGTCTGATCATTCAAAGCGTGAAATGGATACTTATATGGAAATTCTGCTCAGATAGAATGACAGTCCGTCAAAACAGATTGTTTGCAAAAGCGAGGCATTAGTGACCTTGGAAGGCTGATTTCTAGGTAGGAAATGTGGTAGCCTCACTTTTAATGAACAAATGGCCTTTATTAAAAACCGAGCGGCTCTATATAGCTGATCAGTTTTCTCACCTAGAAGCATTTGTTTCTACTTTGATATGACTGTTTTCCGGACAGTTTATTTGTTGAGAGTGTGACCAAAAGTTACATGTTTGCACCTTTCTAGTTGAAAATAAAGTATATATTTTTTCTATAAATGGCTTGGTTATTCAATTATCCTTCTAAACATTTCTGAGTTTTCTTGAGCATAAATAGGAAACTCTTGTTAATCGTAAGGTAATTCACCAATAGTTTTCTAAATATTTTTTATTCTATATATTAATAAATTGATTATTCCATAGAATTTTTATGTAAACATACTTCACACTGAATCAAGTATCACAGACTTGCAGGTACAAACACCACATTGACTACACAGTCATTTTTTTAACAAAAAAATGTGTTATCTTCACAGAACTTTATAGACATTTTAAATTCAGTTCTATCTAGAATTCTTCAGTCTCCATTAACCCTGCTGTATTATACTTGGTCCTTTTGGCATTTAGTATCTCTCTGGCCATTATAGGTTAATTTCCAACCCTTCACATCACAAACTAGTCTATGTGCCTTGTATGTGGAAAATGTTTAAATTTTTTAAAAAATTTTATGCTCTAGGTCTATTTCTGAACCTCATTACCTGGCTGTTAAATCTGAAAATTATGAAATGAAGTCCTCATTTAAATGGAGCTATGTCATAAGTCTTGTTGTGTATAATTCTGTTTTCAGTTGCCATGATAACCAATGACAAATAGATGGCATAAATAGAAAAGGGAGGATGAGCAAATATGCCATTCATTAACATTAATAGAAATTTGTTTTGAAAGTAATTCCTCCATTTGCCCAAATCTTTGACTTTATCAGACCTCCAGATTAATGGATCCTAACTTACCAAGTGGTTTATACATGAAAAAATGGAATTGTTCAAGAACACTGGTGTGGAAACAATATTGTACCTACCCAGGTAGGTTTTGACTAAAGAGTGAACCAAAGTGAATGGTAAACAAAAGAAACACACCAAAGGCAACTAGAGTCTTCTCCACACGAGGGTAGCTGGGGATTCTAGGGGAAAAAAAGATTGCAGACAGACTAACCTTTCCCAAGGTGATTAGCAATGTTGTAGTGCCAGTGTCATTTGGACAGACAAAAATACACCTGAAAATAAAGACTAGCTCTACAAACAAATGTCCACACCACAAACCAAAGGGGAAACTTCCCGTGTTCTGAATGTGAAGAGAATTTATAGTCAAAGCACGGGGCTTTAAGGATACACTCACATCTGTATACAGCAGTGCTGCCAGGAGCAGCACCCCACCTCCCCAAATAAATGCACATGTACACATACACCTAGGCATGCACACAGAGTACACTGTTAGTTCACACTTCCTCTCTGTCAATTCCTAACTGCAAAGATGAAGGGCCATGCATGATGAACGAGCCTGACTGTGCTGAATGAGAGCATTCTGGAAATACAGAAGTAGCAGGAAAAGCATAGATTTCACAGTTTCCAAATACCCACATTAAAAAAAAAAGAGTCAGTAGATTGCAAAATAAAAGTCCCACAGGCAATATTTGTAAGAAAATTAGATGGTAATGCACACTTTCACCCCCCAAATATCAGAGGTAGGGAGTGCCAAATCATCAACCACCATAAGATCTGCACTGTGTCAGCACGTGTGTGAGAAAAGCAGAGAAACAACAAGGTATCTGATGCTTCTGAGAACCCGAGAGCTCTCAAACAGCCAGCAGGTAGTCACTAGATATATAGAAGGCCAGGGTGAGAGCAGCTGTTGAACCTAGTAGGGGTTTGGCCTAGCACTCCAACAAAACTTACAAGCCAGGGCTCCCCTCCCAGGAGAAGACCCCCACACTCTTGGAAGTCGAATCTAAATTGAGCAGGTCACCAGACAGATATTTCTCAAAAGAAGACACACAAATGGCCAACAAGTATATGAAAAGATGTTCAACATTACTAACCATCAGGGAAATGCAAATCAAAACCACAATGAGCTATCACTTCGCACTTGTTAAAATGACTACTATCAAAAAAAACAAAAGATAACAAAATTGTCAGCAAGGATGTGGAGGAAAAAAAAACTCTTGTGCATTGTTGGCAGGAATGTAAATTAGTACAGCCATTATGAAAAACAGAAAGAAAGTTCCATAAAAAATTAAGAATACAATTACTACATGATCTAGTAATCCCACTACTGGGTATATACGCAATGAAAAAGAAGTCAGTATGTTGAAAAGGTATCTGCACTTCCATGTTCACTGCAGCACTATCCACAATAGCTAAGTTATGGAATCAACCTAAGTGTCCATCAACAGATGGATGGATAAAGAAGATGAGGCATATATACACAATGGAGTGCTCTTCATTAAAAAAGAAGAGAACCCTGTCATTTGTGACAACATGGAGGAACCTAGAGTACATTGTGTTAAGTGAAATAAGCCAGGTTACAGAAAGAGAAATATAGCACTATCTCACTTACGTGTGGAATCTGAAAGGTTGACCTCATAGAAGTAGAGAGTAGAATGATGGTTACAAGGGGATTGGGGTTGGGGAAGAAAGTTAGTCAAAAAATATAAAATCTCACTTAAGCAATAAGAATAAGTTCAAGAGATCTATTTTACAATGTGATGACTCTAGTTAATAATACGTTCTATTCTTTAAAAATGCTAAGAGAATGGTTGTAAAGTGTTCTTAGCACAAAACTCTAACTATATGAGGTAACGCATATGTTAATTAACTAGATTTAGTCATGCCACAATGTATATATACTTCAAAACATTATGTTTTACTTGGTAAATTATGACTTTATCTGTCAATATAAAATAAAAATTGAGTGGGTCAGGGACAACAGAGACATTAAAGGATTTGGATTAAAATGAGGAGGGAAACAGAGGTTCAAAATCTCAGAAAGTAAACTGCAATATTTTTAATGCTGCATGAAAACAATAAAAGAGGGAGTTCTGTGAATTTAGAAAATTAAACCAAACCTCCTTCTTGAGCCAAGTTTAGTAAAACTAATTTTATATAAATTAGTAAAACAAAATTACTGAAGCCAAATCCCTACGAAGTCACTATATTTAAAAAAAGAAAATAAAGAATAGAATAACTTCTCTGCAGATAATAAAAAATGTGAGAAATACATACCTATAAAACATAGCAAAATATGAACTACTATTTCAAAAGAACATTAAGAAAATGATGTTGGACATAAATGATATTAATAGTAAGGAAATGACTAATGACATAAAATAGCAACATAAATCAGAATTACCATAACTTAAAAATATAGTGTCAGAAATCAATAGAGATTTAGAAATAAAGGAACTATATCAAACTAGAAGGAACATAAGAGTGAATAAACTAACAGATAAGAAGAAAAAATGTTTATATATAAAAGAAGAAATAAAAATGTTTAATAAAAAGCAATAAATATTGTGGATAGGCAAAGAAAATCCAGTATGTGGAGGGTAGAAATTCTTAAAGAAGGAAAAAAAAAAATCCTAAAAGCTATAAGTAAAAAAAAAACTTTACTAGAATAAAAAAATATTTGAAAGGGCGTGCCATATGCCTAAACAAATCAACCAACACCAAAACACATTCTAGTAAAACTGCTGGAGTTTAAAGAAAAGGGAAACGCTATTTGAACATGAAGACAAAAAGAACATGAGCCTTATAAATAAAAAGAAAATTAGCTCATCGTTAGATTTTTTTTAATAGCAATACTTTATGCCAGAAAAAAAAAATGGAATAACTTATTTAAGATACTTAAGGAAAGAAAATGAGAGTCAAGAAACTTTTATCCTCTAAAACTGACTTTCAAGAATCAAGGATACAGACAAACTGTATGTGAAGGACACATACAAAATCTTGTATGTTAAAAACATACAAGAATTCAGGGCATATTGTTCCTGTGAGCCCTTCCTGAGGAACCTACTAGCAAACAAGCTCAAACACCACAAATGTCTGAGAGATATTAACCTAAGGACTGTAGTGAGAATTGAATATAGCTTAAACCCGGGAGATGGAGGTTGCAGTGAGCCAAGATCACGCCACTGCACTCCAGCCTGGGTGACAGAGCAAGACTCCGTCTCAAAAATAATAACAACAATAAATTAAAAATAAAAAGTAAAAAAAAAGAAGAACTAATTGCTCACCTTCTGGGAGTGATAAGGAACTGAATCAGTATACACAAAATATAATTTTTTCTGATGACTTCAGTATCATTTTGTGTGTGTGTGTGTGTATTACACATCTCTCAGTGCCTCAGAAAAGACAGGCTGAATCTTTGCCAAACCCCAACATCACCTAAAGATGGCTTTTTTAAAAAAATAAATAATCTTTTAGTCAATAGTGCTCATCTCATGATGGTTAGTTTAAAGTAATTTTCTATTTCTTTTAATAATTTTTAAACTTTTTCAAATTTTCTGAAATGAATACACATTATAAGAGAGAGATTTTTGAAAAAACAAATATTCCATCTCAAAAAAACAGCAAGGAAAAGTGTTCAAGTATTTTATGATTTTCATTTAGATGAAACAATCCACAATACATAAATAAGTAAATAACTTAGCTATTCAAACCACTATATCTTAATTAGCCACGTGCCTAAGAGTACATGCAACACACATAGAATCTCTAGGGAATGCACATATTCATTGTATATTCAGTGTTTAACTCCATTTCTCTATGCCATAAATAAAATGGTGAACGATTTTCCTCTGTATAGCTATCCCTTACCTCATGAATCATACTAATTATATATAGACTGTTCCTAAGACTAAGAATAAAATAAGCAAAATAAAATATATTCTTAAAATACTGTCAGATTCTAAACCTAAATATAGGATTCAAAGCAATAGATATGTAGACCCATCTTCTATATTAGATGTTTAAAAGATAGTCAAAGAAGAGTTAGTAAGAAATGAGGAGCATCATTGATTAATTCGAATTTCTATCTCAATAATATAAAACATTTATATTAGGTCAACAAATTCTAACACAATTTTTGTCAGCACAGTTAACATGTATAATTTAGATAACTACAATAACTTTTAGTCTTTGGTATATATTCAAGAGAAATGAGCAAAAGACATACAAAATTCTCAAAGCAGTTTCGTCCATTCAAAAACTGAAAGTAAAAATCTGAATTCTGTAAACAGAAAAATTGATAGAGTGTAGAATATTTATATAACGGAACAATATCCATCAATTAAAAAGTGCATTTCCCCAAAACATGTTTCTTTGCTACATTTTGAAATGGCCCTGCAAAGTTGTTCTTTGTGGGGGAAAATTTGCACCTCTAAAGAATCTCTATTAATATAGCTAGATCTTTTTCTTCCAGACTCTCCCAATCCTAAAGAGATGAACTATGATTTGAATAGGAAACATTTGTTACTTCTTGTCTCTAAGGGCAGCCACTGTAAGACTTCAAAAGAACTTGGGTTTCCACAATGTTTATCTTAACCTGAACATTCCCTTATTCCCTATCTATCCCAGGTTTTTGTTTTTTGGTTTTTTTTTTTGATACAAAGTCTCTCTCTCTCTCCCAGGATGGAGTGCAGCGGCACGATCTCGACTCACTGCAACCTCCGCCTCGCGGGCTCAAGCGATTCTCCTGCCTCAGCCTTCCGAGTAGCTGGGATTACAGGCGTGCACTACCACATGTATTTTTAATAGAGACGGGGTTTTACCGTGTTGCCCAGACTGGTCTTGAACTTCTGAGCTCAGGTGATCCGCCCGCCTCGGCCCCCCAAAGTGCTGGGATTATAGGCATGAGCCACCGCACCCTGCCTCTATCCCAAGTCTTTAGACAAACTCAACCAATTGTCAATCAGAAAATGTTTAAATTCACCTCCAACCTGGAAGCCTCCCCTTCCCCCTACCACCCGCCCCACATCTGGACCAAACTAATGTATTTCTTAAAATGAATTTGATTGATGTCTCATGCTTCTCTAAAATGTATAAAACCAAGCTGTGCCCGGACCACCTTGGCCACATGTTCCCAGGACCTCCTGAGGGCTGTGTCCTGGGCCATGGTCACTCATATTTGGCTCAGAATAAATCTCTTACAAAAAACAAAAAGAAAAAAAGCACTATTATGGTGAATGAAAGAAGTCAGGCACAAAAGCATACACAGTGCATAATGTCATCTATATGAGATTGAAGAGGAAGCAAAACTAAGTAGTGATAAAGTCAGGGTAGTGGTTACTTTGGAGGTGGGGGCATGAGAGAACTTGGCTCACATTATTAAATCTATAATATATTTCAATTAAAAAGTTTAAAAATTAAATAAATATATTCAATAACTTTTTCTTTTTTTTTACTTTAAGTTCTGGGATACATGTGCAGAACGTGCAGGTTTGTTACTTATGTATACATGTGCCACGGTGGTTCGCTGCACCTATCAAGCCATCATCTAGATTTGAAGCCCTGCATACATTAGGTATTTGTCCTAATGTTTTCCCTTCCTTCGCTCCCACCCCCTAACAGGCTCTTGTGTGTGATGTTCCCCTCCCTGTGTCCATGTGTTCTCATTGTTCAACTCCCACTTATGAGTGAGAACATACACTGTTTGGTTTTCTGTTCCTGGGTTAATTGGCTGAGAATGATGGCTTCTAGCTTCATTCATGTCCCTCCAAAGGACATGAACTCATTCTTTTTTTACGGCTGCATAGTGTTCCCATGATGCATATGTGCCACATTTTCTTTAGCACTTTTTAAAAAGAATTTTGCCAAAATATTAAAAGTGATTATTTAGGGGTTACTTTTTTCATCTGTATTATATTCCACACTTTCCAAATCACTTACAAAGAGTAGTTATTCCTTGTAATTAGAAAAAAAAAGTCTTATTTTAAATATTTAAGATGAATTCCTGAAAAATAATGCTCATAACAAGTTTCACTGCATAATTAAATTTCTACAGCACCATATAAATGCGAGATTGGAAGGACTATTTAATGAGGATAGAAACTCAAAGATAGAAGTACCTATAAGAAGAAATTCCCTCAAAAGGTATAAATGTCTTAGGGAGTCACTGAATTTCCCTTTTAACATCCCATGTGTAGGCATATCAATTTTTATTTAAGTCTGAGAGGATGGGTTGCTCTCTTTCAACATTCATATTTTTATTAACTTATCAGCAGGCTTATTCATTGAGTCATAATTCCAAAATAAAACTAATGAATAGAAACTGCTGAAACTATATGTTTATGTATATATAATGGGACGGAATCAACATCATTTAAGTATAGAGCATGACAAGATTCTAAGGTTT
The DNA here is from genome assembly GCF_037993035.2 of Macaca fascicularis. Classification (NCBI taxonomy): domain Eukaryota; kingdom Metazoa; phylum Chordata; class Mammalia; order Primates; family Cercopithecidae; genus Macaca; species Macaca fascicularis. The sequence goes on along the minus strand of NC_088378.1, from coordinate 35,898,534 downwards.
CTGGAGTCCCATGAGGAAAATAACATCTCACTATGTGTGTTCCACTTCAGCAATAAGGGTTATCAACACATTACATCACGTGTGTGTGCACTACAGTAGGATACTGAGAGGCAAATAAATAGAAAATACCACTTTTATGAAAAACAAAAATTGCTCTTATTTACTCTGCCTTTATCTATTTTTAAAAAAATACAAAAATTAACAAAACCAAAAATTAGAGACACTAGTTCAGGAAATATCTTGGAACTGGCAGGAGAAGCCAAAAGAAGGGAAGAGATAACACTGTCAGTCATTTTTACTTACATGTGAATAGATATTTTAAAGCAAATTCAGCTTTTGTTTTTAAGTTACTCTACATAGACTCACTTTCATACAAGAAACCAGGTTTGATGAAGGGCATCTAGGTCCCTTCCCTGCAAAAGCTGGGCTATAAATAAATACTGTAGTAATTACATTTTTAGTCCAAAATACAATAAAGACAAAGAGAATGATAATAAGGCCCATGAATCTAATTGACTGAAAACCATTTTGTATTCATTATCTTGTATTTTCAAATAACTTTCAGTCTACCATCATCTTTATAAAAACAATGCACAAAAACATGTAAAGTGTTTCAGTTTAACTGCTCCTGTGCTCCACGAAAAAGTTGGAGTTTAGAAAATACAGACATGTAACACAAACCATATGTAATCCAAGAGTCAAAAAAGCAATTTGAATTGGGAAATTTTGATCAACATTTTGAACTTAAAAATCTTCATTCACCAACAATGTTGACTGTTCTCCACTTTTCAATCCCATATATGTACTTGGGATTGAAGTCCTTTAAAATGGAAACACTTAGCATTAAAAAGGAAAAGATAAACTGCCATTCTTTCAGTCTTTTTAAAAATGTTCTTTTATGTCATTCCAGAGGGATTTATTTTTAAATGAGAATAGGCCCAACTCCTTATTTTTCTCCCCAATCTGAATTCCTCCCCAGCTAAATTCTTTCTGATCTGTGTCATCCTTGTTCAGTATTTGTTATACCCTCTCTAGGGAGGTATGATCAAACTCTAAAAATGACATTAAATCCAAGAGCTTAGGAAATATTTTCTACAACGTAAGACTGGTTTGTGTGTGGGTTTTCTTGCATTTTATTTATTTGTTTGTTTTTAACCTTTAACCATAATTTGAGCTGAAGACTCCCAGTGTGAAGATTATTTTATGTCATTCATAATTTTAAACTCAGGGTTATTAGGCAAGCTTGCATATTTATGTTAAGGAGCCCTGGGAGGTCTGGGCTATTTGCCAGGACTCTGTTTACATAGATGCCTCAATATCATATCCGGATGTGGTTAGAGAAAGGAGGCATGTAGAGCATCAGCCAATGCCATGCTTCTCTTGCTTTTGCTATTTGGGGGAAGAAGTTATATGCTTTCTAGTGTGAACTTTAGGAGACAATTTCTAGGGAGGACAGGAGCTCTGCCTGAGCACTGGGAATGTATGTTCCTGTGTTTGGCCTCGGTGAACAGCAAAAGAAAGTGGGAAAGGCAACTAGAAATGGGATCCTGGATGGTATGAAACACACTCGTAGTTCACTCATAACATTTCTTGTTGGCATTCATCCTTTTTAATTTGAGTCTGTCAATTTTCTATCTGTGGTTTTAGTCTTTCCCTAACATGGTAGTTTAGTGACCACGCATATGCAGAAGATGCTCAGCTAACTGGAGTACACAGAGGATCCGTTTGATGAGAAAACATTCACCAATATTTCAAGCCTGAAGCCCAGAATGTCTGTCTATGGGACTCTTCTATCAGAGGTATGTATAGTAGCCAATGGAGATAATAAAGGACTTTGAAAAAACAGTGTGGCATTCTAACTGCCCCCTAGGGCTTCGTAAGGAGCCTATTGAGACCTGGCTTGGGGGTGCTGCTAGAAATCAAATGCTCCCTCTAGCTATTGAAGAAATCCGACGTTTTGTAGAGATGTTTGGGATTGAGGTCCTTTAAAATTGAACATTTTAGGATTCACTGAATGAGATTCTAGGGGAATGGAAGTCATTAATCACTTGGAGCAGCATTCACCAGCAGGAAGATCTGCAGGGAGGTGCTGCTGGTGGTAAGGACTCAGGCCAAAAGGAGTGGCTGCTAGAAGCTGCTGCTATGGAAACCCATGCTAATTACTGTTGAAAGGAGCAACCAATGGAAGCTGCCATGGCCAGGAGCAACAGCCAAGAGGCTCTACTGGGAGATGTTTGAGAGCACCATTGGGTGTATCTAAAAGAGCTCAGTCAGGGGATCATCTGCTTGAAGAATCTTTAGGGTGGAGGGTGTTGTTTTGGTTCTGTTGAAACATGCTTAGGTGAATCATCTTTGATTTTGGAGAAAAAGAAAAAGACTATTGGTCTTATTACCCTCCACACTAAGACAGCATCATAATTTCCCTCAAAACCAGCTTTTCTGTGTGATTCTGTATTTCTATTACCAGAAGTACGAATCTACTTGTTACCCAGACAGAAACACCCCATTGTCAATGAATCCTCCATTTCCCCTTTTTCGGTTTTAATAATAGTTAGATTTTATTTCATTACACATCTATCTTGAGGAAAATATAAATGATAAAAGATCAGAGACATTCTTTCAATAAAAGCAATTAACTGATTAATTCAAACACCTGTGGTATTGGGTTGCCATTAGTAGTACCAGTGGTCAAATTTTTTAAAAGCCAGATTAAAATAGAAATTTTATTCAAAAAGGCTACAGTTGGCCCTTGAAGAACATGGGTTTGAACTGCACAAATCCACTTATACATGAATTTTTTTCAATAATAGCTATGCCAAGGGACAGCAAAACCAACTCGTACTCTTTTCCCTTCTCCTCAGCCTGAGCGTCATGAAGACAGCGAGGATGAAGACCTCTATGATGATCTACTCCCATTTAATAAGTATTAAATATATTTTATCTTCCATATAATTTTCGTAATAGTATTTTTTTCGTTTTATTTTCTCTTACTTTATTATAAGAATTCAGTGTCAAATATATACAACACACAAAATATGTGTTAATCTATTGTTTGTGTTACTGGTAAAGCTTCCAGTCAACAGTCGGCCAGTAGTAATTAAGTTTACGGTGAGTCAAAAATTTTACGTGAATTTTTAACTGCGCAAGGGGTCAGCACCCCTAACCGCTGTGTTTTTCAAGGATCAACTGCACTGCAGTATGGGGAAGGGGACTTTGCAATAGGGAGAACACTCTAATTGCAGGAGCGGCAAAGTCTAAAGTTTGAACAGAAAAAGGCCTTTCTTTTATAAGGAGAAGTAAATAGGGCTAGCAGGAAGTTTGTGGTTTGTGACAGAGTGGGGCAAGCGAATGGGGGTAGACAGATGGCATGAGAGTGGCATTTGACAGTAAATTTTTATTCTCTTTGGTCACCGGATTCTTGGAGCGAGCCACTGAGAAGATATTCTGTATCTGAGCATTTGCTTAAAAGCTTGGGTATAAGATAAAGTTCTGAGGCCTGTAGGGAGAAGCCTGACTAACATTTGGTCAAGCCAAGTCAATGAGCAATTGTGAGGCTTGGGCATAGCACAACTCACAGTTTCAACGTATGTATATGTATACACAGACATAAATATAGAATGGGTTTCTATATGCACGTAGGTGTATGTGTATTTTCTGTCAACTGAACTGTGATCAGTCCTAAGAGCTGTGACACCCCAGAATAATTAACATATGTAGAATCCAAATTTTAATAATGTCCAATAAAAGGAACTAGGGTTTTTTGGAAAAATGGCTGATTTCATGGCTCAGGCAGAGAAAATACAAGATAAACCTGCAAAAATTTGTGGCACCAGCAAGTAAGAAATTGCTGAAAAAATGTTAGTTTTATACTGAAAAGACACCTTGAAGGAGCTCCCAATAATTAAACCTGAGGCAATTTAAGCAAAAAAAAAAAAAAAAAAAAAAAAAAGTAATGAGTCACAAGTACCAGAATAACTCCATTTCTTTTTCACCAACACTCAAATATTTGAACTTCAATTTAGAGATTCATTTATATAAAAAGTGGTTCCAGATACAGTCATGGGCCCCCTGTCCCTCCACCCACACATGTTTTGGGGAGTTTTATCTCCCAAAATATTGGAGAAAAATTTCCTTGCACTTCCAGCAGTGGGAGGAGGAAAGTAACCCTTTTGAAATACATCAGAGTACCCTTCTGAGCAGGGACTACCCTCGGGAGAAAGTATTTTACTAGAATTTAACCTGTGGGTGTTTTGTCAGAGTCTAACCAATTTAACACGAGATTCTTACAGACAATAATTAGTTGGGTCTTGATTTTTTGTTTGTTTGTTTTTCTTTGAGACAAGGTCTCCGTATATTGCACAGGCTGGTCGTGAACTCCTACGGTCAGTATCCTCCGTGCAGTCTCCCAGGTAGCTGGGGTTACACAAGTGCACCACCACGGCTGGTGTGTTTTTAATCTACTCTAACAAGCTCTGTCTTTTAATTGGCATATTTAGACCACTGACCTCTAAAGTGATTATTGATATAGTTGGCTTAATATCTACCATATTTGTTACTGTTTTCTATGTGTTGCCCTTGTTCTTTGTTTCTTCTTGTGTTCCACAGGGCTTTGGTCTTTTGTGGCATTAACTGAGCATTTTACATGATTCCATTTTCTCTCCTTTCTTAGCAAATCAATTCTACTTTTTTAAAAAGTTTTTTTTTAACGGTTGCCCTAGAATTTGCAATACACATTTACAATGAACCCAGGTTCACTTTCTTTTTTTTTTTTTTTTGTTTGTTTGTTTGTTTTTTTGAGATGGAATCTCACTCTGTCACCTAGGCTGGAGTGCAGTGGTGCAATCTCAGCTCACTGCAACCTCTGCCTCCCGAGTTCAAACAATTCTCCTGCCTCAGACTCCTGAGTAGCAGGGACTACAGGCACCTGCCACCAAGCCCTGCTAATTTTTGTATTTTTAGTAGAGACGGGGTTTCACCATATTGGCCAGGCTGGTCTCGAACTCCTGACCTTGTGATCCACCCACCTCGGCCTCCCAAAGTGCTGGGATTACAGGCTTGAGCCACTGCACCCGGCCCCGCCAGGTTCACCTTCATATAACACTGTACAGCTTCATGGATAATACAAGTACTTTACAATAACAAGTAACCCGAATTCCTCCCTCCTGTCCCTTGTATCATTGTTGTCATTCATTTCACTTATACATAAACATGCATATATATACATGTACACACACAGAGATATACATAAATGTACATAACTTCTCTAAAAAATACAGTTTATTAATTAAAAAGTAGTCTCAGGCTGTAGTACCAGCAAGGCAACTGGTGGGAGGATATACAAAAAATGCAAACAGTCTCTGGAGGAACACACCCTCATCTCACATCCCACCTCATTCCTCTTGTACATCTAGTTCCTAAGGGTTGAAGGGAGCTCCTGGAGGGATACAGAAGCAGGTTTCTCTTACATATCCGGTCACATGTAACTGGGAAGGAAGGCATCCCTGGCTTCACTTGGGATGATGCAGCTGCTGCTAACAGCTCCTACCAATGAGACTGTGAAAATATTGGGCCTGGTTTCCTCGGGTTGGTGATCAGCTTTCTTCCTGCCTCTTCAGTCATTGGGAAACCATTCCCAGAGAGACAATGACGCGTCTCTTTAGCCCCACAATCTATCCACACTGCCAAGCCTAAGTGCGGCTTCCTAAGGGGGCTGATCACTGGCTAGTCCTATCACTCCTGCCCTTCCTCTAACCCCTCATATGCTTCAGTGAGCAGTGGATACCAAAGTCTTCTTTCCTTTTTTCTCAGAAAGCTTCCTAAAAGTGAGACTGAGTTGGGCTTTCCCCATCTTATTCCCAGGCATGAGGTCCCTTCTTGCCCTGATGATGGAAGTCAACACTGCAGGCCATCCTATCTTCAGAAATTTCTAGACAAGAAGCAATTGCCAATCTCTATTCACATATTCACATAACTCCAAACTCAGAAAATCTCTTCTAAATCATCTCCAACTTTCCATTTCCATAGTTCTCATTACAGGCCTCACTATTTTTGACGGCAATGTGTGTATGAGTCAGCTAATTAGTTTTGCTGTTCCACCCTCATTCTCCTTCTTAATTACTGATGCCAGATTAATATCTCTGGTCACATAAGTTTGTTGCTCAAAAAAAAAAAAATTAAGTAGCTTCTTAACTATTATCAAGATAAATACTAACTTTTCTGTATGGTATCAAAGATTTTCTGCAAAATAGCCTCGAAGGAACGACAAGAATCTCATATTACTCTTGGACATACCTTTTATGCAAAAACCAAACTGGACTTACTCGTATTTCCTAAATAGTTTCCACATGTAACTTCACTTAATCTAGTGTCTCTGCCTGAAGAATTCTCTCCTTGATCTTTTCATAATGTATGTGTGTATATGTATATATATAAGCACATATACATTTATATTTAAGTCAACTTCACTTAGGATTTAAAGCCCTTCCCAGAAGTCAATTCCATGATCTTTGAATACTACCCTGAATCCCATAACCTCCTGGCAGTTCTCTTTCCTTTAAGATGCCCTAACAAATACTGTTCATGACTTTATCATTTATATCAGTTTTACCCATATTCTAGTTTTTTTCTGTCCATAGTAGCCAATAGACAAATGTGGCTATTGCATTTAAATGAATTAAAATTAAATACAGTATAAAAGTCAGCCTCTGTGTCACAGTAGCAATATTTCAAACCCTCAGTAGTGACATGTGGCTAATGGCTTCCACACTAGACAGCACAGATATAGAACATTTCCATCATCACCAAAAGTGACATTGGAAAGCACTGTTCTGGTTGTTTATTGAAGTTACTTTATTCCTTCTCCTTTCAGCTCCAGTTAAAAAGGAGAGAGTGTTCGGAGATGAGGCTGGGAGGGTTGAGGAAGTCTAGGTCATAGAGACCTTGTAAACTATGCTGAGGTTTAGTTTTAAACACAAGGAGGCTGTGCATGGTGGCTCACCACCTGTAATCTTTGCACTTTGGGAGGCCGAGGAGGGCGGACCACCTGAGGTCAGGAGTTCGAGACCAGCCTGGCTGACATGGTAAAACCTCTTCTCTACTAAAAATAAAAAAATTAGCCAGGTGTGGTGATGCATACCTGTAGTCCCAGCTACTTGGGAGGCTGAGGCAGGAGAACTGCTTGAACCTGGGAGGCAGAGGTTGCAATGAGCCGAAATCATGCCACTGCACTCCAATCTGGGTGACAGAGGGAGACTCCATCTCAATAAATAAATGAATAACATAACATATAACATAACATAACATAACATAACATGACATAATTAGAGGTCATGGGAGGATTTAGATGTTAGAAAGATCATTCTGGCTGCTGAATTAAGAAAGGACAGGAGCAAGAGGGAGGAGGGAGAGTGGGGAGGCTACTGGAGAAGTCCAGGAGAGGCACATGGTGACACGGGTGGGAGCTATGTTGGTGGAGGTAAACGCAGTGGTCAGATTTAGTGCATATTCTGCACTTGGGACTTGCTGATAGGTTGGCTGGGGGATATTAACAGGAAAAAAAATATATCACCCCAGCCTTTTGCCTAAATGAATGGATAAACTGTGGTGCTATTACCTGGCATTGGAAAGACTAAGGAAGAAGTAGATTAATTTTTCTGAGGAGAGAGGTTTTATATTTTAGCATGTGTTATATCTAGAAGCAAATCATTTGATTCTGGGGCTGCTACTGTCCATAGGCTTGCTACCATGAAGGCTGCTACCTTTCTACTTGGATCCCAAGCATTTGCAAAAGCCACCACCTGGACACTCAGTAGACCATTTTAATTTGAGGTCAGGTGAACTTCGGAAGAAAAAGAGCTTCCTAAAGTCATCTGTTATGGCTCTTATTACAAAGAGAGAGAAAAGCTAAAGACCCAGAGAAGCAGGATATCTATATTATTCTATGCATGTGGTGGACATTTGTTACTTGCTTTTATAGCCTGACTTCCAGTCTGATAAGTGTACTTAATCTCTCTCTAGTGCAGGAGTTTGCAAACTATGGCCTGTCATCTGAATCTGGCCTACTCTCTGATTTTGTAAATAAAGTTTTATTGGTACACAGTCATGCCCTTTAAAAAAAAAATGTAGTATCCATGGCTGCTTTTGAGCTACAGTGGCAGAATTGAGTGACAGATTGTACGGCCCACAAAGGCTAAAAATATTTACTGTGAGGCCCTTTTCAGAAAACAAAAATTGCTGATCTTTGCTCTGGTGGAACCATTATTACCCAAGTTTCAGCCCATGTGCTTTGGGTAAAGCTGACCCCACTCATGGTCTCTAAGGCTTGCCTGGGCTAAATCAGCCTGCACATTCACTGCCACTGTCATGAGTGATGGCTTCAGAGGTAAGTGTTAGCCTCTGCCTGCCTAAACCACGAAAGCTCAAGAATTTTGTTGGGACTTCTGTGACAAAGATTGTAGCTTTTTGTGCTGGTTCTGAGTCCAGAAAAATCTAGCTCTGGAAGTGCCAATAGCCACCTTGGAACAGCTTATCTGAGGCTGAAGGTACTGTAAAGAAGAAAGAAGAGTTAATGCAGAGATATAGAAAGTACTAAATCCTGGTGATATGTTTTCAGCTTCTTTATCCCTCTCTGTCACAGTAGCAATATTTCAAGCACTCAGTAGTGACATGTGGCTAGTGGCTTCCATTCTAGACAGCACAAATATAGAACATTTCCATCACCGAAAGTGAGATTTGAAAGCACTGTTCTGGTTGTTTATTTTATTATTACTTTTTTTTTTTTTTTTTTTTTTGAGAGACAAGAGTCTAGCCCTGTTGCCCAGGCTGGAGTACAGTGGCATGATCTCGGCTCACTGCAACTTCTGCCTCCCAGGTTCAAGCACTTCTCATGCCTCAGCCTCCCCAGTAGCTGGGATTACAGGCACCCACCACCATGCCCAACTAACTTTTGTATTTTTAGTAGAGACGGAATTTCACCATGTTGGCCAGACTGATCTCGAACTCCTGACGTTAAACGATCAGCCCACCTTGGCCTCCCAAAGTGCTGGGATCACAGGCGTGAGCACTGCGCCTGGCCTATTCTGGTTGTTTATTGAAATTACTTTAAGCCTCCTCCACATGGGATAATACAGAAATGTTCAGAATAATGCAATAATCCCAAGCTTCCAAAGAAAGACAATCTCTCCGTTTAAAGTTTCATTGCCTGGTCAGATGGTTGCACAAGAACACTTAAAAGTAGCATTCAATCAGTCAATCAATCAATCAATCAAAATAAACCAGAAACAACAACAGCAACACCAGAATCTTAGCAGTTTCTACTTTTCTATAATTAATAAAAGGTTATGTTCTTCTGAGTCAAGGTACCTCATTTAAGCTCAGAGAAGAAAGAATAGATTCACACCATATGGAAATAAGCAGTGTGTTAAATGAAGCCGTTGGGAGCTGAATTGATTTATTTAATGCTGATTTTCCATGAAGTGCAGAAAGTACCTTGCAAAGAATTCCTAACACTAGCAAAATTGGCAACAAGAATATTTCACACTTGTAGTTGAAAAAAGCGAATTGCCTACCTCAGTAAATCCTAGGAGGTGTCATTAGAGACAAATAAGTAACGTTATTGGACGCTCAAATACATCTATGACTTCACTCCCAGCATCCTGACGTGGAACCTAGTGACACCATGACAAGGATTCACTTCATGTTAACTCTTTAATTCTGTTAAAGTGCTAGTTACTGTAAGGTATGTACAACACTATTCTAGGAGAGTGGAACATACTGTTCTGTTGTTGTTGTTGTTGTTGTTGTTGTTGTTTTACCGATTAATGCAAAAAGCCCCATTTTTCAAATTGAATCATAGAAGAACTACTAGGGAGCTTTCCTCCTGAACAACTCTATCAGTCAGCGTTCCTGTAGAAACAAACGGCCCCCAAATCACAGTGACTTGTAACAATAAATGTTTATTTTTTTGCACAATTACATTTTGGCAGCTGTACCTCTGTTGCTGTGGCTTTGCTCTTTGCACCTTCTCATTCCAGGAACCAAGCTAAAAGAGTAGCCCCTACTGGGGACATACCATCTTTCCTGAGGCAGAGGGAAGAAAGTAAGAGGCAGAGCCAAATCACACAATTCCCCCTTCAAGCCGCTGCTTGGCTGTAGCATTGTACACTTCCAATGGCTGAAGCAAGTTACACGGCGAACCTGACCTGGTGCAGGAAGTGTATGCTGCCAAAGAGGGGCTCTGCAAGGAACATGGTAAGAGGTGAAAATGCATAATTATCTCACAGGGCCGAGAATGAATCCTTGGAACAGCAATGCAATCTACCACAAGACCAAATGTGTACAACCACCTTAACTGTATCCTTCCTGCAATAGACAATACCAAATTTCATCTTTTTAAAGTTTAAATTCACACAGGGTTTTGCTGTATTGCTCAGGCTGGTCTCAAGCTCCTGGGCTCAAGTCATCTTCCTGCCTTGGCCTCCCAGATTGCTGGATTACAAAGGTGAGCCACCGCTCCTGGACACACCAAATTTTATAAGGATAAGTATTTGATCCTATGTTCAATTCTACTCTTACGGAGAATTGAACAGCCTATTCTTCACTGTATACAAAGACTTAGCCCCTGTCCTCTTTTTCCCAGACTATACAACCAACCCACTGGGTAGCATCATCTGTAATCCTCCCAGAAATAAGAAATATCTGCATATTCAAATAAACGAAAGAACAGAAAGGCTAATGAAGCTGCCAAAATTCTTCTTCTTTTTTTTTTTAATGGAATTTTGCTCTTGTCCCCAGGCTGGAGTGCAGTGGCACCATCTCGGCTCAGTGCAACCTCTGCCCCTTGGGCTCAAGCGATTCTCCTGCCTCAGCATACCGAGTAGCTGGGATTACAGGCATGCACCACGCCCAGCTAGTTTTTGTATTTTTAGTAGAAACAGGGTTTCACCATGTTGGCCAGGCTGGTCTTGAACTCCAGACCTCAAGTAATTTGTCTGCCTCAGCCTCCCAAAGTGCTAGGATTACAGGACTGAGCCACCGCATCCAGCCACTGCCAAAATTCTTACTGCTAGAAATTTATGTGTTCCACTGACTCTTTTTGACACACCACGCTACCTACTATGTGCAATTGTCCTGTCAGGGAAATGGAAAGGCCAGGTATGGTCTGGGTGGAAAGGGGTTTTCAGTGTCATTTTAAGGCCTTAATAAACTCTGAGAATTCTTACTGTGGAGGTTCCTCTCTATAGCATATTAAAAAATCAAAACAAACCCTCATCCCACATTAAATATAATTCAGGACTGTACATTTTTGAAGGGGTGTTTATAATTTTGCTTTTGAAATCATTTGCCTCCAAGTGGCATTTGATTTATGATTGGCTATGATTTATTAGCTATCATCACCCCGTATACTTAGGAATTCTTTCAAAGTAAGAAATCCCAACTTCCAAAATTATTTTTGAATGTAATGAAATTCGTATGCATCCTAAATTTTACAGTTAATACAGTTGACATAGTGTTATAGTCATAAGACTTTAATATTTATTACTTTCAATTTTCCCATTTCTAATATTATTTTGAGCCTATGCGTATTTTTTCAGGACTCAGTCATTTCATGGCCCTCTGAAAAGTCTCTGTGCCTATGCTGCCCAAGGAATAAAATAGCCCCAAAGATGCATTATCCCAAAACTATTCTGGATGAGAAAAAAATGCATCCCAAAAGTGGATCTCAGAAATAGAACCTTAAGAAGAAACTAAAATAAAAAGTCATTTTGCAAAGGTCAAAGAATAGAAGCTATGTGTGAGACAGCAGCACAAAAGCTAGAAACTTGAAATTAAAACTGAGGAACGGGAGTGAAGGGGAGGAAGTGGAGGGAAGGATGCTTAAGTAGTAAGCTGTAGACATTGCACCCCAGTGGCCTCATGGAAGTAGGGCCTGTTGAAGAGCTTGCTTTTAAGTATATTACATTTTTATGATGATCTGGAGCCAAAAATATGCCTTCATTTTCTCGCTCCAAATAACTACTTCCCCTGACTCCAGAACTCCTGCCCTGACACCATTCTTTCTCTAGTTTTCTGAGAGGCCTCTTAGCTCCCATTCCAGGGTCCTTGCATGATGCTTTCCCTCAGTGGGCCCTAGTGGTTCCTCCTTAGACACTGGGCTATCCTGAACTGATCTTTCAATTAAGAGTCTCTGACTCTTATCCCAGAAAAGCCTATTTTTTTTGGATGTTTTTCTCCTCGTGATTTGATTTGTCTAAAGCAAATTGTCACCCCAGTTGTTAAGGCAGATTCCTTCCTTAAGGCAAGTTGCACTTCTGTTCCCAAGATTCAAAAGGAAGTCTTGCTATCACTCTTTTATACTTATACTTCTAACCCCATTACTCTTAGAGTCAGGTGATCTCAGTGATTAAAGGATTTCTCTGACTGTGATGGAGCATCTCAGTCCTCTGACTTCCCATTTCCCACTGAATTCATGTTTCCAGTCTGAAGACCACTAAGTTTCAGGTTTTGAAGCAGAGACAATTGTTATACCATAAGTAAAATTATTTCCATAGATTCTAATGATAAAATCAGATGTCTCTTCACTCAATCTCAGAAAGAGAACTTCTGGAATCTAATTACTACCTTTTTTTCAGTTTCATTGTTGCTCTTGTTGGTGTTTTACTTTTAGTAATAATGCCCTGATTGATGAGAAGCAAAAGTGTAAGTCTGACCCTCAAGCCTAACCTCATCCCATCTTCTTCATGGAATGAGCAAGCAAGACATAAGCAGTCTCTGATCATGGAGCCATTGAGAAGTTGCTTGTTCATGGTAAAGAGTTCTTGGGGAAGGAAGTATCACCAGTGGAGCTGTGGCTGCCTGCCCTAATCTCGGGTGGGTTAGGAGGGAAGTTGAGGTGATTGAGCAGAGCACATCACGAAGGAGGCTGATGGAGAAAGAAGCCTGGAGTTGAGTGTGCTGGATGCCCCAGACACCCACCCACATCTGACCTGATGGTATCAGCTGGAGGCCACTAGCAGTGCACGATGGTGTGAGTGCCATCCCTAGAATTACAGCGTGTGCCATATGTGTCATTGCCCACAAGGGGCCTGACACAGGGAGCTGAGCCTGGTAACAGAAATGATGTTGAAAGCAGGACAAGCTGGCAGGAACCGGAAAAGCTATCCTCTAGGTCTATATGTGAAAATGCAGGTGAGATGCTATGGAAATCCTTTACCACTGCACTGTCCAGAGCTGTCGCCACTAGCCACACATTGTTACTGAGCATTTGAAACGTGTCTAGTGCAACTAAGGAACTAATTTTTAAACTTTATTTAACTTGAATGTATTTAACTTTAAAAAGCAATACTCTGTTCAGTTATTGAAAAAGTTTAATATATGACTAGAATAATTTAAGTATATGACTCTATGTTTCAGTCATTAATTTTATAAAATCTGTACACAAATCAGATATTTTCAATGGAAATTTAGTGTCTGAGTTGAGATGTGCTTTCAAAGACTAAGTATTAAAAAGTGTAAAATATATCAATTTTATAATGAATATGCATTGAAATAACAACATTGTATTGGGCTTAAATAAAATATATCACTTTCACTATGTGGCATTAACGTATTATTAATAGACTAATTTAATATATATTTAAATATAAATATACTAAACATTTGTATATTTTATGTAAAATATGTAACTATATAAATGTATAAAGTAATATATTTAAGAATATATTAATGTAACATTGAAACTAATTTTACCTGTTTCTTTTTATTTTTTAATGGGACTCCTGAAAATTTTTCAATTACATATATGACTCATGTATTTCTTCTTCTTCTTTTTTTTTTTTTGAGACAGAGTTTTGCTCTTGTTGCTCAGCTGGAGTACAATGGCATGATCTCGGCTCACCGCAACCTCTGCCTCCCGGGTTCAAACAATTCTCCTGCCTCAGCCTCCTGAGTAGCTGGGATTACAGGCATCTGCCACCACACCCAGCTAATTTATTTTGTGTTTTTAGTAGAGACGGGGTTTCACCATGTTGGCCAGGCTGGTCTTGAACTCTTGACCTCAGGTGATCTGCCCGCCTCAGCCTCCCAAAGTGCTGGGATTATAGGCGTGAGCCACCGTGCCTGGCCTGACTCATGTATTTCTATTGAACAGCACTACTCTATTGCATGTTGGTGTGTATATCCATCTAAATTGTTCAATAAATGTAATTTTAATGGTTAAATACTGTACAAACTATTTGATAACTATTTTTTCCACTTCTCAATATGTCAAGAACATGTTGCCATAGCAATATTCATCTACAACCTTGCAAAGACTAAAATGAATGAGATATCCTTATCTGCCGGCATGAACTTACTGCTAAGCAAATTATTTGTATTGGACCTCCATTCCTCAATTAGACCTCCTCCTAAAACACTGAGGGCAGAGCAGAGAGGTAGCAGGTAGGGGAGCCCTGGACCATGCAATGAGATGTATTTCCAAGAATCTAAGTATGGACTTGGATGAAAGGAGTATTTACGAACTAAACTTTTCATAATACATCTGCCCTCGTTGTAGTAACAATAACAGACAATCATCTGTCAATAGTTTCTACGGGCTATTCTCTCATTCAGGATTATGATCAAGCAATAAATACCATTTTTAGGAGGTGACTGTATAGTTGACAAACCATACAGTACCCACAGAGTGCCTCTAAGCAACCAATACAAAACAGATTGACGAGACTTGCTATACTTAAAGTCTTGTAAGAGAACAGGGAGTAATAAAGTCTCAAAATAGATTCTCTAATAAGAAAAATTTTCCTTAAATGTCAACTTTTGAATTTCAGCTCAACTATAGCAAATCTGGACTTCTCATACTTAAAGAATAATTATTCTTAGATGGAAATATACTGTATTTGATATATTGAATATACTGGCACAAAAAGGCTAAATTATTTCACAAATTTTCAGATCCCAAAGGAATTGTTAATGGCACCAATACTCCTTGCACAGTAAAAATTGTCTAGAGACAATATTCATCATCAATGCTACTTCTCAGAGATGCAGCATGGTATTGGGAAAAAAATTACGTGTTTCTAGTGTTTCAACAACCTGCATTTAAATCCTGGATCCCCATTTACCAGTTGTGTGGCCTTAGAATGTAATTTAATCTTCCTAAACCTTTCCCCATCTTAAAAGGAAGCAGTAATAAATGCCCTGTATGTCAATGTAAATATCAAAATTTAGTATTTCATTCAATGGATCCTTTGAAGCATTTATTTTGTGCTAGGTACATAGTAGCTCACATATAAGTGCTAAGTAAACATTCTTTTTTTTTTTTTTCTTTTCCCCTTTATGTTACTTAACCATCTAACCCAGCTACATTGGAGAACACACAGGTAAAAGAGCAGAGATAGGAAGAAAATAAAAATAAAACATGACACCCTGCCATAAAAGACTAATAGGATTATATACAGTTTGGGTTTTTTCCCCCTCATTTCACTTGCCCCTAATGATTTTGTTTCAAAAGACGTTGCAATGCAAGTCCACTGCAATAGAGTCATTTTGCGCTTTCTTTTGTATTACACTGACATCGTGTGGCCATCTGAAGACGTCTCTAGAAATTGACAACTGTCATTCCCAGATTTTTAACCTTCAGCTGCAGAGATGCCGCATGAGTAGTTGAATCTCTATATTTAAGAACCAAATGACAAAACAAGTCCCTTTTGGAGGCTTTAAACATACTATATACATGGATAATTCTAAGAATTCAGATTAGTTGAATAATTTGACATATTATTCTTCTGTGCTTTAGATAGTTAATAAAATAGTTATAGTTTGTTTGTAAGTTTTAGGGAGACAAGGTTTCACTCTGCCACCCAGACTGGAGTGCAATAGCGGGATCATAGGTTACCACAACCCCAAATTCTTGGGCTTAAGTTATCCTCCTGCCTCAGTCTCTGAACTAGCTAGGACTACAGGCACATACCATCATGCCTGGCTATTTTCTTTTTTTTTTTTTTTTGGTTGAGACAGGGTCTTGCTATGTTGCCCCAGACTGGTCTCAAACTCCTGGCCTCAAGAAATCCTCGAGCCAGCCTCCAAAAGCACTGGGATTATAGATGTGAGCCACTGCTGTCGGCCCATTAGTCCTGATTTACACTTTAGTATTTTTCTTTTGTGATTTGGAGACAAAACTTTACAAACATTTTTGTAGGCCTTTAAAACTTTATGTCCATAAGCACTCCATCTGGAGTTCCTAATAGATGAAATATTGTTTTATGACAAGGCTTCCCAAACTTTAATCCAAATCATCAAAATCCTTGGCATAAGATTTGTTAAAACAAAGATTGGTGGTCTCCATCTCCAGAGTTTTTGACTCTGTAGGTCTGAGGTGGGATGTGAAAATTTGCATTTCTAACAAATTTCCTGGTGATGCTGATACTCCTGGTCCCAGCACTACATTTGAGAAAACCACTGGTGTTGTGTTTGCAACTGCTAGAATTCAGAGCAGACCATGAGTGAGGTGAATTCCACTTAGAGGAGCAAGGGTATGTGCAGCTGTATAGGAGATATTTGGTTTTTACCTCAAACTGCTTACCATGCAGCAAGAGATACTGTCCAAAAGACTTGGTGGTGGTGCAGTGGGCAGTGAATTTCCAGCTCTTCTATTAATTTGTAGATTCCCCTGGGAAGGTCATTGCCCCTCTTTGGGGTTCAGTACTGCCTGCATAGAGTGAGTTTTGAGGATCAAAAAATTATGAGATAGCAGGGCACTGTATCCATGAGAGTTATTACTTTATCTGTATTAAGTGAGAAGTGAAAAGAATGTGGAAGCATAATATTCTTGAAATAAATATATGCAGTCTAAACACTAACACAATGCAAGAGAACAGGAAAACCTAAGTGAGAACTGGTTTGGCACAGCATTAGCTAAGGCTAAAAGACCCTCAGGACCAACTACTCTGCCATAGCATCAGAATACTATTGCTAAAAATCTGGAGTGAACTAAAGACTGTAACCTTATCGTACAAATGAGAGTACCAGCACAGATGAAATCGCAGTGGCAGACAAGTGGCCTCTGAACCCAGCAAGACCCATGTCCAACAGCGACACCTTGTGGCAATGTCTGAGATAGCTGCACTGAGGGGTAACAGACTCCATTGCTCTCTGTCTGGGACTTGGAAGAGGACCAACTCCCTTGTATTGAATAATCCTTAGGGTTCTTCAATAATTTAGGGGAGACAGTAACACCTCAAAAGAGAGACACTGGATTATTGCATAAAGAATAAAATCCAGGCATCTGGATTTTTTTAAATTACACAGAAAAATTGTGACCACATTTGTGTATTAAAAATCAGTAATATGGGTCATGCCTGTAATATATTTGTTTCTGCCATGGGAGAGTGAAGAAGGGCTCAGTCTTCTATATCTAGATCTGCAAAGGACTCAGATAATCAAAGAAGGAGCAGTTGTCACTGGTCCTACTTTGTTGCTAAATGTATCTATGGATGCTGAGGACTGCTTGAATGAATGACCTCAGGTGTTCAGAATTCGCTGGATGGATTTATGTTTCTGAGCTGTAGATAAACTGAACATTCTCCCACTACAAACCTAGAAATGCTGGGTAAAATATAGCCAACATTATTTTAAATGCATTGTTGCGCTCACAAGGAAAAAGAGGAATTCTACATGGTCTTCAAATAATAATAAACTTAAAACTATGACTATGAGTGCCAAATAACACGGCGGCCACCCTGGGAGGGAGGAAGGTTTCCAGTCCCAGTCACCAAGAGTCTGCAGTCTTAACATCCACATGAGCACAGAATGTAAACTCTGAACCCAGCAGATGAAGCTGAAACTACAATCACCTCCCCGTGACCATCCCCCCCATAAAGCCAGAACACTTATTGAACCAAAACCTTATTGAAGGGGTGGCTTAGAAAAAATCCACCCACTAGCACAAGGAGAAACGGTTCGATCTGTCTGGATAGGAAAACAATTTTCCCCACCATTTATATCTGTGAGTCTTCCCATAAAACTGCTTGAGGTTTGAAGTAGCACTACCTATGTAGTCTGAGAACCCCCAAGACAGGAGATTAATATAATGTTAGTCTCAAGATACTAATATCTCCAGGGTGTCTGACTAAAGCACACTGGAAACCTCTTCAGAGGGGGATATTTCCAAGTCACGTTGTAGAGGATTTCCACAGATGAAGCCTAAGATGAGTTCTCTATTCAAAATTACAAAACATGATTTAACGTAATCATTTGTAAGAGAAGGTTGGGATACAAAAGCAGGAATGACAGACCACACGCCACGAGTTAACAGAGAGGAAGAGCAGAACATCAGTTAGGGATGGGGACGGGATAAAGAATAGGCCTCCACTCCATGCAAGTGGAAAATGGCTGCCAGTGGCTCTCGCGAGCTCTGTGTTGAGAATGTTCTGAGGCCATGTCCGGGCTCCATGGGAAAGCTTCATTGCCATATTTAGTGTTCTCTTCCTATTGGAAAAGTGTGTTTATTTTCTCTCTTTCTTTATTTGTCAATCTTCTCAGACAAATGAAAACAATTCACTTTACCCAAAGCACTAAAAAAAAAAAAGACACATATATACATATATTTATCTATGTCTTCCCTCCCGCCCTCACCAGAACCTGTGACTGTAACACATAGCAGGCACTCACCTGATTTTTATTTTTAATTTTTGTGGGCACATAGTAGGTGTACATACTGATGAGGTACATGAGCTGTTTTGATACAGGCATTCAATGGTAACTAAACACATAATGGAGAATGGGTTATCCATCCCCTCAAGCATTTATCTGTTGAGTAACAAATCATCCAGTTACACTCTTTAAGCTATTTTAAAATGTACAATTAAGTTATTATTGACTATAGTCACCCTATTATGCTATCATATAGTAGGTCTTATTCATTTTCTTTCTTTCTATTTTTTTTGTACCCATTAAGTATCCCCACCTCCCTGCCAGCCCCCTACTACCGTTCCCAGCCTCTGGTAACCATTCTTCTACTCTCTATGTTCATGAGTTCAATTGCTTTGATTTTTAGATCCCACAAATGAATAAGAACATGCGATGTTTATCTTTCTGTGCCTGACTTCTTTCACATAATATAATGATCTCCAGTTTCATTCATGTTGTTTCAAACAACTGGATCTCGTTCTTTTTTTTATGGCTAAATAGTATTCCCTTGTGTATCTGTACCACATTTTCTTTATCCATTCATCTGTTGATGGACACTTAGGTTGCTCTCAAATCTTAGCTATTGTAAACAGTGCTGCAACAAACATAGAAGTGCAAATATCTCTTCAGCATACTGATTTCCTTTCTTTTGCATGTATATCCAGCAAAAGTGGGATTGCTGGATCATATGGTAACTCAATTTCTAGTTTTTTTGTGGAAACTGTAAACTGTTCTCCATACTGTATGCACTAATTTACATTCCCATCAACAGTACACAAAGGTTCCCTTTTCTCTACGTCCTCACCAGCATTTTGTATTGCCTGTCTTTTAGATATAAGCCATTTTAACTGGGGTGAGATGATACCTGATTGTAGTTTTGACTTGTATTTACCTGATGATCAATGTTGAGCACCTTTTCATATGCCTGTTTGCCATTTATGTGTCTTTTTATAACTTTTATTTTAAGTCCAGGAGTATATGTGTAGGTTTGTTACACAGGTAAACTTGTGTCATGGGGATTTATTGTACAGATTGTTTAGTCACTCAAGTATTGAACGTAGTACTCATTAGCTATTATTCCTGATTCTCTCCCTCCTCCCACCCCCTTCCCTTTGACAGGCCCCAATAAATATTGTTCCTTCACATGTGTCCATGTGTTCTCATCACTTATAAGTAAGAACATGCAGTATTTGGTTTTCTGTTCCTGCCTTTGTTTGCTAAGGGTAATGGCCTCCAGCTCCATCCACGTTCCTGAAAAGGACATGATCTTGTTCTTTCTTATGGCTGTGGAATACCATGTATTCTATGGTGTATATGCACTACATTTTCTTTACCCAGTCTATCATTGCTGGGTATTTAAATTGATTTTATGTCTTTGTTATTGTAAATAGTGCTGCAATGAACATGCAAGTGCAGGTGTCTTTATAATAGAATGATTTATATATATCTGGTATATACCCAGTAATGGCATTGCTGGGTAGAATTATATTTCTGTTTTCAGGTCTTTGAGGAATCACCACACTGTTAACCACAACGATTGGACTAATTTACACTCCCACCAACAGTGTATAAGCATTCCCTTTTCTCCACAACCTTGCCAGCATGTTATTTTTTGACTTTTTAATAACAGCCATCAGCTGTTCTGACTAGTTTGAGATGGTATTTCATTGTGGTTTTGATTTGCATTTCTCTAATGATTTGTGGTGTTGAGCCTTTTTCATGTTTGTTGACTGCATGTATGTCTTCTTTTGAAAAGTGTCTGTTCATACTCTTTGCCCACTTTTTAATGGGGTTGTTTTTGGAAATTTGTTTACGTTTCTTAGAGATGCTGAATATTAGACCTTTGTTGGATGTATAGTTTGCAAATACTGTCATTCTGTAGGTTGCCTGTTCACTCTGTTGATATTTTCTTTGCTGGGCAGAAGCTCCTTAGTTTTATTTAGATCCTATTTGTCAATTTTTGCTTTTGTTTCAATTGCTTTTGGTGTCTTTGTCACGAAATTTTTGCCTGTTCCTATATCCAAGATGGTATTGCCTAGGTTGTCTTCTATTGTTCTTATAGTTTGGGGTTTTACATTTAAGTCTTTCATCCATCTTGAGTTGATTTTTGTGTATGGTATGAGGAAGGGGTCCAGTTTTAATCTTCTGCATATGGCTAGCCAGTTATTCCAGCACCATTTAGTGAATACAGAATCATTTCCCCATTGTTTATTTTTGTCAGGTTTATCGAAGATCAGATAGTTGTAGGTGTATGTCATCATTTCTGGGTTCTCTATTCTGTTCCATTGGTCTATGTGTCTGTTTTTGTACCAATACCATGCTGTTTTGGTTACTGTACTCCTGTAGTATAATTTGAAGTTGGATAGCATGATGCTTCCAGCTTTGTTCTTTTTGCTTAGAATTTCCTTGGCTATTCAGGCTCTTTTTTTGGTTCCATATGCACTTTAAAATAATTTTCTCTAGTTTGGTGAAGAATATAAATGGTAGTTTAATAGGAATAGCATTGAATCTATAAATTGCTTTTTATGATATTGATTTTTATATTGATTCTCCCTATCCATGAGCATTGCATGTTTTTCCATTTGTTTGTGTCATCTTTGATTATTTTGAGCAGTGTTTTGTAGTTCTCCTCGTAGAGATCTTTCACTTCTATGCTGAAGACTGGGTGCAGGGTACTGCCAGATGTGGTGTTGGCTTGGGGGCAGGGCACTGGTGTGAGCAGGTCTGGACACCTTCTCTGTGCCCCACAAGCAGGAGTGATCACTCAGGGTGGGAGGAGGATCCACTGTTCTCTGCACAGTGTTAGCACAAGGGCCAGGTGCTGGGGCGGGGGTTGGGGGGAGTTGGCTGGCTCTGTGCCCACCAAGGCTCTGTCTTCAATGGCGGCCAGAAGGGGCAGGGGGCAGACTACACTCCCATGCACTGGCAGGGCAAGGAAGGCAAAACCTACCTGTGCAGACTTGTGCCAGCAAAGAGATATGAGGAGTTTCCTGGGCCTAGGGAAGCTGCAGTATGGGGAAGGGGTGGATGGGCTGGCGTGTTGCCTAGGGGCAGCCTTGCTGGAGTCTCCACCAGTCGGATACCGTCTGCCAGCACAGAAGCTACATTGTGGCCTCCAGGGCACCCAAGACTGCCCTGCAAGCAGGTCTGGCCAGGCTGGCACCCCAGAAAGGCCAGCAGACCAAGGGGTGCTCAGGTCGAATAAGCCCTGTCTGATGGACAAGACCCCCCTGCAGAGTTCAGGAGGGACAGTTCCCCTAGGGCTAAAGTCTCCTATGGGAGCAAGTCAGGCCTGGGGAGATGGCCATCCCTGGCTGTGCTCCACTTCAGGCGCTCCCACATCAAACCCTCCTGGCTGACAGCTTGCTTGCCCTCCCACGACTTCTCTAAGGAGGATTTCCTGCCAACTTGAGTGTCCACAGTGATCAAGGGATATTCTCCTACCGGGGTTCCAGAGGCCTGTGGAGAGATAAGGTTGCTCCTTGCCAGTTCAATTCACCCATTCTCCTGGAGCTGCTGTGGTCCAAAAATCAGTACCAGTGAGCAGTATCCCCAGGCAGCGTTCCCGGGTCTCTTCCCCTCCAACCCAGCTTCTGTGTCTTCCCTCCATCCACTCTCAGTGCCTTCCCTCGGAGGATCTGTTATAAGCATGCCAGTCATCTGGGTCCCTCTGTGGGAGATGTTCCACCTGGCTGTGTCTATCTGGCTATGTCTAGCCAGCTATTTTGCATTCCCCCCACTTGCCCCCATATCTGTATGTCTTCTTTTAAGAAATGTCTATTTAGATCTTTTGCCCTTTATTTTAATCAAATTATTATTATTTTTTCCTATAGAGTCGTTTGAGCTCCTTATGTATTCTGGTTATTAATCTCTTGCCAGATGGTGATTGGTAGATCAGCTTTCATGAAACAAACCTTCTCTTCCTCTTTGCTAAGTTACCTGTCTTCCTGAAATTCTTGGCCTGAGTAGTGACACCAGCTGGTTAGAGGCATCAAAGGCAGCAATCAGCCCTCAGAGGACAGTCCCAGTGGGGCACAGGAAGTCAGCTAATGAAAGGGCTGGCCACCGAACCTCCTCATATGCCACTTAAAAGCCACTATTTTTACTCTTTGCAAGATATTTTCCACTTCAAAGCTGCTGCCTTTCCCCCCTTGATATAGCCCTTACTTCCCAATTAAACTTCAGGCATGCTTTCTTCCAGTTTCAAGCCAAAATTCCCTCTGAAAAGCTCTCTCTCCAAACATGGTTTTATGAAGAAAGCTAACAGACCTGAACTGTGGGGTGTTGAGGGCACCTTTGATATGGCCCAGAGCACAGACAGCCCAGTCTCCTCCAGGGAGCACTGCCAAACAGACAGCTACTTTAAATAGACAGAACTCCACCTCTGCCAGCCTTGCTCTCCTCCCCTTCACAACCCACATCCGAAATCTCTATCATCCACACTCCTCTGTTTGGTCTGGACAAGGGAGTGACTTTGACAAGGCTCTCAGAATAATCTTCATGAACGCCAGCATTCCTCTTTGTGGTCTGGTTAACCACAGTGGATGAGTTTAGTTTCCCCTTTTCATGGAATTTTAGAAGTTAGTGGACAGATGCAACACTGTAGAGATCTGATTACTGAGAGTGGCAGAATCAAAAAGAAAAGGAGAAAATAGCTTCACAGAGAAAACGGCATTTGAGCAAGACCCTAAAGGAAACATGAAAGGCTGCCCATGAGGAGGGAAGAGCACACACAAAGATGGAGAGAGAAGATGTGAGGTGGATATGGGGCAAACCAAGGGCCACAGCTTAAGAAAAATCTAGCAAATATCATGAAGATGAATAATAAAAAAATAATGTTATAGGTTGGTTGGGGTCAGATCATGGAACAAAAAAGAATTGAAAAGTTATTCTGTGGTAAAAACAAAAACCACAACCATTTAATGAGCATCTATCTACCATGTGCCAAGATCTACCATAGCCACCAAGGTTACCATGAAGTCACACGGACCTCAAAGTCCCCTCTAGGAACACAGAGGCTAATGTCTAGCCACTAAGTTGTTGAGAAACACATGTTATAAAATAAGAGTATTTTACCCTGTGACATAAGCAAAGAGCTTTAGGAAACCAGAGGCAAGGGAAGAAGAGGTGATGGTGGGAGAGTGGCCAAGTTCAGTGTCACTGCAGGGGAAGAATTTGGACAGAGCTTTGCAGAGTGAGATAATGAGAGGTTTGGGGATTGATGGTGTATTAGTCTGTTTTCACATTGCTATAAATAACTACCTGAGACTGGGTAATTTATGAAGAAAAGAGGTTTAATTGACTCACAGTTCTGCAGACTTAACAGGAAACATGGCTGGGAGGCCTCAGGAAACTTACTTTATTAGTCTGTTTTCACACTGCTAATAAAGACATACCCAAGATTGGGTAATTTATAAAGAAAAGAGATTTAATTGGCTTACAGTTCCACGTGGCTGGGGAGGCCTCACAATCATAGCAGGAGGCAAAAAACACATCTTACATGGTGGTAGACAAGAGAGAATGAGAGCCAGTCAAAAAGGGGAAACCTGTTACAAAATCATCAGATCTCATGAGGCTGATTCACTACCTCAAGCACAGTATGGAGGAAACCGCCCCATGATTCAGTTGTCTCCCACCGGGTCCTTCCCACAACAAGTGGGAATTATGGGAGCTACAATTCAAGATGAGATTTGGGCGGGGACACCACCAAACCTAATCACTTACAGTCATGGCGGAAGGTGAAGGGGAAGCAAGCACATCTTCACATGATGGCGTGAGAGAGAGAGAGCTAAGAGGGAAGTGCCACACACTTTTAAACCATCATATCTCATGAGAACTCACTCAGTATGATAAGAACAGCCTGGGGGAAATCCGCCCCATGCTCCAGTCACCCCCCACCAGGCCCCTCCTCCAAGTCGACATGAGATTTGGGCAGGGACACAAATTCAAACCATATCAGATGGGATATATCGGCAGGAAAAGGGATGTTGTTCAAGGAGAAAGCAAGTGTGCTTAGATCAGTGTAACATTACTAAATGTTGAATAAACAGCTGGAGGCGAGGGGGAGATCTTTGTTGGTAGAATTACAAGACTTCTATTATAAATGTTTCCACTGTGGATAATTTCAAACTACCAATGTGAAGTCAACCAGCTTGCAAAACCTCTGACAATTCATCAATGGACTCTTCTAAGTAGGTGGAGGCTGGTCCCTGCACACCACTGCTTGGTTTGAATATACTGAATTCGGGTGACTTTGTAAGAATTACAAATTACTTTGTAAGAAACAGACTTGTAAGAATTCCATGTCTGTTGTTCCACAGAGAAGTTGAGCCAAAGCAGGGTCTTCAAAGACTCAATGGTCTGCTGTATTTGGGGAAGATGGCACTGAGTAGGTAGCCTCCAGCTCTCATGCCCCTATTCAACTGAAGCAGCTCTACTGTAAAATCTACGCTCAAACAGTATGCACCACTTCACCAGCTTAGAGGCACCCAATAAAACAGTATTACAGTTGATATCTAAATTAAAAGCTAACTTCAGATTCTCAGAATGTTGAAAAGTTAATCCTTCCAAGTAGCCCTGAGTATACTCTAAAGTCTCTTACGCTGATGGTTGTTACCATATTTCTTGTAATCGCTTACTGCCACCTGCTGGGCAAAGAGATGTAGCCCTTAAGGACAAATTGTATCACAAGAACAAATTTAACCCTAAGCAGCTGTAACATCCAGTTCTTGGTCCTGCGGTGTCACTACAATTGTTAAGACAGAAGCCGTTGAAAAATGACAGTCTAGACAGTTCAGAGAAATGTTCCCTGTGGCAGTTGCAGCCATTGCCATTCATTCTGAAAGCTTCCATGTGACTGGTGAAGGTCCTACTGATTGGCCCAGACTGCAGCGAGCCATGAGGTACAAGGGAAGGCATTTCTCCCCATATGATGCTCCTCTCAGTGTTCAAAGATCCCAGTGGATACTCCTTGATTCCCCCAAAATTCCCATGGCATCTGTGTATCTAGTTCATGAGCACTCTTACGTCAAATACCCCTAACATTTCCTAAACTAAAAATATCCAAGAATGATACTTCACCGAGATCTAATATTTAAAAGACTTTGCATTGTCTATTATACAAAAACATAATTATAAGACCTAAATATAGTTGCTGACTTACTTTTCTTACTTCACAAAGAAGAGGGCTTCATTATGAGAAGAAAGAAAAAACACTCAGAAGACACAAAAGATATTTTATTTATTGATGGATTAATTATTAATGTGATCACCACTTTTCACATGATTACCACAAGGTGAAATTTACAATTATTTATAAATATGCTAATATGGATATTAAAAATTTTTACCAGGAGTGCAAGTTTTTCTTTGCATTATTTATTATTTTTTCTAGGTGTGTGCGTGTGTTTTAATAACTACTATTTAATGTGACTCTTTGGTGAGTCACCTGCTCAACATCACATGTGCTATGGTTTAAATGTGTCTCCCAAAAGGCATGTGTTGGAAACTTAATCCCTAATGCAACAGTGTTAAGAGGTGAGATCATTAAGGAGGTAGGTAGGCCACGAGGGCTCCACCTTCACGAGTGGATCAAGGCCATTATCTAGGGAGTTGGTTTGTTACAAAAGGACAAGGTTAGTTCATTCCTCTCTCACTTGCCCTTCACCTTCCTCTATGGGATGACATAGCACAAAAGCCCTCATTAGCACTGGCACCGCGATATTGGACTTTTCAGCCTCCAGAAATGTGAGCCAATGAAAATTTCTGGTTTTGATTAAAAAAAATAAAATAACTACTATTTAATACAAAAGTGGAAACTTCATAAGCATAACAACTAACATTCTGATTTAACTTGATTGAGAAAAATTAAATAAAGTGGAGTTTCTTGCACCTTAGAGTGGTGGACAAATTCAGATGTTATATTTGTTTCTAAAAACAGAGAATACTAATATCAACACCCCCAAAAATATCCCTACAGCTAACATCATTCTTCAGAGTGAAAGACAATACATTCTTGCTAGAATCAGGAACAAGGCAAAAATGTCCACTTACCACCGTTTTTCAGCATGGTACTAGCAGTGCTAGCCAGTGCAATAAAGCAAGGAAATGAAATAAAAGGTATGCATATTGGAAAGAGAAAAATAAAACTGTCCCTTTTTGTAGAGAGCATGATTGTCTATCTACAAAAGTCCCAAGGAATCCACCAAAACACCCTCTCAGAGCAAAAATTAATTGTATTTCTATATACTAGCAATGGAAATGTGGAAGCTTAAATTTTAGATATAGTAGCATTTACAATTGCTAAAAATATTATTGGGTGTGAATCTAATAAAAGCATGCTGAAAACTATAAAACAGCAATGAAAGAAAGAAAAAATCTAAATGAATGGAGAGACATACTGTGGTCATGGATCTTACAACTCAACACAGTTAAGATGTCAGTTCTCCCCAAATTGATATATAGGTTTATTGCAATTCCCACGACAATCCCAGCAAGAAATTTTGTTGATAAGGACAAAGACAAGATTATTCTAAAATTTATATGGTGCTGGGCACAGTGGCTCTTGCCTGTAATCCCAACACTTTGGGAGGCCAGCCTGGGAGAGTGCTTGAGCCCGGGAGTTCAAGACCAGCCTTGGCGATGTAGGAAGACCTTGTTTATTTATTTACTTAGAGATGGAGTCTCGCTGTCTCCCAGGCTGGTGTGCAGTGGCGCCTCCTCAGCTCGCTGAAGCCTCCCACCTCCCAGGTTCAAGCAATTCTCCTGCCTCAGCCTCCCGAGTAGCTGGAACTACAGGCGCATGCCGCATGCCCAACTAATTTTTTGTATTTTAGTAGAGACAGGGTTTCACCATGTTGCCCTGGCTGGTCATGAACTCCTGAGTTCAGAAAATTCACCCTCCTTGGCCTCCCAAAGTGCTAGGATTACAGGGGACCACGCCCAGCGCAAGACACCATCTCTAAAAATTAAAAAAAAAAAAAAAATTAGCCAGGTATGGTGGTCCACACCTGTGGTCCCAGTCACTCAGGAGACTGAGGCAGGAGAATCTCCTGATCCTGGGAGGTTGAGGCTGCAGTGAACAGTGATCATGCCACCGCACTCCAGCCTGGGTGATAGAGTGAGAACTTGTTTCAAAAATAAAATAAGATAAAATGTATATGGAAAGGCAAAGGAATTAGAATAGCTAAAAACAATTTTGAAAAAGATGAATCAAGTGGAAAGACTCACTGTACCCAATTTCAAGACTTACTTTGCTGACACAGTAAACAGGTTACATGGTATTGACGGAGGGACAGTGACATAAATCAATGGAACAGGATAAAAAACCCGGAAGTACACCCAGGAAAATACACTGAACTTAGTCTTAACAAAAGTCAAAAAGCATTGTAATGGAGGAAAGATAGCCTTTTCAATATATGATCCTGCAGCTATTGTATATTCATAGGTAAAAATGTGAACCTTGACCTAAATCTCACACATTATTTAAAAATTAACTCAGATTTTTGAATCATAGATTTAAAAATAAAATATAAACTATAAAACTTTAGAAGAAATCATAGGCAAACATTTTCAGGACCTGGAGTATGAGGAAGAGTTCTTAGACCTGACACTAAAACCTGCTTCATAAAAGAAAAAAAAAATGATAAATTAAACTTCATCCAAATTAAAAGTGTTTGTCTTGCAGAAGACTCAGTAAAGGTGTGAAAATACAAGCTGAAGACTAAGAGAAAATATTTGCAAAACACATATCTGATAAAGGGGTCACGTGTGGAATTTATAAGAACTCTCAAACTGCAACAGTAAAAAGTTAACCTATTCACTTAGAAAATAGGCAAAAGACATGATGAGGTATTTCACCAGAAAGCATATATAAATGTCAAATAAGCACATGAAGACATATGCAACATCATAATCCAATTGTGAAATGCAAATTAGGATCACTATGAGCTATCACGGCATGCCTATCAAATCAAATCAATGAAAAATAATGACAATAATGAAAAATAATGCCAGTAAGAATATGGAAATACTAGATGTTTCACACATCACAGGTGGTGATGTTAAGTGTTATGGTCACTCTGAAAAATAGTTTGCAGATTCTCAAAAAGAACTAAACATTCACTTACTAATCAACCTAGCAATCATCCTCCTGGACATTTAACTCAGAGAAATGCAACTTTATGTCCACAAAGGAACCTGCATACAGTTGTTCATAGCGGTGTTATATGTAACCGATAAGAACTGGAAATAACTGAAAATGTCCTACAATAGGTGAGTGATTCAACAAACTGTGTACCTCCAAACTAGAAACATAACTTGGCAGTAAAAAAGCAACAAACTATTGATACACGCAGCAACTTGGCTTGATTACAGGAAAGTGCACTGATTAGGGGGAATAAAGTCAATCTCAAAGAGTCACATACTGCATGATTTCATTTATATAACATTGAAGTTACAAGCTATTACAGGTTACAAGCTTAGTTTATTCTCTGCATTAGATTTGCATGATTTACTTGTCTGTGTCTCTGTTCGATGTCATCTCCAGTGCCAATGTCATCCTTTAATAAATGAACAGTTGCCAGGGTTTAACGATGCTAGAGGGAGGAGGTTAGTAGTATTGTAAAGGGGTAGCCCTGGGAGATCCGTGTGGTAATGAAATAGTCCTATATCTTGATTGAAGTGGTGCTTATCAAATCTAAACATATGGTAAAAGGACATAGAATTATGTATACATTTTTTATCGTTGTCAATCAACTCCTTAGTTTTGATGATGTAATCGCTGGGGAAACCAGGTAAAGGATACACATAACCTCTGTACTATCCACCTCCGCACTATCCACCTCTGCAATTTCCTGTGAATTTGTAATTATTTCAAAATGAAAGTCTTAAAAAAAAAAATCCAGCTAACAAAAACAGAGAGAGAATGTGGTGTGTGCCTGTAATCCAGCTACTCAGGAGACTGAGGCAGGAGAATGGCTTGAACCCAGAAGGGGGAGGTTTGCAGTGACCCGACATGCCCCTGCACTCCAGCCTGGGCAACAGAGCGAGATTCAGTCTCAATAATAATAATAATAATTTTAAAAAGGGCAGGAATCCGATATATTAATTATACTCCTGCTGGATCCGTTTACTGCTTCCTTTATGCCCCAATTCTCATACTCTAGCACATAGATGGTTTCTATTACAGTTACAACTCCATCAGATATCAAACCTGGGTCCGCACCAATGTCATCTGTGAAATCC
Organism: Macaca fascicularis; assembly: GCF_037993035.2. Taxonomy (NCBI): domain Eukaryota; kingdom Metazoa; phylum Chordata; class Mammalia; order Primates; family Cercopithecidae; genus Macaca; species Macaca fascicularis. The sequence goes on along the minus strand of NC_088378.1, from coordinate 35,868,609 downwards.
CAGTGTTTAGCACAACAGTGCATATTAAGAGTTAAATACAGGTCGGTGAATGGATGAGCTATACTCCAATAAATTGTACATTCATTTTAAGAAGTGGAAGAATTGGATTTAATCATTCCGCAATGTATACACATATCAAAAGTTTACATTGTACACCGTAAATATATATAATCTGTCATTTGTCAATTAAAATATTTAAAAGAAATAAGTGGAAGAATGTATTAGTGAATAACTTCAGATAATAGCTATGGGAGTTTGGTATCTTTCTAGGAAATATTTTGATGAATGAAAGCACCCACGTTTTAATGACCAGAGTATCTTACTGAGAACGTTCTCACGCTAGCTGTCCTGGTTCCTTCCCCAAACTGAACAATTCCAAGACTTGCCAGCAGGGGGAGAGCAACTCCTTAGAATTGGCCTCTAACTACATACTACCCTGCATATATATAACGTTGAAATTCCTGTGTTCAGTTTTATCTAATGTATAGAGTTAACAATGTTTCTGAAGTGACAATTGTATTTATTGCTGTTGTTTTTAGTATTGCTACGAAACATAGTCATAACAAACTTGCAAATTCTCCATCTCCAGTCAGGATTTACCATTTTATGCTGTCAACACGTCCTCCTCTTCCACCTCATTAAAAAAAAAAATTGTGGTTAACCACAATTTTTTAAAAACCCACATAAAATAAAATTTGCCATCTTAAACACTTGTAATGATGTGGTTTAGAAGTGTTAACATTGTTGTGCAACAGATCTGTAGAACTCTTTCATCTTGTAAAAGTGAAAATCTACACCCATTAGCTCCCCATTCTCCCAGTTCCTTGTAAGCACTATTCTACTTTCCATTTCTAGAAATTTGACTCCTTTGGATGCCTTATGTAAGTAGAATCATACTTTGTCTTTTTGTGAATGGCTTATTTTACTTAGCATAATGTCCTCAAGGTTCATCCATGTTGTAGCATGTGTGAGAACTTCCTTCTTTTATAAGGCTGAATAATATTCTATAAATATCCCACATTTTATTTCTTCATTTATCTGTCAATGGCCACTTGGGTTGTCTCCACCCTCTGGCTACTGTGAACAATGCTGTGAACATGGGTATGCATCTACTATGTCCTTTGAAGTATGGAAGCAATATGCTCACTCAAATGACTTCTGCCCCAATTCTACTTTTTTTTTTTTTTTGAGATGGAGTTTCACTCTTTTCGCCCAGGCTGGATTGCAGTGGTGCGATCTTGTCTCACCGCAACCTCTGCCTCCTGGGTTCAAGCAATTCTCCTGCCTCAGCCTCCTAAGTAGCTGGGATTACAGGCATGAGCCACCACGCCCAGCTAATTTTGTATTTTTAGTACAGATGGGGTTTCTCCATGTTGGTCAGGCTGGTCTTGAACTGCCAACCTCAGATGATCCACCCACCTCAGCCTCTCAAAGTGCTGGGATTACAGGCGAGAGCCACCGCGCCCTGCCTCAATTCTTTATTTTTTTGAGACAGGGTCTTACTCTGTTTCCAAACTGGAGTGCAGTGGTATGATCATGGCTCACTACAGCCTCAAACTCCTGGGCTCAAGGGATCCTCCCACCTCAGCCTCCTAAGTAGCTGGGACTATAGGTGCACACCACTCTATGTATGGCTAATTTGTTTTTGTATCTTTTGTAGACATGGAATCTTGCTTTGGCACTTAGGCTGTGTCTCAATTATTAAAATTCACAAACAACTGATGGAAAGAAGTAAAACTGGACCTATTATTCTCTGAAATGTTAGATTTATGTCAATTGTATTTCTCAAAGTGTAGATCACTAGCCTCAGAATTACCTAGTGTGTATTTACAAGGAAGAGCTACAGACTGTTGTGAGAGTGATGGGCAGGATTCTATCCATCAGTAGGGTTTACTGAGTTTTACAGACTGTAATGGTAGAGAACCACAGCCTCAAGCCAAGTTTCCCCAAGCAGACCGTAATTAGGTTCACCCAATCCAAGGGAGAGAGGCCAAAGTGGCTTTAAAATGACACATTGTATTATAAGAATGAGCATAGCAGAAGAGTGGCTTATACTCCCTCTTAATTGGAGAAACAGCTAAACCTCCTGAAATAAACAGGAGATTCTGAATGTGAGAAGTAGAGCCAGAATTGGCTCTGAATTCTGCCCCAGCCTTTCAGAATCCTGATTTTTTTCTCACTAATTCCCTCAAATATGAAGAAAAGCAAATTGACTATATAGGTTTACCTGTTCCTTTTCCTGAATACTTTGGGATGGAAATCAGTTGTCTTATTTAGCTAATGCTACATAACAAATCATATGTCTATTTATTGGCTTTGCACAAGTTCCTATTTTTCACGATTCTGTGGCTTGTCTAGGCTCATATAGGTTGTCCTTCTTATGGGCTTTTCTGGGGTCACTTGTGCCGCAGCAGTCATCTGGCAGCTCTATTGGGACCGGAGGGCATAAAATGGCCTTACTCTCTCATGTGGGGCCTTGGTGCTGGCTGTGAGCCTGGGCCTCTCTACTGGGTGGTCTCTCATCATTCAAGTAGTTTAACCTGAGCTTTTTTTCATAGTGGTAGGAGTTCCATTTTTGGAACCTAAAGCAGAAGCTGCAAAACCTCCTAAGGATGCCTTATAAAATGCAAAATGTCACTTCTGCCATATTCTATTGGCCAAAGCAAGTCCCAAGGCTAGCCTACATTCAGAGGATGTGGAAACAGGCTCTGCCTATTGATGGGGGAGCAGCAAAGTCACTGCAAAGGAGCATGCAGGATGGAAAGATAAAACAAGCACTACGGAAAATGGTAACATGATGGGAAAACTGGTGAAACAAGGAAAGGGAAAACACAGGCCAGGGACAGTGGCATGCACCTGTAGTCCCAGCTACTTGGGAGGCTGAGGCAGGAGGATGACTTGAGCACAAGAAAAAAGTAATAGAAAACAGAGTTGACAGAGATGTGGTATCTCCTGGGTAGGTGATAAATAAATGGGCCAAAGTACAAGAGCACTCAACACAGGAATTATTTATACCTCAAATGAAGAGAAACTTCATATGAGACACAATTTCAGAAGAGTAAAACAGCCCAGATATCACGGAAAGTCTGAGGACAACCTCAATCCATCCTTTCTTCTACCCCTAACCTTCCTTTGGGCTTCAGAAAAGTTGATAAGTTACAAAATGTTCCTCCCTGACACTGCAGTTTAAAAGAAGAAACAAACAACTCAGACACAATTTGGAAGATGGTCACTTATCCGTCTCAGAGTGAAATAGGATGTCGATCATGAATGGCATAAAAAGAAATGGCATTAAACTCAGTAAAAATACTATAGGGTTAAAACAAGGAAACAAAGAAAGGAAGAGAGGGAACAAGGAAGGATGGAATAAAAGAAGGAAGAAGGGAAGAAAGAAATGGAGGGAGAGAGGAAGGGAGAAAGGAAAGGCTCATTCCACCTGCTCCACTTACAAGAAAATATAGGGGAAAATATAGGGGATAAAAAATAAGAATAAACACTGAAAAAACTGCTTCATGTTATATAACAGGTTGATAGGAAGGAACATAAATCCAATAAATAAAAATAAGCTCAAAGAAGAAATGATAAAACAACAGAAGGAGATTTTAAAACAGGGAATAGCAGGTCCCAAAAAATAAAAATGTAGAAATAATAAACTACAAATAGCAGGTAAGACAATAAGTGTTGATAAAAAAATGAAAGCAATGGGATATATAGGAATGTTTGAGATAATCACAGTGATGAAAAATATTTTTAAAAGAGATTAATGCAATAATCAAGAAGCTAACAAAAAAGACAGAACGTTAACTGTCGTGGGTTGCATGGATGCTTGTTATTTTCTTCCTTATACTTTACAGTATTATTTTTTAATTTTCAAAATAAAAATAAAATCTGTCCATTGGAAAATCACTATTATTTTTTAAAGGGAGGTTATGGGAGGTGGGGAGGTGTTGGGAGGGGGTCAGAAACAGACATATAAAAAAGGGAGAGCTTAGTAAGGAAATAAGCACAGAAAATATAAACCAAGCACTTATTAGTCCTGTCCCACAGTAAGAAGAGAAGCCTGAGAGAGCCAGAGGGAACAAAAGGAATGAGGTAAAGACAATAGAAAAATGGAAGGAAAAGAGCATATTCAAGAAGAGAGACGGAAGCAGTGCAGAGGTGGGAATTACAGGGCTGTGTGTGTGTGTGTGTGTGTGTGTGTGTGTGTGTGTGTGTGTGCGTGTATGAGAAACAAAGCCTTGAAGGAAGTGAGGTGTCAGGTGTGAAAGAAAAAGAGTCACACTTCCTCTATGAAGAACTAGAAAGAAGGTCAGCAGGTGTGAACTCAGAAATGCTTGAAAGTGGAAAAGAAGGCCGGGCGCGGTGGCTCAAGCCTGTAATCCCAGCACTTTGGGAGGCCGAGACGGGCGGATCACGAGGTCAGGAGATCGAGACCATCCTGGCTAACAAGGTGAAACCCCATCTCAACTAAAAAATACAAAAAAATAACTAGCCGGGCGTGGTGGCGGCGCCTGTAGTCCCAGCTACTCGGGAGGCTGAGGCAGGAGAACGGCGTAAACCCGGGAGGCGGAGCTTGCAGTGAGCTGAGATCCGGCCACTGCATCCCAGCCTGGGCGACAGAGCGAGACTCCCTCTCAAAAAAAAAAAAAAAAAAAAAAAGAAAGTGGAAAAGAAGATGATAAAATACAAATGTCTTGTGCAGTGCAGCAGAATTCAAGCCAGAGCGAGTCTTTTGGAAATCTGTTAACATCGCTGTCGCAAACAGCAATACAATGAGGGGATATCACGTATTCACCATGAAACTGCACCTAATCAATGTCATTAGGTACTGGATACTTTCTGCTGTTTGTACACTTACTATCGTATATATAGAGATGGGTAAAGATACTTCAAGAACTTTAGGACATTTAAAAATATCTTTTGCCTAAATGAATTTTACTGATCACTTCTTCCAGGTTATAAAAGTAGTTCATTATAGAGGAATAAGAATGTGAGAATCATCCTAAATCCCACCACTCAGATGTAGTAACTGTGAGCATTTTAGTGCATTAAGTTCCAGAGAGAAGAATAAGAGGGAAGAAACTGAAGACGGGAGATAAGGAAGCAGAGAAAGAGGAGTGGAAGGAAGAAAGGAAGAAAAAGAGATTCCATTTTTTCACTCATCAAAATGGATATATTATCATAAATAAGAGCTGTCATTTTCAATTAAGATATTGTGAAGTTTTCTACTTTACAAAATTAAATAAACATCAAATTTTTTATCGTTAGTAAATTAAACATCAAATTGTTTTAATGTATTGTCACATAAATATACTGTATTGTTACCATTTCACCAATAAAAATAAACCATTTTGATTAAACTTCACTTTGTATTTTTGTAAAAATATACAATAGTTTCTTCTGAATAAATGTGAAGAACTGAAATATGAGTCATAGTTGAACAAGCATTAGAGTTTTGGAACACAATTATCAAATCGCCCTCAGATATGTCACAGCACCTTATGACACAAGATGTCCCCAAAGTATGACTGTCTATAATTGCACCTTCACGACACTGGAGATCTGCATCTTTTAAATCTTTTCCCATGTGGTAAGCACAAAAATATGTCACTTGTTTATCTCTGATTCAATTAATAAACTAAAACATTTTTATGTATCTGTTAGCTCTTTGCGTTTGTTTCCTGTGAACATCTTAATTTCATCTTGTGCCCATTTTTCATTTAGTTAAAAGTTAAAAGAGTTAACTTTTATTGATTTTGTTTTCAAGTGTTCTTTTTTACTGATAATATTTCATGTTGTTAGCACACTATTAATAAATTTATTTCAATAACTGGTTTAGAATGCAACTACTGATGGTATAGAACTTAACGAAAGAACAGCAGCATTTTCAATGTGCTTTCAAAGGAGACAATATAATATATTATTTAAATATATAAGCTTTGCCAAGTCCTGCGTTCAAATTCTCTCTTGGATAATGTAAATCATTTAGCACAATGTCTGGAACAAAACAGGCACCCAGTAAATGATAGCTATGATTATTTTCATGTTTGTATTTGATCTATTTCAGAGATATCTTGGTTATCACAGTATTACTGATTCATTGGGTCTATGAAAATTTATGTTCCATATTTTAGTTTCACTGTCAACTTTCCATCAGACACCTGATGGATGGGATGATTTGTTTACCTCTAATTCACTTCACTACTATCTTAGCCAATGCTAAACTCCATTGCCCTGAATTTCAAAGACAGGAGGGAGGGTGAAAAAATGTCTCTCCTCTTTGGTAAAGTGTGTGAAAATTGCCCAAAATCGATTTGTTCCAGATGCCCCGGTGTGTTTGCTACTGGGGTGGTAACACCAGTAACACCGACGTTCTTTTCCTCACAGCAGAAGGTGGTACCTGGAGTTGAGGGATGTGAGAACCAAGAGGCACTCCCCTGCATCTCCACCTTTGCCGGTGAATGTTTGTGAGAGCTGGTCGCTGGAGAAACACCATGTGCTTTGTAGAGAGGTTTTCATTTGAGATGTCAAAGCTGAAAAGCTCGTGCTTTCCCTTCAGCTCACCAGGCAGCAGACTTTCCACAGGACAGATTAACTGAAACAATTGTGAATGGCTCTTGAAAAGTATTCTTATTCTTTTATTATTATTTTTAAAAATTCTGCTTTGTGCACTGGGATGATATCTATAAAGGAACTCTTTCAAAAAATATCCCATTGAAAGTGTCAACTAGCACTTAACAGCTAGGGAGGCAAGGAATAATTACTGTGAAATTGTCCTCTGGCTGTATTTCTATAACCTCTTATTCCTTAGCTATCTTTTTTTTTTTTTTTTTGTTTGTTTGTTTTTTAATGAGATGGAGTCTCGCTCTGTCGCCCAGGCTGGAGTTCCTTAGCTATCTCAAGTGGATGTTTGCTATGATTGTACCTTTGGTTTTCATTCATCTGGACATTTTTTACTGAGCAACTCCTATGTGCCAGATATTATGCTAGAAATAACAGATGGATTTGGAGACATGACTGATATGGTTTGGATGTTTTCCCCCCTCCAGATCTCATGTTGAAATACGACATTCGATGCCAGAGATGGGCCTGGTGGGAGGTGTTTTGGTCATGGAAGTGGATCCCTCATGAATGGCTCTGTCCTTGCGATAATGAATTCTCACCTTATGAGCTCACACAAGACCTACCGTTTAAAAGAGCTTGACACCTCCCTGTCTCTCTTACTCCCTCTCTTGCCACGTGACATGCTGGCTCACCCTTTGCCTTCTGCTATGATTGGAAGCTCTCCGGGCCTCACAAGAAGCCAAGCAGATGCTGGCACCATGCTTACATAGCCTGCAGAGCTGTGAAGCAAATAAACCTCTTTTCTTTTTAAATTACCCAGTTGTGGGTATTCCTGTATAGCAATGCAAATAGACAAACACAGTGACGATAAACACACGAAAAGGAATCTATCTCTGAAGAACTATATGCCAATATGGTTTGGGTCTGTGTCCCCACCCAACTCTCATGTCAAATTGTAATTCTCACTGTTAGAGGAAGGCCCTGGGAGGAGGTGACTGGATCATGGGGGCAGACTTCCATTTCTTGTTCTCATGATAATGAGTGAGTTCTTATGACATCTGGTTTTAAAGTATGTAGCCCATCCCCTTATGCTCTTGCTCTCTCCTGCTGGCCATGTGAATATGTGCTTTCTTCCCCTTCACCTTCTGCCATGATTGTAAGTTTCCTGAGGCCTTTCGAGAAGCAGAAGCCTGTGCAGCCTGCAGAACTGTGAGCCAATTAAACAACCTCTTTTCTTTATAAATTACCCAGTCTCAGGTATATCTTTATAGCAGTGTGAGAATGGACTAATACAGATTCTAAAATGCTAAATGAGAGTTACAGTCACTGAAAAAAAAAATCCCACAGTATTGAGCTATCGCCCTGTGAAACTGCCTTTGCAAAGATTATGACAGTGAGAGAAATCTAATGTGGCTGACTCTATCTTGTTTCTAGCCTCACAGGCTGGCTGTCTTCACTCAATTCAGTGAAGCAAATTTGTGACTTCCTCAATTGTCCCTATAGATAACGTCACTATTGTAGAACTTAAGATTGATCTTTTGATAAATTTTTCTGATTTTTGTGTTCTGGCAACTGACTGACTTCACCTGGACCCATGACTCATAACTTAACCAGTCCTGTGGTCTCCCACTCAGAGGTGGACTCAGTGCATGAGGACTGTTTTCACACCCCTATGATTGCCTCCCCAACCAATCAGCAGTATCCATTCCCCAGTCCCATGCTTACTAAGCTGTCCTTGAAAAACCCTAATCTCTGAGCCACGTGGCAAGCCTAATATTAATTAAATGCTTTGTTTACTGCAATGTCACAATCTCAGTGAACTGGTTTTGTCTAGTCACTGGGCAGGAAGAACCCAGCTGGTGATTACACTTGTGAAACAGCACTCTTGGGACACATAAATCTCATTAGGGTTACAGTTTTCAGGAATATGCTCACAGTATGCAGTCTAAGAAAATGTAACTGATGTTGACCTAAAAGAAGAAACTGAACCAAACTTAATACAAGCAGAGTTTATTTGGGCCAGTTTTGAGAGTTGTAATCCAGGGACATGGATTCAAGTTTGCCCTGAATATGTGCTCCAATTAGCAGCAGTTACAAGTAGGTTTTTGAAGGACAAAAGAGACTGTTCTTAAATTGTTTACCAATTAGTTACATCAAAATAACATAAGCTATTGACTTGCTGTACATTGTTCTTTGCATCACAAACTCCAGGTACGTGAGGATAATGAGTGAGGCAACTAATGAGTAATGAAATGACTTTAAACAACTGCCCCCAGGCATGGAGGGAGGTGGGTGGTAAGAATAAAGTCTCGCACTCACATCTCTGGGCCTAATAAATTCTACATGCCTCACACAGCTCAGGCTGCCCTGAGCTATTTTTCTTTTCTCACAGGATCACAGGCTGGGAAATGTTTAGGTGGCGCAGTTTCTCTGGGCTTTCCAATTTCCTTAAGAGGTTGGTGTTCTCTGTAGGATAAGATCTTGCCAGGTCCCTGGAAGCCCCAAGTGGAAGCTAACAATCCTCTTATACCTATAACCACACCACCTTGAAATTATTTTATTTCATGTTAAGCTTGCAAAGATTGCTTTTAGCAAGTTGTGTATTTGGATTTGGAGTCTGCGTTCTGGGTAAAATTTCTTAATAGGCCACAGTGCCATCTAACAACATAGTGTGGGGGTTATGGAATAATCAACTGCATTACACATCTGTAGTTGTATTGCAACCATAATACATAACAAGAACTAGACTGAGTGCATGTACTGTCTGTTACCTCCAATGTTGGGAAAGTCTGACCACATGACCAATGGATCCTAAGGATATGGCTTTGGGCTGGACCTTGAAATAGAGGTAACACATTGATGAGAGCACCAAGGGGGTAGGCATCCCGTCTGCCCTGTTCTCCAACTTAACCCAATGCCTGACACAGAGTAAGCACAGCTTTGAAATCTACTGTCAACCCTGAGCTGGGAAAATCTATTCCAGTGCCAATGTCTTCAAGTGTGCTATTGAGTAAAACTGCAGAGACAGCTTATGAACAAGTACACAGACAAAAGACCCACAGATTTACCATCTTGTTTCTGTTTGGACCTTAATACAAGTGGTTAACTCTCCAGACAGTGACACTGTCTCAAGATATAGAATATAACAGAGAATCCAAAATTGTAGGTATCATCAGTTTTTTTTTTTTTTTTTTTTTTTTTGAGACGGAGTCTCGCTCTGTCGCCCAGGCTGCAGTGCAGTGGCGTGATCTCAACTCACTGCAAGCTCCGCCTCCCAGGTACAAGCCATTCTCCTGCCTCAGCCTCCCCAGTAGCAGGGACTACAGGCACCTGCCACCACACCCGGCTAGTGTTTTTTGTTTCTTTTTTTTGTATTTTTAGTAGAGATGGGGTTTCACTGTGTTAGCCAGGATGGTCTCGATCTCCTGACCTTGTGATCTGCCCACCTTGGCCTCCCAAAGTGCTGGGATTACAGGTTGAGCCACCGCGCCTGCCCAGTGATATTTACTATAAAAATTTGAACAAGATCCATTCATTGGACTGAGAAAATTTCAGTCTCATTTAAAATCCTTTAGAATTTTTAGTAAGTTATAAACTTTCAGTTCGGAGATCCCTGTTTTATTTCCTTTATGTCACAGCCAGTACAATGCCATCTAAGTAAATGCATACATTTTTTGACAGTGAAAAATATCTAAACACTGTGGGGCAAAACTATGAGACACTGTATGAGACACTGTAAAAAATTTATTTCCTATATATTTCTTCAATTGTTTTGTATCTCTACTATGTGAAAGCCAAAGTATATTCCATTCTGAGTTCTGAATTTCTGATATATCATTTAAAATATGTAATTTTAATTAAAATCCTAAAACTATCCCTTGAATCGAGAATTTACAGGCAAGTAAAAAGTTAAATTTAAAACAATAGCATTGGGTAGGATGAAAGAGATTTCTTTTATGTTCCTTCCTTTTGACATCCCATGAGCATAATGCCTCTTCCAGGGATTCTTCCATTTCAAGTAGACTAAAATGTACTTCACGTATCTATGGGTTCTGGTATGAATATGATTTCTAGTAAACATTTTTTTGTTCAGTCACTATAATGGAGAGAATAAATACAAAAATTTCACATTAAAAGAATCTACAGAAGTGCCAAGTTTGGTTCCAGACCATTCTAAAGAATATATATGCCTGTCATTTATTTTTACTTGGAAGTATGATTAAATATAATTAAAATACCAAGAACAAAGATATAGGTCACAGATCAGGAATGTTTACTCTATGAACCTGAAATGAACCCGCCTTTTAACATTACAGCTGTGGTTAACTGTCAACAACCCTTGGACTCAGTTTCACGCCTGCAGAGAAGCACCCTCGGCCGTGACCCTACCCATCCTCCACACACACACAGCCACAAAGGAAAGCACCCAGGGTTCCGTATATATGTTTTATTTGAACATCCACATTTCTTAGCTTAGAGACAATTATATTCCGTACACTTTTCTTCTCTCTCTCTTACAATATTTAGACTGGCCAAAAACCAGGGAAAATGTCCTTGGCTTCAGTCATTATGAAATTTTACTTAATGCTTATGAAAGCACTCCTGTGATAAGCTTCAGCATGAAGTGTAATCACCACATTCAGTTTCAAAGTTCAAAGGCCCATTCCTATGATGGGTAAACACCTACCACAGTACAAAGAAGGAAAGTGACTGTGGGTAATGGCAGAGGAAAAGTGAAGGCGGTAACAACTTCTCCTAGAGGAGGGGATGGTCCCTGTTTCATGCCCATCTTGTCTCCTTAAATAGGAACGGCCAACAGGCCTAACAGTCCCTGAACTCTATGCAGCTACTTCCCTTGCTGGAACATGAGCATCTGCCTTCTTCTCCCTAAGGTTTGTCCTCTTTTCTCTGATTCTTGGAAACATTTTTAAGTTCTGCCAGGTTCTCTGTTCTTTCATGAATAAACTGATGGAAATTTTCTATGGAAGTTACTTACCTCACTTAAGAAGTAACAGTGGCTCACGCCTGTAATCCTAGCACTTTGGGAGGCCAAGGTGGGGGGATTGTCTGAGCTCAGGAGCTCGAGACTAGCCTGGGCAACACGGTGAAACCCCGTCTCTACTAAAATACAAAAACTTGGCCGGGCGTGGCGGTGTGCGCCTGTAATCCCAGCTACTCAGGAGGCTGAGGCAGGAGAATTGCTAGAACCTGGGAGGTGGAGGTTGCAGTGAGTCAAGATCATGCCACTGCACTCCAGCCTGGGCTACAGAGTGAGACTCCATTTCTTAAAAAAAAAAAAAAAAAAAAAAGAAGTACTGACTTGAGGCATGGCAGTAGAAATCAGGATAAGGTTTCACTTTGCATTTGAAAAGCTAAGAACAGCCTTTATTGGAGAAAGTAGGATAAAGACATTTCCATATATGTTCATGGGAATTTACCATTTAAATTTACCATTCAAATTTGAATTTACCATTCAAACTAGGGAGTAGAGATCAGTCACTTTTGCCATTTTATCAGTTTAAAACTCTTTCAAGAAAAGAAAGAAAGGAGGAATCTCTGCCAAGAAAACAAAAGAAAAAAGTACTACTGTGTAAGAACCACAGAAGAAAAGCTAAGTAGGAGCAGATGTGGGTGCTCTTTCCTTAAGAGTCAGCATAGAATGTAGAGAGTGACATTTTCTTTAAGAGCAGATTATTATAACAAAGCAAGAAAAAGTATATTTTACATAAGTTGGTCACAGTGACACTTGTAGAAAATATAAGTAGCTGTAAATGGGAAAATGTCAAAAATGTTCCATCCAAGGAATGTTAGAAGGTCCCTTCTTTGCCTTGCTCATCTGAAAAGTTCCAATTCACCCTACAAGCCTTAGCCCCAAGGCTGGGAAGCCACTGCCTCTACTACCAAGAAGAATCCAGAGTCTCTTTTGTGCTGCGTGGCACCCGTCCTGTGGCTTCATGATAACATCTATCACTCTTTAGGGATCATTTACACTTCTGCTGCCTCTTCTCCCTAAGACAGAGAAAACTGTCACTAGTTCTTTTTTGTATTCTTGGTGTCCAGCAAAGGGAATAGGCATCTATCTATCCATTTAATTAAGCTCTGCTAAGATGCTTTGAGTTAAATTGTGTATGTTTGTGTGCTGGAAGAATATATAAAAATCAGTGAGACACTTCTACAAAGACATAGTAGATATCCTTCTGCTAAATGCATATAAAAATCCTGGATATTATATTAAAACACAGCAAGACTCTGAACAGTACAGAGAAAACAGACAGGCTGGGAACATTGGGGCCCAAGGAACAACACTGTGATGAGTTCCTTGCGTTTTCTTTTCAGCTCATATATTTCCAACTTGGAGCTGAAAAAGTCAGCAACCTGGAAATGTCAACAAATGCAGGGGGAAAAAACCCTAAAAGAGTCCCGCTCTCTCTCCTGCCAAAGGACCAGAAAAGGGTAGCCAAGCAAGGGTAAAAATGGTTCTACTCCAACCAAACACCATGGAAAAAACCACAGCCCCACCCATACCAGCAAATGCTGAGTGGGGAGTCTAGACTTATACTCTCACCAAGCTGTAAAGAGGTGTCCCAGCTCCCCTATTTTTGTATTCTTAGTGTCCAGCAAAAGGGAACAGGCATCTATCCATTTAATTAAGCTCTGCTAAGATGCTTTGAGTTAAATTGTGTATGTTTGTGTGCTGGAAGAATACAACACCAGAGTGGTGTTGGAGAAGGCTGTGTAGGCCACTGGGAATTTCACTCTCACCTGGTGTAATGAAGCCCTTCCTGGTCACTCCTGTCCCATAGCATTAGTGGAGATTCCCAGGGTGCAGCACAAGGTGCCCTGCATATCCCAGTCAGGGAGGAATCAATAGAGGCCTAATGGGAAACTGAATTCTCACCTTGCTCAGTAGTAACAAGCGGACCCTGTCACTCAGTGTCAAGGGAGGCTGACTGGGGAACCTGGACTCCCAGCCACACCTGGTAATATTGAAGCAGTACTCCCAATTCCCCTGCTGTGGTGGTATCAGAGACAGTTGCCTAAAGCAGAAGGTTTAAATAAGACGCATAGTCTCAAAACATAATACCTAAAAATATCCAGGTTCCAATAAAAAATCATTTCACACACCAAGAAACAGGAAAATGCTTCTGAATGGAAAAAAGACCATCAGTAGATGCAAACAATGAGGTGACAGATGTTGGAATTATCTGATAAGGATTTTACAGCAGCCATTATAAAAATGCTTCAACGAGCAAGTATAAATGCACTTGAAACAAATGAAAATGTAGAAAGTCTCAGCAGAGACAGAAATTCTCAGCAAATAGAAGATATAAAGAAAAACCAAATGGACATTTTAGAAATAAAACACACAATAACTAAAATATAAAAATCAGGAATAAATGGGCTCAACAGCAGAACAGATTAGACAGAAGAAAGAATCACTGAACTTCGAGACAGAAGAATAGAAATTACCTAATCTGAACAAGAGAGAAGCAGGCTGAAAAAAATATCATATACAGAGCCTCAGGAAACTGCAGGACTTAAAAACAAAAACAAAAACAATTTCCTAAATTATTAAATAATTTTCAGTTGCAAATTGGATTTTCCAAAGGTCTTTGCAGTTGGCCCTTAGGCTGTTAAAGAATGATCATACAAAGGACATATAAAAATCTTTGGTGTATGTACTGATATTATACCTAAATTGGACCTAGGTAGCCTAAAAGTTAATGCAGTCTTTGAAGATTCACAGATAGGGACAAAAAGGTACAGTCAAGGTAGTAAAAAATCAAGATCACTGTGTCATTTATCATGTCCACCAAGAAGATGTGAGGTGACATGTTCTCTTCAATCTATGGAACTTCAAAATGCACTGCTTAACAGAGAACAGCTCTGCAGCTGGTAGGATAAGTCTTGTGCACAGAGAGAAACATTCCTACCATCTCAGTAAAAAATGGTACCTTGCATGTACTGACTGGTGCTCTGAAGTTTCGCCAAAGATAAGATACAATTTTAACAGTCAAAGGGCCACATTTAAAGCCATTGTAAACCTATGTTAATTACCAGTGAGCAGGATGGGAATATTTCTCTTTTTTTTATACAAATACAAAGTAAGATTTTGTAATAGGTAAGTATGTTCAAAGATCATCCCTCAAAGTTGAACTTGTTTGAACCATTAAATCTAAAGAAATCCAATCAAAAAATTTAAAAAAAAACACACACAAGATTAACAATTTGGCTTTTGAGGGGATACACACCAAAGACTGAAACAAGATCTCAGAAGTATTTTGGCTTCTGTTAATTTTTTTTTTTTTTTTTTGATTAAAATGAAAAGAAATGAAACTCCAACTTAAAAGAAATCCAGAACTACTTTAAAATTCTCGTAAAGATAGTCACGTAACATGGGCTACCCCAATCCTACTAAGTCTACTGTTTGCCCAATGCCATCAAGGTTTATATAGTAAGATTCAAATATCTGGTATCCAGACAATGTTCACAGCTACTTCTCCCTTAAGAGAAGCAGAAAGGCAGTTTTAGGTGTGGTCTGTCTTTATCCCCCAAACTTGATCAATGTATACAATGCTTACACATCCAAATATGTGCAAGATTCAACAGGAGCACTCTCCCACTGCCGTGCTGAGTACGCAAGTTTCCCTGAGATGTCCGCATCACCAAGGGCTCCGTTCTAACTCTGGTCGACAGTTTCTGAACAATGCGATAGTGTAGATAGAGGACTATATAAAATATAAGGTTCTCTCAAAAAGATTTATGGTGTTTGGGGATAAAAAAATATATCAGTCTTCTTGGCTAAAGGTTGGCAAATGTGTTTTCAACTTTAAAATGTCTGAAACTGGCTCTTTTCTTTGTTGATAGAAGCTGAGTCCAGTGATGTGCTCAACATCTGTGATCCGTGCTCTGTGTAACATTAACAATTCTTCAACCCATGAGGATTCATGCTTCCCATGCTAGCAGAATAAGAAATATAAAAGAAAAGTTACCAAGAGAACACTCAGTTCACTTCTATACGTGCTCCATTTTCCCAGTTTAATCATTTATGAGACTTCAGCCCTAAAGTGGAACATGCCATATGATTTGTTAGGCATCATCTCTCCTCTCGAGTAGCTTTCCTTCTAATACATACCATGTATGTTTGTTTAATTAGATGCATCAAGTTTGGGAAAAGAAAGTATACATGGAAAAGACGGTCCTGCATTAAATAGGTTTAAGAAACTTCAATGGTGTGGAGTTAAAAAAAGTCGGAAAACAGAAATTACATGGCATGGTAGAAAGAATATGGGAATTAATATAAAGAATCTGGTTCTCAGTCAGAATGACTATTATTAAAAAGTCAAAAAATAACAGATGCTGGCAAGGTTGTGGAGAAAAAGGAATGCTTTTACACTGCTGGTGGGGAGTGTAAATTAGTTCAACCACTGTGGAAGACAGTGTGGCAATTCCTCAAAGACCTAGAGGCAAAAATACCATTTGATCCAGCAATCCCATTACTGGGTATATAAGCACAGGAATATAAATCATTCTGTTATACAGATACATGCACACATATGTTCAGTGCAGCACTAGTCACAATAGGAAAGACAAGGAATCAACTTAAATGCCCATCAGTGATAGACTGGATCAAGAAAATGTGGTTCATATACACCATGGAACACTATGGTGTATGTGGTCAATGATAGACTAAATAAAGAAAATGTGGTACATGTATGCCATGGAATACTATGCAGCCATAAAAGATCATGTCCTTTGCAGGGACGTGGTTGGAGCTGGAGGCCATTATCCTTAGCAAACTAATGTGAGAACAGAAAACCAAACACTGCACGTTCTCAATTGTAAGAGCGTGCTGAAGGATGAGAACACATAGACACGTGTGGGGGAACAACATACACTGGGGCCTGTTGGAGGGCAGGGGGTGGGAGGAGGGAGAGCATCAGAAAGAACAGCTAATGGATGCTGGGCTTAATACCTAGGTGATGGGATGATCTGTGTAGTAGCAAACCACCATGGCACACATTTACCTATGCAACAAACCTGCACATCCTGCATACATACCCCGAACTTAAAATAAAAGTTGGAAATTTTTTAAAAAGAGACTGGTTCTGTGACTATCTTATCGGGTAAACTAAGGAAAGTTATTTAACATATAAATCTTGGTTCCTTTATCTGTATCCTCCTCATTAGGTTATTTTGACAATCAAATATAATGATGTGTGCAAACATACTACAAAAATACTAGTTTTTATGAGAATGTGTTATCTACAAAGATGCATGAAGATGCCCACATGGGCCAAAGCCACATGCTAAGAACGGTAGAGCAGAAAGAGGGAAAAGTTCTGGGTCCCCAGTGGTGCAGTTTACCCAAAGCGCCATCCCAGGACTGTGTACAGCTGGACTTCCTGTTCTATGAGGAATCCCTGACTTGCTTAAGCCACTGCAAAGGGGTTTCTGTTATTTGCTGCAGAACCCTACTCTAATTGATACATTCAATGACGATATAATCTCTCAAAATAAAGAAAGTAATGAAGCAGGCAATAGCTGCATGTATCTAAGAATGCTCACAAAACTGACAACTTTCAGCGGAGTCAGATCAGGCAACCAACTAGTTAAAGTCTTGCTATTCTGTATCTAATTCTGAAGAATAAGGGGAAAAATAACTCAATGAGAAATGTGCTCTATGGGAACAAGTAATTCTGAAAGTTTATCATAGAAACAAGGAGAGACATAGCTTCATGAATTTTAACGATATATAGAAAGACTACTACCATCAAGGATGGCAAATGGACCACTGTATTCTACTCCTGGGCCCAGAGAAGAGCTCACTATTTTGTTGACTTCTGAGTCCTCAGTACCTAGAGCACCTGATTATAAATATCAAAGGAATGAATGGCTGAATCAAAGTAGTAGTGAATGAATGAATGAGTGAATGCAGCACTCTTCCCTGATGAGCTCATACTGGATCTCAAGATCCTAACTCCAGGTATACCTACCACCCGTTCACTGGGACTGGTATGAAAGTTACATCTTTTTGCAGATTCAGGTCAAGACTTACTTGGTGTCACTTCAAGGAGAAAAAAAAAAAACACCAGGAAATATGGGAAGTACTCTGAAAGGAAAATGTTTTGGCTCACCATAAGGGAAAACTTAAAAATTGCTAAAATGGGCCGGGCGCAGTGGCTCACGACTATAACCCCTGCACTTTGGGAGGCCGAGGCCGGCAGATCACCTGAGGTCAGAAGGTCGAGAACAGCCTGGCCAACACGGCGAAACTCCATCGCCATTAAAAATACAAAAATCAGCCAGGCATGGTGGCAGGCGCCTGTAATCCAAGCTACTTGGGAGGCTGAGCCAGGAGAATCGCTTGAGCATGGGAAGCGGAGGTTGCAGTGAGCGGAGATCAAGCCACTGCCCTCCAGCCCAGGCGACAGAGCGAGACTCCATCTCAAAAAAAAAAAAAAAAAAAAAAAAAGTGGCTCATGACTGTAATCCCAGCACTTCGGGAGGCCGAGGTGGGCGGATCACGAGGTCAGGAGATCCGAGACCATCCTGGCTGACACGGTGAAATCCCGTCTCTACTAAAAAAAAAATACAAAAACAATTAGCCGGGCGCAGAGGGAGGTGCCTGTAGTCCCAGCTACTCGGGAGGCTGAGTCAGGAGAATGGCGTGAACCCGGGAGGCGGAGCTGGCAGTGAGCCGAGATCACGCCACTGCACTCCAGCCTGGGTGCCAAAGCGAGACTCTGCCTCAAAAAAAAAAAAAAAAAAAAAAAAAAAAAGGCTTAAATGTTATGCAGTCATGATGTCCCAATCTACAATGTCGATTTTTAAAATTCTGAGCAAATAAGATAATATAAAACAATTATTCCCAAATACACTGGTATGACAATAGGATAAGAAAGGAAAATATTTTTTATAATTAAGTGATACATAGAAAATTTGAAATGTTGTCTAACAACTTTAAGACTAATGTATAACAGTGCTGACACTTTGAAATTATAAATCCAGTTCTGAAATAAGAGAAAATCCATACTTCAGATAAACCCAGACTTTAGTGGTTAAGCCATACAAAGTTTGATTCTGATCTGATTTTTAGTATCTTTACCAGACAAAGGGGCCAGGCAGGGTGGCTCATGCCTGCAATCTCAGCACTTTGGGAGGCCAAGGCAGGAGGATTATTTGAGGCCAGGAGTTCAAGACCTGCTTGGGCAACATAGCAAGACCCTCTCTCTAAAAAAAAGAAAATGAAAAATAAAAGCAGACAAGGGTAGTCTTCCCCAAAGATATGTCATCTTAAAAGATCAAATTTAAAAGCATCCTGTAATTTCAAAGTCCATATATACTCAAGAGTTGTGCTTTCTCTCACTGTAATGTCAGATGTATGACACAAACAAATATGCATATGTCTAGATTTTCAACACGCAAAGAAAATATACAAAAGCTACTTACAACACAGCTCTCACTGTTATCAGTCCTGTGAGGCAAAATGAAAGCTAAGGTGTCTAAGTTTTCACAGTGCAAAGGAGTCTGAGATGCATCTTTACAGCTTGTTAGCACAATAAAGAAGTGAGTTGGAATCAAAATTTCTTGATTACGGATGACTCTTCTTTTTCTGTAAAATATGCCAATATTCATTTTAAGAAAGAAATAACTATCTTCCTTTTGATGACTATTTCAGTGGAGCATGCTTTTAATACATATAAAAATCAAATTCAAACAAATAATTAAATATAAGAAGCTAGTAATCACAATGCCTCAACATATTCTGCCAGATTCAGAGTAATAATTAGAAGACAGGCAGATAAACACAGTCCAAATAATTTTTGTTTTCTGTAGAAATTTATGGACTTTTGGAATTCTTTTAGTTCTACTTAAAGACACTGAAATTGAAACACTAAAGAAAAGAAAATACCATTTTTAAACACCTACGACCAAGAGTATAAACCATTATCGATAGTCTTAACTTCTAGGCCATTATAGACAAATAGTGGGCAGAGAAAGAACTGGTTAGGAATTTTTTATTTCAGCCCCTTCAGAGAGGACATGTTGTCATGAATTGTTTGTTCTAACTGGATTTTCTTCCTTATCTTAGTAACTTAATCTTTTAAACTGCAGTATATTATCAAAGATGTCCCAAATATCTTTACCTCATAGTCATTCTCCTATTTCTTTTTGTTTTAAGGCTGTTTGTTTTTTTAACATCTTCCAAAACTTAAGGTAGTGGAATCATTGTTTTCAAATATGACCTTATGTAGAATCATAATCTCTAAAACTATTTAAACAGGGGGCTCTGGGTGAAGCCGTGGGTAGGAAGCATATGCAGTTTTCTTCTTTATCCTCTCTAGTGCTACAGTTTCTGAGGCAGCTTTATGCCTCAAGGGAAAGTAAAAAACTGTAACTTTACAAATTGATGTGCTCTCCCTTGTATTTGTAAGTCACATATATCTAAGTCAGCCTGGGAGAGTAGGAAAGTTCTGAGAGGGGATGAATCGCAGTGGAATCTCAGTCTTTTTCCTATGGACTTAACAGCGAAATTGCTTCCCAAACTACTGTAATTATTGTTTTAATAAAGATCAACCAGTTTCCAAAATGTTCTCTCCCTCTCTTTTTTTAAAAAAGCGCCACCGATAGTTTCCTTCAGACAGTTGCTTTTTATCATGCCCTTCCAGCCAGAGTTGGGTAAAAGCTGTTACATTCACCCAAGGCCACCAGACTCCCAAGCACTACAGCTTTATAACCCTATTCATTCCTAGACTCAGGATATGTGTAGCCACACCATAGAGTTCTTCATCTTCTGAATGACAATATATTAAGATCATACCTTAACAATTAGCCACACAGAGATCTTAAATGAGTTCAACATTTAAACTGAGCTCAAAAATTACTCAACTGAACTGAATGGGTGAGAAACACTACTTCTTTTACCTAAAAAATATTTTACTGAATGTTGAGCAAAACGCCAAAATTGATCAGATATTTCAAAAGGATTCCTGTGTAGTCAGAAATGTCATACACAAACATATGACACTGGGTAAAAAGGGTTCTGTTGACTCAACTGGATGGTAATCCCATTTGGTTCCTATTTTTAAGAGTAATGAAATATGTTCTTACTGCCTCAGAATCTCTAAGGAATCATAACGTCCATTATAATCAAAGTCAAACACAGGACCACTGACGACATTGACACCATTTCTTTCTTCAGCATACTTTCGCAGTAGGGTGTCATGAAAGTAGCGCCATATAACTGAAACGAGATAGAAGACAGTGTAGTTTCAAAAGAACAAGGTACCATGTTGTCATGTGAAATAAACTAACACCATGATTCAAAATTAGCATTTATAGTAAATAAAGATAAAGTCAAGTTTGGCTTCAGTCTTTGTTTTGTTTTTTGTTTAGAGACAGGGTCTTGCTATATCACCCAGGCTGGAGTGCAGTGGCACAATCATAGCTCACTGCAGCCTCAAACTCTTGGGGTCAAGAGATGCTGCTGCCTCAGTCTCTAGAATAGCTAGGACTACAGGTGCACATCACCATGCCCAGTTAATTAAAATTTTTTGTAGAGACTAGAGACCGGGTCTCACTGTTTTCCAGGCTGATCTTGAACTCCTGGCCTCAAGCAGTCCTTCTGAGTTGGCCTCCCCAAAGTGCTGGGACTGCAAGCATGAGTCACCACACCCAGCCTTGGCTCCAATCTTAGTGTGAGGCCAAAACTTCATCGTTCAGCCTTGGCCTTTGAAAGGACTCACAGACAAACGTTAAACCCAACTCTATTTGAGGCATCACTGAACAAGTACATCATGTTCAAATTGTGATCATATGTCATCATTAAGCATAGCAACATTGCAGACACAAACGAGGCATATTATTCAGATTTCCTATTAATATCTGAATATTAACTTTCAAATATTCACAAGTATTCTAGATATAAATTAGAGTAAAAACTCCTTTTATGCTTATATTTTGATATTCTATACATCAATATAAGTAACTATATTTTTATTCCTGTAAAAGTCAAATGCTGCAAGTCAATGATGACGTAAAATCTATTTATTTGAAAGCACAGACAATTATCAAGAACTTCCAAAAAGTTAAATAAGGAAGCCGAATGAAAGTTAATATAAGCGATAGCAGACTGTATTAGCTGAATAACTTTAGGAAGCGCATCATATACTTTCTCACCAAAAATGTTTGCAAACAATTAAATACAAAGCAGAATGGATACTGAAATATACGATAATTCTAATATTTGTAGAATTTTTGTGTACTAGTATGCTCATAGTTAAATCTTTAAGAATGTATTTGGTATTAATTCATTTAATCTAGACTGTAAGTCCTATTACATATGAATTATGCCTATATGTGCAGAAGTTAATTAAAATTATCAAATATAGAGTTAACTTTTTTTTTACCTTGAAAACTCTGGTACATTGGCACTATATTTGTAGTAAGCAAAGCTTCAGAATATATTCCACTTGAATTTTTATTTAGTTCTACAAAGAGAAAAGAGGACAAGTTTTTCATTCTTCACAAATGACATAAGAAATTATAGTTTCTCATGGCAGAGGCGAGCATTTTTAAAAACTAGCTGAGTACCATCTTAAACCTGAAAAACTTTTCCAAGTACTGGGTCAAGGGAAAATGTAATGTGTTTGGTCAAGTCCTTTACAAAAATAAAATATTTAAGTCTTTTCAAGATGAGCATGTCAAAGAAACATAAACTTTAATAACAAGAGCCCCAAATTAAACATATTCAAACTTTATTGACCTTATTTCAACTAAAAGGAATTGTGTTGAAAATCTTCTTTCCTTACACTTTTTCACAGTGAAAGAAAAAAGAGAACATCTGGCTCCAGAACAACACCTGCTACCCAGAAAAAACATCACAGGACGTCTGTCTCGAAACGCCATACAAGGCTTCTCTGTATGAATCTGAGGCTTGGACCTAGTCTATTTTTATAATGCAATAGCCAAGTTCTGACTTCAGACACACACTCTGGGAACTGAACTGGATGCTGATGGTAGTTGAGCACCTGCAGCTTTCGATTTTTGCCTTTTAAGGCTGGCCGCAAAATGGCTTCTCATCAACATACAAATTTGCCATTTCAAAAAATAGTATACTTAGCTTCAAAAAAGCCATTCCCTAGAGGTTCTGGATCAGTGAAAAAGCAAGACTATTTAAGCCTCTACCTTTACCTACTTCTCTGACAATCTCATTTTCTTTATAAACAACAAAGTTAGATCTCCTTCCTAAGAACCTTGATATATTCTTCCAACTTGATATATATATATATTCCAATTTCACAGTATTCTCAAATTCTGTTATAAGGAACCATGAAGTGTACTGCCCACCACATCTGCACTAAATCAACTACCCCCCAACCAAAAGAAAATTTTATAAAATTCAAGTTTTAGATGATTAAAATTTTTCCTTTGGCAGTTATAGACCAAATCCACAATTTTTCACCAATAAATAATGTATGGTAGGATTTATAAACAAGAAAGAAAACAAAAAGGAGGAGAAGAGGATAAGAAAAGGGAAGGTCAGGAGAGGAAGAAACTTACGTGGTGGGGAGAGGAACCCGTAACTCACTTTGGTGTTATTTTTATAAAATGAACATTTATGGACAGGACTAAGAGAAATTCTAAAGTCCTGGTACAGACAGTTGGAAAAGTCTTCCGTAGAGAAACTGTCCTGAAGAACGAAATGAAAAGAACTCTCAGATATCAGGCACAGAGAAGAAAATTGCTCTATTAATATTTAAAGGTGAACTACATCATAAAATTATGAAGCTCTAGCTGTCAGCTCATGTCCTTGACTATTTTCCCATTTTCCTACTAGTATAGTCATCTTTTTTTCTAACTAAAGTGTAAAAATGCTTTAAAATATTAAAGATACTAATGGTCATATTTGTGCAAATATTTTCAGATTCTGCTATGCTAATATGAAATAATGTTTAGAATGTCTTTATCTACAATTTTAAATTTTTATTTATTTATTTATTTTTTAAGACGGAGTCTCTCTCTGTCACCCAGGCTAGAATGCCGTGGCGCAATCCCGGCTCACTGCAACTCTGCTCCCCAGGTGCAAGCGATTCTCCTGCCTCAGCCTCCCGAGTAGCTGAGACTATAGGCATCTGCCACCACACCCAGCTAATTTGTGTGTTTTTAGTAGAGATGGGGTTTCACCATATTGGCAAGGCTGGTCTTGAGCTCCTGACCTCAGGTGATCCACCCGCCCGCAGCCCCCACAAAGTGCTGGGATTACAGGTGTGACCCACCACGCCTGGCTAAATTTTTGTATTTTTAGTAGAGACGGATTTCACTGTGTTAGCCAGGATGGTCTCGATCTCCTGACCTCGTGACTCGCCCCCCTCGGCCTCCCAACGTGCCGGGATTACAGGTGTGAGCCACCATGCCTGGCCAATTTTAAGCTTTTATATAGTAAAATGCTGATTTTTAGAGATCTGAGTCTATGTTCCATAGCCAACTACACTGCCAAAAGTCGCTGGAGCAAGGGAGCAGAGTCACTGAACAGCAACGCAAAAACCTCAAGCATCGCAATGACTGTAAAGTCATGCATTTTAATTATATAAGAAAACTGAAAATGCAATCAAGGAATACCATAATTAAGGTATAAATATTAATAGGATGGGGTGCCTATAAAAAGTAGTGTAGACTGATGAATCAGAAAGTCAAAAATTTTTTTAAGTGTTTGGTGTTTGAAGACAGTCTTGAAAAATTTTTAAAATCAACGTTCAAGAAACTTTATATAAATATATGTGTGTATTATATATTTGGAACATAGAAATTATACATAAACAGACATTTCCCTATCTTTTTATTTGGCCATTTCACTGATTAGTAAAAATAATTTTATTTTTTAAATCAAATTGCTGCCCTCCACTATGCTCTCTCAAATCCCTTTGTCATTCCCTTAGGGCATCCTGTACCTTGCCAGTCACTTTCAGTTTCATCCCAGTTTAAAATTTCAATTCCATATAAGACCAAAATCTCATCTTCCCTCTTCTCTCTTTCCAGCACCATCTCCTTCACCATTCCTTCTTCTACCAGAGCACCCAGGCGGCCATGAGTGAGGGAGAAGGCTGCTTTTATTCTGGGATATTTGCCCTCACTCTTTTCAAGGCCTAACTCCTCTGGTGTTGGTGGTGGGCAGGATTCTGGCCTCTCCCTGGTTTGGGCTCGTGTCTTCCTATAGATGGTACATGCAATGGTGTTACTGAGCTTTAATGACTTTGCCAAACAGTGAGGGCTCCCTTAGATTTGAACAGCTGAGGGAAATACTTGTCCTCACACAGCCATGTATTTAGAAATGGGTAACTGTGACTGATCCTAAGGCTGATTTCATGCAATTATAAATTGGAATCATAAAATATTAAAATTGGGGTCAGGGAGGCAAAAGAGAATTCTTTTCTTTTTTCTTTTTCTTTTTTTTGTTTTTTTTGAGACGGAGTCTCACTCTATAGTCCAGGCTGGAGTCTCCTGCCTCAGCCTCCCGAGTAGCTGAGACTACAGGCGCCTGCCACCACGCCCGGCTAATTTTTCTGTATTTTCAGTAGAGACGGGGTTTCACCATGTTAGCCAGGATGGTCTCGATCTCCTGACCTTGTGATCCACCCGCCTCGGCCTCCCAAATTGCTGGGATTACAAGCGTGAGCCACTGCGCCCGGCCTAAAAGAGAATTCTTTACTGCACAACCCTCATTTCACAGAAGAAATTTGGTCTGAGTTCTCAAAGTCATGCAGTAGCTCAGTGGCAGAGCTTGAACTGGAACTGAATTTTTCTGACTCCCTGTTCAGTGTTCCTCTAATGCAGGAACTGATATAAAGCCAAGGTGAACAGTGAGAAACTATGCATTCAACGTTCTGCTTAATCATTAATTTGAAATAGCCACACATGAAGAGGTGACAAATACTTGCATTTCTGTCCACGGTATAGGATGTCCAAAGCGGCATTAAGATGTCTTGGCTGTATCCACTCATAAACTGGTGCTGGGAGAGAAGACAGATGGTGTTTTTCTTCTGGAGAACTCTGGGTCTTCCATAGGGTAAAGTTTCATGCTTAATATTCTTCTCTTGGGTCACAGGATGAAAATAAATAAATTTAGTTAGTGTGTATTATATGACAATATATAGTGTGATATCCTCATCTAATCCTTTCTTCTACTTAACCATATTGAAGATTTACTTTTAACTATTAAAAAAACTGATTACAAAGGGTAGAAGCATAAACACTTAAGAAGACACGTGAGATTCACTGTAATTTTTGCCTATAAAGATTCTGAAATCAATGTAATATCAAGATACCATGAGGACACTACATGAAATTGCTAAATATTCCAGTTAATTCAAAGTTATATTATCAAAAATTCTTAAGCATTATTTTAATTACGTATTCTTTAGGACACACTCCAGAAAGTAAATTTTTTTAATGATATGTGTACTTGGAAAGCAAAAGTTCAGATGAAACTATGAGATTAAACTAAATAAAACAATAACAATATAGATATTATTTATTGCCCTTTTCCCAAATGTCAAGTGCTTGCTACACATCATATAACTAATTTTTACATTTCCATATGAATTAAGGTTATATGCCCATTTTACAGATGCGGAAACAGCAGCTGACAGGGAATACTCCTTCCATGAACATATAGTACCTAAGCTCATATTCAAACTTGGATCTACTCAATTCTGAAAGTGCCACCATTCACTACAATACTTTGCCACCTTGAAGATATCCTAGGGATTTTACAGAGACAAGCTCATATCAGAATTAACACAGAATTTACCTCTTTATTCTAGTAGAAAGAAAAAAAAAATGTGTGCCAGGTAACATAAGGATGAGAGAGTGTATTATAGTGACTCCAAACATTCAAGTCATAATTGAAAAATTTCATCAGTTGTCTGTATATCCTTGATTTTTGGTCAAAAGTGATGAAGAAATAGCTTTAGATCAAAAAATCAATATATAACCTTGTATGATTAACTAAGAACCAGGTGAGATAGAAACTTAGGTATTTCAAATGGGAATCTGAGTCTCTACTATCAACCTATAGAAATCGTCAAAAATTTCAGAACACCTCCATTATGTTCATAAAGTGTGATTCAGCTTCCACTATATACGTTACATACAATATCCACTGCAAAATATCTCTTCTTTCCTTATGTCTAACAGTCTAAACTGTCAAGCAAAGGAACCTCTATGTTTCATCAGGTGGTCCTCCAGAACTCCCTTTATTTTATTGGTTATTCTCAAATCATGTCCCCAAACCAGTTCTCTGCATTTCACACTGATGAGAAAATTGTTTCACATTCCAAGCTTGAGGGTAGCATGCCTTACCTTCTGCCACGGTCAGATTAAACTGTGTCTGAAAATCCTCAATTGGCAAAATCTAAAAAAGGTTATAAAACTATTTTTAAGAACTGAGAGACATGTTTTAATTTTTGTAACACAGAACTGCTATAGATTGATTATCCCAACATAGAACAAATATCATTTACAATAGTCTTGTATGAGTGGATTTTTTTTTTCTCTTTAAAGGCAAGAGTCTTGCTCTTTCACCCAGGCTGGCGTGCAGTGGTGCAATCATGACTCGCTGCAGCCTGGGCCTACTGGGCTCAAGCAATCCTCCCACCTAGGTTCCCAAGTAAATGGGACTCCAGGCATATGCCACCATGCCCAGCTAATTTTTTTAGCTTTTTGTACAGATGGGGTCTCCCTATGTTGCCCAGTCTGGTCTTGAACTCCTGGTCTCAAGCAATCCTCTCACCTCGGCCTCCCAAAGTACTGGGATTACAGGTGTGGTACACCATGCCTGGACAGAAGTTACTTTTTTGATGAACAGGACAGAGGAGAGGAATGACAGTTGCAAAAGACAAAATTGTTAGTATACTAACATTATTGTTAGTATACCAGCATTACGCCAGTAATTAAAAAATAAGAATATGATTGCTGCTTTGTAATTCTTATCTCGGTACCCCAAGTCTTTCTTCTAGTCTAACTCAAGTCTAAAACAAAATGTAAAGCATAAAATAAACTACTCTCCAAATTGCTATATATACACATATATAGTATATATACACACACATATAGTGTATATATATGTATATTTTTGATATATATCAAAATATATTTATATATATTTATATATATTATATTTTTAATATTATAATATATTTTATAGATATATATTTATATATGTTTTTGTATATATGTGTGCACGTGTGTGTGTGTATATATATATATTTTTTTTTGAGACGGAGTCTCACCCTGTTGCCCAGTCTGCAATGCAGTGGTGCGATCTCGGCTCACTGCCACCTCTGCCTCCCAGGTTCAAACGATTCTCCTGCCTCAGCCTCCTAAGTAGCTGGGATTACAGGTGCCTGCTTATGGATGTTATCAATTTTGTTCATAACTTGTCTAGCATTTTTATCTTTTTATAATAATGATATATTAACATGGAAGTAAAAAAGGACAGTGTAATATATTCATTTCATACCAAGAAATCTTTTTTCCTCCCTACACTTAAACAACCTGAATTGTATTTTTAAAAAGGTACATTGTGATTGGTTTCCTATGTGCTCATGACCTCACTGCTAGAGTAACAGTACAGATTCCCTAATACAGGAGGCTCAAAACTGAACTAGACTTCTTCACATCTGCACCCAAGTCAAGTCACAGCTCCAAGGAATTAAAAATAAGAGCATAAAATGCAAAAACTAGAAAGAGAAAAGAAATATTACAAAAGATCTGCATGTGCCCCCTAGGATTAAAATATATGTTTACCTACCCCCACTCCTAAATTCTAATTTGATTATTAAGTATTTCTACAGCACATGCTGTGCAGAGGGTGCTATCAAACCATACATACTGGACCAAACTTCCTGACAATACTTACCGAAGGGTTACATGAGCAGCCAAGGTTATCTCTGGGGTTTCTTGTGAAGGGGCACTGTATGAGGGGGTGCACCTCTTTGGGATGCTTTGGTGTGTAAACGGGATTCTTTAGAAGGTGGTTAAGACTTCCATGAGTTCCGTTATTAGGAGCCGGTGTTAAATTCAGTAAATCTGCATCATTTCAAGAATGGTAGAGTTACTTAGATGTTTCAAATCAAACAAATAGTAGACTTGTGCCATGATCTTTACTTTTTTAAAACCAAATACATGAGTCCTTTACTCTTTAACTAAAAGAAAAGTATAAAACTCTCTTGAGTTTTAGAGTATTTAAGACTAGCTTCTTTTTAATAGAAGTACTGATATGTATATGCTGTATTTCAGTACAAAATTTCTGATTTTTAAAGTGTACAATAACTAGTCACCACCTGTTGAATGCATATTTTCTGCCAATCATGGTGCTAAC
The DNA here is from genome assembly GCF_037993035.2 of Macaca fascicularis. NCBI lineage: Eukaryota > Metazoa > Chordata > Mammalia > Primates > Cercopithecidae > Macaca > Macaca fascicularis. The sequence goes on along the minus strand of NC_088378.1, from coordinate 35,839,661 downwards.
ATATTTTCTTATTTATTCCCCAAAACAATTTTATAAGTTATCATCAATATTTGGTAGATGAGTACTCAAAGTGTTTTGCCCAAGTCTCAAAGTTACTAACTGAACGATCTAGAATTCAAAACCATCTTTGTCTGAGTCTAAGACTCATGCTCTTAAATGTGATAACAGCAAATACTTATGTAGTAAGCACTTACTATATGCCAGGTGCTGTTTTAAGTATTTTAGGATATATTAACTCATTTAAACTATATAGACTCCCACCAAAAGAATTATAGTTAAGACATATTTAAGGTTTTGTAAATGCCTAGGACCATTATGAGAATAAGAAATTAATATTTAAAACACAATGCTTCACTATAAAAGGACTACTTCAGAAGGTACAAAGTAAACCAAGAATATCCCTAATGTGTCCTCCGTCATTTCTACAACCTTGACATTGACTTACATTCAACCATTATGGCTACCAGAAGTTCCACAAGTTTTGTCCACCTTTCACTGCCCTCAATGTCTTTTCTCTGGCTTCTATCACTGCTCTGAGTCAAGAATCAAATAATTAAGCTGAGGGTCTAGAAAAGTGCTGAGCACTGGGGGTGTGCAGACCACCCTGCTGTGAGTGGTGTACTTTAACCAGTAAGCAGCCTAGTGGAACAAACAGATAAGTAATAAGATGACATGTTCCCCATATTTCTTCAGTGAGTCTGAGTCAGGAAGAAGGTAAAAATCTGTCTTGCCTCACCGTCCTCTCCACAAAGGTGCCTACAATGTGACCTGCTTTTGACAATCTTATTTCAGGTCTGTTTTCAGAAGGGAAAAAAGCCACCTGTTCACACTTACCACACATTAAGTTATAGACTTCAATGTTTTCAAAGGTGTCAACCTCAATGCCATGCTTGAATCCAGGTCCATAGCCAACAAAGAGGGCCTAGATGGCCAAAAAAGGAAGTTTATCAGTGCATTTCAGCTGTCTGCAGGTTAGTCCAAAAAATTCTGTTATCCAAATTGTACACATACAAACTGGTTATGATAAGATAAGAGGAAAACTACCATGCTGAGTGGACTTTGTGGGAAATATAGTTTTAACTCTATCACACATATAATCTAAGAACATCTAGGATATGTCTCTTGGTTTTATTACAATTCTTGACTTGACAATCAGAACAGAATGAATGATAATTTTTTTTTTTCATCTATGACATTGAATATAAACTTCACCCTGCCCACCTTACACAGTGCTGCAGGGATCAAATTAGAAAATTACTATAAGTTTATTTTGAAAACATTAAAGTGCTGGGTAAATGTAAGATACTATCTCTTCTAAGAATGTAAATATGATACTTTCTTAAACACTAGCTTTCTTAACTGTAAAGCAATATTCTTAACAGAGCACAAAAAACATGAAAAATAATTATTAGAAATATAATAGGAGATATGTCATATGCTTATGAAACATGAATATAAAATTTTATTAATTTTTTAATTTTTATGGATTTAGGGGTATGTGTACAGTTATCTTTCATGGATATATTGCACAGTGGTGAAGTCTGAGCTTTTAGTGTTACCCATCACCAGAACAGTGTACATTGAACCCAATAAGTGGTATTTCATACCTCACACTCCTCCCACCTTCCCACCTTTGGGGAGTCTCCAATATCTATTATTCCACTCTGTACGTCCGTGCGTGCCTACTGTTTAGCTACCACTTACAAGCGAGAACATGTGGTTTTTAGTTTTTTGTTTGAGTTATTTCACTAAGGATAATGGCCTCCAATTCCATCCACATTGCTGCAAAGGACATGATTTCATTTCTTTTTATGGCTGAGCAGCATTCCACGATATATATATATATATACACACACACACACACACATACATATACACACACACACACATACCACATTTTTAATCCATAATCCACTGATAAATATTTAAGTTGATTCCATGACTTTACTTCTGTGAACAGTGCTGTGATAAACATATGAGTGCAGGTGTCTGTTTGATAAAATGATTTATTTTCCTTTCGGAAATCCCAGTAGTGGGATTGCTGGATTAGGTGTAGTTTCATTATTATTTCTTTGAGAAATCTCTATACAGTGATCCACGGAAGTTGTACTAACTTACATTCCCTTCGACTGTGTATAAGTATTCCCTTTTCTCCACATCCTTACCACATCTGTTGTTTTTTGACTTTTTAGTAATAGCCAATGAATATAAAATTTTAACAAAAGTCTTTAATGTTCAAATAAAAATTGCTTTATGAAAGTATGTTTCATTAATTCTCATTCAAGATATAGAATCGCAGTCTGTTTTCAAATGTAAAACTTTGTATATCATTTTTTCTTTAGATTCAATTCAATTAAGTATAATAGGTTTACTCACTTGCATATTTGAAAATATATTGTCAGAGCCATGAAATCCACTTCCACAATATTTCCGTTCTGAGGGATTCCTAATGTTGACATATATGAATTAAAAATGTAAAGTCCTTTCATAAAACATAACATTATTTTCATTAATAAAAAGTATGTAACTATTTTGTTAAACCAACATAACGGGTAAATAAAACCACCTGGCTTTGAAAAGCATTAAGAAGTCACTTCTATCTTTTATTTCATGGACAAACAAACTATAAGCAATATAGTAGACAGAAGAAAAACCACTAGCATCAGGACAGAAGTGGTTTTGAACATTGGCTGTGTGATTAACTGCCCGTGAATTTAGATAGATTTAACTATCATCTTTGATTTCAATTTCTCATGTTGGTTATTTGTAAAAATTCAATGATGTAGCCTAAAGAAATGCTTCCAACATGGTGTTTAGATATTTACTAAATATTAGTTCTCTCACGAAGATAGGACCATTTCTCCTTTCATATTCTGTCTTTTTTTTTTTTAAACTAAAAGCCCAGCTCTCCAATAAGAGTGGAGACAGTATAATTCTGTTTACTGAATTGTGGTTCACTGCCTAGGTTTTGCTTGACAGGGGTATGTATCATGACTGGCTTCTTGGCAACCACCAAAACAGTTAATGAACAAATTGTGAGATATTAACACTATTAACCATCCAAATAATTTGCCAAACACACCAATAAACTAAAGTTTATTGATGGATTAGTATGAGAAGAATGAAAAAACAACTGTGTATAATGAAGATAGTTACTGATTATTATAAAGTAAAGTGCTTTTACCAACTGTTGGCTGGGCTTTGGTGGCACAATTAGACATACTGTAATGTGTAGAAGACATGCAATGGCAAGTGGTAACAAATGTAGATTATAAGAAGTAATCAATATAGATATGAAAAGCCAGACCAGTGATTCTTAGCCAAGGATGGTCTGGGTGATTCCTCCTTCCCAGGGGACTTTTGGCAATGCTGAGGGACATTTTTGGTTGTCACATTAGAGAAGAAGTGCTACTTTCATCCAGTGGGGAGAAGTAAAGGATCCTTGTCAAATATCCCACAATGTGCAGGACAGCTCTCCACAACAAAGACTTATCTAACTCGAACATCCATAGGCCGACAATAGAAATCCTGAGTTAGAGTGAAGAGAATCATACTTCTACAGTTTTCACATAACAATATTGTTAGAAAGGGCCCAGTGGTTACCCTGAATCACTAACCGATCAGGTTAAGTTTACCTGGGACACTGTCAGAACTTACAATGCAAGTTGCCACTGAGGGTCCAAATAGAATGTCAAGGGCTCAATTCTATCACTCTTAGCAAAGTGCAAACGCTTAGGTAAGAAATGTTTCAGGTAAGGTTTGAAGTGTTGGTTTGGTTCCCGGCACTGAAATTGCAAACAGCAAAGAAAAAGTATTATTTCCCTGTTATCTAAAGTGTTAACTTTTCTTGAAATTGCTTTCTAACTTCACATGAAATTTTTTTTCACAAACATTTCATCAGCCGGCCCAATAAGTCAGATGAAAAAACAGCTAAAAGTTCTTACTATTTGTATAATGTAAAAGGTAAATCTTCCAAACTACTTGAAACATTTAGAGGAAATCATAATTATTACTGCATAAAAGCCCCAGAACTCAGACAGTGTCACTAGATTATATTAAGTTACCACTGATGGTTCTATTTTCAAACATCCTTATAACTGCAATTTAAGAGTTTTCTTGCAGATTTAAAATGTGTGAGTATAAAATGTAGTATAGATAACTCAGCACTAGTATAAAAACTTATTTTTTAAGGCATAAAAAAAGACTGGAAGGAAATATATCATAATGCTAATGGTGTTTATGGTGGTACAGCCATATGGTTTTTCCTTCTACTTTAAAAATTATTTCTTGTAAATAGTTTTAAAATTATTTCTTCTTCTCATATACATTTCATAATGCCAATAGATAAATTCTTTAAAAATTTTCAAATCTACATTATTGGGACACAACCTTAAAGATCTTTAAACTACACAGCATTTCCATGTTGGCCCAGGTTACTAAAATATTTTTTTTCTTTTTTGAGACGGAGTCTCGCTCTGTTGCCCAGGCTGGAGTGCAGTGGCACAATCTCAGCTCACTGCAAGCTCCGCCTCCCGGGTTCACGCCATTCTCCTGCCTCAGCCTCCCGAGTAGCTGGGACTACAGGCGCCCGCCCCTGCGCCTGGCTAATTTTTTCTATTTTTAGTAGAGACAGGGTTTCACCATGGTCTCGATCTCCTGACCTTGTGATCCGCCCGCCTCGGCCTCCCAAAGTGCTGGGATTACAGGTGTGAGCCACCGCGCCCGCCCTAAAATATTCTAATCCTTCAATCCCAATAACAGATGCTGAAACTTTTCTCTGTATATATTATACAAAACTAAAAATAACTAGATAATGGAAAATAAAGATACTCACAGAAAGATTTCGGGCAATGCCTTCATAGTTAACTGGAGGGGAACAAACATAAGAATTAATAGTTGATTGTATGCTATAACTAAAACATAATACAAAAATGTAGAATGTCAGATCCAAACTCTATATTTAAACACCAAGGCAGGTTTTAAAGAGTTCATTTAAGTCATTACATTGTAGCCACTGAAAGGAATTAGACAGACCTTCAGGTATCATATTGTTAAATGGAAAGACAAGTTACAGAACATCTACGTATCCATCCATCTGATAACCCACATGTCCATTCATCCATCTAACTATCCATCCACCTGTCCAACCATCTTTCCATCCGGTTAGTAACCAATATCCATCCATCCCTCAAAGTATCTATCCATGTAGATCTGGTATGGTTTCACTGGGTAAAAATAAAAACTGTATGTGTTTTGTAAAGCTGATTTGTACCTCTAGTTCCCTAGGAAATACTCAACAACAAAAATAATTATTCGAATATCACAATTATCCGGGAAGACATAATCCAAGCTTAACAATGGTTGTTTCTAAACAGGGGAAATGAATTGTCAAGTAGGAGGACTTCAGGTGGGAAGCTGTTACTTTTTACTTTGTATACTTCAATATTCAATGACAGTTCTAGAATTTTCAAATAAGAGGGGTATGAGGAAACTTCAAAGAGAAGGCAAGTAGACTAATTTAAAAACTGAATTTGTATAGTAAGGCCATGGATTTACTTAGGGTACTTTCTACTACAAATCAATAACTGTCTAGCTTCCCAGATTTTATTTTAGCCAAACATTACACAAATTGGAGAAAATTATCCAGATAAGAGTATACATTTTATATACATATATTTTATATATTTATGTAAAGTGATATACATATATAGTTTTTGCTTTAATTTGGGAAACTTGAGGCCCTAACTGAGATAAGGGTATGGCACAGCTTAGCTATCCCATCCCAAACATCTCTGGAGACTGCTATTGCCCTAAAAATTTTTTTTTTTTTTTTTTTAGATGGAGTCTCTCTGTCACCAGGCTGGAGTGCAGTAGTGCGATCTCAGCTCACTACAACCTCTGCCTCCCAAGTTCAAGCGATTCTCCTGCCTCAGCCTCCCCAGTAGCTGGGACTACAGGCACGTGCCATCATGCCCGGCTAATTTTTATATTTTTAGTAGAGACAGGGTTTCACCATGTTGGCCAGGATGGTCTCGATCTCTTAACCTTGTGATCCGCCTGCCTTGGCCTCCCAAAGTGCTGGAATTACAGGTGTGAGCCACCATCATGCCTAGCGTATCTGTATAATTTTTAGAACAGGTTTTATAACAGTCATGTACTACTTTTCTAAATTAAAAAAAATACTAATTAAAACTTGGTATTAGGCATACACAGCCTGTGCTTTGTAACACTGTGTAAATATATCTGCATAACCATTTTCCTGCAGTGAAATATATTTTCCTCATTAATAGTCAATAGTATCTATCTATTGAAACATATCTTACCAAATAGCCCAACCTAACCCAATTCTGATAATTGTCAGAAAAGCTTATTCTATTTCTGTTTCAAAGTTAACTATATCAAAAAGACAAACAAAATTTGCTCTACACATCTGAAAGTTATCATGTATGGTAATCAAAATGAGAGGGAGGTAACAGAGGTGGAAACAGTTATGAAATACACTTGACTGGCAAAAGAATAAATATTTTAAAACATCTTTTGGCAGTTTATGTTCTATATGTGGTCAAGAGAGAATGTGAAATTCATTCTTCCCTATTTAAAAGATACATTCTTTATTGTTTCTGAAATGGTTTAAGGGAGGACAGGAATCAATTGCCTATAGAATTAATCATTTCTGCCAGCATTCCTCCTCACAATAGAATATTATTCCCATACTAAGTAATTTTAATGGAGTGTCATTAATTAATTAAACTTGAATAAATGTAGTTGGATTTTTCTCTTAAACTTTTTTTCTAGTATAATCTTCACTCTGATACACAAGTAAAACACATACTTCAACATAAAATTGCACTAAGCTCATCAAATACTATGCTTAGTCCATGAATAACCAATAGGTAAGTTGTGTTCTCACATCCAGTCCCATAAAATCCATTTGTGTACAAAAGATCTGCATTGGAGATTTAATCATGAAAAAAATTAACTCTGATTCCCTTTAGTTTAGAGATATAATGATTTAAAGGAAGGTATTTTTTTTTTTTTTTTTTTTTTTTTTTGAGACCAAGTCTCACTCTGTTGCCCAGGCTGGAGTACAGTGGCATGATCTTAGATCACTGCAACCTCCACCTCCTGGGTTCAAGTGATTCTTGTGCCTCCGCCCCCCGAGTAGTTGGGATTACAGGCATCCACCACCAAGCCAGGCTAACTTTTATATTTTTAGTATAGATATAGTATAGTATCATATATGTATTTTCAGGGTTTCACTACGTTGGCTAGGCTGGTCTCGAACTCCTGACCTCAGGTGATCCGCCCACTTCGGCCTCCCGAAGTGCTGTGATTACAGCGTGAGCCACCATGCCTGGCCTAGAGGAAGGTATTCTTAATATGACCATATTCAAAGTTATCACAGAGATATACTTACATGAATAGTATTTATCTGGGACATCAGAGGGTCTCAGTCGAGCTGCAGGTCCATAGATAACTTTAATATTTTTAACATCCCCCAAATATTTATTTAGATATATGTATTTCTTACAACTGCCTTGTTCCATGCCTAGGAGAAAAAAAAAAAATCCCAAAACATGCTGTAACTTGAATAAAAAATTTAATATGCAGAGCAGAATTTCCTTCACTTCCAGAGTTAAATTCGTTAAACAAGGGTGTGTAGCACTCATATTAGTTGAACATCTGATAGGTAAGACAGAATTTCAGTTGTACCTATCACTTCACTTTTTTCAAAATCTTTTCCATCACCCAAATTTAGTTTAATGTTTCTTTTTATTTATATATTACAATATCATCATGAGAGTAAAGAAGAATGTCTTATCACAGTTTTAGACTGAATGTGAAAGCCCAGTTATTTGCCCCAAACCACCTGGGAGTGGATGTGTATGAGTCACTCTCATTCCAAGACTGGACCTTCTTTAGTATGTAACTTCTTAGGACTGCTTCTAAACACAGATTTCTGTAATTATTTCTGAAGCAAACAACAAGAACAATAACAAAAAGAACCTATTTTCTACTTTCTGTAGGCACACTGCTCCTATAGTCCCCAAACTGTACACAAGTGTGTTACAAAGATCACAGTAAGTACAAGTGAAATTAAAATACTATCAAAATTAATACATAATGCTTCTAAAGTCACATTTATCATGCTAAAGAAAATTGAAGGCTGGGCACGATGGCTAATCCCTGTAATCCCACCACTTTGAGAGGCAGCGGTGGGAGCTTGAGACCACGAGTTCGAGACCAGCCTGGTCAACATAGCAAGATCGCATCTCTACCAAAAAAAATTCTCTTTATTAGTCAAGGCACATGCCTGTAGTTCCACTACTCAGGAGGCTGAGGCAGGAGAATCACTTGAGCCCAGGAAGCTGAGGCTGCAGTGAGCTGTGATCATGCTACTGTACTCCAGCCTGGGTAACAGTGTGAGACTGTCTCAAAAACAAAAAAAGACAATTGAAGACATAATAATCAGTTCCAATTAAATCTAAAATTGTAGAGTTATAAAAATTTAATGTTGAAAATGTATATTTTTTAACTATTCAAATTCTTGGTGTATTCTTTTTTCTCAAATCAGAAGATTGGTACATTGTGCTTGACAAGCACTTAGGTTTCTGTGAATTCTGTGTTTCACTTACATTTTATATTTAATGTATTTTTTTCCTAAAGACTTTCCACAAGAAACTACATTTTTTAAAAAGAATTCACTATAACATTCAGAAGAAATTAGGAAACAATCAAGTAAACTTTGTTCAGCCCTTTATCCTGAAGAGCAAATAATGCAAATTCAGATTACCATGATCCGAAACAAGGATGAGGTTCAGGCATCTGTGCAAGTTCAGCTCTTTCAGACCATCCATCAGCATACCAACCATATTGTCAACCCTCTGCAAGGCTTTGATGACCTAAGAATGGGAAGCAACAACCTCATGCGATGCATTCCACACTAATGGCTATTTATACATAAAGCTATCTCTGTTAAAAATAAAAATAAAAAAAAAAGAAGAAGAAGAAAAAGAAAGAAAGATAGATAGGTAAGGGCCAGTGGATGCAACTAGGATGAGCTGATTCACATTAGATTAAGACAGGTCAGGGTCAGAGATACAAAGAACAGTAAATAACAGCAGATCATTAACAATGCAAGAGTCCTAATTCTATACATGTTCAATTTTAAGTTTTGTGAATGAGATTAGCTGATCTACTAGTTCTCCCTTCCTGAGGTCAGAATGCTACTACTTAAATTAGACCCAACTTAAGCCAAAATAATAATAGCTCAAATCTACAGTGTTTGGCCAGAAACCAACATGTTCTTAATTACCACTTCATTTTCCTCAATTAATTTCTTCTTATACTTTCTGATCATTCAAATGGTCATTGTATAAATACGTTTCCTAATTTTCAAAAATGTTCAAATTATTCATGAAATGCTTCTTATAATTCAATGTATTTAATTTTCTAAATTAGAACTCATAGGACTACAACTCATTATTTCCTTACAAACTGCATGTATTTTACGTATGAATATTACAAGAACACAGAATGACAAATGATATTGGCAAATTGCTTTCTGGCACTCATTTTACCCTCTCTCCTTGCAAAACCATTTGAGAAAAATTCTTGTGCAGTTTTGTATGTTTTCTGTAATGTGTGGAATCAGTTTAATCTTCATTCATTGTCAGTATATTTCACTGTAATATGAGATAAGCTTTTTCACTGTAATATGAAACAAGACAAGGTCTTTCATTCAAAGATATCCAAGCAACATGAATTGGAATTTTTAAGCATTAAGATAAAGTGGGTTTTGTTGTGCCAGTAATGCTGGAGTTTACAGAGTTTGCAAATTGATGGATATGATTTGAAAAGTAATGGGCTCAACCTTAAATGAAGATGAGTCAGAAAAGCAGATGCTTTGGCACATTGTTAGTGAATTAGAAAAGGTAGCAATGATTTTAAACTGTATGTAACCTTATAAACAAGTATAAAACGATCCTTGGATTTTTCTGTAGCCAAATTGACCCAGACACAAGTCTTGGGTATCAGTGACTTTAGTGAAAGAGCAAAAATCAAACTACCATGTAGCCAATTGTTCAAATCAAGACAACAGCTACAAGAAACTTTTCCCTTTGACCAATTATGACATGTCCAAGTTGTTGGCATGCATCTTCCTTATCCTCCCTCTAAGCCAGGAGTATTTCTGCTAAGTTGAAGGACAGAATGAAAGGAAGGCACAATGGAGTTACTAACTACAGTGGAGCTGCTGGAGATGGATTTTGATGGAAAGAATACAAAGGGTAAAAAGGGACCTAGGTGAGGGTCAACTTCCTTCTCTCTTCACTCTCTTTTATCCAAGGTGATAGTGATCCAGGCAGTACCTACTTTTTAAGAGGGGCAAATCTAGGGCAGAATCAGGGAAAGGGAAATGAAGGGAAGATGGTTTAGGCAGCTGTTGTAAATTCAAGTGAGAAAAATAAGGATGCTTTTTTTTCCTCCCTGTGCTGTTGCTGAATTAGGCAAGCAGCACCCTCAAAAACAGGGATCATGACAGACATGTCAGGCTAGGCTTTAGTCTCGACTCTGTGCTGAAGAGTCCTTAAAGCTCACCAACTATCCAACCTGGGCTACCTGGGCAGGAGAACTGATAGGAATTTGAGAGTGAAGCCCTAGAAATTAAGAAAGAGTGTTTTTTTTTTAAATAGTCTATGACCTCCTTGGAATCACAGGCGGCACAAGATAACTACACAAGGATTCAGACAGGAGGGATCCTGGCAATACCTCTTTCCACTTTCATCATGACCCAAAATAGTCAAGATCCTTACTTTTTACTTCCTTTCATATCTTAGGTCACAGACAAAATATATATCAGAAGGAAAGTTAACTTAGAGGTACAAGGAAATATGCTCAAATCATTTTCTTTTTCTTTCTCTCTCTTTTTTTTTTTTTTTTTTTTTTGAGACAGAGTCCCGCTCTGTCGCCCAGGCTGGAGTGTAGTGGTGCAATCTCAGCTCACTGCAACCTCCCACTTCTGGGTTCAAGCGATTCTCTTGCCTCAGCCTCCTGAGTAGCTGGGATTATGGACACACACCACAAGGCCTGGCTAATTTTTTTGTATTTTTAGTAAAGATAGGGTTTTGCCCTGTTGGCCAGGCTGGCGTCAAACTCCTGACCTCAGGTGATCCACCCATCTCGGCCTCCCAAAGTGCTGGGATTACAGGTGTTAGCCACCGTGCCCAGCCTTCAAATCATTTTCTGTTCTAATGCTTCCCGTGTTCCAAAATACTAGGTTGGCCGGGCGCGGTGGCTCGCACCTGTAATCCCAGCACTCTGGGAGGCCGAGACGGGTGGATCACGAGGTCAGGAGATCGAGACCATCCTGGCTAACACGGTGAAACCCCGTCTCTACTAAAGATACAAAAAAATTAGCCGGGCGCAGTGGCGGGCGCCTGTAGTCCCAGCTACTCGGGAGGCTGAGGCAGGAGAATGGCGTGAACCCGGGAGGCAGAGCTTGCAGTGAGCTGAGATCCGGCCACTGCACTCCAGCCTGGGCGACAGAGTGAGACTTCGTCTCAAAAAAAAAAAAAAAATACTAGGTTGGTGCAAAAGTAATTGTGGTTTTTTGCCATTAAAATGGTAACAAAAATGATACGGCCACGTGAAAACTGAAAGCAGTGTTTGCTGTTTTAAAGTGCTATACAGATTAAAAACATAGCTAGGAGCTGGCTAAGTTCCTGAAAGGGTGTCAGATCAAACGAGATGTTACATTGAAAGTGTTAGTCCATGAGCTGTTTCATACCTCTAGTTTCCTAGGAAATACTCAACAAAAATAATTATTCAAATATCGCTATAATTTTGATAAAATCTCCCATCCTTCTATGGGACCTCTGTTGTAAGCATGGTCTCAGGTGGCCAAAGCATATCTCCTAAGCAAGAGAGTTCAGAGGAGGATTCCTCTACTATTTGACTTATTACCCTGTATTTTCTACTGGAGGTTTAGCTGTTTACAACATTCTCAAAAAGCACTTAGTATTTAGGTCAAGGTAGGGGGCGATGGAGTGGATAAAGGCTTTCACATTGAAAATATAGAAGCTAATTCATCATCAGTTCAATTTAGCACTGTGGAAAACACAGGCTAAACAATTCTCCCAACTCTTATTGTGTTTAAAGTACATCCTTTTATTTAGTAATATTGTGTATAATACTTGCTTTTTCCAGAAACCACAGAATCCTACAGAACGGTCCAGCAGCCTCCTTCAAAGCAAGGTTCAGTTTGATGACTGGGTTTAATGAAATAATTACTGATAAAAATGTACTTACTTCACTGCTGACGGGTCCATATGAATGACCTGAAGAATCTGGTTCTTCTAAATACAGAGTGTAAAAGTGTGGTCTAAATCAAACAGTATCAAAATGTAATATTTTACGAACACATTGAAAAACAGAATGGAAAAAATAATTCATCAATTGATAGGGATTAAATTTTATAACACTGGGGTAACAGTTCTACTGAGAAACAATTTACAACTTTGAAATTCTTCAAAATGTGGTATGATCATTAAAGAATTTATTTCGATATAAAACAGCACAGCAAATAGCAAAGTTTTGTTGTAGTCTATTTTTAAAATAATATATCATTTCTACAAAATGAAGTATTTACAATAGAAATTAATTGCCTACAGACCTTTCATCTTTAGGAAGCTGTAGCCACTGAAGAACAGCCAAAATCCTTTCTTCAAATGGTACTGAACTAAAATTAAGAACAAACAAAAATAAAAGATGTCTGACAATTGTTCGGGTTTAAAATACAGGTTTTTTTTTTTTCATTGAAAATGTCATTAAGAACTACTAAAAGCTATTTCACATCTATTGTGTTGGAAATCAAGTAGGAGTTTTATTTGAAAAATTTATTTTCCCAGTGAAGGAATGAAAGTTAGGTTTTACACAGATAAAAGTTGCAACTGGATTTAAAACTTTGCTTGCTGTCTTCTACTTGAGGATAATATTCATGGGCCTGAAAACAGTCACTGCATACCACATGAATAACTCATGTGTTAATATACTTTGCAAAGCCTCCAGCACGAAGCACTCACTCACTGATGAGTCAGCACAGCTGTGAAGCAGGCACCTGAGAAGCAGATAGTAGTTCTCTAGGCAGTATTTCCTGAGCAGCATTGACTATGCCTTATGCCTTTCTCTGGACACAGGCTTTGTTTACACACTTCTAATCAGAGTTCTTGCCACACCCAAGTACAATTAGTTGTGTACTGTTAAAAAGCCAACAGACCATATACTATTAATCTTTGAATCCCCTATTCTTAGTACATAAACTCTTTTTTTTTTCTTTTCTTTTTTGAGATGGAATCTCACTGTGTTGCCAGGTTGGAGTGCAGTAGCGCGATCTCGGTTCACTGCAATCTCCACCTCCCAGGTTCAAGCAATTCCCCTGCCTCAGTCTCCTGAGCAGCTGGGACTACAGGTGTGCACCACTACACCTGGCTATTTTTTTCTTTTTTCTTTTTTTTATTTTAGTAATGACGGGGTTTCACCGTGTTAGCCAGGTAATCTCCTGACCTCGTGCTCTGCCCGCCTAGGCCTCCCAAAGTGCTGAGATTACATGTGTGAGCCACCATGCCCAGCCCATAAACTCTTAATTACTGTCCATGGAATAAAAACAGTGGCAAATAAGAAGGTGAAGAAGAGGCATTGCACTGTGCTCACGGAAGCCATAAAGAACACAAACTAGCATAAGATCACAAGGAAAACTGCTATGCATTTCGTGTCTGGGATTTAAGATATTTTCTGTTCATCCTTCTAAATGCATTGTATTGATATTGTGACAGAAATTTTATAATTTAAAAATAAATAAAATTATTTCAGTAATCTTGCTCAAATGGGCCAAAGAGTTTCTCCTATTAAAAAGTTTTTGTTTTTTTCTCAATGCATCATGGATCTCAAATATCACACAGAGGTTAATTCTAATCCATTTCTTACACTAGAAAGCATATTTACTACTTTAGAAATGGAAATTTTTGTATTTTTAGTAGAGATGGGGTTTTACCACGTTGGCCAGGCTGGTCTCGAACTCCTGACCTCAGGTGACCCACTCGCCTCAGTCTCCCAAAGTGCTGGGATTACAGGTGTGAGCCACCGAGGCCGGCCCACTTCTCTAGTTTTACTGTCCATTTGCCATCTATCTAAACTCTTTGAGAAAGAGTTCTTCAGTTCTCATTTTTCAGTCAACATATCACTCAAATGCTAAAGCTTAGGATTTGATAAAAAGGAGATTACATAAGAATAAGCTGTTCTATGTTACAGATCCTAGAAAAAGTTCATTTCACATACCCATTATACATTTTATAGATGTCTGGGAAAATTCCATTAATTTCCACATCTGATCCTGGCCAGAAAAACGTGCCAGACTTGAGGCCTTGATACTTAGCTGTGACCCAAATCTGGAGCAGATAATGAAGGAAAATTAAGAAATCATGCAAACATTCATCTCTCATGAAAGTATGTGTTCATGCAACACCAATGAATTCCTCTCTAGTGCTAGAATGTTTTTAAGGTCAACAAGCTTCAGCACTTAGATCACAATAATCATGTAATATGACTCTTAAGCAGCAACAAGATATTAAATAGTCAGAGATTAACTCCTGCAGCTTTTGGAGCTATTCCCCTAATTGACTGTTTTCTCTAAAAAGAAAAAAAAAATCACAAATATACATGTCTTTAACTTGTTGAGATATTTGTGTATGTAACTAACATTTATTAAGCACTTATTATGGCCAATCATGGTTCTAAATAGTATTCCTACAAGCATCCTACATTATTAATTCACATAATCCCACAATAATCCTACGAAGTAGTAAACAATATTATCTACAGTATAGATACGATAAAACGGAGGCAGAAACAGAATGATTTGTCCAAAGTCACACAGCTTTAAATGTCAGAGCTAAAATTTGAATTCATAACCTGCAAACTCTTATGCTCTCTGTCCTTCTAAGAGGAATATCGTGATTATTTAAATAGACCTTATATAATTATTGTGGCAATTTAAAATATTGTGGCAACTTTTTAAAAAATTTTTTTAAATTGTGGCAATTTTTAAAAGTAAATTGGAGAATTGGAGAATTTTAAAAAGTACAAAGGAGAATACAGTTAAATCACAATTGGAAAGAACCTCCTAAATTAGCACACGTAAATCGAACCAAGACTTTCAAAAGCAACAGAGTTTTGTGTAGATCAAAGTTATTACCCCCACACTACTGCTTTATGCTACTGGTAGAAGAAGAATTGATCAGAAAAGAAAAATGGCCCAGCACAACCCAAATCCACCTCTGAAATAAACTACTCTCCTTTTACGCAATTATACAAATTATGTTTAGGATTATCAGCATTCATCTCCATTTACAAAAGAACGGCCACAGACACACTAAATGAAATCGGTTATTAAAAGCTCCAGAGAACTGGTTATTTTACTCTAATTGAAATAGATGAGAATAATAAACTATTTCAGTAGAAAAACAAAGAACTCACTGGTTCTCCTTTGTACCACTCAGGATTAAATTTCTCTTTACTTTTAAGTGAAAAGGAAGCATTCATTTTGGGATCATACATTTTATTGTCAATTATGCCATGAGATTCTGGATACAACCCCTAAAAAAGATAAAACAGATTATATGCAAGTTGTGTTTACTTAATGTTAAATAAATTCACAGAAAAAAAATCATCAAAAAGAAACCGATAACTGAAGCCACATGGAATTATAATAAGTTTAAGGAAAGAAAAACAAAAAAATCAGGTAACGGCAAAACACAACCACTTAAGATTTTATGTAGTATTTGTGATTTAAATTATGTAATAGGAGAAAATAAGTCAGTAATACTAAGGATAAAGATCTATATAAAAAAGGCAGCCTTGGCCGGGCCCAGTGGCTCACACTTGTAATCTCAGTACTTTGGGAGGGTGAGGCAGGCGGATCACGAGGTCAAGAGATGGAGACCATTCTGGCCAATATGGTGAAACCCTGCAAGGAGCCGAAGGCCTGTGGAACATGACCAACTCAGCATTCCACTGGAGGCTATATGATCAAACAGCAAACTGTTTATCATGAATGCAGGATGTGGGCAAACTCACACTGCCCTGCCACCAAAAGGTTTGCTGAGGGCCTCACTCCCTGGTGCCAGGATCCTTGAAGTTATCTACTGAAAAATCTAGCCTATTGTTCGAAGAATGCAGTCTCACAAGCCTGCTGTGAACCAAAAGGCCAACTGACAATTAGCCCCCACTCGCTATCTCTTTTGCCTAATAAATATGGAGGGCTGTGTGAAGCTCAGGGTCCTTGTCCACTAGAGGCAAGGTACCCCCTGACCCCTTCTTCCAGATATACTCTTTTGACTTTGTCTTTTATTCCCACATGCCCTGCCTCTGCCACTTTGTTCAGTCCCCCTAGGCCCATGCAGGCTACAAAACCCCGACTCTACTAAAAATACAAAAATTAGCTGGGTGTGGTGGTGTGCACCTGTAGTCCCAGCTACTTGGGAGGCTGAGGCAGGGGAAGTATTTGAACTCGGGCAGTGGAGGTTGCAGTGAGCCGAGACTGCACCACTGCACTCCAGCCTGGTGACAGTGAGAGAGCCCATCTCAAAAAAAAAAAAAAAAAGTAGCCTCTCAAATTTTGAAAACAATGCTGTTATCTTTTTAAATTGTTGAGTAAAGCATTTCTGCAGAACAAATTCCCTTTTTGGTGAGGTCCCAGAGTAGCTTGAATCAATATAAGCTAACATACTAATTTTCTGGCTTCAATTCTAAAGTTTAATGAGTCCTGCTGTTTTATTTGACTCAAATTAAATCTGGAAACGTTGAAACAAAAACAGGATTGTAATCCTATTCGGAGTCAGGCGAAGTGGCTTGCTTAAATTCATCATCAAGATGATTGGAAAGACAAGTTGTGAACACAGGAGTTTGGGACA
Source organism: Macaca fascicularis (assembly GCF_037993035.2). Lineage (NCBI taxonomy): Eukaryota > Metazoa > Chordata > Mammalia > Primates > Cercopithecidae > Macaca > Macaca fascicularis. Next base: position 35,822,694 of record NC_088378.1, on the reverse strand, counting down.
GTTTTTTGGCTCAAATAAAGTAAGCCTCAAAACTAAGATACAAGAATCAGAGAATATTAACACTGAAAGGAAACCAGGAAATCGTTTCTTGAGGTCTTGAGTCATCTCTTTTCACAGATGAGAAAATGGAGACGCAGCCAGTAAAGTGACCTTTCCAAAGCCACAGCTAGTTCGTGGCACAGCAAAGATCAGAACCTGGGTTTCCTTGCTTAACTACATACTGGAAAATAAGTTGTTTTTCTTTTATCTTAAATCTATTCTCTCAAAAACTGCTACAATCCCATCTCACTTCTGCAAACAGATAGAAGTTGAAATGCAGAGCTTACGGTGACAATGCTGTAGTGATTGGGGAAAGTTTTTGTTGGATATACTGGTCTCATGTTTTTAGTATATGTTCCACATTTTTCTAGAGGGGAAAAAAATAAACATTGTTATTAAACACATCTGACAATTGGCCTACCTCTTTTAGTGGTGGTACCACAACAGTCTAAATCACATAAAAAAAAAATTAGCCCAGGAGGGATTTTACTCAGATAAAAATTCAGTATGAATATAATTATAAAGCAACACTGTGGATACAAATCCAATGTTAAAGATGACTTCATTTTTCTCTTAGTCAGAAAAACTTTAAAATAATTAAGCCAATTACCCATAACATTACTTCATTCAAGATGAACAGGTTATAATAAAACGATGCTTGTAAGTTCTTTGATACTACTTAGTGGTCAAATACCTAAATCATAAGACGTAGAAAAAGAAAACCCTGAACTAAGTCTAAAAATTAAAACAAGGGTGAAGGAGTAGCTGGGAAGACAGTGTCCCAGGCCATAGATCTAGAACCAGCTAACCTTGGACAAACTCAGCCGCTTTAAAGACAAAAGGCATCTTGTGGCTTCAAGTCCACGAAAGCGCCAAGGTCCGACTATTCCTGTTGGCCTGCTGATCTAGTTCTGGTGCCTCGTTCTTTTTCTCCTGCCTCTACTATTGAGGAGGGAACACATAACTAATGATTCTAGCGTTCAATACTCCATTCGCCCAAAAACGTCCCTCAAATTGGCATGTGTCTATATTATCTCACTGCCTTCTCTCAGTTCAGAATTACAGGCTACATTCCCTAATTATTCAAAGCTAGGGCTTGGGCTCATTGTTTAATGATTTATTGTAAACTTCATATACAGGCACCTCCACCTCTCAACTCTAAACTCACAATGCCGCATTTGGTACCATAGAGACAAGCTCTCCTGATAATGGTAACAAAGGGCTGTATTTAAACTTCAAAGGCCATGGGCCTGCTGGGAAGAACACAGCTTTGTTCATGCAAAGCTAAAGACTTTTTATGCAAAATATTAAAACAAAATAAAACCATCTTCTTCTATGTAGAAATTAAAAACTAAACATTTTTAAAACTCTCCCAAAATTATTTTGGCACTTCATAAGACAAGCATAGTGACATACATATGAATATACAGAGAGTGATGTTAATGTTTAAAGCACCTCATATACTCTAATCTGGTAAAAAATAATTTAGAATTCCAGAAAAAAGCTAAAGTAATTGTATTTACTTACTTCTGTTTTGGTCCAGTATTACATTGTAGCTGCTTAAAGGTTGTTAACGTGATTTAAAACTTTAGCATCAATATTAAGAAAACATTCTACGATTTTATGGGGAATTTATAGAAAAACCACTTAATTAAGGCCTGATTGAGATTTAAAAAAAAAAAAAAATTGGAAGAATACAATTCAATCCAAAGGAGAATACAGAATAACTGACAAATAGTCTGTCTGTACTTGTAATATCTCAGAAATACCTTTAGTTTTTGAAATTCTATTTCTGAAATAAAATATCTGTAAAATAAGGCTGGGCGTGGTGGCTCATGCCTATAATCCCAGCACTTTGGGAGGCCAAGGTGGGTGGATTGCTTGAGCCCAGGAGTTCGAGACCAGCCTGGGAAACATGGCAAAACCCTGTCTCTACTAAAAATACAAAAATTAGCCAGGCGTGGTGTCATGCGCTTGTAATCCCAGCTACTTGGGAGGCTGTGGCATGAGAATCGCTTGAACCTGGGAGGCAGAGGTTGCAGTGAGCCAAGATCACGCCACTGCACTCCGGCCTGGGTGACAGAGTGAGACTCAGTCTCAAAAATAATAATAATAATATTTGTAAAATAAATAAACAAGGGACTTTTTCACAAGGAATTCAAAATTCTGAGAAAGAATAAATATATATAAAAATGGCCAAAGGTTAAAATTCTAAGATAACCATATTAACTTATTTTTTTTGAAGGACAGCTTCAGAGTAATCACACTATTAAAGGTAAGTTCCTTATCACCAGGTTCAACTACTTTGCCGTAGAAAAGTTTAGTGAAACAATTAGGTTCTGCCAGTACTTTTCCAAGAAAGACTGCCTGCCTAGTCGATCGCACTGAAATCGTGATAGTCCAGCAGTAGACTCCGAAGTTACTCACTTAGTTTGCTAATAACAGGAAGAAGTCCACCCCAAGTGTGTAAATATTCTGCCCTGAATCCATCCAAAGAAAATAAGAGGGTGGGAGGCGTTTCAAACCTGGGTAATGAAAAAGAAAAAAAAATGTTTAAAGAAGCAAAGACAAGACATATCCAATGAAGATGTGCTACCTTCTAAGCACAGGTCCAGTGAAGATTTTCCACTAAGGTCTGTGTGATCTTAAGAAAACTAACAAAGTCGGCAAGCATACTGATAAAGTATATTTTACATGCATTTATATTTATATTTATATACATGCTCTATCATTTCATAATACGTACATCATCAAATAGTATATATTAAGCATTCATATCATTTTGAGCCACCATACAGAAACATCATTCATGGTTCCTGCTGTTCGAAAAGCTAAACCAATTGCTACTGAAATATAATATTGTTTTCCCAATTTGCAGGAAAATAAACAATAAAAAAAACCAGCATATAATATTTCCGTAAATATTTTTCCTGAACCACCACTTTCTGATATGCTCTATAATATAGTAAACAGTACTTCATATAGTATATACATTACACACTATTTTATTATTTTAGTTTTATTTTATTTTTGAGACAGGGTCTCACTCTGTTGCTCAGGCTGCAGTGCAGTGGCGCTATCACAGCTCACTGCAGCCTTAACCTCCTGGGCTCAAGTGATCCTCCTGCCTCACCCTCCTGAGTAGCTGGGACTACAAACACATACCACCACACCTGGTTAATATTTTTATTTTTATTTTTTGTAGAGATGAGGTCTCACTATGTTGCCCAGCCTGGTCTCGAATTCCTAGGCTCAAGCAATCTTCCCTCCTTGGCCTCCCAAAGTGTTAGGATTACAGGTATGAGCCACCCACCAAGCCTATGTATACTGTATTTAGTTTTTAGGCTTATTATATTTAAAAGATATAAATACTTAATACAAAATTTGAAAGATACTATATTTAAATATATAAACAACAAAGAAATGATTCCAAAGCTGGGAATGATCAATGAGGTTTCAACAACACATACATACATATACAAAGAGTTAACATGTAGTGTGGAAATTCCAAAGAGGCCAAAAACCACAGAGGATTCTAATATACTTGACAAATGAGAATAGCTATGGACGGTGGCTATGTGGCTACCCCCAAACAGCCATGGCTCAGACATTTTGTAACATCTAGTGATACATGGTAGGTGGTAGGGAACTTGTATAATGTTGGGAACAGGCCCCCCAAAATCTGGCCATAAACTGGCCCCAAAACTGGCCATAAACAAAATCTCTGCAGCACTGTGACATGTTCATGATGGCCATAACACCCACGCTGGAAGGTTGTGGGTTTACCAGAATGAGGGCAAGGAACACCTGGCCCACCCAGGGCAGAAAACCCACTTAAAGGCATTCTTAAGCCACAAACAATAGCATGAGCGATCTGTGCCTTAAGGACATGCTCCTGCTGCAGTTAACTAGCCCAACCTATTCCTTTAATTTGGCCCATCCCTTCCTTCATTTCCTATAAGGGATACTTTTAGTTAATTTAATATCTATAGCAACAATGCTAATGACTGGCTTGCTATCAATAAATATGTGGGTAAATCTCTGTTCGGGGCTCTCAGTTCTAAATGCTGTGAGACCCCTGATTTCCCACTTCACACCTCAGTATTTCTGTGTGTGTGTCTTTAATTCCTCTAGCGCCGCTGGGTTGGGTCTCCCCAGTCGAGCTGCTCTTGGCAGTTTAACACTGGATAACTGTGAGAAGACTTCCCACTGAAAGTTTACTCAGAAAATTTAAATTTGACAGCAAATATCTTACCTTGCCTTTTCAACTCTGCCTCCTCCCATCTTACCCTCATACACAAACACAAAAGCAACCCGACAAGGAGAAAATTTTTATACAATTTTCACTAGCTACTATCTGTAACATAGCTCCACTGAGAGACTCTACAGAACCAGTGTATATAGTCTTAATGGTCCAAATAAAACTATATAAAACTAGTTTTATTCAATCAACAGAAATCATAAAAGCAGGTTAGTGGGCCATCAGGTGAACACACTGGTAAATTATCCAGTGTAATAATAAGTGGCCTAAGTTACGATCTTCTTGTAAAGAAAGGGTTATGTTTTCCACTAAAAGATTCAATATTACAATTGAAAAATTATAAGCAATATTTAGAAGAAAAAGAAAGATTCGAAATTCACTAAGTCTAACATTCCTAGTATTCCTTGGATTTAAAAGACAGTTTAGGGTACATGAAAAGTTTTCCTTAAAAAAAGCTTCTTCTGTTGAAATCATTTGGTTGAGGTTTAGTTTTGGCTGCTGTTGCTCCTGCTTATTTAAATCAAAAGTACTCTTCCTTCCAAAAGAAAAAAAGAAGACATATAACAAAAATTATATACATGAACAAAATGAACTAAAATACAGCTTAAAAATTTTAATAGTCTGAGAAAACTAACATTTTAAAGAGGTAAAAATACATTTCTGAAGATGAATAATTCAAATGGATGAGATGGTAGACCTCAAATGGAACAAAGATAAATACACCTAACACCTTTATAAAATCTTCACCCTTTAAATTCCACACACACTCTTTTCGACGGTGTCATATATGGAAGACCCTGTACAAAATATTTGAAGGACAAAAAAAAATACATGAATTATTTTTAAAAATGTATCATCTCTCACAAACAGGTTGTTTATCCCAAAAATGTATAAATGGACCAAAATACAAAAAAAAAAAAAAAGAACTTAAATTTTCTACAAGTTTAGCAGCTCTCAAAACTCCAAATGAAAGTAAAGATCCTTCCTTCCTGAAAAGGAAAATGCAAATATTTCTATCTAGCATTCTTCAATACTAAAGACTAAATATTCATGACCTCTCTTTTTTCTATAAACTTCCAGAATAGGGATAACTCCATAATAATCTCTGTTCCACCATTGCCAAACAAAAGATCTGGCTAAAAACACAGGTTGGACATCCCAAATCTGAAAATCTGATATCTCAAATGCTTCAAAATCCATAACTTTTGAGCACTGATATGATGCTCGAAGGAAATGCTCACTGGAGCATTTGGGATGTTCAGATTTGAGATGCTCAAACTGGTAAAACGCAAATATTCCAAAATCCAAAAAAATCCAAAATCCAAAACAGTTCTCATACCAAACATTTTGGATAAAGGATACACAACCTGTAATGTTTAATAAATCAGTGATTTTATTATTTTTATCATCTTAATTTGGAAAGGAAAAAAATGATGCTGTACTTCTAAAAAAGAAAAAATGAATACCTCAGAATATAATCTTACCCTGCTGGGCACTGTGGCTCATTAATGCTCTCACATGGTTCTTCTACCCAACTTTTCTCACCTAAAATATTTTCAAGAAAATAAAATGAATTCAACACACTTAACAGTAATAATAATTGTGATGCTTGTGAGACACATTAGGACAGACTCTAAAAACAAAGTATGCGAACAGATTGATAGATAACACAGGACATGATTCTGGAGGTGTATAATCAATAAAGATAATTATTCTGTTTCAAAATAAGAGTTAGTTGATATCAGAAATTAAAAATGGATGCATAATTGTAAGACTAAAACATACTACTGTATTTGTGAGAACTTGAAGGTATCTTTTCCATTGTCAAATTCTTAATATTTTCAGTCAAAATTTACAACCCTCTCCTTCTATCCACTCATCAAAATCCTTGGTATTTTGGTGTCTTAGTTCTCTCTCATATAGAGTCAAGTTCTGTTAAGAAATTTGAAAAAAATAATAATACCTGGACAAGACACCATAATAGTATCACCTTACAAAATGCCCTCGAATCTTTCTAAACAATTTCACATCGACTCTCTCAATGCACAGCAGACAGTGTCCCCATCTACTAGGAGGGAAGCCGGGACATAAAAGCCAGCCAGGACTGTAAGAAGGATCTTTCCACAAATACAGCATTAAGTATGCTGCTATTATCAAAATAACATGAGAGGGTGGTGGCAGGAGAATGCATGGTTATAGATAAAATATGATTTGCCATGTGTACATAATAATAATCATTAAGCTGGGTGATGGGTACAATGTTCATTACATACTTTCTCTCCTCATGTGTATGTTTAAAAGTTTCTTTACTAAAAAGTTTTAAAATTATTTTTTTCAGCTAATACAGTTGGCCAATAGCCATGACTCCTAGTATAAAAGATAACACCTATGTAAAGCCCAGCTAAGACGCTGGAAGATGCCAAGCTGCTGCAGAGCCCAACGAGCACCTGACCTTGACACACAGAACTGTAGTTGATGCAGCAGTCGCCCTGGTCCTTGCAGTCATCTGAACAGGCACAGAGGCTTCTGGTCAACCTTTTCTCACCACACCTGAATTTGTTGCAAGTCCATATATGTTCTAGAAACAAACATCAGCAAAATGTGTTTTATGTCTCAAATTCAACATGTGCAAAGTGAACACAGAATTGCTGTCTTCCTGAGTGTGATCCATGAGCAACAATGAACAATTTCACAGCTCTTAGTCACTTACAGAATCTGCCGCTACCATGGCCACTCCAAACTAAGGGGGGTAAAATATGTAGGAACCAATTATTATTATTTCACTAAAACTCCAGAATTTTGTCATTTTCAAATTTAGATGTGCCTTACCACTATGCAATTCATATGCAGACTTGGCTTCTTCTACTTCCTAAAACTTAATCTAAGTCTGACTTTCAGGCCAAGGTGAGAGGATTGCTTGAGGCCAGGAGTTTCAGATCAACCTGGGCAATGTAGTGAGACCTCATCTCTACAAAAATTTTAAAAATCAGTTGGGCACAATGGTGTAAGCCTGTAGCTCCAGCTACTTGGGAGGCTGAGGCAGGAGGATCTCTTGAGCCCAGGAGTTCAAGGTTGCAATGAGCCATGATCGAGCAACTGCTCTCCAGCCTGGGTGACAGAACAAGTCCCTGTCTTTAAAAAATAAAAACTAATGAAAAATAGATAAATCTCTCTCATTTAAATATTATTCCATGTCATATGCAGAGAAGTCCAAATCTAACTGAGAAAATTTTCATATTCTGATAGTTTTATTTTTAAAAATATAGGTGGACATATAAGACCTCTTGCTGTCAGAGAACCATAATGAAAATATTCCTATATTTCAAGCAGGCTTTTAGAATTTGAATGCAAATTAGATTACAAAGGTTTTCAGCATACATTAAAAATAGGCAAAGTTCTGCTATCCATAAAATGTTTAACAAAGAATTCTGTAAGTTTGTTTCTCTTAAGGAACTGTTGAAAGAAAATATAAAAGCTAATGTCAAAATGTGTATGTATGCTAAATAAAAAAACATTCAAATGAATTAGGTAAATCACATACCTGAAAGACACAGAACTTTCCTTGATCTTTTCCTAATGACCATAACTCCATTTTTTTCCCTGCACATCCTTACCTGGTTCTATACATGTCTCCTGGTAATCTAAACAGCAGTTTCCAAGCTCAACACAGGCAGCATCACAGCGACAGTTCCCAAATGTTCTCTCAAAACAGCGACCTTTGCAACTTTTAACTGAAAATATTGAACAATAAGTCAGATGTTTCTAATCATTATATAATTCAAAGAAAACATCAACTAATACAACTAAGGTGTATACTAGTTTCAAATACCACTTTAGAAGATGCAGATGGAGTAATAAAGTGACCCAAAAGTCTTTTCACAAATACACACAAAAAGTGACACAAACAGAAAGTAACCTTATGTACCTGGTTTGTGATATTTATATCTTGATGTAGGAAAGAAAGGGAACTTTATTATTATCATTATTACAAACCTTACTGGGTCTGATAAGACTTAAATACCTATGGTATGATAAAATAAAAGTCAGAATAAAGGCTTGTTCTGAATATTTCATGCTATGAAAAAGTTGGATTAAGCAGGCATGAGGTTCCCTAAAATTTCAAAATGTGGGGAAAAAAATTTTTTAGAAGTGATTACGAATATTTTAGAAAGGAAAAGATTACCTAGCCTGCCTCACTCTCAATCCTGGTGTAAAGAAGTAGTGGGTTTGTTCAGAACATGCTCCCTGGCATAGCTCTTCCCTCCCTGACCTGAAACACCCATTTCACCTTTAGATCCAGCCTGGCTCCCTCCAAAAAGCTTTCCTAACTCCCCAGCTAGGCCTGATTTCCACTTTTTAAGCTCATATAAAACCTTGTCCTTCCCCTCAATTACTTAATTCTACTTGTAACTAGGTTATTTGGTTAATATCCCAGTTAGACGGCAAACCAAGACCACATGTGGCTTTTACCCAGCATACTGTATCTCTAAAACCCAGCCAGGTGCATGCCATGTAGTTAAGATTAGCACATTTTTGCTAAATGAATAAATGGTAGACATGGGAGGAAAGTACTTTTCATGACAAACAATAATTTAACTGTTGAAGTTCATTACTAGATACCTTGAATAAGCCAGGTTTCAGTGGAGAAGGAGAAAATTAGGACAATGAGAAAAAGAAGAAAAAAAGGAACACATGGAAAATAATGGACATCCAACAACAACGAAAAGGAAATAATCTTAGTTCTTGACTTTAACGGTGTTCTGACCCAAAAAGACACTGCCATGGAATTTAACTCTCATTTGATACTGGGAAATCAGTCAATTTTAAGAAGATGAAGTAACAATAATAATTTCTAGTGTCAGAAATACGAACTTTCCTAACCTGGAGTGGGGTTCGGGGAAGTCTGTTAGAATAATGGCTATTACTTGGAGCTCATTAATATGTACCTAATAATTTTTAAAAATATGATATATACTATGTCGGGCTTGGATTAAAATTGCTATTTTTCCATTTGTATGTGTCAACTCAAGAGTGAATCACTTCCTGCTAAAAGATGACATAGGTAAACAATAAAGTCTGTATCTGTTTACTTCAGTTAAACTTAGATACATGTGTTCTGAATAGTTTACTGAATACATAAAATGACTACCTTTCAACAGTGCATGATAGCTTAATAATCACTAAAAATTTTTTAAATAATTAATACTACAATCACAGAATAGCCAAACAGAAGAATCTGTTCAATTTTCAAAGCTGAATTCTCTAGGATGACCATCAGTGATTTTATTGCGAGGGGATCGGGGGGGAACTACCTCAAAGACAAAATAATAACCACTACAATTTACTGTGATCCAGTTTAATTATTTATTGTAATCTCATCAATGCTGGATAGATTTCTGCAATTGATGGAAAGAAAAAAATATATCTAGAAGTTCAAAAAATATCACTATGGCTTTGAAACAACCAATGTCTGCAATTTTGGAACCTTAAGAGCACGTACTGATAAGTTTCTGGTTGCCCAGGGATGGTAACCGTCACCTAGTAGCCTACGGGGTTGCTTCAGCAACTAACTCCTTAGGGGACAAGAGCAGTAAAGAATGCCCTCCGAGTCCATGGAGGAAGTCAAGGAGCGTGAGCTCCAGGACAACTGCATCAGAACCCCCGGCCGTGTCTGCTTATTCGTTCTTAATTTTTTATTATTTGAAGATATTTGTTTGTTTATTGGTCATAGCCCTTCCTCCCTGTTTGGGGATAAAGTTTTGTAAGTTTTGTTAGTAGAATTTTACGTGGCTAATATAATACAAGAGTTTCAAGAAGAAGGCTCAAACCAGTGTTGACTTGACAATATCTATGGAGTACTCATAGAAACAGGAGATAATGTTTACCTCAATCACATTCTCAATAAGGCTGTGCACACACATACACACACACACACACGACTAATTACCTTCTTTGGCACAGCTTGGTTTCAACCCAAATATACAACCAAGTATTGTTGTTAACACACATACTGACAATACCTGTAGGGAGAAAAGAGAAAATTATATGGTTTCTTTTTTAAAAAATATTTTATTATTTTATATTTTTAGAGATAGTGTCTTACTCTGTTACCCAGGCTAGGGTACAGTGGCATGATCATAGTTCACTATAACCTTGAAATCCTGGCATCAAGGGATCCTCCTGCCTCAGACTCCCAAAGTGCTGGGATTATAGGCAAGAGCCACTATGCCTGGCCTTATACAGTTTCAAAATCCTTTTATTTCTCCTTTTATTGCTTTAAATGTTTCTAAATTTGCTGGTGCTGTTCTTTTTTCCAACCTGGGGCTAGTCACATAGATGTGTTCACTTTTTGAAAATTCCAGCTATACACACGTGATTTGTATACATTTCTGTAAGTATTTTGTACTTCAATAAGAAGTTTACTCAAATGTCAACCAACCATTCTATACCATCCTATGTTAATGTAATTAGAAACTCTTCCAGTTAGTATAAATGAAATAGTCATAAAAATTATAATTATTAAGGGAAGGAGAGAGAAAACTCTATTTAGAGTCTGGATTACCCATGTATTAATCCATTAAAGGCAATATATGGACTATTATATGCCTCCTTTAACAGTTCTACACAAACCCAAACCTAACATCCTCACATGTACTGTGGCACCTTGTGGGAACAAGCCCTGAAGAGGGTCAACTGACAACCTCCCAGACCAAGTGTTACCACAAACTAGTTGTGTGATTTCAGGCAGGTTACTGAAGCTTTCTAGATACCAGTTTATTCATCTATACAATTTAAGGGTTGGACTACGTGATCTCTAAACATCTTTCCAGTGCTAACGCTTTGCCACTTTCCCATTTTCCACTCTTCTGGTCTTTGACATTTTAAAATAAGTGGACACACTCTATAACCCCTAAGAATCATGACGGAACTTCTATGAGTTAGAAGACAAAGGAGCAGAATAACCCACAAAACAATCCTCAAATTTTTTTTAGTGGGACAAAGTTTCCTTGAAAGCTCCCTGGAATGTCAGATTATAGGGCACCTCGATAAAATATTAATTGAGTACTAATGATGTGCAAAGACTGTTATACACAGAAGGAAAAAATAAGAGATAGCTCAAGGAGTTTCTATTTAGATACAAGAAGTTAAAAAACAGCACATCAATGGCCCATATTTGGTAGGCCCTACAAACCTCCTGCAAAGTTCTACAGTTGTTTAAAGAAGGAGAAAGGTTGGGGTGGTTGGGGAGAGGGATATCAGAAAGAGTTTCCTAAAGCAAGCTTTTGGCATGGCTCTGAATGGGGGGAAATGATGGCATGATGTTGCCAGGTGGAACTGGAGGAAGGGAAGAGAGGACAGAACACAGCAAACTTCTAGGAGAAAGGGCAGCATAAAGAAGGGTTCCAGGAAGGCAGGCACATGGAAGGTGGCAGATGAATAATGAGCAGCCTATCTTAGCTGGAACCAAGAAAATGCAAAGGGGAATGGACAATGGATGGAGGTATGGAAAGATGGTGTAGTATTTCCGGAAAGCTAAGGTGAAGAGACAGGAGGAATGGGTGAATAGGACCAAGTGGATGGTGGGTGGAAGCTTTTATGAATTCATTCCTTCAGATGAAGAATATCGAGTACCGACTATGTACTGGACATTCAGTAATAAAACAGACATGACCTCTGCTCTCAACTTGTCTACTGTCATGTGACCGCAAAGACTTAAGAGGAAGTGAATGGTAAGGAAAGTGAGGCCGCAGGTCTAACTTACTTCAAAATAAAATGGATAAAAGAGAGGAAGAGTTTTTGCAAAGAGAGCAAAAGGTTAGCCTTCTTTAAGGACACAAAAACGTGTGTGTGTGTGTGTGTGTGTGTGTGTGTGTGTGTGTGTGTGTATTCATTAAAATAAGGAGGTATCAGAGGAAGAGCTTGAACAAATAAGTTAACAAGGGCAAATAAGCAGAACAAGGTATCAGAAGAGAGTAGTAATGGATTCTCCTAAACCTCTGATGGTGGTGTAAACTGACACAACTGTATGGAAAGATAATCTCTAAAAATATCTATCAAAAACATCAAAAACGACCAGGCGTGGTGGCTCACGCCTATAATCCCAGCACTTTGAGAGGCTGAGGTGGGTGGATCACTTGAGGCCAGGAGTTCGAGACCTGCCAGGTCAACACGGTGAAACCCCATCTCTACTAAAAATACAAAAAAATTAGCCCAGTATGGTGGTGCACGCCTATAATCCCCGCTGCTTGGTGGTGCTGAGGAAGGAGAATCACTTGAACCCGGGAGGCGGAGGTTGCAGTGAGCACAGATCGTGCCACTGCACTCCAGCCTGGGCGACAGAGCAAGATGCTCAAAAATAACAACAACAACAACAAAAAGAAAAACCTAAAACAAACCAACAACAAAAAATACTGTTTTACTGTCAATTATAAATGTATAAGAAAATAAAACATAGTAAAACATCTATATTTAGTGTATTATAATTTAAAACATGAAGAATCGGCCAGGCACAGTGACTCATGCTTGTAATTCCAGCACTCTGGGAGGCCAAGGCAGGTGGATCACGAAGTCAGGAGTTAAAGACCAGCCTGGCCAAGATGGTGAAACCCCGTCTCTACTAAAAGTACAAAAATTTGTCAGTCGCAGTGGTAGGCTCCTGTAATCCCAGCTACTTGGGAGGCTGAGGCAGGAGAATCATTTGAACTCGCAGAGGCAGAGGTTGCAGTGAGCCATGATCTAGCCTGGGCAACAGAGTGAGACTCTGTCTTTAAAAAAAAAAAAAAAAAAAAAAAAATGAAGAATTGAAACTGAATTTATCTGTAAACTTATCTAGAATAGTCTAAACAGTACTTACCTTGTCTCATCTATCACATAACTCACAATACAGAGTGAGAATATTTTCTATGCCTTGGAGAATTATCATATTCCATATTCCTTTCTAAGTTTAGATCAGTTTCCAATGTTTTCACATAACCTTTGCACCTTCAACACTATGAAATGTCTCCAAGAGGAAGTTTTGTACCAGTGTCACTTCCTCTGGGATATCTTCATTCCTTTTCTCACAACCACTCCCGTCATTCGTTTCAAAAAATTCAGTTTTACTAGACTCCTCTGGCTTCATATCTGGAGTCTATCACACCTGGCAGTGTTACCATTCCCATGGTTAGCTGTTTCTTCCATAACTCCATTTACTTTGGCTTCAGTTTCACTTCCAGCATTATTACCTCTTTTCTTTTCTTTACTTTACTTTCATTCTTTATCAGTCCATTCACTTTTTCAATTATCTACTTTTTGAAAATGTCATATAGGTTTACGTAACTCCGAGAGGCAAAGCAACAACGCAACTACATGCTTTGCTGTCTGTGCATGAACTGACTAAAGATGCCTAAGGGCTAATCACTGACAGACTTTGAAAGAAATGATGCAATTGGTCACTGACCATAATTTGCACTTGCTATTTGCACAGCGATTTGTGGATTGATGAGCTAGCAGCAAAGTCTGTACTTTATGCAATTACTCACAGTTAATATATCTTGGTAAATGAAATTTGAACTACATTGCTGGGAGCTGCTTTTATTTAATTAAACTATAGTAACTGAAATTGTGCATGCAGAGAATCATGCAAAGCTAGTGCTAACTGTACTCTCACAAATGGCCAAAATAGTTGTCCAAGGGTGTTTATTTCAAAACTATATTCATAAAACAAACAAAAAAATTAGGAACAATCTAAGCTCATTTTAAGGAAGATATCTTTAAAAAGATAAACATTTTAAGTTTAAGAAACACATGCAAGAAAAAACCCACCACATACACACACAAAACAAACTAAGGTATAGCAATAGGAGCTAGAAACAGCTGATGATGAACCTCTTCAATCTTCTTGGTCAAGTAAGAAGCATCTGGGTGGGAGTGTGGAAGGAATAGAGAGGGCTTAGGGCATCCCATGTGAAAGATGGCAATAAACCAGTGGGGACAATGAAGACAAAGTCAACGAGGAAAGAGTAAAAAGACCCTCAAGCTCTGGGAGCCCAGCTTAATCTGAAATCATGGAATATAACAAACTTGAATGGCTTGAAATTCTAGGAGTAGAAGTGGGAAAATGGGGGGGAAAAAAAGATGATATGCCCTGGGAGAGGGAAAGGTGGCGAAAACAGAATACAAAAGGGGATAAGAGAATTAAGGCATGGGTGGAATGGCTGAAAGGGGCAGGACCAATTGGATATGGGTATTTGAGTAGGAGAACTAGATAGACAGGAAAACTACTGTGGAAAGACTAGGTGGTAAGCAAGCATTTCAATGGTAATCATTGGTTTAAAATACACATGGTTTATACACAGCCCTTTATCCTTTTGTTAAGTAGCTGAAGACACATGCTGACTTTTAAAAATCCCCTCTTCATTGTTAAAAAGAAGTTCTTGATTTATCTTTTATAAGATGAGGCACAGCATAGAACTGAAACAAAAGTATGATGATAGAAACGATCATTTCTCATTTACAGTCACATCCATAAAAGAGGAAATTCAGAATATCTACTACTCTGTTGCAAAACACCTAATCAGAATGATTTTTAGTAGGAAATTCCCCTTCAACAGTTTTCAGAGCTGTGAAATCTAATTTAGTTTGAATTTTCTTGTCAAAGTAGTTGAATTCATCAATGTCATAATCTACCATCCATTTTAATCTCCATAACAATTTAGGTATTTTTCAAATTTTAATATTTTCTAAGAAGCCATAGAAAAACATCTTATCTTAGAAAACAAGAAACTGGGAGACAGAAAGTAAAAGCAAAGTTTTTGGAATATTTGGAGTTTCCTGCTTCTTTAGTTAACTAAATCACTAGTTCTTAGACAGTTAGTGAGTCAAAAGAAATACTCAAAAAAAAATTTTTTTTCCTCACCGATTCCCTCAAATACAATGGCATTAATATTATGTGTATTATTCTTTCTGTATCGGGCATTCATTGAAATATGAGTGTCTACAGTGTGCAGTCCCTGTACTAAAGACCAGAGATACAAAGAAAACAACTCCTACCCTTACAGAGAAACAAAGAAGTTGGGTGCGGGGAGCATTAAAATAAATGATTGCAATGGACTTTGGTAGAAACATGTAAAAAATGCTAACACACTAACAACACAGTGGAGAACAGAAAAGAAGAAAAGGGTTTCAAAAGGCTTTACAGAAAGAGATTTGGAGAAAAAGGGACCTTTCCCTCTATCAGTAAACAAAGGTTTGAGTATCTGCAAGATGCAATGTATTTAGATTCTGTGAGGAAATACCAAAAAAAAAAAAAAAAAAAAAAATTTGTGGTAAAGTCCTAATGTCAGAGTTTATAAATCTAATAAAGGCAACAACAACTTTGGAATGATGCTATAGGCTGATGACTATGACATAGTTAGAAACAACCTAAGAAATGACATAGTGGTGACCATATACGCTGGTGCTTCGTGCAAAGCCACAGAGGTAGGGAAGACAACACCAGCCTGGGAAGGAGAAAATAGCAATAACAATCATGGCTGCCACTTCTCTAGTAATTCCTACGTGCCGGGCACTTTTCTAAGAGTTTTATATTAAATCATTTATTCCCCATTATAACATTACAAGATAGATTATGATTAACACAGTTTAAGGAAGGTGCGCTACGGAGGTTAGTAACTTGCCAAGGACCGGGGGTTAATAAGCATCCATGGCAAGATTTGAACATAGGCAGGCAGAGTGTAAAGGAGGCAGGTAGGAGTGGGAAGGGAAGTGGCTGGAGGGAAAAGGGAGGGAACAAAAGGGTCCTGAGGCAGCCTGGGGGCGATCAGTGGAGTGTGTTCAGGCACTGAAATATGAAAGTGACAGGACTGGATTTCCAAATCCCAGAACAATCCCTTTGGATCATTGTGGAAGGCTATGTTATGAGTCCAGTGGGAAATAAGGCCTTGGACTTGCCGACCCCTCTTCACCCAGAAGATGCTAGCACCGTGTTTCTCTAGGTCTTTCCTCACCCCTAGTTACTGCAGCTCTTACCATGCTCCATGAGATTTGTCTGTCTCTGGCTACACTGTGAGTTCCCGAGAGGCATGGATTTATTTACTCAGTCCTGTGTTTTCCATGTCTAGCACGGTGCCTTGCACAAAGTAAACATTCAACAAATAATCGTTAAGCTGAACATCAGCAAGCTGTGATTTAATTAAACATAATTGGGGAGAAATCTTAAATCCCCTAATTTTCCTCATCTAAGCTGACAAAGTCAGTTTGTTAAGTGACATTGTGTCTGCTTTACATAAAGCATACCTACAACAAATATACAAACAAAATTTTTTTGGGGAAATGGTAGATTGCTGGACGTGGTATTCCAATGTGACGGATGGTATGAAAATGCCATTTGAAATGAATTAGCTGACTACATTGCCTATCAGTCCTCTGACCTTTGACCAAAGTCGCGTGTTTTCTGAAAAAGAACTGTGAGGATTCGGACCAGCATGGTGCTGGGAGTCTTCCAGGGATTTCGTTTGCTGGAAGATGGGGATTCGATCCTATTGAGTAAATCCAGTGCCAAGAAACTTCTACTAGAGATTCAAAGGGAGACTCAAAGACAATACATTCCTGAAGAACTTATGAGCATTACAAAAGCTCAAAGCAGAAGTTAGAATCTTCTAAAAAAAGTTCCTAAGTCCACTCAAGCAGTTGTTCATGCATGCTTGGTCTCTTATGCACTCAGTATCATTTTAGTTACGCTAGACTTATCTGAAGAAGATCCTCTCAAACTGCAGTGAAACTTGATGTGAAGCCACTTACAACGTAACTAGTCACATGAAAATCAGGAAAAGAGACATCCAGCAGTGAACAAGCACATCACATAGGGACAAATCTCACAATCTCTCAGTGAAACACTAAAACTGAAGAAATTGACATCTGTCTGGCAGAAAGAACTTCAAGTTCAAAATGACTTTGGTTCAAATCCCACCTTTCGATTGATGTATTCAGCATTGAACAAATATTTCTTGAGACCTACTGTATCTCAGGCACTGATCTAGTGCGAGAGAGACACCTGTGCACAAAAGAACTGCAGAGGTCTCAGGCGGCTTGCATTCTTCTGACTTCTAGACAACCAGCAGCTGTGAAAGTAGAGAATGTTTCAAATCCTCACTAAGCCTCATTTTTAAATCTATGAAGCGGTGATAATACCCACCTCACAAAGTTGGCAGGAGCCTTCGGCGGAATGTACCAAACATGCCTAGATTGGTGATGGGGGCACAGGGTTACTGAATAAATGGTGGTTCCCACTAGAAATATCCAATCGCTGAAAGGACTAGGCCCACTACAGGTTCTTCCAAAGGGATAGTACAACTTTACCAATGTTTGTCAACTGTAGGACAACCTAGTTCCTATTTTCTTAAATGCCATAAACCAGTGCATTAACATTTTTCCTCTTTTTGTTTTAGTTCTACAGTAATCTGTTTTCAACAGCAGCTGAAGACCATGCAGGAGAAAGGAATCTGAGAAGAAATACAACATATTATTTTGCAGGAAATGATGGTACTAGACATTTTAGTTATAGGTATACAGTGGCCAAGCAGCCCATGCTACTGAAAAGGGAATCCATATAAACACCAATTTGTATTAATATATTAGAGATTTCTACAGATTCATATCTATCTGCACTTTTAATATATTGCAGCCTTAGACTGATCCAAGCATTTTGGGTACAAGTAGCTGTGAAAAATCCTAAAACAAATGCCATAAAACATATTATTTGCACTTCTGGGAGTTTATACTAAGGTTAAGAAAGCATGTACAAATATTTAGATACAAACATCTAACTGTACATTATAGTACTATGTATAAGAAAAAATAGACATACACATAATGTCCAAGAGTAGGAAAATAGCTAAAGAAAATGTAGACCATTTATATAACTGGCTGTTATACAGCCGTTAACAGTGATGATTTAGAAGAATATTTAATTGACATGGATAAATGACACATTATTGGGTACAAAGAACAGATTGTAAAACAGAATGGGTAATATGGTCCCAATTTTTGGTTATATATAAATCTACAGTTGATGGATGGGCTTACAAGTTATTTTGTCATCTTCTTAGTGTTTATATTTATTTTCCAAAGTTTCTCCAATAAACCCATGTACTTTTGGAATCAGTACACAGGACAACCACAGGGCTAGTATGGGTATTAGTGACGCAGAGTAAACTCTTCCTCATTCTGGCATTTCAGGGGTTCTCAGCATAACAGTAAGCTCCTTCTCTGACTATTTACCTTAAGCAAACTCCAATAAACAAATTCTGCCTGAATACTCAAAGCTCTATGAAATCTACCTAATCTCTCATTCTTAAATATAAATGAACCACCATGATTCACCAGTCATTTCAGGTAAGCCTACAACAAAAGTCTAAGATCAACACAGAAGGGTAAAGGGGAGAGGGGAAGAGAAAAAAATTAGAAATAAAAAGACATCTTACTAAGTATATTCAATGGGATTCAAAAAGACATATACAAAACTTCACATCAAAGAGTCCTAATATCCAAAATAATAAATCATAGAAGAAAGCTCATACCAATTCACATCATTGCAAAATTCCAGGACAACAACAGTAAAAAGATCTTCAGGTGAAAGGCCACGCTAACTTCATAAACTAGGCTGTAAGGATGGTAAGATTAGAGTTCGCTTCTCCTTGGAGGTTTAGAAGAACTCAGTGGTAAAGGTATCTGGGCCTAGAAAAATCTGTGTAAGAAGTTTATTCATTTGTGGTTCAATCTCTTCATGGGTTACAGAATTACTTAGATTTTCTAATTATTCTTGAGTCATTTTGATGAGTTGTATTTTTTCTTGTAATTTTTCATTTCACCTACATTTTCAAACATATTGTTATAAAGTTGTTTATAATAACCCTTTGTTATACTTTCAATGTCTGGAGCACCTCTATTCATGTTCTTTTTCATTCCTGATATTATTTGTACTGCCGCCCTATTTTTGTCTGTTTTTTGCTTAATCAGGCTAACCAGGAGTAATCTTATCTTCTCTTTTGTATGCTTACTGTTATTTGATTAATTTCTGGTCTTACTCTTATTTTTCTTTCTTTCCATATCTAGGCTTAATGTTCTGGGTTTGGTTTTTTATTTTTTTCTTACTGTTAATATGGATGCTTAGATTATTGCTTTTCAGACTTTTCTTTTCATATTACTATTATTCTAACTTGTAAACCCCTTAAGACATCATTGTTTTACAAGTTCATTTAAACTTACCAAATATTTACCATTTTCTTTATGCATTTTTTTTTCTCAGCTTTCATCTGTAATCATCAGCCTAAAGTACATGTTTTAGATTTTTCCTGATGGCAGACTCTCTCAGTATTCGTTAGTCGGTACATGTCTTTGGTTTATTCATGTTTTTGAAAGATATTTCTCCTGGATATACAAATTCCAGTTTGGCAATTATTTTCTTTTGGCACAGTGATGATATCATGACACTACCTTATGCTTTAATCATCACCACTGAGAATCCAGTCATCAGAATATCATACATTTGAAGTGAATCTGTCTTATTTTCTCCAATACCTTTAAACTTTTTTATTTTCAACTTTGTGTTCTACAATGTTATTCTGTTGTCAACATATATTTATTTTATCTATTCTGCTTAAGATTCAATAAGCTACATGAATCTAAAGATTGGTGTCATTCACGAGTTCCTGAATTGTCATCTCTTCAAATAGTGTTCAAAATAAGAAATAAGGCAAGATAGAAAATAGTAACAGAAAACAGTATGAATAAAATTAACTCAATGTTTTAAGAGCAAAAGAGACATGGTAGAAGACTCTAAAGATTAAATATTAATGCCTGACTATATGATGCCTGGGAACATCTAATATGATTATTGCCTTAGAGCAGAATGCCCTATATCCTCATAATCACGTCAGCCTTGGCAATTATGAGAATAGTAATATTTACTATCTCATTAACAGGTCTCAAGTTTCACAGAAATCATTATAGGAATATTTATCAACTTATAGCCAGCATAGGTTGAAAATGACAATGATAGAAGGAAGGGGAAGTAGTAAAGAAGTAATGGAAGAGTTATTTTATAAACTTTTGTTTGTTTGGTTGGTTGGTTGGTTTTTTTTTTTTTTTTTTTTTTTTTGAGACGGAGTCTCACCCTGTCATCCAGGCTGGAATACAGTGGCAAGAGCTCACTGCAACCTCCGCCTCCCAGGTTCAAATGATTCTCCTGCCTCAGCCTCCCGAGTGGCTGGGACTACAGGCATGCGCCACCATGCCCGGCTAATTTTTGTATTTTTAGTAGAGATGGGGTTTCACCATGTTGGCCAGTCTGGCTTCAAACTCCTGACCCCAGGCAATCCGCCCACCTCAGCCTCCCAAAGTGCTGGGATTACAGGCATGAGCCACCGTGTCTGGTCTTTATAAACTTTTAAGCAATTTATTAAACTACACACACACACAATGACAACAGGAACCCCAAATAAGCTAGAAAACTCACTCTGGTTCTTGGTGGACAAGGCCATTTATTACCAAACCACTGCTTGTAAAGATTGACAAGGAGCAATCAGTAGGCTAATGGCAACATAACAGAGGGGAACCCTACTGGTTTCCTTTGGCTCTGCACAGATCCGCACATAAGGTAGTACTTGCCACTACCTGCTCAAGTCCAACTGCTAAAGCACGTCTAGGACCTCCCCGTGTGAGTTCTAAGCAAGCTAAGATCACAAGCACTTTCCCTAAAAAGGGATTCCTGCCTCTATGGATAAAAAGAATCTCTGCCCTATGGATGCCAGCCAGTACTGCACTTTCCACAAACATAAAAGGAAGAATATCGGCTTGAAAATGAGTAATGTTAAGACAGGAGTCCACAAAAACATGGTTCAAAGACATATCACAGCAATTTTGTTTGACTTTCCAAGAATCCACCATCAACCCATTTTTTTACAATAATGATTAATGAAATTGCTGGACGCATGCCATCATGTCAAACAGTACTTGCTTCTAATTTGTGTCAGTGTCATGAATCTCGTGCATTTAAAAAAACGCCAAGTTCTTTTATTATTTGGTAAGTGGGGAAAATCCGGTAGCAGGCTGAGTTTAATATATTTTATCTAAGTGGATTCTAATTGTGAATAAAGAGAACAATAAGATTTTATCTAAGTGGATTCCTATTGTGAATAAAGAGAACAGTATTCATATAAAAAAATAAAAATAAAAAAACACACTCGGCTGGGCGTGGTGTCTCACTCCTGTAATTCCAGCACTCTGGGAGGCTGAGGAGGGCAGATCACCTGAGGTTAGGAGTTCAAGACCAGCCTAACCAACATGGTGAAACCTTGTCTCTACTAAAAATACAAAAAATTAACCAGGCATGGTGGCGGCTGCCCGTGATCCCAGCTACTAGGGAGGCTGAGGCAGGAGAATCGCTTGAACCCAGGAGGCAGAGGTTGCAGTAAGCTGAGATCACGCCATTGCACTCCAGCCTGGGCAGCAAGAACAAAACTCCGTCTCAAAAAAAAAAAAAAGAAAACCACACACTCTTTTTGGGGATCTTTTGTGCTTTTTGTCACATCTTTCTTTTAAAAGAACAGAAGACAAGAGAAATAAAGTCAGAGAAGGTTGAGAAGTTTTACGATTATGACATGAAATAGAAATTCTTAAGTGGTCCCCATATGTCACTTAGGGGCTCTGGGCCCTTTAAATGAAAAATTAAGATAAGAACACAATCCCCGGCCAGGCACGGTGGCTCACGCCTGTAATCCCAGCACTTTGGGAGGCCGAGGTGGGCGGATCACAAGGTCAGGAGTTCAAGACCAGCCTGGCCAATATGGTGAAACACCATCTCTACTAAAAATACAAAAATTAGCCGGGAGTGGTGGCGGACGCCTGTAGTCCCAGCTACTCGGGAGGCTGAGGCAGGAGAATCGCTTGAACCAGGGAGGCAGAGGTTGTAGTGAGCCAAGATCAGGCCACTGCACTCCAGCCTGGGAGACAGAGTGAGACTCCGTTTCAAAAAAAAAAAAACAAAATAGAACACAATACCCTAAATCTAATATAATGTTAGGAGTCACTGGTAATAGAAAATGCAGCTCAAAACAATTATTTAAATTATGAGAACACATGGATACATGGGGGAACAACACACACTGGGCCTGTCAGGGGTGTGGGGAGGGAGAGCATCAGGAAGAATAGCTAATAGATGCTGGGCTTAATATCTGGGTGATGGGATGATCTGTGCAGCAAACCACCATGGCACATGTTCACCTATGAAACAAACCTGCACATTCTGCACATGAACCCCTGAATTTAAAATAGAATTTGAAGAAAAAAATAATAAAAATAACAATAAACAATTATTTTAGATAAACACAGTATAGATTTGGTTGGACTAGTATCTTGGGCAAATAAAACTATCAGATTCTTCTCTAAACTAAAATTAGTAATCCAGGAAAGGTATTTTAGTACCTCTGATATTTAAGCAAAGAATCATTACATCATTTCTCTTTTTAATTAATTATCCTGATAAATAAGTATTTGAAGAACAGACTCAAAGAAAACTCCTATCAGTAACTCATGGGAGCTGGTAATGACAATTGACAAAATAATTTTTATTAGAAGGAAAAGTTAAAATGAAATACCAAATTAAAAGAATGGCTTAAGAAAGCAGGAATGACTCATATTTTACCAGTTAAACTGTAAGTAAATTATACATTAAAATTCCAGCCATATTCAATTAAAAATACTAAGTTTGGTGAAATTGTGACCATAATCACAAGGGACCAGTAACTTCAATGGCTTCATATCTGAATTAAGACATGTATTACTTTTGGAGCTTTGTGATCTTGAGAAAGTTACATTATTTATGTCCCTTTACCAATAAAAATAAAGAGTTGGACTAAATATCTTCTGTGGTTCCTAATAAATGTAAAATGTCTACAAATTTACTTCTCTCTGGAAACTAATTATACCTTTATTTGGATAAACCCTGACCCTACATCCTGTACCCTCTTCTCTTGAAGACTATTACCTCGGCTGGGCACGATGACTCATGCCTGTAATTCCAGCTCTTTGGAAGGCCAAGGAGGGTAGATCAGGAGGTCAGGAGTTCAAGAACAGCCTGGCCAACATGGTGAAACCCCGCCTCTACTAAAAAAAAAATTAGCCAGACGTGGTGGCACACACCTGTAATCCTAGCTACTCAGGAGGCTGAGGCAGGAGAACTGCTTGAACCCAGGAGGCAGAGGTTGCAGTGGGCTTAGATCATGCCACTGCACTCCAGCATTGGTGACAGAGTGAGACTCTGTCTCAGGAAAAAAAAAAAAAAAAAGACTATTACCTCAAATATGTACATGCATAAAATTCTTGGTTGAACACAGGCTATTAGAAGGAGAAGCTTGTCTTGAGAAGCTCCTGAAACACCAGCCCAGGAGCCTCACTTCCCCAGTTAAAGGAGAAAAGTGGTCAGAAACTCACCTGCAGCAGGCCCTTTATATTTGAAATCTTTCCTGGGTTTCTGCAAGCCCTTTAGACAGCTGATATTTCTAGGGCAATTATTCTCCTCTCCTACCATGCTCATTCATTTTTGTTTCAGTAAGTACCAAACATTTTCAAAGAAAATATAACCAGCACCTATAACTTCTGCCTCAGTGGGCAAATCCCTTCTTTACTAATATCTCACCAAGTGCTTTCACAGGTCATTTCTCTCTGAAGTTAAAGGTCAAAGAATAAAACATCCATCTCACAGTATAAAGTAATGGTTTCATTGAGCTTTGATGTTCACCTTCACTCCATGACTTGTAGACCGACATTGAATCTTAAGACACAAGCATCTCATCAATAAGGAGAGTGACAGAAAACACTTCAACTGCACAGCAGAATCACTCTTCAAAAGGCTAATGGGTCCCTCCTCGGATACACCTCCAGCCACTGGAACTTCTATTTAGATTCACAAATAGTTAACCCCCAGAAGTAATCACAGAATTATCAAATATCCATTCTTCTGTTCTTGGTCCGATGGTTTAACTGTCTCCTGTCTTCAGTAGGACTGTCACTGTAGCAAAATGCTGGCTTTGTGGCTTTTCTTTATCTATGGTACTGATTTACTTCAGCATCTTAAGAAAAGCAATCTATTGGCTGGGCGCGGTGGCTCAAGCCTGTAATCCCAGCACTTTGGGAGGCCGAGACGGGCGGATCACGAGGTCAGGAGATCAAGACCATCCTGGCTAACACGGTGAAACCCCGTCTCTACTAAAAAATACAAAAAAAAAAACTAGCCGGGCGAGGTGGCGGGCGCCTGTAGTCCCAGCTACTCGGGAGGCTGAGGCAGGAGAATGGCGTAAACTCCGGCGGCGGAGCTTGCAGTGAGCTGAGATCCGGCCACTGCACTCCAGCTTGGGCGACAGAGCGAGACTCCGTCTCAAAAAAAAAAAAAAAAAAAAAAAAAAAGAAAAGCAATCTATTGAGAAAAAACATCTTGAGGAAAGTGCTTAGTAAACAAAATTTCTATCTCTTGCTTGATAACAAAATTAAATGGCAAATAGAGCAAGTGTTTAAACGTATAAAATAAAATCACCAGAAGAAAAGATGAGCAAATATTTTTACAATTTTGCTTTACATGTATGACACAAAATCCAAAAATTATAATGGAAAAGTTGATACATTTGAGTTCATAAAAATTGAAAATTCCTGTAAAGCCAAAAAAAAAAAAAAAATCCACCACATTGGGATGGGGGAACTAGGATAAGACATTTTTGGTATATGACAATAGACAATAGGGTATAAAAATCAAGTAGAAAAAAAACCCCCAATTTTTAAAAATACCAAAAGTAATAAACCAACTATTTAAAGAAAATGGCTAATAAAAATATAAAACATTCACTTTCATTAAAAAAATCAAAGAACTAAAAATCAATGAGTCCCTTTTCTACCCAACAAAATGAACAAACATTAAAAAGACTGATGATCACCAGTGCTGACAAGCACGTGAGGAGAAATAGACCCTTTCACACTGTCTTCACAGAAGTGTAAGTTCCTTTCTAAAAGGTCATTTCAATGAATCTATCTAAATTCAAAGTGTGCACATTTACCACTCTTGCAATTCCATGTCTATTATCTGCTAGAAATATTCACATAAGCACACAAAGATATACACACAGAGATATTTATTGTAGCAGTGTTTGGAACTGCAAAAACTTGCAAATAACCTACATTTCTGTTTATAAATAATGGAGCAAATACAATACAATGTGGTAAATCCAAACAACACAAAATACTATCCAATTCCTTTAAAGTTATGTAGATCCATCACTGGAATACTTGCTGTTAAAGCCTTCAGCCTCCACATAAGCAGTTACCCTTACACAGAGGCCACCATGCTATGAGGAATCCCAACCATTCCATGCATAGAGACCACATGAGGAGGCCCTAAGACTGCATGAAGAGAGAGAAAGATGCCTGGCCAGCTCCCAAATGCCCAGCCCTTGCTGTTCCAACTCTAAGTCACCATCTAATTGCAGCTGCATGAGAGACCCTGATTCACACAGGTTCAATCAAGCCTTTTGGGGACTCCTGACACACCAAAAACTATGAGAGATTTTTGAGTCTACAGAGCTGATGACCAGGTGCTGAACAGAGATTAATTTATCAAGTTGTTCACACAAATCAAGACGGCTCCCTGCCCACATGAGGAAGCATGCTTGCCTTTCTCCTTCTCCCACATTTTATGCCTAAATCATTCCCAAGGTAAAGTGCACATCTGGCCAGCTTCATTCTGAGGTAATAACCTGGTTGTTCATCACTTCATTGGAGAAAGGGAGATGTCTGAAAACTAATCCACACATATGGTGCAATGGAGGCATGGGTGGTGTGATGTCGCCTTTGGGAAATGCACAGAGTTCAGGCACAATGGTTTATGTAAGTCTACTCCTAATTTTCAGGGTGGAGAAATTGACTTTTGATTATACACACTAGTTTTATGTAAGAAAAACAAAAAACAAAAAACAAGTCAAGAGAACCTAAAAGCCTGGAACATCCTGTAGGGGCAGAAAGTAAGGAAGTACCAAACACATACAAACACACACACGTCAAAGGGTCACAGAAATTAACTGCCAATTGGCCATGGCTGGAACAAGTTGAGCAAAAACATGGAAAACAGAGTACCAGGTTATAATTCAAAGTATAAAATAGACATTAATGACTCCATACTGAAAAAGACTGAATAAATAAATATAAGGGGGAGAACAAATTTCTAATTCAGAACAATTCCAAATAATGTATGCAGATACTCCACCATCAAGGAGGTGGAATGTAACTCTCTACCCTTTAAGGTGACTTCCTTCCAAAGGTACAGTATGGAAAGGGACAAAAAAGAGTATATTTACAGCAAAGAAACCTGAAAAAGACTACCTCAGCTGGGTAGTCAAGGTTAACATCATCAATGACAAGATGTATTAATAGCAGATACTCTCGACATGATGTGTTAAGAATGGCATTTTACCATCTGTCATGTGCTTCCCAAAAATACATCAATCAAGTATAATCATGAGAAAAACATCAGACAAATCCCAGTTGAAGGACATTCCACAAAATACATGACTCATACTCTTTAAAACTGTCAAGATCATCAAAAACAAGGAAAGTCTGAGGCGCTTCACCAAGAAAAGCCTAAGTAAACCTGACAACTCAATGTAATGTGGTATTCCTGGATGGGGTACTGGAACAAAAAAACAAAAAAAGACATTAGGGAAAAAATAAGTAATTCTGAATAAAGTATGGACTTTAGTTAATAATCATGTATCACTGTTGATTCATGAGCTGTAACAAATGTAAGATGTTAATGACAGAGGAATTGGGTATGGAGTATATGGAACTCTGCACAAGCCTCACAGCTTTTCTGTAACTCTAAAACTAGTTTCAAACAATATGTTTATTGAAAGGAAAAAGAGAAAAGAGAAAAGAGAGACAGGCATGAATCCATATTATTCTACCAAAAAATTTCTATTTCATTTTTTCAAATTTTTGATCTATTTTTCTTTTTCTTTTTTTTTTTTTTTTGAGAGATGGGCTGTCACTCTGTCACCCAGACTGGAGTGCAGTGGCGTGATCTTGGCTCACTGCAACCTCCACCTCCCAGGCGCAGGTGATCTTCCCACCTCAGCCTCTCAAGTAGCTGGGACTACAGGCACATGCCACCATGCCCAGCCAATTTTCTGTATTTTTGGTAGAGACGGTGGTTTCATCATGTTGCCAAGGCTGGTCTTGAACTCCTGAGCTCAAGCAATCCACCCACCTCAGTTTTCCAGAATTCTGGGATTACAGGCGTGAGCCACTCAGCCTGGCCTTATTTTTTTTTTTTTTTTTTTTATTGTTTTAAATGCATTTACACACTCAAACCCATATATGTATATAACTGAGAAATGATTCTATATGCAATTTTTGTTTCATCTTTTTGCATGTAATGCTATTTTTAAAATATTTTCTTATCAATAAATCTTCTAAAATATACATATTTTAATTCAGCTAGATCTACAGGCTGGGACATGGAAATATGTAAATCATAAACAGAATTAAGTTTAAAAGGCAAACTGAACTTTCACTTTATACATTTCATCCATGTATGATTCTTTTAAATCAATAATGTGCAGACAGTGCTTTCACATCCTTTCCCTGCCTGTGATGGACACTGTGGTCAGGTGCCTCGACTCCCCTTCAGAGATAAAGGCACCACTGCTCCTCTGGCTGCTGGGAGTGGTCCCCTATAGGGAGTGTCTCAGCTAAAGACAGCTACTTTGCCCAAAGTCTCTCCTCCTTCCTGGGGCATCTTGCTCCCTCCTGGACCACTCTAGAGGGTCTCAGACTAGTTTAAGAAGATCCGTAGAGTGGACATAGCCTCCAATAAGCATCACATCCACTGAGCACTGCAGCTCACCTTCACCCTCTGCACAGCCCTACTTTCCTGCCTTGCCTTCCACAGGTGCAGAGCCTCCAATGAGCATCACACCCAATGAGCACTGCAGCTCACATTCATTCTCTGTACAACCCTAATTCCTCGTCTTGCCTTTCACAGGTGCTGATCTCAAGAACATACTCCAGTGAAATCCCAGGCATGCTCATTTCCATCTAATAGTCTGTTTCCCAAAAAACCCAAGTCGTGTTACTGCCTTTCTTTTGATCTGCCAGCTCAGAGAAATAAGTTTGACTACCACATTTCCCAGGCTCCCAGACTCCAAGCATCAGGCCAGGGTAAGTCAACAGGAAAGAGAACATTGGAGGGTGGGAGGAAGGGAGCAATCAGAATGTATCTACCTTGTCCTCCCTGCTCCAGGTGGGACCCCTGCAGTGGCTGCAGCTCCCCAGGGTCCCAGCTGCTACAGCAAAGTCCTAGCTCCCAAGCTCTGGTTTCATCACCTTTTTCTGTTGCCCTTCCTGCTCTCCAGGTGGTAGTGGCTTCCTTCTGTTACTCTTCTCAGGGTTGCCTAAGGGCCCCACCATTCCCTGTTTGACCATTAGCTCTTCTAACACTTTTGGCATTTGTTTCCTATATTAAATTCTTTTGACTAAGCTACTGAGTATGAGCTTTGTTTTTCTAATTGGACTCTGACTAACAGTAAATAATCAGAGCAAGACAGATAAATACATGGATGGACGGATAGACAGACAGACAGACACACATCCCAAGGCACAATCCAAACTAAATTTAACATAGGCAAAGAACGCTCCATTTTGAGGGTTATCTTGGTTTCTAATTCTCAAATCTCTTTGATGCAAAAACATATTTTAATTAGATCTTTCTTCAGTTGGTTTTAAAAAAAAAAAGAAAAATTGTCCCCCAATCGTTGGTCTATTTTGCAGCAACTATCAAGAAAGGTATATCGTTAAGTAAAAGTAGTATTAAATTAGTTTAGAAAAGAATTATAAAGTTTAGTTCAGCTCATAAGATAGGAAAGGGAGGAAAGCAGTTTTATTAATGGTGCAGAACAGCTCTTTCTGCTTTCAGGCAGAGGACCCAACAGACGGACCGAAAGGAGAAGCCTCACGAATCTTATCCAAAAAACATAGTTTTTCCTGCCTAGGGAAGTATCTTGCCTACGCAGATAGTAGGTCAGAGACGAAAAACAAAGTGTGGAAAGAACATAATGTGCAGTTAAGTTTCTGTAATTTATTTGCTGTTTTTATCTGAAATAATTTTTGGAACATAGTCATTTGGGCACCTTGTGTTTATCCTTGAAAGATGGGCTCAGTAGAAACAAACAAAAAGACAACTAAACAAAGGATTTCTAGTAATTCTTCCTGCGGACAGGAAATGGGAGACACAAACCACCACTTAATTTCTGTAAAGGCCTAGTATTTACTCAATCACAATTACAGTGACAACTTAAAGACAGAATTTTAAAATTGGTAATGGAAGGGAATGTGCAGGCCCAGGACCGGGGCTGGAGTCACACAAAGGCTCCGGCTTATTTTCCAGCTGCCTACTGGACCTCACTACCTGGATGGCCCACAGGTACTGAAAACTCCACGTTTTCAATACCACACTCATTAGCCTTGTCCACCATTGACCCTGTGGCTAAAGACAGGAAATTTTTCAATTTGAGACTGATTGCAGGGTTTCAGTTGGCCAGCATGCATAGGAATGAAGACAAACACAGAGATGGTATGTCTAAGAAACTTCAAAAGGTGTAGACCACCTGATTGAAGCATTTCTGATTTATTTTATATTTTTTCATTATATTTCTGTCCTCCTACAAGGGAAAGTCATGATTATACTAACTGAGCTAAAATGTTTATTAGCAGATGCCCAGTCATCTTCTCACATCTTAAAATCATAGTAGGATGTCTTCTGGTGTTACATCATGTTGATCACGTGGACACGCTGGCTGGAGCTCTCCAGCTGACACAGAGCAGGGTTCTGTGCTGTCTTCATACAAAGTGGAATTTGACAATCACTGCGCCATGCCTTGGGACATCCTGAAAGCCAGCATAAACACATCCTCTAATCCTGGGACACTACTTTCCGCTCCCACTGGGAATCCAGAATGACCTCCACTGACAGCAGCACTTCTACATCAATGCTGTCTGTTATGAGACACAGCTCCATTGGTTTGCAAAGTTTTTCCCCTTCCTGGTGCTCTTGCACACACTCTTTTTTGCAGCCTGCAGCAACTTTTGGCTTCACTACCCCAGTACCAGATCCAGGCTTGAGCATTTTGTGGCCATCTTTACAAGTGCTTTGATTCTCCATGGACCACCCGCGTCCTGTCAGAAACAGTGGCCGAGCAGTCAGTGATGCCTCTGAAACTCTCCCAGTTCGATTTTGCTTTTGTCCTCGGGGTGTTTAACTGACATAGATTCCAGCAAGCAGTCATTGTCCTACCCGCAGCCGGGTTTGGAGTCAGCTGGTATAGAAAGCCCAACTTCCAGTCGCCTGGACAAGAAGGAGGGGCAACAGGCCACAGCCATCTTTGAAAAAGTGAGAAGATTCCGCATGCGCGTGGAACAGGACATCATTTATAGCGTGTATCTGAAGCAGATAACAGTCAAAGTCATTTTATTCGTGCTCATCATAACTTATGTTCCGTATTTTTTAACCTATGTCACTCTTTAAATTGACTGTTCAGTTGACATGCAGGCTTTTACAGAATATAAGCCTACCAGTGTGTCTATTCCTTCACAGAAATCTTGAAGCTTCTGGCTTAATTTTACGCCATTTTGGATATACTCTACAGTCTGACCTCCTCCTACAGGCTGTGGTGGATGCTGAGGAGTTCCCTGAAGCAATATTCCTTTGAGGTGTTAAGAGACAAAAGCAACTATAGTGACATCCCTGATGTCAAGAATGACTTTCCTTTCATCCTTCATCTGGCTAATCAGTATGATCCTTTTTATTCCAGATGCTTCTCCATATTCCTATCAGAGGTCAGTGAGAACAAACTGAAACAGATCAAGCTCAATACCAAATGGACAGTTGAGAAATTGAAACATTAGCTTGCGGAAAATGCCCAAGACAAGATAGAACTGCATCTTTTCATGCTCAACAGTCTTCCAGACAAATGGAGGTGCTAAGCCTGGAGCAGATCCTGGAGGTGCAGCTGCCCTCTACCGTCTCACAGCTGATCAACCTCAAGGAACTTCATGTGGACCATTCATCTTTGGTAGTAGACCATCCTGCACTGGCTTTATGGAGCAGAATTTTAAAATCCTCTGCCTGAAGCATCCTGAAATGGGAAAAATCCTATGCTGGGTATTTCACCTGAAGAATCTGAGGGAACCTTTTCTCTCCCACACAGGGAGGCTGTGTTCTCCCTGAACAGTTGAGTACTATGCAGTTAGAGGGCTTTGGGGACTGAAAAACATCCAAGGACCCTCTACTTGAAGGGCAGCCTCTCCCAGATCCCACAAGTCATTGCAGACCTCCTGCCTTCACTGCAGAAATTGTCCCTTGACAATGATGGATGCAAACTGGCTGTGCTGAACAACTTCAAAACCATGGTCAATAAGAAAAGTCCAGAACTGATCAGCTGTGACCTGGAACGCATTCCATACTCCATTTTCAGCCTGAATAATTTGCATGAGTTAGACCTAAAGGAAAATAACCTTAGAACTGTGGAAGAGATCATTAGCCGTCAGCATCTTCAGAATCTTTCCTGCTTAAAGTTACGGCACAATAACATTACTTATATTCCTGGATGAATTGGGGCATTATCTAACCCAGAGCAGCTCTTTTGGGGTCTTATTAATATTGAGAATCTGCCCTTGCAGATTTTCCTATGCAGCAAACTACATTATTTGAATCTAAGCTATAACCACTTGACCTTCATTCCAGAAGAAATCCAGTATCTGAGTAATTTGCAGTACTGTGCTGTGACCAGCAATAGTGAGATGCTACCAGATGGGCTGTTTCAGTGCAAAAAGCTGCAATGTTTACCTCTGGGGAAAAATAGCTTGATGAATTTGTCCCCTCATGTGGGTAAGCTGTCAAACCTTACTCATCTGGAGCTCACTGGAAATTGCCTGGAAACACTTCCTCCTGAACTAGAAGGATATCAGTCCCTAAAACAGAGCGGTCTGATTGTTGAAGAAAATTTGCTCAATACTCTTCCTCTTCCTGTAACAGAATATTTATAGATGTACTTAGACAAATGTTGACCTAATGAAGAGACCCATGTTTCAAAATCATTTTTAAAAGTATGCTTCAGGGCTTTAAACAAGAAGTAAAATTTTCTAAGTTAATAAAGATGAAAAATGGGTGACTATTATGAAAAAAATTAGTAATTGATACATGAGTTTATAATTAGAAAGGGAACACAATTTTAGAAATGTGTCACCTCTTCATGTATATATTTAGGCTTAAATCAACTTAATCATATTCAATAATCATTTGGATAAGGAATCTTAAAATAATATTTATAAGAACATTGATACGTTAACCCTTTTAATTTGTCTTCTGGTAAATGTTTCTTGAACAAGTACTATGTACATTTTCATCAGTGTTAATTGGAGAACTATCAAGGTATTTTTTAAAAACTATAATATCACAATTTTTACATGCTATCCAAGATAAGATTTTAAGATGCTAAAAATGTTCCACACATCTATATCGTCAATATGAAAGTGACTAGCCGTGTGCCATTGCACAGCAGTACGGATGTGGCAAATGTGATTGAGGAACTAAACTTTTTACTTCATTAAACTTTAATTAAATAAAATTTTAATTTAAATAGCCACATGTAGCTAGTGGTTATCATCTTGAAGTGAACACATCTATGAACTCAAAATCTGGCAGGAAAAAAAAAGTTACAAAGTGGTCAATTAACAAAAAAAAAAAAAAAAAAAGACAATGTGTTCTTTTTTTTTCAGGCTCCCTTTGATTTGCTAGTGCTACTAAAGCTATTACAGTTTTCAGGCTCCTGTTGATTTGTTTGTGCCACTAAAGCTATTATAAAATAACTTTTCCAAAAGTAAATCAGAGCTTGTCTTGTCATTAAGAACAAAAGTAAAAAGAAACCAAACAGAAAAATATTTCAGTGATTTTTCAATGGCTTTCAATTGCTTCTTTTTTTTTTGAGACATAGTCTCGCTCTGTCACCCAGGCTGGAGTGTAGTGGCACCATCTCGGCTCACTGCAACCTCCACCTCACGGGTTTAAGCAATTCTGGTGCCTCAGTCTCCCGAGTAGCTGGGATTATAGGTGTGTGCCACCATGATGGGCTAATTCTTGTATTTTTGGTAGACATGGGGTTTCACCATGTTGCCCAGGCTGGTCTTGAACTCTTGGCTGAAGTGATCCGCCTGCCTCGGCCTCCCAACTGGGATTACAGGCGTGAGTCACTGTGCCCGGCCTCCAATTGCTCTTAAAACAAAAATCGGCTGGGTGCAGTGGCTCACACTTGTAATCCCAGCACTTTGGGAGGCCAAGGCGGGTGGATCACGAGGTCAGGAGTTCGAGACCAGCCTGGCCATCACAGTGAAACCCCGTCTCTACTAAAAATACAAAAATTCGCTGGGCGTGGTGGTGGGCGCCTGTAATCCCAGCTACTCGGGAGGCTGAGGCAGGAGAATCGTTTGAATCTGGGAGGCAGAGGTGGCAGTGAGCCAAGATGGCACCACTGCACTACAGCCTGGGTGACAGAGCGAGAATCCGTCTCAAAAAACAACAACAACAACAACAACAACAACAACAAAAATCCTGCCTGGAGATGGCTCTGGCAACATTTCCCACCTCACCCCCATTACACTCCACTCAGCGTTGCATACCAGCCATCCTGGCCTCCTCCAAGCTCTGGGATGGGCCATGTCGTCTCCTCTCCCAGGGCCTTTTCCCTGCTGCTGCCTTATCTCATAATCCTCTTCTGCTTGCCTGTCACTTCCTAAGAAATGCCTTCTCAGACCTCCCGGACAAGGCTAATTCCCCCTCACTATTCCCTCTCTAACCCGTACACAGCTTCTGGGCTGCAATTATTTCAGCTGCAACTTGAGATATTCTTGTGTAATTCTTTGATAAGTATCTGGTCCCCTCGGATAAAACCCAAAAAACAGACAGTAAGTAAACTTTCCCTTTGACCATTTAGCCCCCAGCCTCTTGCACCAGACTGCCCACACAGTAGAAACTCTACATATTTGTTAAATAAGTTACAAGCCACAGAAATAACAATATTGAACCCTGATCTAGCATCTACTATCAGGCATTCTTCTCATTAGTTTATAAATACGAATCCATCTAACCCTCAAAACAAACCTATGAGGTACCTACTATTATTATCTCCATTTAATAGGCAAGGAAGCTACAACACAGAGAAGTTAAGGGACCTGCCCAAAGACCCAAAGCAATTATTGGCAGAGATGTGATTTACACTCCAGTAATCTGGCTCCAGGGTCTGGCCCTTACTCACTAAGCTCTATGGCCTCAACAGGATTCAGTAGCAATTGAGTGGTTCTGGGACAGGAAGATGGGGCCAAAGAGCATCTAAGGAATGTTTGTTTTGAGAGGACACATTGAGTTGGGTCTTGGTGGGTGCCTGATGTTGGGTGAGAAAAGGAGAGGTCAAACAAATCACTCTGGGGTAGAAGACAGATATAATCTGTACAGAGTGTATTTGGAGAACTGTACAAGGCTGAGCTGAACGTCATGGAAGGCATGCTTCAGAGGTGTGGAATGCTGAACAGAGATATGCATCTTCAGTCCTTTTTTGACTCTCTAAACTGGCAAAGTGCCATCAGAGCAGCAGTTGACTGAAACATATCTGAGCCCTACAAACTCCTAAATACAAAGTATGCACATAATATATGCATATACTATACAACATACAGGATACTGAGTCCCACTGAGGTATGGCAGCTAGGCCAGACAGACAATCCCAAGCCAACAGGTTTGCTCCCTCCTACCTCACAGAACTGTACCCATTAAAGGAGATAAGTGCTTAGCATAGGGCCAGACAAATAGTAAACACAAATATGTATGTATGTATTTAATGAACACACATAGCACTTACTACCAGCAAGGTCTACTCTAAGAGGTTGACAAATATTAACTCATAAATGACTGAACACATATGTCACAGAGTTTCAGCACTGCTATGAATGGATGCAACTATTCATGGTGAGCCCCACAGTGATTAACGTCTACTCTTACCCCAAGTGTGGGAAATAAAAACTAGTCTCAGCTTAGGAGTATATATTTTCTCATTGTGTGCTGTGGCAGTCCCAGAAAAATTCTGAGCGGAAACATAATGCAGAGAAGTTATTATTTTAGAAAACCTAATACTCTAACCATGAGAAAGAGACATGAGCAACAGAGGTGGAGCTGAGGAATGAATAAAACAGAAAATAAACACATACCAAAAAGCTGAAAATTCTTGGGGACTGAGAATGTCTAAAGTATGCATAGAAATAGTTTCAAAGATTACCTATTGAATTGAGGATACTAAAATAAAAATCTCAAAATCCTACTTATGAAAAGTACATTAGAAAGCTGTCTATCAATAGTAAACTTTCATAGTGGATTATAAATGAAAAAAGGCAACAGAATAATATGCACAAAGTTATCTCATCTTTGTTTTTTTAAAAAAAAAAAAAAAAGTGATACGTACACACAGAGAGTCCTGGAGGGGAAAAAATCCAAAAGCAATTTTCATTTTCTTCTTTATACTTTTTTATATTTTCTGAATTTTTTGCAATAGATAGTATTTTTATAACAAGTGGGAAAATATTATAAGTTCTCAAAACAAATATTTTAGAACTAGAAGGAACCCATCTAATCCAACCTCTCATATTACAGTTAAGGAAACTGAAAGTCAAAGAAAGAAAGTAATTGTTCAAAGGTCACATAGCAAATGATTCTTGTGATTCAAGTTTAGACCCTTTACATGATCCCTGTCTCTGAAGACCTTTGCTTGAATCATTCCATAATAGTCAATATTCTTTTTCTTTGAAAGTTTCTAAGAGATAACAAATGTATAAATACTTATATATGTCAATATTCTTCA
Organism: Macaca fascicularis; assembly: GCF_037993035.2. Taxonomy (NCBI): domain Eukaryota; kingdom Metazoa; phylum Chordata; class Mammalia; order Primates; family Cercopithecidae; genus Macaca; species Macaca fascicularis. Next base: position 35,786,418 of record NC_088378.1, on the reverse strand, counting down.
CATTTACCTCCTTTATGCTGATTAGTAAGGTATTCAAATAAATCGTGTCCAAGTAGAGTTGTCTCCTGCTTATTTCCCTGACTAATTCAAAAGTAGATAAGACCAACAGAGTCTATCCATAATGCTCCTAAACCACACGTTCCCACATGAATATTTCATTCACCCATTTCCTAGGATCCCAGAGATTCTAATCAAAATGGTGCTGGGTGGCAGTTTATAGGAAGCTAGTGTGTTTGGATGATAAAGTATTATGGAATAAACTCTGGGTCAAGGACATTTAACCTCATTTTACATCACCTGAAAAAGCATTGGTATAAGATTCCTTTGTTTTGGTTTTGTGTCAAGTATACTGTCGATTGTTGAGAGGGGACTGCTGTGGAAACTTGGAATTGGAAAGTTCCATTGATGGTGCAATGAAAAGCACCATCTACATGATATTTTAATAGATGGATGGCTGAATTGGAAAAACATCTGAATGTTATCAGGTAACAGCAAAGATAGAAGACTGGCAAAGCTAAGGGCAATAAAGAGCAATTAAAGGACAAGCCAGTGCAGAGTAAAAGAAGGTAATTAAATTATAAGCAACAAACGAGAGCACAGGCAGATTCCTGAAAGACGCAGACTGCATATACAGAGGGAGGAGACTATGCCGTGTTCTATATGTGCAAAAGCAATCAGGCTACTTGTATCCATGTGCCACTGAGGTTCTCAGAAGGGGCCAAATGCAAACCACGGTAGCACCAATTCAACCTAATGCAATTACAGTTGAGGTCATGGAGGCCCACTGAGTTTTTTCATTTTGTTTTAGGTTTCTAATCACAACATCACGTACGAAGTCAGTGGCACAGCGAGGGTTCATTAGAATTCCCAGCTACGGAAATTCCACATGTGGTGCCTTCTGTGCTATCTCATAGCCTTATGGAGTGTTGATACTCAAACTTAACTGTGCGGACAAACCTCTGAGGATCTATGAAAATGCAGATCTTGGTTTGGTGGGTCTGGGGTGGGGCCCGAGATTCTGCATTTCTTACAAATTCTAAGAGGATAATGCTGATATGTCAGTCTGCAGACCACACTTTGGGTAGTAAGGATATAAAGTGCCTTCTGAGTAAGGAAAAATAAAAAATTCTCAGTCACACTGAAGCTTATCAATAACAACAACAACAAAAAAAAAAAACACTTATTCAGGGTCCATTATGTACCATTTTGTACACATTATAATTTACTTACCCTAACACACTCTAATATGATTTTGTCTCTATGCTACAGTTGTGGTACTATTTGGGAAACTTTTTGGTCTATATTCAAACAGCTAGTAACAGTACCAGGATTTAAGTCTGACTTTGTCTGACTCCAAAACTATTCACCAGTAAACTACAGAGATGAGATTAACAGAATTATTAATTTTGTGATCTTGGAAAGTCTCCAAACTTTCTCTGAGCCATGATTTTTTCATCTCTAACACGGGGATGGATAACAGCAGCGCTGTGGTTTGGACTAATGAGGTAGGAGGTGCAGAAGTATTTTGAAATCTATAAAAGAATGTAAAGATACAATCATTGTAACTAGGTTAATTTTCACTCTCCTCTCCCCAGTTCTTGAGAGTTTGTTTGGAGGTTCTAGCAGGGGAGTGCAAGCTACTCATATACCCTTGGCCAAAGACTGGTCCTTGTCTATGGAAGATGGTCGTTTTCTTCAACCGAGTGCACATCTTCGGGAGGGACACACGTGGAGTAGTGAGGGAGGAAGGAGACACCCGCCTAGCCAGCCACATCAGCCAAATCAGCCCTGGTGATCAATGAGGTGATAGATGTCGCAGCCAGATCGCCCTCACATCCCCTAGTTTTTAAAAATATTACTGAAAATATTACTGAATATACACCTATTTCCTAAATATTTGTAAATATATTCACAAAATTTTTCTTATCAGGATCCCATTATACTTCTAAAAGTTACTAACAACCCTGAGATGCCTTTTCAGATGATTATGGACATTCTTCCTTAAAACCACACCAAAATTCTAAAAGTAGTAATATCTTAAACTGTGGTTAGTTGCTCCGAAGCAGGGAAGGGGGGCAAGATGGTTTACATCTCGAACTGACAAGTGTTGGACAGCTGGAGTCAGTCTCCATGGAGATTATCTTTGATAACAGATTTCTTCTGGGGAATAGCAGAGTTTGTGGTTTTGCTTTTCAAAACCCTGCTTCAGCAAGATGTGGAAAAAAAAAAAAAAGAAGCTATGGAAACTCATCTGATTCCAGATATGATGATGGAAGAGGGCCACAGGGAAATCCTCCCCAAAGAATGGGTCGAATCAATCATTTGCGTGGCCCCAGTCCTCCTCCAATGGCTGGTGGATGAGGAAGGCAAATGTCTGCTCTACGAAGAAGACAACTGGACATGCACATTCACAGCAGGAAAAAACCAGCAAGAAGTGGGGGGCTGGCCATGCTGGAGCAGTAGACAAATGTGTGTATCTAAATAGGGACTGCTCTGTGTCCTCACAGATGAATGAGGTAACGTTGAGAATTCCCTCTGCAGGGAACTGGCTGACGGACATGCAGTTCCACAAATGCACATCTGTCTCATTATCTTTTTTATATAGTTTATTAAAGTATTAATACAGTTTCAATAAGTAAATATTTTTAGGTTGCAAAATGAACTCCTCATCTTTATATTAAATGCACAAAAAAACCTGAATCTGAAGAATATAAATAAAAGGCTGTGTATTTAACACTGTTAGTGTCACCTTTTCAACTTCTGAAATACTGTTTGTTGGTAATTTGTTCTCATTTATAAATCACATTGTATTTATTTCGATAGTATGCATATATCTGTGCTCTTGAATTAATTTTATCTTATATTTGTCTTATTTAAAAAGTAAATTATGGCATAAAAATAGAAAAGGTATTACTGAACTTTTCATACTGTTACATTAAAATCCATTAGTGTATCTTGCACTTTGAATGGAAATTATACCAATGCCATAATTTTGTAACATCATCCACTTGTCCTTTGGAAAATATTGGTTCACTAAGTTTTATCATTCTTCCAAATGTTAACGCATGTCATTAAACAACATGAAAAAAAACCACACATTCCTCGCTATCTTCATCAATTTTGTATAAGGATCAGTAAGCTGTGACACTCAAATGGCAAATACAAGTTTTTCAAAATTCAAATTTTTGCTTGGAAGCTCAGATTTTATCATAGACAACTGATAGCTTCATAGGTTTTCCTTGAAGGGACAAGCTAACATCACTCATTTTTGAGAAAATATGTCAAATGATTAAGTCTAAATAAAAAGCTTGTCAGTTCTTTCAAATAAAAATGGTGTTCTTTGAAAAAAAAATTAGTTCAGCTTGCAACTTAAACAACTGCACAGCTGCTTTTCCTCTAGAAAACAGTACTTCAGTATGCAGCAGATATGCTACATGCATACTTCCAATTGTGTCACATAGAATATCAAAAAGACAGGCAATCTAGGTTTGAGATTATTAAATCTGCTTCATCAAGGACATTTATTTTTTTGAGATGAGTCTTGCTCTGTCGCCCAGGCTGGAGTGCAGTGGCGCAATCCCGGCTCACTGCAACCTCCGCCTTCCGGGTTCATGCCATTCTCCTGCCTCAGCCTCCCAAGTAGGTGGGACTACAGGTGCCCGCCACCATGCCCAGCTAAGTTTTTTTGTATTTTTAGTAGAGACGGGGTTTCACCATGTTAGCCAGGATGGTCTCCATCTCCCGACCTCGTGGTCTGCCTGTCTCAGCCTCCCAAAGTGCAGGGATTACAGGCATAAGTCACTTGTCCTTGATGCCCGGCCTCATCAAGGACATTGTTATTGCTTCATCTAAGGTGTTCTTTTTAGTGAAATGGCCTTTTTTTTTTTTATTATTGCAAGGGCATGACTACTTGTACACCTGGTGCCACTGCAATGCCTTCTACTAAGGTGCCATCACTCCTTTAATACCACAGTGTAAAGGTCAACATAGTGAAAGGGCAAATAATGTCTTAATCTACTGAGTTTCTTTTCAGTTCTCTCTGTCTAACCATAAAAAATCATCAAGACCCCCAGATGCTTACTAATGTCAAAAAAACTTTTCTAAGCAGGAGGGGGGTCGGGAAACACACCATTAGGAACAAGCTACTTTCTCAGAAATATTCACCTGAAAACCAAGATAGAGTGATTTTTTTTTAAGACTCTCAAATCACAACTGTGATAGGATGTTTGCCAGTTAAGTCTGTGCAAAGTCCTGAAATACGGTGAGAAAATGGTTAATCCATAAATGAGAAACACTTGTGACAATTCGCTGTGACAATTTACTTCCTCCAAAATGACTTTCTTATACATATTACATATATAAAATATGGAGATATGTACATACACACTGTGTGTGTGTGTGTGTGTGTGTGTGTGTGGAGAGAGACAAAGAGAGACAGAGAGAGATTGAGAGAGAGAGAGCGAGACATGGGGTTTCATTATATTGCCCAGGCTGATCTTAAATTATGGCCTCAACTGATTCTCCTGCCTCGGCCTCCCCTTTAGAGGCATGAGCCACCTCACACAGCCCAAAATCACTTTCTATCAAAGCTCTCTATTTTTCTATTCTACTACACTTAAAAATAAGCCAAGAAGGAAACTCTAAGAAGAAAAGCATAATTTCCCAAAAGTATATCTACTTTGGAAGCTCACAGAAACAGCTGATTGTTAACTTCATACTAATAAAGTGCACTAATTTTGGCTTCCACCCAGGAAAATGTAGTCACTGAACTACCAAAGACACATGTATATCTCAATATAGAGGCAATCTTTAGCATCACCACACCAGAAATTTCTTAGGTTCTAATTACATATTGCTATACTGAAGCAGGCAAAGGAGAGTTGGAAACCCAACAGCAGGCCAAGCTTGATGAATAGGATATAACATTTAGCTATTAGTCCATGATAAAAATCTGTAGATAAAAGTCCTTCCGGTTACCATCATAGTCTATTACTTACTAATGGTGTGGCTTTTGCCTATAAATTTAGCCCATTGTTGCTAGAAGTAGAGTAATTGAACCACCTACATCTGAATAACTTGAAGTGCTTGTTAAAAAGTAAGGATTCTTTGGGTCCATTCCAAATCTAATAAATCATAATCACTGAGGTTGGAGCCTAGGAATCTCTGTCTTTAACACTTCCCAGGTGGTTTTTATGCACAATACTGTTTGCATGGAAACCTGACTGACTCCCTGACTTAGTCTCAGCTTCCTTATCTGTAAAGCAGAATTGACTGTCATCATACTTTCCTATTTCACAGTTGTTGAGTATTGAGGATCAATCAAAAATATATGGGAAATGCTTTTTAAAACTGCCAAGTGCTACAAAAATGATTATAACCATCTAAACTTCTACCACCTACATTTCTACCAACTCTTCTAAAAACTAAAAGAAAAGGTAAAAATAATTTTTCAAAGACACTACAGATATTATCTTAATTGTTATAACTAAATCTCAGATAACTAGAATACTCAGAAAATAGTCTTCTCGTTAATATTTGACTGAACATTCTGGTCACTCTTTTGAAAAACTTTAAATGTGTTACTACACTGTCTTTCCTTGGTAAATGTGTAACTTAGTTTTTATCTGATGACAAGGGATTTTCGAGTTGGGTCAGAATTCTGAGTATCAGGTTTTGTTCCACAAGATTTATGCTTAGAAGAGTAATCTATGTTCGGCTCTGAGCTCATTTGCTAAAAGGTTTCTTGTTTATTTTTTCTTGTTTGGGGGATATTTTATGGTTGATGGAGGCATGCTTATTTTAACCAAAAGCAGATCTCTAATTACAAGTTGTATTCCAAACGCTTATTTGTTCCTAAGTTGTCTGGAACTTAAAATGCCTCTCCCCATAGCAAGAAAAAATAAGAAGTTATAAATCATGATAAAGTTCTCTGGCTTGTACAAAAAGGCCACAATATAGATGAAATACATTTGCTGTATCTTAACTATCACACAAATATTTTACAGTGGTATTCATCAAGCTTGAGAGCAAAATTGAATATGAAACTATTTTCATTTACCTTTAATATTGCTACTTAAGATAAAAAGAGTCAGCTGGATGAAGATGAAAAGCTGATAGAGCCGGTGCAGTGGCTCACGCCTGTAATCCCAGCACTTTGGGAGGCCAGGGTGGGCAGATCACTTGAGGTCAGGAGTTCGAGACCAGCCTGGCCAACATGGTGAAACACTGTCTCTACTAAAAATACAAAAAAAAAAAAAAAAAATTAGCCAAGTGTGGTGGTTCGCGACTGTAATCCCAGCTACTCAGAAGGCTGAGGCAGGAGAATTGCTTGAACCCGGGAGCCGGACAGAGGTTCCAGTGAGCCAAGTTCACGCCACTGCACTTCAGCCTGCGAAACAGAGTGAGACTCCGTCTCAAAAAAAAAAAAAAAAAAAAAAAGCTTACAGATAAAAGTTTCTGTAAATGTTCTAGAAAGGTTAATGGCCCCCAGTTTTTCATTATACAGAACACATAAGGTCTCTCAATGTGTCCACCAGGGATTTTCTTCAGAGTCATGATTAGGATATGATAGGGACAGGACATGACAAAACTGAGTGTCCAAAGTTAACTCAACAAGTGAAACAGAAGAGAAATTAGCAAAGTGTTTTTGAAACAGTAGCTGCGTATCCCTGAGAAAGAGACAACATGAAGTGGAAACAGCTGAGCTATAAATGGTGAGAAAAAAATACCAGAACAAGATTCAAGGCAGAAGAAAAGAAGGGACAGAAAGCAATGCTGAAGAAGAGCCGTGCCGTCTACAAGAATCACAAAGACCGAATTCAGGATGTGGCAACAAAGTTACCAAAACCAAAGAGGCCTTGGTGTAAGTGAAGGAGGCTCTCCTTCATACATGCCCACTGCCACACTTGGACTGTTTGTACCTGAGAGAAGGTTCACTGACTAGATTTCTGATTCTGAATCCAAGTTATCAGAGGCCCTGTCTGCCTTCTTCTTAGGCACCCTCACCTTAGTTGGGTACTTCTGTTCCTTCACTACCTCCTCCATTTCCCTATACCCAAATAAAATTATATCCCAGTTTTAATCTTACCCCGGAATTTATATCCAAGTGTCATCTCTATTTGGATTCCTGACCATCACAGACCCTATGGGTCCCTGCTTGTGTATTCAGTCTTCCCACCTTCCTCGTTTCCAAGTCAAAGTGGGGCTCAGTCTAACTAAAAATGCAGTACATTCATTCAAGCAATTAAAAGCTGACACTGAGTGTCAGGTACTATCTTCTGCCTAATAGTAAACACAACAGTCTTGGGTTCCTAGGAATCCTTTATGTATTTTATTAGAACATGTGAAACAAATACCATAAAGGACACTGTGGACACTTTTCTAGCCTCTTAAGATGCTCTGGTAATTTTGAAATAAAATGTTCAACTATGGCTGGACAGACAAATTTTATAAACCAAAGGAACAATGTCAACTCCAAGTCTGATTAAGAGCAGAGACTTAGCTTGAACATTCTTCCTTCTGTATTCTAGAGTTCAGATAATAGATTATAAGGGAAGGAAAAGGAAGCTAACTGAATTTTAATTTTTACACCCAAATCTCAAATAATGCCAGCTTCTGCCTCTTAGAAAGAACTCTTTCACAGCACACACTCAGGGCAACTTGAATCTATGCTCCTGGGTTGCATTCCTCAAACTTGGCCCAAATAAAACTCTTTAATTATATTACTTTAGCCCTGGTGTTTTTTTTTTTTTCTTTAGGTCAGCAGGATTCACAGTGACTTCCCACCACCCCCTGGTGTTTTTCTCTAAAATCAGTGCTTGGTACCAGCATGAACTCACTGCATTCTCCATTCTTGAAGTCCTACCACATGTGGTGGAGATGAGGTCTCACTATGTTGCCCAGGTTGGTTGTGAACTCTTGAGCTCAAGCAATCCTCCCACACCAGCCTCCCAAAGTTCTGGGATTTCAGGCATTAGCCACTATGCTCCGCCAGAAATCTTATCTTGTGTGGTTGAAGCTGATTGAGATTGGATGGATCGGCATTTCCATTGTGCAAACCACACTCAGTCTTCCAGAGTGGAAGAATAAATAAATGGAATAATGAAAAGTTAATTGGCAAAGCTTACAGAAAGCTTTAACCTTCCCTGGCCTAAGGCTCTTCCATTTGCTTAACTTACATTCTACCCTGCTTGGAAAACATCAGCTTTCTCCTTTTGAAATAAGAATGGAAAGATCCATGCACCTGGATGAAGGAGCCTATGAACCAGCTCTCCTGAAAAGTTGTAAACTAAAAATAAAATCCAAAGCCCTTGACCAACTGAGTGGACCCACTCTTGGCCAAGGAGACCCCAGAGAAACCTCAAAAACTGAGTTCTCAGTCAAAATAGGAAAAGAGGTCAAACACAGCTCATTATACTCCCTCCCTTTTGGAGATTAGATGCAACAATTGACCAGCATTAATGTTACAATAGAAATAAGACTGCAAAAACAGTTCTCTGTGGCAATAAGACATCAAGTTATAAAAAAGACCTTAAGGCTATGCCAGGAGAGGGTTAAGTCATGTCTGCAAACGATCAATCTTGCTACATAGCATGCTTAACTTACATAACTTTTTTTTTTTTTTTTTTTTTGAGACACAGTCTTGCTCTCTGTCACCTGGGCTGGAGTGCAATGGTGCAATCTCTGCTCACTGCAACCTCAGCCTCCCGGGCTCAAGCGATTCTCCTGCCTCAGCTTCCCAAGTGGTTGGGACTACAGGCACGTAATACGATGCCCTGCTAGTTTTTTGTATTTTTAGTAGAGATGGGGTTTCACCATGTTGGTCATTCTGGTCTTGAACACCTGACCTCAAATGATCCCGCCTGCCTCAGCCTCCCAAAGTGCTGGGATTACAGGCTTGAGCCACCACACATGGCCATAACATCCCTTTCTGTTGATACCAAGTTTCAGACAGAGTCTTACTCCTTTAATCAACTGAAAATTAAAGAATCTCTGAATTACCAGGCATGGTGGCTCACACCTATAATAACAGCACTTTGGGAGGCTGACAGGGGTGGATTGCCTGAGCTCAGGAGTTCAAGACCAGCCTAGGCAACACAGTGAAACCCTGTCTCTACTAAAATACAAAAAATTAGCCAGGAGTGGCAGTGTGTGCATGTAATCCCAGCTACTTGGGAGGCTGAGACAGGAGAATCACTTGAACCCAGGAGGGGGAGGTTGCAGTGGGCTGAGATCATGCTATTGCACTCCAGCGTGGGCAACAGAGCACGACTCTGTCTCAAAAAAAAAAAAAAAAAAAAAGTATCTCTGAACACGCTGAATAAATAATCTGTAAGCCCTTGCTCTAAGACATCCCACCTTTTCATATGGAATCAATGTATACCTTTCATGTACTGATTTATGTCTCTGCCAGTAACTCCTGCCTCCCCAAAATATATAAAAACAAACAGTAATCCAACTGCCTCTGGTGCACGTTCTCAGGACTCCTCGAGAAAATGTTTCCCTGAGCCACAGTCACTCATCTTGGCTCAGGATAAACCTCTTTAAAATATTTTACAGAGTTTGGTTTTTCCATTAACAAGGTGATAACTCTTCATTATTGCCAAGGCCTTATAAGTTTCTCACTGAAAATTCTAAATTAATTAAGGATTCTTTTAACAGCAAGCTCTCAGGAGAGAAAAACATCAAAGATCATGGTCTCCAACCTGGAGATTTTGTTTAATGGAAAATGCCATCAAATAAAGGACTCCCTCCAGCCATGTTAGAAGGGCCAATATCAGGCTGCCCTTCCTAAGTGGACATCTTTCTCAGTGGAGATCTTCAACACTTTGTTCTTTAGACCCCGACAAGAAGTGGATTAAAATATTCATTTGGTTACCTTCGGGAATAGAAACACTTTTCATATTTGTATTTCAAGTTGTTTTGTTGATAATTGTCCTTATTTGTGTCATCTTTTTGATTCTTAAATTGATTATGCTTTGTATTTCAAGATGTCTAAAGTCTACCACAAAATTCTATAACAAAAAACTTATCACAATAGCTAGATGCTTAGAAATGACCCAACACACCTCAACTCCAGTGTAAGTGAATGGCCTGAGACCCCACTGCTCTGTCCCCTTATTGTTCAATCCAATCCCTGAATTGTTGCCAACCAATTTAGCCTTGGAGCCTCACTAAGTTCTTAAGTTATATACTTCTGCCCATCCCATTCCCTCTGACATGGGACAAGATTATCCGGAAATGAGCCTTCCTGGCCATGTGGGACAAACTTACATCCAAAATGCCGATCAGTATTTTCAGAAGAGAAAGATTTTTATTAAAAGGAGGAAATGAGAAAGAAAAATTGCTCAGAGCCATCGGAGATATGTGAACTATGCAAAATGTATCAGGCCCAGAGGGACACAAGCATGGGACTTCTGTCACATCTCACTGCAGCCATTCCCAGGGGCAATTATTTAAAAGCATTTTATTCCTGACAGCTGCTTCACCCACTGTCTAGTGTTCCTGGAATCTGTGATACAAAGAACAATGTATAGCCAACCAACAGCTTGTTATTGTAACATAAATGCTTGATAAACAACTTGGAACTGCCTCTTCTCTTTTCCTTTAAAAAACCATCTGTAACTGCTGCTAATAGGAGCATATACTCAGGGCAACTTGAATCTACGCTCCTGGGTTGCAGTCCTCAAACTTGGGCCAGACTCTCTACTTTTATTTAAAAAAGAAGAAGAAGAAGAAGAAAAGAGGAGAAGAAGAAGGAGAAGGAGAAGAAGAAGGAGAGGAAGAGGAAGAGGAAGAGGAAGAGGAGGAAGAAGAAGAAGAAGAAGAAGAAGAAGAAGAAGAAGAAGAGGAGGAGGAGGAGGAGGAGGAGGAGGAGGAGGAGGAGGAGGAGGAGGAGGAGGAAGAGGAAGAAGAACTCTTTTACTGAAACATGAAAGTAGTCTTCAGTGACCACCACCATACACAAGCCCTTTACACATACACAGATACACAGATATATGTATTCATAAGCATAGCAGAAGGTCACAAAGACACAAAAAAAATGTTTTTGAGGAGCTACCTGGAGAAACGTATTGCAATGCAGTTGAGAATTACATGACCCTGTAAAACCACGCCAAGAAACAAAAGGGATATTTAAATACATCTCCAAGTCAATACATCTCGGTGGAAGTCTACACTTCAGTTCAAAACTTCATTTACAAGCAAGGAAAGGCATCTAATATTTAACATACCTACTGACGCATGTAGAGAATAATACTTGTTTTTCCCTCTTGCTGTTTTCCTCAGTTTGGCTCAGTACCTAGGCATTACCTAGATAAGCATTCCAGGGCCCAGGGCCAAAAGCCTCTAAAGCAGAGCTTGGTAGCCCTCTCCTAAGATCAAACACCACACTGGGGAGAAGCCAGGGAAGGACAGCATCCTTACTTCTTCATCCACTCTCACACATCTACATCATTTTCGTTTATCTGAGAAAACTGCAGAATCATGTAAAAATTACATTGCCACTGCAACATAGTTGCCTCTGCAAGGCAAGGCAACTTTTCTATTTATCCTGCTAAATTAAAACAGTGTAGCTGAGGGTCACAGTGGTGGGCCTCTCCCAATCCCAACCCCAGGGTGCAATTAGTTCAGTCCATTTCTGCAGCTTTATGAAAAGTGTGCTGAGGTTTAGTCTGAAAAAAAGGAATTCTGTAATTGCAGCTCCTCTCTAGAAGACATGTCCCAGAGCTCTTTGACAATTGTCAGGTTGTTTTGGGGGCCTTTTCCCTTCAGAAGCCCATTGTTTGGGGAAGTTCTGGGGAGAGAGGGGGTTGGGGAAAAAAGGTATTGAAGTAGGGAAGGGAAAGAAGAATACGAGTTTGCACTTTACGTTCAGTCGCTAAATAGCAATTTCAACAATAAAGGGTCTCACCGTGTCCCCCAAGCTGGAGTGCGGTGGCACAATCACGGCTCACTGAAGCCTTAATTTTCCCTGGTTCAGCTGAATCTCCCACGTCAGCCTCCCAAGTAGCTGGGACTATAGACGCATGCTACCGTACCCAGCTAATGTTTGTATCTTTTGTAGAGACGGGGTTTCATCATGTTGCCCAGCTGGTCTCAAACTCCTGGGCTCAAGCAGTGGAACCGCCTCAGCCTCCCAAAGTGCCAAGATAACAGGTACGAATCACAAACCAGGTGTATTTGGTAACATTCGCATGTTAATGTCTCAGAGTGTTCCATCAAAAGATACGAAGTAAGAATTCTTTCCAATTCAATAGATGCAAAAGACCCCAATTAATGTGATAAAAAAAAAAAAGGTCCATAATAGTCCTACTTGTGGAAGTAAGTCCTAGGACACTTCCATGTCAAATGCTGAGAGTAGCATCATCACACAGAATGCTGTTTGACCAGCTGACTGCAGGTCTCAAAGACTGGACAACTTGCTCCAAAAGTAGACCTTTGCTGATATCTGTTGTGGATGGATAAGTAAATGAGCAAGAAAAATTTAAAAACTGAATTTTGCAATTGGAAAACCTGTAAAGATTGGTAGGCACGTAGAAATGGTTTTACACTAGAGTTACACACAGATTCCATATACGATTACTGACTACCTCGTCGTGTGTGAAACACCCTAAGATATTGATACTAAACAATTTAAGTGATCAGGTTGTAAAAGCTAAGGTCTTCCATTAACAAAATTTTAAAAAGGTGACTCAAGAGACTAAGTTATCATCAATATAGTGTTATTATAGACTCAAACAGTGTTACAAGATGCAAAATTTTATCTTCAGATGCAAACATCATGTGGCTTGGGATACTTATTCTTTGAACCTTAGGCTTCTTTTTAAGTACTAAGTATATGACACCATCTCTTAAGTCTAGGAAGATTGATTGATTCCTCAAAGTATTATAGCATCTCCATGATATCCCAAATACGGTGAAAATGGAAATGCATACAAAATGAAAGGAGACTTCAAAAATTAGAAATTTTTCTATAAAGCATTGTTCAATCATATGTAAAGGGATATATTTTAGGGTGCAGTATACATAGAAATCTGTGATTTCCATATAATACAATAAAAATGATTCTATTTCCTTGTGGTTTTCAATTTACTTCCCTACATACTTCAGCTTGATCTTCACAATTTACTTCCCTACATACTTCAGCTTGATTTTCACAATAATCCCATGCAATGCACAAGGCAGCTGATGTTGTCCCATTTTCACACAGAAGAAATTGAGGTTTGGGGACAGTTACGCAAGGCCTCAGCAATTAATAACAACCAGGAATCCAGGCCTTCTCTCAATCAGCACTTCCCACCATGAATTCAGAATAAAAACCAACCCCCACATTTCATAAAGTTGACTGTGGGTCCTGCAACTGTCATAGCAAAATAGCAGAGGAGTAATAGGTAGCTTTTGTTAGCAACACAAACCGTGTAGCCTATGGTTAGAAGAGTGGGCAAAGAATCATAAAGGTTTCTTCACAGTCATATAAATGTGAATATCCATGGAATTTCTGAGCAGCTGCAAGGAAATTCCAAAACGGAGCCAAAGGGAAAAAGTGTTCCCTAAAGTTCCTAATAAAACTTAAAGAGCTCTGCGAACTCTTCAGCTGGAATCAGTTAACCCAAGTGAAGTCATGTATACTGCACCCAGAGACCCCCAAAAGAAGCAACACATTGATGCACCTTCTTAAGACCAACAACGTTCGCGTTTGTCATTTTTCTCCTCTAAAAACTCGTACTCTCCTGGGGCAGGGGGTCGAGTATTGCTACGGATGACGATTTTGAACAGCCTGCTTTCACAGGCATCCGTAATTCAAGTGAGAGTGAACCATCCTGCCCTGCCAGGGTACCGGGCAGAGGCGGCGGTGTAGGGCACTTGTAAAGGCTGCGGAGGAGAGCGCGCGGGCGAAGAAGCACTCCCGGGTCACGCCTCTCTCCGGGGCCCGGTGCTGACTGCGCTGCGAGTGCAGGAGCTGGGCGCCGCCCTCCCCGTCCTCCCAGCCCTCCCGGGCGCCGGGGCCTGGCCGCGGACCTACCAGCGAGAGTACTTTATAGGTGTTGGGGTCCTTGGCAGTGCGGGCGCGCGCCGCCTTCTCCAGCGGCTCCTCCCCCACGTCCATGGGGGCCAGCAAGGACGCGGCCGCCTGCGGGTCCCCGGGCGCCTCGGCGGCGTGGCTGCGGCCCCGATCGCGGCTGTTCCCCGCCGGGCCCTCCCGGGGAGCGCGCCCGCCCTCGCCGCCGCGGCTCCCGCCCCCCGCGCAGCCGTCGCGCTCCATCGTGGCCCCGGGCGCTCCGGCCCCGCCGCCCGGCCGCGCCTTTAATAGGCCCCGCGCCGCGCCGCCCCGCCCCGCCGCGCCCGCCCCTCGCGGTCAGATACTTGACTACCCGCCCTGCACCAGGTTCTCGCAGTCAGGGTAAAGCGACTCAACGCCCCGGATTATTTGGCTTCCTGTCTGATTTCGGGCACTCTGCGTGTCGGTTATTTTGGGTCCCTTACGTGGGCGTGTCTTGAACTTTCCCCCAAGCCGTCCCCTCCCCGCGCCCCGGCCACCCTCCCGACACTTGCAGGAATCGCCCTGCGTGGCCTCACGGCGCGGGCTGGACTGGAATTGCAGCGTGTGGTCTGCAGAGGGCATGAGATCATGGGGCCCCAAAATAGAGCGGGGAGGAGGAGAAGGATGCAGCCGCCGATACCGGTCCCGCTTCTCAAAGGCGGGAGAGTGTGGAGTCTTGGGGTCGACATGTGAGTTTCTGGCTGGAAATGCAAATGCACCATGGAGGAAGGCGACATTCTGTTTCTCCCCCTCTGAGTCCTGTCCCCCACTACCTACGGTACTATGAGAGAGAAATCGTCCACTTAAAATACTTGGGTTTAATATATACTGTACACACGTGTAAGGGATATTTCGTTTTCCACGGTTGTATGTGGTTTCTGGAGTTTTGTTTTTATGTATATTTGCTTATTTTTCTACACTTTCTGCATTGAAGGTTTCAGGAGTTGGTGTTGCCCTCTCCTGAGGTTGACTCTGATACCTAGCAATATCAAAAGTGTTAATGCAATCTGAAATACTTTGATAAGCCTTATTTTTCAACTAGGACGCTAACAGTAAGCTGATTCTTGGTGGGTTTTGTTTTACCTTTGATTCTGGAACTTGTACATTTTCTGGCTCGTCGGTGAGCAAAATCACCAGTGTTTTGTGAAGTGAGACAGAGGGAAACCAGTGACTTCGAACTACTTTGCAATACCCGGGACTGACTTCAGGGACCAAGGAACAATTAATTTTCAATACATTTTGAATACATGAATACATACAAATGTTTACACATGAGAATGAATGTGTAACAAATATAAAATGCATGTTATTCCCTTTAAAATAGTCGACTTGGGATGCTCTTCATTTATACTGACTCATCCATCCACCCATCCATTCATTCGTCAAGTAATGAATCCTTCAACTCAATCTTTCGGCCTCTAACTATGCATACCATATAAAAAATAAATTAAAATGTATCTTTCCTCAAGTGTCGGTGGAAGCGGGGGCGGGGGGGGGGGGTGGGACCAACTTGTGAACAAAAAAATTAAAACCTAAGTCATATATGCACAATAGAGTCACACATACGATATTGATACAGGAGCGAGAAAGAAATTATTTAGGCATATAGTGTGAGCAAAAGAGCCCTCGGCACAGCTTACCTTCTAACAAAAAGCAGCCCAAGAAATCACTTCCTTTCTAACAAAGAGCAACTTGGAAGATTGAGCTGCAAACATAGGTAAGTAAACTGGAAGCTTGCACGGGAGACGCCGGCAGCGGCACAGACAGAAGGGGCTACTGGGGGCCAGGCATGTCCACCATGGGGGTTCCACCTCCCCTCTTTTTTAGCACATGCACAGTAGGAAGGAAATAAGCAACATGGATTAGCTACCTGCCTATATAGTAGAAGATTGGGACCAGGGCTGCCAGAGATTTGAGCCCTATGCAGGTGGCACACCTGGTCCTAACCGGTTTTTCACTCTTTATGTAGATCAGACACCACCTCCCCACTAGCTCATGTATAAAAACCCCTGCATTTCACCAGGTACTGGCAACCCATTTTTCTGGGACCCCTCTGTAGCAGAGAGCTATTCTCTTTCTTTTGCCCGTTAAAAATTCTGCTCTAAACGTCACCCTTTGTGTGTGTCCACGTATTTGATCTCTGTGGCCGTGAGACCAAGAACCTCGGGTGTCACCCCAGACAACAAAGCTGCTTCAATATTACCAGAGCTTAGTAGAAAGGGCAGTTGACATCTGGAAGAAGTAAAAGCCTTCCCTCAAAGCATTATTGAACTTTTAAAAAAAGTTACCTTTGAGTCAGCTCACAAACCACCCAAGAGAAACAGGTTTTCACTGTTTCATAGTCACACATATTTTTCTGCCCCAAACTTGGCTCCAAATTTTCCTTTGACTCTTTCCAAAAATCAGATTCAAGGACACAGATTTGCTCCACTGAGACTGGTCAAATGAGTGTCAAAACTTCTACAAGCAACTCAACAGAGACGCTATCCAAAGTGGTTTTGAACCTGACAAAACAAGTGGAAGAAGTGTATTGTCTGCATCTCAAGGCAACGAACCACTTTAAAGACTTAACATTTGGAAAATACAGTGTGCAGTCTGCAGAGTCACAAACATCTTAGGGCCTGGGGAAAACATTTTTCTGTGGCATTAGTTTATTTTTAAGATTTTTTTTAATGACATCCTGGTTTTTCTTTTTTTTTTTTTTTTGAAAGCACAATATGCCAGGAGCCATATTGACTGAGGCAGCACTATACACACTGCAAAAGGCGAACCATGTGTCGTGTTAAAGGTTGCAGCATCTGTTCCACAGGATTGTGTGCCCAGTGTGGACAGATGGTCAGATTTTTCAAGAGAAGCAGGAAATTTAAATGTTTGTGTGAATACTCCAGGTTACAAAATGTTGTCTACAAAATTCAGAGTAACAGTTTCTTCAAACAAACAAAATGTAGCACATTTAAAAGCCAAACAAAATGTAACACATCTGCAGAATAGACCTGGCACACACACCACCAGGATGTGGCCTCTACCTAATGCTCATGCCTCATCTGTGCCAGTTGGGACTTATATGGGTAATTATAAAAACCCAATTGGAAGTCTAAAATCAGAGGAAGAAAAATGAGCCAAGGCCGGGCGCGGTGGCTCACGCCTGTAATCCCAACATTTTGGGAGGCTGACGTGGGTGGGTCCCTTGAGGTCAGGTGTCTGAGACCAGCCTGGCCAACATGATGAAACCCCGTCTCCACTAAAAATACAATAATTAGCAGGGCATGGTGGTACATGCCTGTAGCCTCAGAGACTCTGGAGGCTGAGGCAGGAGAATTGCTTGAACCTGGGAGGCGGAGGTTCCAGTGAGCCAAGATCATGCCACTGCACTCCAGCCTGGGCAACAGAGCAAGAATCTGTCTCAAAAAAAAATGAGTCAGGTATGCCATTTTCAGGTTTAGCTATAGACATTGCAATGCCTATAGTGAAATATTGCCTCAGTCTTCTTTATTCTAAATGGTCTGAGGGACAGCTTCACCATCACATTCCAAAGTACAGTAAGGTCATGAGACATAAAGCCACAACACAACTTTTTGGGTTAGTGCAAAGGTGAACAATGAATGTTTCATCCTTAATCCTAAATCGCTCTGTTTTAGGGACTGCATACTCTAATCTGGTATAGCAGTAAAGATGATCATTTAAGATTTTATGTAAGTTTTCTATTAAGTTTTATTGTAACACATAAATATTTAAACATTTCTGTCTTGGTTCCTGAAGCTTTGGTTGTAGATAAGGCCAAAATACCAAACAAAAGCAATTTATCAATGTTTAATTATTACTTTGAGGTTGGGAAACAACTTTTCTTAGTTATTAAACAATGAAATATGCTGTAGGGTAATTATTTTAGCAGCTGTTCCAGAGCTTCTCCAGCTTTCTTCTAATTCGCCAGTAAAACAAGAAAGACATCTAGCCAAATCTAAACAGAAAAAAAAACCCTACAAGCCTCTCTAATCTTTGTGAGGCCTAGGGAAAACATTTTTCTGTGCCATGAATTTATTTTTAAGAATGTGTATGACATCCTGATTTTTCTTTCTTTTTTTGAAAGTATAAAAATATGTCCTCTGGAGCAAGAAGCTTGGATAACCATGTGACCTTGAACAGATTACCAGAAGCCTCTGAGCCTTAGTTTCCTTATTTGCAAAATGCTCTTTCAGATAATATCTCTAAATGCCAACAAAATGTTTGACATTTCAACTTTACATAAATGTTTAAATCTATCCTTTCCATTTGTAAATCAATCACTCACTACCCCTAAGGGAGAGAATAAAAAGATTTAATGTTCTCCTATATTATGCATGATTTATATATAATCTCTGGGAAGGTTTGAGACCTGTTATTAGGCCTGCATCTACAAAGAGGGTAAGGAAGGGATATTTGCTGCTCTGGGATGAAGGAGAGATGCCTATAAGGATCAGTTAGGTAACAAAATGAATAGAGAGAATTCAGAAGTGTAAGATCCAAAGGAGAGTAATAGAAACTGGGAAATGGAAAACGCATATACCACCCAAAGGGAGTGTGGGGTTCTAATTAGGGAAAAGGAGTCAGGATGGCGGGACCGAGGGAAAGCAAAAAGATAAAGCAGATAAGCTATAAGTCTGCCTTTCTTCGTGGTCCAGAACATTAACCTTCTTGCACAAATAACTCACAATCTTCCTGCACCCAGCTATCATCAGACCCTCAAGTGATTAAAAAAAAAAATGCAAGCTAATTCACTGCAACCTCGGTGTTATCAGTACTGCACAAAGCCCTCTTCAGCACACAGCACAAGCACCATTCTATAACATCCCCAGCAAGCCTTCGTCTCCTTGCAGTCAGCTCCTCTCTTGCTGGCCTGCCCATTTTTCCCTTGCAACACATTTTCATACGTGCTCTAATAAATATGACTTTCTTTACCTCCAATTATCTTCATAAATTCTTCTTACCCCCACACCACTGGCCCCAGTTCGTCGCTGATTACCTGCTACAGGAAGTTGCTGTCCAGTCCTTGCATGTTTTGGTTGACCACAGTATCCGCCACTCCTTCATTATCTCTTACACCTCTATTTCAAACAAAATGTAGGGTTGCCAGGTAACCTGAATTTTAAGTTTTATTAAAGTACAATTTACCTATTATAATATCTACCCATTATATGGATACAGTTCAGTGATTTTTAGTAATTTATACAGTTGTGCAACTAATAATACAATCCAGTTTTGGAACAATTTAATCACTTCAAAAAGTTTGTTTCTGCACATGTGTAATCAAAAACTGCTCCCACTCCAGTCCCAACCACAGACTTCTGTGTTTTCTGTGTGTAGCTTTGCCTTTTCTAGAAAATTCATTTAAATGGTATTCTACTAAGTTGTCTTTTGTGTCCGTCTTCTTTCACTTAGCATAATGTTTTGAAGTTCATCCATGCTGATGCAAGTATCAGTAGTCCCTTTTTATACATAGTAGTAATTTATTGTATGGATATTTCATATTTTATCTTTTCACCAGTTGCTGGACATTCATACTATTTCCAGCTTGAGCTATTATAAATAATGCTGCTATGAACATTCATGTGCATGTCTCTGTGTGAATCTGCATTTTCATTTTCCTTGGGTAGATAATTGGAAGTATAATTGTTAAGTCATATGCAAAGCGTATATTTAAGTTTTTGAGAAACAGGGAAACTGTTTCCCAATGTGGCTGTACCATTGTACATTCCTGCCAGCAACTTGTAAGGAGCCCATATACTACCTTCCAACACTTACTATTCTCAGTATATCAGTGTGTAAAGAGTCCACATACTTTGCCATACTTCCTATTCTCAGTCTTTTGTAATAGCCATTTGAATAGGTGTTTGGTGGTACCTCAAAGTAGCTTTTATTTGCATTTCCCTAATGACTAATTATGTTGAACACCTTTTCATGTGCTTATCTGCCATCTATATGTCTTCTCTGATGAAATGCCTACTCAAATATCTTGCCCATTTTTATCAGATTTGCTTCTCATCTGATTATTAAGTTATAAAGTTCTTTATATATTCTGGACACAAGTCTTTTATCATATTTATGATTTGCAAATATTTTATCCAATTTCTTTTTCTTAATGTTGTCTTTTAAATAACAAGTTTTTTTTAAACTATTTTTATAAAAATCCAATTTATCAATATTTTCTCTTATGGAACCTGATTTTGGTGTCATATACAGGAAATCTCTGACTCACCCAAAGCCACAAAAATTTCTCCTATGTTTTCTTCTAAAGTGTTGTAATGTTAGCCCTTATATTTGGGTCTAGGACCATTCTGAGTTAATTTTTGCATAATGTGTGAGATAAGGGTCTAAATTCATTGTTGTACACATGGATACCCAATGGTTCCAGCACCAATTTTTGAAGACTGTCATTTCTCCATTGAATTACCTTGGCAGCTATGTCAAAATTTAATTTACCATAAATGTTGAAGTTTATTCCTGTTGTGATTGGCCCTATGATGAGGATCTCCCCAATCACACTACATCCCACATGAGCTCCTGGTTGCCACCATTCTACTTTCTACGTCTGTAAGTTCAAATCTGTCCACATTTAAGTAAAATCATATGGTATTCGTCTTTAGGTACCTGTCTTATTTCACTTAACATTATCTCTGAACTCTGTTGTGTTTCACTAATTTATGTGTATATGCTTATGCAAATACCACATTTTTTATCGCTGTGGCTTTATAGTGATTTTTGAAATAAGTTAGCATACCTCCAACTTTGTTTCTTTTCAAAATTATTTTAACTATTATAGACCCTTGTATTTCCATATAATGTTAGAATTACATTGTCAATTTCTATTTTTAAAAAGTCTACATATTTTCATAGGATTATGTTTAACCTATAAATCAAATTGAGAAGAATTGCTATCTTAACAATATTTAGTCTTATAATCTATGAATATGGGATATCACTTTATTTATTTAGATTGACTTTAATTTTTTCAGCAGTGTGTATTCTTACCATACAGGTCTTGGTTTCTTTTGTCATATTTACTCCTAAGTATGTTTTTGATGATATTAGGAATGGAATAATTTTCTTAACTTCATATTGTTTGTTCATTATCAATATACTGTAATACGATTAATTTTTTATATGTTTATCTTGTATCCTGTGACTTTTCTCAACTTGCTTATTAGTTCTAATAGTTTGGTTTGATTTGGTTTGGTAGATTCCTTAGAATTTTCCAAATGCAAGATCATGTCATCTGCAAATCATGACAGGTTTACTTTTTTCCTTCCAATCTATATTTCCTTGGTCTTTAATTTCCTTTTATTATGATGTTTATTTGCCTTTTGTGTCAGCTACAATGCTGACCATATAAAATTAGCTCAGAAAGTGTTTCTTTTCCCTTCTCTACTTTCCAAAAGAGTTTGCGTAGGACGGGCATTCAGTCTTCCTTAAGTGTTTGTTAGAGTTATTGAGATGAAGCCATTCAGACCCAGGCTTTCCTTGTGGAAAGATTTTGATTATAAAGCCAATTGTAGTAAGGCATGGTGGCTCATGCCTGTAATCCCAGCAATTTGGGAGGCCAAGGCCAGTGAATTGCTTGAGCCTCAGAGTTCAAGACTAGCCTGGGCAACATGATGAAACCCTATCTCTACAGTAAATAAAAATAATTAGCTGGGTGTGTCGGTACCCGCCTGTAGTCCCAGCTATTCGGGAGGCTGAGGTGGGAAAAATTGCCTGAGCCCAGGTGGTCAAGGCTACAGTGAGCTGAAATGACACTACCGCACTCCAGCCTGGGTGACAGAGTGATATCCTATCTCAAAAAAAAAAAAAAAATTAATTGCTTTACTTGATATAGTATTTTTTTTTCCCCTCGGTCAGTTTTTTTGTAATTTCTAAGAATTTTTCCATTCCATCCTTTTGTCCATAAAGTTGTTCATAATATTCTCTTATGATATTTTTAACTTCTATGATGTATACACTTACGCCCCTTCCATTGTTTCTGGTTTTGATGGAGATTTCCGTCTTCTCTCTTTTCATATTGGCAAGCCCAACTAAAAGTTTGTCAGTTTTGTTAACCTTTTCAAAGAACCAACTTTTAGTTTAATGGATTTTCTATTATTTTTTATTTTTCATTTCGCTGGTTTCTATTCTTTTTTCTCTCTCTTCTACTTACTTTGTTTGCTATGCTAATAATTTTCTAGCTTCTTAAAGTGAGAATTTATATGACTGGTTTCAGATCTTCATTCTTTTGTAATGTAAGCATTTAAAGCTATACATTTCCTTCTAATATGTAATGTCATATATTAATAGATATGTTAGATAGATATTATATATAATAGATCTGAAATCAATATTATACATATAGTATTAGACAGATATTTATAGCTAGCATATTCTATTCCCAAATAATGTTCTAGGTACTCCGGGAAGGAATGTGCATTCTGCTGTTGTCGAGTAGAATGTCCTGTGTATGCTAATTAGGTCAAGTTGGTCGATATCATTGTGTGGGTCTACATCCTTAGCAATTTTCTCTTTAGTTTTTTAAAAAGTAATTGCTGAGAGAGGAGTCTTGGAATCTCTAACTATGATTGTTGAGGTGTCTATTTGTCCTTTCAATTAGGTTTATTTTGCTGTTTACTGTTGGGTGGGTATATATTTATAATTGTTATATCTTCCTGATGTATCATCCATTTAATCATTATGAAATGCCATCCTTCATCTCTGTGCTGATAATTTTTTAGCCCTAAATTTTCTAGTGTTCTATTTCTTGTCTTAAAACTGATTTTTTCTCATCTTAATTTAGCTTATCCAGCTCTCTTATGGTTACTATTTACATAATATATCTTTTCTTATTCTTTTACTTTAAATATAAAATCTTGCTTTTGGTTAGTCTGACAATCTCTTCCTTTTAAATTGAGTATTTAATCATTCATATTCAATGTAATGATTGATGTTCCAATTTATGCCTGCCAGTTTGCTATTTGTTGTATCTAATTTTTTGTCTTTCTCTTCCTCCTTTACTTCTTTGAATATATTAAAAATGCTCTTTTTATACCATATTCATTTCTCTGTTGAATTATAGCTTTTTTAAAAGTTATTTTCTTAGTCATTGTTCTAGGAGTTACAATATGTATTTTCAACTTACCACCTACTTCAGATTGAAACTGACTTAATTCTGGTAAAATATAGCACATTTCATGTAATACATATCCATTTATTCATCCCTCTTTTATGTTATTACTGTCATATATTAATCTATATGTCTTGTAAAGTCAGTGTTGCAGTGGTACAATCATAGCTTTAAATAATCTTATGCTTTTTAAAGAAATTGAGTGTAGGTATGTATATGTATGTGTATGTACATATACACACACACACATATACACACACACGTATATATAGATCTGCATACACACACTAATTTTTTCCCTGGGTATGAGTCACAATATCTTCTTTGTATGAATTGTAGTTTTAGTTGAAAACTTGACTTTTAAATATATGTTATAACAACTCCGAATTCTGATTATTTTTCTGTTTCTTTTTACCAGTGTTGTCACTTTTACAAAGCACTGTTTTCACACTGCACCATGATTCTATCAAATTAGTCTATCCCTACAGTGGCTAAAAGCTGCAAACTCCCACTGTTGTTATCTAAAGCTCTAGCAGTTTTTCAGGAGTAAAAAAGGCCAACTTGACTGCCTATGATCAGTTTACAAAACCCTGAAATGGGTGTTGTTGAGAGTATTGTTCATTTTAATACTTGCATTTTGTGAAATGAATTTGCCACTCTTTTCACTTTCATATCTGAAACTCTATCCCAGATTTTCAAATAAGTACCGGAAATTAGATTTTTTTCAATTTTTAAATATTGGCAAATGAGTCAATATTTTTTAAAACACCATGAAAGCCAAAAAAAAAAAAAAAAAAAGGCACCAGTGAGACTGACTTATCCTTAGCCTTCTAATTTGCAAACTCTGTCGTAAGGGTGTAGCAGTTATGTCTGCAAAGGATTAAAATTTTTCCTCAGCTGTCATTTGAACTGTAGGCTAGGAATTCCCTATCTATGCCAATGTCTACTCTGTAAATACTAAATCACATTATCTCAATCCCTTTCTATCCTTTAGGATAACTCAGTGATTGGTGTAGTATAGAAAGAGCCAAAACATGTGTTGAACTGAGTTAAGGTTTAAGGTGGTTAAGAAGGGGTTGGATCCTCAATGTATAACTGATATATTGTTCCAGAAGAAAAGAAGTTTCATGCTGGATAGCAAAGATAACAAATGTTCACCAGAATTTCACTGGTTCCTATTTATTGTTGACATTTTCTAAACATTATGAAGTCTCCATGGGCAGTTTCTTCTGAGACAAATTGCTCTAAAGGACCACTCCTTCTGCTTTATTGTGGGCATCATGTCTGTTTTTCAGATATTACTCGGAATTTTAGGAAAGTATGGAAAAGACAAAAATCTACACATTTCTAGTCAGATGTGTATATACAATGGTCTAGTGTCTTTATAAGCCTTCATCCCACTGGGTAAGAAGGGATTGAGATGGTAGGGGTAGGGGAGGGGAAATGAGATCATATCATCTCAATACTTTTCAGTATCTTTGTGGTAACTCAGTGCTTGGAGATAGATGTGTTCATTATTCCTGTTTTCTCTCCTGCCTTTAATCTTTCCCAGGATTGTGTCTAGATGTTTATTGGCAGGAGTTGGACAGGGTTGTTGTGGCAGTGTGAGATGGGCCTTGCATTGGCTTGCTTCTCTTTGAGTTCTTCATTATGTCCTTGCTGATCTATGTGCTCAGTGTCTCGTCCGATATGGTCCCTGGGAACTTTCCACTTGTATCTTCTGAGATGCTGCTGGCAAATTTCTGACTTGTTTTCTTAACTTCATCAAGGCTCAGAGGTCTTTCATAGCTAAACTCTACCTCAGTTCATGGTACAGCAGCAGACACCTCTGAATACAGCCACATTCTCCATAAAGCCATGGTCTGAGCTCTTTAATTTTGGCTCTCTGGTTTAGGATAACTTCATCTTTAACTGTGAGGTCCACAGTATTACTCCAGTGGCTCTCAACTCAGGTACTCACCATAGACCCAAATGTCATGGGGCAGCTTCTGGATTGCTCTCTTCCTACAGGAGAGTCAATGAAGCTTCAAAGTACTACCTTGGATGCTGCTTAGACACACTGGAAGTAGCACCTGCATATTGATGACGGAAACACGCATCCAACAGTCTCCTCCATAAGTAAAGGCATCATAAAGGCAGCTTACCATAAAGTAAAGGCATCATAAAGGTGTGTGATTGGGAGCTCCCCTTAACTCTTTTCACTCTTTTCCATACTCCACAGAGTCAAAAGAGTCACCTTTCTCTCATTCCAGGGTAGCAGAGACTTCCTGTACATCACCTCCTGACTTGTTTCTAACCATGGTTTACAGTAAACTGAATATTCAAGTCTTTCAGACCGTACTCTTAATAATGTTTGTGGGAGTTTAAGAAGTTTAGAAATCATTTTCTCTCTTAACAGCACCTTGCTTTGCTGGGTAATAACAGTTATATTTTTGCAGCAGAAAGCTAACAATAATCATTTCTTTTTCTTTGTATATTTGGCATAATGAGGCCCAGCCTCCCTATCTTATCTCCCTCCCCATGCTCTGAGACAAATGGATAATTCTGGTTGATTAGGGATCAAATCACCCACACAGGAAAACAAAACAAAAGAAACCGTCATCATTCTTGTCAAAAATTATTACTCACTTATGCCCCTGCTAGTATATGACCTTATCTAACATGTATATATAAAAAATCTTAACAATTTTTTTAAAATTCACCAATATAGGATGTCAATTTTTTTCCTACTGATGTAATCATCAAAGCTGGTTATGTATGGTCATGGAAAGCAGAGAACCAAACCAGAGGCAAGAACATGGCCTTCCTTTTCATCTACCTAGGAGAATATTTGCTACAAAGAAACTATGCAAAATAAGCACACAGAGAAAAATAAGACCAAAAAGAAATTAGCAGAGCATTAGGTATCTAAGGGACATATAATTAGCATACGTGTATTAGGGTTCTACAAAAACGATGGATAGAAATAATATCTGAAAGAATAATGGAATAACACTTTTCCATTTTGAAGAAAACTATGAACCTATGGATTCCAGAATTTTAACAAATACCAAGCAGAATAGACACCAAAAAACCACACCAAGGCATCTCATAGTCAAATTGCTGAAAAAGAGTATTTTTTAAAATCTTAAAAGCAGTTAAACAAAAAGATACATTGTATACAAAGGGTAAAAAGATAAGAGTTATTGAAGACTTCTTGTCCAAATGTGTTTGAGCCAGAAGAAAATGGAGTGATATCTTTAAAGTACAGACAGACAGAAAACGTTTATCAAACTTTAATTCTTTACCCAGTGATGTAGTTTGGCTCTGTGTCTCCACCCATATCTCCTGTTGAATTGTAATTTCTAGTGTTGGGGAAGGGACCTGGTGGGAGGTGACTGAATCATGGGGGCAGATTTTCCCCCTTGCTGGTCTCATGATAGTAAGTGAGTTCTCATGAGGACTGATTGCTTAAAAGTGTGTGGCCCCTCCCCCTTCACTCTCTCTCCTGTCGCCATGTGAAGAAGGTGCTTGCTTCCCTTTGCCCTTCAGCAATGATTGTAAGTTTCCTGAGGTCTTCCTGCTATGCTTCCTGTACAGCCTGTGGAGCTGAGAGTTAATTAAACCTCTTTTCTTCATAAATTACCTAGTTTCAGGTAGCTCTTTATAGCAGTGTGAGAATGGACTTACACACCCAGTTAAAATGTCTTAGAAAAACAAAGATACAATAAAGACATATTCAGACCAACAAAACTGAGAGAATATATCCCTGGAATTGCACTACGAAAAATATTAAAGGAGATTCTTCAGGCAGAAGGAAAATGATACCAGGCTGAAATTTAGATCTATAAAAAAGAATAAACAGTAAAGAAATTACAAATGTTTGGATAAATATAATTTTTCTCATTTTTATCTCTTTAAAGTATAATTCAATTGAGACAAATTAATGTCGATTTATCATGGGATTTGTAATATACACAGAAGTAAGACACACAGCATGAGAGGGTAAAATGGAATTAGAACTACTCCAGTTAAGCCAGGTGAGGTGACTCATGCTTGTAATCCCAACACTTTGGGAGGCTGAGGAAGATGGATGGCTTAAGCTCAGGAGTTGAAGACCAGCCTGGGCAACATGGTGAGACCCCGTTTCTACTAAAAATACAAAAAAATTAGCCAGGCATGGTGGCACGTGCCTGTAGTCCCAGCTACTTGGGAGGCTGAGGTACAAGAATCACTTGGGCCCAGAAGGCGGAGGTTGCAGTGAGCAGAGATCGTGCCACTGCACTCAAGCCTGGGCAACAGAGCAAGACTCTGTCTCAAATTAAAAAAAAAAAAGAGAGAGAGAGAAAGAGATGAACACATTAAATTCAGATAAGCAAAGGGAAGAAAATAATAATAAAAAAAAGAGATGAACAAATTAAATTCAGATAAGCAAAAGGAAGAAAATAATGCCAGAGAAGAGCAGAAATTAATGAAATTGAAAGCAAAAAAAAAAGTAGAGAAATCAATATCAAAAGATTCGTGTTTGTTTGAGATAGGATCTTATTCTGTCACCCAGGCTGAAGCACAGTGGACAGATCGTGGCTTCAGCCTTGACCTCCTGGGCTCAAACAATTCTCCCACTTCAGCCTCCCAAGTAACTGGGACCAAAGGCACTCACCACCATGCCCTGCTAATTTTTAAAAAAATTTTGTAGAGGTGGGGTCCCACTATATTGCCCAGGCTGATCACAAACTCCTGAGCTCAAGTCATTCACCCACCTTGGCCTCCAAAAGTGCTGGGATTACAGGCCTGAGCCCCTATGCCCAGCAAAAGATGTTTCTTTGAAAAGCTTAATAAAATTGATAAACTTCTAATCACTCCTATCAGGAAAAAAAGAAGTCACAAATTCCCGACTTCGTGAATGAAACAGGTGACACAAACACTACAGATCCTACAGATTTGGGAATTCAACATCACTTTTTGGGGAACACAATTCAACCACAACTACTAAATGAAGTTAAGAAATGATGAATGTGATAAACTGGGAGAAAAGGTCATGATAACATCAAAGAACAAGAGTAGTAGAAAGGAGGGAGGTTGAAGGAATAAGTGGCTCTAGTGAGAAACTGGAACATTGAATGCCTATGTATAGGTCAAAACCTATTGAATAGTACACCTAAAATCAAAACATTTGGTGTATATAAAATATACCTCACTAATGCAAAATTTTTAAATAAAAAATGAATTAATGCAAATGGACTTCTGGGAAAAGAGGATGAATCTACCATACACATTTATATTCACTTCTTGATTTTTTTTTTTTTTTTGAGACAGTATCTTTCTCTTGTCACCCAGACTCTTGAGTGCAGTGGTTACAATCATATCCTCACTACAGCCTTCAAATCCTGGGCTCAAACAATCCTCCCACCCCAGCCTCCCAAGTAGTTGGAACTGCAGGTGGAAGCCAATGTACCTATCTAGTTTTTTAATTTTTGGTACAGACAGGGTTTTGCTTTGTTACCCTAGCTTCAAGCAGTCCTCCTGTGTTGGCTTCCCAATGTGCTGGGATAACAGGTATGAGCCACCATGCCAGATCTGTTTATTTTTTTAAAGACATAAATCCATAAAGACAAAGAGGGTGATTAATAGAATATTAGATGGGCAAACAAATGGACACTTGGTAATTGCTTTAGTAGACCCAAGAAAGTTTAACCCTAAAACAGATGTGTTGACAGTCAAGATGCAACCAGCGGCCAGGCCCGGTGGCTCACACCTGTAATCCTAGCACTTTGGGAAGCCGAGGTGGGCAAATCACGAGGTCAGGAGTTTGAGGCCAACCTGGCCAACATGGTGAAACCCTGTCTCTACTAAAAACACAAAAATTGTATGGGTGTAGTGGCAGGTGTCTGTAATCCCATCTACTCAGGAGGCTGAGGCCGGGGAATTGCTTGAACCTGTGAGGTGGAGGTTGCAGTGAGCTGAGATCATGCCACTGCTCTCCTGCCTGGGCAACAGAGTGAGACTCCATCTAAAAAAAAGATGAAACCAGGTTGGGCTGCACCAGGTAGTTCCGTTAAAGGATGAAGGTAGGACTAGAAAACAGGACAGTTGGTTGAAAATCTGTTTAAGAAGTCGTTAGAAGGCCAGATTATTTTTCTGCCTCCTTGCAACTGGTGACTGTCTCTTCCCTTTTATCAAGAGAAAACTGGAGGTGAGGTCTAGTCTATGAAGAAAATAAAACCAGAGCCCTTGGACTCTAGGATTCCAGAAGAGAGAAGCAAAATATTACCTTATTAATATATTTAATTGATTAACATATCATTACCATAATAATATGGAAGATCAATTGCAAATGTTTATACTGAATAATAACATATCTGCCCTTTGAACACATTGTATACCAAGGACTGTATTAGAAACAATAGGGACAAAGAAAAGAAAAAAAGAATGGCCCACTTTTTTTTTTTTTTTTTTTTGAGACGGAGTGTTGCTCTGTGCCCCAGGCTGGAGTGCAGTGGCGCGATCCCGGCTCACTGCAAGCTCCGCCCCCCCGGGTTCACGCCATTCTCCTGCCTCAGCCTCCTGAGTAGCTGGGACTACAGGCACCCGCCAACTCGCCTGGCTAATTTTCTTGTATTTTTAGTAGAGACCGGGTTTCACCGTGTTAGCCAGGATGGTCTTGATCTTCTGACCTCATGATCCGCCCGTCTCGGCCTCCCAAAGTGCTGGGATTACAGGCTTGAGCCACCGCGCCCGGCCAAATGGGCCATTCTTACAAGAAACTTCTAGCCCAGTGGGGAAGACAGAGAAATTTATTAACAGTTAATTGCAATTCAGTGTGTTAACAGCTATAAAAGAAAAGTACAATGTATTGGAGCCCATAGGAAAGGCACCAATTCCAAATTGAGGGCGATAGTCCTTTTGACCATGATTGTTTACACCTATCCTGTAGTCACTTTGGAAAACCTATTCTCCTGACAGCCAGTAGAAGGGGCAGCCCCACAGATCCTGGGACATGGCACTGCCCCATGACTAATTTGAACAGAGAGGGAGGCCTCACAGAAATCCAGCAACTCGTTGACTCAGCTGGGACTGAGGTTTCCTTGGCTTGGTTTGAGGTTTTCTGTTGCTTGAGAATTTTGCAGCAGACATAGCTAGAAGATCATGACGTATTAGGCTGGTGCAAAAGTAATCATGGTTTTTACAATTAATGGTTTTTACAATTTTACAAGTAATGACAAAAACCACGATTACTTTTGCGCCAACCTAATAGCAAAAGGGGCTGAGGGAGACCATACAGTGCTGTGTACAAAGTGAGTCAGCAGAGGAATCTGGTATACACAGAAAGGCAAGCACAGAGCAAGCTCTTGGAAAGAAACAGAGACAGGAGGGAATATGAAGTGACCTGATTGTTGGGCCCCGGTCCTGACCTGCGTGGCTCTACTCTCCCTCACTTACTGTCTTTGGGTTTTAAATATTTCTTTATTCTTAAAACAATGTCCCTCCTTTTTGCCATGATCTAATTTTAGTTGGTTTCTTTTATTACATACAAAAAGACTTCCTAAAGAAAGTGGTGCCTGAGCAAATCTTGAAGGACCAGCAAGATTTAGGCAAAGAATAAGAAAGAAGATAATATTTCAGGATGAAGAAGCCACGTACACAGATTCATAGGCGTGACAGTGTTGCTTCCTCCAAGACCTGCAATGCAAGCACTCGAATGCAGTGAAGCTCATCACAGCTGGATAGAGAGAGGCCAGAAATGTGCAGCCGACATCTAGGCACTGAATGAATGAGGTGATTAAGTGAACTCTTCACCCACCCATACCTTGGAAAATTCTTTTCTACAACTCAGAAAAAAATAAATAAGATTACTGGAAAGTTTGGCAAGCCAATTAAAGACAGGATGAGTTGTGATACTTGGTTTGAAGAGAAAGATTTACAGGAATAATACTATATGTAAATATTTTATTTACAAAATTATTCCAATGGGAGAAAACAGCTTCCAAAAATATCTTCATTGTCAATGAGCTATAAGTAAAATCATTTCAAGAAATTAATGTAAGATGAATGGAATGGTAATTATGCACAAGTTGCAAATTTTCCATGTAGACATAAAATCAAGTAATTCTGAGATCTTGTTATCAACAAACTGAGGATCAAAAATTACGATTGACTTTATTATAGCATAAAAACATTAAATATCCAGAAATCTCCCATTTTATTTGGATGATTGTACTTTTTCTTTAGAAAGTGTTAAAACTGCAATAATTTTATTAAAATATTCAAATTAAAATGAAATTTGAAGATTGAAAAATGTTTCAATAACTTTGTTGACTATTGGTAATATATTTCCTGACTAGGGAAAAAGTGAACATTAAAAATTAACTGTTTTAGTAAAATGATTTAGAAAATCAAGGCAAAAAATATACATATACATATATACATATACATATACATATACATATACATATACACACATATATATATGGAGTCTCTCTCCCTAGCTGGAGTGCAGTGGCATGATCTCCACTCATTGCAACCTCCATCTCCTGGGTTCAAGTAATTCTCCTGCCTCAGCTTCCTGAGTAGCTGGGATTACAGGCATGCGCCACCACGCTCAGCTAATTTTTGTATTTTTAGTGGAGACAGTGTCTCACCAGGTTGGCCAGGCTGGTCTCAAACTCCTGACTTCAGATGATCTACCCGCCTCGGCCTCCCAAAGTGCTGGGATTACAGGCATGAGCCACTGTGCCCGGCCGACTTCCAGTTTCTGAAAGCATAATCACATCTTCCACAAACTGAAACACTTAGCAAATTGATCTGATCAGGAATGGGAACTAAGAATAAAGATAGCTATCATTTTATTAAGTGCCACCATGTGTTAATCATGGTGCTGGGAAATTTAGCCATTCATTTTTCACCTCGTCATTCACTGACTTTTTAAAAAATTCATTTATTCACCAAATACTTATGGAGTTCCTACTATGAGGCAAGAATTATTCTAGGCACAGTACCCAAGAGTAAGAGAACATCAGGCTCCTCAAATTTAGTCTAGTGAAGAGACATAGATGTGAATCAAATGAAGTGCAGAGAATTATAACTGTAAAAATTGTAATAAACACTCCGGTGAGAAAGGACCAGGGGCAAGGAGAACATATAACTGGAGTAGCTGAACCAATCTGTGGCAGGAGTAGGATGTGGTCAAAGAAAGTTTCCCTGAGGAAGTGATGCTTGAACCAAGATATGAGTGATAAGTAGGGCTTAGAACTAAAGGAAGTGGAAATAAGACCACAGACCTAGATGATTTTGAAACATGATTTTTGTTGGTTGTGTAAAATGTGTATATAGGAAGAAATGAGACAGATTGGCCATGAGTCACCAGCTGGAGACTATTCATACATCAGTTCTTAAGCCACCAATTTTATGGGCTCCCTTTTATAGATGGGAACAATTCAATGTCCCCCAACATTGCCAGATATAGTTTTATAAATCAGAGAAGAGGAAGGCATTTGAACTCATAAGTAAATCTACTTCAATGAAAATATACACTTGAGAAATGATTTGGGTATTTGCATTTGAAAATTAGGGAGAGAAGCAGTAAATTAAGTCATATACTTTTGAAAATAGATTCATATGTATATTTTGAAAATGATGGAAATTGCAGTAAATTTTAAAAGCTATACCTTTGAAAGGAGATTGGAAAAGAAAGCAAGACAATGATTTTGAGGAAGGAAATCAGTAAAGATATTTTTTGTTTTGATTTAACTTAAGTTCTGAGATACTGTAAGTAGCAAGTATTCTACTGAGGACTGCAATAGGGAAATGAATGTCTTGCTTTTTCTCCTCAAATATAAAAAGTTGAACTTGTGTAGACATTTCATAGGAATAAGTTCTGTGCAAACAGAAAATGTGAAATATAAAGATGGAGTTTGGTTATTTTTCCACTTTCTTCAGAATAGAGACATTTGAACTTTGTGAATCACAAATTGTGAAATGCAACAAGTTTTTATTTTAGTAAATTATTATGTATCTTTGAAAATGGGGATGGGGACTCTGTAGGTCACAATGTGAGGCCGTTATCAGTCTGTCCACAAGGAAGCAGTAGGCTCCCCAGCTCGTAGTTAAGGCTGCCGCAAGAGATGAATGGGCAGCTCAGCTCTCCAGCAGTTGCTGTATTATAAACACAGTGAAATAATCACAGAGACAAGAGGACTTTAAGGATTCACTCAAGTATGCTCTTCGGCAATAAGCCATGACTAGGGCCGGCTGGGACACAGCTGCTGATGACAGTCCAGTCTGGCAGCCACTGCAAGAGGTGGAGTCGCTTTTGTGGAGGAAATTTGGTCTTCAAGCTAACGATGATTCCAGTGGGCGTTGAAACAAACAATCATTTTATATTTATAAGGTGCCTCATAGAGAGCCTTGTTGCCATGCGACTCTATTATGTCAAGAAAATAATGATAAATAATAAGATCATACCAGCTCCCACTTATTGGGCATTTAAAATATACTAGGCACTGAGCTGTGTGATTGCAGATTGTCTCCACTTGGGAATATTTCACTTGCGTTTGCAAAACAGAACCATCTGGAGAGCTGTGCCTCTATCAGTCCTCTGCCTGAGGCAGGAATCACCATCTCTTTTCATTAGAAGCCTAAAAGGTTTCCAGTCCTTTCGTTACAGTCCATTTTACCAATGAACTACATTTTAAACCAATTCTCTTTGTATAGAGTTGGATATGAGGTTGTTTCCAATCTTGTAACTTCCAAGAATGTTACAAAGAATACCTTTGCACATACTGTATCTCTCAGTGTGACTACATCTGTAGGATTCACACTTACAAGTGAAAATGCTGGGTCACTTTTTTAAGTCTCTAAAGATCCTTGCAAATAGTTCTCTATGTAAAGTGAATGGAATTACTCTCCGACAAGCAATGCATGACAGATCCTGTCCCACCCCGCCTCAACTTCTCAATATAGAGTGATAACAATAATGGCAGCCGCATGTTGGTATCTACTACATTCTAGACACTCTTCTAAATGGTTTATATACATTAAGTCACTTAATGCTCACAAAACTCTAAGAGATAAGTACTATTATTTCATTACCACTTATAGATGAGGAAACTGAGGCAAATAGAGATGAACACATTTGCCCAAGGTGACACAACTAGTCAGACAGGCAGGCTTTTGATTTAGGGTTCGTGCTTTTAAATCCATGGTTATACTGCTCAAGTTTTATTTTTGCAATCCGATGGATGAAAAGAGGGTAACTTCATTGAAGGGTTTATTTATTTCTCAGATAATAAGATTGACATTCTTTACATAGTAATTTGCTTTGCCCCCTCCTGGGAATCGGCCATTCCTTTTGGTTTGTTCATTTTTCTACCAGGCTGCTGGGCTTTTACTTACTGAGTCATCATACAGTCAAGACCTTTTGACTTTACTTATGACTTTTGCTCCTAAGTGTTTTTTTTTTTTCCTATGCAATATTTTGTTTTTATGTAGTCACATTTATTGATCTTCTATGGTTTCAGGTTTTTGTGTCATACTTGAAATTCTTTCTTCTAAGTTGTTTGTCCTTTTTAATTCTAGATATGGGTTTTATTTTACAAACAGCCACCTATTTTTTCTAAAACCATCTATTGAATATCTTTTTCCTACCTGTTCCAGTCACCAGAGCTGCATAACGAACCACCCCAAAATTAGTGGCATAACTGAAAAACCATTAGATAGTCGCTTATGCCACATAGCGGTGTTTTGGTGGATGATGGACCGCATATCCGACACTTGTCCTAGAAGATTATAATACCCTGTTTCTACTGTACATTTTCTAAGTTTAGGTTCTCAAATACTTGCCATTATGTTACAATTGCCTACAGTATTCTGTACACTAACATGCTATACGGGTTTGTAGCCTACGTGTGTAGTAGGTTGTACCATCTAGATTTGTGTAAGTACACTCTATGATGTTTGCACAACAATGAAATCACCTAATGACCCATTTCTCTGAATATCCCCATCGTTAAGCAGCAGGTGATTGTATTATGCTCACAAGTTCTGTGGGTCAGGAATTTAGAAATATCACAGCAGGTAAGGCTATCTCTACTCCACGATATTTGCGTCCTCAGCTGGGAATACTTGAGAGCTGGGGTGACAGGGAATGGAATTATCTGAAGACTGTCTCACCCATTAGTTGATACAGGCTATTATCTGAGACCTGAGCTGGGCAATCAGCCGCAATGCTTATTTGTGGTCTCTCTAATGTGTCTGCTTGGGCTTCCTCAAAACATGGTGGCTGGGTTCACTTCCCACAAGAGTCAAGTGATAGGTACCACATTTAGACTTAGCCTCTAAAGTCACATAATGTCACCTCCACATTGGCCACAAAGCCCATGCAAAGTCAAGAAAAGGAAACAAAAGGTTAACTCATAGGAGTGAGAAGTGTCAAAATCACATCATAAGAAGAAAATTGCAAGCATCTTTGGAAAATATTATATATTTCTTTTATCATATACTGAATTGTATTTGTACTGAAGACTATTTTGAGGTTCTCTACTGATATATTTACATAACTGAACCACATTGTTTAATTATTACAGTTTTGTCATATACTTAACGTATGCTATATCTAGTCTTCCTTCATTATAATTCTCTTCCAGAAGTTTTTCTAATGAGTTTTACCTTTTCTTTTTTCCATACAAACTTAGAATAAACTGATGCAATTAAAATATCATGTTAGTATTTTGACTTGGATCACCTTAAATCCATAAATTAACAAAAATAATTTTTATCTTTTTGATCCATCACCTTTGTAATATGGTAAGAAACAAACGCATTATTCTGAGAATTGATACATAAATGGAATAAATCAAGCATTTGTCTTATTCTTCCTATTTGACTAGTACCTAAGAACAGCCAAATAATTGATGAGAGACTATTATTCTTTGTATCAAAATTTCAGCTA
Organism: Macaca fascicularis; assembly: GCF_037993035.2. NCBI lineage: Eukaryota > Metazoa > Chordata > Mammalia > Primates > Cercopithecidae > Macaca > Macaca fascicularis. The sequence goes on along the minus strand of NC_088378.1, from coordinate 35,750,328 downwards.
ATAAATAACAAAAGAGTGATAGAATTGGAATACCATCTGTTTACAACCCCTAATGCAATAACAGATCTAGACAATGATCATCTGTGACTGTTAAAACCGTTAGGTGAAAACTTGATATGTGACATTAAAATGGATGTGGATCAAGCTGTTAAGAGCTTTGTGGACTATTCCTTTTTCATACTCCTGAAATCCTTAGGTTATATCATCCTTTCCTTCTTTCCTGATTATTCTCTTGTGTTCTTCTGATCACTGCTGATTATTCACAGATATCACTTCTATCTTGCCCAGGGAATTTCTTCATACTCTAACTCCTACCATGATCATGAGCAATGCCAATGTTCATGGGCATGATGTTCCTTTACCTGCTAAATCTGATGATCTTTCTGTTTACCCTTCTCAGCAGGTCATGGCTCCACTCTGAATCTAATATCCACCTGGAACTGCCTATCCTCTGAAAACATAAACTTCAATACTCTAGTTTCTGACCAGAGCCACTTATTCTTTCAGCCAACCCTCATTTCCACTACTCCTGTTCTTTAACATGATCCTGAACTCTTTTCTTTTATCCAAGTCTATCACATCCAACATCCATTGTGGCTTTTTTTTTTAAGAGACAGGGATCTCCCTATGTTGCCCAGGCTGGCCTCAAACTCCTGGCTCAACTGATCCTCCTGCCTCAGCCTCCCATGTAGCTGGGACAGGCATTCACTGCCATGCCCAGCTCCATCATGTCTTAACATCATGACCTATGCAGTAGTTACGGTTTAAATTGTGTTCCCCAAAAAGATATGTTGAAACTCTAACCCTAAGTACATTTGAATAGGACCTTATTTGGAAATTGAATCTTTACAGACGGGATTAGTTAAGTTAATGAAGTCATGTTGTATTAGGGTGGGCTCTAATCCAGTGACTGCTGTGCTTATGAAAGAAGGGAAATTTGGACACAGACACAAGTCGGACATGCACAGAGGGAAAATCATATGAAGACATAGAGGAAGAACTCCAAGTGCAGATGGTGGTTGGGGCTATGCAGCTGCAAGCCAAGCAACATGAAGGATTGCTGGGAGCCACCAGAAACTAGGACCTAGTAGGGAACAATTCTCCCCTGGAGCCTCCAGAGAGAGCATGGCCCTTCTGACAGCTTCATTTTGAACTTCTAGCACCCAAAACAGTGAGAGAATAAACATCTGTCACTTTAAGATACCCAGTTTTGGGTGCTTTTCTATCACAGCCCTAGAAAACTAATATAGCAGCCCAATCTCTCTATCTAGGCTTCTGAGCATGAAAACTCACGTACTCCGAGAATGGATGTCATCAGAATCCCATGGCCTTCAACTTAGGTGGATCTTTAACACCATCCAACTGTATTTGAAGATATTTCTATTCTCTTCCATTTCTCTTTTTTGACTATAGCCGTGCTGATCTTTCTCAACTCCCTTCAAGGCACAGTGATATGGTTTGGTTGTGTCCCCACCCAAATCTCATCTTGAATTATAGTTCCCATAACCCCCATGTGTTGTGGGAGGGACCCAGCGGGAGGTAATTGAATCATGGGGGCAGTGACCCCCATACTGCTGCTTTCATGATAGTGAGTTCTCACAAGATCTGATGGTTTTATAAGGGGCTTTCCCCCTTTTGCTCAGCACTTCTCCTTCCTGCTGCCATGTGAAGAAGGACATGTTTGCTTCCCCTTCCACCATGATTTTAAGTTTCCTGAGGCCTCCCCAACCATGCTGAACTGTGAGTCAATTAAACCTCTTTCCTGTATAAATTATCCCAGCCTCAAGTATGTCTTTATTGGCAGTGCAAGAATGGACTAATACACACATGAAGCTACTACTGCCTACTCCCACATAAAAATTCCTGCTGCAACTGGGGCTACTATCTGCCAAGATCTGTCCAGTGTATGTAGGGGCCATGTATTTCATTTGCTGGTAAATTAAAGAACATAAAAGGCACCACCACCTAGGCATCCTTTGGATCTTTAAGGATGACACTAACTTCCACAATTCCCTTGGTGTGTGAAATTGTTTTATGTGTGCTATATTGCTGGTGGAGGCAGTTTCAGAGACTTCCACTTGGCCTTCCCACTGTATGATAGCTTTTACTTCACAGTTCAAAAACTCCCAACGAGTATTCTGATAACTACCAAGTATGTCCACTCCAATCATGCATTCAGGGACTGGAGAACTGAACACTTTGTCAATCCATGGGCTCCAGGTAAGCTGGACATGAGTCAGCATTCCACTATTGCTTGGCCTCCCATACACTCCTACTCTGCTAGAGTGGCCATGATGGGACTTCAGGTCTCTGGCTGTCAATATCAAGGTAGACCTTAGGTTAAACAGTTCTCAAAACGTCTAGGTATATGCATTTCTTCAGAATATAGTTGCCTGTGTAAATGGCTATAGATCCCTTCGAGAAGGAATGAGGAAGAATCATTAATGTATCCCCTTGCTGTGGTGTTATGGTGATCCATCCTTATGGGGACCAAGCCACTCCATGAGTCAATGAATTCTGGGTCTGAAAATTGGCTTAGGTCTGGAATCTAAACTGGGGACTCTGACATTTTAATTTCTGTGCTGACTCTCCTGATTATCCATTCTTGATTTCTTTTATAGTTTAGATAGAATGACGCCCTTATTGTCTGCCCACTTATCTTACCCTGGGAATACCATGCACTGTTAAGCATGTTCATAGCTCTTGGTGGCTCAGGCTCTTATGATTGCCACTTCTACAGTGCGGTTCATTATCATAATTGCACCCACCCAGCTCCTGAAGCTTCAATGCCACCACCTGGCTTCCATCATTACCATGGCTTTCTGGGAGCCCAGTTCTGTAAAGCTTCTGCTATCCTCAGCCCTGAACTCCACAGAAGAACATCACTGAACTCCACAACAACTCTGGCTGGCATCCTCTCACTAGTACATTCCTTACAGGTCTGGCAGACTGCTTCCTTGGCTTTCCCACAGAATATAGCCAGTTGGTGAACTTTTTGGCCTTACATAGTATATCTTGCCACTGCAGCCTACCTGCTGCTATGAGCCTCTTTATCTCCCTCGCTCAACTTTGTACCATGGAGTTGTGGAGTTTCAAATAAAGTGAGTGTGAGCCATCATTTTCCCAAAGTTTTCAAAGCCAGCCTAGCAATGCATTAGTATCATCTTCAGTGGATCCTACCAGTGTTAAATCCTGTGTTAAAGAAGAGGGCTGCCATATTGATAAACTCTTTATTGTATTGAATATTGTCTATGATATTCAATTCCCTTTCATTCAGCACATTCAGAATCCAGTTCCTTAATTTCTCCCCAGAGACTCTGGTATATATGAGCTGTATCCTGTGTCTCATTTGGTCTAAGTCCTTTTTGTCCCCTCACAGGTCCGATGCTCACGCAACTCAACTGTGTTGTTACTTGACCCTACTTATTGGTCTGGCTGACAGGGGACAGGGGAGCTACATCCAGAGTGGGCATGTGTTTTTTTTTGTAAAATCTCAGCTCATCTTCAAGGTGGTGGGTACTAGTCTTGAAAAAAGAAGAGTGGGCCCAATTCTGCAGGTTTGGAGTCCTGTTTTCTAGCAGAGAATAGGTAGCTTTTGAAGAGCATTCAAAAGCTGAGATATCTTTGTCTGAGATACAGGGCCTGGACCCAAGGCAGAACAAGACATTGTGAGATACTTCATATGATAAGTCGCTCCTTAATTCTTTGGTCATCTCTGGGAAGAGCATGAAGCTATATTTTTGACCTTTTGAAGCAGCAGCAGGGAAAGTTGTTGCTTGTATTACCTTTCGCTTTCTGTGTTTCACATCCCTTTTCATTGTTCTCGTGATATCATTTCCCATCACATGCCAAAAATATCCTAAGTACTTCTGTGTCCATCTGTTTCTGTGGAACCCCAGAGCAGTCATAAAACATATTTTAAAATAGTTGTTTCTTAGGCTCCAGCGTGTTTGGGAATCTGCTTCCTAAATATATTTACTCACAAAAGTTCCTCCTTTGGTTATAGATATTTTATTAGATTTGTGTTCGAGGAGTGGGTGAAAAGAAGGGGAGTGGTGGCAGGAAAGAAGGAAAGAGTATGGTTAGGTTGTGCCCAGGATCCATGAATCCTAAATGGACTGCATCCAAAATGAATTACTTCAGGGGCTTCTGTAGCTGCTTGTAAATACAGGTAGTTAAAGAAGTAGCATGATATGGCAAAAAAAGGATTTGGAATCAGAATGCCTTTATTGAAGTCCTAGCTTCTCTATGGAAAGTGGGATGACTGTAGTCAAGTCGTTTGACTTCTTTCTGCTGTGGTTTCCACATTTGAAACAATGGGAATAATAATACTACCTGCCCTGCCAATTTCAAAAAGAGCTGTTTGAAATATTAATTAAGATTCTGGACATGCCTTTCCATCTGGTGGCAACCATCAGGTAAGCCAAGATGGGTGCATACAAGTACATCCAGGAGCTATGGAGAAAGAAGCAGTCTGATGTCATGCACTTTCTTCTGAGGGTCCGCTGCTGGTAGTACCACCAGCTCTCTGCTTTCCACAGGGCTCCCTGCCCCACCTGGCCTGATAAAGCATGTGGACTGGGCTACAAGGCCAAGCAAGATTAAGTTATATATAGGATTCGTGTTCACCGTGGTGGCTGAAAACATCCAGTTCCTCAGAGTGTAACTTAAGGTAAGCCTGTCTATCATGATGTTAACAAGCTAAAGTTTGCTCGAAGCCTTCAGTCCTTTGTAGAGGAGCAAGCTGGACACCACTTTGGGGCTCTAAGAATTCTCAATTCTTACTGAGCTGGTGAAGATTCCACATACAAATTTTTTGAGGTTATCCTCATCCATCCATTCCATAAAGCTATCAGAAGAAATCCTGACACCCAATGGATCAAACCAGTCCACAAGCACAGGGAGATGCGTGGGCTGACATCTGCAGGCTGAAAGAGCCGGGACCTTGAAAAGGGCCGTAAGCTCCACCACACTATTGGTGGTTCTCACCGGGCAGCTTGGAGAAGGTCCAATACTCTCTAGCTCCGCCGTTTCTGCGAATACAAGTAAAGTTTGTACAATTCATACCTAATAAACAATTTAGAACAGTAAAAAAAAAAAAAAAAAAAAAAAGAAAAGAAAAGATTCTGGATATGAAACACTTTGTAAATCTTAAGGGACCATTTAGGTTGGTGATGATCCCCTTCCTGTTGTAATTAGCATTGAATAGTTATAAACTAAAGGCAAACTATTCCTAAAGGGTGAATTTGCCACTTGAGGTGATGATTTCTTTCCTGTAAAATTTCTTGCATTTTATTTTTTAATGTTTCAAACTAAATTAATAGTGTGAAATGAAACCTGGAAATATTTTATATTTTAAATTAATAATCATTTCTAGTTTCATGCCATGAATATTGAAAAACAGTGTTTATATCCTCAGAAAAAAAAATCTACAGATTATAACCACAGAGAAGGCAAACTGGTTTTTCCCATGCTCCTCAGCACATGCTACCCAGAGGCATAGCTGTAAAAATTTGTAGATATATCTGAGGATCCAAAGTAAACTTCTAAATATACAGAACTCCATGCAAGAAAATGATCCTTTATTTTAAAGTAAAATTAGAGTTTAAAAATAGAAGTGTTTTTAAATAAGTTCTGTGCTGAGATAAACAGGTCTGCCCTCTCTCCACCTCTCCCCACTATAATTATATTTGTTCCCCCCAAAATCACATGAGATTTCTTTCTTGCTTAACATTACTTCCTTCTGCCTCATCCTGGCTTATTCTCACTTCCTCTGGGTCTGTTGCTCCCAGGTGACACGTAGAGCTTTCAGGTAATAAGCAATATTTAACTATCCTTTCTTAAGGAAGATTCTGGATATTCCTTGATTCCCTTTCCTCACTTTCAGTATCTCCTGTGTCTCTTGTTTCTTTCTTTCCAAAAATGTTTTATTATTATACAATATACATAATGTAATGTGACCCAATAATACAAAGAGTTATTATTACTAGGAATAACTAAATATTTTGCTGATTTAAAATTACTCTTTAACAAATAGTAGAAAGAAATTCTTGAAAGATATTATCCTACTAAGGAAACAGCACGTTGAAATGATTCTCTTGGATATATAACAAGCTTGCAATGCAAAACAATTAAGCTCATAAAAATATAATCCTTTGGTTTGCCCAGCATCTTACCTGTCCTGCCAAAGAAAAGAAAAAGTGCTTCTCAAATCAAAGTATTCCAGTTGGTGGTTGTTCTTAATCAAATCACTGGCATAACTGCCAAATCCATTCCCTTGGGTGGCATGCTACACACTCCTAATAGAACCAAAACACTAGGCTTGTTAACAAAGGTGAAACCAAGACAGAGCAGGGAACTGGACAAGTCCAGTGTTCCCCTAAGCCCAGGGGAAACAGGGCCCCTGCTGAGATCGCCCACATTTCAGCCCTATGATCCTCTGTGGGGGATGTTAGACTTTCAGAGAGGTATGTGTTTTCTTTTTGTTTGTTTGTTTGCTTCCTTTTTTGAGACAGAGTTTCGATCTTATCACCCAGGCTGGAGTGCAATGGCTCAATCCCAGCTTACTGTAACCTCCACCTCCCAGGTTCAAACGATTCTCTTGCCTCAGTCTCCCAAGTAGCTGGGATTACAGGCACCTGCCACCAAGCCTGACTATGTTTTGTATTTTTAGTAGAGACAGGGTTTCACCATATTGACCAGGCTGGTCTCGAACTCCTGACCTCAGACGATCCACCCGCCTCAGCCTCCCGAACTGCTGGGATTACAGGTATGAGCCACCGCGTCTGGCCACATGTGTGTTTTGGAAACAAAACATATTCAATATGATAAAACTGTATACAGTTGGAAAGCCAAATAAAAGTGCCTATTTTGAAATTCCAAATCATTTATTTTCATTTTTTTTTTTCCGAAGGAGGGCATGGATTTTGAAACATTGAGAAATGCTATCCAGATTTTTTTTTCCTTTCTGCTTCTTATGAGAACTTGCCTGATACTCCTGGCAGAGCTAAGGTCTGTATTGATGGTGTCAAAACCCATCAGAAAGTTAAAATCACATATGCTACCAGCTTCACAGCGTGCAAGGGAGAGAAACCCAGACTCCATAAGATCCATGACCCAAGGTACAGAAGCTCATGGCATTTGCCTCCACCCTTCTCATCCTCAGTCTGCCTGGTTATGGAAACCGTAACCTCAATGCCCATGGTGGCACATGAAGCTCAAGTCATGTGCCTAGAGAGGGAGCAGAGGGAGCTCTGGATAAGCCTGGATACAAAGAGAGTTGCCATCCCAGGACAGAGTGATTTTCCACACCAATTTCCTGAGAAAGAAGAAGGAAAGAGAGGGATGAAGGGGAGGGGAAACTTGGCCACATGTATCACTGTGGGCTTATTTAAGCCTTTTGCTAAGTAAACATAGAAAAATACAGTGAAACCAGACTTCATTACTATATCCAGAAAGTATTTTACATGATTAACTGCTTTTTAGTCTCCAAATCCTGGAAGGCAGCTCTGCAGAATGCACTAATCGTTCTCAGAAAACCCATAAGAAAGTTAAAAGTACATATGTTAGTGGTGTCAGGAAATATTAATGCATACGTGTTGTAGTGGTTTTTACTGTTTTTTAAAAATTATTTATTTATTTATTTACTTCTTTATGTATTTGAGACAGAGTCTTGCTCTGTTGCCCAGGCTGGAAGGCAGTGGCACAATCTTGGCTCACCACAACCTCCACCTCCTGGGTTCAAGCGATTATCCTGCTTCAGCTTCCCTAGTAGCTGGGACTACAGGCACGCACCACCACACCTGGCTAATTTTATTTTTAGTAGAGACGGGGCTTTGCCATGTTGGCCAGGCTGGTCTGGAACTCCTGACCTCAGGTGTTCCACCAGCCTTGGCCTTTCAAAGTGCTGGGATTACAGGTGTGAGCCACTGCACCTGGCCAAATAGTCTTTATTTTAAATATTTGTGGGTACATCATGTTGTAATGTTGGTCATTCCATACAGAGGAATAAAGATGGAAGTCTCTGCCATCTTTATCAGAGTGATCACTTGGTAATTGACAAAAAGGATAAAGAATTGGCCAGTTTCTATACCTGAGATTTACTGAGTATTTGAAGTTATTATTGGAATCAGTGGTGATTTCAGAGAAGTGAAGGCTAAAGATTTTGTGGTCTCTGCATTCTCTACTCAAAAACAGACAGAGCACTTGCTTTATGTAGACTTGTCTTTCAAAGACCCTGAGGATTCCCCAGCTTGAGAAAGTACAGATTTGAGGGCGGAAGTCTCCCTAGTTGAGGCCGCATTCATCTCATCTATGCACACACTAGCCTAGACTCTGATTTCAGAAACAAAGTTTCTAGGTTCCACAATCCCACCATTAACCAGCAGATGCTGAAATTACACAATTACTGTATTAGGAATGCCTTTGCTTGGCTTAACATTTTACTATAAAATGCATATATACTTAAGAGGGATAATAGAATATATTTCATCCAGTGTTTGTATTTTCATGGAAAGAAGTTTATGGCAACTCAGGAGCCAGTTCTGATGAGCGCAAGGAGAGAGGATGAGGGCACCGAGCATCTGAAATGACTGTGACAAAAGAGGGCACACACAGAGGGCCCTGTGGACTATGGAATCATTTCGCTCATTTATTCCCTAGCCTTACTTTATTGCACTTTAGCTCTGGCATACTTTAAAGAGAATACTTTACTAAAAAAAGAATACTTTAGCCCAAAAGTATTCTCCTTTTGGGATAGCATAAGTTTATCTGGATAAAAGAAAGAGGTAGAAACTTGTAAAACAAAACAAAACAAAAGGTAAACCAAGACTCCCCATGTGATGAGGCAAGTGGAACCAGTTGGAACATCCCTTGGCCAATAGAGGATAAAGAAAATCCACAATAGGAAGGGCGTGGTGGCTGACGCCTGTAATCTCAACACACTGGGAGGCCAAGACGGGAGGATCACCTGAGGCCAGGAATTCCAGTCATTTCAGATGCTCAGTGCCCTCATCCTCTCTCCTTGAGCTTATCAGAACTAGTTCCTGACTTGTCATAGACTTCTGTCCATTAAAATACAAATACTGGATGAAATATATTCTATTATCCCTCTTAAGATTATTTACATTTTATAGTAAAGGTTAAGCCAAGCAAAGGCATTCCTATATAGTAATTATGTAATTATGTAAAACATGGCGAGACTTCATCTCTATTTCTAAAAAGATAGAGAGGAATAGAAAACCAAATACCGCATGTTCTCACTTATAAGTGGGAGCTAAATGCTGAGAACACATGGACACATAGAGGAGAACAACAAACATGGGGACCTTTCAGAGGGTGGAGGGTGGGAGGAGGGAGAGACGCAGGACAAATAACTAATGGGTTCTAGAATTCATACCTGGGTGATGAAATAATCCGTACACCAAACCCCCATAACACAGTTTACCTATGTAACAAACTCGCACTTGTACCCCTGAACTTAAAATGAAAGTTAAAAGAAACAAAAAATTAAATTAAAAAATAGAGAGAAGGGGACCGAGGAGAAAACCTACAGTAAGTGGCTAGGCACCCCTGGAGAAAGGTGATACAGAGAGCACCTAAGAACGCACACAACCTTTGTATGAAATGATGTTACCTATTCCCAAGGTATTCAGGTAGCCCTAGTTTCTGCCACGTCCCAGTATTCTCTCTGCCCCTTCCCTCCTAATCCTGTCTTGTCCACACCCTTCCACCACACAGTGTACTCTGCCCCAGTGACCCTTGAGTTCCTGGGCCATCCTCCTGGGGCACTGCTTTCAGAAAACTGTGCTCTTATTTAATATCAGCACGGGGGTTACCCAGAAGACCTAACCAGGACTAACAGGTCAGAAATAGGCTGAATCTCACCAGGCCCTTCAAATTCTTGTGGTTCTTCAATCTTCCCACCCCATGTCTACCACCACCATCAAGGCTCCTATGCCCATTTCTTATACGTGTCTGTTCATGACTCAGACAGACAGAAATTGGGAGCCTACTACACGGCCAGCCCTGGGAATGCAGGCAGGACCAAAAAAGACACAAACCCTTGTCTTTCTGGCATTACAGTTTAGTGGGGGATACAAGCAATAAGTAAGATAAATAAAACGTAGTAAGCAGTAAGCTGTATGGAGAAACAGGGAGGGGCAGAAGATATGTTAGGGGGAGGTGATTGCAAGTTTTAATCACAATAGTTAGGGGAAGTCTCACAGAGAAGGTGACATTCCAGTAAAGACTTGAAGGAGGTGAGGAAGGATATCTGGGGGAGAGAGTTACAGGAAAAGGGACGAGCAAGTGCACAGCTGAGGCCAGAACCTGCCTGGCCTATCTGAAAAATGCCCATGGTTGGAGCACAGTTAGTGGGGAGATGAGAGCAGATGAGGTGGAAGAGGTAAAGCAGCTAGGCCAAGGAGGCCATTGTGAGTGAGGTGGGCGACAATTCTCACCATCTTCTCCCTACTATTGCAAAACCCACAGGTGCTGAAACACCACCGCAGGATGCTCCTCTGGGGAGCCAGGAGGACTGTATATCCTTGCCTCCAGAAAGCAATCAAAGGATTCACTACAGACACCTAGATGTTCTACCCTGTTTGGAGCCTCTGTCAGTTTCAGGCACGATCCTTATATGTTTCTTGATCCCCTAAATGGCAGTTACATGATAGGTTTGTGTCAGGATTTGGGTTTGCTCTCAGCTGCTTCCGAGATATACATGTGTGGGGTTTTGTTTGCTCTTGACTTTTCAGCCAATTAATTCAAGAGCAGAGGAAGTATATGGAAAAAATTTACAATGAGAGATATAGGCACTTTTGGCCAGGCACGGTAACTCACACCTGTAATCCCAGCATTTTGGGAGGCCAAGGCGGGTGGATCACTTGAGGCCAGGAGTTCAAGACCAGCCTGGCCAACATGGTGAAATCCCATCTGTGTGAAATATACAAAAATTAGCCAGGCATGATGGTGCGTGCCTGTAATCCCAGCTACTCGGGAGGCTGAGGCAGGATAATCACTTGAACCTGGGAGGCAGAGGTTGCAGTGAGCCGAGATCGTGCCACTGCACTCCAACCTCGGTGACAGAGTGAGACTCTGTCTCAAAAAAAAAAAAAGAGAGAGAGAGATAGATAGGCATTTTTGCCTATCAGAGATATACCACTAAAAATATCAAGATAAGATAATGACCTGTGGAAGAGGAGGTTATGAATTTACGAATTCAAAGGGAATACAATTCACCTGCATCTGTCACAGGGCATCCCTGGTGACTAGATCAGCTGTATTTGTCCCCGTACTGAAAAAATGTGTGCCTCTCGATGCAATAGTTATACTTAGATAGTTAAGACTTGCTACCTTTCAAACTATTTTAATCTATTTTGTACTTCATAGTATCCAAATGTCATTATACTACTTTAATGAAGAGAAGATTTTTAACAATAGGTAAAAATCACACAGATTGAATTCAAGAGCAGAAAACATTCAGCAGAAACTGAAAATCAATGATTCTAACCCCCTCTACTCTTTTCATACAACGTCATTTTCATAATGACAATGGATTTCATACAATTTCTCTGTATTAAAAACTACTACTTAGAACACTTATTCTGTGCTGGATACTGTAGTAGGCATGTATTAACTCTTTACATGTATTAACCCATTACAAAATTTCTAAAATACTCTACTTTTACACCATTTTATAGATTAAAAAAAATTGATGCTTAAAATGTTTAAGAAATTTGCCCAGGGCTCCCAAGCACTGCCCAGTGTTGCTGTGTGCAGCTGCCAAAGGCACATGCTCTCACCTACTTTGCAGAGGGAGGCATGGAAAATACCACCAAAATATACTCAAATCTTAAGAAGCAATGAGCAGATGGATATCATTAGATCTGCCTGTCCTTTTTATTCTGGCTTATTCCCTGATGGATTTCTCTGATGGATGAGGGATGTGCTCTCTTTAGAGAGCCAGATGTAGGTTAGTCAAGCTGTAGGGAATCTTGGCTTGTTCACGTTTTCCAGGCCTGTCCATTGACCTGACAATCTTGTAAAAATAGATACAGACACATGATTTCACTTTTTCCATATCTGAGTCCAGTTTCAACCAAGGAGTTCAAATTTTTGTGCTTAGGAGAACATTATACAAATAAGCCAAATGAACGGTGATATTCCCAGCTTGCACTGTTGGTCCTACTCAAATTTATGCAGCACTGCTCCTCTGAGATTTTGTTTTCTCTCCCTTATCTCAGAATGAGATATACAGAACAATCTCCATAGTAATGAAGTAAGTAGAATATACACTGAGGGTCTTGGTCACTTCTTTCCTCAACCATAGCAGACAGAACAGAAATGACCCCAGGGCTCCAGAAAAGCTCCCCACTGGGGACACCAATCAGTCCAAAGGCACATTGTTTACTTTCCTTGTGTTCTGGTCACTGAGGAGTATGAGAAACCAGCTTTGCAAAATTGTGACTGAGACAGTGAAAGAGATCTAACCTAACTGACTCCCTCTTGGTTGTAGCCTTTCAGCTGTCTTTGTTCCTTCCTCGGCATAGGCTGAGCTAACTTTGGGAGGAAATTAGTTTATAGTTTAAAACAAAGACAATAACAGCCCTTTCTCAAAACAAACTTCCTTCTTGCCTGGGGACTAGACTGCCTTTGTAGGACAGTCTACAAGATTAGGAAATTATGGTTTAGGAGTCATGCAACTGGAGCCCCCAATTTTGAACCTCCCTAAACTCCTCCTAAAATCAGTGCTTGAGATGTTTTGCAGCCCCTGCACTTGGTGGATCAGCTGGCACCACCAGGTTGATAGACTCGCTCATCTGATCTTATGGCACCAACCCAAGAACTGACTTAGGCCAAGAGGACAGCTTCACCTTTCCATGATTTCATCTGCTACCTAACCAATCAGCACTCCTGGCTCACCAGCTTCCCCCAACCCACTATCTTGTCCTTGACAACTCTGATCCCCGAATGCTTGAGCTTGACTTGAGTAATAATGAAACTCCAGTCTCCCACAGAGCCAGCTCCGTGTGAATTACTCTTTCTCTGTTGCAATTCCCCTGTCTTGATAAATTGGCTCTGTCTAGGCAGCAAGCAAGGTGAACCCACTGGGCAGTTATACACACACAGGTGCCAAGTATCTCAAAATCCAAACTCCCTATGGTTTTGGTCACAAGATCCTTCACCTACTTTCCCCCCACCATTTCCATGCACTCTTGTTTCATTGCTGTCTACTTAAACCCATAGCATTTACAAAAAAGTGGCTCTCTCTTTACAAGTGTGTGGCATTCAAGAAAACTTCTCTATTACTTGTTTGTGATTTTTATAAATCAAATAAATGTTTTTCCATTGGTGTACATTGCTATTCCAGAAATGCCTGCCATGTGAAGGGGACAATTTATACATTTGTATAAGTAGATATTTGTAATATACATTTATTATCTTTATAAGATATATTAAAAGTCAATGCTTCAATATTTTTGAAACCTCATATTTATGAAGAATATAATTTCTGACAAAATCATTTTCTAATACTGAATTCAAGTTAGTGAAAACCTGTAGTGAAACAATGTGGTGATGAAATTTGAAGACCTCAAAAAACATTTTTTTAATTTCTAAATATTTTCAGAGCAGCATTCCTCTTATAATAAAGCATTCATTTTTAAAACAAATATCTATTCATTTAACAAATATTTATTGAGTGGTTGGTATGTGGCTTGGGCACCTACTGCCTGCCAGGCAGGATGCTAGCTGATAGAAGTACAACGACAAAATGAGCAACAACAAAGGCAACCCCTGCCTTCAAGGAGTTTAGAGTCTAATGAATGCTGTCATGTGGTAGATCAGAATCAAATAACCACACTGACAAATACAATTATAAGCTAATAAAGATTACGAAAAATGTCCAGTGCTCACCAATAATTCAAACCATTTAAATGTAAATAATTTGCATCAATAAACTATACTAGGATGCATATAAATTGATGGTAAGTGTCCAAATGGTTATTCAACAATTCCATTTAGATGTCTAATCAGTATCCAAAGTCTCACTCTGTCACCCAGGCTGGAGTGTAGTGGTATGATCATAGCTCACTGCAGCCTCACTCCTGGGCTCAAGGAATCTTCCCCCCTCAGCCTCCTGAATATCTGGGACTATAGGCCCAAGTCCCAGCTACTCAGCCAAATTAATTTTGTGCTTTTTGTAGAGATGGGGTCTTTCTATGTTGCCCAGGCTGATCTCAAACTCCTGGGCTCAAGGAATCCTCCCTCCTCGGCCTCCCAAAGTGTTAGGACTACAGATGCAAGCCACCATACCCGGCCTTGTCTTGTCCTTTTCTGTTTTAGTTGTCAATTTTATCCTTTCGGTTGGTTAGGATAAATTTCAGCATCATCTTCACTTCTCCTTCTCCTTCAATCCTTATATCCAACCCTTCAGCACATCTGTGGCTCTCTTTTCAAAATACATACAGAATCTGACCACCTCTCACTCCAACTACTGATACCACTGAGGTCTGGATTGTCAGAACATTAAATGGTATTACGTCTTGCCTGGATTTTTGCAATAACCTCCTAAATGGCTTGCTTTCTTTTACATTTTCCCTCTTAACAGTCTATTCTCAATGTAGCTGATGCAGTGAGCCTGCTAAAAGCTGTCAGAGTGTGTCACTCCTCTGTTCAAGATGTTCCCACCTTCTTCCCTTCTGCCTCCCATTAAATTCAGAGTACAGTGGCCTGCGTGTCCCAAACAAGGCCTTATTTACATTCTGACTTTACCTCCTGCTCCTCTGTCTCTCACTCCCTCTACACTACCATTCTGGCCCCCTTGCTGGTCCTGGGACTTGCCAAGTACATTCCTGCTTCACAGCCTTTGCTCCTGCTGTTCTGCTTGCCTGGAAGAGCCAGAGACATGCTTGGCTCACTCCCTCCTCTCCTAAATGACCCCTTTTCAATGATGTTCGCCCTACATTTAGTAGGATGACCTCTTTCCACCCTCACTGCTCGGCTTCCTGATTCCTCTTAATTTGCTCTCCTTTTCCTTTTTCCCCTGGCACATGGCACCTGTTATCATGTATGTCATTTTATATAAAATTATATTGTTTCCTTATCTCTCTCTCCCACTAGAATCTAAGCTTCATAAGGGTGGGAAACTTTGTCTTCATTCACCGATGTATCCTAGGCACTTAGAACAGTTCTCGGCATATACCCTGTGCTCAAGAAATATTTTTAAAATAGATAAATGAAAGTTGGCAGGCAGGGTAGTGGAGTGGAGGAGTGCAGGCTTTGAGTAGGCAAACCTGAGTTCAAGTGCTTGCTTGGTACCCTCGAGTTGGGTGAGCTTAAGTGAGTTACTACATAATCTGAAGCCTCAGTTTCCCCAATGTAAAAATGTGAACAGTAGTGTCGTGAGAATTACACGTGAAGCACCTGGTGTGGCGCAGGCTCTACAGTTGTAGTTATTATCTGTATCACAATATTTTATGTGAAATAGTTTTAAAAATGCTACATTTTTCAAACAATATTATAGAAATCATAAACATAGTTTTAATATTTAAAAATTATTGCTCACTTTGCCACCTCAGGTACTACTCAAAATGTTAAAGATCATTCAAAGAATCGGTTCTTCTGGATTCTTCTGTAGGAACTTCAGCAGTTCAGTTATTTACTAGAATAGGAAGCACCCACAGTTGAAACACACAATTCTCTAATAGCAGGGGCTCTTACATCATGAACACCTAAAGACAACAAAATGGTCTCATTAATAGTAGTCAAAATTAGAATAAGAAAGGCCCATTTCTTGGGGCAAATAGTATAATATTGGCAGATGACAGAGTGAAAACAGCAAAACATTCCATTTTGCTTTTCAGTTTTCTTTCAAGAAGAATGGACTTTAGATGAAGAGTGGCAGAACAAACATCAGTGAGAGGATACAGAAGCGTTTGATGTTTGAGATTGTGGAGAGAAAGGGATGCTTCTCTGAACCACATGACTCCTACAAATTAAAGTGGTGGATACCCAGGGAAACTTCTCTTGCATCTCGAAGTCACCTCTAATTGCTTTTGAGAAGTGGCTCACGCCTGTAATCCCAGTAATTTGGGAGGCCGAGGTGGGCGGATCACTTGTAGCCAGGAGTTCAAGACCAGCCTGGACAACATGGCGAAACCCCCATATCTACTAAAAATACAAAAATTAGCCGGGCATGGTGGTGTGCGCCTATAAACCCAGCTACTCAGGAGGCTGAAGCATGAGAATTGCTTGAGCCCGGGAGGCAGAAGTGCAGTGAGCCGAGATCGCGCCACTGCACTCTAGCCTGGGCGACAGAGCAAGACCTTGTCTCAAAACAAAAAAGGAAGTGAATTGAGATATATTTGCTGAGAGGCAGATGATAGTGGGGTGGCTGTCATTAAGAGTTTCTAAAATAAATTGCACATGCTATAGGTTGGCTTTAAAACTGTTTAAACCACTCAGAGGGAGTAACAGGAACCCATGTAATTCATGAAGTCCAAATTTATTCATTCATTCAAAAATCACTTACTGACTGACTACCATGTACCCAGCACTTAGTGGATGCCTCTTGCATGAAAACAAAAAAATTCCACCCTCATGAAAAATAACTGTATCCATTTTGGTAGCCAATAAATAAAGGCAATGCCATAGCCAGAGTACAGTCGTATCTCAGATAGCATTTGACAAAGGCTTTTGAAAGACACTAATAAAGTGGGTGACTTCACAACTGACTGAATGGCAGGTCCCTGACCAATGCATGGCAACACTTGTAGGAGACACTTCTGGCTTATATGGAGATCAGTAGTACAAAGAGTGAGCCAAGGAGGCAACTTTGGTCTGATATTGTATCAGTCCATCCTCTCACAGCTATAAAGAAATACCTGAGATTGGGTAATTGATCAAGAAAAGAGGTTTAATTGGCTCATGGTTCTGCAGGCTGTAGAGAAAGCATGATGCTGGCATCTGTTTGGTTTCTGGGGAGGCCTCCAGAAAGTTACAATCATGGCAGAGGGCAAAGACGGGAGCAGGCACTTCACATGGCCGGAGCAGGAAGAAAGAGAGAGGGGAGAGGTGCTACACAGTTTTTTGTTTTTTGTTTTTTTTTTAATTGCTGTTGTTATTTTTGTTTTGAGATGGAGTTTCGCTCTTGTAGCCCAGGCTGGAGTGCAATGGCACGATCTCAGCTCACTGCAACCTCCGCCTCCTGTGTTCAAGCAATTCTCTCACCTCAGCCTCCTGAGTAGCTGGGATTACAGGCATGCGCCACCGCGCCTGGCTAATTTTGTATTTTTAGTTGAGACAGGGTTTCTCCATGTTGGTCATGCTGGTCTCGAATTCCTGACCTCAGGTGATCCGCTCGCCTCTGCCTTGCAAAGTGCTGGGATTACAGGCGTGAGCCACCACGCCCAACGATGATACACAGTTTTAAACAAAATGTGATCAGCGATAAGTGAGTTATCTCGTGATAACTCACTCATTCACTATCAAGAGAACAGCACCAGGAGGATGGTGCTAAACCATTCAGGAAGGACCACCCCCATGATCCAGTCACCAACAGGGCCTCCAACACTGGGGATTACAATGCCACAGGAAATTTGGGTGGGGACACAGATCCAAGACATATCAGTTAGGTAAGAGAAGTCCTATTCAGAGAGGATATAGAAGCCATTGCATTCAGTGAAGGTCTCCTCAACTGGAGTATTGAATGCAGTTCCTAGAACCACAATTGAGATGAAAAGGAATATAGTTAAGTTGAAGACAATGACAAAGATGCTGGGATGGGGTACAGAGACTGTCCTGGGAAGAGCAACTGAAAAGAAAACCCCAGGTGCTTACCCTGAGAGAAAAGATTTGGGGAGTACGTAATGGCTGCCTCGGTCTTAGAAATGGTGCTGTGGGGTGGAGTGGAATGGAAGGAAGTGGCTAGATATTTATTGAACATCTCTGAGTCAGGAACTCCTTGAGTATATTAATCCTCATATTTAATTTAATCCTCATATTTAGCTTTTGTTTGTTTGTTTTGTTTTTTTGAGATGGGGTTTCACTCTTTTGCCCAGGCTGGAGTGCAGTGGTACGATCTCCACTCACTGCAACCTCCGCCTCCTGGGTTGAAGCAGTTCTCCTGCCTCATCCTCCTGAGTAGCTGGGACTACAGGCGTGCACCACCACGCCCAGCTGATTTTTGTATTTTTAGTAGAGACAGGGTTTTGTCATGTTGGCCTGGCTGGTCTTGAACTTCTGACCTCAGGTGATCCACCCATCTCAGCCTCCCAAAGTGCTGGGATTACAGGCGTGAGCCACCACGTCCGGCCATATTTAGCTTTTAAATGCATGGTCTCTGATGCACACAAACACAAAACATCTCTCCCCAAAGCATGCCAGAAATACTGGCTCTGAATTATACTCTTGTATGAATTAATTCTTCGTGTTTGTAGAAGTTCTGAGCAGTTAAGGTCAGTCATGATTCAGAAGAGAAAAAAACAAGTAAGTACTCTATTCTTAAGAGCAAAAGTTTAACTAAGAGGCAGAGGTAGAGAGAAACCGCTCCCTGACATCACAGAGGACTTCGTCATCTGAAAGGGCACATAGGGCGCAGCCTAAAATGTCACTCATAGCTACCTAATCTCATCTAAAAGTACACTAATCACATAGTACAAGTCTGTACAAAGGACATAGGAGCTGATTTCATAAATGGGACCTTAGGACTTTAAAATGTCTGGTTCATTTTGGAAATGAGAAAAAATGGTATGTCTATGTGGGAAAGTCAGCTCAATTACTCCAGTTCAGTAAACATTTCTGAATCGGGCTTCTATTCCTTTAAACGCCATGCTTACCTACAAATTAGTTTTGGTTTATACAGGCCCTCCTTAACAGCAATGTTCATGAAGAAAGGAATCCTTTCAGAGAGACCTCAGAAAATATATAAAAAGGTTCTTTGAAAGCTATCACATTTTGAAACTGACTTTTAATGAGTTGCTGCCAGCTGCAGTCAGCAGTTTAAGTAGATTCGATGACTTTTCTTTAATTTTAGTATGTAATAGTTCACCTTTTCTAATTATTCTTAAATAAATATTCCGAGCTTTCTGGTATTCCCTTGACAAGGAAGCTGCCAGCATAAGAGGCAGAATTCTTTTTGCCTGGTAGCTTTTTAAGCAGATTCTGCACATCTGAAGTTTTATGACTAAAGAGAGCCATAGATAAAAATGTAAGAAAACAGACCAAGAAAAAAGATGTCAAAAACATCACTTTATTAAACAGCTGTTTTAAATATCATGTTTTGATTCCTTGAGGGTGAATATAGTGATAAATAATAGAAAAAGAGTAAAAACAAACAAAAAATACCATGACAGAATAGAAAGGCACTGTGTTTTACTGAAAAAGTCACTGTCTAGATTACCCTGCTTTGGAGGCGGCTGGAAATGCAGAATCACATTCCCAAAGCGACGGATTCCAGTCATGGATGATCCAACTGGTCCTTCCTCCAGCTCTCAAACCGGAGTCAGGTCAGTCCTTAACTTCCTCAAGGCTGCTCTTCACTAATGCTGCCTTTTATTAAATATTTATTATATGCCAGGCCTGGGTAAGCACTTTTAAGTTCAAGATTGGACTTAATCCTCACCGTAGTCTCGTGAAGTGGGTATTATTTTTATTCCCATTTTACAAAGGCAAAGACTGAGGCTTAGAAATTTGGCCTAAGCCTGGTAAGTGGTGACTCAGTCCCAGAGCCCTAGTTCTTCACTGTTACATCAAAATGTTTCTCTTCGCCAACATCCTTCCGCTGAGGCCAGGGCCACCGATGCCTGAACTCAGTTAGTGATATTTTAACGAAAAGGAAAATGCCAGATAGGAAATGAATCGGTGGGCTCTACAATGTCTGGCCACTAAACCAGAGGAAACCCCTGCCAGGGGTAATAGTAAGTCACAGGTGTATGATCAGGTCTTCCAGCTCATTCCCCAACAGCCAGGGCCGCAGGTTCAGCCTGGAAGAAGAGCTTCAGGCTGGACGAGGAAGCGTTGAGAGAGAGGAATCTTGTAGTTTTCTGTTATTTCCATTTGTAATTTTTGGATTTCTGGACTTTGAAAATCTGCCAGAAAAGCCTGAGAACAGGCTTAGGAGCCCCTTTGGCAGCACCCCTAGGAGTTGTTAGCCAAAAGCTCCAAACTGCTATCCTGATCACTGAGACTTGTCTGTTGGGAGTAGCTCAAAGATATTCTTTCAGCCAAGATAATTAGTTTAGCAAAAGAGAGCCATTGTGGTTTAGAGAGCTCACCATTGATTACTAGGTCACGATAAGGGTTGTTCTCTCCTTTTCTCCCTCATGAGACCTTAGATAGTAGCGTACTTTCGACCTTGTGCAATAGATATCCTCTTTTCCATTGAGGATAATGTGGGCAGGAAGGGGAGGGAGGCAGGAAGAAGTAAATACCCATTGTACCACTTTTCAGCACTCGAGTTTACACCATCAGCCTGCACACAAGCCACAGGCATTTGCCCTTCTGTAGAGTCAGCAGGAAAGCGTGACGTTCTTAAGGCGAGCTGTGGCCCTCTTGGAATGCACAGACACTTTTTTGTCCAAATAATTTGATGACAAAAACTAGCCAAACCGATGAAGTTCCTTTTTAAGTATCTTCCTCCTTTCTTACCCTTAGGTATTCCATTCATAGTCATTGCTAAGAAATTTAGAAAATACAGGTAAGCAAAAAGAACACAGGTAAATTTAAACCACTCAAAATACCAAAATGAAGTTATTATCATTAATAATTTTGTACAGATTCTTCCAAACTTATTCCATTCAAATATAAACAAACAAAAGTTACCTCTTTTTTAAAAAATAAAATTGAATCAAATTCTACCTATGGCTTTGCGACTTGCTTTTTACTTAACAACATATCAAAAACAATTTTTCATATAAAAATAGAAATTTCTCTTATTTTACTGCCCTATCAATTGCAAAACATGGTGCCCTCATGTATTAATCAGCCCACTATGTCCAACATTTAGATCATTCCTCACTTTTCACTATTACTTTAAGCAACATCACAACAAGTATCGTTCACGCGTTTTTGAGCATTTGCCAATTATTACTTAAAGATAAATTGCCAAAGCTCAAGCCAGCTGGTTCTTAAGGCTTTGAAACACTGCCCTGGTGAAAGATGGTATTCAGTAACAGTTTCACCAGTGATGTCGAAAGCACCACAAAGCCCTTCTAGAGGAGCAGAGCGAACCAATGAGCCCAAAAATAATCCCAGGACAAGGAAGAGGCAGTTTCACTGCTTCTCTAGGAGACCCCTGCACTGGGACTTTTACAATTCATGGATGATGATGCAAACAATTGTTACTCTGTTGCCCCCACCACAAACTTATAAAATGAGACAGTAACAGAGGGATTATTATCCCCGAAGACTGGAGTCCAGGGGTTTTTTGAGAACTCATTGCTAGTACTAAGGAAGCAGCGTAAAAGCCAGCCTTGGGTATAAAAGCTTATCTACAGTTGTTGGTAAAAGCTGATGCTTCAGAGATGCAGAATTTATTAATCTAACACTCAAATTGCTCTTATGTGCAAGCCACTCTCCTAAGTGCTTTATAAATTTTGGATTATTTAATTCTCATAACAATGCTATAATAAAGCGGATATCATTTTTATCCTCATCTTCACAAGAAGAGGTTAAGTTACTTGTTAGAGTTAGCTCTAGAGTCCATGTGTCTAACCACAAAGCAGCATTGCCCATCAGAGGATGTCCCTAATCCAACTAAGAGCATCCTCAACTACCCCTACATACATGGGGTAATAAATATTCAGCTTTCCAACCAAGCAGGAAGCACCACTGACTGGTATTGCCATAGTAAACATGATGGAAACCAAACTTTGCACACAAGAAGTCAGTTCATACCTAAAATACCTGGAATAAGTTTAGATAATACATTCCCTATACCTGGTTTAGCTCTAGTTTCATTTGCCACTTATTAATTTTAACGATTTATTTTCCTGGGAAGATCCAATTTTTTTCTCAATAAATCATAATTGGAGTATTTAAGATCTTAAACTTTTCAAAGCCCTTGACATCTCATTTAATCCCCCGAACAACCAGTTTGGAAGGTACTGAGGCTTAGAAAGGCTGGGTGACTTGTTTGTGGTCACTTGGTTAGATAAATAACAGAGGCCAGATGTGAACACATGTCTTCTAACTGCTACTTTCCACTCCATCATAATCCACTTATCTCTGTAAAGTTTGCAACAGGCACTGAAACCAAGCAGAATGTGAGAGAGCGTGCTGTAATCCCAGCACTTTGGGAGGCCGAGGCGGGCGGATCAATTGAGGCCAGGAGTTCAAGACCAGCCTGGCCAATGTGGTGAAGCCCCAATTCTACTAAAAATACAAAAAAATTAGCCGGGCATGGTGGCAGGTGCCTGTAATCCCAGCTACTCGGGAGGCTGAGGCAGGAGAATGGCTTGAATCTGGGAGGTGGAGGTTGCAGTGAGTCAAGATCATGCCATTGCACTCCATCCTGGGCAGCAAAAGCAAAACTCCATCTCAAAAATAAATAAATAAATAAATAAATAAATAAATAAAAAGACTAAAGAAAAGAAAAGAGACTAAACAAAGGGCAGAATACATGGATGTTCATGATAATGAACAGAGTCTTTGGCAAAATATTTGGTTATGTTTAGAACAGCCATTTAAAAGAGCAGAAAGGCTGTAATACAATTTTTTAAAAATGTGGTCCTTCAAGTATGTTATACAGATTTAAATATTGCTTCTTAAAAGGTAAACCTCAAGGCACATGAAACGTGTTTCTACTGGCCGGGAACAGTGGTTCATGCCTGTAATCCCAGAACTTTGGGAGGCTGAGGGGGGTGGATCACTTGAGGCCAGGAGTTTGAGACCAGCCTGGTCCACATGGTGAAACCCCGTCTCTGCTAAAAAAAAAACAAAAAACAAACAAAAAAAAAACCCAGAAAAAATAAGCCAGACATGGTGGCATGGGCCTGTAGTCCCAGCTACTCAGGAGGATGAGGCACGAGGATAGCTTGAATCGAGAGAGGGAGGTTGCAGTGAGCACTCCAGCCTGGGTGACAGAGTGAGACTGTCTCAAAAAGATAAAAGAGAAAGAAAGGAAGAAAAAGAAAGAAAAGAAAGAAGAAAGAAAGAAAGAGAAAGAGAGAAAGAAAGGAAGAAAGGAAGAAAGAAAAAGAAAGAAAGAAAGAGAAAGAAAAGAAAGAAAACAAAGAAAGGAAGGAAGAAAGAAAAAGGAAAGAGAGAGAAAGGAGGGCGGAAGGAAGGAAGGAAGGAAGGAAGGAAGGAAGGAAGGAAGGAAGGAAGGAAGGAAGGAAGGAAAGAATGTATCTACTTAAAAAGACTGAATTCCTAATGGCTCCAATGGTCCCTCATAACCCATCTCAAAGTGAATTACCACAAATCATAGATTTGAAAATGAAAAAATAAAATATCAGATAGTTCAAAAAATAGCTGAAAATAGTAGAAATAGACATATTCTATTCTTTACTTTTTTCTGTTAGTTTTTCTTTGCCACCCACCTTCTAGGACAACTGCTTAAACATCCTGGAAGAATGAATCACCACGTGTAAGGAAACCCAGGAGTACTGGTTTCTTGGAAGTCTCGCAAGTGAGTCATATATCATAGATTTGCCTTTAACAATTTCGTTTGGAAAAAAGTTTTCACATTTCCCAAATCTACAGTATGTCTGTTAAGCAGACTTAAATTTAAACACCATGAAATAGCACATAGCTTGTTAAAGCTGGAAAGTGTTATACTGTATGCTTTTTGTTGCAAAAGGTATTTTCACCTCATCATGTTGCCTTTCGTATTCTTTTTTTAAACCATCACTATCATCAGTAATTGTGTTAATTAGTATTACTAATGTAACTGCTCTAACAAATCTACCAAAAATAGGTAAGGTATAAACACAGCCACACAGAGTATTTTAGTTACGACAGCTTGGTTCTTCCCTTGGCAACCTTAACATTTTCGTATTTGGAAATTGACCAAGTATGAGGATACATTCTATTACATGCAGATAACTCTTTTCATGTTGGATACTTCCAAATTATTTCCTGAGTACATGAGGAGGTTTGAATTTGGTCTAGAGTTCTTGATATCCCTGAAACCTCTTCATGGGATTCTTCAATGTAGGCCAGGGTCTGGATAGCTAAAGTTGTTCCGAAGGGTTTAATTTTACCCCCCTTTGAATAGCCAAGAGTTTCCACATCTGTAAAATAGCGTAGAATAAAGGAAAGGTTAAATGAAATAATGTACGCAGAGCAATTGGTATAGTGCTTGGAAATAGGGGCAGATAATAATCAACACACAGACTATGACCCTATGCAAGCAGTGCTAGAAGGATACACATCCTAATATTAGCGGTGATTTGTTCTGCTTGGTGGCACCATGAATGCTTATTTCTTTGGCCTATCAATATTTCTCTGTTTAAAGTAAATATTTATAGCTTTATAATAAGTAGAATTAAGAGGTTATTTTTAGTCCTTAGGATAATATTTTAAATTCAGTACAAGCATTTAATTCATTTCTCTTTACTACTGAGATTTTCCTTTTAACTGGATAGTCCAAAATATCCACTTATAAAATGTCCTAGTTCTCCACTGGAAATGTAAGAAGTGCTTAAATTTTTGTTAGTGACATAAAGATATAATAATAAAGTACATGGGGAAGAAAATGCTCACCTAGGAAAGTAGTCTTTTTTTTTTTTTTTTTTTTCTCCTTCAGCATTCTAAACTTGGAGCGAAAGTATTAACAACAGATAACCTGGTACTCCTAGCAGCATTTTCAGTTAAGAGGAACTGGATCACTGCCTGAAAGTCCAAGTGACCCACATGTGCCTGAAATCCCCTGGTAGTTTCTCTTCTCACCCTGTGCCTGTTCTGAGGCCAAACTCAGCATTTTGCCACATCCCCCAAATAAATCCACCACCACAGTGACTTTGTTAGTAGTACCAATTTTACTGAAGAGGAATTCTAGGGGAATTGAGAAAGAGAAATCACATCATCCACCACCCTGCAAACTTAAATAAAGTGAGGCTTCAAGATTTTTCCCCAAACTCCTCTCTCTCAAAATCCTGTGTATTGTCCTGGAATTCAAATCCAGCCTTTGACATGATTCCTTAGTTACTGAAAAAGAAACCCAGGCATGTAGTCAACAATGCCCTCCACAGACAACATCCATCACCACCACAGGAAAAACAAACCAGAAAACAGATCAATAACTATCTAGTGTTAGTCAAGTCTGACCCCTGAATGTTTTACCCTCCATCTAAAGCAATTTATCACAATATTTACAATATTTACCCAGCACAGCAGGGTGCATGTGTGAGTAAGGGCGGGAGGTGTGGTGGTGGTGAAATTCTGCAGCAAAAATAATATAATTTTCACCAGATGGGTAAATACACAAAAG
This sequence comes from Macaca fascicularis, assembly GCF_037993035.2. Lineage (NCBI taxonomy): Eukaryota > Metazoa > Chordata > Mammalia > Primates > Cercopithecidae > Macaca > Macaca fascicularis. The sequence goes on along the minus strand of NC_088378.1, from coordinate 35,724,893 downwards.
GGTTATACATCCATAAACACATAGGGATACATATACAATATGAAAGTGACAGCAACTCTCTCAGTTCTGCTCTCAGCCTGTCTTTTCCCTGAGTTTTGGTTTCTGATGACAATGATCTGGACAGCCCTGAAGTCCCAAGTGATGGGACTGGGATTTTTGACTTAAGTTCCCTCTGTGTGAGAGCCTTCACCTGTATGTCCTCTTAAAATTGAGGATTTTTACTAAAAGAGTAGATTTTAGATGCTCTAGCTACCAAGAAAAAAAGGGGCAACTATGTGAGATGATGGATATGTTAATTTGCTTGACTCTAGTAACCATTTCACTATGTATATGCATATCAAAATATCATGTTGTACACCTTAAATATATACAATCAAATAAATAAAATAATTGTAAACGCCCATGACAGTAGTTTCTGCAAACACATGGACCTCCAATGCAAGTATTTTTTTAAAAACTTTTTGAAAACTCTAAAAAAGCCTTTCCTCTATATACGTTTGTATAACACGTTTGATTAAGTTGAATTTTAATTGAAAATACAGAGACAATTTCTACTTCTTCTTCAACAGCAGTGTGTCCTAATAGCATATAAAACTGTATAGAACATGAGAATAAGACTTATCTGATAGCTGTCATGAATCCAAATTCAAGCTTTTTTCCGACTATTTACACCATCACTCAGCAACCATTTAGTAATTGTCCAGTTACTGTTTCCAAGTATGTGGACCTTGGCTTGTAAAGTCAAATTGGGGAAAGAGGAAAACCTGCCCTACAAAGTTTCCATCAAATAAGTCTAAACTCCAGACAAGTCTTGAGTCACTCTGACTCTACTTGGTTATTGAATTATATGGAAACTTTTCTCTACTCGTTGGCACTGCTAAAACCTCCAGACGACGGGTTTCCAGTCTTACGGTGTGGTGTGCTGTTTTACTTTAATTGCCTTTGAAACACAAGATAGTTTTATTTTCTACTTTCACCCTGCTGTTTTGGGGTTTCAAAATTTATATTTGCATATTATCTAGGTTATTCTTATTTTTAAATAAAGGTAATGAGATTTCAGATTTTAATATTTGATCTCTTTGTTACCCATTGCTTCTTAACATATCAGCCACCCTGACTGAGGCAGTCACATTCCATGGTTGTCCCAGACATACCTAATGAATACAGCTCCCCTGAAGCAAATATGTGAGGGAGGAGAGCGTATTTGCCCTGGTGAGCTCCAGTCTGCCATTTTGCTGATCATTCTCCCATTATCAGCATCTTATCCTCAAAGCTTTACCCACAGCACGTATTATCTCTCCATATCCCAGAAAAAACAAAACTAAGAATTGAATGCATTAATCTCTTAGGAATATATACAATTCAAAAGAAGCATAAAGGATGTGAAGAATTTATCTCCTCTCCTATGGGAATAGTTCAGGTCCCAGAAAGAAAAGTTTTCAGAAAGGGCTTTAAATCCAGTTGGTTTCACCCTGTTGGCCATCCCATACGCTGCACAGAGGGGGATGATACGTAAGACTAAAAACAATACTCTAAATTTCCTGAACCTCACTTGCTGCATCTGTACCTACTTTCAGAGTTCCTTAAAAAAGTTGGTTGTGTGAACTTTAAAAAGTAGTATCTTGTGAGTGCACGTAAGAACTGATGGAATCTGAAAAAGGTCTGTAAACTTGTTAACAGTATTGTACCAGTGACATGTCCTGGTTTTGATATTTTACCATAGCCATGGAACACGTTACCAGTGGTGGAAGCTAGCTAAAGGGTATACTGGGCCCTTTGTGCTATTTTTTTCAATTTTCTGTGAGTCTATAATAATTTCAGAAATAATAAATGTGATATATACACTTTAATTTTAAGAGCAATAGTGTCATCAGAAGTTCTGACATTAATAAGGCACAAAACATATGCAATTGACAGTATTCAACAGTTTTGGACTTACAAAAATGACAATTTCATATGGTATCCTAATACTATAAAACGTGTAAAGTGCAGTTATACTTGGGGTCATTGCCAATAGACTTGTTTTTGCTAACAGAAAACAAACAAACAAAAAACCCCCACAAAATCTGAACACTTTTTTTAGTTGACTGTAATTTTAGAAAATAAATTCCCCTCTATCTAGTTTCTTACACTTTTTTTTTTTTTTTTTTGAGACGCAGTCTTCCTCTGTTCCTGTGTTGCCCCAAGTTGGAGTGCAGTGGCAACATCTTGGCTCACTGAAACCTCTGCCTCCCTGGTTCAAACGATTCTAGTGCCTCAGTCTCCTTCCTGAGTAGCTGGGATTACAGGAGTGTGCCACCATGCCCAACTAATTTGTATGTGGGTGTGTGCATATTTTTAGTAGAGATTGGTTTTGCCATGTTGCCCAGGCTGGTCTCAACTCCTGGCCTCAGGGATGCGCCTGCTTCTGTCTCCCAAAGTGCTGGGATTACAGGCATGAGCCACTGAACCCAACCTAGTTTCTTATTCTTGAGATGGATCTTAGGAAACGGTTATAAGAGTCTGAGAGGACAAGAAATGTGTTCTAACAGCAGTGCCGGCTTCCACCGCTCCTTGAACACAGTGCATATCCCTGTGTTGACTGCTTCCCCAAATATCGGCCTGGCTAACACTTTGCCTCCTCTAAATCTTTGCTCAGATTTCAGCATCTCAAAGAGGCCTCCCTTGACTGCTCTGCTTAATATTTCTTGCAACCCACATTTCACAACGTCCCTACATTCAATTTTTCTTTCTTTCTTTCTTTGGAGACGAGGTCTCGCTGTGGTACCCAGGCTGGAGTGCAGTGGCATAATCACGGCACACAACAGACTAGACCTCTTGGGCTCAAGTGATCCTCCCACCTCGGCCTCTGGAGCAGCTGGGACTACACAGCTTCTTTTTACTCTTATTTACTTCTTTTCTTTTCTGTGGCATTTATCACTTTTGGTTTGTTTGTTTGTTTTTGTTTTTTGAGACAGAGTCTCCCTCTATCAGGCTGGAGTGCAATGGCGCAATCACGGCTCACTACAACCTCCACCTCCTGGGTTCAGGCGATTCTCCTGTCTCAGCCTCCCAAGTAACTGGGATTACAGGCACACGCTGCCACTCCTGGCTAATTTTTTGTGTTTTAGTAGAGACGGGGTTTCACCGTCTTGTCTAGGCTGGTCTCAAACTCCTGAGCTCTGGCAATCCCCCCGCCTCGGCCTCCCAAAGGATTACAGGTGTGAGCCACCGTGCCTGGCCGCATTTACCACTTTCTAACACATATAATTTAATTTTCTCATTTGCTGTACCTGTTGTTTACTGTGTCTTCCCTGCTAGAATATAAGGCTGTAAAGGGCAAGGATATTTGTCGAGTTTGTTCCCTGATTATCCAAAGCCCCCTAGAACAGTGTCTGTAACATAAAAGGAGCTCGATAAACATTCACAGAATAAATAGATTTAAGGAGATCTTGAATAGGCAAGACATGTCTAGTCTTGAAAGACTAGACATCGGAATGACTACAGAAGACAGTTGCTCCAGATTCAGAGATAGCAAGAGAGGAAGACAGTGAGTCATTTGATGAACTCCCTTATATCAAAGTAATCAATTGAAGATTTGATTCTAAATTTCTGTTCTCAATTTGTAGAAAACTTTGCTTACATGCTGTAAAAGGCTGACGTCAGAATCTGAGGTGAGAGTTGATGATGAAATCTCTGCAAACTAAGCCCGTTTTCTGAGATGAGATTTAGACAGATTTGGAGGATGTATCCACTGCCATGGCCTGTTGATCTGAGCCACTGTGGCCAATCTGTTGCAGTTTTTTGTCAATATCCAAAAGTAACAATATTGCCATGGTTCCTTTTTGTAAAATTGTTAATGTGGCCACAAGATAAAAATATCCTTGGACCTAACCAATAAATGGGGATTGTAATAGAGGCCGACCAAATTTGAAGATCAGGGCAACCACAAACCATGATGAAGGATGCTATTAATGTGACTAACTCATCTGGCAGGAAATACGGAAGTCAAACCTCCAAATCATAGGGCAAAGATCAATCTGACACAATCCACAAATTTGAATCACTTGTGCATAAATCCAAGTGAAGCAGAATTGCCTAGTTCATTCAAAAAGCCTGCTTTATATATGCCTGAGAGAGGATGATGCTACCATGTGGCAGCCTCTGTTGGACACAGTTTATATCTGGTAAGTTATTGAATTCTTGCAACAACTCTCTAAGGTAGGTATTAAATGATCCCCCTTTTGCAGAAGAGAAAACCAAACTGTAGAGTTTAAGGAACCTGTTCCAGATCACACAGACAGGATTTAAACCTTGGTGTTTATAACTTAGGAACCCATGTTCTTATCAATACACTACTGCCTTCTAACACTCAAATGAGAGCAGATGATTCCTTAGGAGATGATTATTAGCAAACTTTGTGGTTATTACTCTAAGGAGACAAGACAGAAGGAAGTCATTGTGTTAATCATTACACGTATTTTCTTAATTTCAAGGAATACGAAAACTGTTGTAAAGTCTTCATTAGAGATTGACATTGTAATGCATGAACAATGTTAACAGAATGTTATGTATTTAGTCCTTAAGAAACGGACTTGCTGGCCTCTCCAGCTTTCTCCTAGACCTACAAATCTCTACACCTTAATAAACACGGTATGTTAGGATAACAGAACCAGCCTAGCTCTAAGTCCAGTGTTGTCCTTTACTATGAGTTGTTATCCAGCTAAGTTTATCCTGTGGGTTTGGATTCTCTGTCATTGGAAGGCTGAGGTTTGTTCCTGTCTGGAAGTTTGTTCAAGCGTGAGTCCATTGATTGAGGGAGAGATTGTGGTCTGCCAGGGATGCTGTGTAAAGAGGAAGTCCTTTCTTCAAACAGCCTTGTTTGTGTTTTTAAAAACTGTTAGAGTTTATGTCCTGTTTCCATTCCCATGCCCAGCCCTCCCAAAGTAAACAAATGACAAGTGGTGGTGGGAGAGTAGTGGTGATACAGGGGTGGGGACAGGGAGGAGGAAGGAAAGAGATTTCCCTAGGGGAAGAGGATTTTCAAAGAACCCAAATACAATTTGGAAATAAACTCAAGTGCCAAAACCAGATGGAGTTTACATCAAGATCAGCCCAATTTATAAGCATAAACACAGACTCCTAAAATCTTCATCTACTGGTTCTAAAATGACCAAACACTGATGGACACTCTCAGACTAAATTCCAGCTAAATGAGTGGCTAGAGGTGAATTCTTGGACCATCAGTAAGTGCACCTCTTTATTCAATTTATCCCCCTCTCTCTACCCGACCCTACCTACCAGCGGGAGAAGCAGGTTTCTACTTGCCCAGAAAATTCATTTGTTTGTGACATTTTCTAGAAGAACAGACCCAGAGCATTCTTAATTCTTACTATGGCACTAAATATCCTGAAAGAGAAAAAAAATGCAAAAAAATGCATAAAAATAAAATTTCAGAATTTAAACTACATCTGGAATATAAGCCAATGTTGAGAATTTCCCCTCTTTCCAAGTCTGCTCCCAAGATCTTAGCTGACCTTACTTGAGTTAGAAAGTCCCCTTTCTACCAACAAGAATTCATTGTAATCCCTGATTCAGTACCATTGGAATTCACAAAAATATCCCTCTTATATGTGTGTCTCTCAAAATACATACAACTGAAAACTGCAGTAATACGTAGTTCCCTCTATTCAAAAGCAAGCAATTCTGTTGTATTAAATGCTCATCTATATGAAAAGCACTTGTCAAAAATTTGGCTTATTATATATTTCATTGTCATCAGAATAAAAAGGAAAAGGAATTACATTGCTTGGGATAGTTCTATCACCTGAAAGTCAAAAAACAGCTTGAGTCAGGTGATGATTGGTGATGGAAGCTGATGTTATAGATTCTTAACAACACCTGCATGACTCTACATTAATTCTCAACTACACATGTCTTGGATAATTAGTAAAAAAAATAACGCAGTTATTGAAATGTCAAGCAGTAATTTCCTTTTGCTCAGATAAGTTACACTTTCCACTAGAATAAATTTTCTAAATATCCAAGACACAAGTGTTTTCTGAAAAATCTGAAATTCCTCTGAGGAAAAAAACACTGAACCAAAGTAACATGAATCGACGTTTCCCCAAGTCCCATATTAAAACACTAGATTTCAAAGAAGAGATATACCCAAGAGTCATGTATTAATAGGGTTTAGTCATTGTAATCATTGCTTGTGGGATTTTGTGTGATTTAAATATTTGCATATGTAAGTATAGATATTTATATACACATTTTGGATAGTCTTACAATGAATATGTATTACTTTTATAATTAAGAAAAATAAATTATTTTCAATGAACTAAAATTTTAAATACACCAGTTTAAGAATTACAGTTGTGCCAATATAGGAATTTTATTTTTTCTAAAATGAAGCCACAATATATGTTTACCCACTTATAGGAACTTACCCAGAAGATACACTTCCAATAATGCAAAACTGTATATATATATATATAATATTATTTATTGCTGGATATTTGTAGTTACAAAATATTGGAAATAACCTAAAAGGAGAGTAATGTAATGAAATGATATACCTACACAATGGAGTACTATGCAGCAATAAACTAGGATGAAGAAGACCTATATGTATGGAGTGACTTCCGGGATATACTGTCAAGTTTTTTAAAAAGTGCAAAGGAAACCCAGGTGTGGTGTAATCCCAACACTTTGGGAGGCCAAAGCAGAATAATTGTTTGAGCTCAGGGGAGTTTGAGATCAGCCTGGGCAACATGGTGAGGCTTCATCTCCACAAAAAATTTAAAAAAAACGGTTAGCCAAGTTTGATGGCACATGCCTATGGTTCCAGCTACTCAGGGGGCTGAGGCAGGAGGACTACTTAAGCCTGAGTGGTTGAGGCTGCAGTGAGTCCTATTTGAGCCACTGAACTCCAGGCTGGGTAACAGAGCAAGACCCTGTCTCAAAAAAAATAAATAAATAAATAAAAAAGATATATTTTTTTAAATAAAAAAGTTCAAAAGGAACATATAATATGTCTCTTTTGCATAAAAAAGGAAAATAAGAAAAATATATCTATCTGCCTATTTTTGCAAAAACAAATACAGAAATGGTAAACCAGAAACAAATGACATTGGTCATAAACACAGGGTGGATCGAAAAAGACAGAAAGAGTGGAGGGAGGACATTTCTTCTGAGTGTCCCTTTTCATGTAATTTTGGCTTTTAAAATCATGTTAATACTTTATATACCAAAACAAATAAACTTGACTCAACAAGGATGGGGAAACTCCTTAGCAGAATATAAATAGAAACAAATGAGCAGTACTATATTTCAAATGAATAATGTAACTACACTGAAGGGGGAAAATCAAGCCCAAATAATTCTGGAACAATATTCTAACTAAGTTCTTAGCCTAGAAACACTTCTTGAATTCTACTTGGTAGAGTTCCTTCTTTAAGTGGTGTTCGTCTGCAATTCTTACTCTCCATGTACTGGAGCATGTGGATAAATACATTGACAATTTTGGGAACCAAATTTCTCACTATTGGAGAAGGAAGATACAATTATAAAATAGAAAGTTGTTATGAAAACCATGCAGTATTGAATTCATGGTTTTTATTCATGTGGTGTTAACTTTAAAAAAATCACAAATCTGTGACTTTGGAAAAGGAGGAGACTTTATTTTTTGTAAATGGTTACAGCCTGCAAAATGGTCACCCCTCAGGATGGAAAGTATTCCTCCAGCTAAGACCAGACAAGCACTTCAAAGCAGGAAAGATTGGAGTAGCAGTTTTATGCTGAAGAGGCTGGCTAAAAATACATATTCAACAGGTTATGGGAGAAGCTATAAATATTCATGAAGGTGGTCCTGACACATGCATACGGAGCAAATCTGCATGTAACATATGACCCATGTTCACTTGTGGGTGGAAACTTAACGTTCAAAAGTATTCCAGTTATGTCTACGGCCGTAACACCTTGAATGCACCCGTTCTTGTCAAATGTGTTACAGTTGGACCCTATATATCAAAAGATCTTTTCAGGTTACAAAGTAACACAAGTGAGCAACCTCTGTAAACCAGTCAAAACCAGTCCGTGGTTGGTGGTCTCCCTATCAGAAGAAAGTCACTGAAATCAGGCCCTTGTCCAATCAAAGCTGTAGTTATAGCTGGTGGAACAGCGGTTCAATTAGTCAGCATCTGTTAGCAAGATGAGTTGTAATTGTTTTAATACTGCTTATCTCAAAGCCAGTGCTTGAGAGAAAAAACAAAACAAACAAACCAAAAAAACCCTTGCGGCAGTTAGAACAGTTTATTCTAGGCCGGGTGCGGTGGCTCATGACTGTAATCCCAGCACTTTGGGAGGGCAAGGCAGGCGGATCACAAGGTCAGGAGCTGGAGATTGGCCTGGCCTAACATGATAAAACCCTGTCTCTACTAAAAATACAAAAATTAGCCAGGTGTAGTGTCATGTGCCTGCAATCCCAGCTATTCAGGAGGCTGAGGCAGGAGAATTGCTTGAACCCGGGATTCAGAGGTTGCCGTGAGCCAAGATCGCGCCATTGCACTCCAGTCTAGGTGACAGAGAGAGACTCCATCTCAAAATAAATAAATAAATAAATAAAACAGTTTATTCTTTAAGTGTAGGGTGCATGACTTCATCCTTGCCTTGCATGGCCTTTGTTTTTGTATATAATTTGGTATCTTATTGCCACAGAGTCTGTTCTGTCTTATGATACTTATTTCAACATTAATGCTGGTCAATTGTGTCTAAACCACGAAAGAGTGGGTAGAATGAGGCATGTCTGACCTCCCCTCTCTCCTGGCGGTGGCCAGGAACTCAGTTTTAAGGTTTTTCTGGGGTCCTCTTGGCCACAAGAGGGTCTGTTCTATCAGTGGAAGACTTAGGACTTCAAGTTTACAGTATTATGAATACAAAGATAAATATAGGCAAAGGGACGTAGATATAGATTCCACATTTGTTGACTGAAGGTGCTTAGGTGTTATGATACCCCAGAAGCAATTAGGGCACCAGTGCCCACTAAATGGAACCAGGGCTTTTTGGAGAAAAAACTGATTCCAGAATTAGTGCAGGGAAAGTACAAAATAATCCTGATTTTTTTTGTAGTAGAAAATAGTCCTCAAAAAATAATGGGGTATGTCCAAAGGACCCAGGACCCCACTTAAAGAAGCTCCTGTTGGCCAAATCTGGGACAATCTGAGTACTGACGTAAATAATGATCCTAATGTATTCTAATCCGTTGGAATAAAAAAAAGATAAGTCTGTACAAACAATAATAAATAAATAAATAAGAAGAGAACACTTTTGCTTATAGTAGAATGCTAATAAACGTAAAATAATGGAGTTTTTAAGAATCACTCCCTTCGCAACTGCCATCGTACAAACTGAATCAGGGAAAGATTGTTAACAGCTACTGAAGCTGTTGGGTAAAAATTTAATGAGAATCAGGATATGTGTAGGGTCTCAATATCCTTCTACAAATAACTTATAAATTACTAATGGAAAAATATTGTCTTTACAGAAGAGAACCTTATGAACATTAACGTCACCAAGTGATCAAATCTGGCATGGATTAGTGATGGCACAAATGAACATCATGTGCTTCCAAATATGAAGCGCTGAGGACAAATGTCACTAATGTAGTGTCCCTGCCAAAAATGCACTGTGTTAATCCAGTCATCTGGAAATGCCAGACAAACCCAATTGAGGGACGGTCTACAAAATAAATGACCTGGACTCCTCAAAAGTATCAACATTATTTGTTAAACGCTGAGGAACTGTTGAACATTACAAGAGACCAAAGAGAAAAAAGTAATACAATGAATGATTCTCTTCCAGATCCCAGACCAAAAAAGAAAATATCATTAAAAAATAGTTGAAAACATGAAAAAAATTGATAGGTTCATAAATTAGATAATTTGTAGCATCGTACCGACATTAAACTTACTGTGAGTTAATGTCCTTGATCTTTGCACACTGAAGTATTCAGCGTTAATGGGCATGATCACTACAATGTACTCCCAGAAGTACAGGGGTAGAAATAAAACTATATATAAATGTACATACTGAGAATGTTAATTGAGGTAGCTGGGTAAGTGTTATAAGGAGTTCTTTTCTTCATACTATTCTTTTTAAAATAGAAACAGGGTCTTACCGTGTTTCCCAGGCTGGTCTTGAACTCCTGATCTCAAGTAATTTGCCCACTTCAGCCTCCCAAAAGTGCTAGGATTACAGGTGTGAGCCACAGTGCCCGGCCTATACTATTCTTACAAACTTTGTGTACATATAAAATCCTTTCTAAATATTTTGAAGTGTAACTAACTTTATTGCTTACTTTTTCAGATTTTTAAAAATAAAACAAGTTCATTGTAAATATAGGCTACATACTCAAAGTTATTAAGTAGATGTACCAAATCCTCTATAATTTCATGATCCATTAAATCACTGGTATTCATTCATTCAAAATGGCTTTACATATACATATTTCTTGTTAATGGAATAATGAATATGCAAAAGGAAGATATAATATTGCACAATCTCTGTGTAAAAAATATAATTTTATTAGCTGGACGTGGTGGCGGGGACCTGTAGTCCCAGCTACTTGGGAGGCTGAGGCAGGAGAATCACTTGAACCCGGGAGGCGGAGGTTGCAGTGAGCTGAGATCACACCACTGCACTCCAGCCTGGTGACAGAACGAGACTCCATCTCAAAAAAAAAAATGTAGTTTTAATTTTTCTCTTTTTATTTTTATAACAACAATTTAGCCACTTTCAGGCCAACTCAGAAGTAATGAGGAAATCCAGGGTTATTAAACTCCGTTCAGTGTTGTAAACATCCACCATCTGTCTTCCTATTGTGAGTTCTAAATTCCAGGTGATCTTATTTAGTTTCCCGGCCATGGTGGGGCAGGAGAACATTGATTGGAAAAATTGTCTCTATATGAAGAGTATTAACGTTGTTGCTGTGTATCCGGAAATAATTTCCTATTTGTGTCTTAACTTGCAGCCTCTCTGTATTGCACACTTTGCACTGCATACATCTTTGACCTAAATTCTACATGTGAAGAAACTATGTTAAAAAAAATTCAGTGGGAATAAACTAACATGTCAATTGGTTGCAAATAATAACCATAATTCAATTGAAATTCTAATAGAAATAGAATTTGTATTCCTTGAAGCGCAGGTTACAAGATTTTTCATTAGCTACAAAGCCTGTGTCCCTGGATGAACTTATCTTTATATCAGAGAAGAATCTGGAAAATTGCCAGTCTAGCAACCCCAAAATTGACCAATAGTATTGCCCCTGAAATAATTGCTGGGATCTCTTTGGTTCATAACTCTATTTTGAAAATTCAAGAAATACATATAGAGAGTTTAAAAAAACAAAAACAAAACAAAAAAAACTTCAGGCAGTACAAAGAGCAAAACATAAAAATGTTATCTTTTTTTCTCTTTTTTCTATTAATTCCTGCTTTCCCCAGCCCAGATTTTATTATATAAATTGGGGGCTGACAAACTACAGCCCAGGGACCCAATCTGGCCCTCTACTTGTTTTTGTAAATAAAGTTTTATTGGAACATAAGTGATATGGTCTGGATCTGTGTCCCCACCCAAATCTCATCTCGAATTGTAATCCCCACGTGCTGAGGGAGGGAAGTGTTTGGATCGTGGGGGCAGTTTTCCCCATGCTGTTCTCATAATAGTGAGTGAGTTCTCATGAGATCTGATTGTTTTATAAGTGTCTGGCATTTTATCTGCTTACACTCACTCCGTCCTTTCGTCCTTTCGCCTTGTGAAGAAAGTGCTTGCTTCCCCTTCTCCTTCTGCCTTGATTGTAAGTTTCCTGAGGCTTCCCCAGCCATGCGAAACAGTGAATCAATTAAACCTCTTTTCTTTATAAACTACCCAGTCTCAGGTATTTCTTTATAGCCGTGTGAAAGCAGACTAATAGAACAACAACTCTTATTTCTTTTTTGTATTATCTATGGCTGCTTTCTTGATGCCACAGCAGAGTAAGTAGTTGTAACAGAGATTGTATAGTCTAAAAAATTTACCATCTAGTCCCTTACAGAAAAGTTTGCTGACCCCTGAAAAATGACAGTAGACTACATACATTGTTCTACCACTTGCTTTCTCACTTAACAATAGTGATACATTCAAGATATATATAGATCTACTTCTGTCTTTATAGAGGTGGAACAATATTTGCTTAAACAAATTTCATAATTTGCTTAACCAGTCTTTTAGGTTGTTTTCTGTGTTTTGCTATCATAAAAGATGTCATTTTCATGCATTTGTGTCAAGCACATCTGTTGGGACAGTTTTTACAGGTGAAATTACAGCGTAAACGTTCTGTGCATTTTAAATTTTAATCAGTATTGCCAATCAAATGCAAAAATTTTTACAAAAAACTGATTTAGAGCTGATTCAGTTCCCAAGTGAGACATACTTCTTTTGTTCTCCCTTTTGTTTAGATAATTCTGGGCAGAAAAATATATTCAAAGATTCTGAGATAAAACATGTAATAAGGAAGGTATAATCTGTCATGAGATTAGAGTTTAAAAATCCAACAAAAAAGGGAAGGTGTGAGATAGCATCATCTGTGTGAAAAATGTAACTTTAATATAATACATATTCATAGAAATGAAAAAGAGAAAAGGGAATGATAAAAATTATGGCTTTTAGGGGACTTAAGGAAAAATAGAAAACTTTATTTTATAATTCTCCAGAAAAAATCATTTACATTTTTCCAAAATTACTTTATACAGTAAATTATACATTAAGTAGACATTATTAAGTTAAATAGTGGTTTCAAATGTTGGTAAATATGTCTTTAGCTGCAAAATTTCAGAGACAGGCTGCGCTTTATCCTGATAGAAGTCAAGCCCAGTGAGAAGCTCTACATCACGGACCCGGGCAATGTGAGCTGTAAATCTTTCTTCAACCCAAAGAGCTTCCGGTTTACCTTCCTGAAAAAGAAAAGCACAACACTTTCTTTTTCACAAGGTGGTACTTTTCATGAACAGAAATATTTTTATTGCTTAGAAGTTGTCTTTTTGCCGATGATATTTACCTCCTTAAATCTTAATTTGATACAGCTAAATTTAGTTTTTAAAATAAAAAGAAAAGCACAAAGTATACCATAACTAACATAGAACACAGTAGTCAAAATTTATCCATTTTTATGTTTATTTCAGATATAAATTTTTTAATGAAATTAAATATTGCAGATGAAGTTAAGTCCCCAGTGCTCCTCTGTTCAGAACTAAACATCCTTATATCAGGGTGAATCCCAGTCTGTTTTTTCAAACTTTTACTGTACATCACTATACAATATGTACTATTGATGAGTTTTTAAACTTATGTTAATATTATAAGTGGTATTCTACAAATTTTTTTATTCGGTATTAATGTTTGTAATCTATAGTGATATATCTAGGTCTTGTTAAGTGACTTGTTCTTAGCTGTGGTTTGATATTTCCTCATTTAAATGCAGCACAATTAAAATTTTCATTACGTGTTGATAAAATTTTTATTATAAATAATGCTATAATAAATAACTTGGTATATGTCTCCTGTGTTCAAGAGCATGAGTTTCTAGGATATATTAATAAAATTGCTGGGCCATAGAGTACATTCAATTTTTTTTTTTTTGACATTGTCACTCTGTCACCCAGGCTGGAGTGCAATGGCGTGATCTCAGTTCACTGCAACCTCCACCTCCTAGGTTCAAGCAATTCTCCAGCCTCAGCCTCCCAAGTAGCTGGGATTACAGGCACCCACCACCACATCTAGCTAATTTTTTAATATTTTTAGTAGAGATGGAGTTTCACCATGTTGGCCAGGCTAGTCTTAAACTCCTGATCTCAGGTAATCCACCTGTCTTGGCCTCCCAAAGTGCTGGGATTCCAGGCATGAGCCACTACGCGCCACCGAGTACATTAAATTTTAACTTTATCAGATATTAAACCCAGCACTCCTCAAAGTCTTCATACCAATTTACAGTTCAATAGGCAGTGAAAGATAATTCCCGTTTCCCCACATCTTTGCCAAACCATGGGTGTAAAATAGTGTTTTATGCCATTTTTATTTTATTATGCTGACTATTGTTATATTTGTGCATCTTTTCAGTTATTTCTCGACCGTTTTATTTTTAATTTTTTTTACAATATGAAAGTTAGTTCAATAATTTAGAAACATGGGTTTCTATCACATTCTTTATTCTTTATTATAAAGAATAATTTTCTGGTATTCTTATGATATTGCTAAAGTTCAGTTAACTTTTCACATAATAAGAAAGTTTCAAAGTTTGTTTAATCAGATTACTGTATTTTCATGATTCTCATTTGACTTCGACGCAGTGGTTTACTTGTTTAAGTATGCAGGCTTAATACAGATAGCCACTATCTGAGCCAGAGGAAGTGTAAGAGGAAATACTTTTTGTTCCTAACCTCTAAAGCACTTGTGTCAGATTCACAAAGCGAGCTAATATTTAAAAAAAAAAAAAAAAAAAAAAAAAAAAAAAAAAAAAAAAAAATTCACTATGTTAGTTTGAGTTCATTCTTTCAATGGGAGTCTAATTCAAAGTCTTTCTATTCTGCCTTTACTATTGCCCATTTCAGTAGCACCTAATATCTTTGATCACTTTTTTCCATAACGTTTTCTCCCATTTGGTTTATATGACTCTACTCTCTCCTGACTTATTCGGCATCCATCCAACTAAATGTTTACCCAGCACCTGACAGTCTTCCCTCTTTTAAATTTGCAGGGAAATGACCACAAAGCATAGCACAAAACTATACTTATGCAGAGACGATACTTAAGGTATTTAACACTGAGTAAGTCGCTGGCACCAACTAATCTGAACAGAAGCCAGCTGTAGACAACTGCCCTTGCTGCACCAGTCCATGCCAACAGAATAGGCTACACAGTTTTATGAGCTATATTTGAATATACTTTGATATTAATATATGTGTGCAGAGGGGGGTACGTGTGTGTGTGTGTACAAATGACCTGTTACAGAATTAAGTGTATTGTATATCCCAAAAGTACAACTCATTTTTTGAGACAATATTGATTTCAGCATTTTTCTGTCCTGTCCACATTCTTATTCTCTCTCCTTAGCCACTACAGTCCAGTGATTGCTGCTATCATGCTAATGCAACTACTTTGTCAATGACAACCTCCCTGAATGGGGTGTCCTCAGACTTTTCAATTAGTTAACTACCCCAGGCTTCTGAAGTTCCTCCTTTGTTATCCATAGTTGTACTGTTTACTTGTTTGATAATACCTTCTGTTTCCTCAGATGACTATACTTCCTGGAAGCATAGACATTTTCCTCAATTTGATTTGGGATCTTTTCTTTCCACTTTCTCCCCTTTGGCAATTGTATTTCACACCCATGATTTAATCCCAAATCTAGATCTGCAGTTCTGATTTCTCCTCCAAGTTTCATATCTGTATTTTCCATATCTGCTGAGTAACTTACAAGGAAAGTCACTTGAACTCATGGCTACATTCTCATTTATCTGACAGAAATTTAACAGTACAAAGATGACAGGAGGAGGGAAAAGGAAAAAGGAGGGAAGAAAAGATGAAAGGAACAAGGAAAGGACAAAATAAATAAGAAAATATGATCTAATTCCTTACACCAAGTGTGGGATAAAATTGTGAATCTATCATTCCTATAGCTTGATCTCAGTTCCCTGTAACATCTTAATAGTGGGAGTACTTCTGTACATTGTGTAATTCAAATACTTGAAGTACAGAGTTTTCATACAATGCAATGCTTAAAGCAAGCCATCTATTTTATCAGGTGCATCAAAGCACAATTACCTATCCAAATACTATTGGAAATATTGGCTGGTTTAGACTTACTAAGAAACAGTTTGTGAATGTACTATACTTTCTGGATGATTTGCATGTAGGAGATCCAATTTCACTCTCTATTGACTACTTTATTTTATTTTATTTTAAGACAGAGTCTTGTTCTGTTGGCCAGGCTGGAGTGCAGTGGTACGATCTCCACTCACTGCAACCTCTACTTCCCAGTTTCAATAAATTCTCCTGCCTCAGCCTCCCGAGTAGCTGGAATGACAGGCATGCACCATCACACCTGGCCTAATTTTTGTATTTTTAGTAGAGACGCGGTCTCACCATGTTGGCCAGGCTGGTCTCGACCTCCTGACCTCAGGTGATGTGCCTGCCTCGGCCTCCCAAAGTGCTGTGATTACAGTTGTGAGCTACTGCGCCTGGCCTCTATTGACTTTAGAATGTAACTTTATCATAAGATATGATTCCTTTGTAATAGCCACCTTTTTTTATATTGGGAAGTCTTAGGGTTTTATACAGATTATTTTCTTTTATCTTTACAAACTTCATAAAAGAAGGTGAATATTTTATCCTTATTAGATATAACAGATGAGGAAACTAACATACTTACCCAAAGAAACCAAGTCATTCACTGAACCCAGGATGTCCAACTCCAAAATCCATGTATTTAAGTTCTATTTTATACTATTTCTCATATATCCTCCTAAATATTCAACTAGTCTGTCAAACTGAAGACCACCAAGAGCAAATCCATCCTTCTCAAAACAAAAGATTATCTGTCGTATACATTTCCTGGTTAGTCATGCCCTGGATTTTTAGTCATCTTTGCCTCTCTCTCATCTTGCCTTTTCCTTACCCATATCTAATTGACAGCTACTCTTATTAACTTTGCAAACTCTTTTATAATCATAGCTTGGCTTAAGTTTGCTTTATACTCATTGCATTTTGTCTCATAATTATCTGTATAGATGTCACATTCTTATTACTATACTGCAAATTCCTCAAAATCTTGGATATGTCCAATTTATTACTGATGATGTCCTATTCAATAAAGATGATGCTCTATTAATTTGGAGAGATCACTTCTACTTTGAATAATCAAGGAAAGCTTCATATTATTTGCACTTTACCTTGACTCCCAGGTGGAATTTTTAGCAGATGAAAAAGAAGAGAATTATAGAGGAGAGAAGAACATAGGCAACAGTGAGGAGGTAAGCAAACTCAAGATGTGCTCAAGTAATTTCAAGGGCTCCAGTTGGCCTGGAACATTAGCCTGTAAGGTCAACTGAGGGTAAATTGTGAAGAGACTTAAGTACAGGCTGGAAGTTGTTTTTGTTTGCTCCTTTGTATTTTGTTGTTATTGTTCAGCATAATCAAAAATTTTGGGGTGAGAGGCTATGACAAAATATAGACTAAATTTTAAGATGAGTAAGTTGGTAGTAGTGCACACTGACAGATGAGAAGAGAAGAGGAGACCACAAATCTACTTAAGATTCATTTTCAAGAGTCCTAATAGAAGGTCAAAAGGGCCCAGACCAGGGATAGCAAATGTTTTTTTCTTTGTGTACTCATTGTAATCACTCCATTATGTCTACCTAGAACCTCTGTAAGAATGAACAGTTTAATCCGGATTTCATGGTAGAGTACCACACCATATCAGTCATTGATGTCTGTCATTGGAAGAGGAAGTAAAGAATAATGGCTTACCCTTGTCTCAACCAAATAAAATGCTGACAGGAAAAGTAGGAAGGGATTCAGTTCAACAACATATCCTGATAGTTTCCTGTTTAGAAACTCTTCTTCCTCATTTTAAGAATAGTGAGTGGCTCACTATTCAGCCTCTAAACTTGGCCACCTTCGATAAACAATTTAAACACTCAAGTAAAATCGTATCTGCATGACCCAACTGAAATGTTACCCTCCCTGTCAGGAAATCATTCTCCTCTGAAATCCTACTATAGCAGTTTATCTGTCCCTCTCTTACATCACTTATCTCTTTCTTCTAATGTTTTCCTGGATTTCTAATTGTGAGTACCTTCTATAGTGCACAGCATGGTGAAGGCACTCATGTGTTGAACAGTGTTGAACACCTGAAAGATATAGATGAATCCCAATTGGCCTAGATGCCAAGCTTTAATTCTCAGGCTCTAATTGCCTATGGGACTTTCCACATCAATACCCATTTCCACAAATTTAAAATGCCTAGCTTTAGCTTATCCTATCTACCAACCAAAAAGTTCTTATTCCTAACTTTCCTCTTTCTGCCTTTTTCCTAATTACCAACATTCAAATCTGATTCATCTTTAAGTTTCCTTTTGGGGTGGGGGCTCTTGTATCCAATCAGTTACTAAATCCTCTTCATTCTTCATACCCACCCTCCATGGAAGACTCTTTGTAGTCTTCTCAATATACTCAAATTCTATCCATCCTTCGGGCACAGCCCTACTTACACTTTATTTTATCAAATCTTTATTGATCATTCCAGCCAAATGTGATTTTAATTTCAAATATTAAATCCTTTTAACATTGTCAGTTGATCCCAACTTTGCAACCTCTTTTATTTTTTAGTTTTTAGAATAATTCTTGCATTGTTGACTGACTAAATTGTGTGTCTATATCTCATATATAAATTGAAGTTGTATATGAACTCTTTAAAAGCAGGGACAATGTGTTCCTCCTTTGTGCATTCTAAAGAGTTTCTATCATGATACTGTGTGCTTAATAGGTACTCAATATATTTGTTGAATGACTTCAGTAAAACCTAAGTTCCAGGATACATATTTTTTCTATAAGGAATTTATATGCAAGTTGAATTAACTACTTACATATAATCTGCCTTGATTCAAAAAGGATTTTGAGGTAGCCTAATAAATGATGTTTAAAAAAAGAATGTTACTTGAACTGTGTGTATTTGTGTGTGCATGTGTATAATCAATTTCACACCTCATGGCTCAAGTTGATGGAATTTTTACATGTACATACTCATTCAGAAACATTAATTTAGTGCTAACATTGGGAATAACTTTAAGATTTGTGACCAGAATAAAAATAAGTTCTGGTGTTTCTATTACATAGTAGAGTGGCTGTAGTTAATAACAATGTATTGTATATTTCAAGACAGCTGGAAGAGAGGACTTTGAGTGTTATTACCACAAAGAAATGATAAACGTTTGAAGTAGTAGATATGTTAATTATCCTGATTTCATCAGTATACAAAGTATGCATGCATTTAAACATCCCACTATACCTCATAAATACATATAATTGTCATGTTATAAATAAAAAAAGAAAAAAGAGATTAACAAGATTTCATCTCTTTCATTCTTAGTGAATGTGAATAAAACATATAAATAAATTACATGAGGTATACATATGTTCAACTATGCAGATATATGTTTAAATTGATATTAATTACATAGAGATCAATAGTCTAAGGAAAAGCCTAAAAATGAAGTATTACAACTTTTTCCATGAAACACTTAAGAAAATACATTTTAGAGTCACTTTTAAGAGAGCCCAAAAGAGCTCTGACTCATTTTCTCATGTCCTGGACCCTCCCAAAGCGTACTCACAGGACAGCTTTCCACGTTGGTAGGTCGGTGAGGGATGATAAAGGGTAGGACGTCCAGCCACCCAGGGCAGTTTTCCGGTGTGTGGCTCTTGTTTTTACAACTGGTCAGCACCACAAAGTAGTGCGTTGGGATGGGAATGTCAGTGTTCGCTATATGTCTTACAAAACATAATTGAAAACATGTTTTGATGTTATTATACTTTTGCTTCTAAAGGTGATAAGTGTGTTTACATAGTTTTTTCATATATATGTAAAATAACAATTCATATAATTCTGACAGCATTTTACTATATGCTAGGTACTTTTTAAATAACTTACATGCAAAGTTTTAAGTGCAAAATCTGACTCCACCAAAGGAATACAAGCTGGTATAAATATGCAAATATATATATGAAAAAAACTATGTAAAGACACACACACACACACACATATATATATATATCTACTTCTAATGGTACTTTGGATTTTTTTTTTTTTTTTAATAAAGATGGTTTCTCACTTTGTTGCCCAAGCTGGTCTTAAACTCCTGGGCTCAAATGGTCCTCCCACCTCAGCCTCTCAGTGTGTTGGCATGACAGGCATGAGACACTGCACCAGGTCAATAAATGTCTTCATATAGTTTTAAAGAAATGCCAAAGTAAAAATATAGTAAAAGAAAGTAATAAATAAAAACCACAAATTCTTACATATTTTTTACTCCCATCAGCCAGAATAGAGATTACAGCAGAAGTCCAAGCTTGGTCATTCTAACATAAAAAAATATTAGACTACAAAAAAAAAGAAGGAAAAAAAAAAGAAGCAGAGCATGATATTCTGCCTCCTGCATTTCCTCGTTTTGTTGACTTCATACTTCACAGTAGTGTTTACTAATACAGCAGAAGCTGAGAATGAAGGAGCACAGATTCCACCTCCAGCCGTGCACTTCCACAAAATGTTTGGACTTTCACTCATCCTCTAATTCTATCATTTACTGAGTTTCCTCAGCTTTCCAAGGATGTGATTCTGTGCTATCAACTTCACAGTGTAGACATGGGGATAAATCCATACAACTGATGTGACAGTACTTTGGTTTCAGATAATGAACATGAAAGTGTTTTCAAAAGTTTTAAGTGCAAAATCTGACTCCACCAAAGGAACGCAAGCTGGTATAAATAGAAATGTATTACTGTGATTTAGAACATGGACTCAGGCCGTCCAGGTTCATATTCTGGCTTTACCACTTATTAGTTGCAGAATTTAGATAAGTTGTTTAACCTCAGTTTCTTTAACTCTAACCGGGGGCTAATGGAACCTAACTAGGGTATCTTTGCGGTTTAACTGATGTATATGTGAGTTCTTTAAAAAGTACCTAGCATATAGTAAAATGCTGTCAAAGTTAGAATTATTAGAATTAAGAAATTGTGAAAGATAGAGCCAATACTGAAATATTGATTCAGTATTCATTCAACACTGAAATAAAGACATGGTGAAAAAAATAGAACAAGGCCACACACTTACTAGTCATAAATGTTACTTTATCAGAAGGTACAGGTAGAAATCATTGCTTTACATAATCTAGGCTTAGTATAGTTGTTTAGTTTGGTCCTTCATATGTTTTGATAATAAAGAGAAATGGTAGATGAAACTTCTCTAAAACTCTATTACTGTGCTCTGCATTCAAAACTAATTCTTAGCAACCTGTTATGACCAGGCTTAGTACTACAATGTAAAGTTTAGTTAGGACTAGTTCTCTGCATCATGAAATTTACCTACATTGTCTCCTGGGAAATGCTTTTATGAATTGTTCACTATTCTTGTAAAATTTACCTTAGTCTTTACATGACTTTTTACCATTCTTGTAAAATTTACCTTAGTCTTTACTTGACTTTTTTTCATGTATTGTTGGATTGGTTTTATATTCACTGATAGTACATCAAGTTTTCTCTACCTCCTTAGCCTTTACAAAATTTCATGTTATCTTTGCCCATTAATTTAGCATTCCAAATGACATTTTTGCTAAACTTTTCCAGGAAGTGTTTTCTTTGCCCCTTAATTTAAATTTTTTGCAATATAAGTTTTTCCTAAATATTTAGGAAAATATTTAGATTGAAAATAGTCAACAATAACATTTGTCTATGAATGCATTATGTAATATTTAAAGTATTAAACTTTACTTAAAATATTGGAATTTCCCCTCATGAGACCTATTGATAAATCAAAAAGTCAAACACTTACTTGGTAATTTCCTCTGGAGCATCAAAATGGCCATCATAATTATAATCAAATATTGGTCCACTAACCACATTTACTCCATTTCTTTCTGTGGCGTGTTTTATAAGAAGAACACTGTGGAAGTAGTCCCACATTTCTAAAAAAAAAAAAAATAATAAAGTGTTTAAAATGTCTACTTCAGTCGAACGTGACAATATTTTCTATTATAGACAAGTACATTTAAATAGCATGAAATTCTGCTTTAATCATTGTCAGTGGTGATTGGGTAATTCTCCAGAACAGGCTTCACAAGCAAAAATAAACAGCTACATTGATGACAGCTTTTTGTTGTTGTAGTTATAGTCTTGAAATTACAGTTAAATATGCCTCCAAATTTCTCCCTACGGCTGAGTTGCTTATGGGACAGCGAGTGTTAAAAATAATCAGAACACATATGTTGCCTGATTAATTATTACTCTGGGGATGAACATTTACCTTTCATTTACTTTTAGTGAGTGGCAGTAATCAAATTAAGGGTTAAAAACAAATTATCAGAATTCTAGCAACAAGTCACTCAAAGTCAAAGTTGAAAAGAATCTATGTGAGGGATCCTTCCTGTACCTATATTTAAACCATTAGAACAAAATGACCTTAATATCAGGAACAAATTGCAATTAAAAAAATGTGTTTAGTTTGGAAGTTCAGGGAGTCACTTAACTATTTTAAAATTAATACTCTAAATACATACTTACTTCTGAATTCTTCATACATAGGTACCAAATTGCTCATAATTAAAGCATCATATTGGCTATCAGTTCTATTGATGGCTGCAAAACAAATGGATCTTATTAGATCTAGCTATAAGAGAAAATATGACATACTGCACAATAGGGCTATTACTATTACATATTAATATAAATTTATTAACAGTCAAAGCACAGAAATAGTACTTTCTAACAGAAGTCATTAATAATGCAGGCAGTTTTATGTCTGTAGTGGGTTGAACTGTGATCCAAAAAAGCTTCATCCAAGTCCTAACCATTCCTTTCATCCCTGTGAATATAAACTTATTTGGAAATAGGTCTTTGCGGATGTAGCTAGGAGTCTCTAGATGAGACGATCCTGGATTTAGGGGTGGACTGCAAATCCAGTGACTAGTGTCTTAATAAGGAGAAGGAGATTTGGGAAGAGGGCAAACACAGGGGAGAAAGTCTTGTTAAGATGGAGGCAGAGGTTTGAGTGATACCAGTACATGCCAAGGAATGCCTGGAGCTACCAGAAGCTGGGAGAGACAAGGAAGGATTTTCCCCTGGAGCCTTCAAAAAGAGCATGGCTGTCAACACCTTGACTTTAGCCTTCTGATCTCCAGAACTGTGAGATAATACATTTTTGTTTTCACTCAATCTTTTTTGGTAATTTTTCCAGCAGTCCTAGGAAACAAACAGAATGCCAGATATATATGCGTAGCTATTGGATGTGCACAAAATAATGTTATTATAGATAGCTGTTTTCCAAAATAAAATTTTCTGAAGAAAATGAGTTTTTACTTGATAGAGACTGATATGGTTTGGCTGTGTCCCTCTCAGTCTTATCTTAAATTGTAGCTCCTGTAATTCCCACGTGTTGTGGGAGGGACCCGGTGCAAGGTAACTGAATCAAGAGGGCGGGTCTCTCCCATGCTGTTCTCGTGATAGTGAATAAGTCTCACGAGATCTGATGGTTTTATAAAGAGGAGTTCTCCTGCACACACTGTTTCTTGCCTGCCGCCATGTAAGATGTCTCTTTGCTCTTCCTTCGCCGTCCCTAATGATTGTGAGGCATCACCAGCCATGTGGAACTGTGAGTCCATTAGACCCCTTTTCTTTATAAATTATCCAGTCTTGGGTATGCCTTTATTAGTATGAGAACTGACCAATACAGAGACTGCTGAAGGGAACACCACAAATCATGGGCTCTCAGGATTTATGGCTGTGCTGTCCAGCACAGTGAGTGTTCACAGCGAGTGTGCTCTGGAAGCAGACCGCCCAAGTGGGAACCCTAGCTCTGCTGCTCACAACTGCACCCCCCGGGCAAAGTGCTGCATCCCTCTGTACTTCGTCTCATGGCATCTGACTCATAGAATTATTGTGAGGATTAAAAGCTGCAAACCTATAAATGTTTATTCAAATCCTTTTTCATTTAATTTCATTTTGGTAAGAATACTTAACATGAGATCTACTCTGTTAACAATTTTTTAAGTACTGTTGACTCTAGATACAATACTGTACAGAAGATCCCCAGAGCTTATTTATCTTGCTTAACTGAAACTTTATGCCCATTAATTAGGAACTCCCCATTTCTCCCTCCCCCAGCCCCCGGCAACCACCATTTCACTCTCTGATTCTATGAATTTGACTATTTTAGATTCTGTAATATATAAGAACATAAATGAAACTTGAGGACATTGAGTGAAATAAGGCAGTCACAGAAACACAAATAGTGCACAATTCCACTTATATTAAGTTTCTATTATAATACTTTTTATACTATAGTAAACTATACTTGGATATCTTAACTAATTCTTTTTTTTTAATTACTATTGAGGCAGAGTCTTGCCATTTTACCCAGGCTGATCTCGAGCTCCTGCACTCAAGTGATCCTCCTGCCTCAGCCTCCCGAGTAGGTGGGATTACAGGCATGCACCATCCTGCCTGGGTAACTAATTCTTCAATGAGAGGCCAATGAGTAGACACCAAAAGACACGAAGAAACAAGTAGCTCTTTTTTCTTAAGATTTCACATGGTGTTTATAGTTCTCCGACTCCACAAAAAGCCTCTTCTACCTTTTTAACTAAGCCCTGAAAGTTGGAAAGGCAATCAACATAACATTACCTCTGTTTTAGAGGAAAATAAGAACCTGCTAGTAATAGAACTTCTATTTTTAATAAATAATTGGAATTTATACTGGAGAGTTAGAAGAGAGTTTCATTTTATCCTTACTATTACTATTTTTTTTTTTTTAACTGACAAGGTCTTACTATGTTGCCCAGGCTGGTCTCAAACTCCTGAGCCAGTGATCCTCCTGCCTCGACCTTCCAAAGTGCTGGGATTACGAGCATGAGCCACCATGTCTGGCCGTATCCTTAATTTTTTGAGACAAGTTGTTTAATTATTAATTTTATTCCTTGTCAGGCAAACATTTATGTATTAACTAATATCTTATGCCTAACAGACACAATTTTATACACCAATTTCAAATATTTTATTAATAAAATGTTGCAACTTTTTTTTTTTTTTTTTGAGACAGAATCTCACTCTGTCACCCAGGCTGGAGTCAGTGGCTCAATCTCGGCCCACTGCAGCCTCCGCCTACCAGGTTCAAGCCATTCTCATGCCTCAGCCTCCTGAATAGCTGGTACTACAGGTACATACCAGCAAACCCAGCTAATTTTTCTATTTTTAGTAGAGATGGGACAGGGTTTCACTTATGTTGGCCAGGCTGGTCTCGAACTCCTGATCTAAGGTGATCAACCCACTTTGGCCTCCCAAAGTGCTGGGATTACAGGTGTGAGCCACCGCACCTGGCCTGTTGCAAATTTTTAATGTTTATCACAGGGCTTACATAAATTTGTTACCCCTGATTGTACCTAGATACATAAAACATATCAGTTTATTTATCCTAACTCTGTTAGGAATTTTAAATTGATAACACTACTTGCTTTCATTAAGCCTTTTTGCCCGTTATAAATTTCAGAATCTTTAAATTACAAATCTCTAAGAAGGTGAAATTGTTGAAAATCTCATAGGCAAGTTAATAAAAATGACATTTCCTGTTGCACAGGGAAGTGGCTTGAGTTTTAGGAAAATCACACTAGCTCTGGCAGGTTCCCAAAAGAGATCCTTTCTGAAAACAACAACAACAACAACAAAAACTTAAATTTCATTTGGCTGCTTCACCTGCAGTTTAAAACTGTTAGCCCTACAGCATGAATGACAGGCCAAAATTCCAGCCTGATTTCTTATTTTATTTTATTTTATTTTATTTTATTTTATTAGGTGATCTTCTCTGTATCATTCCAATTTTAGTATATGTTCTGCCAAAGCGAACACCCAACCTAATTTCTTTTCACGGGCACAGCTGTATTCTCCAGGCAGACCTTAGCTTGGGCAGGAGCCAGAAGAAATGGGTTTTTAGATGTTTGTGTCCTTCTGCAAAGAATCTTCAGTTTTAAAATTAAACTTAAACCTGCCGAGCTCTCTAAACATCTGGGCCAGATGAGAGCTGCTGTGTGGGTCCCACTGCAAAATGTCTTAGTCTTTATTACAGCCGCTGTGCTGCTCTGGGCAGCCACAACCACTGGAAGTGTCTCAGGCAGCTAGCTTAGCCCAAGCAGGTAGTTTTGGTGGGGAGTATATGTTTAAGGCATATGCCCACATCCAGCTGATGAGAGCTTTCTAAGCGACTGCTCTAAAAAAGAGTTCTACTAACCAGGAGGATAGAGGAAGCCGTGGGTGATATTCTCGTCTGC
Organism: Macaca fascicularis; assembly: GCF_037993035.2. Lineage (NCBI taxonomy): Eukaryota > Metazoa > Chordata > Mammalia > Primates > Cercopithecidae > Macaca > Macaca fascicularis. Next base: position 35,698,788 of record NC_088378.1, on the reverse strand, counting down.
TAAATAGAAAGAACATTTTTGGCTCTCAGAAGGAGGAACCCTGACATCAGCCCGCAGACAGTCTGGGACAGTGGGAGGAAGAGGCGATGTGTCTCCCTGTTGAAAGAGAGAGAGAAAAAAATTACGCCCACAATCGCGGCTCACCCATTGCCTTATATGGTTTGTCACTTCCCTAGAATGTTTTTCATTTAAGCTTTTCCTATTTTCTTAGTGAATCAGGTCTAGGCAAGCAATGGGAATGGATGTCTTCAGCAGTGTTTTCTTCTGTGGTTCCCTTCTGGTTAAGGACATCAGGAGGGCAAATCAAATACACCTTGGAAAAAAATATTTGCACAATGAAACCCGAATTGAGAGGAGAGGATAATGGGAACTATTCCTAAAAACTAAAATCCTTTTCAAGATCTAACTTTTTTGTGGTGATATATATTGTACTTGTAAATAAAAATTGAAAGTGAAATGTATTTACTTTTAAAATACAGATATAAACTAAGTATTAATATATTATTCTTCAGCTGTTCAAGAACTTTTTATCAACCTAAGATTAATTCAAAGAAGGTGTAGTTGTCTAAACAAATTGGTTTTGAATATAAATAAACTTACAGCCATGCTTCATTCCTCATGAAATATAAGAATTTTAAAAATAATTTCTTAGGCCCGGCCGGGCGCAGTGGCTCATGCCTGTAATCCCAGCACTTTGAGAGACCAAGGCAGGCGGATCACGAGGTCAGCAGTTCAAGACCAGCCTAGCCAACATGGTGAAAATCCGTCTCTACTAAAAATACAACAATTAGCCAGGTATGGTGGCGGGCGCCTATAATCCCAGCTACTCTGGAGACTGAGTCAGGAGAATCGTTTGAACCCGGCAGGTGGAGGTGAGGTGAGACTGCGCCATTGCACTCTAGCCTGGGTGACGAAGCGAGACTCCATCTGAAAATAACAATAATAATAATAATAATAATAATAATGTCTTAGGCCAGGCTTGGTGGCTCACGCCAGTAATCCCAGCACTTTAGGAGGTTGAGGTGGGCGGATCACTTGAGGTCAAGAGTTCGAGGTTCAACGTAGTGGAACCCCGTCTCTACTAAATATACAAAACTCAGCCGGGTGTGGTGGTGGGTGCCTGTAATCCCAGCTACTGGGGAGGCTGAGGCATGATAATTGCTTCAACCTGGGAGGTGGAGGTTGCAGTCAGCTGAGATCGTGCCACTGCACTCCAGCCCAGGCAACAGAGCAAGACTCTGTCTTAAAAAACAGTAATAATTTCTTTGTAACCCTATTTAAAGACTAGTACAATGATTTATTTACCAAGGGGACATCCTATAAATGTGCTGCCTAACTTTAGTATTTAAGGTAATACTATATTATGTGGTCATCATATTTTGATTAGCATACAATCATGGGTAAGTGAACATTTTACTATTTGTTTATTTTTCTCAGACATTTTGATTTGTATGCTCTCTACTGCCTGTAATGGTTATCTTTCTTAATAAAACTTGAAATAATTTATAAAAAAAAAATGAAGGTTAAGTTAAATTAGGATGACCTTCCTTTATTCACTGCATTGTGCTGAAAGCAAAATTAGCTACGTTGTCTAAAACCTCTGAGTTCAATTCACAAAGGAAGAGGCAACGTACACTGTGTGCTGTCTTTGTAGCCAGGAGAGCACCATGCTGAGGTATAGAACAGGTGGGAGCTGAAGATGAGAAAAGTCCAGAAAAAGCAAGGCAGAGACTGTACTCCCTAACATAATACAAAGCTCTAGCTAGAAAAGATACAGAAGTTGAGAAAACTTCTCAACTTGATTGAACACATACACTTACCTTGCTCCCTTCTAAAATTCCATTAAGAGGACAGTAATAATGAAAACACGTAAGAGATGACAGGGAATATTCAGAAGCCGGAAATCAGATAAATAATAATCTAATTTAGTAGACCAGTAAACACTGACTACCAAGAGTTTATGTTTAGGGAAAGCACCAAGAACGTCCTACTGTAGAACCCCAGAAGGGTAGAACTTGGAGTCCTAAAGACAGGAGTTTGCATAAGGCTGGAAATAGAGGATAGATTGAAAGTCTGCAAAAAGGGCTAGACAGTATGTTTACTCTCTGGAGAGTTTAAACCAGAGGGATGATCAGACTAAAAGACACAAGGCACAGCCAAGAGCAGGTGCACCATACTGAAAACAATGAGATTAAATAAAACTATATGCTGAATAATAAGATTCCCCAATCTCATTGCCCATTTAGCCTGAAAACTGTATATGCTGAGTCAGATTAGAAGTATCCTCTCTTTGGAAAACAACCAGCCTGAAAGGAAACTAGATACTGTCAATTTGGAGTCCTCAACAAAATGGCTGGTTCTCTTCCTGATCAACCTATAGTGAAGCTTATAGACTGGAAAGACCCAGCCATAAAGTTTAGTGCCTAATTCTTAAAATAGAAGATGACAGCCAAGGACCACTAGACACTGGGGAATAAGGGAGAAGAAAAAGAGACAATGTGGAAGCCAGAAGAAAACTCTTTTCTCAGAGAGCTGAGAGTATATATGGCATCCATAAAGAAGGAACAGAGGCAGTTTTTAAAAAGGGAAAAGGTAACAGAAAGAGCTCTTGGGATTTCAAAATACGACAGGCAAAAGAAAACACTCAATAAGATCTAGAGGATGAAGTTGCAGATGTGACTCAAAAGGTGGAATTAAAGACAAAGAGATGGGAAAAATAGGAAAAATTCAAACACATTAGAGAATCAGACCAGGAAGTCTATTTTTTTTTTTTTTTTTTTGAGATGGAGTCTCACTCTGTAGCCCAGGCTGGAGTGTAATGGCACAATCTTGGCTCACTGCTACCTCTGCCTCCTGGGTTCAACTGATTCTCCTGCCTTAGCTTCCCAAGTAGCTGGGATTACAGGCACGTGCCACCATGCCTGGCTAATTTTTGTATTTTTAGTAGAAACAGGGTTTTGCCATGTTGACCAGGCTGGTCTCAAACTCCTGACGTCAGGTGGTCCGTCTGCCTCAGAGTCCCAAAGTGCTGGGATTACAGGTGTGGGCCACTGCGCTTGGCCTGTCTTACTAATTTTGAAGAAAAATTATTTCTAAAATTCTGAAACCAGCTAAAACACTAATTAAGTATATAGGCAGAGTAAAAACATGTCGAGACCCACAAACTCTCAAGAATATCTCTTCACCTTTTTCTTTCTCAGGAAGCTCCTGAGTGATATAGTCCACCAAAACAAGAAGTACACCAAGAAAAACGAAGACGTTTGTGCTAAATGAGTTGGATGAGTTCTCACCATTTATTTCACTCTCCTTCAGGTGGCAGAGCTGGAAAGCTAAAAGCATTTGTTTATATTCTTTCAAAAACGTATCATAGTATACAGTTCTAAGTGACCAGGTTTCTCCACTTGGTATAAGGGCCACATAAGTATGTTATAAAATTGGAGAATAAGGAATAGTGACTGCTGACCAAGTTGGTCCCATAGACCCCTGGTATATTGCGAGTTTGATATTTCCTAACACACATCTTTATCATTGTACTCAAACATTTCACATTAATAAGTTTTATTTGAAGAAATATACAGTATATAAGTGTAGCCCTATATGGATTTTCCATAATGTAAGGAAATTGAGATGCTTTAATTTAACAGTTAAAATTATAAAAATGTTAACAAAGAAAGTCTATTGTAATTTTTAATGAGGCTGTGGCTGTAAAAGTTGTGCTTAAACAACTTAGTTGGTCAAAATATTTACCATGTTCTCAAAGTAGCTTAGACTTTGGGCTGGGGGAAATGAACTGGGATAGCTTCAGCCAGAAAGTACTAAAAAAAAAAGTCACATTTTCTGCTAACCGAAAATCTTGAGATTTATTTCTTACATACCAAACTTGAACCCTCAAATAAAAGTGCATCAATACTAGGAATGAGGATGTGGCCTCCTTTATCCAGGCAAGATTTTGCAATAGGCAGCCCTCTAGAAGGATGGAGGGGAGGTACAGGAAGGTCCTTTCTATAATAAAGAAGGCTTTAGTGAACCACCACCACCACCACCCCACACACATAAACAGCTTCAATCCTGCCATCCTGTCAGAGTTCCCTGGAATTTTTGAAGCAACAGGATAGAAAGTCAGGAAAGCAATAAATAGAATTCAGACACTCAGATAAAATATTAACTTCTTAGCTCTCAAAATATTTCTGGAGAAGTAAAGGATGAGTATAGACAGGAACATGAGCTGCTTATACTTTTAGTCTGGCATTGAAACAAAGTAGAATTTGAATAGAGTATAAAATTATTTCTATTGAAGTTACAGATGCTTCTTACCTGTAGGCTGAATGTACAAGCTAAAACCTACTTGTTTGAAAATTAAATGGTTACAATTTTGCCTTACGGTAAGGATAATGACTATGTATGTTTTAAATTATTTGGTTGTATGATTTATTTTCTACAGGGAAAAATAATTTTTTCATAGTTCAAAAATGTTTGCAACACACAATAATGCCCCTGTTTTAAAGACTCACAAAATAATATTTAGAAACAAGAAAAAAAGGCTTTTTAACATGGAAAGATATGGGAGTTACGTGTGTAGATTGACAGATAGGTAAATAGAGAGAGGATACATAGATACATAGGGGGAGAGAGAGGCATTTTTCAAAGTACACTAGATTTCTACTCTGAAAAATTTGATTTCATATTAAATTCTGAAATACCTATTTTAAACAATAATCACAATTCTTGCTGTTATTTTAAGTTTTTCACCTAGCAACAGAAATACTAGTTCATATCTTCCTTCTGAACAGGCCCAGAAGCAAAATCTATGTACATCCTGACTAACCTTAATGGTTTTGAATCAGCTGTTCTAGGACCATGATTTCAAATCACAACTACTTCCCCAGAACTCTTCTGAGATAACAACAAAAATTACAAAACCCACCAAAACCACAGAAAAACAAAAGCTCCACAAATCTTAAAGGCTCAAGCCAATTGGGTCCATGTTCTGAAAAGTGCTTATTTAAAGTCTGATTTTTTGAAACACAGAGCTGATTTACAACATTTTTATGTGAATCCCAAAACATCCTTGTATGTAATTTTCTTGAACCACAACACACTAACAGAGTAATTTCTGAATTAGAAAGCAGAAAATTGCTAGAATTCCATCCTGTCACATGGAGGGAGAAATACACAAGTACTTCTGTGGGATCAGTGAAAGGACAGGAACTTTTGATAACAAAGAAGCTAGTTTTAAAACAATAACAAAGAAGAATTGTACTAAACTCCTAGCCTGAGCCCACTTAGAATCTCTCCGCCTTTGGTTTCCGCCGAAGCTCATAAAAATTCAAGAATGCAAGACAGCAGGGAAAAGTATTAAAAACATAAGCATTCCCTTTAATGCCACACAATCCCTCATACTTGGAATTTTCAAAATAGAAAATTAAATAATAGGACTGACCCTGAGTGTGCCACTCCTCTCAAAAACAGTAACAAAATAGAAGTTATTTTAAGGAATGTTGTATGTTGAAGAAAATCACGAATTGAACATTGTGCATATTAAGAAAGTAATGTTGCCACCAACCATACATATGAACTCAGGTAACTGTTGGTAAAATATTTTCCCACATTGGCAAACAAATATTAGTACTGTTACTAGTGACCACAATTGAACCATTGACAGCAACAGAACTGGCTTTCAGAATATACAAAGTTTTAATTAGTAGTAGGAAAATATACTCATTTTTCTCCAAAATTTTGAATTGGAACAGGAAGAGTAGGTAAACCTATGGAATCAATATCTCCTTTCCATAAAAGAGGTGGTATTCTTAGCAAAAACAGTAATAGTTATAAGTTTGTCATCAGTCTCTGGATCTAAAATACTAAGATTTTCTCTACAAAAACAGCTCCCTGATTATTTACCCGTGTGGTTGGTGGTATAGCTTTGTCATTAAAAGTCTAAAAATAATGGTTGTGGTTAATTCATTCAATGCATTTCATTCAATAAGCACTTACTGGGCAATTCTGTTGTGCTGAGGATATATTAAATAAAATCATCCCTGCCCCAGAGGAGTGTTTGGACTGACTTTTGGCATACTTTAAGTTTTGTTACTTTTTTTTTTTTTTTTTTTGAGACGCAGTTTCACTTGTTGCCAGGATGGAGTGTAATGGCGCAATCTCGGCTCACTGCAACCTCCACCTCCTGGGTTCAAGCGATTCTCCTGCCTCAGCCTCCCAAGTAGCTGGGATTACAGGCATATGCCACCCCGCGTGCCTAATTTTGTGTTTTTAGTAGAGATGGGGTTTCACCATGTTGGTCAGGCTAGTCTCAAACTCCTGACCTCAGGTGATCTGCCTGCCTCGGCCTCCCAAAGTGCTAGGATTACAGGCATAAGCCACTGCGCCTGGCCCTAAGTTTTGTTTTAATTTACATTTTCCTTATTGCCATTGAGATTCAATTGCTTAGTTCCTATCCTTTGTTCACGTAGTAACTAAGATGCTTGTCATTCTGTTGTTGATTGGTGAAAATTTATTAGCTATTCTGAATCAAATTACTATTCTAGATACTCATAACTTGTTTCTTATGTGCAATGCAAATATATTGTTCCATCTACAACTTTGTTGTTTTGTCATACATTAATGTTTATGTAGTGTAATTAATCAATTTCCTCTGCATTTTTAATGTTGTTCTTCTTGTCTCCCAAGAAAGCCTTCTCTATCCCAAGATCATAAAGATATGCACAAAGGGAACATGGACTTGCTATTCCTATTTAGGTCTACAAATTCACCAGCAATTTAATTTTGTGTGTGGTGTGAGGTAGGGATCTACTATTTTCTTCCTGAAGGGTAGCCAACTGTCCTGGTACTACTTAGTGCAAGAGAGTTTGCCAGACAGTGAAGAGGGCGGGGGCTTTAAACAAGTGGACCTCAACCTTAGCCTGGAGATCTCTGACATAATGCATTTGTCCATGTAAGTCTAGTCTGACTTACTAGAGTTCCAGATCCTTCAGAGAAGAACTATGCCTTATTCACTTTGTGCCTACTATAACACACAGCAAATAGTAATGCACTTGTTAAATAATCAAATAAATACAAAGCCCTTTATAATCTAGTTATCATCACCTTCTATGTGCACCCATGATGTATATGGGGGAATGTTAAATGAATAGTATTCCTCCGTACTTCTGTTGCTTCTGTTTAAAATGTCCTTTTCTACCTTCCTTACCAATTGGCCAATTGGCCTGTAAACATTTTCCATTTTCTCTAGGCAAAACACAATGTGTTCCTCTTTTGCACCCATATAGCACCTATAAAAACCTTTATGTAATACTTGCACATTGTCTTACAAGCTATAGGCCAATGAGTTCCCTCCCTCTGAATTTCTACTGCAAAACAAAATTCAGTTCTTAGAACATGAAAGGATTATAAATATTTCTTGCCTGCATGGATCAGTGGACTCAGGAACTTACCAACTGGGGAACTGTGTATGAACTCCACATGGGCATCCTCATAGCTTTTCCAAATCCACTGACATATTCCCTGTGGTAAAGGAGACAGTTGTCCACGTTCTTCTGCAGTACCCTAGGCCTCCCAAATGGCAAATTTACTTTCACTGTTGCTGTTACTAAAATTAAAATAACATAAAATAAAAAGATTCATGAAATTAGCAAATGCTTCTTTGCATGTAATAACTACCCATATAATAACTACCACACTCTTATGGCTTATTATATGACAAGTACTCTTAACAAATATTTTACATATTTAACCTCTTTCAATTCTTACAACAATCCTATGTGTAATTATTATTAATAATAATAATAGTGGTGTTACTACTTAATTTTACAGATTATAAAACTAAGGTTTAGATAAGTAAGTTGGCCAAGCAAGAGCCTAAGCAATGATCTGAAGCCTGCCCTCTGTGATTCCTTATATTTTACAGCTCAGAGGATGTACATGAAGAGGTAAAACCTTCAAAGTCAAAAGTACATACTTTGTAACAAAGATGACCCACTTTAGTAATTGTCATAGGGAAGATGTTGGAATTTTATAAACTTATGTCTTAGAATGTTTATGTCTTTCTAAAACGTATACGTTGAAATCCTAATCCCAAAGGTGATGGTATTAGGAGGTGGCACCTTTAAGAAGTGATTAAGTCATGAGGTAAGACCCCCGTGAGCAGGATTAGAGCTTTCATCAAAGAGACCCTAGGGACACCTTCACTCCTTCCACTATATGAGCTCAGAATGAGAAGAAGGCCCTTTATGAAGAATCAGGCCATCATCAGAAATCAAATCTGCTGGCAACTTGATCTTGGGCTTCCCAGCCTCTAGAACTATGAGAAGTAAATTTCTGTTGTTTATAAGCTACCCAGTCTATTGTATCTTGTTATATTAGGATGGAGCAAAAGTAATTGCGGTTTTTGCCATTACTTTTGAGACCAAGTCTTGCTCTGTCACCCAAGCTGGAGTGCAGTGGCATGATCTCAGCTCACTGCAACCTCCATCTCCTGGGTTCAAGTGATTCTCCTACCTCAGCCTCCTCCGGAGTAACTGGGATTACAAGGGTGCACCATCATGCCCAGCTAATTTTGTGTGTGTGTGTGTATTTTTAGTAGCGATGGGGTTTCACCATGTTGGCCAGGCTGGTCTCGAACTCCTCACCTCAAGTGATCTGTCTGCCTCAGCCTCCCAAAGTGCTGGGATTACAGGCATGAGCCACCATGCCCTGCTGGGTTTTGTCATTGCTTTTAATAGAAAAAAACACAATTACTTTTGCACCAACCTAATAGCAACTGGAATGGACTAAAACAACATTCTATTTTATTTATTTACTTTTACTTGTATGATTCTTAAAAATCCATCAATTAGTGATGGATAAAAAAACCTGCAGGCTATTCATGCCATGGAATAACACTTGGCAGATTATAAGATTATCAAAACAACTAGTACATTTACTGAGCTCTTACCTGTAGACCACGGAAAATATATTAACTCATGTAATCTTGATAGCAACTCTATAAAGTAGGTATCCCTATTTTATAAGCAATGAAACTGAAACAGAGTGAGTTTAGTACAAGAATACTTAAAAGATAACAGGTAATAATAATATTGCTACAGGCCAGGCACAATTGTAAACTCTTTCCATGTATTAACTTTCTAAATTTTTACAACTACATGAGGTGAGTACAGTTATTACAGATGAGAAGACTGAGGCACAGGAAGGCTAAGTGATTTGCCCCAGATCAAACAGCCAGGAAGCACAGAGGTAGTACTCAAACCCAGGCAGCTCAGTCCGCTTACATCTAAGGAAAGGAAATAAGAGAACTGCAGATGAGTCACAACCGCTTCAAGGAATTCGTTTTGTTGTTCCTGGAACCGCTGGAACTACCCCATGCTTATACTGTTGTCATTGTATCTGTTGTGAGGTTTTTTTGTTTGTTTGTTTTTTGTTGTTGTGTTTTTTTTACCTTTTGTATATTGGCAATCAAATCTTTATGTTCAGGAACCTCTATCAGCTTATTTTGGAGAGTCCTAAAAGGGCCACGTTGTGTTATGTTAGGTCTAAATATCAAATACTTAACATGTTTTCTATTGACTTACTTTCTTCTTGGGTGAGATTTAGCATTTGATTCACTTGTTCCAGCTGAATACTCTGCAAGATAATGAGGAATGGGAAAGGGAAGGAAATGAGTCAAAGTAACAGTACCTGTTTTAAAGGGTAATCAAGATTATTTCTGTAGTAATCAATTTAGTGTTATACTGCCAAAGAAGCTAGACTAACTTAAGATTCTGATTCTACCACTATTCAGAAATATAGAGACACTACTGCTCCCTGCACTGTGTGTGTGTGTGTGTGTGAGAGAGAGAGAGAGAGACAGAGAGGGAGAGATAGAGACAGAGAGAGAGAGGGAGGGAGAGAGAATTTGCAAAAAGATAATTGATGATGGGGCAAAGCATTCGGATCACTGCTGGAATCAATGACTAAGTTGGGTGACAACATCCCAGTGCTCCTTAAGCTTTAATATGCATACAATCACTTGAGGGTTTTGTTAAAATATGGATTCTGGTTCAGGAAATCTAGGGTAGGGCTTGAGATTCTGCATCTCTAACCAATTTGCAAGTGATGCAGATGCTGGTCCTGGGACCACACTCTGAATAGCAAGAGGCATTCTTCACATAGAACTTGGGATTTGCAGTCAGATAGAACAAGCTTCTCTGGCCTCAGACAATTTATCTGACTTCTCTGAGCATGCTTTATCTCTAAAATGAGAAACAACATACCCACTAAGTAATGTTATTATTATTTTTTAATGGCAGTTTGATTGAGGTTATCAGGAGCAGTCGGTAGGAAACCCACACCCTTACTCTGATCTTTGCTGTGGATTTGATCTTCATTGAGAAGTTTGCTAGACTTTTGTCCCGTAAAGCCCCTTTGGTTGGTTATTTATTTCTGTGGTATAATGCTATTTTGAAGAATAGAGATTGTGATGTCTTCACCTACTTCTGACTATAAGGAAAAATTCTTACCTGAGGCAGCAGGTGTTTTTATTTAGTTCTACAAACACATTTGGAACTTGGCATCAAATGACCCTGGACATTAATTTTAGCTTGATGGACTCCTGATAACTGGGCTCCAATTTCACTCTGAAATCTCAACCCCATCCAGTTGCTCTGATTCTCACAGGTAGGCTTGGTCCTTATATTTTGAGCTGCTGTTATGACTCCTTGCCCTTGGGCCTCTCCTAGCACTGAAACCTCACCTTATTGAAAGTCTCCTGGAATCTGAAGTCCTGCTCCTGAACTCATCCGAGGGCCTGATCTACTAAAAAGACCTTCCCAGTGTCAACTGTCAGCCAGATTCTTCCCTGCTACCCAAAGGAATACCCTGCGGCACCTACCATAGTGGGTGTGTCAAACAGCAGGCTACAGTCCCTACACCCTCCCAGTTCTTTCTGCTCTAAATAATCAGGCATGAACATCTGATTCATAAACCACAGGAAGAATGGTTTATAAGGATAATTGGAGAGAGCTCGAAGATTACTATATTGAATGGTGAAGGACAGTTAGTTTATAATGACATTAACAATTACCAAATAGTGCTTTCCGGTTTACAAAGCATATTTCCATACTTAATCTTATAATATATGCATTCTCACTTCTTGCTTCCAGATAAGGTTTAGAGAAACCACATATATTTACTAAGTAAATATCCAAGGCAGAACACAAACCTGGTTGTTGCTACCCCAGTTGTCGGCTACCCAGGTTAAGAATAGCTTGCCCCTTTACATTCTTATGGATGCATGAAGTTGTTACTTACATTTTGTAGATGAGGGCATAAACAGCTAAGATTATCTGTGGGCAATGGATTAGCAAAGCCACAAACAGAAAACTTTGACACCTCCTCTGCATGGGATGGCTCATAAAAAGGCACCTTCAGAAGATGGTTTAAACTACCACGGGTTCCGTTGTTTGGTGCTGGCTGAATGCGTAGAAGATCTGTTTTTTGAAAAAACAAGTTCAAAGTTGCTTTATACTGGAAAGCAACAACTCCTTTATGGGAGATGGAAAGAAACAAACACCTACTCTTTCACTCCCTTTAATAAATTCTGCTGTAACGAAGCTATGTACTCCATATGCCATTCAGTTTACTGACTTTCTTCTCCATGGTTTCAAACACTAATCTTGCTAAAGAATAGAACTAGCCAGTTCAGCAGTGCACCTGTAGTCCCGGCTACTCAAGAGGCTGAGGCAAGGGGCTTGCTTGAGCCTAAGAGTTTGAGGCCAGCTTAGGAGACACTGAAACCCCATCTCTTGAAATAAATGAGGAATAAGAACAGTTGCTGCAGATGAACCAGAGGAACTTTCATGAACGGTTTCTGTTTCTCCAAAGAAAAGCTTCCTTAAATCACCACTTTGTTTCATAAGCATATCATGATTTTCTAGCATAAAAAGCTATATTCTTAATAAAAACAAGTTTAAATAAATAATTTATAATCTTCCTTATAGTACATTTAATTATATTAAAGTTCTCTAAAGATAGACACTTTTAAAAAATGGAACTAGTGAATTTTGCTTAATATTCAGAGAGATTTTTTCATTTTTTTCTATGAAAATATATAATACAAAATACAATTGTATGTTTCATAGAAACATATAATTTGCATGTTTGTGTGTTTCTATGAAACATAAATATTTTACCAACATAGCCTTTTAAATAATTCCTGCCGACTGCCTGCCACTAACAGATCGCTCCTGGAACTGCAGTCCTGTCTAGTTCCTTTTAGCCAGTTCTGCAAAGGGACAAGAGTCCAGACCATAAACCTAGCCGTGCGGATCAAGAATGTAAGTTTTTAAGGCTACAACACACCATTTTAAAAACTGATAGCCGGGCGCAGTGGCGGGCGCCTGTAGTCCCAGCTACTCCAGAGGCTGAGGCAGGAGAATGGCGTGAACCCGGGAGGAGGAGCTTGCAGTTAGCTGAGATCCGGCCACTGCACTCCAGCCTGCGCGGCAGAGTGAGACTCCGTCTCAAAACAAAAACAAAAACAAAAACAAAACTGAATACCTTTTGGTCTCTAAGTCACATTCAATTACCACAAAGCAATGACAAGATTAAGAGAGACAGTTGTAAGCATGTTTATGTCCAAATTTCTAAAGCTAACAGTGAAATTGCAGCTTACTCATTGCCTTGCTGGGTAAATAAATGATTTGTTAATACAATGGCCTGCAGCAAGCACGCAGGTAAGAAGGTAGGTTAGGCTTCCTAAAATCCTAATGCTTTAAGGCTTTTCTAACATTGAGTATGATAACAAGTGTCTATCCAGCTAGGACTTTTTCCCCATGTTTTTATGCCAGAGAGCTTCTCTGTAATTACGAGAAAATATTTGAGTTTTTAGGTATGTTTCTCTTGCTTTGAAAAGTTGGAAGTATTATTTACCTAAGTTTTATTAAGTTAAATTATCATCTAGTAACTAACAGAAAAGGTTGGTCTTCTGAGATCTAAAGTTTATCATTACTGGCTGGGCTTGGTGGCTCATGCCTGTAATCCTAGCACTTTGGGAGGCCAAGGTGGGCAGATCACTTGAGGTCAGGAGTTTGAGACCAGTCTGGCCAACATGGTGAAATACCATCTCTACAAAAAAATACAAAAAAAAGTAGCCGGGCCTGGCAGTTCACGCCTGTAATCCCAGTTACTTGGGAAGCTGAGACAGGAGAATAACTTGAACCTGGGAGGCAGAGGTTGCAGTGAGCCGGGATCACATCACTGCACTCCAGTCTGGGTGACAGAGCAAGACTGCATCTCAAAAATAAAAATAAAGTTTATCATTACTAGTAAAACAAAAATAATTCACTCTTACAGCTGAATAAGTCTGAATAATGAATAATTCTTCCTCATCTTTTTTATTGTCTGCTTTCTCACTACAGAGCATCCAGGCTCTGGGATTCAGTTTGCTACCAATTTCAAATTACATATATTTAAAACTATCCATATTTTGTTGGCAAACTTATTTAAATATACTTACCACACATTAGGTTATAGACTTCAATATTTTCAAATGGTTCAACCTCAGTCTTCTCTTTAAAACTGGGTCCATGTGCCAGAAAGATAGCCTAGGTGGTAATAGTCATATTATTATTAGATGTCATTTAAATTCAAAACCAAATATAGGAAGAGACACAATTTTCCTTCTGTAACTACTCTCCTATTTGTATTAGGCCTCTGTAGGGATTTTTTTTTAGTTTTGAAAATGATTTTCATATTTTGCCACCTGTAATGTTGTACCAATCCCAATCAAATATAGTCAATGCTATATTTACTTCTATCTCCACCTACCTCCATAGCACCTCATATACCAATAAAGTAGGAGAATACAAACAATAGCACACAAGCAGTATCAGCATAATTCTGCAATATGTGCACAATATTTAGTAGAAATTTAATCATATAACATCATATTATCTTTTCATACTGTTTCATATCATTAATCAAATATGTTAATACACGATACAAAAATGTTAACTTTTTTTTTTTTTTAGATGAAGTCTAACTTCCTGATCCACTTATACTTCTCTCTTTCACTTTTGGGATAAAAAGACCTAAATATTTTGGTTTACACTGAATTAATTAATGTTAACTTGATTGTATTATTTATAACAGATCAAATTATTTTAGACTATAAACAATTAGAAGAAAAATATCAAACATAGATAAGCAATTATGTTTTGGTAACAGGTCTGTGTGTATATACATACATATATTAAGATAATCATCAAAGAATTGGAGGCATAGATTTTTCTTGCAATAATTAATTTAACTATTATATAGTACCCCAATTAATAGTAAAGCTCTTTCTCCAGAGATTGTTTTCAAATATTTACAAAAAGATATAACTCACCATGGCAATGTTATGATAAAAAGAAACATATTCATAAAAGGCCTAACACATTTTTTTTTCTATTTGGAAAGGAGTGTGTGTGTGTGTGTGTGTTTGTGTGTGACAAATGGAAGTAGATGAGATAACCAGGTTGCAAAGCTTTACCTATGGGGGATTATCAGCTGCCTTCTACTCATAGACTCAGGCACACTCCCAATTTTGGCCCTTTTCAGTGGCTGTTTCTTCTGCCTGGGACACTTGTCTCCTGAATATTTGAAAGGCAAATTCTTTTACCTTTTTCAAGTCTCTGCTCAATGTCAACTCAATGACTCTTACTCTTTCCACCCTATTTAAAGTTGCTCACTGCCCCCAGGGTACCCCCAAATACTCCCAATTTCTCCCTTACTCTCCTTTACTTTTTCTTTATTTCCCACAGTATTTATCATCTGACATAACAAATAATATATTATTTTATTATTCCTACTGTCTGTATCCCCCTCTTAGAATAAAAGCTTCATGAGGGCAGGATCTTAATCTGTTTTGTTCACAGATGTATTCAAGAGTCTTGGACATCGCCTATGATAAAATAGGTGTGCAATAAATATCTGTTTTAAAAAAGCAGTAACTAGGCTTAACACCTGAGTAATGAAATAATCTGTATGACCAACTCCCATGACAGATGTTTACCTATGTAACAAACCTGCTCATTCTGCACACGTACCCCTGAACTTAAAATAAAAGTTTAAAAAAAAGCAGTAAGTTACCTCCATGCTCCTAAACTCATTGTTATAACCATGGTTGCCTCCTCCACAATTTGTATTTGATTTACTCCTATAAAGAAAAAATATTATTACACACTGATCAATATATCGATATGAGACCATATTGTAAGCTTTAATGAATTTTATATAGTTTCTGTAAATTTTATAAGTAAATTTTTTGTCAACAACAGAATAATATATTTTTCTATCAACAACAGAATAAGTAAATTTTTATATCAACAATGAATAAATATATTTATTTTCATGCTCAAATTCATAACATAATGGAACAAACAGAAGGGTATGAGAGAAGAAAGGAAAATTCCAGGATCTATAAATCTAATTCAAAAGTCTCTGACTGATAGATACTAACTAAAGGCTAGTAATAAAGGCACAGATTTTTTAAAAAGTGAATTTGTCTTCAAGCTCATGTATGTACCTTTACACATCAATGACTACATGCTGAAGAATAGTTTGGTTAATATGTTATTTTAGCATTTCAATGCTTTAGGAATAAATCTTTGCAACTGGGGAAAAATAGCAATTTCTGTTTTCCAGTGAAGATGTCTAGGAAAATAATATGAAAGCATGAATAAAGAATAGGCAGGGCAAATTAATTATAATCCAGTCATGTGTTGCTTAAGGGCAGGAATATGTTCTGAGAAATGCATTCTTACACAAGTTCATCATTGTGGAAACATCACAGAGTACACTTACATAAGCCTGGATGGTACAGCCTTCTATACACCTGGGCTATGTGGTCTAGCCTATTGCTCCTAGCTACAAACCTGTACAGCATGCTACTGTACTGGATACCGTAGGCAGTTGTAACACAATGGCAAGGATTTGTGTATCTAAGTACATGTAAACATAGAAAAGTTATAGTAGAAATATAGTATTATAATATTATGGGACCACCATCACATAAGCAGTTCGTCGCTGACCAAAAGGTTGTTATACGACACATAACTGTACTTGGTAAAAAGAAGCTAGTATATTCCGTAAATTGAGAGGTTATTATTATATAATGTTTACCTTTGTGATTTTCTTCCATTGGCTGTTGCTTTATTATTTGAATAACTTTTCAAATTTAATTAATTCGCTTTTGCCTACATTTTAATACTGTTTTGAATTCAGCAGTATTAAAAATTTTATAAGTAGCTGTTTTTCATATTTGGAAAATAGCAATAAATAATCCTAGATCTTTTAAAGCAACAGTGTTATACTGGGTCAAATTTGGTCTCTGAAGGGAACAAAGGACTCCTATTTCCAAAGGCTGGCCCTAAAAGGTTTCTCTCATTTGCTTCCCCCCTCCCACCTCTCACCCCAACGGCAAACACACACACACACACACACACGCACACGCACACACACACACACACACACACACACACACACATACACACAAACACACAGACACCACAGGGTTTCTGTTTTTACAAACTCGACTAATGACAGGACAGTAATTTAGTGTTTTTTAAAAATATATTAAACATAAAAACATTTAAAAACTTCATAACTGACTCTAATTCAGTTTAAATAGAAAATAAAAATAAATCACAAATTAAAAAATAAATCACAACTCTGACCAGGCCACACTCACTCAACTGTACCCAATAGAGCGAAGAAAAGAGACACCAGGTAAGTACCTGGAATGGGGAAAGCAAGACAAGTCCTGCTTCCTAAGGAAATTAAGTTTGATACCCTAAGGATGTCACTTCATGTCCTTATCTTAGTTAATTTCAATAAAATTGTTGGCATAAAACTATGACAACAATAGGCTTTATTTCTTTGTTTGTTTGTTTGTTTGTTTTTGAGACTAAGTCTCGCTCTGTCGCCCAGGCTGGAATAAAGTGGCGTGATCTTGGCTCACTGCAACCTCTGCCTCCTGGGTTCAAGCAATTCTCCTGCCTCAGCCTCCCGAGTAGCTGGGACTACAGGCATGTACCACCACACCCAACTAATATTTTTGTGTTTTTAGTAGAGACAGGGTTTTGCCATGTTGGCCAGCTGGTCTGGAACTCCTAACCTCAAGTGTTCCACCTACCTCAGCCTCCCAAAGTGCTG
Organism: Macaca fascicularis; assembly: GCF_037993035.2. Lineage (NCBI taxonomy): Eukaryota > Metazoa > Chordata > Mammalia > Primates > Cercopithecidae > Macaca > Macaca fascicularis. The sequence goes on along the minus strand of NC_088378.1, from coordinate 35,681,604 downwards.
GGATTACAGGTGTGAGCCACCATGCCCAGCCCAAACAATAGGTTTTAAAAAGTGTTTTTATTCTCAGCTGGGAATGGTGGCTCACACCTGTAATCCCAGCACTTCAGGAATCCAAAGTGGGTGGATTGCTTGAGCCTAGGAGCTAGAGACCAGCCTGGACAACATAGCAAGACTCCATCTCTCTTTTGTTTTTGAGACTCAGTTTCACTCTTGTTGCCCAGGCTGGAGTGCAATGGCATGATCTTGGCTCACCGCAACCTCAGCCTCCTGGGTTCAAGCAATTCTCCTGCCTCAGCCTTCAGAGTAGCTGGGACTACAGGCATATGCCACCATGCCCGGCTAATTTTGTATTTTTAGTAGAGATGGAGTTTCTCCATGTTGGTCAGGCTGGTCTCTAACTCCCAACCTCAGGTGATCTGCCCCCCCTCAGCCTCCCAAAGTGCTGGGATTACAGGCATGAGCCACCACGCCCGGCCTCTATTTTTTAAATTATTAATAAATAAAATTTTTAATTTTTACTGCATAGATATTTGGTTTTCCAATACTACTGGAATTATTTAGTAGGAGGTAATTAAGTTTTAAATTCTGTGTGGAAAGCTAGAATGTTCATTAATGAAAGAAAGAAAAAGGTTTTTTGAACTAAGATTTTTGGTAAATTTTCTAATGCTCATACTATGGTTATTTTTCTATTTTCAGAAAAATCTAGTTTTTAAGAATATTTCCATCTCCTAATCCAGCTCAATTTAAATAAACCATAGTAAATATTGCAAAATTTCATTCAGAAGGAAAAGATTAAAACCTTGTTTGAAAAGCTCTAATTTCTATTTATTTCCAAGTAAAAACTTTGGAAATTTGCCCTCTACCTCCTCATGTTCATGTCTAATCATTAATTTAGCTCTGGAAGTTACATATGGAACAATGACAGCTGGCACTTGGAAAATGAGTTGATTTTATCTGTCATAAGTTAGCTCAACTTCCAAGTCCTATATGAAATATTTTGGAACAAATTCTCCATTATCTTCCCCATGTCTAATTAACACAGTTGAAATCAAGGCTGGGGTTCTCTACCACAGCTGGGTAATGGCACAGGTGGGAGATGAGCAAGACTTCTCTCCTGATGCCAGATCAGTTGCCAAGTCCTGTCTTCCTGTGCGGTATCTCTCCTGTTTGTTCTTTTCATTCCTCTGTAACTGCCACCATTCTTTTTTTTTTTGAGATGGAGTCTCACTGTGTCACCCAGCCTGGAGTGCAATGGTGTGATCTTGGCTCACTGCAACATCCGCCTTCCCCGTTCAAGCTATTCTCCTGCCTCAGCCTCCTAAGAAGCTGGAATTACAGGTGCCTGCCACCACACCCGGCTAATTTCTGTATTTTTAGTAGAGAAAATACAGAATTTCACCATGTTAGCCAGGCTGGTCTTGAACTCCTGACCTGAGGTGATCCAACCACCTCAGCCTCCCAAAGTGCTGGGATTACAGGCATGAGCCACCATGCCCGGCCTACTGCCACCATTCTAAGCTGGATCCTCTGACCTGAACAAGTTCCCGAATTGATCATCCTGCCTTCAGAACTTCTGAGTCTTCCCTCTCAGACACACACACACATGCACACACACACACACCCCTCCCCCCCACACACACCCCTAATCTTATTTAACACTGCTGGAAATAAAAACCTATGTTCTAATGAGAACAAACATCAGACAGAATATGATAAAAGCAAGACTATCCTAGAAACTGTGGCTTCTAAGTTAACCACAATACCTTCCCAGTGATGCACTATATACAGTTTCACCATCCCCGTGGCTTCATGGACTCCCTTGGGGCTGCCATCGTGCCCAGGAATGGATCACTACATACCTTTCTAACAGGCTTCCCTGTTTCACACTAGACTAGGGGTCCCCAACCCCTGGGCCATGGTCCCACACCTGTTAGGAACCAGGCCACACAGCAGGAAGTGAGTGGTGGGTCAGTGAGCATCACCGCCTGAGCTCCGCCTCCTGTCAGATCAGCAGTGGCATTAGATTCTCACAGGACCATGAATCCTATTGTGAACTGCCCATGCAACGAATATAAGTTGTATACTCCTTATGAAAATCTAATGCCTGATGATCTGTCACTGTCTCCTATCGCCCCCAGATAGGACCATCTAGTTGCAGGAAAACAAGCTCAGGGCTCCCTGATTCTACAATATGATGAGTTGTAAAATTATTTCATTATATATTACAGTGTAATAATAACTGAAATAAAGTGCACAATAAATGTCATGCGCTGAATCATTCTGAAGCCATCCCCCACTTCCCGCCCTGACCCTGGAAAAACTGTCTTCCATGAAACCAGTCCCTGGTGCCTAAAGGGTTGGGGACCACTGTGCTAGACCATCCTCGTCCATGTAGCATCTCGAAGGAACTCTCCAAATACAGATATCCCTGTATTCACCTCAAGCCACCTGTATCTACCAACAGCCTACTTTCTTCAAGATCAAAGTCACACTCCTTTGTCATTTCAGATAAGGTCCTTTGTACACATGACAGCTTCATGCACTCAGTGCTCCAGCAATGCAGAACTACTTGCAAGAACTACTCCAGTTCTTCTATCTGGAAACCTGCCTCCTTCTCTTTACCCTTCCTTGCCCTAGAGCTACTGCTGGCTTTAAAAAGGTGCTCAGGCCGGGTGCGGTGGCTCACATCTGTAATCCCAGCGCTTTGGGAAGCCAAGGAGGGCAGATGACGAGGTCAGGAGATCGAGACCATCCTAGCTAGCACGGTGAATCCTTGTCACTACTAAAAATACAAAAAATTAGCTGGGCGTGGTGGAGGGTGCCTGTAGTCCCAGGAGGTAGTACCTGTAGTACTCAGGAGGCTGAGGCAGGAGAATGGCGTGAACCTGGGAGGAAGAGCTTTCAGTGAGCTGAGATCGCATCACCACACTCCAACCTGAGCGATAGAGCGAGACTCCATCTCAAAAAAAAAAAAGGTGCTCTGGGCAGATCATTGAGAGAAAAAAAGGTGCCTTTTGAAGGATGCAGCCTGGCAGTGTTCAAGGTTTGGCAAGCAGATGGCACTTTTGGCAAAAACAATAACAACAACAATAACGAATCCCCTTCCTCCTGCCAATGCAGCCCCCATTAAGGCTTGGTGAGCTGCTGAGCAAAGATTCCATTTCCACTCCCACTCACCTTGTTAGCAGGATGCTACTGTACATACAGCCCACAGACTGTACATGGCAGACCTGCTGTATGGCAACGTGTATCCTGTCCCATCATGAGTCTTCCAAAACCCAATCAGCAACCACCCTTATCAGGAAGCATTCTCTGATGCTCCTTGACATTCACAGCTGGGTTTGTAATTTTTGCTTCCTTGAGCCTTGTACTTGTGCAATAGTTATCCCACCTGATTATAGTTGTTATCTTCCTACCTGGGCAAAGATCCTTTGGTTGGGTGTTTTGTTGGTTATCTCTAGTTCTTAAAAAGGTGCCTGAAATTTATTTGTCAGTTGCTGTTCCAAAATAAAAAGCTAATATTCACGTTATTTTAAAAAAGTACTTGACTAATATTTCTACTATATCAAAACATCAGGTTTCCCCAAATTAGTAGAATCTAACACATTTTAGGCAAAATAAAGATGATGATGATGATGATGATGAAATAGATTATACAAACTGTTGAAATTTGCTATAATTGTGCAAAGGGGATCTAACCTAGTTATCAAATAATGCACATTATACTAAAGATGATGTACCTTCACTAGAAAATAAGTAGCCAGAGGCTTGTTTTTTTTTTTTTTTTTTTTTGAGACGGAGTCTCGCTCTGTCACCCAGGCTGGAGTGCAGTGGCCGGATCTCGGCTCACTGCAAGCTCCGCCTCCCGGGTTTACGCCATTCTCCTGCCTCAGCCTCCCGAGAGGCTTGTGTTTTAAGAGTTGGAGAGAGTGAATCCAGGATTTAAAGAGATTAGATTCTTTTTTTTTTTTTTGAGACAGAGTCTTGCTCTGTTGCCCAGGCTGGAGTGCAGTGGTGCGATCTCGGCTCACTGCAGCCTCCGCCTCCCGGGTTCAAGCAATTATCTTGCCTCAGCCTCCCGAGCAGCTGGGATTACAGGCACACACCACTAGGCCTGGTTAATTTTTGTATTTTTTTTAGTAGAGATGGGGTTTCACCATGTTGGCCAGGCTGGTCTCAAACTCCTGACCTTGTGATCTGCTCATCTCAGCCTCCCAAAGTGCTGGGATTACAGGCATGAGCCACCGTGCCTGGCCCAGATTAGATTCTTCACTTGCTCTCTTGTTAAGGCTGTATTCAAAATTTCCTTTGATGGAAATTAGTTTACTTCGTATATTAATGGCAAGAAACTAATAAAACTAGGCTAATCCTGTGTTACAGATGAGAAAAATTAGACTCTAAGATATTAATTTTTCCTAGTTCCCACAACCTAGCCAGGTGGGGAGCCTGACTGTGAACTCTTGGGTTGCAGTTATTTTAACATTTCAGTGCTGGTTTTTAAAAGAATAAACAGCTCACCATTTGAGATTGGGTATTAATGCATGATACCCAGAGGTATTTGGGTGGGTGAGCTCTCACTTTATAGCCCTTTCTCCTGTACCAGTGACCTAACTTCTTTGGTGTTAGACTCTCACCAGTAAATATTTGCAGAATGCACCCCAACTTGGACATATATTTATTTATATATTACATACCTAAGTTACTAAAAATTGTATATAATATTAGTAGAGCTTAATTTCATTCACATATTTAAGGAAAATACTTTCTAGAGTATGTCCTGAGCCACAGTACACAAAGGGTTAATGAACTTTGATCCCAAAGAGAGGGGTCCGCGCCATCTAGTGAACCAGTGTGAAACTGCACTCTCAGGCCAAACAGGTTTCCGGGTTATTTTGTAGAATAGGCTCAGCCAAATTCCCAGTTCCTGATCCTGAACGTTGGAGCCTAATTCCCTTGTCCCTTGTCTTCTTTCATCTCCTTTTCCTTTGCTTTCCTTTCCTTTCTTTTTTTTTTTTTTTTTTTGATGGAGTCAAATACTAATTTGATCTGTTGCCCAGGCTGGAGTGCAGTGGTGCCATCTTGGCTCACTGCGACCTCCGTCTCACGGGTTCAAGCAATTCTCCTGCCTCAGCCTCTCAAGTAGCTTGGATTACTGTGCCACCATGCCTGGCTAATTTTTGTATTTTTATAAATTTTTTGTATTTTTCATCATGTTGGCCAGGCTGGTCTTGAACTCCGGGCCTAAAGTGACCTGTGCACATTGGCCTCCCAAAGTGTCATCTCCTTTTTCTTTGTCAAACATCTCTTAGCCACTGTATTGCCATTGTCATTCTATCCCCCTGGCATTACATTCATACATATTAAATAGGCTAGAAAAATGCCGTAAAGTCCAGATACTTTTTATATCTACTTATGCATGAGGAAAAAAGTGCTGGTATGAAATTCAAAAATAGGAATTGTCAGTTTAGCTATCACAAAGTGTGTATTTATTTGTTTGCTGGCTTATTTTCAGTTTTTTCCACTACAGTACATGAGAGCAGGAGACAGATCTGTATCTCAAATGCTTAGAGCAGGGCCTGGCGCATACATGACAAGCATACAATAAAACGTTGAATCAATGGATTAATTGGTTATTTAGGATGGAGTAAGTCATAATGTGTAATAACAATCACTTGAAATGCAGAACTGCTAAATAGCATGCACAAAGTCAAAAATGGTTTTTGTTTTCTCTAAGCACATTTAAATTTTGCAAATGTTTCAATAATCAACATAAATTACAATTATAAATAGTAATAAGAAATAAATGTTACAACTAATTCATTAGCTTGGTCTTACAGCCCTATATGTGCTGTTTTATAAAAACCACAAAGATGACAAAGGTCTTAAAGAGTTGTGTAATCACTCACTCTCTATCAGGCTGAAAGACAGCTGATATCATCTGTCTGCTGCCTTAATGGACAGCATAGTGGGGGTAAGAAGGTGCTGGCACTTACAGTCCCTGGGCACAGTCTTAGCCTTACCCCTCATTCTCACCTATATTGTGAAGACAAGGATGCTAAAATCAGCAATCTAATAACAATCACTTCAAATGCAGAACTGCTAAATAGCATGCAAGAAGTCAAGAAAATATCAATGCTCAGGAAAATTCACAGTGATAATAATAGCAGGGTAAGGTTAAGTAGACTTATAATGACAGATGGTTGTTAAAGGCATTATGAGATAAGCAAATAGATACACGAACCCAACAGCCAGCCATTGTGGATCCACAAAGAGATGAACTTTGTCGATTCTGACGTTCTTGGCATAGTGTAGTCGCTTTGGCAAATCGGGAGTCAAATAGGGTTTGAAGTGCTGATCGGGTTTTCGGCACTGAAAAGCAAGTAAGTATTTCTTTATGATACATAAGATATGCAAATTAATTTTAAAAGTTCATCTTCTACGTCAATTTATGAAGCACCTTTTAAAGGTAAGAGGATTTCAGCTTGGCTGATACAATAGGAATATTAAACCTATTATCAGTGTAGTCAGATTCCCTGGTTATTACTTTTATCATTGCAATGATCATCAGGTTGCAATTAAAAATCTGATTTAACACAGGAGGCAGAGGTTGCAGTGAGCCAAGATCATGCCATTGCATTCCAGCCTAGGCCATAGAGTGAGACTCTCTCAAAAAAATAAAAAATCTGATTTAAATTATGAGTTAATGTTTTCAGTTTTTATTCCTGGTGGGGGGGTGTATGTGTGTATAACCATATATTATATATAATATATAACCATATATATTATACATAACTATATATCATATATAATGTATTATATATAACTATATATCATATATATCAATATATCACATATCATATATACATATCACCATATATAATATATAATATATGACTATATATTATAAAATATATGATATATGATTTATGGTTATATATTATATATTTCACATATAATGTATACTATATAACCATATATCATATGTAATGTATAATATATAACTATATATCATATCATATATATACATATCATATATAATGCATAATATATTACTATATCATATATAATGCATAATATATTACTATATATTATAAAATATATGATATATGGTTATGTATTATATATTGTATAATAGTTATGCATTATATATTTATATTATATAATTATATATAATATATAACTATAATATATTATATAATATATAATATATAACTATATAATATATTATATAATATATAATAAATAAACTATATTATATAATATATAATATTATAATAAACTTTATATAATATATAATATAATAAACTATATTATATAATATATAATATTATAATAAACTATATTATATAATATATAATATAAAAACATATTATATATTATATATAATTATAATTATATAATATAGATTATATAACCATATACCATATATCATATAGAACTATATAATATATGATATATGGCTATATTATATATTATATATAATATATGATATATGGCTATATCATATATCATATATAACCATATATATTATATATTAAACCACTATAAATTACCCTCTTTTTTAACAGAAATGGACAGACATCTAGATTTAGAGAGACAATGACAACTTTTGAGTCTAAATTACATATAAAAATAAATACCATATTAGTAGATATGAGTAAAAAAATTTAAAAGTAGTTTTAAATTACTTTAAAATGAAATTTTTCCTATTTCCTCATCTTCTTATTTATTTTAAACCACAATATATCATATATATCAAGTGTGTGTCACTTTTAATTTACTTTAATTGCACAAAAAAGTACTTTCCAACAGACTCAATTTATCTTTTAAATAACCTACATTTGCTTGGTTTTCCAATCAAGTCAATGGCTTTTGAAACCTATTATAGTCTCTCTATTTGTAAAAAATATCGTGGGTTCCTTACAAATTGGAGTAAAATTTTGTTTCTTTAATAATTATGACTGTATGGCATATTTTAAAATTGTAGAAATGCAAATCACATTGGTATCTATTTATGTAAAAGAAAAATGAGGTAATGAGAAGTAGAACTACAAAGGAACTTTCTCTCCCTCATGACCATTTTGAGAAACAAGAAGAAAAACCGTAAACAAAGAAAATGAAATTTTTCCTATTTCCTCATTTTCTTATTTATTTTAAACCACAATATATCATATACATTAACAAGTGTGTGTCACTATTATCTCAGGTACAATTTAGATAAGAAAAATAAGAGAAATTATGAAGCACATAATTTACACAAACAAAATTTAAACCAAATACAGACAGTGGGAGAGCAAGGAGAGTTTAGAGAATAAAAGAGGAAAAACAAAAGTATATATTGCAAACATATTTTTGCCAGTTTTTCTTGTCTATTTTGGTATATTTTCCAGGCTTCTTATGCTTCTACTGTTTTATTTATCATTACTTCTTTCTTAAGCCAATATTTTTGTAACTTGCAGGCAGGCACAAGCTGGCAGCTGCCGAGTATGCAGCTTCCCCCAAGATGCAAGGGATCAACTATAAATTGTCCCTGTGTGTAATCCGTCACACTTTCCTGGCGTTTGTGTAGCCAGAGTAAATCCAGAGAAAACCAAAGGCACACTGCCTACCTGCGAAGAAGTACCAGTGATTCTTTGCATTCGAGAATTTGGAATGAAGTCTCCAGAGTTGAGATACAATTTTTGACTTTTTTCTTCTCTCTCTCTCTCTCTCTCTCTCTTTTTTGACTGAGTCTTGCGCTATCACCCAGGCTGGAGTGCAGTGGTGTGATCTTGGTTCACTGCAACCTCCACCTCCTGGGTTCAAGCAATTCTCCTGCCTCAACCTCCAGAGTAGCTGGGATTACAGGTATCCACCACCATGCCCGGCTAATTTTTGTATTTTTAATAGAGAAGATGTTTCACTATGTTGACCAGGATAGTCTTGAACTCCTGACCTCAAGTGATCCACCCACCTTGGTCTCCCAAAGTGCTGGAATTACAGGAATGAGCCACCACGCCCGGCCCAGTTTTTGACATTTTATCTCAGAATAAATGGTAGTGATGTCGCTCATGTAGTCAGAGTGCTGTAGAACTTAAAAAGTTGCCACTTCATGCTTGGTTATGTCTGTCCAAAATAAACTCAATATAGGTCCACAGAACAGCACTGCTGGGAATACTGTACTACCACATGAAATACTTTCCTGGGAAGGATGGACTATGTGAAATGGTAGTTCATTTCTTTGGGGCTCTGTAACTCCAGGCCCAGTCCATATCTGTGATGCCATACAATGGATTTCCAAAGCCGGCGATACTCAATCCCCTTTCACAACTGGGATTATTAGAGATTTACCCTTCCTCACCAACAGAGCTTCAGTTATGGGGATCATGAGGTGATGAAACAGAAAGAAAACCATATGTGGATTTAGAGAGTGCGCATGTTGAAACTTCATCCACTCAGCATGAACACATTGCATGTATACACTTCACCAGAAGAGGGGGCAAGAATGTCTACAGTTTTTACTCAAGCCCAGCATACTGGAAGGTGTTGAGAGAAAAGCAGAGTGATCATCACTGTAAAGAATTTCTGCTCTAAAGGCCATTCTACTTGAAACTTGCAGTGGGTCCCAGATTATATTAACCAGTCTTTGCTCAGTGTTCATCTCCAGTCCTTCGCACTCCATCCTCAGAGATTTTACTCTACAGGCATACCTTGGAGATATTTTGAACTCAGTTCCAGACCACCACAATAAAGCAAGTTGTATGAACTGGTTTTCCAGTGCACATAAAAGTCATGTTTACACTATACTATAATCTTTTCAGTGTGCAACAGCACTATGTCTAAAAAGTACATACCTGAATTTTAAATTTCTTAATTGCTAAAAATGCCAATGATCCTCTGAGCCTTCAGTGAGTTCTCATCTTTTTGCTGGTAGAGGGCCTTGCTTTAATGTTGATGGCTGCTGACTGATCAAAATGGTGGTTGCTGAAGGCTGGGGTGGCTGTGGTAATTTCTTAAAATGAGACAAAAATGAAGTTGGCTGCATCAGTGGACTCTGCCTTTCACAAAGTATTTCTCTGTAGCATCCAAAACTGTTTTATAGCATTTTACCCACAGTAGAACTTCCTTCAAAAGTAGAGTCAATCCTCTCAAGTCCTCTCAAAGCTGCTGCTTTATCCACTAAGTTTATGGAATATTTTAAATCCTTTGTTGTCTTTTCAACAATGTTTATGGCATCTTCACAGGGTTAGATTCCATCTCAAGAAACCACTTTCTTTACTCACCCATAAGAAGCAGCTCTTCATCTGTTCAAGTTTTCTCATGAGATTATAGCAATTCAGTCACAGCTACAGGCTCCATTTCTGATTCTAGTTCTCTCTCTTTTTTTTTTTTTTTTTTTGAGACAGATTCTGGCTCTGTAGCCCAGGCCGGAGTACAGTGGCGTGATCTCGGCTCACTGCAAGCTCCGCTTCCCGGGTTCACGCCATTTTCCTGCCTCAGCCTCCCCAGTAGCTGGGACTACAGGCGCCCACCACTGCGCCCAGCTAATTTTTTGTATCTTTAGTATAGACACGGTTTCACCATGTTAGCCAGGATGGTCTCGATCTCCTGACCTCATGATCCGCCCTCCTTGGTCTCCCAAAGTGCAGGGATTACAGGCATGAGCCACCACGCCTGGCCTCTCTTGCTATTTTTACCACGACTGTAATTACTTCCTCTGTTGAAGTCATGAACCCCTCAAAGTTATCCAGGAGGGTTGGAATTAATTTCTTCCAAACTCCTATTAATGCCGATATTTTGACCTCCCACAAATCACAAATGTTTTTAATGGTATCTAGAGTGGTGAATCATTTCCAGAAGGTTTTCACTTTATAATACTTTGCTCAGATGAGAGGTATTATTTATGACAATAGTCTTATGAAATGTATTTCTTAAAGAATAAGACTTAAAAGTTAACATTGCTCCTTGATCCATGGCCTGCAGAATAGATGTTGTGTTAGCAGACATGAAAATATCCATCTCCTTGTACATCTCTATCAGAGCTCTTGGGTGACCAGGTACATTCTCAGTAAGCAGCAATCTTTAGAAAGGAATCTTTTTTTCTGAGCAGAAAGTCTCAACAGTGAGTTTAAAATATTCAGGAAACGGATGCTATAAACAGGTGAGCTGTCATGCAGGCTTTGTTCTTTCATTTGCAGAGCACAGGTAGAGTAGATTGAGCATAATTCATAAGGGTCCTAGGATTTTCAGAATGAGCATTGGCTCAACTTCAAGTCACCAGCTGCATTAGCCCCTAATAAAAGAGTCAGCCTGTCCTTTGAAGTTTTGAAGTCAAGCAATGACTTCTGTTCTTTAGCTATGAAAGTCCTAGATGGCACCTTCTTCCAATGGAAGACTGTTTCCTCTACATTGAAAATACGTTGCTTAGTGTGGCCATTTTCATCAATGATCTTAGCTAGATCTTCTGGATAACTTACTGCCGCTTCTATGTCATCACAAATACTTGCTGCTTCACCTTGCACTTTTCTGTTATGGAGAAGGCTTCTTTTTTTTTTTTTTTTTCTTTTAGATAGAGTCTCACTCTGTTGACTAGGTTGGAGTGCAGTGGCGTGATCTCAGTTCATTGCAACCTCCGCCTTCCGGGTTCAAGCAATTCTCCTGCCTCAGCCTCCCAAGTAGCTGGGATAACAGGTGCCCACTACCATGCCGGCTAATTTTTTTGTGTATTTTTAGTAGAGATGGGGTTTCACCATGTTGGCTAGGCTGGTTTCAAACTCCTGACCTCAAGTGATCCATCCGCCTCAGGCTCCCAAAGTACTAGGATTACAGGCGTGAGCCACCTCACCTGGCCAGAAGGCTTCTTTCTTTAAACCTCACTAACAAACCTCTGCTAGCTTTAAACTTTTCTTCTGCAACTTCCTCACCCATCTCAGCCTTCATAAAGTTGAATAGAGTTAGCGTCTTGCTCTGAATTAGGTTTTGGCTTAAAAGACTGTTGTGGCTGGTTGATTTTGTATCCAGCCACCAAAACTTTCTCCATGTCAGCAATGAGGCTGTTTCACTTTGTTATTATTTATATATTCACTAGAATAGCACTTCTCATTTCCTTCAAGAACTTTTCCTTTGTTTTGACAATTTGGCTAATTGTCTGGTGCAACAGGCCTAGTTTTTGGCCTATCTTAACTTTCAACATGCCTTCTTCATTAAGCTTAATCATTTCTAGCTTTTGATTTAAAATGAGAAATGTGTAACTATTCCTTTTACTTTAACATTTAGAAGCCATTGTAGCGTTACTAATTGGCCTAATTTCAATATCGTTATGCCTCAGGGAATAGAGAGTCCAGAGGAGAGGAAGGGGACGGGAAGGGAAACAGCCAGTTTGTGAAGCAATCAGCACACACGTAACATTTATCTGTTAAGTTTGCCATCTTCTGTGGGTAGGATTCAGGAGGCCCCAAAACAATTACAATAGTAACATCAAAGATAACTGATCACAGATCACCAGAGCATATATAATAATAATGAAAAATTTGAAGTATTGTGAGAATTAACAAAAGGTGACACATAGACATGAAGTGGGCACATGCTGTTGAAAAAATGGCACTGGATAGACGTGCTCAATGCGGAGTTGCCACAAAACCTTCAATTGGTAAAAAATGCAACATCTGCAAAGCACAATGCAGTGAAGCACAATAAACCAAGGTAAGCCTGTAGCTGCATACCCCCTGTACTCAAATAGTTATAGTCGCATTGCAAACAATAGTGAACTCATGAATTTCATGTAGCAGATGTATATTTGTGAACATATTTTAAATATATAACTATAAAAACTATTCCATCATGGTTTTGGCTTGCATTTTTCTGAAAATTAATGACGCTGAGTATTTTTTCACATGTTTGCTGGCTACTTGTATGTCTTCTTTTGAGAAGTGTCTCTTCATTTCTTTTGCCCGCTTTTTAATGGGGTTATTTGTTTTTTGCTTGTTGATTTGTTTAAATTCCCTACAGATTCTGGATATTAGGCCCTTCTTGGATGTATAGTTTGTGAATATCTTCTCCCATTCTGTAGGCTGTTTGCTCTGTTAATAGTTTCTTTGGCTATGCAGAAGCTCTTAGTTTAATTAGGTCTCATCTGTCTATTTTTTGTTTTGTTGTAATTGCTTTTGGGGACTTAGCCAAAAATTATTTGCCAAGACCCAGGTCAAGAAGGATATTTCCTAGGTTGCCTTCCAGGATTTTTATAGTTTGAGGTCTTACATTTAAATGTTTAACCCATTTTGAGTTAATTTTTATATATGGCAAAAGGTAGAGGTCTGGTTTCAACATCCACATGGCTGGCTGGTTATCCCAGCACCGTTTATTGAGTCCTTTCCCAATTGCTTGTTTTTGTCAGCAAATCACAACCACAATGAGATACCATCTCACACTAGTCAGAATGGCCACCCCTCAAAAGTCAAAAAACAATAGATGCTATGGTGAGGTTGCAGAGAAAAGGAACACTTATACACTGTTGGAAGAGTAAATTAGTCCAGCCACTGTGGAAAGCAGTCTAGAGATTTCTCAAAGAACTTAAAACAGAGATATGATTCTACCCAGCAATTCCATTACTGTGTACATACCCCTCCGCCAAAATAAACCATTCTATCAAAAACACACATACACTCATATGTGTATTGCTGCATTATTCATAATAGCAAAGACATGGAATCAACCCAGGTGCTCAACAATAGTAGATTGGATAAAGAAAATGTGGTACATATACACCATAGAATACTACACAGCCATAAAAAAGAATGAAATCATGTTCTTTGGAGCGCCATGAATGGAGCCCGAGGCCGTAATCCTAAGCAAATTAACACAGGAACAGAAAACCAAATACTGCATGTTCTCACTTATAAGTGAGAGCTAAACATTGAACACACATGAACGTAAGTAGGGGAACAACAGACACTGTGGACCACTAGAGGGAAGAGGAGGTGTGTGGGTTAAAAAACTACTTATTGGGTACAATGCTCACTACCAGGATGATAGGCTCCATATTAGAAACCTCAGACTCACACAATATTCCCATGTAACAAATCTGCACATGTACCCTCTGTATCTAACATGAAAGTTGAATTTTTTAAAAAAAAGTTAATAAAAGCAAACACTGTAAAGGTAAAATAAATATAAATAAATAAATAACAAAACTATTACAGAAGACCATTCCAGGTCTCTCCAGGAGTAGTGAATTGTACTTTCAAAAATATTGCTTTAAGATATCTGGAAGTTTCTCTACTTATTTATTTACAATTTGGGATGTGGGAACAAATCAAAAGCAGTTGCAATTATAGTAGTGAGTAAAGAGATTATCTTTTTGACTTGTAAAAAAAAAGATCTGTAAGAGGTGTAATTCACTATCCTCTTATACTAGTCACACAAAAAATTGTGCTACCTGAAGCTAACGCCACCCTTTTGAATGGGACATCAGCCCTTTCAATATAAGCCAGGATTTAGTGCTACTATTATTGCAAACTAATTTCTTTGGATGTGTCTGCTCCAAAATGAAAACAACTAAGATAAAAGCAACTAATACACATATAAAATAATGTTGATGGAAGATTTAAAAAATAAATTCCAAGTAGCTTAGACTTAGAAATATAAAATATGAATTTCTCAAAAACCCAGATTAAGGTCATTGCATTAAGTTAAATATATGCATGAAGAATTTTGTATACTTACACTGAGGTTTCTAACAATTTCTTCAGAATTAACTGTTTCAAAAGAAAAAGAAATAAATGACATTACAATTGATAACGAATAAATGCAAAGAATGTGAACCACTCAGATGAATTTGATACATTCATTTATTAATAACTATGATCCGGTAAAATTAAATTAAAAGTTATTTCAAGCAAAGAATTATTTTAGTATTTAGAACACAGTAGGATACATTTCAACTTAACAATATTAGATATTACCATAGACTTTATAGAATGTACTTAAGCATGGGAATTTCCCACTTGTTTCTGTGTGGTCTTCTCAAGAAGTCAGTAGGGAGTCTGATAATCCCAACTTCCTCTCAGAATTAGAGAACTATGGTTATTCATTTTCAGTTTTACCCTTTTTTTCATATAGGTGTCTTCATACTTACAACTAAAAAAGTCATGAGGTACATTAAGAGCTCTGATGCGGGGGGCAGGCCCTTCGTACATGTAGAAATTTATTCTGGGAAAATAGTCAGTCATGTATTCCATCTTGTTACAATAAGTCTGGTCCATTCCTGAATCAAAAAATCATCATAACAATCCACTGAACATATATAAATGGCAACGGTTGATTTCCGTGTCAAATAGAAGACATTTTATGTTACAGATCTCAAACCAAGTTTCACTGAGAAGTTACACAATTCACTCTATTACTTTACTGTGGCAGAGAATTGTGGCAGTGGAGAAGGGTCATGTTTGAGGGAAGCACAGATGGGTATTATAAACAGATCATTTGTTCAACGTATAATAGATTAATGGAAGTATTTCTTACTTTTAAAAGTATATTATTTAGGCTGTGGCTCGCACCTGTAATCCTAACACTTTGGGAGGCCGAGGTGGGCGGCTCACTTGAGGCCAGGAGTTTGAGACCAGCCTAGCCAACATGATAAACCCCATCTCTACCAAAAAATACAAAAATTAGCCAGACATGGTGGCGTGGTGGCGTGCACCTATAGTCCCATCTACTCAGGAGGCTAAGGCATGAGAATCATTTGAATCTCAAAGGTGGTGGTTGTAGTGAGCCGAGATCATGCCATTTACATTCCAGCCTAAGTGACAGAACAAGACTCTGTCTAAAAAAAAGTATAAAGTAATTTAAATTTATATAAGGAGTATGTGCTATAAAAAGATTTGGTAGTTAACTTTTTTTATTTGAAGATTTTTCAGACTGCATATAATTTTTTTTTTTTAGATAGTCTTGCTGTGTTGCCCAGGCTATAGTGCAGTGGTATGATCTTGCCTCACTGCAGCCTCCGCTTCCCAGGTTCAAGCGATTCTCCTGTCTCAGCCTCCCGAATAGCTGGGACTACAGGTGTGTGCCACCACACCTGGCTAATTTTGTATTTTTAGTAGAGACGGGGTTTCACCATATTGGCCAGGCTGGTCTCGAACTCCTGACCTCAAGTGATCCACCAGCCTCGGCCTCCTAAAGTGAGGGGATTACAGGCCTGAGCCATGGTGTCTGGCTTGCATATAAATTATTATTTTAATTAATTTCTTTTAACAAAATTACACAAAAAGTTTCTGTTTAATTTTAAAACAATAGGGCAAAGTGTAAGGGAACAACCTTAGAAAATTTAAAAATACATTACTATGTTTCCCATTATCTGGATGCTCTAAAATATGAACAAAAGTTCTACAGACACACTGTTTTTCCTCCTCATGCCCCATGGCTGGTCCCTTTACAGATATTGGGGCTTGACTTTAAATGTCCTCCTCAAGAAGACACTTTGACTACCCTAGCTAGGAAAGATCTACTCCGTATCTAGGAAAGTACCTAGCATTGACTAGGCACTTAAAAAATATCTGTAGAGGCTGGGCGCGGTGGCTCACGCCTGTAATCCCAGCACTTTGGGAGGCCGAGGTGGGTGGATCATGAGGTCAGGAGATCAAGACCATCCTGGCTAATATGGTAAAACCTTGTCTCTACTAAAAATACAAAAAATTAGCCAAGCGTGGTGGCAGGCGCCTGTAGTCCCAGTTACTTGGGAGGCTGAGGCAGGAAAATGGCATGAACCCGGGAGGCGGAGCTTGCAGTGAGCCAAGATCGCCCCACTGCACTCCAGCCTTGGCGACAGAGCCAGACATCATGTCAAAAAAAAAAAAAAAAAATTCTGTAGAATGAGTGCATATGTACTTCAAAACTGTTTGAATGCATTTTGCATGAGGTTGGAGAGGGTGTCCCCACTGTTTCACTTCCTTTAACATTCAGGTTAATCAAAATCAAGAGTTAACCTCAAGTAGAGAAATGTGAGGTGACAGTAACTTTAAAGATGAAAAGCTATGAATAAATACACATCTATTTACATAACTAAAAAAAATACACATGGTGTGGCAAAACTTGCCAGCGACAGTAAACTGCAGCCAATCTACATGAACGAACCATAGCTGGAATGAAGGCCCCAAAGCACTCTTTAGATTGAATAAAAACCCAACCACATCCCTGTTAAATATCATTAACTCCACTTTTACAAAACATAGTGTCTATAGGTAGGTTTTCAGGACTATTAGAATAATTAAACTAGAAATTTTAATGTAGTCCTCTTTTCATCACAATCTACCACAATTCATTCCTTGCTTCTTCAAGAGACTTTAGGTCTAGAAGTAGAGATTTTAAAATATCACTGTTATCTGTGTATGATTCCTGAAGTGATAAATTATAATCAATAATAAAATAAGAATGTTTTTAAAAGCATACCATGGTCAGCCAGAAGGATGATATTGACACAGTTGTGCAAATTCCGCTGCTTCAGGCCTTCCATCAACATCCCAAAAGCATGATCTACTACCTGTAAGGCTTTAATTACCTAAAAATAATTTGGAGTTAAGATTGTCATAATGAATTGTCTTGATTAGCCAAACCATTATCTAATCAAGTAAAAATTAAACACATCTCAGTCTCTGAAATTGCTGGTTTTGAAACAGAACATCAGAGCCCAGCACTAGCACCCATGCTACCATATTCATCAAATACCAATTCCCTAAATTTCTGTAAACAAAAATCTAAACCATGCTTCCTACAAAGGAAGATAGACTGCTGGCCAATAAATATGTGAAACCATGCTGAATGTCAACAAACACTATCCAACTGTAAAGATTTTCATAGTGATGCTCTAAGTTAGAGAGAAGAGTGGACAGATACTTCTAAGATAGCCTAAAGGTCACACACATTCCAGAGGGTCATGTGCAATAGGTTTCCAAAGAGTTAAAAACAGCATCTGTAACCCAATAATTCTACTTCTGGGCATTTGTCCTAAGTCAACACTTGGTGTACAAATAAAGACTTGCATACAAACACAGTCATCACATTATTGATTTGTAATTTAAATGCAAGGAAAAATAATTTATTTATTTATTTTTAGGGACAGGGTCTTACTCTGTTGCCCAGGCTAGAGTAAAGTGGCACAATCACCACTCACTGCAGCTTTGATCTTATGGGCTAAAGCAATCCTCCTGTCTCAGCCTCCTGAGTAGCTGGCACCACAGGTGGACACCGTCATGCCTGGCTAATTCTTTAATTTTTTGTAGAGATTAGATCTCATTAAGTTTCCCAGGCTGGTCTCAAACTCCTGGGCTCAAGTGATCCTCCTGCCTCAGCCTCTCAAAGTGCTGGAATTACAGTTGTGAGCTAACACATTTGGCCGCAAGGAAAAATAGATGACACATTTTTAAGAAGACTTACTCTATAGCCATGAAAAGATACTCTTAAAGAACAATGGGGCTGGGTGTGGTGGCTCAGGCCTGTAATCCTAACACTTTGGGAGGCTGAGGCGGGTGGATCACCTGAAGTCAGGAGTTCGAGACCAGCCTGGCCAACATGGCAAAACCCCATTTTTACTAAAAATGTAAAAATTAGTTGGGCATGGTAGCAGGCACCTGTAATTCCAGCTACTCGGGAAGCTGAGGCAGGAGAATCACTTGAACCCCGGGGGGCGGTGAGCCAAGATTGCAGCACTTCACTCCAGCCTGGGCGAAAGAGCGAAACTCCCTCTCTCCATTCCCTCACACACACAAAAAACAATGGCATAGGAAAATAGTCACAAACAATGTTAAGCATTAAAAATGAAAACCAAACTGTATACATACTGCATAATCCTGATTTTGTTTTGAAATATATTTAGCATTTCTTAGTAAACATGCATGCACAGAAAATTAAAAGGAAATATATCAAAGTACTATTGACAGTGGTTGTCTCTAAATAGCAGAATTAGAGTTCATTTTATTTTATTGTTTATCCTCACTGCTTTGTGTTTTTAAATTTTCTACACTTTATGAATATAATTCATGGAACTGACATAAAGTTTAAGTAAATTTCACTGATGTAAATTTTCTGTGTGTGTGTGTGTTTTTTTTTTTTTTTTTTTTTTTCCAGAGAATAAGAAAGCATAATAGCAATGGATTGGGGAAAGAAATGTTTTATCTCTCAGAGTACTGTTATAACAATGATTGCCTCTTTTTCTTTGAGAAGGAATTTTACAAGCCTGATAGAGTTAAGATCTTTAGTGCATTGTCTCTTAAAATCCTCACAGCAAATATTCATGGATGGAGCTACTGGAATAGTCAGTTGTAAAGGTCAGGAAACTTGAGGTTTAAAGAAGTTAAGTGACATGTTCACAGTCCTTCAGTTAATAAGGGACAGAGCAGGACTTGAACACAAGTCGCTCTCTACCTACTGCTCAATCCATCATCAACTCCAAGATGCTTTCCTGGCCTTCAGTCTTAGGGTGACCCGCACTTCGCTTTGCCAGCGAGAGTCACTGTTTCCACCTGTTGTCATGACATAATGTCCCCTTTTACATAGTCATCTGACTCACTCCCCCAACCACACCGAGAACCCCTCCTCTTCTGTCCTCTGCCAGCACCCTGGCATCTGGCTGCCACTGGACTCTTTACAGTTTTGAAATCATCTGTGTACCTGTCTGCCTCTCAAGGAGAGCATGAGTTCTCGCAGGGAAGGGATCATGCAACACAACTCATTACATATTTCTTGAACCCAGATTCTGTCATGAAGTACACACTCGATAGAACATGAAATGCCAGTCCCCTACTCTCACCCAGCCAAAGAAAAGAAACAAGAAATTCCTATAATAGGAAACAATTGAGTAGCTTTGTTAAGTTTGAGTGATAAGTTTTTCACTTAGTGAATGTGCCAAAACAAACTAAAATAGCCTTTTTACTGTCAATTTATAAGTCATATTAACTCTGATTAAAGGTATGCGATTAAAACTAACAATAATAATTAAGAAGTCACAAAACCTTCTACTTCCATTCATTTGCCTCTTCTCCTCAAGTTTTAAGTGACATTTGGTCCTAACCCTTCTATTTTCTCACTTTGCTTTCTCCTTAGGCCATCTCCACTTCCACGCACCATCTATATGCTGCCGATATCCCAGATCTTCACCTCCTTTGAGCTTTAAATCCACATTCATTTGCCTTCTGGACATCTCCATTTGGACAACACAG
Organism: Macaca fascicularis; assembly: GCF_037993035.2. Lineage (NCBI taxonomy): Eukaryota > Metazoa > Chordata > Mammalia > Primates > Cercopithecidae > Macaca > Macaca fascicularis. Next base: position 35,661,415 of record NC_088378.1, on the reverse strand, counting down.
ACACCTCAATTGCAAAACGAGCATCTCCCCAAACTTACCCTCCTTTAGTGGTCTTATTAATATAAATGGGACCACCTGCCGGCACATGATAGAAACTAGGAAATCAATCTTGATCCCCCAACCCCCTCACCCAACTCACACTAAGTCATGCCAAGCCTATCTCCTAAATGAATCTGTTATATCTTCTTCCATCCACAATTGTTGCCTCTACCTTAGTCCAAGTCACTGTTATCTCTTTTCTGGAATGTTGGGAAAGCTAACCTGTCTCTTCCCACCTGTCTTTTCCTCTTACAAAATAAAAGTGATCTCTAAATACACACAGATCTGGTCCTGTCACCTCCCTTATTACAATGCTTCTCGTTTTACTTTTTCTAGCCTGCAAGGACTTGCAAGGCCCTGCAGAATTTGGTGCCTGACTCTTTCTCTGGGCTTCCTCTTAGCCCTCTTCCCTGCTTCACAATGCTGCAGACATTGGTGGGAGATAATTCTCATAGCTTGTCCAACAGCTCTGGCACAGCAGAGCACAAATAAGGGTGAATTGCTACTATTATTCTTACCATGATCACGCTGTCTACTTGCTGAGCCATCTAGCCATTTGTTTGTCAAACCATTTGCTCATTTTATGTGTTCCTCCAATGTGCACAGCTCCTTCCTCAATAAGCCCACTTGCAAATTCTGTTTTCTTTTTGTCACTCAGAGGAGAGTCTCCTAACCAGGCTAAATTTGCACCCTACTCTAGACTAGATTGAGACTGCCTAGATAGATCTCTTAGGGGAACCTTGATCTTTTCCTTTGCAGCACTTTTCCAAATTATACTTATAATGTACTTGGGTTTTAAACTAGACCACTGAATGGGGGGAAAAAAAGGATATGGTGCCTAATCTCAAGTCAGCTCCTGAGGTGCAACGAATGCAAATACAGTGTCCCTTCTCAAATGACAAATCATATCAAACACGGCTAACAGTTAAAATAGAAAAGAATGGCTGGGCGAGGTGGTTCATGCCTGTAATCCTAGCACTTTGGGAGACCGAGGCAGGTGGATTACCTGAGGTCAGGAGTTCAAGACCATCCTGGCCAACATGGTGAAACCCCGTCTCTACTAAAAATACAAAAATTAGCCTAGCACAGTGGCACGTGCCTGTAGTCCCAGCTACTCAGGAGGCTGAGACAGGAGAATTGCTTGAACTCAGGACATGGAGGTTGCAGAGAGCCGAGACTGCACCACTGCACTCCAGCCTGGGTGACAGAGCAAGACTCCATCTCAAAAAATAAAGAAAGAAAAAATAAAATAACATAAAAAGAAGGCATGGTAAATATATTTTAGATAGTTCATGCTTAGAGTAACCTGAAAAGGCATACAATTCTGTGATACAGTCTAGAGCTGTGCAGGAATATAACAGAGGCCCAAGGCTTAAAAGTGGTGAGGCTTGAGCAAGTCCCTATATTATGAATCATTTTGGCCTAATAGGAAGGAAGGAAAAAAAGTTTTTCTGAGAAATTGCAAAGGCATGGTGCCAGAACGAATATGCTTGCATTCCAATTGAGGGCAATTGTTCAACGAGTTTCCATGGGGTGGGGAAAGCCATACTCGTGGCAGCCTTTGCAACTTTCCATTGTGTCCAAGACAATAGAGGCTTTAGTGGAGTTTAGAAGACAGAATGTCTTGTTTTGCTAAAAGCAATATTTAAGGACTATGTTTGTGTAGTAAAATCATAACAGAATGGCCTAGATAATGAATAAACTTACATTAGAGAGTCCACTTCAATGATAATGGGAGCCTAGAAGGGAAATAACTCTGCCTGAGGTAATAACATGTTAAATCCAATTATAAGGAACTTATAAATGAACTGTGGGAGACTAGACAGCTGGATATACCACAATGGACTTGCAGGTGACTTAGCCTGAAATACACCACACTAGTATGAATCGGTTTATGTAATATCTAGCCTTAATGTTTTCATTATATGCAACAACAGTGCCACATCTAAGTATTCAATGATAGTTTTTCAAATGATTCAAGATATAGTTAAAAACGCAGTTGTCCTTTCTAGAATTTCAACTATTTTATGGTTAAGAAGGCAGTTGAACCATGGCATCCCTTTTATACCTTTACCTATTTTGATCTTCTTGTGTATGTATCAAATACATTTGTGCTCAGTAGAAGTTAAAGAATACTATTTTGTTTTGCGGGTTAGGGTTAGATGATTTTACATTGTTTTTTTTAAAACAAAACAAAACAAACTTACTCTGGCACTGACTGGTCCACCTGCATGTCCAGAGGAATCAGGTTCTTCAAAATACATGGTATAAAAACTGGGTCTAAGGGTAAAATTGAAACAGAAATATGTTATCAATTTGCGATAAACTTACCGGCTGGATTGGGGGATTTTGTAGATCTCAGGCTTGCCGGCCATTGCCTTTTCTTTCTCTCTAACCTCCTCCTCTTTGTTCAGACCCGGTAGTTCTACTTGGCTCCAGCAAGGATAGGTTTCCTGACAGGAATTAAATAAGACTTTCCCAGATATAAGCACTGGTACGCCCCTGTTGTGAAATTCTGTTTTGTTCTTGCAGTTAAGACCAGTTTTGGTGTGCCCCAGTCCTTTCTGTTTCCCGGTTTCTGACTTTTTGCTGATTCTTGGTTCTGTTATACTAAGTTCTTTCTTCCGGTGTCTGGTTTCTGATGCACTCTTTACCTGGAGCTCCTGGTTAGCCTTCAATGAGCCTCCATGCTCACTCCAATCTGTGGGCATGGGCTTGATGGAGCACCTCTGGCTCTTGGAGTCAGTCCTTATAACTGAGTGTCAGGCCTGCTCCCAGCTCTGCTCCATTCCACATCTGGCTTTGGTTCTGTGATATTTGCCTCTGCTCTCTGGTGTTAGCGCTATCTCTGTTGTTCAATAATGTCAACCACATTTTCGAAAACAAAAAGTTACCAGCTCTCAGGAATAATTTCCTTTATTTTATTTTTGAGACAGAGTCTCACTGTGTCACCCAGGCTGAAGGGCAGTGGCATGATCATAGCTCACTGCAACCTCAAACTTCTGAGCTCAAGTGATCATCCCGCCACAGCTGCCCAAGTAGTTAGGACTACAACTGCGTACCACCATGACCAGCTAGTTTCTTTACTTTTTTTTCGAGACAGGGTTTCACTGTGTTGTCCAGGCTGGTCCAGGACTCCTGGGCTCAAGTGATCCTCCTGCCTCAACCTCCCAAAGTGCTGGGATTACATGAGTGAGACCCCCCTGCCCAGCCAGGAATAATTCATGAAAAGTGCCCATTAAAAGGCAATGCCACATTGTTTCAAAAATAGCCAAAAATTGTAATTTAAAGTGAAGAAATAACTTCATATTTTACCCATATATATGCCACTATGCCAGCACTTTTCTGATACTCGACATTACCTTTCAGCTTTGGGCAGGTCCAGCCATTTTAACAATGTAGAAATCCTCTCTTCATATGGGACACTTCTGAAAAAATAGAGTAGAAATAATTCTTTAAAATGAATCAAATCAAGAATAACTCCATTACATTCCTATTCAGAAAGGTTAATATCTTCAGCTATCCATTTTGTGTTCCTATATAATCACAATACTGAAAGGTATTCACTATTATTCAAAGGGATTTCTGTTTATAGATACACTTGCAGCACTATAAATGAAATGCAGATTGTTTCATTTCACCCCACCCTTCTCTCCTTCAGTTTCCCCCAAATAAAATAAAAGACAATTGATTATGATCCATTAATTCCATTTTTAAAAATTTATGCATATGCATATATTGAACATCTATTGCCGGATACTATTTGTTCATTCAAAACAGAATTTATCAGTGAGCAAACCAAAGATTACATTCTAGTGCAGGAAGACAAGTAACAAACAATTGACCTAATATAAAAATAAAGTATATAGTGTATTAAAAGGTGATAAATAGGCCGGGCGCGGTGGCTCAAGCCTGTAATCCCAGCACTTTGGGAGGCCGAGACGGGCGGATCACGAGGTCAGGAGATCGAGACCATCCTGGCTAACACAGTGAAACCCCGTCTCTACTAAAAAAATACAAAAAACTAGCCGGGCGAGGTGGCGGGCGCCTGTAGTCCCAGCTACTCGGGAGGCTGAGGCAGGAGAATGGCGTAAACCCGGGAGGCGGAGCTTGCAGTGAGCCGAGATCCGGCCACTGTGCTCCAGCCTGGGCGACAGAGCAAGACTCTGTCTCAAAAAAAAAAAAAAAAAAAAGGTGATAAATGCTGTGGACAAAAAAAAAAAAAAAAAAAAAAAACCCACTACAGCAGAGTAACTGAGATGAAGGTGGTTTGGAATTTTAAATCTTAAGTATAACTGGGGTAAGACAATATTGAGAAGGTAATTTTTCAACAGCGCCAGAAGGCAGTGAAAGAGTAGGCATTCAGATCCATGAAGCAAATCATCTCAGGGAGGGTGAACAGCCAGTGCAATGTCCTGCAGCAGAAGCAAGCCTAGTATGTTGAAGTCCACCAAGGAGTTCAGAGTGAGCATCTGAGGGAGTAGCAGAAGAGGAGGTCGGAGAGGTAAGGGGACACCAGAGGTCATACCACATAGGGCCTTGTAAGCTTTTACTCTGAGTGACACAGGGAGCCACTGAAGTTTTGATGCCAAATAATGCCATAATTGGACTTGCATTTTATTTTATTTTATTTATTTGAGATGGAGTCTCGTTCTGTCACTCAGGCTGGACTACACTGCAGGAGTCCCTGATCTCAGCTCACTGCAACCTCTGCCTCCTGGGTTCAAGCTATTCTCCTGCCTCAGCCTCCAGAGTAGCCAGGATTACAGGCAATGTGCCACAATGCCTGGCTAATTTTTGTATTTTTTCTTCTGGTAGAGATGGGGTTTCACCATGTTGGCCAGGCTGGTCTTGAACTCCTGACCTCAAGAGATCAGCCCACCTCAGCCTCCCAAACTGTTGCGATTACAGGCGTGAGCCACCGCACCCGGCTGGACTTGCATTTTAAAGGAATCCCTCTGGTGGGTGGGATGAGACTAGAAGCAGAGAGATGAGTAAAGAGGCAACTGCAGTTAATACAGGCAAGAGATGACAGCTGGAACCAGAGTGGTAATGCTAGAGGTAATAAAAAGTTCTCAGGCTACATAGATTTTTAATTAGAGCCAAAAGCATTTACTGAGAGACTGCTTGAGTGATATAAAGGAAAGGAGTCAATGGTGACTTCCAAGATTTTTGGCTTAAACAACTGGATTAATGGAATTGCCGCCAAGATTAATACAAAAACATCCTGATCATTTCTGCCTAACTGGGAGAATATCTGAAAGTGCTTCACTTTCACTACCGGTTGTAAGGCATGTATATGGAAGGAAAGGAGCCATTTATAGCCACTTCTGATCCAGGCCAAAAGTAGGTGGCGGCTTTTAAACCTTGATACATTGCTGTCAGCCACATCTGTAAGAAGAGAAAATTTAGGATAAGCGAAAGTCAATAATTACTTTGGGTAGAAATGGTGTACCTTACCAGAAACTAAACAAGATTAACAGTTGCAACATGTATTAAAATTGAAATTTTAATCTTTGTAGCAATTAAAAGATATAATTATCTAAGAATCTGCCTCAAAAACCAAAAACATAGCAAGCTACTAAGAAGCAAGATCATTTCTTTTCAAACTGGTAAAATTGGATGGTTCCTCTCTCCCTTTAAAAGAATTACAACCTGTAATCCCAGCACTTTGGGAGGCTGAGGCAGGTGGATCACAAGGTCAGGAGATTGAGATCATCCTGGCCAACATGGTGAAACCCCATCTCTACTAAAAATACAAAAAAATTAGCTGGGCGTGGTGGTGCGCCCCTGTAGTCCCAGCTACTCAGGAGGCTGAGGCAGGAGAATTGCTTGAATCCAAGAAGCGGAGGTTACAGTAAGCTGAGATCGCACCACTGCATGCCAGCCTGATGACAGAGTAAGACTCTGTCTCAAAAAAAAAAAAAAAAAAAAATTACAAAACAAAATGAGGAAAAACATTAACAGATAATCTTTCTGAGTAACTTCCAGATAGATACATTTATAACCCAACACCCAAGTTTAAACATAGCTATTTGAGTTAACAGCCATAAATGTTTTAAAAATTCAAGTTACAAATAGTGGTAAAACACCTTCCCACCCTCAGCCTTTAGAAACTATATGGGTGACATAGAACTTGCTCCACTGAGCAAGAAGAGTGACCTCCTGCCACACTGAGAAATGGAGGTTACTTCAGTTGGCACATGTAGAATGCTACATACTGGTTGCCCATGCCACCAGGCTGGATTATTTTGTTCCTCTGAAGAAAGTGAAAAATTCTTGTTGAGATTTACATCATACATATTATTGTCAATGATGCCATGTGATTCCGGATACAAGCCCTAAAATGATAATTTAAAAAAAGATGTAAGATAAAATATTAGTAAAATAGAAATTTAAATTAAAATAGCACACGATCTATTACTCATATCTAGGAAAGGTACTATATATCTTTCAGTGTAAAACACCTGGACCTGAACTTAAATATCAGAAGATATTGTCATCCCTTGGCTTTCATAGGGCATGGTTCCATGACCTCCCTCAGGTACCAAAATCAGAAGATGTTTAAGTCCCTGCTAGAAAATGTCTTGGGATTTGCATATAACCTATGCATACCCTCCTATATATTTTAATCATCTCTAGATTACTTATAATAGCTAATACAATATACATGCTATGTCAATCATTGTTGTATTGTTTAGGGAATAGTGACAAAAAAAGGCTATACATGTTCAGTACAGATGCAATTTTTTTCCAAATATTTCCTTCCTTCCTTCCTTCCTTCCTTCCTTCCTTCCTTCCTTCCTTCCTTCCTTCCTTCCTCTTTCTTTTCTTTCTCTCTTTCTTTCTTCCACTTTTATTTTAGGTTTGGGGGTACATCTGAAGGTTTGTTACTTAGATAAACAGGTGTCATGGGGGTTTGTTGTACATATTATTTCATCACCCAGGTATTAAGCCAGTACTCAATAGTTATCTTTTCTGCTCCTCTCCCTCCTCCCATCCTCCCCACTCAAGCAGACCCCAGTGTCTGTTGTTTCCTCTTTATGTTAATAAGTTCTTATTATTTAGCTCCCATTTATAAGTGAGAACATGTGGTATTCAGTTTGCTAAGGATGATAGTCTCCAGCTCCATTTATATTCCCACAAAAAATATGAGTTTGCTTTTTTATGGCTGCATAATATTCCATGGTGGATATGTACCACTTTCTTTATCTAGTCTGTCATTGATGGACATTTAGGTTGATTCCACCCAAATATTTTTAATTCACAGTTAGTAGAATCCAAGGATTCAGAACCCACACATATGGAGGGCCAAGTGTGTATATATATATTTTTTCTAGTTCTACCATGTTCATAGCAGCAAATAAGAGACATTAGGCTGATGGCTTGTCCTGATGGTGTTAACATAACTTCTGTGTGCTTAGTAACTGTTTAATTAACTGTTAAACTTTCCCATATTAGAATAATGGTTAGCCACTGGTTATATTATCAATAATAGCAAATAATTTACTAGATAGAAGCTTTCTATACATCACATATCCTGGCTAAAGTGAATTAAAGGGTGTTACCAGCATTTTAAAGGCAGCCTGCCAAGTCTCTACTCATCTTCCCTGCCATCCACCCACCTATCCAACCAATCATTTATTTAATCAAATCCCACATATTTATTTAATCATTCCACACATTTTTATTAAATGACTATAGATTTTAGGGTCTTTATTTTAGAACATTGCTAGGTATATGAATATGTATGCATATATATGTATAAAAATATATGAATAGTAAATTAATTGCATTTATGCATAATCCCTTATTTTATGTATACATATATGTACATATGGTATATATTTATGTATATATGTATATACAGTCAATTATTATTTTTATAGTAGTTCTATAAAGTTGTCATGAACACTAAACTAATGATTACTGATTGCTCCTAGGAAAAACACAGAATTAGGTTCCTGAGAGCCTCTGGTTACAACAGTTTTGTCTTCTGATCAATACATAACCTTGTTTTATGAGTGTTTTTGTTTGAAGTCACCTTATTTTTGTATATTGTTGGTTCACTCATGGTATAACTCAGGCCTGAGCAAAGTTTCCCTAACACACATATTTCCTCTGTAAGGCAATTCACAGCCTTCTTGCTCTTAGGAACACCAGAAACCACGTCAGCACTATGCAAGGGGACCATTTTAACCAGTGAAATAACTCCCCCCAAAACATGAGCATATAAAAAGTATGACATTCAATAAACAGTAAGATTGTGAAAATGATACTTGTTTATAGTATGACAGCTAAAACAAGACAGCAGAATGTCTCCTGGTTAGACCTTAGCTAGGAACATGAGCATTGGGCAACTCAACTCTTTGTGCTTCTTTGTGATGGCTGCAAATGACGATAAATGTACTTATTGATTTGGGGGTTACAAATAAATTTTAGCAAGTAGGCAAACCCACAAATACAGAGTCTGCAAGTAATGAGAATACATACACACATTTGTGTGGGGGTTAAAATTTAAATGTCACAGTTACTGTTCCATAGTAATAAAAGATTAAAACCCAAAGTAACAAAGACATAAATATCCTTTGAGGCAGCGGATGCCTTAAATGTGTTCTAAATCCACCTGTCTTAAATAATTTAATTTTGAGTTCATTTTAATCATTCTACCTACATCTTTTTATACACCAAGGATAATTCACTTGCTTTTATTGCTTTATCTAAAGAGATGTAGACAGTGTGAATTCCTTCATGAAAAAGAAGTTCTATCAAGTTAATTGTAATGAAAAGACTAGGAAAGAACAAAATTTCCCACATCAAAGTAGTTGGCCCTATATATAGCCTACTGTTCCCAGCAGACCTTCAGATAAACAAAGGGCAATCGAAAGACCAGAGGAAAATGGTATTTCTCACATCAAAGGGTCTGTTTTGGGCTCAGCACAGGTGAATTAACCTAATGCTGGACACTTATTCATAGTTCATGCCTCACAGCCCTGGATTGGCCTCATATTGAGCCATTCCTTCCAGCCTGAATTCAGCCATGAACTATTATTCCCACATGTGCTCGAGAAAGGTAAGTCTCAGAACTCAGCCAGTTCCTGCCCAAATATGTCTGTCTTATGTGGTCAGTTCTGGTCTTTGGCCTGTCTTACCACGGGGTCAAGCACTCACCGTGACAATGGTGTAATGATTTGGGAAGGTTTTGGTAGGATACATAGCTCTCATGTATTTTGAATGAATTCCACATGTTTCTGCAACAGAATATGGTGAGAAATTAGGAAGTTGTTTCTTCTTCAGTTTTTTGGATAACTAAAACTCTGAAAATGAAAGTCTCCCAGAAAAATAGAAAAAAAGCTAAAAAGTTGATTGAAGATGGAAAGAGGTTGAAATTCTGGTCTCTAAGCTTCCTCCATTCCAGGGAATGTCAGTCTTTTAGGAGAGGAGTGAGCTAAATCAAGGTGTATATATTTTTTTCTGGAAGAGCCAGTGATACACATGTTAGGCTTTGCAAGGCCATATGATCTTTGTTGCAACACCTCTCCACTCTGCCATTGAGGCCCCAAAGCATCCGTAGACAATAAATAAACAAATGAACATGGCCATGTTCCAATAAAACTTTCTTTATGGACATTGAAATTTGAATTTCAGGAAATTTTTACATGTCACAAAATATTCTTACTTTCTTCCAACCATTTAAAAATGTAGAACAGACTAGGCCCAGTGGCTCGCACCTGTAATCCCAGCACTTTGGGAAGTTGAGACGGGCAGATCACTTGAGCTCAAGAGTTTGAGGCCAACCTGAGCAACACAGTGAAACGCCATTTCTGCATAAAAAATTAAAAATTAGCTGGGTATGGTGGCATGCGCCTGTGTAGTCCTAGCTACTCAGGAGGCTGAGGTGGGAGGATTGTTTGAGCCCAGGAGATGGAGTCTGCAGTGAGCTGTTATCGCACCACTGCACTTCAGCCTGGGTGACAGAGTGAAACCCTGTTTCAAATAAATAAATAAATGAATAAATAATTTTTAAAATAAGTAAAACAATTCTCAGTATATATGGCAGGCCATACACAAACGAGCAGAGTGAACCAGATTTGGCCTATGGGCCACAGCTTGTAGACCCCTGAGCTAAATTTACTCTATATTATACACTGCCAGTTTGTTTGCTTTATATAGCATTGGCATCCAGCCGATAGTTCTTACATGTAAAGTATCTAATATAACAAAAGTCAACACTACTGCCTAGACAAATGAAAAAGGATTTCACTTGTATAACTGCATAAGCCTATGTCATGTAGTACTGTTTACAAATTAAGCTAACTTTACTGCTTCTTACTTTTAGTACAGTTTCCATTAGACCAGGGAAGTTTCCTGTGATCTGTGTTTCACAAAGTACGACAGTAATTTAGCTTCATTGTTCTGTTGTTTTCAATCTGTGCAATAACCCTGTTTAAAGAGGTCAGAACCACTGGGGCACATTGCTATTTCCTCTGCACCAGTGAAGTACAAGAAATTTTCCGCAGCAAAATTGTGTTGCCTCTGCTTCTAAAATAAAGCTTCACCATTATAGATTCTCTTTAGGTCCAAACAAAACATGAAATTGCTTGTGGTCCAAAAAGTCACGAGCTTTGCTGCTGAACACAATGAGTGTGTTCTCAAATAGCCATGGGGTTGGTCTCCTTCCCAGCCTCTCATTCAGGAATTTCCTCCTTCAGAATCTTCTAGGGCCCCATATCAAGTCCACTATACAGGATTCTCTGATGGGTATTGGAAGGTAGGAGATGAAGGAAAGGGAGATCAAAAAAATCTCCTTTTTTTTCTTTCTTTCTTTCTTTCTTTTTTGAGATGGAGTCTCTCTCTGTCACCCAGGCCAGAGTGCAGTGGCACAATCTCGGCTCATTGCAACTTCTGCCTCCTGGGTTCAACTGCTGCCTCAGCCTCCCAAGTAGCTGGGACTGCAGGTGCCCACCACCATGCCCAGGTAATTTTTGTATTATTTAGTGGAGATGGAGTTTTGTTATGTTGGCCAGGCTGGTCTCAATCTCCTGGCCTCAGGTGATCCACCTGCCTCACCCTCCCAAAGTGCTGGGATTATAGGCATCAGCCCCTGTGCCTGGCCAAAAATTTACATTTTTAACAAGCACCCCAGGTCATCCTAATGTATTTAAGTTTGAGAACTGCTCCAGGACTTAATTTATGAAACATAAGATTAAAATAACCTTTATTTTTCTTATTTAATCAATATCACCAATAAGTAAATCTTGATCTCAATTAGGGAAAGACATTTAATATTGTTGAGAAGTCATATAACAAGAAAATAAAATGCGATCTAGTCCACTTACACAATTAAAATAATTTAAGTGGGAAAAAATTCATACAATGAACAGATACATAAAGTCAGTTTCTGTTTCAATATCCTTCAAACGTGGGTGGCAAACTCAAATTCTTAAATGGTTAAAGCTAGAGGATAAAATAAAATGTAAACTAAGCTACCGGTATTGTGAAAGCATGGCACCACCCTAGTTATATGATGTCATAAATAAGACACATCTGCTGACTCTCTATAGACTCAAGCTACCGTTTTGTATCACCTGCCCTTGAACCACAGCTACTGTATGTCTTCTACCATGGTTTCTTCCAAATATGAATCATTTAAGTTATGCTTGAACAGACCACTTCTGGAAAGACACGCAGTAAACCAATGAGCGGTTGCTTTTGCAAAGGAAAAGCAGGAAGACCAGGAAAAAGGTTTTGTTCATTTATTTTTACTTATACCCTCGAATATTGCCTTAAAATGTTTACGTATGTATTTTACTTCTAAAAAAACAATTAAAAAAAAGAAAGTACTAAACAAAATATCTGAAAATATAAATGAGATAAGCCTATGCAAGTAGGTTTATAGTAACCAGAAACTATGAGAAGCAGCAAAGGTCTAAATGGGTGAGTAGGTAAAGCAACCAAAGAATGCAAGGTAGGCCAGGCGTGGTGCTCATGTCTGTAATCCCAGGATTTTGGGAGGCTGAGGCAGACAGATCACCTGAGGTCAGGAGTTCAAGACCAGCCTGGCCAACATGGTGAAACCCTGGCTCTAATAAAAATATAAAAATTAGCCCAGTTCAGTGGTGCACGCCTGCAATTCCAGATACGTGGGAGGCCGAAGCAAGAGAACTGCTTGAACCCGAGAAGCAGAGGTTACAGTAAGCTGAGATTGCCCCACTGCATTCCAGCCTGGGCGACAGAGCGAGACTCCATCTCAAAAAAAAAAAAAAAAAAAAAAGAGTGAGACTCCGACTCAAAAAAAAAAACAACAATGTAGTCCTTGTGAAATTCTTATAGGATTGGCATAATGAAATAGTATTAAGGTATTTGTACAAATGGAAAAGATAGCAAACTGTTCACTAGTATTCACAGATTCACAGGCTGAAAATAGGTACTTTCATTTTATATGTAATTTAGTAGAATAACCTCTTAGAAAGATTAGCCATAATGTTGGCCTGTATCATTTCTAGCACTCAAAAAAAAAAAAAAAAAAAAAAAGAGGAATAAGCTCTGCAGGGGCTTCATTCTTCCCAGAGTTGCAAGTATGCATTCAAGCCCTTGGCACATAAAGAAGGGTCAAAAGAGAGCAAAGAGGAGTGATGTTAGCAAGATAACAGAATAGGAAATCTTAGACGACTCTTCCCACAGCAGACACTATCATTCAATAGCCACACATAAATCAATTTCCTTTGTGAGAAACCCAGAGACTACTTGACAGGCTCCTGCTTAACATGCAAGTATAACCCCAGTTACATTGAAACCAGTAGGAAAAGCAGAACCATTTCTTTGACATAATACCCATTCCCAGAACCATGCTATATGATCAGGAGAGAACTCTCAACTTTTGGTTTCTCCCCAAGGAGGGAAAAAATTGGACCACACATCTAACACTCCAATTTTTCCAGGTGCTGTCTGAAAAACTGGCTTCTATCTCACCTGAGTTAGAAGAGCTGAGATCCAACATGTATTAGTCTCCTGTGTGCTACAAAGAACAAAGAGGAGATTTGAACTAGCATGCGGGCACTCATCACAGCTTCTGCTCTTGGCTCAGCACAGAGAAATCAGACAATAACCCCAACTTCCAGCTTCTCCCAGGGGAGGAAGAGTTGCACTAAGTGTCCAATGCCCCAACTTTTCTAGGGTCTGCCCACAGGACTGGCTTTTTCGGTCTTGTCTGTATTGGAGCACTAATGGAACCTAGCATACTCTAGTCACCGGGGGGCCAGTGAGAAAAAACACAGTGGTTTGATGTAGCATATTAGTCACCATAGCCCCTCTCCCTGGTGCAGCACAGAGAAAAAAAAGCAAGAGAAAGAAGAAAAAAAAAAGCCCCACAAAACAAAACAAAATCCAGATCCCAACTTATCTCTGGGGAGTGAAAGATTTGGACAAGACATCTAATGATCCAAATTCTCTGGTGACTGCCCAAGGAGCTGGCTTCCTTCCAAGATAAGTTTCACTCATCTTGGAACACCAGTGGGACCTAGTGTGCTCTAGACACTTGGGGCCCCTAAGAACAGAAAACAAGGTTGGACTAGCATGAAGGTTTAAGGGGCCTCCAGAATCCCTGATCAGGCCTACTGATGAGGGTTTCTCCTACAAAAGCCCAGTCCATGAAAACTGAGAAAGGTGACTGTTTTGTCCAATGTGCAGATGCCAACACAGAGTAAAGGAAAATGAAGAAATGGGGAAATACGTTCAAAATAAAGGAAGAAGATAAATCTTCAGAAATTGACCTGAATGAAGCAGAGGTACAATTTTCCTAACAGACATTTCAAAATAACTGTCATAAAGATGCTCACTGAAGTGATGAGAACAATGAATTGATGAGAATAAAGTGAAAATTTCCACAAAGAGAGGCAAACTCAGGCCTTTAAAAATTATTCAGGCAAAGGAGCAAAAAGAGAAAAGAATAGAAAGAAGTGATGAAAGATTAAGAGAACTGTGGGACACCAACAAGTGGATTAATATATGCATGATGGGGTTTCCGGAGAAGAAAAAGAGAAAGAACTAGAAAGTTAATAGAAAGAAATAATGGCTGAAAACTCCCAAATCTAGTGAGGAAAATGGGCAACCAGATCCAGGAAGCTTGAAGGATTCTAAATAAGATGAACCTAAAGAAATCCACACCAAGACATATTATAATCAAACGTCAAAAGTCAAAGACAATGAATTTTGAAAGCAGCAAAATAAAAGCAACTCACAATATACAATAGAAGCCCTATAAAACAATCAGCGGGGTTTTTTTGTTTTGTTTTGTTTTTTCAAAACCCTTACAGAACATTAAACACAACACAACACGTTTGTCTCAAGCATGCCTGGAACATTCTACAGGATAGATCACATTAGATCACAGAACAAGTCTTAACATATTTTAAAAATTGCAATCATACCAAGTATTTTCTCCAACTACAATGGAATAACACTGGAAATCTATATCACAAGGAAAACTGAAAAATTTACAAATAATGTAGAAATTATGTAACACACTTTTGAACAACCAATGGGTCAAAGAAGAAATCAAAGGAGAAATTTGAAAATACCTTGAAACAAGATGAGTGAACATGAAAATGGAATGCAGCAAAAGGAGCTCTAAGATAGAAGTTATAGAAATAAATGCCTACATTAAGAAAGAAGAACAATTTCAAATAAACTACTTAATTTTGCACCTCAAGGAACAGAAAAAGGAACAAACTAAATCCAAGGTTAGCAGAAAAAAGAAACAAGATTAAAGAAGAAATGAAACAGAGAATAGAGAAACAATAGAATAAATCAATGAAACTAAGAGTTGGTTCTTCGAAAAGATGAACAAAATTGACATACTTTTAACTAGACCAAGAAAAAGAGAAAACTCAAATAAATAAAATCAGAAAGAGGAGACATTACAATTGATACTGCAAATATAAAAGGTTCGTAAGAGAATACTATGAATAATTATATGCCAACAAACTGCATAACCTAGTAGAAATGGATAAATTCATAGAAACATACAAAGTACCAAGACTGAATCTTAAATAAATAGAAAGTCTGAATAAATCTATAAACAGTAAGGAGATTAAATCAGTAACTAAAATCCTCCCAAGAAAAAGACCAGGACCAAATGGCTTCACTGACAATTTCTCTACCAAAAATTTGAATAACTAATGCCAATTCTTCTCAAACTCTTCCAAAAACTGAAGACAAGAGAATGCTTTCAAATTAATAAGGCTAGCATTACCCTAATATAAAAGCTATACAGTCATCACAATAAAAGATAATTTCAGGTCAATATTCCTGATGAAAATAGATGCAAAAATCTTTAACAAAATACTAGCAAAATAAATTCAACAACACAATGAAAAGATTATACACTATGATCATGTGGGATTTATCCGTGGGGTGCAAGCATGGTTCAACACATGAAAATCAATTAATATGATATATAGCATTAACAGAATGAGGGATAAAAATTACGTGATCATTTCAATAGAAGCAGAAAAAGCATTTGATAAAATTCAACACCCTTTCATGATAAAAGCTCTCAACAAACTAGGAATACAGTCAGTCATGCATTGCTGAAAGACAGGGATACATTCCTAGAAATGTGTTGTTAGACAATTCCATCATTGTGCAAACATAATAGGGTGTACTTAACAAACCTAGATGGTAAAGTCTACTATGCACGTAGCCTATATAGTAAAGTCTATTGTACAAATCTGTACAGCATGTTATCCTATTTAATACTGTAAGCAATTGTAACACAGTGGTATTTGTATATTTAACCCTTTCTATCTAAATATAGAAAATGTACGGTAAAAATATGATCACGTATCATGAATAAGGATTGCAAGACTGGAAGTTGCTCTGAGTAAGTCAGTGAGTGACTGGTGAGTGAATGTGAAAATCTAGGACATTACTGTAAACTACTAGAGACTTTATAAACACTGTACACTTAGGATACACTAAACTTATAAAAATATATGTTTTTCAATAATCAACCTTAGCTTACTGTAACTTTTCTACTTTATGAACTTTTAATTTTTGCAACTTTTTGACTCTTTTGTAATAACACTGATTTAAAACACAAACACATTGCACAGTTGTACAAAAATATTTTCTTTCTTTATGTCTTTATAAGCTTTTGTTTTTTAATTTTTTGTTTTTACTTTTTAAATGTTTCTGTCAAAAACTAAGACACAAACTCACACATTAGCCCACACCCACATGGGGTCAAGGTCATCAATATCACTGTCTTTTACCTCCACTTCTTGCCCTACTGAAAGGTCTTCAGGGGCAATAAAATGCATAGATAGGTTGTCTTCTATGATAACAGTACCTTCTTCTGAAATACCTACTGAAAAACCTGCCTGAGGCTGTTTTATAGTTAACATTTTTTAATAAGTAGGAGTACACTCTAAAATAATGTACAAAGTATAAGTATAGCATAAGCTGGGCACAGTGGCTCATGCCTGTAATCCCAGCACTTTGGAAGGCCAAGGTGGGAGGATCGCCTGAGCCCAGGAGTTTGAGCCAGCCTGGGCAACATAGCAAGACCCCATCTCTTTTAAAAAAAAGTATAGTATAGTAAATCATAAACCGGTAACAGTCATTTATTATCATTACCAAATATGATGTAATGTACATAAATGTGTGTACTTTTTTATGACTGGCAGTGCAGTAGGTTTGTCTTCACCAGCATCACCACAAAAATGTGAATAATGCATTGCACTATGACATTATAATTTCTCTGACATCACTAGGTGATATAATTTTTTTTTTTTGAGACAAGAACTCACTTTGTCACCCAGGTTGGAGTGCAGTGGTGTGATCATAGCTTACTGCAACCTTGAACTCCTAGGCTCAAGGGATCCTTCTGCCTCAGTCTCCTTAGTAGCTGGGACTACTGGCACACCCCATTATGCTTAGCTAATTTTTTTTTTTTTTGGTAGAGACAGGGTTTCACTTTGTTGCTCAGGCTAATCTTGAACTCCTGGGCTCAAGCAGTCCTCCTTCCTTGGCCTTCTGAAGTGCCGGGATTGCAGATATAAGCAACCATGCCCAGCTGGTGATGGGAATTTCTCAACTCCATTATAATTTATGGGACCATCATTATATATGCAGTCTGTTGTCGATTGAAATGTTGTTGGGTGGCACATGGCTGTAGAAAAAATACCTCAACATAATAAAGATTATATGAAAAGTCTACAGCTAACATCCTATTCAGCGGTGAAAAACTGCAAGTTTTTCCATCTAAGATCAGGAACAAAGCAAGACTGTCCACTCTCTTAGCCTGAGCAATTAGGCAAGAAAAAAAAAGGCATCCAAATAGGAAAGAAAGAAGTAAATCTGTGCCTATTTTCAGAAGAAGTGATATTATCTACTGAAAGCTCTAAATATGTAAAAGCTTTAAATAAATTTTAGAACTAATAAATGCAGTAAAGTTGCAGGATACAAAATCAACATAAAAAATCAGTTGCATTTCTATGTATTAATAATGAACTATTCAATCTCATTTATCAACATTGAAAATAATAAAATTCTTAGAAATAAATTTAAGAAAATGAAAGACTTCTATATGAAAACTATGAAATATTGGGAAAAGAAGTCAAGGAAGACATAAACAAATGGAAAGACACCTCATGTTCATGGACTCGAAGACTTAATATTGTTAAAATGTTTGTATTACCCACAACAATCTACAGATTCAATGCAATCTTTATCAAAACCCCAATGACAGTTTTTACAGAAATAGAAAAAAAAATTAAATTCGTGAAGACCCCAGATAACCACGACAATCTTGAAAAAGAACAAAGCTGAAAACATCAAAGCTCCTGATTTCAAAATATATTAAAAATCTCCAGCAATTAGAAAAGTGTGTTTTTAAAAACAGATGTATAGACCAAGAAAAAGAATAGGGAGCCCAGGCTGGGCTCAGTGGCTCACACCTGTAATCCCAGCACCTTGGGAGGCCAAGGCAAGCTTGAGCTCAGGAGTTCAAGACCAGCCTGGACAACATGGCAAAACTACATCTGTACAAAAAATACAAAAATTAGCCAGTCATAGTGGCATGCAGTGCCTGTATTCTCAACTACTCTGGAGGCTGAGGGGATCGCTTAAGCCTGGGAGGCAGAGGTGGCAGTGAGCTGAGATCACACCATCACACTCCAGGCTGGGTGACAGAGTGACAGCCTATTTCAGAAAAAAAAAAAAAAATGGAATAGAGAGCCCAGAAATAAATCAATAAATCCATGCGTATATGGTCAACCAATCTTCAAAAAGGTTGCCAAGAAGAATACACAATGGGAAAAAATAGTTACTTCAACAAATGATGTCAGAAACTGGATATCCATATGCAGAAAAATGAACTTGAACTCTGATCTTATACCATATACAAAAATCAACTCAAAGTATATTAAAGATTTAAAAGTAAGACCTGAAACCGTAAATCTTCTGGAAGGAAACATAGGGGAAAATCTGCAGGATATTGGTCTTGGCAATGATTTCATGAACATGATGCCAAAAGCATAGGCAACAAAAGCAAAAATATACATGTAGGAGTATATCAAACCAAAAAGTTTCTGCACAGCAAAGGAAACAATCAATAAAATGAAAAAGCAACATATGAAATGGGGGAAAACACTTTCAAACCATATATCTGATAAGAAGTTAAGTTCCAAAATGTATAAGGAACTTCTACAACTTGATAGCAAAAAATCCAATAGTCTCATTAAAAAATGGGCTAATGACCTAAATAGATATTTCTTCAAAGAAGAAAGATATTGTTCATCTCTAAAGACATACAAATATCCAATAGGTGTATGAAAGATGCTCAATGTAACTAATCATCAGAAAAATGCATATTAAACCAAAATGAGGCAGGGCACAGTGGCTCACACCTGCAATCCCAGCACTTTGGGAGACCGAGATGGAAGGATCACTTGAGCCCATGAGTTTGAGGCCAGCCTGGGCAACATAGCAAGACCTCATCTCTAACATAATAATAATAATTAAAAATAAAAATTAGAAAATGAGATATCATATCACATCTGTTAGGGTATCTAGTATCAAAAAAACAACAACAAAAAAAACAGGTGTTGATGAAGATATGCAGAAATTGGAACTCTTATACACTGTTGGTAGAAAGGCAAAATGGTATAGTTGCTATGGAAAATGGTATGGAGGTTTCTCAAAAACTTAAAAATAGAATTATATGATCCAGCTATTCTACTTTTGAGTATTTATCCAAAAGGGTTGAAATCAGGATCTCAAAGAGATTAGCACTCCCATGTTCACTGCAGCACTACTCATAAGAGCCAAGATATGGTAACAATCTATTTCTCTTTCAAAAGATAAATAGATTTTTAAGGTGGCATATACATACAATGGAATATTATTTGGCCTTAATAAAAGAGGAAAATCTTGCAACATGTGGTAACATGGATGAACCTTGAAGATATACTAAGTGAAATAAGCTAGTCACAGGAACACTAACACTGTATGATTCTACTTACATGAGGTTATCTAAAATAGTCAAAATCATAGAAGTAAAAAATAGGATGGTGGATTCCAGGGGCTGGGTAAGGGGGAAATGTGGAATTGTTGATCAATGGATATGAAATTTCAGTTTTATAAAATAAGTAAAGTCTAGGGATCTGCTGTACAACGTTGTGCCTATAGATAATAATACTGCATTGTACACTGAGAAATCTGTTAAGAGGATAGATCTCATGTTATGCATTCTTAACAAAATTTAAAAAGCAGACAGCAAATGATATCTGCTGTGGCCAATATAAGAGCTCTGCTGTTCATGAATGCCAAACTTGCAAACCCTAATCTCTGAAACTCTGCATATGTCACCAGCTGGATCTTTGCTGTCTACCTGTTACTTCTAGTCTTATTTGATCCACAGTTTCCCATCTAACTTTTCAGGAAGGCTGTCTTCTAAACAGGCCAAATCACTTCTATCCTACTTGACAGTTTCCTGATCTTGGCCCTTCTTTGTCTGCTGCCACCTGCACTAAGACAAGACAATGTTCTTGCCTGACTAAAGTGTGATTCAGAGAGCCACTTCCTTGTCCACTTAATAGTCACTCATATGACTCACTGCTCTGTGATATTGTTTAGGCTTGGTTTACACCACCATGATGGCCCAACTCAGGCAGCTTGATGAAACCCTAGAGTTGGGGCCTTGGACTCCCTTATTATTGTTGTGACAGCAATGCCTGCTGTCACATACCTCAATTCAAGGCTAACATAATCCGAATCCTATTTAACCACATCTATCCTTTTTTAATTTTCCCTCAAAACAGCCTCAGGATGTCCTGAAAACATGTCCCCTTACCTACCACATCTATTCTTAATCGGGCCTCCTAGAAACTAACAGCCCCATTTTGCCTAGGTAGGCCTAGATGATCATAGCTTCACACATTTGAGGATTGAGATGTTGTTTACATGACTAAAATTTTTTTAAATGTTTTAAAATATTTTAAACATCAAAAGCAGAAAGCTCTTAGTGGCTGTATTACATTGATGTCATTCCTAATTCTCAATGGAATGAGCAAATCAAGGAATTTTACTTTAGAAAAGGTTCAGTTCACCCTGGCTAGTCAAATTCCCTTTTGACACCAGATTTGATATCCAGTTTATCAAGACAAATTTAGGTAAGAAGATAGAAACTGAGAAGTGTTAGCTAACTTTCTAGGACAAAATGACTCAGCAGAAAAGTGGCAGGTCCTGGATTTGGAAAACAATCTCTTTGCTAAAGATCTGCCTCAGGGAATGAGGGAGAAGCTGAGAAAACAATGCACCTTGAGTTGTTGGAAGTAGTGGTCTATCTTCCTACAACCACGGCATTTTAGGGCTGGAATTAATAGTAGAAATCATCAGATCTAGACATTTTGTTTTACAAATGAGGAAACTGAGGCCAAGAAAAGTCAATTGACTTACCCAGAGTCAAACAGCTATTTTTAATAATTTGCAGAAAAAGAAAAACAATAAACCAGTAAAAAATGACAGAAAATTTGAGAACTTTGGGGATATAAAACAGGGCCTCAGAGGAGGGAGAAGAAAGAGAGGAATTGCAGGGCAGTGAAAAGTGTGGGCCCTGGAGTTAGTTCTCTGGTTTTAACTATGCCACTTCTTAGCACTGTGTCATTGGGTATTCAACTTCTCTTTAAAAAAAAAAGTTATTATTAAATAGAGATGAGGTCTCACTGTGTTGCACAGGCTGGTCTCAAACTCCTGAGTTCAAGGGATGCTCTAGCCTCTGCCTCCCAAAGTGCTAGAGTTACAGGCACTGGCTACCATGTCCAGCCTCAACTTCTCTTTATTACTACTTTTATTAAATTATGTGAAGGCTAAGTGTCCTAACACAGAAGTATAACATAGTAAAATTGATAATAAAAGAATTATAACAATTACTTAAATCCACCCATCATATGCCACATATCAAATAGCTATTTTTTGAAAGCTACCTGTACATTCTCACAGTAATCCTATCAGATGGGAAGTCACCATTTCACAGATGAAGAGACTAGGGCACTAAAAGACGAAGGAAACTTGTCTGAGACCTCACAGCTAGCAATTAGTAGAGTCAGATTGTAGGCAGTTTAATTCCAGGACCAGAAATAGATCCTGGACTTGACATCTGCTGAAGTGGTGGGAGGTGCTGGATCTGTCTAGCCCACCTGCCTTCAGGATCCGATTCTTGTTATATCCACCTTGCTAAGACCCAGAACCCAGGTCTGACAAACATCCCTTTCAAGGCAGTACACACGAATAGATTTCCAGAGGACAGAAGTTACATTCGAATACAAAACAAATCAAAATAAACAAACAAAAGGCTGACCATGCTACCAAAATAAAGGTAGGAGAAGCCAGCAAGTGTGAAAATACACTTCTGATTGAAAGTAGATACCACGTGGTAAAGTCAGAGAGGATCTAGGCTAAGACAAACCACTAAGGTTAAAAGTCAGAAAGAAAGTTGCATCATCTGGAGATTGACTAACTAGGTGTCTTTATCATTTTCATGCCACTAGTTATAGAAGACTTACTCAGTTTATTGATATTTGGCATTAAAGTATCCCATGTGTATAAATATTCAGCTCTAAATCCATCCATAGAAAACAAGATAACAGGTGGCAGGTCAAACCTGAAAATGAAAAACAAAATTTGTCCATTGTTTTGGATAGTTATATTTACCTCAAAAGCATTGCAATCTTTTTTTTTAGACCTGTGTTTAAGGTGAAATAATTGGGTAACTTTTGGGCCATAGCCAGACACTGTCTTTTTTTTTTTTTTTTTTTTTTTGAGACACAGTTTCACCCTGTCACCCAGCCTCCACCTCCTGGGTTCAAGCAATTCTCGTGCCTCAGTCTCCCAAGTAGCTGGGATTACAGGTGCACGCTGCCACATCCGGCTAAATTTTAGTAGAGATGGGATTTCACCATGTTGGCCAGGCTGGTCTCCAACTCCTGACCTCAAGTGATCCACCCACCTTGGCCTCCAAAGAGCTGGGATTACAGGCACGAGTCACTGTGCCTGGCATAAAATTTTGCTTCTGTTATACACACACACATTTCACAGATGTATAGTTTGATAAATTTTCATTAACTGAACTCCACTGTGTAGTCATCACCCAGATAAAGAAACAGAATATTATCAGGATGCTTGTGCTTCCTGTGGTCACTAAACTTTCCAAACCACACCCCACCAAGGATGATCAGTATCTTGATTTCCAACAGCATAGATTATCTTTGTCTATTTTTGTACTTACATTTATATGCAAATAAAATCATACAGTATGCATTTTGTTAAGTCTCAATTCTTTTACTCGAGATTATGTTTGAGATTCCTCCATATTGTTGCAAGTAATTATGGATCATTCATTCTCATAGCTGTCTAATATTCCAGTGAATGAATAAACCAGAACTTATTCTACTGTCCACGGGCACTTGAGTGCTTTCCAATTTGGAAAGTTATTAGGTTTCCAGACCTAAGAGAGCCTGTGGTTTAACTTCATTTACATAAATTCTAAAACAGGAATATATGATGATAGAAATCACAATAGTGATTGTCTTTGGGAAGTAAGCAAAGGGAAGGGACATGAGGTATCTTTCTGGGATGGTGGAAATATTCTATATGTTGGAAATATTCTATATTAGTAAGTTATATCACTTAGTGAATTTCCAAATTGCATTATATTATACAATTAAGATAGGACCATTTCAATGTATATGAACTATAGGATACCTCAATTTAAAAATAAAAATGGAAAACTGGGACTGTTTGAACTGCAGTGTGCAGAAAATTCATGAAGAAATTAAAGTGGCCTAGTGCAATTTGCATGAGAAAGTATTTATTTTTTTCATAAACTCATTAACATAACTCTGATTTAAAATTTTATATTCATAAATATGCCATTAAAATAACTTTGAAGATTAAAGACAGGGTCAACTGTCTGTGGGATCAAGAGTGGAATCCAAAGATCCAATGCACCCCTTTTTTAATGGCCAGCTTGCCTGTCCAAGCTAACTAGAAAGTGCATTTTACATTCTGCTGATACGAACTTTCTTGTAGCTAAAACATCCTTAATTATTTCCTAAAGATAAATTCATAAAGATCACATTTCCTGGTCTTACGACAAACTTTCAAAGGAGACTAAAATATTGCCACAATTCATTCCCAACAGTAGATATTAACTTATACAGTACTTTCATAAACAAGACAGGTAGCTGGGACTTTATATACACAAATCACGATGTACTGATTATTTCATGGAGTAAAAGTTGTGTCTTCTTTTCGTTTTTATTTCTCTGATTGCTAAAAAACTTGAACATTGCATCCATATTATTTTCATTGCCTGTGATGAAGCTTGAGTAAGAGCTCACTACATGCCAAGAACTGTCATCTCCGATCTGTTATTTCACTAGGATCAGGTAGCTTACCCAAGGTGTCCCACCACCAGTAGGGGCAGAGCTAGGCTATTGGCTCACATCTGTCTGATTTAAGAGTCTAAGCTCCTTACTGTACTATGATCACTAGCAAAATAGTAAGGCAAACAAGTAAAGAGAATACTAGCATAAATGTCTGGCAAGAGGGTTTTATGTAATGTCTTTAGCCACTATAAAATTTTTACCAGCAAATATTATTCATGGTGAGCAGAATCATCATTGTCCATTTTCCTTTCAGGGATGGAAGGTATAGGCAGGAATGACTTCAATGGAATAAAGAGAATGAGGGGATTGTAGGTGATGGTCAGTGTCCTACTGACCACCACCACCACCCCTTTCCTCACCAGGTTCCTTTCTAGTCTTGCCTTGCATCAAGGTTGCCAAATCAGTCCTGTAATTTCTCTGGGATGCTGCTCCAGCTCTCAAATCCTCAGGGGGACAGTGATTTGCCAGTTTGGAGAAGACCATTCTAACTAATCATTTGGGCTTAGTCATCTAGGTTTGTTGAGACTCTTTACAAAGACTTTAGTGAAAACCTTCCTGCTCACCTAATGTCTCTTTCCTCACGGTTATCAACAGGTGAGGGAGTCTTGGTGCCTCAAACAATTCTTCCCCTTATTCAGGCCCTTACCCCTTCTTCTGATGAATCGCACAGCATCACGGGCTCAGCCTACGACTTGACGGAGCGTTATGCCACAGAGACTCTGGGACCTTGCTGCCTGGGTTTGCTTCCTGCTTCCAGCAACCACTAGCAATGCAGCACTGGGCAAGTGATTTCACAGCTTTTGCCTCCATTTCATTCTTTGTAAAATGAAGATGGAGATAATAGAACCAAAGGGTTTTTATAAGGAATAATATGTAAGATAACTATTGTGTAATGTACATATTGGTACATAATAAGAACTATATGAATGTTAGCCGGTATTAGTATGCTTTTCAGAGATGAATTGACAGGGTAATTTGAACCATGAGAAAATGCCATGGGCACACCTTAATAGATTCAAGTATCAGGTTCATCCAATAAAACGAGTGACTACAGAAAAATTTCACTAGAAAAATATTAACAATTTCTTGAGTACCTACTATGCACCATGCACTAGAACTAAAATTAACCTACTGCTTGATAACTCACCAAGCATATTCCCTTGCTTTAGGTCATTTAATTCTCACATGAAATTGTCTGATCCTGGCATTGTTATTATTTCAATTTCATAGATGAAGCTCAGGGAAGTGACCAGTGCAAAAGACCCACAGGCAAAATCAGGACTCAAACTTCTCTCATTTTATTCTAATCCTTTGCTCTTCCACCCACAAGGTGGGAAGAGAGCAGCTGAATCTGAGCTACAAACCAAAGTAGCACGGAAGAAAAACAGGGACATTATCCATACTCCTTTTCAAAATGAAATAACACTATTTAAAAATGCCTCCACTGGGCCAGACACAGCAGCTCATGCCTGTAATCCCAGCACTTTGGGAGGCCAAGATGGCAGGATCCCTTGAGCCCAGAAGTTCGAGATCAGACGAGGAAACGTGGAAAAACACTGTCTCTACAAAAAACACAAGAATTAGCTGAGAATGGTGGCACATGCTTGTAGTCCCAGCTACTTGGGAGGCTGAGGTGAGGGAATTGTTTGAGCCTGGGAGGTGGCAGCTGCTATGAGTCATGATCACGCCACTGCACTGCAACCTGGGCAACAGAATGAGACCCTGTCTTGAAACAAAAAATGCCTCCACTGGCCAGCACAGTAGTTCATGCCTGTTATCCCAGCACTTTGTGAAGCCAAGGCAGGAGGATCACCTGAGTTCAGGAGTTTGACTCCAGTCTGGGCAACATAGTAAGACCCTGTCTGTACAAAAAAATACAAAATAATGTTTAGCTGGGTGTGGGGGCCCATGCCTATAGTCTCAAATACTTGGGAGGCTGAGATGGGAGGATAGCCTGAGTCCAGGAATTTGAGGCTGTAGTGAGCTGTGATCATGCCACTGCACTCCAGCCTGGGTGACAGAGTGAGACCCTATCTCTTAATAACAATAATAATAATAATACTTAAATTTAAAAACTGCCTCTACCAATTCCTCCTAAAGCCAGGTATTCATTTCTTTTTCATCCACCCTTCCACCATTCTCCCTTACTTGGCCCAGAAAAGTGTGAAGGGCAGAGGGGTGGATGGAGAAATGGGGAATCCGCGCTGGCTTGAGGTGATGCACATTTCCAGGCCCCGGCAGTCAGCGAAGCAGCCATGATAAACGTGTGGAAAAGATGCATGGGAGAGGTGGGGCAGGAGTGTCACCTCATGTGTTCATCACCTGTGCCCCCTGACAAAGCTCTCCTCATCCACCCTTCAAAGACCTCCTTTCATTTCAAGGCCTGCACAAACCTCTTTCCCTGCTCTTAACAAGAAGAAATTTGAGGCACCAAGATGTAAAATAGAAAAGAGTTCTGGCCAGACACAGTGGCTCATGGCTGTAATTCCAACACGTTGGGAGGCCCAGGAGGGAGGACTGCTTGAGGCCAGGAGATCAAGATCAACCTAGCCAACACAGCGAGACCCTATCTTTATTTAAAAAAAGAAGGCAGGAATTAAGTTATTTAAAAAAGGAAAAGGAGTTCTGGCAGAAGTAATTTCAAGCTAATTTCAATCCTGACCACAAGACCTTTGGAATATTACTTATTTAATATTCCAACTAATTTTTAAAAGTCATTACTGTGGCTGAGTAGAGTGGCTCATGCCTGGAATCCTAGCATTTTGGGAGGCCAAGGCGAGTGGATCACTTGAACTCAAGAGTTTGAGACCAGCCTGGGCAACCTAGTGAAACCTCATCTGTACAAAAAAAAAAAAAAAAAAGAGAGAGAGAGAAAAATAAAAAATTAGCCAAGCATGGTGACATGCCTGTAGTCCCAGCTACTCAGGAGGCTGAGATGGGGAGGATCACCTGTGTCTGGGAGGTCAAGGCTGCAGTGAGCTGTGATTGCACCACTGCACTCCAGCTTGGACAGGAGAGCAAGACCCTGTCTCAAAGACAAAAATATAATAAAGTCGTTGTTGTAAAACATAAATATAATAAATTAATATAAAAGGGCTTTGTAAAAAATAAAGCAAACAAAAGTCCATTAAAACTTGGAACCCACAAGAAATCTAATCCTTTGTGAACTATTCTGTTTTGAAATGTACATGAAGTGGAGGAAATTCTACTCTGCGTCTGAACTAACTACATTCTTATGTGCACCTTTGTTAAAGGAGGATAAAAATCCCTGTATCCGTCATGCTCACCCTTCTGGACACTGAGACTGCTGGGCTGTGTCACAGTTTTCTTCCAGCCATGAGGTTTCTCCTGAAAAGCATAAGATCGAAATCTTTATACTTGCTGCACCACAGACAAGAAACGAGAAGCAAGTGTTCAATGGACATGATCTTCCCAAACTATTTAATTTCTGTTAGTCCCATGACTAATTTCTTCTAAAACACGTGAAGTGCATTTTCAGTTGCTGGCAAAGGCAGTGTCTCTAGTGACTTGTAGAGACCAGTAATCTGTAATAACTGAATACCAGGAAGTCTATTTTTACCAAGAGAAACAGAGGGGATTTATTTATTTATTTTATTTATTTTTTTTGAGATGGACTTTCACTCTTGTTGCCGAGGCTGGAGTGCAATGGTGTGATCTCGGCTCACTGCAACCTCCACCTCCCTGGTTCAAGTGATTCTCCTGTTTCAGCTTCCCAAGTAACTGGGATTGTAGGCAAGCGCCACCATGCCCGGGTAATTTTGTATTTTTTGTAGAGACAGGGTTTCACCATTTGGTCAGGCTGGTCTTGAACTCCTGACCTCAAGTGATCCTCCCGCCTTGGCCTCCCAAAGTGCTGGGATTACAGATGTGAGCCACCACACCCAGCCCCAAAGGGGATTCTTTTAGATGAAAAAAAGATATTTCTTCTTTTTCTTGATAATGTTTTTTGCCTCAAGAACAATATTTTCCCAACTGCTAGAATAAATGGATTTAATAACTATAGACATACAGTCTAAAGAAGAGAAAAAGGAAAGTATCAAGAAAAAAAAAAAAGAAAGACATAGCCAATGAGAATAACTGATATCAAATGGAGGAAATTTAACAAATTTTTAAAATCTTAACAAAAATTAGCAAAAACAAAAAATTTTGCTTCATGGATATTTCTCATTGTAGAACATTCTAGCTCATTAGTGAAGTAGAAATGACAGACTATGACTGTCACCATCTGCAACGCCTAGTGTATCTCGGCAATGCTTATCAATGGCTAACATATCCCAAAAAACACACCTGCAGGCATGATGTGCCTCTCGATGGAAATTATCTTTATCTTTTTAGATACGTACTTAAAATATGTAGCTAAATACATATTTTAGATGAATGATACTCTTGGTTTTGCTTTGAAACAATGTAAAATTATGGAAGAGAGGCTGGCAATAATGAGCATATTTTGTTAAAGAAAAAAATCTAAAAGTTGGAAATAGGCAAGAGGACTGATCATTAGACATCATTTTAATGTCATGCTGGGAATTATCTAAAAAGCCCAAAAACATATTATCCAATTATCAAGGGGCATGTATCTTTATCCAGCTTACTCTTTATTATTCATTTTACAAGTTGTTTATTTGGGAGTAATAAATAACTAGTAGAAAACAAATAACAATATAACTGATTCATACCTGATAGCAAATAAATTGTCCTACAGAAATGCAATTCAATTCTGTCCCACCAAAAGATATGGTTCTAGTGATTTTATTCCAACATTCTTTCAGTCTTATATACAAAATTTAGTAGCTTAGTTTCTTATTCTCTTTGAACCTGCTTTAATTCTGGTTGGTTATCTTATAAATGAGTTAGTAAATCTTTGACATGTTCATTTTATATTCAAAATTATACTTTGTCAATGTGAGACAAGATTGGCCATGAATTGATAACTGCTGAAAATAGTTGATGGACTTAGAGAGAAAACATCATAATATTCTCTCTACCTCTGTATGTGGTAGAAATTTATCATAACGTTTTTAGAAATTCTACACTTAACAAAATATAAAAGTAATTAGCTGGTTTCTCAAACAAAAATGATTCAAATTCTCTCAAACTACTCTCGGGAGATAAAATTTTGATAAAAATTCTCAAACTACTCTCAAAAGATGCAATTTTGACAAAAATCATTTAGCTTTTTTTAATTCTAAAAGCTGGTAGGCACATTTAACACTTAAAATATAAAGTGTTAACGCTCAGAGTGAGAAAACATTTATATTTGTTTTAAAAAATAAACTGAAATGATTACATTAACTCCATCAGAGTAACCAGTGAATTCAGTAAAAAAAAAAAAAAAAAAAAAAAAAAAAAAAAAAATTTCCACATGGCCTAAGCATCCATCTTGAGATTAAAAAGTTAAAAGTTACCAAATTGGAACAGAAGAAGGGAGACTAGAGAGGTCAGAGGTAATATGGTCAGTGAATTTATTAGAGAAAGAAGCAGACTAGAACCTATACTTGCCTTGTGAAATTAAAGAAATTTTGAAATGATGCAGTATGGAGTATTAAATATTGAGTAATTATTATTTTTAAAAAGGAGTTACCATTTCAGACTTTTCTTATAACCCGTTTCAGGTGATTTTTAATTATATTTTGTATAAAAACTGATTTATCCATTGGTACACAACTTATTTTCTATTAGTAGATTATAGTTAAGGTTTCTACTACAATATTTTCACCCAATTTCAGAAATCAGAATTCAACCTAATCTTTTTTTGTCAAAAGTATTGAAATTGTCAGCTCAGTTTGGTGTGAGGTTATAAAAAGGGATTGATAGCTTGAAGAAATTTGGTTGATATATGTATATATGCATTTTTCATAAATTTCATCAGATGTTTGGAAGAATTGGTGATTTTTTTTTTAAAGTCACATCCCTTATAAAGTGGGGAGTGGGTAGAACAAAGAGTTGAATAACCTGAATCCTAATCTTGACTCTACATTAACTCCGTGAGGATACTTAGCAATTTAAACCGTTGAGGACACATTTGTTTTGGCAATAACAACATTGGCTTAACAAGATGATATCTGAGGTAGAAAACCTCATTCTCTATATTTTAACTTTGGGATCTGCTATTCAGTGTCTGAAAGTACAACTGCATCTGGCAAGGTCATTGGATTGGAAAAGACTTTGCCTTACAGACAAATAAGGAATTTTAAGATCTCTCTTCTATATCTATGCTGTGAGTTCTCCTCCTCTGTGGTTACAAACCACATTTCATCCCACAGTAAATGCATTTGATCTTTTCTTCTACATGGAGTAACTAAAGATTCTCTGACTTGTTCTGATTTTTGCAGACTAGCATAGCTCTAGGACACTCACGGAGTTCCTCTGAACTTGCAGGGGCAAATGAGTCAACATACTCCTGCTTACCTTGGCAAACACTCTTATAGTCAGCACAGCAATCTTTCCTCTGCAAACAGTCATCTGAACAAGAGCAAAGGCTGGCCTCTAATCTGGTCTCTCCACAACGAAATTTATTGCACGTCCATATTCGAGCTGTAAAACGATACAGTTCAGTTCTGAGCATTTAAGCCTCCAATATAAAATATACAAATTTCATTTATTTACTGCTATATTATAATAATACAACCAAATATAATAATACAATACAGTTCTTGATTGTAAATAATACAATCAAATAATACAATCAAATTATTTGATTGTATAATAATACAATCAAATAATACAACCAAGAATTTCATTTATCTGTATTAATAAATGAAAATACATAATGCCAAATGAGGGGTAAACCACCACTTTTCTTCATTAGCTAGGTGGCAGAGAGAAATGCAGCTTTATAAACCACAACCCAGGTTTACTTAGCAGGTACACTGTGAGCTTGAAGAAGATCTGAACACGGCTCCTATTCCCATCCAAGAGCAGGAGCTCCCCAAAGTGAAGAATCACTGGCCCTGACTGATTATTGCCACCCAAGAGCAGCTTTGCCCAGCCTTGTCTAAAGACAAGCAGCAAGGAAGAAAAGGTGACAACACAAGTAACAGGAGCACAGTCATGTCTTTGAGAATGTAGGCAGGTCAAGGTACCTCTCAGTGGAAAGTGACAGCAGTGACAAAGCAGCTGCCACCCATGCCTCAGGGGTTCTCCCAGGCTATGGGCTTAGGATGAGAACAGTTTCAATAAATCCCATTGCTAAAAGCAGCAAGAGGCTGGAGGAAGGTGGCTTGGCACTGCCACTTGCTAGGAAACAGTGACTAAAATCAACATCAGCCTTGTTCTGAGACAAACACTCTCAATAGGCAACTTTTGTCCACCTCAGTTATATATAGATTTCTTCCTTCTCCAGCATTTCTCATTTACATAGAAAGAAAACGTTTTTGGAGATTAAGTAAAGGGAACACAGATCTCTATCTATACTGGGTTATCCTCTCCCTCTTGCCCTTTTCAGGGAACATAAAGTAAAGAACTCTACTCTTCTAATCTTCACTCTCCTCCAACCACTAGACACCCCCCTCCACCACCTTCCCAGGTTATTTAGGGAATTAAACATTGCAAGCTGTCTTTTCCACCTGGAGAACAGCATTTCTCAAATTGTGCCCTGTGGAATACTGGCATCAGAATGATCAAGAATCACCCGCTTTCCAAGTGACTTTTATGCACCTTGAAGTTTGAGAACCACTGCAAATGAAACAAACAAGATGTTGAACTTCAGCCATAGTAAAACTCCACTGAAATGTATGTAATGATACAGTATTTCATTTACCATAGCCTGTTATTCCTCAACCTTGGTTAAATAAAGTGTGAATTCTGTATTTAGCATTGTTAAGGGGGAAATGATGATAAGACCGTGTATAGGTGTTATAGGTTTAATTGTGTCCCCTAAAAAGATGTTGAAGTCCCAACCCCCATTACTTGTGAATATGATCTTATTTAGAAACGGTTCCAAATTACTTGCCGAGGCCAGGTGCAGTGGCCCACACCTGTAATCCCAGCACTTTGGGATGCCGAGGTAGTGGGATCACTTGAGGCCAGAAGTTCAAGACCAGCCTGGCCAACATGGTGAAACCCTGTCTCCAACAAAAATACAAAAATTAGTTGGGCTTGGTAGAGCACTCCTGTAGTCCCAGCTACTCAGGAGGCTGAGGCAGGAGAACTGCTTGAACCCAAGAGGTGGAGGTTGCAGTGAGCCAAGATTGTGCCGCTGCAATCCGGCCTTTGTTTCAGGAAAAAAAAAAAAAAAAAAAAAAGACATGGATTTAATAACTATAGACATATAGTCTAAGAAGAGAAAAAGGAAAGTATCAAAAAAAAAAAAAAAAAGAAATAGCCAATGAGAATAACTGATATCAAATGAGGGAAATTTAACAAATTTTTAAAATCTTAACAAAAATTAGCAAAAACAAAACATTTTGCTTCATGGATATTTCTCATTGTAGAACATTCTAGCTAATTAGTGAAGTAGAAATGACAGACTATTTCATTTCTGTCTTTGTTTAAAAAAAATTACTTATAGATAAGAGTGAGACTGTTTCAAAAAAAAATTACTTGTAGATAATTAAGTAAAATGAGGTCATTAGGGTGGGCCTTAATCCAGTATGACTGGTGTTCTTATTAAAAGGGAAAATTTAAACATAGACACAGACAAAGACTATGTGAAGAGACACAGATTATGTGAAGATGAAGGCAGAGCCTGGAGCTGTGCTGCCACAAGCCAAAGATTGCCAGGACCCACCAGAAGCTAGGAGAGAAGCATGGAGCAGATTCTCTTTTGGAGTCTTCAGGAGGACCCAACCCTGCCAACACCTAAAAGTTGGACTTCCAGTCTCCAGAACTGTGAGAAAACAAACTTCCGTTGGCTAAGCCACCCAGTCTGTGGTACTTTGTCATGGCAACCCTAGGAAACTAATACACAAGGTATGTAGATTAAAATTTGGACACAGACCTGGCACAGTGGTTCATGCCTATAATCCCAGCACTTTGGGAGGCCAAGGTGGGAGAATTGCTTGAGCCCAGGAGTTTCAAGACCAGCCTAGGCAACATGGTTAAGTTTTGTATTTTTAGTAGAGATGGGGTTAAAAACAATTAGCCAGGTGTGGTGCTGCATGCCTGTGGTCCCAGATACTCAGGAGGCTGAGGTGGAAAGATCAATTGGACTCAGGAGATTAAGAATAGAGTTAGCCATGATCATGCCACTGTACTCCAGCCTAGGCAACAGAGTGACACTCTGTCTCAAACAAAAGGAAAGAAAAGAAAAAAATTTGACATGTATTAATAGTGGCACAACCAACATGCTAATAAACTTATTCTCAGAACTCATACTTGATGCCACACAGGTGTCTTCAAAATCCCAGCAGCAATCGCCTCGGTCTTTACATGCCACATCACACCGGCAGTTCTCCAGTCCTCTAAATGATGCATCAAAGCACTTCTTCCTGCAGCTGCCTGCAAAGTAAAGGAAATAGGGCCCCAACGTTTAGCAGCTATTCAATATCTCATACTTAAACAGTGGAAGCATACAGGAAGGACATGGCACAGACTACGACAGACAACTAGATGATTTTTATGGTGCTACAAGATCTACCAGTGCAATGTAATAAATAATGACACTGATATGTCCAGGCGCCATGGCTCACGCCTGTAATACCAACACTTTGTGAGGCCAGGGCGGGAGAATCACTTGAGGTCAGGAGTTTGAGACCAGTCTGGCTAACATGGCAAAACCCCATGTCTACTAAAAATACAAAAGTTAACCAGGCATGGTGGTGCACACCTGTGGTCCTAGCTACTTGGGAGGCTGAGGCAGGAGAATTGCTTGAACTCGGGAGGCAGAGGTTGCAGTGAGCTGAGATTGTGCCACTGAACTCTAGCCTGGGTGACAAAGCAAGACTCTGCCTTAATAATAATAATAATAATAATAATAATAATGTGTTCAAGAAGTACATGGGAGCACATGGGGTGGGACAAAAACTAGCAAGGGGATTCAAGGACACCATTGAGTCTTGAGAAAGGATCAAGATTTTAAAAATCAGTGAAGCTAAGGAAGGCATATTTGGAGAATAGCAGATGGGTTATGATGGCTAAGGGGTAGAGTTCAAAGGTAGAGGTGGACTAGAGTGAGGAAAGGTGCATATGCCATACTAAGAGGCTTGAAGCCCAATCTTTGGTAATGGGAAGTCATTAAAGAGTAAGCAGAGAGTAATGAATTAGATCTGTGTTTTAGAAAGCCACTCTGGAAAATAGGTGAGTAGGGTAGGGATGGAAACTCTTGAACTAAGCAAGAAATTTTAACCCAAACCAAAAATGATAAGGGCCTGAAGGAAGATAGTAGCAGTAGACATAAGGAAGATGTAAATAGAGATAAGAGAAATTAAAGTGCAATTAGTTTGAGTTCAGGTTTATATAAAGAGTGAAGAAGAGGAATGAGCCAAAGATGACTTCCAAAATGTAAGGCTAAGGCACTAAAAAAAGGGAAGTTCAGTTTTCCAGATATCTAAGCAAATACATATTTAGGAGGGGATCTGAATATTTGAGTCTGAAACTCAGGAAAGAGAGGCATAAACTAAGGATACTGACTTGGAGTCATCAGCATATTAGCAATAAGAAGCAATGGGAATTCTGTAGTTCTCACTGTGCAAGGAGTGTGTGCCCAGCTAAATATCATTTCTCCTTGCTAGGGATTCCCATTGAAAATTATCTATAATTCCCTATGATACTTGCTTTCTACTTTGCATTCTAAAGGAGTTGTTTGAAGGCAAGGAGGGTATAGTAGTATGTGTGGGAAAGTTCAACTATGCACAACTTGTTTCTCTCCCTTGAAAACCACTGCATAATTTTAAATTAATTTATTTACTTATTTATTCTATGAATATTTATTTTAGCATCATTATGTTTCAGGCACTGTGCTGGTAATTGCAGATTAAGTGATAAATAATGCAGATATAATTGTAGAGACTTTATATAATAAAAAATTTTAAGTGGTAACTGCAAAGTAACAGTGAATAACACACAGTAATGGGACAACTGGCTAGCTATATAGGGTAAGGAATCTCTTGACATTCTTGCCTCACAACATATACAAAAAAATTTTAGGAGCTTATCAAAATAGAAATGTCTCAGGAGTTAAGCGGTTAAGGACAGTATTTTAGAATACTCATTTCCAAAATAGGCAAGAAAGGTTAAGGACAATGAGGACTGACATAACAGGCACTAAAAGTAATAATTATCAGAGCATTAGATCTCCTGAATTCATCCTACTATAGTTTGACCCTAAAAAACATCAAACAGAAGACTTAGACGATTTTCAAAGCACTCTGTAAAAAGTTAGTGAACATAAGAAAAATATGATCATTTTTTCACTAACAAATCAATGAGATATACAGTTATTGGTAGTATAAATTCACAAAATCTTTCAGGAACGTTATTTTACAATATGAAACAAAAGCTGTAAAATGTGAATTTTAAGAAAAGAAAGATGCAGAAAGGCAGAAAGGCAAAAGGAGTACATGAAAACACAAATACAAAGTTGCTGTTATAAAATTTCTATAAGAATATACAATAATGTGATAATAATCTTAGCTATTTCTGAGGAGGGAAACATGATAGCTATTATATGGCAATGGAAGAAAACCTTTTAAATAAATAATGAGATTATATTACCCATGCAAAACTAATATTTGAAAAGTCTATCTACAAAGTGGAGAACATTTTCTTTAAAATATTTATCTCCAATATTATGAAACATTAAAAAAAATTTACCTTTTAGAAATACACAATGAAATGTTTATAGAAATGAAATAATGTCAAGTATTTGCTTCAAAATAATATGTAGAGGAGGTTATGGAGAAAGGTATAAATAAAACAGGATTGGTCATGAATTCATAGAGTGGGGTGATGATACATAGACATTTATTAAATTAGTATTCCTACTTTTGTATGCTTAAAATTTTTTATTAATTGAAAAAATCTTTATATCCTTTGATTTCAGCAATTTCACTTCCAGACGTTATACTAAAGAAACATACAAAGATCTATGTTGAGAAATGTTCTCCATAGTGTTACACATAATTTCAAAAATATTTTAACAACTGAAACAGTCTTAATGTACATGAAAGAGAGGACTTATTAAATTATTATATCTACATAAAATAACATTATAAGCATTTCTGGATGCCAGTAGAAGTTATTTTAAAACATTATTGTTCACGGTTTTAATGATTTCGAGAAATGTTTATGTTATTATTGGAAAAAAGCGAACTACAAAATAGAATACAGTTTTCTTTTTAAAAGTAGCTGGTTGAGGCCTGGTGCAGTGGCTCATGCCTGTAATCCCAGCACTAGGCCAAGGCAGGCAGATCGCCTGGGCTCAGGAGTTTGAGACAAGCCTTGGCAAGATGACGAAACTCCGTCTCTACAAAGCATACAAAAATTAGCTGGGTGCAGTGGCACGTGCCTTTAGTCCTAGCTACTCGAGAGGCAAAAAAAAAAAAAAAAAAAGTAGCTGGTTGATAAAACTCATTTACCTCTTCCATCTCCTCAAATTCCACAAATCTTCACAAAAAGAAGAGGAAAATAGTTTACAAAAAGATATAAATACTCTAAATCAAGTAATAGAAGATAGAAGCAGAAAAAGAATTTTGAAAGACAGATATCGCAGAATGAAGGAAACAACAACTAGGTGCCTAAGAGGAAGGAGTCCTGGAAATTTAAAAAAAAAAAAAAAAGCCAAGGGCTTTCCCTTAGGACCGTAGAAGGGAGGTCCCAGGGTGTCATTAGGTAAGAGAAGAGGTCATTAAGTAAGAGAAACAGGGGACATTAGGTAAGAGAAGAGGGGAACAGGCACAAGGCTAAATGTAGGAGAATTGGTAAAAGCTTGGATGTGAAGCAGTGACTACTCACCCTGCCTCCCACTCCAGACTAGGAAGCTCATAATCTGGAGGAATAAGGAGTGGCTTTCATCACAGAGACAATAGACATAAAGGGGGGTAACTGTGATAAGAAAAAGCAACCCTTACTCTGAAAAGGAACAGATGGTCCCCAGACATTTGAGGATAGCAGGATAGCAACCTACGTGAAAGACAAACACCCAACAAACAACATCAAAGAAAAACTTGATTGAAAAGGAAATAATGCAGGGAGCAAAAGAGTTAAAATAACAACACACACACACACACACACACACACACACACACACACAGACACACACACAGAGTACTGAGATCCTCAGAAAATAGAGAAGATACTGTGTCAACAAAATAAGAGAACTATAATTTTTTAAAAAAGACCCCACATTCAGGGTGGTCTTGGAAGTAAAAATATGAGAGAAGTAAAGAAAAATTCAGTAGAGATATGGTAAGCAGAATTGTGGTCCACAAGAAGATTCCAAGTCCTAATTGCTGAGACTTCGAGTTTGTTGTCTTGTATAACCAAGAAACTGTGCAGTTATAACTAAGGCTGCTAATTAACTGATCTTAGAACAGGGAGGT
This sequence comes from Macaca fascicularis, assembly GCF_037993035.2. Taxonomy (NCBI): domain Eukaryota; kingdom Metazoa; phylum Chordata; class Mammalia; order Primates; family Cercopithecidae; genus Macaca; species Macaca fascicularis. The sequence goes on along the minus strand of NC_088378.1, from coordinate 35,623,926 downwards.
AAGGCCTCAAAGTGAAAGAGGAAATGGAGCTTATGTTATTAAAGAAATCATATTATAAAATTTTCCAGAATTGAAGAGCATAAATTATTACATCATAGTTGTCCACCAAGTTTCCCAGGGCAAAACTCACACTAAAAGATCAACAGGATTAAGAGATGTTGAAAGCCTCCACAGAGAGATTATGAGCAACCTACAAAGGATCACTAATCAGAAATGTATTAAAATACCAAATATATTAAAAGCAACACTGGATGCTATAAGACAGTAAAGTAATACCTTCAGATTTCTAGAAAAACAAATTATTTCCATCTTAGAATTCAATACCTAGCCAAACTGTCAAGTATTAGGTTAGAATGATATGTCTTTACATAGGCAAAGACTCAAGTTATCTCTTTCATGCATCCTATTTTAGAAAGCTATCAAGTTGTTCTTTAGCAAAATGAGAAAATGAAACAAGAAGAAAGAGATTTTAAAATCATGGGACCTAACACAATAGATGGGCTAATGGAAATCTCAACCATCCACCAGACCAAGAGAACAACCAACATGGATTAGAGCAACAGGACAGAGAAATAGAAACTAAAATGAAAGACTTTATTCCATACCCAACTTCACATTGCCAAAAATTAGAGAGCTGAATAATGGCAATGGCTGGTGGAGAGGTGAGGTAAAGGAAGGTAGGGTAGGCTGAAGCAGCCATTCTAGAAAGCAACCTGAGACTACATACCTGAGTTAAGAAGATAAAAACCCTAACTTCCTGAAACTTCATTCCTTGGTCTATGGCAAAGTACTTATCATACAGGTTTGTAAGGGAACCTGCAGTATTTATGTGGTGGTGAGGAACTAAAGCCAATTTGGGTATTCAGCACCAGGAGAGAGCATAGGTTGGTTGGCAAGTTGGGTACATGCCAAAAAGTAGCACACAGTAGAAGCATAAGAACAGATGTATGCATGACAGTTCTGATGGGTCTCAAAAAGTGCTCAATGAAAAACTAGAAAAAAAAATGTAGATTTAGATATATCACAACCATTTACATAGATGGTCTTTATGTTTTTTCATACGCTCTCCTCTTACCAAACCTTTCTGCACTTGGTTTCTAGAATACATTAGTCACCTGGCTTTCCTCTCACATTCCTGGCTGCTCCTTCCTAGTCTTCTTTGCTTTTCCCCTTCACCTTCCCAATTCTTTAAGGTTGTTCTACCCCAGTGTCATGGTTTAAATCCCACATATGTTGACAAGCACCACAGTATATGCCCAGGCAGGACTTCACCTCTAAAGCCAGCCTCATATGTCCAACTACATTCTTGACTTCTGCACTTGGACGTCCAATAGAATTAGCAAATTTAACAGGTCCAAAACTGAGCCCCTGATTTTTCTCCCCAAATCAGCTCCTTCTACAATCTGCCCCAACTCAATTATGGAAATTTATATTTCCAGATGTTCAAGCAAAAATTCTGGGGTCATTCTTGACCTCTCTTTCTTACTCCAAATCCAGTCTTTCAATAAAATCTATCTACCCCATTAAAATAGATCCAGAATCCAAATACTTCTTACCAGCTACAATGCTACTGCCCTGGTTTAAGACATAAGGCTTGCCCAGATTATTGGAATAATCTCCTGATTGGTCTCTCTACTTTTGCTCTCACTCTACCATCTATTCATAACTGAGTAGCCCTAGGGATTCTATTAAAAAGCAAACCAGAGCATATCATTCCTCTGCCCAAATCGTGCAATCAGTTCTTGTCACACTCAGAATGAAAGCTGAAGACCAGGGTTTGACATACTAACCTTTACTTGATCGGGCTCCTCTTTATTTAATAGGTCTCATTTTATGACCACCTCTCTGTAGTGTTTTTAGTTCTAGTTCATAGCCTCTTTATTATTCCTTAAAGGGAACATGCCAGGCAAGCTCCTGCCTTTGGTCTTTGCACTTCATAGTCCTTCTGACCTGGAATGTTTCTCCCCAACAGTCCCTATGTTTCTGTCTCACTTGCTTCAGTCATTACTCAAAAATTATTTCATACACACACACACACACACACACACACACACACACACACACACACACGACCCTGATTCCTTCTTTTGGGCTTTACTTATTTCTTAGCAGTTTATCTTATTATATATATATATTTTTATTTATATTTTACTGTCTGTCTTGCATGCTAAAATATAAACTCCTGGAAGGATTTTGTCTCTTGTCTTCACCACTTTATCTCCAGTAATTGTAATAATACCAAGCATATAATGTTCAATCAAAAAATATGTGTAGTCATGACAGTAAGTCTGTAAGAACATGCACAGATTTTAAAACTCACATTAGAAAAAAAATACATAATGCCTATGGAAGGTGAGTTAACTGGAGTGGAAAATGGTGAAAATGACTCAGGGTTGGGGTTTAGGAGAATAGATGCAGTGGAAAAATGAGTAGTAAACAGGATGACTATGTTAAGGATGCTGGCAAAAAGAGGCTGGAGTTAATTACCAATGCCCTGCCGGGGAGAGGGAAGAGAGTGCTGCCACATAGGGCTGATCAACTCAGATGAAAGGAAGAGGACAAGGAAAAATGACTCTGGGAAGCCAGCCAATGGGTGTACTAAAGTGAATGAAAGAGCTGGAACAAAAGGAGGTTTTGTTCAGACATTAGATATGCCTTTTGCAATCAATTTACGTGATTTAGGGGGTAAAATAGCCAAGAAATGATGCCCATTTGTGTGTACTAACGTCAAAACAATACCACTGAAATGGCCTGTCAACATTTCTTTGATCAAGGAATGGCACCGTGGCCCAGAAACACAACAGCCAAGTGACCAAGGGAAGATAGTAATCTTCCAGCAATTATTCAACTTTTCAGTTCTACTGTGCTCCTAGGTCATATTAGGGAAACTGAGTATTTCTCAAGTAGATACATGACTGGAAAATTGCCAGTTAACCTTACTGAGGCTTCCTAATGCTGCAGCAATGAGACTTACTCCACTGGAGTCACACTAGAAGGTTTTAGTCAAATTTAAAAAGGGGTCCAGAGCTTTGTGCAGTGGCAGTATAGTAGCCAATGAGGTTTATTTGAGGTATGATTATTGCTCATAAAATTTTTAAGAAGACAAAAATGGGGTGAGGGTGCTGGGCACAGTGTCTCACACCAGCAATCCCAATGCTTCAAGAAGCCAAGGTGGGACGATCATTTGCATCCAGGAGTTTGAGACCAGCCTGAACAACATAGTGAGACCCCATGTCTACACAAAAATAAAAAATTAACCAGGTGTGGTAGTGCATGCCTGTATACCAGGGACTTGAGGGGCCGAGGTGGGAGGATCACTTGAGCCCAGGAGATGGAGGCTGTGGTAAGCCGTGATCACGCCACTGCACTCAGCCTGAGCAACAAAGTGAGACCTTGTCTCAAAAAACAAACAACAGAAAGGGAGGGACGTGAATGCAACTGGCCTTATACTTCACCTTAGTAAAAGTAATAAAATAATATGTAAAAAGATTATAGGTAATTCTTTTTATATTGTCATTTGTAAGTGGTGCATTTACTATTCATAATAATGAAATACAGCAAAAGGAATGTGAGGTATTTTTATATTTGGGGACATATTTCTCCTGTTTTTCTTTGCTTCTTATGAGAAACAAATTTTTTGAAGATATTATTATGCACTACTTTTCAAAAATTTGGCACTGCCCAATCAAGAACCAAGAGATTTTAAAGGTAGAACAGCTCTAGCATGGTGTCAAGGCACAGGGTAGTGGCAGGAGGTCATGAGAATGAAGCAACAAAGACTTTCAAGACTAAGTGGCTAGATACTTTGTCATCAGATGTTGAAAATGACAGTGGGAGCAGAATGAAAAGCCTGCGATCCACTTACCAAAGTCCATTATAAAGATGAAGAAGGGCCGGGCATGGCGACTCACACCTGTAATCCCATCACTTTGGGAAGCTGAAGTGGTTGGATCACTTGAGCCCAGGAGTTCGAGACCAGCCTAGGCAACATAGTGAAGCCCCATCTCTACCAAAACTGCAAAAATTAGCCGGGTGTGGTGGCACCCACCTGTGGTCCCAGCTACTTGGGAAGCTCAAGTATGGGAGGATCACCTGAGGGCAGGGAGGAGCTGCAGTGAGCCGAGATTGTGCCACTACACTCCAGCCTGAAAGGCAGAGTGAGACCCTGCCAAAAAAAAAAAATAAAAAGGGGGGTGGAGAAAGGTAAGAGAAAAACACACTGGAATGATAATGAATCTCAAATGAGCAGGGTGAAAAAGTAAAGTCCAGAAAGTACAGTGAGCAATGCCAACCACAGATGTGGGCTCCAGATAAGTAGAGTGCAGAGTGGGAGATGTCTAGGAGCAGAATGCTGCATGGAGGACAGAGGAGGCTTGGGATGGGAGATACATTTTAACGAATTAAGGCCCGAAGAGAGAAGAAATAAGGGAATGCTCAGAGAAAAGACTGAGGGGTATACCTTGCTTTTCCAGTTTCCTGAGTCCAAGCCCCAAGCCTAATCCAAGTGACATGATCACCAACAAAGCAAGAAGAACCTATTGCAAAAAAGAAAAAGTAGCTTTTATAATGTTTTAAAAAATTACACAGATACAAATAACCACCCTTTCTCAGTATTCTCTCTAAGTACCTGCAGCATGCTAGTTATGCCAGATACCAGATCCAACAATGATCTAGTATCTGGCCTAACTAGAGGTATAGTATTTTATTTAATGCTTGAAAATAAGAAAGAATATTTTGGAAGAATTTAAAGATACCAATTATTACAGATCTTCAAATTCAAACACATTTACCATTCAAATGCAATGAACTTAACTGCAAATTGAGTTAAAGTTAAGAATTAAAACCATAAAACCATTTTTCTGGGCCATTTTTTTTAAACCAGGCACCCATTTGTAGATCATTTATTGAAAATAATTCCAGAACGATTAAATCCTTAACTGCCTCATTCTAAGGGAGCAGGGCTTTTTTTTTTCCTACTCTATCACAGGATGATGATAATATTTAACATGCATAAAAATATATTGTCCAAATAGTTAACTGGCAAATGATCTGCTTTGGTCTTCCACTCATACAAACCAGTTAGGTAATTTGGAAACTGCCTGACCAAAGATTGTTTGTGTCATTCATTATCACTCTGCTGACAAAGCCCTTTAGTGTAACGAACTTCATGCTATTATTAGATTAAACTCTGATACAATTAAAGAGAATTCTTCTAGCTGCCCTCTTTGATCTTACATGAAGTCCAGAGATAAGTATGCTGGATGACAGGGCTTGAATACTGTGTGTTGTCATGAAGAATGGCAAAAGGACACACAATCAAATTACTTAGGAAAGTATTTTACAATAACCTTTGTTATAGTTTCAGACACACACACAAAAAACTTTCACAAAAGAAAAAATCAGATTTTGCTTAGGTAATTAAGAACTACACGATTTTTTTTTTTTTTTTTTTGAGGGTTGATTTCATTCTGAAAGTCAACTGGAAAATTAACACATCTAATGTTTACAATGGAAGTGAGTTCAACCATTGGGGAAGCTATGTTAAAATACTAAGAAAACAATTCTTACGTGAAGTCTCAAAGTTAGCCCAAGGGTCAGTGACCTTTCAGTATGTATTCATTCAGTGGAGAGGATGGAGGGAAAAAAATGAACATAAATATTTACTAAATAACACCATTAGCAGTTCATCCCTTGTCATGGTGCTTAGAAGACACAGGCGACTGAAACTAGAGTTACTACAAAAGAGAAAAACAACATTGGGGAACTCCTTCTGCTAAACCCCACACGTCATAGACTTACAAATTAACATATTTTGGTTTACACCTTATCTTTGGTACTTTGGCTGTTCTAACTTGCTAGAAAAATCAACAACATCTAGCTGTTCTTAAGATTCTTTAAAACTTCACAATGTTTAATGTTAGAATCTGTTTCTTCATGATTTTGTATTTGTTCCATATATTTGTGGCTTGTTTTCTACATTATTCTGTGAGCTCCTTGAGAGTAAAAGACTTATTATTATTATTATTATTTAGAGTTGGAGGTCTCACTATGTTGACCAGGCTGGTGTGGAACTCCTGGCCTCAAGCGATCCTCTTATCTTGGCCTCCTAAAGTGCTGGGATTATAGGCACTAGCCACTGTGCTGTGCCTAAGAAGTCTATTTTTAAGCCTTTATAATCGTTTACTATAAATATGTAATTCCAAAAAATCTTCATGATATTGGGGTGCACATATATCTAAAATGATGTTACGTGGTGAACAAAGTGGGGAGAATACTCTGAATGTCAAAAACCACTGAGAACACATCATTTGGCTTTAACTGGGCTAAACAAAGAGTGCTAGAAACACAGCAGATACCTTCAAAATGTTTAAATGAAACTTTAGTAAAAGTTTGAAGACATCAGGGTACTTTTGAAACAATGATTTAAAAATATTGAACTTCATTATATACTCAAAAACCACTAGAAAGATACAAAGAAGGGAAATTAATGATGCACAAATTTTGCTGTGGAAGATTTTATAATGTCCTGAATCGATAAGCTAGGATAAATATAATAAACATGCTTAAAGTCCCAGCTACTCAGAAGGCTGAGATGGGAAGATCATTTGAGCCCAAGTTGGAGCCCGAGTTGCTACAGTGAGCTATGAACATGCCACTGTCTTCCAGCCTGGGCAACAGAGAAAGAATGTGTCTCCAAAAAAAACAAACAAACAAACAAACAAACAAAATATATATATATATATTAGCATAAGAGCTGTAAAGAATACTCTGAAATTGAAATTCCCAGAAAGATAAAGAATAACTGGAATATATTCAGGATTTATTTTGTTACTGGGCTTAATACTTACACACATTATTTTACGTTGTTTTATTTACTTCTTGAAACAATTCTGGAGAGACAGAGAATAGTGGTGACCTTAAAGTGTGGGATACAGGGAAAAACTGCAGCAAGATAGGTGTGAAAAAATAATGCAATTAGTTTTGGTATAAGGTACTGAGTCAGGAGTCAGGAAGCAGGCATTTGAAACAGGCTAGTGCACTGGGGCACACGCATAGTCCCCAGCTACGCAAGAGGCTGAGTGGGAGGATCGCTTGAGCCCAGGGTTCAGGAACAGCCTGGGCAACATAGCGAGACCCAGTCTCTAAAAATATACATATTAACAAAACAATAACATCTTTTTAAAAAAGAAATTGTGTGACAGAGACTGGGCAAAAAGTTGGAGCTAGTGGATTACTTGGAATTCTTGGCTGGGTATATGACTCTTAAAACCACTAGAAGCCAGGTGCAGTGGTTCATTCCTTTAGTCCCAGCACTTTGGGAGGCCAAGGTAGGTGGATCACTTGATCCAGAAGTTTGAGACCAGCCTGGGAAACATGGTGAAACCCAGTCTCCACAAAAAAAAAAAAAAAAAAAAAAAGAAAAGAAAAGAAAAAGAAAACTCACAAAAACTTAGCTGAGCCTTGTAGCATGTACTCAGGAGGCTGAGGCAGGAGGATCACCTGAGCTGGGAAACAGAGGTTGCAGTGAGTTGAGATCCCAACGGAGGGAGACCTTATCTCAAAAATAAAATAAAAATTAAAAAGACTATTAGAGAACATGAGATTTCTTAAGAGATCTTAGATAGGGTTTAGTGAAGCTTGTGTTGTAATTTTCATGAGATTAGAGAAATTGTTGGCTAAGAATGCAGAAAAAGAAAAAGTCACAAAAAATGAAAATGTCAATGTCATGGTGGAAGAAGCAAGGGGAGAGAATAATTCAGAATGAGAAAGTACCAGGCAGTTATTGTTGTTATGAACATTCAAGTGGACAAAGGATGAGGAGGACTGACTTTTGAGTCGGGGACTTAGTACAGGAGAAACAAAGCTGGAGCACGAAGGACTGGTTGGGGGCTGAGAAAACTGAAGCAATGAAATGAGCTCTCTTTTCCCCAAAAGTTTGATGGTGAAGGGAAAAGAGAGAGTAATAAAATCAAGGAAATGGATAAGCATATTTCTGGAGTAAAAAGAAAAAGAAAAAAATTTTTAAATTAAGAAAAATAAAGAAAAAAGAAAAAATCAAGGAATTTTTTTTGGGGGGCTGAGGAATGGTGGCAGGAGATCTTACCACATAAAAGGACAAGAAAGAGAAAATAGGCAAAAGAGACTATCTCTAGGAGTGAAGTAAAATAGGATAAAATTGTTGGTTCAGTAAATAATAGGACATGATTATTTTAATTTTTCACTTTCTTGTCTTAAAATACTCATGCCATAAAAAAGTGATTGAGAGGTAGTTATAATCATGCAAAAAATCAGTATCACAAAGCATTCTGTCATGGATTCCAACTTCTGAGGTTAATGAAATGTTACCTTGTTGTTACTCAAATTTCTTGTAAAATATGATTTAAGATATTAATTTGCATTCGAGTTTTCATAAGGGATAATACTTAATACAGTTACTTAAAAGTTTACATTTTAATAGCAACACAAAGCAATGTAAATGGGAAATCATACTTTTAACATTTGTCACAAAACTGGAAAGACTAAAAATAAGAATTGTACTTACAATGCAAGCTATTTTATATTTCTTAAGAGTGTTCTTCTTAACAGGTTGTTCTGTTGCTAAAGTCAACATAGATTCCATTATCCTGGTAGCTGCATAGACCTGTTTTATCAGAATGCGGTAGTGCTCCTTCTTTCGTCTAGTCTGGCAAAGATAAACTGTATGAGTTACATAGCTGTGCTTGACTTTTAACTGTTTAGGAACATCACAGCTCTTCAGTGATTGGGCAATCTGGAGAGAGGAAAAATGTAGTAATAATAGTGTGAAAAGATTCAAGTTCATTTCTAGTATATTGCAGACAACTGCTCCTTTTTTCCTTATAACTTTTACTAAATACTAGTCAAGACATATATAACAAGAATAATGCAATCATCAAATTTTAATACAATCTGATCTTCTGTTTTCTTTAAAAATAACCCCAAACAAAAAGCCTTGTCATAGAAATTTTAGACTTTCTGGTTTTCTATAAACTTCATAGCAGTTGAAAATCAATATAGCAAAACGTGCTTTGACTATAGTAGAAATTCTGAAACCCTACTGAACCAATATAAAGTACATAGCTCTGTGATAATTATGCCTTGCTTTTTACAGTGTTCACAATTTGACAAGTTTGTATACACATTAGCTCAAGTCAAACTTAACAATATCCCTTATAAACATCTTATTCTTGTTTTTAGGTGAGCACATTAAGGCTCAAAGTTACTTATTTACTAGGTGCCAGAACTAGAACTGATACCCAAGACTTCTAACTCCCCAAATCCAAGCAATTTTCACTAATCAATTTAAATTCACGATTTCCTTATTTATCTAGACTGGTGCATCCTAGAAAGTGTACTCCATGCTGAAAAGGGGTTACAGTTTTGTGACGAAAGAAGCTAAATTAATAATTGTGTTGGCCAAAGAGAATTTTAGCAAATAGTGGATGCTAAGCTCTTCTACTTTCAGTGACCCTAAGGCAGTCATTCTCAAAGTGTGATTCCATGGAACATGAGTTCTATAATAACCCCCTTGATTAAATAAAGCTTGAGTACTCTTCTCTAATGAAAAGATTATCAGAATCCTGTAGACTGCAGTACACCCTTTGGAAAACAGTACTCTAACTAAACTCTTCCAACCCTAAAAGCAGTGAGAAAAAAAAATATGAAAAGAATGCATTCCAATATAAATACAATGACTGCGTCACTACTCTAACTAAACATGTCTGAAACATGGGATTTACACACTATTTCTGAAAATCATGGGGAAGAGGATTGCTTGAGTCCAGGAATTTGAGACCAGCTGGGGCAACATAGGGAGAATCTGTCTCTACAACAACAACAACAAAAATTAGCCAGGCATGGTGGCGCATGCCAATAGTCCCAGCTACTGGGGAGGCTGAGGTGTGAGGATCCCTTGAGGCCAGAGTTTGAGGCTGCAGTGAGCCATGACAGATACACAAACAAGCAGAGACAGATTTCAGACAAAGACAAGAGGGGGTGGGTACACTCAGGCAGAACAGATTCAAAACCCACTCAAAACTGATCTTAACCAAATGCAAAGTGGATATATAAGCGAGCCCTATTGGCAGTACCAGGCAAACGGCTTAACAAACCCAGATAGGAAAATAATAGGCTCCTGGTATACAATCTGGTTTTACCCTTTGAGCGTGTCCACCCTGATCTCCGTTATTCCGGGTAGGGAGAGGGACGTGTGGTTTTGCGCATGGGATAGCCCTCAGGAGGGTCCCCAGGAAAACCTCACCCGGCAGCTGCTGGGAATCTCCTGACGACTGTCTTGTCACAAGGAGTGTGAGTATTCCTTCATTATCTTCTCATGCTTCAAGGCCGGGGAAGACCTGGGCAAGAATCTTGGTGGGCCTTTGTTACTCGTTCCAGCTTTTGTGTAAGGGCAGTGGCTCTCTCAGTCTTTAATATTTAACCTAACCATTCAGTCAGTGCTGAAACAGTTGTTATGGAGGCCTGCCTGTTTGTGAGACCCGGCCTGCCACATGATCATGCCACTGAACTCCAGCCCGAGAGACAGAGTGAGGCCCTGTAACAAAAAATAAAAAATAGCCAGTTGTGGTGGCTCACACCTGTAATCCCAACACGTTGGGTGTCTGAGGCAGGAGGATTGCTTGAGTCCAGGAATTGGAGACCAGCCTGGGCAACAAGGTAAAATCCTGTCTCTATTAAAAATTCAAAAAATTGGCCAGGTGTGGTGGCACATGCCTATAGTACCAGCTACTCAGGAGGCTGAGGTGGGATGATCACTTGAGGCCAGGAAATCGAGATGATGCCACTACACTCCAGCCTGGGCAACAAGAGTGAGACCCTGTCTCAAAAATATAAAAAAATGAAAAAATAAAAATAAATAAAAAATAAATCGGCAGCACGAAAGCCACTTTTCCTTTCTGGCATTATGGGTTTGTGCTCGTCTTTTCCATCACTCCCTTGATTCAGTAGACCCCCCACTTCACCAATTCCACCTATATCCCTAACCAGCAAAAGCATCAGCATTAGTTGTTGATACAGAAGGAATTCATTTTAGAACTAGAAGATGCCATAAAGACAACCAAATCCAGGTTCTTGCAGATTTCTTTCCGGGAACCACATGGAGTATCATGTGTTTAAAAATCATAATAAAAAAACATTTGAATAATGTGGGCACCTGACTCTCCAGACTGGATGAACTAGAAGTACTCAGAGAAGTTTGAGGTTTTTTTTTCTTTCTTTTTAATTTTTTATTTTTCTAATTCTGAAGCCCAGGCTCCACTTCAGTTTAATGATCTTATGTAGTTTTGACTAAGGCAGCAGTATTTTTAAAATATCCCACCCGGGCATGGTGGCTCACACCTGTAATCCCAGCACTTTGGAAGGCTGAGACGGGAGGATCACCTGGGTCAGGAGTTCGAGACCAGCCTTGCCAACATGGTGAAAACCGATGTCTGCTAAAAATACAAAACTTAGCCATGCATGGTGGCTCACACCTGTAATCCCAGCACTTTGGAAGGCTGAGATGGGAGGATCACCTGGGTCAGGAGTTCGAGACCAGCCTTGCCAACATGGTGAAAACCGGTGTCTGCTGAAAATACAAAACTTAGCCATGCATGGTGGCTCACACCTGTAATCCCAGCACTTTGGAAGGCTGAGACGGGAGGATCACCTGGGTCAGGAGTTTGAGACCAGCCTTGCCAACATGGTGAAAACCGATGTCTGCTAAAAATACAAAACTTAGCCATGCATGGTGGCTCACACCTGTAACCCCAGCACTTTAGAAGGCTGAGACAGGCAGATCACATGGAGTCAGGAGTTCGAGACCAGCCTGGCCAACATGGCGAAACCCCATCTCTACTAAAAATACAAAAATTAGCCAGGCCCATGGTGGCACGTGCCTCTAATCCCAGGTACTTGGGAGGCTGAAGCTTGAGAATCCCTGGCACCCGGGAAGCGGAGGTTGCGGTGATCCAAGATCATGCCACTGCATTCCAGCCTGGGCAACAGAGTGAGACTGTCTCAAAATAAATAAATAAACAAACAAACAAATAAATAAATATCCCTCTTAGTGATTTGATATGTAGCTCAGGGCAGTCTAAACACTTTACATTCAAATTCTTTTCTGCAAACATTTTGTCATTATTCTCATCAGATGTTCAGATTTTATAGATAAGGTCAGAGGACCACCAAAGGGACTTGGTCACTTATGTACGATTCTTTTAGTTAGTGATAGCTCGGAAGTGAAATGCCACCAGTTCCTTCTTCAGAGTATTTTGCTGTTGAATCATACCTATTTTTTAAAAACAAAGACCAAACCTATGTCATAATTTGTCTCAAATTTAGGGGATTCCTAGGATCTGTGGCTTTTATCTAATCATTTGTTATGTGCCTTCCATTTTTATGGGTTTCTGGGTTCTGATTGCCTACTTGCACTCATGGCAGTGCGCTGACTCTACCTTACCTTCAGTTGCTAGGAATCCTACTTTTCCTTCCTGCTGTGATGATTAGTTGTGTGTGTCAACTTGGCTAGGCCACGGTATCCTGTTATTTAATCAAACACTAATCTAGGGTGATGTTGTGATGATATTTTGTAGATGTGGTAAAAACTACAATTAATTGACTTTAAAAAAGGAAATTGTCTTCAATAACGTGAGTGCACTTCATCCAATCAGCTGAAGTCCTTACAAGCAAAAACAGGCTTACCAGAGAAAAAATTCATTCCCAAAACAGCAGCATTAGCCTGAGTTGCAAGTCTGCCAGCCTGCCCTATCCTACAGATTTTGGACATTCCCCACTGCCACAATCAGGTGAGCTTGGGTTTCAGAATTAGAAAAATTAAAAATTAGTGTGGTATACCCTCAACTTCACCAATTCCATCTATAGGCCTAACCAGTGAAAGCACCAGCATTAGTTGCTGAGCTTAACCTGGTTCTTTCAATCTAGGCTAAAGTCCAATGCACTATCCATTGCACCACAGAGCTTGCTCTTAACCTGGTTCTGACAGTCCAGTTGCCCTTTCAGATGCTTCTTCCTGGTATTCTCCAAAATGTAACTTGATTCTATACCAGTTTTGTACACCAAGTATATTAGTCCATTTTCACAGTGCTATAAAGAACTACCTGAGACTGGGTAATTTATAAAGAAAAGAGCTTTAATTGACTCACAGTTCCCCATGGCTGGGGAGGCCCCAGGCAACTTACAATCATGGTGGAAAGCAAAGGAGAAGTAAGAACCTTCTTTACATGGTGGCAGGAGAAAGAAGAGAATGTGTGCATAGGAGGTACTGTCAAACACTTATAAAACCATCAGATCTCATGAAAATTGACTATCATGAGAACAGCATGGGGGACACCACCCCCAGAATCCAATCTCTTCCCTTCCTCAACATGTGGAGATTACAATTCAAGATTAGATTTGGGTGGGGACACAAAGCCTAACCATATCACCAAGGTACTACTGACTCTTACTCTGTATCTTTACTAAGTGATTCCTTATGTCCTACACTGCCAGAATTTCACTTCTCTCTTCCTTCATCCTCATCCCTCATCCCTTTTCTTTTTTTTTAATAAAAAAAAATTGTGGGTACATAGTAAGTGTATCCCCATCCTCTTTCAACCCTGAAAAACACGCCAAAAAAATCCTAGATGGGGAAGTCAGGGGGCCTCTGATAAAGGCTTAGCTTGTAGGTGACTGTCTCTGTTACAAATTAATTGATTCTGGACATTGAATTCTTCATTTTTCAGAATTATCAGAGATTATTAGATTATCTCTAAGTCACTAAATTTTGGATATGATAATAGGGACACATCCTAGTCCTTCAGGTCCTGAGATGAATAAACCTTAAGGAATCTACCTATGTATAATACAAGTAGGCATAGTGAAAATGGTTGGCAATGCATTTTCAGCTATAACAATTCCTCTAACTGAACTCTAAACCCCAACCTCTTTTGAGTCTTTCAAGTTCTAGAAACTTATTCCTGGCTGGATGCAGTGGCTCATACCTGTAATCCCAGCACTTTGGGAGGCTAAGGCAGGAGGATCACTTAAGGCCAGTTTGAGATCCACCAGGGCAACATAGTGAGACCCTGTCTCTACAAAAAATGAAAAATAAAAAGTTATCCAGGAGTTATGGTGCATGCCTGTAGTCCTGGCTACTCAGGAGGCTGAGGTGGGAGGATGTGGTCAGGATTGCTTGAGCCCAGGAGTTTGGGGCTGTAATGAGCTATAATGGCACCACTGCATTCCAGCATGAGCAGCAGAGTAAGACCACCATCTAAAAAAAAAAAAGAAAAAGAAAAAGAAAAAACAAAAAACCTTAATCCTAACAGTTCACCTGATCAATGGACACAAGCCAAAACCACACCTTCCATGCAGCTTAGACTTTGGAATAGACTGCCTGTGTCACTTAGATCTGAACCTACACTTTCTAAGTTAACTGGACCTTGAAACCTTGCCTATTCTTTTCTTCTTTAACTTCAGAACAATCTGTACCTTCTTTTCTTTTCTTCTTCAACTTCAGAACAACCTGTACCTTCTTGGTTCCGAAAACTTTACTCTGAACATTTTAATGCTTAATGGCCCAGAACACTTGCATTCTGAGAGGCAACTACCATTAAGTCACCCATCAATGTAAACCATGAACATTCCTCATGTTACAGAAGGTCCCAATGTCCACAGAATTCTGGCAACAAATGGGTTGTTGTTGTCTCAGAAAAGCCCTAGGGGCCTGCCAACATCTACTTCCTTAAGTCTCAGGAACCTGCCCTTCCTGGTTCCAGTGCTAGAGCTTGGGTGATAGGTGGACAAACTAGACTGGGAGAGCCCAGAGAAACTAATCGCACTGAGGAGGGTGGTGGAGGTGAGGCGGATGCTAGGCTCAGGTCCAACAGCAAAAGGAAGAAGGAGTCCACAAAGGAAGGGAGACTTCACATAATAACATAATGCCAGAGATAGATGGGCAGGTGACTAACTTCAGGGAGGGCCAGTCATGAGGAAAAAGCAGAAAAGCCTACAAGGAGATTGACAAGCACACAAAGCAATCAGAAAGCTAACCAGGTAGGCAGTTGGTACAGGAAGGACAGAAGCTAATCCTCAGGAAGTGGAGATCAACATTGAAGCTGAATTGAGAACTGGCTGTCTTGGTGAGACTGATGTCAGCAGTGCCAAACCAGGTCTGAGAGGGAATGGTATACACTGGGAGACAAAGCAAACACCTCAGCAGGGAATAGAGAGTCCAGCTCTAGTCCTCCAAACAATGACATGGCAAAGTAGAATCAATGGTCACAGTTTGATACCACTGTTTGCCAGTACCTATGTGTGTGAAAAGATATTTTCTGACTAAATAAGTAAAAATCTCATTATTGATCAGCACAATGAACATCTATAATCAATTTGGAGACGAGGAACCTGATGTGATGACTCCTGTGGCGTAGCAATTGTTTCCTACTGAATGATCAGCATTCCTAAGGCTGTCTCTGGTTCCTGGAAGACTGTTTCTCTTACTTTGTCTCAAGGACAGACATCTTCCCTAGTAGTGTTAGATTTCTAGGAGCCCTTTTGTTCATTTTGAAACTCAGAAATAATTTGATTTCCAAACATTTTCCAGGTTTTCATAGGCTCTTCTCATTTTTAGTGTACTCGTGAGGGCCTCATTTATGACTCAGATTCTAGAGATGTCTCCAGAAGAGACATTATAAAACAACCATGCTGCCTGGGCTCTCTGAGGTAGAGCTCAGTGTTACAGTGCTCCCACGGTGCCCGTCCATGAAGCAGAAGGTACAGGCCATGTCCTGTTTACATCTCTGAAACCTGGCATGAACCAAGTTATCTTCCCAAACCTTTAAACTCCTCTCTGCCATGTCAGCTCTGTGGTGGCAGGAACTAGGTCAGTTTGGGCTTGCAGTCTTGTTCTAGTGTCTAGCACAGTGGCCAACACCTAGAAGACATTCAATGAACACTTGCTGAAAAAATTTTGTAACAGTTTCAGAAATAACATTAGGAGTCTAAGCTACCACATACATAAATGTCCAGTGAACCCAATTGTTATAAATTATAATAACTTTACTAGGTATGACTCTTTAGGTGTTCCAAATCTTTCTCTACATCCAGCATTCCAGAAATAGCTATTACCTCAAAGGAAGTCTTGCCCATAAAATAAAGGCACTTCGGATGTTTTTATTCTACCCAAAGTAATGAATAATGACTGAGTACCACCAAGTATCAGACTTTATGCCAGGTGTTAAGAAATGCAGGCATGTTTAGTTTCTGTATCTACTCTAAAAAGCTTTAGTCGAGTTGAAGAAGTAGACATTTTAAATGGTAATCTAGTGTAATCTGTGCAATACTAGTGGTGCTAATAAAGTGCCAGGGGGAAAGAGGAAGAAATACACAGTTTTCTACACAAAGGGATTTAGAAAGATACCTATGTGAGTTTGGTCAGACTGCTGTGAATAGCATACTATAAACTGGGGTGATTCGAGTCTGAGCAAACCATAATCTGAGAACTTGGGCTTCTTGTTTCATTTGGCTGCAAGACAGTTGGCAGCCAGTCAGTACTTTACCCACTTGTAAGAGATTAGATGTATCTTCCTTGATGATTCAGACCAACGTAAGGGGAAAGACCTGATGATACCAACTTTGGGGATTCTCCAAGAAACAACGCCCCCAGACCACACTATAATGATGCTTAAAGTTGATAAGCCCTGCCCAGTTGCTCAGAGTTTCCAGTTGGCTCTTTAGTCCCCCACTCTAAATCATGATAGGACAAGGATGGATAAAGAAGCCTGAATTATCAGCTTTCAGTTTGCTCAGACTCAAATTACCCCCCAGTTTATAGTATGCTATTCACAGCAGTCTAAGCAAACTCACGTAGGTATCTTTCTAAATCCTTTTTTGTAGAAAAATTTGTATTTCCTCCTTTTCCCCCTGGCACGTTATTAGCACCACTAGTATTGCACATATTACACTATATTACGGTTTAAAATGTCTACTTCTTCAACTGAACTAAAGCTCTTTAGAGTAGCTATATGGGCCCTAACCTGACTGGTGTCCTACTAGGAAGAGAAAATTAGGACACAGCCATGTACAAAGGAAAGACCACGTGAAGACACAAGGAGAAGAAGGTCATCTACAAGCCAAGGACAGAGGGCTCTATAGAAAGTAACCCTACCAACCTCAACCTCAGACTTCTAGCCTCCAGAATTACAAGAAAAGAAATTTCTGTTGTTTAAGCCACCCAGTCTGTGGCATTTTGTTATGGCAACCCTAGCAAACAATATACGAAGCCTAACTCTTCAAGTTTTTCTCCAGCAGGGAATCTGAATTATTTCTTTTAAGCTTTTAGTAGCTATTGTGTGGGCAACGATGGTTGCATGTGCATGTTAAAGTTGTTAGAAAACTAAATTTATGCCAGGTCAGAGACTTGTATAACAAAACCACTAATGGGGACTCATCAGCTCATCACTTAGCAGCTACAAAGGAGTAGTTCATGCTTAGCAGTTTGTGGCATTTCACAAAGAAGTGAAAGGCCCTTTGCATGTCTATGACCCTCATCAACAATTTTCTTTTTGAGGTAAAGAAAGCTGATCATCGAAAAGGCATAACAGATGTTTTAGGGGTTGGTGATGACGGTGGCATATGAAGAAAAACACGTATTCTCAACAATATTGCCAATAGAATCCAGCAATACATTTAAAAGGATAATATATTATGACCAAGTAGCATTTATACCATAGAAGCAAAATTGGTTTGGCATTCAAAAGTCAGTCAATCACATTTGCACTGAGGTTATCATAGCTGACAAGCACCGTCTCTGTGGCTTCAGCTCCTGGCTGCAGGCCGCTGATGGAGGTCCAGAAGGTCAGCTGCTCACAGACATCAGCTGCGGCTCCAGCATTTTCCGCAGGCTGCAGCCTCTGGGTTTCAAGCTTTTCATTTCCCAGTCTGCAAACGGGTTAGTCCCGAGCAGGAAGCAACTCCTTCTCCAGCCGGGAGGTGGCGGCCTGCGGTCGATGACGCCTCCGGGGTCCTTGGGCTCAAGGTTCCGTTTGGGGGCGCTCTCGTCCGGCTTGCGGGCTGCCCTTCTCCACAGACGGAACCGTCTGGCGGCGCCGCTGGTTTCTGCGGGGTTTGCAAACAGAGCGTACCGGGCCCTTCCGGTCTTCCGTACAGGTTCCTCCAGTTGGTTGGGCTGCGGAGGGAAGGCTCCCCGGTAAAGCACTGGGGGAGGGAAGCGACGTCGGAGAGCTACGGTTTCCTCCGGCGGTCTCCGACCCTCGCCCCATATATTCCCAGAGCTCGGGTCTGACCCGGGCCTTACCGGGCACCCCGGAAAGGCGGGGGTAATAGTACAGATGGAGACGCAACTGCAGAGCATTTTCGAAGAGGTGGTGGTGAGTGCAGCTGCCGGCCATCCAGGACTACGGCTCGGGGACGGGTAGACGCGGGGGCAGCAGACCAAGGAAGCTGGCCCGGGCAACTTCGTCTCACGCTTCCCTTTTTATTCTCTTGTTTTGACATCGAGGTTGTGTGCGGGGAGGTTTAGTGATTCTCAAACTGCTGTCAAGTTCATTGTATCCTTTGAAATCGATACAGTGACAGGCCCGACAGGTATTGATAGTTTCAGAGCTGATTAAGGTGACTTGTCCTGTGTTACATTGTAATACTTGGCTAAGGGAGGCGCCTTTTAAAAATTAACATTGTTTACATTTTGTTTGTTTGTTTTTTTTTTACAGAAAACGGAAGTTATAGAAGAGGCTTTTCCTGGGTGAGTGTATGCGTGGCGGATTTTTGTGTTTTCATGTGATTGTATCTGTCAGATTTTACTTAGTTTCGTGTTGGAAGGTTCTAAGATCCACTATTCTGATTGTGTGTAATTACCTTTTTAAAACGAATGACAAATAATGTAATTTTTATTTTTTTAGCATGTTTATGGATACTCCTGAAGATGAGAAAACAAAACTAATTAGCTGTTTGGGTGCCTTCAGACAGTTTTGGGGTGGTCTTTCTCAGGTGAGCACTTCATTTTTAATACATTCAGCTGATGATTTTTGCCCCCTTCTTTTTTTTTTTTTCCTTTAACATTTACTTTGATGTTGCTCTTAAGATCTTCCTGAGAAGGAAGAAATAAAATTGTCATCATTTTTTATTCTGGCTTACGTTTGTTTTAATTTGTATATTTCGGTGGAAAACCTATGTTGAGAAGTCAAGTTGATACTGCACAGTGTGCAACGTTAAAAAGAAAAAAACTCCCCTATGTTAGATTAATTAAGATCATTTTCATCCTATTCGGATTTATTTGGTACACTTGAAAACAGATGTGTTAAGCTTTACTTGTCAAAGATACACATTCCATTTGTTTTACTTAATAAAGGAATTGGCACAGCATTGATACAAAGATGCTACAATAGGAATACCAAGATTCTATAATAACGATAGGAAGATATTATAGTAAAAATGAGGAAACAAACTGTAAAAGTAACAAAGAACAGCTACCAGAAAATGTATCCGTAAAAAAGACAAAATGTGTCATCCTCGAAGAGCTCACATTCCAGTAGTGCCTTACCTTCTCATGGTGTATTATGGGTAGGGAAATGAGAACTGTGTGTCAGCCACTGGTGATAAGATTTGCCACTCCAGACATGGATCATATACTGCTAATACAGTCATGTTTTAACCTTTTGTTTAATTATTTTCTAATAGGTAATACATTCATATGGTTCAAAATGCACAGGTATAAAAAGGGTGGATCCAATAACTAGTCTCTCTCTTCTCTTACCTGTTCTTTTTTCTGTCTCTAGCCAATATCCTCAAGTTATGTTTTCTTCTAGAAGTATTTTATGCGTATAGAAACACTTTTATAGCATGATCATATACCATGTACACTGTTAATTAATTAGCACTTTTTTCCTCCTAATAATAATCTAAAGGTAATTCCCTATCAGTCCAAGAGTTACTTGTTCCTTCCTTTCTTGTTATTTTTTATTTTTTTAATTAATTAATTTATTTATTATTATTATACTTTAAGTTCTAGGGTACATGTGCACAACGTGCAGGTTTGTTACATATGTATACTTGTGCCATGTTGGTGTGCTGCACCCATCAACTCGTCATTTACATCAAGTATAACTCCCAATGCAATCTCTCCCCCCTCCCCCCTCCCCATGATAGGCCCCGGTGTGTGATGTCCCCCTTCCCGAGTCCAAGTGATCTCATTGTTCAGTTCCCACCTATGAGTGAGAACATGCAGTGTTTGGTTTTCTGTTCTTGTGATAGTCTGCTGAGAATGATGGTTTCCAGCTGCATCCATGTCCCTACAAGGGACACAAACTCATCCTTTTTTATGGCTGCATAGTATTCCATGGTGTATATGTGCCACATTTTCTTAATCCAGTCTGTCACTGATGGACATTTGGGTTGATTCCAAGTCTTTGCTATTGTGAATAGTGCCGCAATAAACATATGTGTGCATGTGTCTTTATAGCAGCATGATTTATAATCCTTTGGGTATATACCCAGTAATGGGATGGCTGGGTCATATGGTACATCTAGTTCTAGATCCTTGAGGAATCGCCATACTGTTTTCCATAATGGTTGAACTAGTTTACAATCCCACCAACAGTGTAAAAGTGTTCCTTTTTCTCCACATCCTCTCCAGCACCTGTTGTTTCCTGACTTTTTAATGATCGCCATTCTAACTGGTGTGAGATGGTATCTCATTGTGGTTTTGATTTGCATTTCTCTGATGGCCAGTGATGATGAGCATTTTTTCATGTGTCTGTTGTCTGTATGAATGTCTTCTTTTGAGAAATGTCTGTTCATATCCTTTGCCCACTTTTTGATGGGGTTGTTTTTTTCTTGTAAATTTGTTTGAGTTCTTTGTAGGTTCTGGATATTAGCCCTTTGTCAGATGAGTAGATTGCAAAAATGTTCTCCCATTCTGTAGGTTGCCTGTTCACTCTGATGGTAGTTTCTTTTGCTGTGCAGAAGCTCTTTAGTTTAATTAGATCCCATTTGTCAATTGTGGCTTTTGCTGCCGTTGCTTTTGGTGTTTTAGACATGAAGTCTTTGCCCATGCCTATGTCCTGAATGGTACTACCTAGGTTTTCCTCTAGGGTTTTTATGGTATTAGGTCTAACATTTAAGTCTCTAATCCATCTTGAATTAATTTTCGTATAAGGAGTAAGGAAAGGCTCCAGTTTCAGCTTTCTACTTATGGCTAGCCAATTTTCCCAGCACCATTTATTAAATAGGGAATCCTTTCCCCATTTCTTGTTTCTCTCAAGTTTGTCAAAGATCAGATGGCTGTAGATGTGTGGTATTATTTCTGAGGACTCGGTTCTGTTCCATTGGTCTATATCTCTGTTTTGGTACCAGTACCATGCTGTTTTGGTTACTGTAGCCTTGTAGTATAGTTTGAAGTCAGGTAGCGTGATGCCTCCAGCTTTGTTCTTTTGACTTAGGATTGTCTTGGAGATGCGGGCTCCTTTTTGGTTCCATATGAACTTTAAAGTAGTTTTTTCCAATTCTGTGAAGAAACTCATTGGTAGCTTGATGGGGATGGCATTCAATCTATAAATAACCTTGGGCAGTATGGCCATTTTCACGATATTGATTCTTCCTATCCATGAGCATGGTATGTTCTTCCATTTGTTTGTGTCCTCTTTTATTTTACTGAGCAGTGGCTTGTAGTTCTCCTTGAAGAGGTCCTTTACATCCCTTGTAAGTTGGATTCCTAGGTATTTTGTTCTCTTTGAAGCAATTGTGAATGGAAGTTCATTCCTGATTTGGCTCTCTGTTTGTCTGTTACTGGTGTATAAGAATGCTTGTGATTTTTGCACATTAATTTTGTATCCTGAGACTTTGCTGAAGTTGCTTATCAGCTTAAGGAGATTTTGGGCGGAGACAATGGGGTTTTCTAAATATACAATCATGTCATCTGCAAAGAGGGACAATTTGACTTCTTCTTTTCCTAACTGAATACCCTTGATTTCTTTCTCTTGCCTGATTGTCCTAGCCAGAATTTCCAACACTATGTTGAATAGGAGTGGTGAGAGAGGGCATTCCTGTCTTGTGCCAGTTTTCAAAGGGAATTTTTCCAGTTTTTGCCCATTCAGTATGATATTGGCTGTGGGTTTGTCATAAATAGCTCTTATTATTTTGAGCTACGTTCCATCAATACCGAATTTATTGAGCGTTTTTAGCATGAAGGGCTGTTGAATTTTGTCAAAAGCCTTTTCTGCATCTATTGAGATAATAATGTGGTTCTTGTCTTTGGTTCTGTTTATATGCTGGATTATGTTTATTGATTTGTGAATGTTGAGCCAGCCTTGCATCCCAGGGATGAAGCCCACTTGATCATGGTGGATAAACTTTTTGACGTGCTGCTGAATCCGGTTTGCCAGTATTTTATTGAGGATTTTTGCATCGATGTTCATCAGGGATATTGGTCTAAAATTCTCTTTTTTTGTTGTGTCTCTGCCAGGCTTTGGTATCAGGATGATGTTGGCCTCATAAAATGAGTTAGGGAGGATTCCCTCTTTTTCTATTGATTGGAATAGTTTCAGAAGGAATGGTACCAGCTCCTCCTTGTACCTCTGGTAGAATTCAGCTGTGAATCCATGTGGTCCTGGACTTTTTTTCGTTGGTAGTCTATTAATTATTGCCTCAATTTCAGAGCCTGCTATTGGTCTATTCAGGGATTCAACTTCTTCCTGGTTTAGTCTTGGGAGAGTGTAAGTGTCCAGGAAATTACCCATTTCTTCTAGATTTTCTAGTTTATTTGCGTAGAGGTGTTTATAGTATTCTCTGATGGTAGTTTGTATTTCTGTGGGGTCGGTGGTGATATCCCTTTTATCATTTTTTATTGTGTCTATTTGATTCTTCTCTCTTTTCTTCTTTATTAGTCTTGCTAGCGGTCTGTCAATTTTGTTGATCTCTTCAAAAAACCAACTCCTGGATTCATTGATTTTTTGGAGGGTTTTTTGTGGCTCTATCTCCTTCAGTTCTGCTCTGATCTTAGTTATTTCTTGCCTTCTGCTAGCTTTCGAATGTGTTTGCTCTTGCTTCTCTAGTTCTTTTAATTGTGATGTTAGAGTGTCAATTTTAGATCTTTCCTGCTTTCTCATGTGGGCATTTAGTGCTATAAATTTCCCTCTACACACTGCTTTAAATGTGTCCCAGAGATTCTGGTATGTTGTATCTTTGTTCTCATTGGTTTCAAAGAACATCTTTATTTCTGCCTTCATTTCGTTATGTACCCAGTAGTCATTCAGGAGCAGGTTGTTCAGTTTCCATGTAGTTGAGCGGTTTTGATTGAGTTTCTTAGTCCTGAGTTCTAGTTTGATTGCACTGTGGTCTGAGAGACAGTTTGTTATAATTTCTGTTCTTGTACATTTGCTGAGGAGTGCTTTACTTCCAATTATGTGGTCAATTTTGGAATAAGTGTGATGTGGTGCTGAGAAGAATGTATATTCTGTTGATTTGGGGTGGAGAGTTCTGTAGATGTCTATTAGGTCTGCTTGCTGCAGAGATGAGTTCAATTCCTAGATATCCATGTTAACTTTCTGTCTCGTTGATCTGTCTAATGTTGACAGTGGAGTGTTGAAGTCTCCCATTATTATTGTATGGGAGTCTAAGTCTCTTTGTAAGTCTCGAAGGACTTGCTTGATGAATCTGGGTGCTCCTGTATTGGGTGCATATATATTTAGGATAGTTAGCTCTTCCTGATGAATTGATCCCTTTATCATTATAGAATGGCCTTCGTTGTCTCTTTTGATATTTGATGGTTTAAAGTCTGTTTTATCAGAGACTAGTATTGCAACCCCTGCTTTTTTTTGTTCTCCATTTGCTTGGTAAATCTTCCTCCATCCCTTTATTTTGAGCCTATGTATATCTCTGCATGTGAGATGGGTCTCCTGAATACAGCAGACTGAGGTGTCTTGACTCTTTATCCAGTTTGCCAGTCTGTGTCTTTTAATTGGAGCATTTAGTCCATTTACATTTAAGGTTAATATTGTTATTTGTGAACTTGATCCTGCCATTATGATATTAACTGGTTATTTTGCTCGTTAGTTGATGCAGTTTCTTCCTAGCCTCGACGGTCTTTACATTTTGGCATGTTTTTGCAATGGCTGGTACCGGTTGTTCCTTTCCATGTTTAGTGCTTCCTTCAGGGTCTCTCGTAAGGCAGGCCTAGTGGTGACAAAATCTCTAAGCATTTGCTTATCTGTAAAGGATTTTATTTCTCCTTCACTTATGAAACTTAGTTTGGCTGGATATGAAATTCTGGGTTTAAAATTCTTTTCTTTAAGAATGTTGAATATTGGCCCCCACTCTCTTCTGGCTTGTAGAGTTTCTGCTGAGAGATCTGCTGTTAGTCTGATGGGCTTCCCTTTGTGGGTAACCCGACCTTTCTCTCTGGCTGCCCTTAAGATTTTTTCCTTCATTTCAACTTTGGTGAATCTGGCAATTATGTGTCTTGGAGTTGCTCTTCTCGAGGAGTATCTTTGTGGTGTTCTCTGTATTTCCTGGATGTGAATGTTGGCCTGCCCTACTAGGTTGGGGAAGTTCTCCTGGATGATATCCTGCAGAGTGTTTTCCAACTTGGTTCCATTTTCCCCCTCACTTTCAGGCACCCCAATCAGATGTAGATTTGGTCTTTTTACTTAATCCCATACTTCTTGCAGGCTTTGTTCATTTCTTCTTCTTCTTTTTTCTTTTGGTTTCTCTTCTCGCTTCATTTCATTCATTTGATCCTCAATTGCTGATACTCTTTCTTCCAGTTGATCGAGTCGGTTACTGAAGCTTGTGCATTTGTCACGTATTTCTCGTGTCATGGTTTTCATCTCTTTCATTTCGTTTATGACCTTCTCTGCATTAATTACTCTAGCTATCAATTCTTCCACTTTTTTTTCAAGATTTTTAGTTTCTTTGCGCTGGGTACGTAATTCCTCCTTTAGCTCTGAGAAGTTTGATGGACTGAAGCCTTCTTCTCTCATCTCGTCAAAGTCATTCTCCGTCCAGCTTTGATCCATTGCTGGCGATGAGCTGCACTCCTTTGCCGGGGGAGATGCGCTCTTATTTTTTGAATTTCCAGCTTTTCTGCCCTGCTTTTTCCCCATCTTTGTGGTTTTATCTGCCTCTGGTCTTTGATGATGGTGACGTACTGATGGGGTTTTGGTGTAGGTGTCCTTCCTGTTTGATAGTTTTCCTTCTAACAGTCAGGACCCTCAGCTGTAGGTCTGTTGGAGATTGCTTGAGGTCCACTCCAGACCCTGTTTGCCTGGGTATCAGCAGCAGAGGCTGCAGAAGATAGAATATTGCTGAACAGCAAGTGTACCTGTCTGATTCTTGCTTTGGAAGCTTCCTCTCAGGGGTGTACTCCACCCTGTGAGGTGTGGGGTGTCAGACTGCCCCTAGTGGGGGATGTCTCCCAGTTAGGCTACTCGGGGTCAGGGACCCACTTGAGCAGGCAGTCTGTCCCTTCTCAGATCTCAGCCTCCGTGTTGGGAGATCCACTGCTCTCTTCAAAGCTGTCAGACAGAGTCGTTTGCGTCTGCAGAGGTTTCTGCTGCTTTTCTTACTTGTTTTTTAAATAGCAACGTAATATTCCATTGTATGGCTGTACCTTCCTCCATTTAACCAATCTTCTACTGACTCTTAAGTTTCTTCTTAACTTTTTCTCATTTAACCAGTGCTGTGATGAATAATATTATGCCTGAAAAATAGGATAAATTCCTAGAAATAGTATTGCTGAGTCAAAAGCCTTACTGGTTTGTAAGTTTTATAGAAATTATTAAATTTTCCACAAGGGTTATACTAGTTTATACTTCCACCAGCAGTGTTTGAGAGTATCTTTTTATTATAACCTCACAATAGAGTGTTAAGCTTTTTGATCTTTGCTGATCAAAAACATGAGAAATTTTATCTCAGTATAATTTTATTTTGCATTTCTCAGTGATGTTGAACATCTTTCCAAAATTTTTTTAAAAAATTCATTAAACACTTTATAAATTATGATGTGGCCCTCTAATGGAGAAACCAGGAAGAAAATAGGTATTTCCAAATCATTGTTATATGTGCCACAATAGAAGTATGTATGAGAACAGTGGTCATGGAGAGAAGCAGAACATTATAGGCTCTTTTTGGAGATATCCTAGAAGATAAACTTTGATACAGCACAACATTTGACATCATATTTAAAGTTTTGCAAGTCTAGAAATGTGACATGTCATTAGATTCATAATGGGCTCTTCTTTAGGCTCTTAGGGATTAGATTCACACCTAATTCTCATAAGGCTGATACATACTGATCCATAATGAATTTTACTCCCAGTGACAGTAATATTTATATATGCCATAAAGGGCAATGTTTACAATGCCTTACAATGATCTGTGTTAAGAGTTTTCTATTGACCATTGATATGTTAGTTAATTAATACTTTTGAAGGTCCCATGTAATAAAAAGGTAGCATTTTATCTATATAATTGCAAAATTTTAAGCTTAATGTGACAAATACTAAATCTGAACATTTTAATTTTCCTTTTTTAAAAAATTATTTTCATCCACAGATGCTCATAGTGAAGTATTTCATTCATAGTATTGGTATACTTCCAGTTGTAGTATTAGCTATTTCTTATAAAAATGTAACTTTAGACCCCAAATAAAATCATTCTCTAATTTTCCAGGAGTCTCATGAACAGTGTATCCAGTGGATTGTTAAGTTTATTCATGGTCAGCATAGTCCTAAAAGAATTTCTTTTCTTTATGACTGCTTAGCAATGGCAGTTGAGACTGGTCTCCTTCCACCCAGGTACGTTTAATGGGTATGAGCAATCTGACGAATTTTCTTTTCTATATGTGATTGGAAATTGGTTGAGGTTGTTGTTGTGAAAAGATAAGAGAATGAAGAAGAAAGTGAGGTTCATCAAGTAATCCTTTATATAATACCTCAGGTTTTAGTTTTTAGGAGTCATAATCTTTGAATTATATAATGCTTGTGGGCTCAAAATCAGATGTTTCTGCCCAGGTGCTGAGATTAATCTCTTTGATTAGTTTGTAACACTTTACTTTTGCTGCATAACCTCAACACCTCATGGCTTAAAACAATAATACTCAGGTTTTAAAATTATTCATGGTTTTGGTGGTTGACTGGGCTTAAGAGGCACTTTTTCCTCAAGGTCTTAATGATTAATGATCGATGTAGCTGGGGCTGGAGCATGGCAAAAGCTTCCCCACTCAGATATCTGGTGGTTAGTTCCTGGCTGTCATCTGGAACCTCAGCTGAGATTATTAGCCAGAACCTCCACAGGCCCTCGCCTTGTGGCCTGAACTTTCTCACCTCATGGTGGAGCCTAACAGCAAGTGTGCAAAAGAGGGCTAGACAGAAATTGTGTCACCTTGTCTTAGAAGTCATACTGCATTCTTTCGGCCATAGTCTTAGGTCTGCCCACATCTAAGGAGTGAGAACATAGACTTTCCCCCTACCTCTCCTTGGGAGAAATGTCAGTGTCACATTTCAGAAGAAGATGTGGGATCAAAAATCTTGTTGCCACCCTCTTGGAAAAATCCAGTGTACCACAAGGTGATAGATGGTAAACATGTAACTGAAAGCTCCAGATACACTTCTTTCTAGTAAAATATAACGTAGTGAATATTATTTCATTCTTACTTTGTTTTTGATCTTTCATACAAGTAAAGAATGTAAAATGCTATACATATTTATAAGTGTACTTAGTAATAATGCACTTTTATGAAAGATATTTGAGAGGATAAATATAATACAGTCCATAGACTATGGCTATATTAGTCTGTCTCATGCTGCTAACAGAGACATACCTGAGACTGGGTAATTTATAAAGGAAAGAAGTTTAATTGACTCACAGTTCGGCATGGCTAGGGAGGCCTCAGGAAACTTAGAATCATGGCAAAAGGCACCTCATCACACAGGGCGGCGGGAGAGAGAATGGGTGCCCAACGAAGGGGGAATCCCCATGTGAAACCGTTAGATCTTGTGAGAACTAACTCACTATCATGAGAACAGGATCGGGGAAACTGTCCCCCATGATTTAAGTGGTTTTACTCATGACACATGGAGATTATGGGAACTACAATTCAAGATGAGATTTGTGTGAGTACACAGCCAAACCATATTGGTGGCTATTAGAGAACTTGGAAAATTCTGTCTTATAACTGGAATGGCTGTTTCTTTTTTTATAGGCTGGTTTGTGAATCCCTGATAAACTCTGACACTCTTGAGTGGGAAAGAACACAGCTTTGGGCCTTAACATTTAAACTGGTTCGGAAAATAATTGGGGGAGTGGATTACAAGGTATATTTTTCTCATTATAAAAAGTGATTGTTTTCAGATATGATTGATTTTTCAGTGTGCATATCCTACTTTCAGGTGAGAGACATGATGTGGAAGCATTTACAAAATCTGTCTATTTCTTGTGGTATATTTCCTGAAGAGATTTAAAATTACTCAGTTGTTCCCAAGGCTCCTCTACTCCCCTCCCAACATTCTTATAAGTACAGGTAGCTGATACATTTTTATGAAGAGTAGGGAAGTCACAAAGCAGAATCCATGTTCCTTCATGCTGCAAGTGTTATGATCCCTTCAAATGAAAGCACAGAGCAGGGGTGTGTGGAACTGAGAAGGGATGGTAGGCATCACTGCTGAAGGGAACAAGACCTGCTTCACCTCCCTTGGACGTGAGTCTTATCTCAACTAATATCTTCAGCACTTTGGGCTCTCGACCAAAAACAATGTACACTCTCTAGTTTTGTCTCATGAAACGGCTTAGGGACTCCATAGCTACAAAAGCCATTCTGTATCTTAATGAAAAGGAGACTTTTGTCATTGTCCTTTTCCCAAGAACTACTAGTGTCTGACCCTGTGCTTTATTTCTGCATTTTCTCTAATCTGAAATGACTTACCAGATAATGACCTAACAGATAATTATTAGTTTAAATCATGATTTATCACACAGTTAACTCTAAGAAGCTTTTGCTAATTATTTTCTCTTTACTCGGATTTATGCAATTTTTGCCTTCTTATTTGTATGGTACTTCATAATTGTTCTTTTATGTATGTGTTCTGTCTTTTACAAGCTTGGTTACCTAGTTCATAGTCAATAAATGCATGTTGAATGAAATTTCTTCTTTATATATCAGATAATGTGACTAGTATTAGGTATGTGGAAATGATTAACAGAATAGCCTTGGATATCCTTGAGAGATTAAGGTATGTGATGGATGAGAAGGGAGAATAGGCTAGTCACAGTGGCTCACACCTATACTCCCAGCACAAAAGGGAGTGAGCAGAAAGAGTCGTCTACCAAAAAGTTTGATACTGTTACTCAAGTTTTCAGAGTGCTTTCAAGTCTTGTTAAAATATGTTTCTGTCTGTATGTATAAATTAAGGTGTTTGACCCTTGTAACAGTGGAAACCCTTCTATTGTTATGAGGGCCAAAAAAGTTTGGCAAACTGTATAATGACTTTTTTTGCTCATCGTATTGTAAGACAGTCTTTAGAATTCTGTTTTGGAACATGACTCTTTTCTTGAGTTAATGTTAGGGACTTAGATAGTAACTAGGATTCAGAAAATTTAAAGGTGTGACCTGGAAGGAATATATAACCCTGAAACCTTTGGGTGTTTTAGCTAACACAGTAGACACTACTTAATTTTAACCCATGTCTTTTTTCTTATATCAGGGTGTTCGAGATCTCTTAAAAGTGATTTTGGAGAAGATTTTGACAATTCCTAATACAGTGAGCTCTGCTGTTGTACAGCAGCTTCTGGCAGCAAGAGAGGTAATTTAGACATATCTGAAATTCATGATCACAACCTCAAAAAAGTCTAGCTTTGTTTAGGTCTGTGCTTTTAATACTTATGGTATTTTGTGAGATGCTCTATTTCTTCTACAAAAAAAAAATCACTTCTATTTTAAAAGATGCTAGTTCCCTTATATTTCAAAAGGACATTTTAAATTTTAATTCATGGTTTTAAATTACAAAACCAATGAAATAGAAATTAAAATAGCTTAAACCATTACAAGACCTCAGCATGTGGACCACTTAAAAGATCTTTGTACTTTGTAACTAGTATTGCAAGAATTGTTACGTTGGTCTGTTGCTCTCCTGTTTAAGTGTGCCAATATTTAAAGCATGTGCAAGGTTATTTACTAACATTGAACAATGTATTCCATTGTTTATTAATCTTTATTTTTAGATTTTTTTACATATAAATGTATTCTTTTATGCTACAGTTGAAACCCAATAAATCCAATAAATACTATCTCTACATTTTATTTTAATCGACAAGAAGCAGTTGTCTGTGTGTGTATATATATATTATACTTATTTTTTTAATGATAACACTTAAAATCTCTCTTAGCAATTTTGAAGTATACATTATATTGTTATTAACCATAGTCACCATAATGTCCAATAGGTCTCTTGAACTTATTCCTCTTGTCAAACTGAAATTTTGTCCTTTGACCAACATCTCTCCAGAAAGTAACATCTCTACTTTTTAATATCTTTTTTTGTTGTCATTATCATTGTTATATTTAAAAGGCTCACATGGACCAGATTCAGTGGCCCATGTCTGTAATCCCAATGCTTTGGGAGGCCGAGGCGGGAGGCTCATTTAAGCCCATTGTCTTTACAAAAAATTAGAAAGTTAGCCGGGCCTGCTGGCATACACCTGTAGTCCCAGCTACTCTGGAGGCTGAGGTGGGAACACCACTGGAGCCCCAGAGGTCGAGGATGGTAGTGAGCCATGATTGTGCCACAGCACTCAAAGCCTGGGCAACAGAGCAAGACCCTGTCTCAAAAAAATAAAATAAATAATGATAATAAATAAAATAAAGAGCTTATATGTGGGACTAGTCAAGAATGATGTGGCATTTTTATTTTTCTTAGGTTATAGCATATATCTTGGAAAGAAATGCCTGCTTATTACCAGCCTATTTTGCAGTCACTGAGATCAGGAAACTGTATCCTGAAGGCAAACTTCCACACTGGGTAAATTTTATATTTCCCAAATTTTTAATATAAATTTTCGGCTGGGTTTGGTGGCTCACAGCACTTTGGAGGGCAAAGGTGGGAAGATGATTTGAGGACAAGAGTTCAAGACCAACCTGGGTAACATAACAAGACTCTGTCTCTACAAAACATCAAAACACACACACACATATTAGCCAGGCATAGTAGCACGTGCCTATAGCCCCAGCTACTCAGGAGCTGAGGCAGGAGGATTACTTGAAACCAGGAGTTTGAGGCTGCAGTGAGCTGTACTCCAGCTTCGGCAACAGAATGAGACCCCGTCTCACACACGGAAAAGGGTATTTTGTTAAAAACAGTTATATTAATCTTATTTTTGTGTGCTTATTCTTTTAATGATGACTTTATCCTTAGATAATATGTATATTTTTAATCATGATGTATTTCTTTCATTTCTCTGCATTTCCATTGAGACAATTTATATGCCATGTGATAAAATATGCTCAGCTTCATCAAATAGCTAAGGATATGGTGGTGTGACTTGGTTTAATTCAGGGACAGATGAACTGGTGAGTGATTTTTTTAGAAGGAAGCAAAAGGGAGCTAACCTTTAAACAATTATCATGTGCCAGGGCATTGTACTAAATCTTTACATATATTATCTCATTTTATGTAAATGTTCACGATATTTCAGGGGCAGTCTCAATTTTCCTTTTGTACTTATTTACTTGACTTCCCTCTTTCTCTCTTCAGTTACTTGGAAACCTAGTATCAGACTTTGTGGATACCTTCAGGCCCACAGCAAGGATAAACTCCATTTGTGGTAGGATTATAATTTTAAATATGCCAAATAGTACCTGATTTTTAGTAATCTTACTATTGAACAAAGCTGAGGGATGGTCTCTTAATATGTGCCTTGGTGACTTGTCATATTGGTGACTCTCTAAGAGCTTAATATAATGTCTTTCACTTGTTTTCACTTACTTTGTGTGCCAAATACAGGGAGGAAAAAGAAACTCTCCGGAATGGGTTTCATCTTCATTTAAAACCATTCTAGAAGTGAGTTTCTTGGTGATTAGAAAGACATTTTAATACAGCTAGTAAAGCACCATGGAATTTCTAGGCAGCTGGAAGGCTCAACAGACCTGTCCCTCTGTGGCTATAGAACGTGAAGGTGTCAAGCTCACTCAGCCCATTCTAATTCCCACTTTTGCTCTTCCTTTCATCTAATTTTCCATTTTCCCATGTTTTGTTAGAGTCTCTGAACTTTCTTTTAAAAATAACCATGTGATTTGGCAATTTTTGCAGTGCCCACATATCCTCTTGAATTATTTCTAGAAATCATGGTGACCTCAGAACCATGTGGAAATATAGACCATTGTTTATTCAGTGATCAAATATTGAGTTCTTCCTATGAGCCAGGTGCTATTCTAGATACTGAAAATACAAAAATAATCTAAATAGACACTAGACAGATAATTATCAGATTTCTAGCTTTTGTAACTGAGGTGGATATTGATATCATGTAGTGAATTATGGAAGCAAAGTAGGTTGGAGAAGGATGATGAATTTGAGACATGTTGAGTTTGAGGTGCTTGTAGGACATCCAAGTGACAATATTTGTTAGGCAGTTGGATGTAGGAGCTGATAGTCATATGTGACATGTAAGGCCTCTAGGAATATCCTGCATAAAGTTTAATCATGTTGACACTGAACTAGCAGTCTTAAACTTTTTCCTGTAAATGGCCATTTAGTAAATATTTTAAGCTTTGTAGGCTACAGAATCTGTTCCAAATACTCAGCTCTGCCATTGGACTGCAAAGGCAGTTGTGTTCCAATAAAACTTTATAAAAACAGGTGCCAGGCTGGATTTGGCCCATGGATTATAGTTGGCTGATCTCTGCCCTAGACATTTAGACAAAATGCAACATTTTCAACTTTGGAAAGCCTGTGCAAATTGATCTTCAACTATCTGAACTAAAAATAAAATTCCCAAACTTCAGTCTCACTGAAACATTTTTATAAGCCATTTTTAAACCAAAGCAATGCCTATTTCAGCATATATGTTCATTAAATATTTATGAAGTGAATGAAGTACTGCTGTGTTCACATTTACTTAAAAACATTTTTGTGATACGTCCAGGTCGCTGTAGTCTTCTGCCAGTTGTAAATAACTCGGGTGCCATTTGTAATTCATGGAAACTGGATCCTGCAACTCTTCGTTTTCCTTTGAAAGGCCTTTTGCCATATGATAAGGTATGTTGCTAAATATAATGACACTTTTAGTCCATCTGACAGTGTTCAACCTAGATTAAGTGTGATGCTAAATTGTTGCTTCATAATCTGAAGAAGTAAATATTTAATGAAAGGTAGCTTATAGTTTATCATGTTATTCTAGTATCCAAATATACCCTGTGGTTGATGCTATTGTGGGTGTTTATGCCCCAGTGGTCCACCTCTGGCAAGGTATTCGGAGGTGGGAAACTGAAATTTTAAATTGATTCCTTGATTAAGTCCCCACATTTTAAAAGTGGTAGAGCTTTTAAATGTGAACTCAGCTCTAATTCCAGAATCTACACTCTTAACACCTGTGCTATCAAGTTATTTGTCCTTCCAAATTTGGAAATAGTGTTTTTGTTTACACTTGTAAACAGTATTTAGAAACTGTCTTCATTCTTCTTAGATTACATTTCTGAACAGAAAATTACTTCATTACAATGATACTTAAGACTAATGTGACTATATTTGAAGTCACATTTCTAAGTTTGACCCTAAAGGGAAGAGGGTATGCTTTTTCAAATCACTGAAATTTTGATATACCCTTTAAGGGGCACCAGTCCTTCTAAATTGTTGCATTAGTGAGCAGTCTTGCTGACTGGACTGATAATTTTTTGGGCCTAGTTGCTCTTTTTACAACTATATCTACATTGTCAACTCTTGCTATAAGAACGTCTTCGTAAAACAGTCACTTTGGTTATTCTGTTTTAAAATGCCTCAGGAATTCTTTAAAATTAGCACATTGAAGTGAATGTGTATGTACTCGACCCCTTTCCCAGACATTTTACTGTTAAAATGAAGAAAGAAACAGTAAACAAAGACATTCCGGTAGATGGGGTGAATAGAGAGGGATTACAGGCTGATAGAAATGAATTTAAAAGAAAAAAAAAAAAAAGAAATTTAATGCCATAACTGTTTCTAAGGTTTTTACATCATAGTTACAATAGCATAGTCTTTTAAAGATTATCTTAAAAATAGGTATATAAAGTGATTTTTTTTTCTTTCTATCTGTCCATCCACCTAAGGAGACATTTAAAAACATCCAGCTAACCTTATGCAAGCAGTGCTTGAGGTTTGTAAGAAGAAAAACTTTCATTAACTCTATCAAAATGTTATGTCCCCAGCAACATAGAAATGAAAACGATGTGCTCTAGAAAGCCATTAGATGACTTAGAAACCATCTAGCATCATGGAAGAGTTAAAATAAACTAGAATGAAATCCTTCTAAATTAATCTATTTAATAAACATAAATTCATATTTTTAAATTAATATCTTTTAAGTATGGGCAGGCAAAATTAACAAATATAAATAGGCTTATCGCTGTTTCATCTACTTCTCAAAAAGTTGATATGCTTTAAGCTAAAAAGCTGTTTTTTGAATCTTATTAGGAAAATAGGGAATTGATTGGTCTATATTCAAGACATTGAATAAACATTCAGCCTGTCATTTGGAAAACTCTGAAAAAGATTTTGTTTTTAATGTCATTTTCTAGTATTATTTTTTGTTTGATTATTTGTTTCTTAAGTCAGGCTCTCACTCTGTCACCCAGGCTGGAGTATAGTGGCATGATCACAGCTCACCACACCCTCGACCTTTGGGACTCAGGTGACCTTCCCCACCTCAGCCTCCTGAGTGGCTGAGGCTACAGGCATATGCCATCATGCCTGGCTAGTTTTTTGTATTTTTTGTAGAGATGAGGTTTTGCCATATTGCCCAGGCTGGCCTCAAACTCATGGGCTCAAGAGATCTTCCCAACTTGGCCTCCCAAAGTGCTGGGATTACAGGCATGAGCCACTATGCCCGGCCTAGTACTATTTATTATAAACTGAATTTGACTATCAGAAATTGTATACTTACATGCCTAGAAAGCCTTCTAGAAAACTGACTTGTTAAGTTTTAACAGAAAGGAAGCAAAGATATTATTAATGATGCTTCTTTATGTCTAAGAAACATGATCACCTAGGACAAAATCTATATAAATTGACATTAGTGAGATGCTAAAATTTAAAAAATTTAAACCTTCTGCGTTTTCAGGGAAAGTATAGTGGAAAGTACACTGGGGAAGGGGGATTGGAAGGTCTGGTTCTAGTGTTATCTTTATTGTTACCCTCTGTATGACCTTGGGGCAAACCGCTTCATCTCAGGTGTCAAATGAGGCAAATGAGGTGTGGGAACAGATGACCTGTAAGCACTAAAATCCTATGATTTTTTTCCCACTAGATACTGCCTACTCTGTGAAGGTAACGAGTGCCTTTAGAGGATTTTAAAATCTCATTTCTAATAATTTGGATTAATGTTGACATTGATCTTGAAGCAATGATTTTCTTATTTTCTTTAAAGGATCTCTTTGAACCACAGACTGCTTTGTTGAGATATGTATTGGAGCAGCCTTATTCCAGGGATATGGTCTGCAATATGCTAGGTTTAAATAAGCAGGTACTGTACTATGCTGGAAACCTAGTAAATTCTGCATAGAATCTGCACTATTCTTTTCTCTTTTCTTTGCTATAGCTAACTGAGCAAAACAGTTAAAAACTACTTAGTGACTTTCAAAAATATACATAGTTTTTTAAACAATGTATTATTCCTACCATTTATATATTACTTTAAGAATGTTTAAATATAAAAAGAAAAATTTTTAAAGTTGGTTTATTTTGCATTGCTTTTTTTTCTATAAGGCCAGTTTCAAGTATACCTTTTGCCAGAGAAACCTACACATGACTTAACCATAATTTTTGACTTTTTTTTGTTGTTTGGGTGTCTGTTTTTATATAACCCTTGGTATCTTCAGCGTGGCCTTCTTGCTGACTTTTTTTTTTTTTTTTTTTTTTTTTTTTTGGTGTGTGTTTGCTTGTTTTTGGTGGTTTAACATGTGGGAGGGTTTGTGCTGACTCTGGGTTCCTTGAGGCTGGCCTCATAGTCACTGTTTTGTCTTTTCTTTTTTTCTTCCTTTATTTTTGTTCTGTCCTGTCTTGTCCTGCCCATCCTCCAATGCTCTAGACCTTGAACATTGCTCAGGTATGTTCACAACCTTACTGTTGTATTGTGACTAACGATACGCTGGCCGCTTTGTAGCCACTGATTCCATTTAGAGAATACGTGTATGGTCGGGGCTTGAAATTGGCAGGACCATGCTGAGACCAAGGCCACTAAAAAATGATTTCTTCTTGGGATATGAGAGTTATTTTTGGTGGATTGTTTTTGTTTTTGTTTTTTTGGTGTTTGTTTTTTTAATATTCTTTTTTTTTCTTTTTTCTTTTTTTTTTTTTTTTTTTTGGTAACAAAGAGACAACACCTGGCACTCAGTGAAGCCTGTCACTTTTTGATGATTTATTTTTCCTTCCCACTCCATTTACTTTTTCCTACTTTAGGGCTAAAGCTAGCCTGGTGGAATTTTCAGAGATGGAAAGATTTATGGTGGCCTTTATCTTTCCAGACTACTAAAACAAATAAAGAAAAATAACAACAACAGAAATACTTACGTTGCTTTGCCTTAAAACAAAAACAAAAACAACATAAAAAAGAGAAAAAAGGCACTTTAACAGAGATATGCTGCTTTTAAAAGTTGGAGTGGTAAACTTTATACAGGAAAGGCTTTTTTGGAAACATGGGGATTGACTAAGAAATGTCAGACTCTTAGGTGACCCCACACCTGCTTGACAAACACCCTTCTTTGTCAGTCTTTGCCAAAAGTGCCTTCCTCCTAGAGTGAGCTCCTCTCAACTGACGCTCACCTGCGGTGGGAGAAAAACACTATGGCCAGACTTTATAAATCAAACTCTTATACAGTCCCAAGTCTGTTCCAGGACTTTTCACCTTTGATATTTTAAACAAAATAGTGGTTCCAATTATTTTTGTTAAAAATTTTTGAGCCCAACATATTAAAGTAGACCAGCTTTTTGATTTTAAAAAGACGTTCTTGTCTAGGTTATATAAAATAGCGTTACTGTTTGCAATACTATAGTGAAGGTTGTGCCAGTGCTTCCATTTATAAAGCCCTATTTTTAAGGACATATAGCTTGGCCATAAAACTTGCTCAGTGTTGAAACTTTGCATGCCAAACCTCACCCTAGTAGCAGTATCTCTTTTATTATTTTAAGTTTTTCTTCTGAAAAATTTGCCAAGTTTCCTTGTTTGGACAAGCTTTTGTACATGTGAAACTGAAACTGCTTCACACTAGAGTATCTGACAGTTACCTCATATAATCTGTCAATTTAACATCTTAAATACCAAGTCATTAATTCTGATCAACTTTCATTGAATTAGAGGTAAGTATTCAGTTAACTTTGAAAGAATGCTTCATGCTATGTTTTAAAAGTCATTTTTACAGTGAACCTTAAGTCATACTTGACTCAATTTTTTTACAGTTTGGTGGATAAATGTACCCATGGTCATTTGAGCTGCAAATACCTTCCCCCAGATATCCTTAGCTATCCTAAGCTTTTTTCTTTTGGGGGCGGGCAGCTCTTGTCAAACTAGAAATTGACGAAACAATTGAGAGTATTTCTGATCTGATCATTTTGATAACAAGTTTCAACCTAAAAAGTTTATGACTAAGACATAAATCCATAAAAAATAAAGTTTATAATGGAAATGCTGACAGAACATTATTAGTATTGGTACCACTGTAGTGTAAACATTGTCAAAAATTCACAATTCATCAGTAATCGTTTTCATAGAAAACTCTTTAGTTAAGAGTTGTGTAGATAGAAGATAATATGCTCAGTTGACATGATATTTTTACCTACTGGAAAGTAGACTAGAAAACGAGAACACACAGGATAAGAAGCATATGATTAAAGATAACCAAATCATCGTATTACATCTTTTATCATTACAGAACTGCATCCTACACTATACTTTCTTGTCCTTTCTCTAGCAATGTGATAATTTACTCATAGCTTTTGAAACCTTAAGAGCTGTTCACATTACATTTTCCAGTAGGAATTGGGTTGTATTTTATGCTATTATTGGTTACATTCAGCAAGTCATAAATAGCCCAGTTCCGTGACCGGCAAGATGGAGCGTTAGACTTCAACTCACAGTGGAAAAGTCTTGTTTTTTATGTGCTTACACAAGTTTGTATTCTTTCTGCCAAATAAAAGCACTGTAAAACAGATACACTCCTCAGGCTCTTACATGATGGTGTATCAACCTTGGCTACTATGAGACAGTGAAGTATTCATCATTCATTTGATCTTATGTTAATCAGTAAGTTTCTCTTTGAAATTATTCTGATTATTGGTAACTTTCTCGGTTAAAGCAGTGAATATGATTTTGAAAGAGAAAATGACATTGAAAGGAATTTTTGTTCCCAACTTCGCCTGAATAGATATTATTTTAAAATTGATTTACATCACTGAAATAATTTAAAATTAATTTAAGCTCATCTAAGTACAGTATGTTAAAATTTTGCTGCAAAAGCATTATGAGAACTGTACATGAAAAGTGTCCAGTACTATTCAATATAGGATATGAGATGCTAAGACTGAAAAGTGCTATCATTTGCCATTTGAAATAGTGCTGGGAAGGAATCGGGCATAGGTCAAGGGTTAATATTAATGTTTCTATTAATGTCATTTGCCTGATTTTTAGCTTTTATCAAAGCTGAAAATTTTAAATGAAGTTTCAGTATAGTTTGGGCTACTAGGTAGAAATAGAATTGTTAAAATATTGAATTTAAATAGTCTTAAAACAGGTTTTAACTAAGTAGGCATATAGTTATGATGTACACTAACAAATTTAACTTTATATGTCAGTGTTTTGAAGACTTAAATTCACCAAAGCTTTCACAAAACAAGATGTGAACAGTTACAGGCATAGCATCCATTGGCTTATGAAATAATCTTAGCCTAGTGATTGACAGTTAACTTTTATTCATAGATTCTGAAACTGCTTTACAAATGGTTGTTCCACTTTGTAAAACCATCTGCTATGTAGTAGAGAGTCTTAATTTTAATGTGCCTGTCTTTAAATAATTGAAAACTAAAGCAGTTTATTATTCTGAAGTAGCAGTACAGATCATTTCGTAGCTCAGATTTTTTTTTTTGATATTACCAAAATTTGCAGATAAAGCAACATATTTAAGCTGTCTTTAAACTTGATTTGAGAAATATCCTTGGCTTTAACTAAAACCACCTGGGAAATTTATAGTTAATCCTGAGAGCTCTTCTGCTATATTCAGGTACTGGAGCATTAGGTACCGTAGAGATTCCTGACTGACTTAATTTTTGACAGAAAAGTTAAGGGTCATGGCACGTGTTGAAAGAACATCAGCTTTAACTGTAAATTTCCTAGTTCTTGCTTTGTCAAAATCGTAATATTTTTGCTTTCCTTTTAAAATCATTAACTGTATGACAGTCACTACATACCTAAAAATATGTAGGTGAAAATCCAGTTTTTTTCTTAAATAGCTAATACTAAAAAGGGAAACTCCAAAATGACTCAGGTGCTAAAAACCAATTTTATTTAGTTTGCTCTTTTTTCCTAAAGCAGATTGATGGAAGACCATTATGGATGGAGAAATAGATGACAAATTGGTCAGTTTCCAAACTGGAAGCAAATTCCCATCACTAGTGAAAAATTCCTACTGGAAATCCTGGCTTTACTTCTTTTCACAATTTTTTCTGACTCTGTATACTTTGAATGATCTCACTCTAAATTTGTGTTGTCTGACACATTTCTTAGGTTGTTGGTGGTTGGCAGAACTAGTGAATTTCAAGCCCTGTACACAGTAGTTTTGCATGCTGATTTAAGAAATAGTCTGTAGTGTTGTCTGTTGCACTTTGCTCTGCTTCATAATGATAATTACATTTGGAGGAAAAGTATTGTAGTCTCAACTGGTGGTGTTAATATTGCTATTTGTAAACCTGTAATGTGGTTGAACTGTGGTCATGGCATTGTGTTTTTGGAAAAAATATGAAACAACCATTGATGCTTATCATTTGGATAGATGTTTGTTTTATTTGCATGCTTTAAGAAACTGCAGCTATATTGGAGCTTTACAAGTTTGGAGCTGGCAAAGAGCATGCAAAAGAGGGGATGCTATTCATTATGTCTTGTTTATTTCCAAATTTGTCCCCATTTTGCATTTTTTCCCTAAATTTGAAAAAATCATATCCCTTTTTCATGGCAAAAGACTGATAATCACACCTAAAGTTTAGGGGGAAAGATCTGTATTAGTAATTGTATTCACTAGAAGGGCTTCCAACTGCCTGCTACTAAGTCATATAACATATTTATAAAGGAAATATGAAAATGGCTTAAACATGGCTTAATATATTTCTTTTGGTAAAAGTATATTTTTTAAATCACTTTTAAAAGCACAGATCTTTTTGCCTCTAGAAAGGGAAGCTGCATTCTCATTTTTAGTGTTTAAACTGAATTATTTTTCTTGTTTTAGATTTTAAAGTGGTCTAATTTAAAATTAAAGCTGCATTATGTTTGGCTTCCAAGAAGGAAGAGCAGAAATCAATTTTTTTCCCCTTGTGGAAGAAATTTCCATTTCAGTGTCTGGACCAATACCACACATTGAAAACAGATGATGAATAATTTGGTAGCTATTTAGATATACCTCTGTATATAAAGTTAGTGTAAACTTATAGGGGTTACTTTAAAATAAAGAGATTCACATACCTGCTTTATTTGTTCTGTCACAATATTTGCTCCCCGTAAATCCAGAGTTTTCATCTTTTGACTTAGATTGCAAAATTAATACTGCTATCCCTGTTTCATATGCCCTTTAAAATGTTATCTTTTTCCAAAGGATAAATAACAGAATTTTCTACGATGCATTGCCCTTTGTCAAATTGAAAGAATAATGTCCATAGTGGAAGTCAAAAGTTAATGGAAAGTCTGTTTTGTAGGAAAACTAAGAAAATTTTTTCTTGAAACGTATCCTGTATGATAATAGAACATGATGCAGCTTTAATAGACTAAATCTAACCTTAACTTCTTAAGTTCAACTTCATTCCATGCTTCTCAGCCTCTTGTTACAATTAATGCTCATTAACTGGTAACTTCTGAAACTAACCGAGAGGCTTTTGGAATACTGTATTTAATCTCTGCCCTACAGCACAAGCAGCGCTGCCCTGTGCTGGAGGACCAGTTGGTGGATCTGGTTGTTTATGCCATGGAGCGATCTGAGACCGAGGAGAAGTTTGACGATGGGGGAACAAGCCAACTCCTGTGGCAACATCTCTCAAGTCAGCTCATTTTCTTTGTGCTTTTCCAGTTTGCAAGTTTTCCACATATGGTGCTTTCTCTTCATCAGAAGGTATGTACTAAATCTTTTGGTCGGAGTGACTTCACCTGTTGATTACTGGATTTTAGACTGCTATGGGCATTCCCTAGTGATTTTAGAACTTGCAGAAGTTCTGAGCCCTAATTTCTGTCCTGTTCACTGCTTTTATAGTTTCTTAACTTTTTACTTTCTTGTCACTGTAAAAACAGGATTCACTCATTCATCCTATGTATTCCCAGTGCAGGCACCAGCGGATACAAGATGAAAAGACACTGTAATATCCTCAAGAAGCATCTCACTAAAGGAGGAGATATTTTATATATACACACAACACACAAACAGTATGATTATATCTTAATAGTTATTATAATGAAAGCACATTTCCCTGCAATACAAATAGAAGGGAATAGTCCCTAAGGTTGCAGTGAGCCGAGATCACACCACTGCACTCCAGCCTTGGCGACAGAGCAAGACTCCATGTCAAAAAAAAAAAAAAACAAAAGGAATAGTCTCTATCAGAGATATCAGGGGTGGCTGTATCAAAGAGATCTTTAAGCTAACACCTGAAGGGCAAATAGAAACTTGCTAAGAGAAAAAGAAAAGTGTTTCCTACCTATAAGACCATCATTTAGAAAGGGATAGAGATGTGTGAGAACTGGAAATAAAAATATAAAGGGGAAATGGTTGGTGAGATAAGGAAGGCGGGAAAGCAAGAGCAGACATAAGAGAACTTTAAATGGCCATGTGCCTGTTCTAAGGAGTTTAGATTTTGTTTTGGAGGCAATGCAGAGGAGAATGGCATCATCATATGCAAGTTGGAAAAATGCTAATGTCCACATGGAGAAAGTAGGTGGTGTAGCGATGGACAGGTACAAAGCCGGAGGCAAGGAAATCAGTGAGAGATACTGCAGTGGGCTAGGTGCTAAAGGCCTAAACCAGGGCAGAAAGGAGGAGCCAGAGATGGGGGATACTGAAGTGGAATAGAACTAGGTGACTGACAGTGAATAGAGGGAGTAGCAGGAGTCTAGGCTTGCTCAGTGGTTCCTACTCTGGGAATGAATAGAAGGGAGGATGATGAATCCGAAAAAGGGAGACAAGTGGAAGACTTAAGTTTGTGGGAAAAGTCATTTTTTGTCAAAAATTTTAGACATATTGAATGGGAATAAAATAAATGTTGTTTTATATAACATCTCCACAGCATGGATTATCTTGGGGAAAATTTTTCGTAAGTATTGTTAAAATCCTTTTAACCACCTTTTCCCAGAAACCACCATTAGTTTCTGTTTAATGTACAGAAAACCGGCCGGGGACGAGCGGGG
Source organism: Macaca fascicularis (assembly GCF_037993035.2). Classification (NCBI taxonomy): domain Eukaryota; kingdom Metazoa; phylum Chordata; class Mammalia; order Primates; family Cercopithecidae; genus Macaca; species Macaca fascicularis. The sequence continues at coordinate 35,581,065 of NC_088378.1, read as the reverse complement.
TGGCTCACTCCTGTAATCCCAGCACTTTGGGAGGCGGAGGCCAGTGGATCGCTTAAGTTCAGGAGTTGGAGACCAGCCTGGGCAACATGGGAAGACCCCATCTCTATCCTTATTCTAAAAAGATATAAATAAATAAGAAACAAAATGTACAGAAAACCAGGAAGCATTTTATGATAACCAGTCCATGATCATTTCAAATTTAAAAAAAAATCCTTTTGGTATGATAGAGTATTCCCCAGGTTTTGATGAGATTTTTTAAATAAGAATTATCCCATATTAAACTTGATTCTCATGCACACATGATCAACTTGACTATGTTCTAAAACTGCATTTTTTATATGCATAGTTGTTTTGGGGAGCAGGAGGAGATATAAGGAGATATAAGGAGGAGAAATAAGCATACATATAATACTAAAATAATTTAGCAGGTTTTGCATGGTGTGTCTTGAATCCAGACTAAGTAATTACTAAGTGCCAAAGTTAGATGCTGACTTGCTGAGAGCAAGAACCAGGGTTTCTCCTTAAAACAACAACAACAACAACAACAACAACAAAAAAGAAACTTCCTGTATTCATCTCTTTAAGTAGCAGCGTATACATGTATATTTAAACATCTTTTATAGTTAGCAGGGCGAGGACTGATTAAAGGCAGAGATCATCTTATGTGGGTTCTCCTGCAATTCATTTCTGGAAGTATTCAGAAAAATGCACTAGCTGATTTTCTCCCCGTGATGAAGCTCTTCGACTTGCTATACCCAGAAAAAGAAGTAAGCTTCACTGAGTAACTATTCATAACAGTGTGATGAGTAAATTATGTCTAATTTATGTTTAAGGACTTTAGTGTGATTTTGTGTATTTCTAAAGTTTATGCTAAATCACAATTGAGTATTAGGTGTAGCAAGCTCTTTCTCTACATTCTAGGTAGGTCTGCAGTTTTAGAAATGATGAAAACTGTTTTAATCTATATACATCATTGAATGGCCAGATAACAGTCTCTATTAATAGCTATTTTTTCTTTGGCAGTTGAGCCTCAGTATGTCCCCTGGGTGTTTTATCATGTAAGATATTTGAGTAAAATGTAATGTATTTTGATGATTGCCATTTTCTAGAAGTACTTTATTATGAATTGTTGTTGTTGAGACGGAGTTTCACTCTTGCACCCAGGCTGGCATGCAGTGGCGTGATCTCGGCTCACTGCAACCTCCACCTCCTGGGTTCAAGTAATTCTCCTGCCTCAACCTCCCGAGTAGCTGGGATTACAGGCGCATGCCACCATGTCCAATTAATTTTTGTATTTTTAGTAGAGACAGGGTTTCGCTGTGTTGGCCAGGCTGGTCTTGAACTCCTGACCTTAGGTGATCTGCCCAGAAAATTTTAAGATGAAACAAGAGTATTTCTTGATGATGGATATAACGTGGTGGGGTTACAGTAACCCCACCATGCACTAGCTGTAACCCCACCATATTATACCCATCATCAAGAAATACTCTTGTTTTGTCTTTGTCCTCCTTATCTTTTTTGTTAAAGTTGGGCAATTTTCAAGCAAATCCCAGACACCCATATCATTTTACCCATTAATAGTCAATATGTTTAATGATAATCGTTTAGGTTGCATATTTCTTAGATTTTTATATGTTCTTAAAAATTATTATGAGACTTTTAGAAAGTCTTGTTTTTAGTTACATTTATCACATTTAGTATGATTTCATGATGATGCGTTTTAATTTTTAAAAAGTAAAAAAAAATTATTTTTATTTGAGAATGCTCTGCGATAGTAGGAAAAGCTTGACAAAGCACCTCTGAATTTGTGTTACTTTAAGTAAAAACATATACCAAGTAAAGCACCTTGTAATAATTTCAAAATTTTATGGCTGTTAGACCTTCTGATTTGTATTATTGAATTATCGGGGCTAAAGTAAGATATGATATGCTAAAAAGAGTTATGTTAGAAATTGATTACTAAAATACACATAATTATTTAATTCTTCTCTTTCTTCTGTTGTGTTATTTTTCAAATTGTTATTTTTCAGTATATTCCAGTTCCTGATATTAACAAACCCCAGTCAACCCATGCCTTTGCAATGACTTGTATTTGGATTCATCTCAATAGAAAAGCTCAAAATGACAACTCCAAGCTACAGATTCCAATACCTCATTCCTTAAGACTTCACCATGAGTAATTATTTGTTGCTTGATACTTATTTTTCTTGTTTAATTAATAGCGAATTGTAGACTAATATTGGTCTCGGTGTTTGTGTGAAATTTGAAAATCTCCCCATACCCACTATGGGTAAGGGCAAATACTTGAGATATATGTCATAGCAAGAGAATCTGACCAGCACCTATATCAGGAAACAGCTACAAGATTAGTCTTGCTTTTATGTATAGATTTTTACAAAAAATTTTTCAAGGCTGATCTTCAGTTGAATATGTTATAAAGTTATTAATATAATGAAAGCATATCAAGTTTCATAAATGTAAAAATGTTTCAGAATTTCTCAAGTGCTTGGAACTTGAGCATGAGCTGACTGAGATATTCATCTGTGGGCTGCCAGGAATGATTGAGCTGATCTGGCTGGCATGCCCCTTAATATCTCTTCCAAAGTTGTGATGACTCAAAGAAGATACCATTCTTAGATAGTATTGTATTGTATTGTAGTCAAGGGTGCTAGGAATAGCCTAACTTCCCACCTAGAACTTCTGAAAAAGACTGCCACATCTCTTCATAGGATATGGCAGGGGAGTCAGACTTGATATTTCATTTGGTTTTCATTTTATGAGATACCCCTTAACCACCTTTTCAAAGTGATATCTGTAATGAAGACACTGTTGTGTTTATACAGACAGATAATAAGTAGAAACCTGGTTCACAGACTTGTGAGTTATTTCTTCGGTCTCTGAAACTTAGCCTAATATGGTGGCTGTATATGTAGTGCATACTTAACAGATACCCATTAATTGTTTATTTAAAATTATTTTTCTTCTGAAACACTACCTCAACTTCTATGTGTATTCCCACTATACGTTTCACACAGAAACTCGAATACGTATAGGAACAAAGATAGCATTAATAAATAATTGCATAAAATTGAACTTTTAAAAAAATACAAATTAACATTATGGAAGTAATTTTCGTTTTTTCTTTTTAATGGAACATGAATTTTTAGGTTCCTGCAGCAGAGTCTGAGAAATAAAAGTTTACAGATGAATGACTATAAGATTGCTCTATTGTGTAATGCATACTCTACAAATTCAGAATGTTTTACATTACCCATGGGAGCTCTGGTAGAAACTATTTATGGAAATGGAATTATGAGGATACCTCTCCCTGGAACAAACTGTATGGCTTCAGGATCTATTACCCCCTTACCCATGAACCTCCTGGATTCACTGACAGTTCATGCCAAAATGAGGTATGTTCTTTTTATTAATTTGATTCCATGTCAGGGAATTGATACGAGTATAGTATAAACCTTTATTTCATGGTTTTATGTGTGTAATTTTTCATAGTCAGGTACATTTAGGGAAAAAAATAGCTTTATTTTATTACAAAAGTAAATATTTTTTATTATAGGAATTCTAGGATAAACAAACCCAAAGAAAGTAATTGTCATAATCTCTCCATGAGAGATAAGCATTATAAAAATTTTTTGCACTTTTTTTTTTCGTTTTTTGTAGATAGTAAGAAGGAGGACTAGTGTAGCTAGAGCTTCCAACGTTTTTGAGAAGGGCTAGAAATCCAGATTTTTTATTACTAGTCTTTCAGCCTTTAAGTATTGGCTCAAATTTAAAACAACCACCGTATAGGCCTAAGAGAATTTGTCTGTGGGCCTCCAAGTGGAGCATCAGTTCTGGTAGAGCTATGCTCTTTTTCAAGTGGTAACCATTGTGATAGAATTACACATGTGCTTCACTTGCATGTATAACAGATTTGAGCAAAGCCTCATTAGAACCTAACATTTGGGTCTTAGCTATGATGTGTTAAAGTAAATCTGTGACAGAAGTTATTTAATTTCCCAAATGTATTTTGATGCATCATTTGAGTAACCAAAATCTCTCAAGCTTCCTCTTATAAGTTGAACCCAAAGTTTGTTTTCCCATGAGCAGGGGGATCCGTGTGCATATTGAAAGCACCATGGAAATCGGAATGAGTCTCAGGTTGTGCAGTGCATCCTTACCAAGTGTCCTGCACAATTTAAACACATTAAATGAATCAACTTCATTTGAATCATTTAAGTTCAAATTATACTAAGTTACTTCTAAGTAGAGTAGCGCCTATGTTTATGTCAAAAATATGGATTTTTATTTTCTTCCCTTTTTTCTCCTCAGCCTTATTCACAGCATTGCAACCAGGGTGATAAAACTTGCTCATGCAAAGTCCAGTGTGGCCTTGGCTCCAGCCCTAGTGGAAACTTACAGTCGTTTATTGGTCTATATGGAAATAGAGTCTTTGGGCATCAAAGGATTTATCAGTAAGACAGGACTTTCTGGTGTTTATAACTATTAATCCATTCATTAACTCTAAAGGTACTTTTCTAGTTCCGGGGACACAGCAGAGAACAAGTCACCACCATGATGGAGCTTATGGAGGGGGACGTTAAATAAATGAAATATATAATATGTCAGGTGATACATGTTATAGAGAAAAATAAAGCAAAAAGGAATAGGAAGTTTGAGGGTGGGAGGGGGGGGTTGTTGCATTTTTAGGTAAAGTGGTAAGAAAAGGTTAATGTGCTAGGTGCCTGGGATGTGGTGAGCAGGATAGACATGGTCCCTGTCCTCATGCAAATGGATTCTGCCTGAGGCAGTAATGCTGTCCTCCAGTGCATACAAAAGGCTGACTGGCAGTAAAGAAGGAATTCTCTTAGATTGCAGAAAATACATTATAATGTCTGTTATTTATTATGTAGTTCTAAAATAATAGATACTTTCTAATATAGAAGTGTTTTTCTGATTCATCATAATTCCAGCTTTTCATGAATACAGCATAGTTTTAATTTTAACCATAGTAAGTCTTCCTAGATAACTGATTGTTGAATAAAACTTTCTCGGGGGTAGGAGGAAACAAGGGCAGGTGTAAAAATACAGTTTTTTGTATTAAAAAGTGAACCTCATACTTCAAAAGGTATGGAACATTAACTGTCTAAAAATAAAAGATACCAGAATTGAGAAGATTAATGCTTTTTCGTATCTTGTCTCATTTTGTTTTTCCAGATAAACATGATTATCACTTGCCAAGTCCCAGGAAAAAATAATTGATATTATAGTTAGGATCCGAATTTTTCCTTACTGTTAAAGTAGAAAATAAGAAAATGTGGAGAATATATATGTGTGTGCGTGTGTATTTTCGCAATCAAATCTTTATATTTTACTCAATGTGACTTTCTTCAACTATCTTTTAATGCATAGCCTTTACTAATTGGTACCTTAAATTGTCTTTTTCCTCCAGGTCAGCTTTTGCCAACTGTTTTCAAATCACATGCATGGGGGATCTTACATACACTCCTTGAGATGTTTAGCTACCGGATGCATCATATTCAGCCTCATTACCGAGTTCAGCTCCTGAGTCATCTTCATACTTTGGCTGCAGTTGCACAAACAAACCAGAACCAGCTCCATCTTTGGTGAGCTCATTGAAGGCCATCTTTCCTTAAGATTTACTAGAAACTTTCTTGGAGATGAGGTTCTTAATCCTTTGCCTTATAGGTTTTTTTTTTTTTTTTTAATTCATCTGTCATAAAACTTCTCTGCTTCTAAAGTATTTTGTTTCCATTATAGGAGCAGAGTCCAGCTTTTTAAATAGAAACTGATTAAGATAGTTGAGTTCTTGCTTCAGGATCTTTGGACTGAGAATTAGTACTTTCAGGGTATTTATTATTATGTTGTAACTTAGCCCTTTAGAATGCTGTTTTTAAGTATACTTCAGATTATGGTTAAAGTATCATGTCACATTGATTTTGCTTTAAATTAAAATATATTTTAGATAGAAAAATATAATTTTTGAAATGCAGTATCTCCAGGTGAAATTTTTTAGTCCTATAGGCGACAAGTCATCTTTTTCAAATGTGTAAAAATGTCAAGATTTTCACTATAAAATTGGACACATTAGGTTTTTTAAACAAATTAAGCAACATTTATTCTCACACACAAGTGTTTTTTTAATTAAAGAAGGGATAGTCATATAGATTGCATGTTTTTCCAGTGTAATTAACCTTAGAATTAGATTTAATTCTATAATTCTGAAATTTTTTTACATTTCTTTTTTTTCTCCCACTTTTCAGTGTCGAGAGCACTGCTCTCAGGCTTATAACAGCATTAGGTAGCTCAGAGGTACAACCGCAGTTTACACGCTTCCTTAGTGATCCCAAAACAGTGCTCTCAGCAGAATCTGAAGAACTGAACCGAGCCTTGATATTGACCTTGGCTAGAGCAACTCATGTTACAGGTACGGTGACTATGTGACTACAAACAAACAAAAACAGATGAATTAAAGTGTGCCGTGATTCTACTAATTACTATGGGTATAACATACTAAAAAGATACTTTTCATTTGTTCAAAAAAAGCCAGTTGTTTTGATATCTTCACTATTTCATTCATTTATGGAAGCTCTTTTGTGTAACATCATTCTATTAATAACTGGGTTGAGCATCAGTTTTCAGTTATCTTCCATAATTTTAAAGTAGTAATTCTTTAAGCTTTTTGGTCTCAAGACTGCTTTACACTCTTAAAATTGAAATTCCCAAAGAGTTTCTGTTTATATGGATTATATCTATGGATATTTATTCTATTAGTAAAATAAAGTTTAAAAATATTTATTAATTTGTTTTTAAATAGTAATAAACATTACATGTTAGCATATGATGTTATGGAAAAAAGTATATTTTGTAAAGCAAAACTTTAGTGAGAAGAGATACCATTGTTTTACATTTTTGCTTCTCTAATACCCGATGTAAAGGAAGACATAGTTTGAATTCTCATCTGCTTAGACATTTAATCCATTGAAGTTTTAGTTGAAGTGAGTAAAAAATGTGGCCTCACACAGATGAGGTTAGAAAGAGAGGAGTATTTTAATAGCCTTTTCAGATCGTTGTGAATGTTCTTTGACATCACATGGAAAAATGATAGTTGCTTAAAAGTTAGTTGCGCCGGGCGCGGTGGCTCACGCCTGTAATCCCAGCACTTTGGGAGGCCAAGACGGGCAGATCACAAGGTCAGGAGATCGAGACCACGGTGAAACCCCGTCTCTACTAAAAATACAAAAAATTAGCCGGGCGCGGTTGTGGGCGCCTGTAGTCCCAGCTACTCGGGAGGCTGAGGCAGGAGAATGGCGTGAACCCGGGAGGCGGAGCTTGCAGTGAGCCGAGATCGCGCCACTGCACTCCAGCCTGGGCGACAGAGCGAGACTCCGTCTCAAAAAAAAAAAAAAAAAGTTAGTTGCAATGTGGAATCCAAAACCCTATCAGTGAACTTCACGTACTTTGTTACATTGTAATCTGAACATCTGTTTTGTACATTTAGTGGATTTTTAAATCCGTGCATGTTTTGTAACTTCATGAGTTATTCATTTTGAAAATATTGGTTCACTGAGTTACGTAGATCTAGCAAATGTTGACATTTTATCATACAGTATCAGAAAATTACATTTGTTAATATCACTGCAAAGTTTATTAGAAAAATCTAAGTTTTAGAATGCTGTCATGTCATGGTGGTAGATACATGTTTTCCAAAATTTCCATTTTTACTTAAAAGGTCAAATTTTATCATTAGTAAAAGTTACTATCATTTGTTTTCCTTGAAGTGACAAGCTCATTTTGTTAATTTTCAAGAAAATGTCTGCTAAATACTTAAGTCTAGCTAACTATAGTTTTCTGTCAGACATTCTTTCAAGTAAAATTGGAATTCAAAAAAAAAAAATGCAGCTGATTTAACTCAGTAGTCAGTCACACAAGTGTTTTTCCTCAAGACACCCATCAAACTTTGGAACACTAGGCATATGCTTCCCATTTTGTTAAATATGATATTAAAAATAAGTGTCGAGATTGACACTGGCACTTTTCTTTTACTGAGTGCATGTGGTGGAGAATACAAAGCCTTTTCATCTAGTTTGGCACCACTGTTTGATTTGTGCTTAGGACCAGCAGTTTTACCACCATTGCTTTTGCACCATCAGTGCTCATATCTAGTAAAAAAGCCAGTGATATCTTTTTATTATTATTTGACCTCACTGAATCTTTGAAGGGCTACTGGGGAATCCCTCAGAGGTCTGAAGACCACACTTTAGAACTGATGTTTTAAAGAGATAGTTACTGATTTTAGCAACCTCAAATACGTTTATGTAAATTATGTTGTTTTATGTAAAGAACCCTCTTCAATTCTGAGATTTATACATGCATTATGTAATTATTTCACTCTCCAAAAAAGACATCTTTCTTTATTCTGTTCCCTTGGCCAAATAAAGTACTACTAAATCAGTGTCAAAATAAATGAACAGTAGTGGTGGACCTGTACCATTATCACTGGTACTCTGTAACTTCAAAAAAGAGATTCCAAATGTCTTTTGTCATCTTTTCATAAATTGTTCTCATATTTTCTAATGTGATCATCCAGATCACTCAGAAACTAAGCAAATTTAGGTTCTAAGCTGGATATAACTAGTTAAGCAATGAATGCACTACAGTGAAATTCTCAGTGTACTTAATTATTATTTTTGCCATAATCTTTTATGAGTTGTGGACATAATCACTTATATCTGGATTACATCTATTTGTTTATGTTTAGATTTTTTTACAGGCTCTGATTCAATTCAGGGAACTTGGTGTAAAGACATACTTCAGACCATCATGAGTTTCACTCCTCATAATTGGGCTTCACACACCCTGAGCTGTTTTCCAGGCCCACTACAGGTAATTTTGTCTTGAATTACTTATTGAATACACATGAAATCCTTCTTCCCATTCACAGTGGTGTTCTAGAGTGAGTCTTGGTGACATCTGAATAAAATTAGCTTTTATTTATTTTAAAAATTATTTAGGGTCTGGGCATGGTAGCACATGCCTCTAGTCCTAACTGCTTGAGAGGCTGAGGCAAGGGGGATGACTTGAGCCCAGGAATTTAAGGTTACAGGGTACTATGGTCACACCACTGCAGCACATCCTGGGTGACAGAGCCAGACCCTATCTCTAGGGGAAAAAAAAAAAAAATTGTCGTTACTTCCAAAATCTCTCAAGTTGTTCTGTGTCCTACTCTGGGACTGGGCATGTTTCTAAAAGTTTAATTTTTGTGGTTTCACCTTAGGTAACAGTTTTAAGGGAAGGAAGAGTAGGAAGAGGAAAAAAAAGTGAAAAAATTTGAAAAAGAGAAAAAAATAGTTAATGGTTTCAGAATCTCATGAAAATTAACATAGTACCTGAAAATTTTTTCTCTCTCATAGAACTGAAATGGGGAGAAGTATAATGTAATAGAACTTCACAGAGTGCACATATATGACACTTCACTGAATTTTTTTTTTTACTCCCAGAAAAACTATAAACCTGGCTTTTCTAGTAGGGAGAAAGGCAAACCTCATCTGTCTTCTCCTTTTCAGAAAAAATGTTAGGCATGATGAACGTCCATTTTTCGTAACTCCTGTTAGGGCTAGAGCATTTGTTTTTCAAATTTACCAAATCACCTGGAGGGCTTGCTAAGCTATAGATGGCTGGCGCCCCAGCCACGGAGCTTCTGATTCAGTAAATCTGGGATAAGGTCTGAGAATTTTGCATTTCTTGTAAGACCAGATGATGCTGATACTGCTGGTGTTGGGACCACACTCTGAGAATCACTGGGCTAGTGCAGTGGATTTTCCTTAGAGACACTAACATATGTAGCCAAAGGGTGGAGACATTTCATTCTTTTTTTTCTCTTTAAGACTGGTGGAAGTATCAACAGATGATTGAAGAAGCTTTAAATTCAGGCTTGCTTATAATTTCAGTTTAGGAAATCTAGGAAAAGGAATCTTGGAGATAATCTAGTTAAGCTTATGTATTTTCCAGATACAGAAATTCAGGCCTTAATTGCTCAATTGCTCAAGGTCACCTAAAGTTTATTAATGTCAGAATCAAGCCTAGAGCTGGTTTATTAACTGCATATCCAGTGCTCTTTCTACTATAACCAATGAAATAAACTTCTGATCCTCTTTTTAGGCGTTCTTCAAACAAAATAATGTGCCTCAGGAAAGCCGTTTTAATCTGAAAAAAAATGTGGAGGAGGAGTATAGGAAGTGGAAGTCAATGAGCAATGAAAACGACATTATTACCCACTTCTCTATGCAGGGCTCCCCTCCTCTCTTTCTTTGTCTTCTCTGGAAAATGCTCTTGGAAACAGATCATATTAATCAAATTGGCTATAGGTAAGTCAAAAACCTAATTTGCATTCCATTTGGCAAATTGTTGTATCCATACAACAATGGAGTTTATGTTTTACTCTCTGCCTTCCAGAGTATTAGAGAGAATTGGAGCCAGGGCCTTGGTAGCCCATGTGAGGACATTTGCAGATTTTCTGGTATATGAGTTTTCTACATCAGCAGGGGGTCAGCAACTCAATAAATGCATTGAAATTCTTAATGACATGGTATGGAAGTATAACATTGTTACACTGGACAGATTAATTCTCTGCCTGGTAAGAATAAATATATGTTTCTAAGCTCTTTTAGATCAAGATGTATGACTAATATATCTTATGCCAATCTGCTCTATATTGCTTTGAAGCATTTAATGAATTTATACTATATCAAGCATTGCTGTCACTTCCCTAAAGAACTACAAATTTTCCAATTTCTTTCTTTTTGTTTTGTTTTTTGTTTCTTGAGACAGAGTCTCACTCTGTCACCCAGTGCAGTGGCGTGATCATGGCTCACTGCAGCCTCAATCTCCTGGGCTCAAGCAATCTCCTCCCGCCTCAGGCTCCTGAGTAGCTGGGACTACAGGCATATGCCACCATACCCACCGAATTTTTTTTTCTTTTTAACTTTTTTGTAGAGATGGAGTTTCTCCATGTTGCCCAGGCTGGTCTCGAACTCCTGGGCTGAAGCAATCCTCCCTCCTCAGCTTCCCAAAGTGCTGAGATTACAGACATGAGCCACTGCTTCCGGCCCCAATTTCCTTATTCATTCATTTAATAAGTACATATTGAATATCAACTGTGTTCTATGTATAGAAGGTATAGAAGTAAATAAAATAGATGTGGTCCTAGCCTTGTGATACTCTAAAAATATGAGCTATTAGACCTTGAGTTGATTCTCCAAAACTCCCACTAGAGGCAGGTAGTAGCAGTAAGTCACTGTGTTTCTTTACAGAGTGCTAATATAACCATTTCTGTACACTTTGGTAGCAAACATTCCCCAAATGTTTTTTTTTTCTCTCTCTCTCTTGACTTTGATGTCTATTTCTGGTAGATTTCTTTTTTCTTTTTTTTTTTTTTTTTTTGAGACAGAGTCTTGCTCTGTCACCCAGGCTGCGTGATCTCAGCTCACTGCAAACTCTGCCTCCCAGGTTCACATAGTTATCTTGCCTCAGCCTCCCAAGTAGCTGGGACTACAGGCGCCCACCACCATGCCTGGCTACTTTTTTGCATTTTTAGTAGAGATGGGGTTTCATCATGTTAGCGATGATGGTCTCAATCTCCTGACCTCATGATCTGCCCGCCTCGGCCTCCCAAAGTGCTGGGATTACAGGCGTGAGCCACCGCGCCTAGCCTTCCGGTAGATTTTTTAAAAAGACGCTGAAGTCGGCTGGAAAATGCCACGTTGAAAAAAATTGTATGGTGGTGATATTTGGAGTGGCATAGTTTAACGTTAACCCCTTAGCTGTGGAGCATAGATATAAAAGTAGTTATTATATTTTAGGGGAAATAATGTAAGTCTATAAATCAATAAGATAACAGGATAAGGTGGAGGTGCAGAAAAAATATTTCCAGGAAACAGTGAGAAATCTTATCTGCTTAGGTGATAGATGTGAAAGACAGATTAAATTTTTAAAAATAAAGATGGACATCCCAGGCAGAAGGAATAGTAAACCAAAATAGGCAAGAAAGGTCATGTATGTTTGGGGAATACTGAACAGTTGGTTTGGGATAGACTAGACGTCTAAGGAAATTATGGTGGTGAGATTTTACTTTGTTAAAATTTAGGCTTTCAAATGGCCCTCATGGTTTCGCACAGATTGAACATTTTCATATAATTTTTCTGTTGTTCTTCAAAGGCCATGCGTAGTCATGAAGGAAATGAAGCCCAGGTTTGTTATTTCATAATTCAGTTGCTGTTACTCAAACCAAACGATTTTCGAAATCGAGTAAGTGACTTTGTGAAGGAAAATTCCCCAGAGCACTGGTTACAGAATGACTGGCACACCAAGCACATGAGTTATCACAAGGTACTAGTTCTAATTAGTATTTAAAATAATACTTTTATAAAACCATACTTGAGCATTTGATGAACTGATTTGGCCGTTTTCTCTCTGGTTCTAATGTTTTTTCTCTGCTCTATATAGAAGTAGGTTAGCTCTCTAAACTTCTTCAAGGTTTGAGAATATCTGTAACATTGAGAATAAATTGAAACTGCAGTTTAGTGGACATAAGTACTTGTATAAAAAGAAGTTAAGTGTAATGAGGTATAATTTAAAATGTTTCCTTGTAAAAAAAATCTAAATGTTTTCACGTTTAGCTCTTTTAAGAGAATTTTTTAAAAAATGCTCTAACCATTTATCATCTTCTCAATTCCACAGAAATATCCAGAGAAGTTGTATTTTGAGGGCCTTGCGGAACAGGTGGATCCTCCTGTACAGATCCAGTCTCCTTATCTGCCCATCTATTTTGGGAATGTGTGTCTTCGATTCCTTCCAGTATTTGATATAGTAATCCACAGATTTTTAGAGTTGCTTCCAGTATCCAAATCATTGGAGACTCTACTGGATCACCTAGGAGGCTTATATAAATTTCATGGTGAGCTTTTTCAAATTTTAATTTCATCTAATACCTCCATTATCAAAAGTGGGCTGGGCAGGACCAGATGGTAATAGTGGCTCTAAAGGTTTTATTTTAATTTTTTTAAATTGAAGTGTTTTGAGGATAAGTACTGTGGAGGGTGCCATGAAGTATAAAATATACAACATAAAAATACAAACAAAAGTGTGAGTTCAGAACAGGGTGATGTTACTATAAACTAAACAGATCTTGGCAGCCTTCTTGGATGGGTAGGATTTGAACTGTGTAGCAGTATCAGGGAAAAGACAGCATATGAGGCAGAAGGGATCATTTGGGGGAAATCATGGAGGAGATAAAATAAGGTATATTTGAAGAAGAATTGCTATGTTGGGTTGAATTGAAAATTCTTACCAGAGAGTTCTAGAAATAAGGTTGGAAAGACAGATTGTACCTAACTTAGGTCACCTTGAATGCTAGGCTGATTTTATAATTGCAGATAATAATCAACTGGAAGTTATTGAGTATGATCATGGCATAGGAAACAGTATTTCAGAAAGATACATCCAGTTATAGTTGGCAGCAATCTTAGGAGGAAGCCATTTCAAGGACATGTCAAAAAACTCAGTTGTGTGATTAGTATCTAAGCAACAATGGTTGCATTGAAAATGACAGAAAAGGGACAAATGGTCACAAAAGACGGAACAGGACTTGATTGGCTGATTATAAGGAGAATATTGAAAGAAAAAGACAACTCTAAAATTGTAAGCATAGTAACTAGAGAGTGGCAGGGTCAGTGACGGAAATGTGAAGGTCCTGGAGCAGCCACTGTGGGAACAAAGTGTCTGGCGGGCAGTCCTGCTTCATCTTTAATCTAAGATACCTTCCCTCAAAGCAGAAGTATGAATTGTGTGTTAACCCGATGGAATAGGCATAAAGTTCAAGTGAGCATTCTTTTAAAAACATTTTTCTTTTGGATTAGGTAATATACACACTTGGTGGGGAAGAGTATACAGTGAAAGGTAATTAGTCCCATCCTGGCCTCCAGCTAGCCAGTTTCTTTCTTTAGGAGGCAGCCAATGTTACCCGTCTCTTGCCATCCCCTCTTAGATATCCTGGATGGTTTTTTGGTTTGTTTGTTTTTAACACAAGTAAAATATATTACACATATTATTCTGTACCCTGTTTGTTTCAACTTTATCATGTATTAGCGTTGGTCATTTGTATTAGTACATAAAGAGCTACCTCATACATGCCATAATTTACTTTATCAGTCCCCTGTTTTTGACCTTTTAGGCGATTTTTCATCTTTTGCTAGTGTAAACAGGGCTGCAGTGACATCCCTTGTTGTATGTCAAGGGATTAAAATTTATGCAGGATAAATTTTCAGAAATGGAATTGCTTCCACTTAAATAAAAACAGATACAAATACAACTGTATATTACTAGAAGCATTCTGAGCCTTCTGCTTATCCTCAGATTAAAATATTCATAGTATACAATTGCCCAGCATGTGAAGTTGTGTCATAATCTTCTGAGCTGTTTTCCAGTTATCTGGAAAGCAGTTAGCCAGTTTTTCACAGTTGTTAGTAACCAGTTAAACATTGTGGTGGTATGTTTTTTTCTTGGCAGATCGTCCAGTGACTTATCTGTATAATACTCTGCACTATTATGAAATGCACCTGAGAGACCGCGCATTTCTCAAGCGAAAACTCGTCCATGCGATCATTGGCTCTCTCAAGGATAATCGACCGCAGGGCTGGTGTCTAAGTGACACTTACCTGAAGTGCGCTATGAATGCACGAGAGGAAAATCCTTGGGTTCCAGATGACACCTACTATTGCAGATTGATTGGCAGACTAGTCGATAATATCCTTTTTATTGTGATTTTACAGATTCTCCAGAAATAATGGTATTTTGATTTATGAGAACATATTTTTGCTTTTTAAAGTAATTTTTTATATATTTCAAGGTTTTAATTTTTTTAAGATCACTTCCATTTTCATCTCTGTAAAGGTTTGAAATCTTAAATTTGCAGCATCATGCCAGATAGGCTGAAATTCTATTAAAATTTTTATTTTAGAACTTGAGGATAAGTGGTAAAAAAAAATTATATTTAAAAATAGACTTTATGGAGATTCGTTTCAAAGAAAAAATCTTATTCTTAAATACTGTGTTTCGTAGCACATGCATCTGTGTGCTGCTGGAGAACGTAGGATCTTGTTACTTTAAAAAAATTAATGTTTTTGTTATAATAAATGATAAATTTTTCTTTATGGAAAAAGTATATTTTAGTGAAAATATACTTGTATGTTTATTTCTTCATTTTGATTTTATGTTTTCAGTTATTAGCACTCTATATTTAATGTCTATAACCATACCACTATGTTACTAGGTAGAGAAATTCTACATAAATGAGCATGACTTATTTTCCTACACAAAGGAATTTATTTTCTGAAGCAACAGAATGACTCATTATAAAATAATTTTCATATTAATGTCGTATAACTATTAAAAGAAATAGGCTTATGAAACCTAGGTATATCTTGGTTGCATCTGTGCCTATTATGTCATATTTATAAGAACCCACCTGTAAGACCAACCATTTATGCCTGTGGTTAATCACATGGTTGCTCTTAATACATTTCAATCATGTCAAACTCATTTGCATTTGGTTTGTATTTGCCTCTTAATCTCTCTAAGTGTAGATAAATCACTTCTTGGCAGCTCATAATCAGATAAATTGATAATCAGATGAGATATTCCAGTTGTTATTGCCCTAACTGTGTGTACCTATGGCTGGCAAATCTCCTGGTCCCTTTCCAAACTGTGACTGGAGATTCAATGAGTTTCCCAACCCAGCTGCCCACGCTCTCCATGTTACTTGTGTGGAGCTCATGGCCTTGGCAGTTTCAGGCAAAGAGGTTGGGAATGCCCTTCTAAATGTTGTCCTGAAAAGGTATGTATTCTGGTTCATGCAGTAAGATTTGTTGTTTATTTGTAAACAGAATGGTATTTTATTTGGAGCTTTAAGACAAACCTGTTCCTGAAAGGCTGATGCACGTTGGATGATGACTGTTTTCTGGTTCCAAATCTTGTCTTTGTGATATAGGAGTTATGGAATGTGCCCTGGACAGGATCCTAAGATCCGGGTTTGTTCCTACTTCTGCTCATTAATAGCAGTTTGATATTTAGTATAGGCATAATGTTAACTTGTCACTTAAAACAAGATTCTCTTCATCTTGTTTTCAAGATTCTTTTAAAAATTAGCGTTAAGTATGGGATAATGATTGGGGAGGAAGTATTTTTAAAAAGCCTTCTTGAGTTTTTATACTTATTACATTTTTATTCAATAAAAAATTCCCCATTGTTTTATTGAAATGGATTAGTTGTCGATCCTCTGAATTAGATATATTATTTAAAAATAAGATCTGTTGTCAACCATCTAAAATGTTTTTATAAATTCATACTTAAACATTGTTTTTTGCCGGTTGCAGTCAGCCTTTAGTGCCAAGAGAGAACATTACAGCATGGATGAATGCAATTGGTTTGATCATCACTGCCCTACCAGTGAGTTAATAATTGTGATTCGTGCTTAGTGATGAAATATAGCCAGCTGTTCCACGTCAGCAAAAAGAAAAAGATGCATATAGGATGCAAGTTAATGAAGTATTTTATGTTTTTAAAGTTTTTTCATATTATTACTGCTTTAAAAATCTACAGTGACTAGTGTTTGCCTTTCTGTATTAGATCTAAATATATCTATGTGACTTACAGGCCTCTGCATTTTCTGGTACCACCTTACCTATCCAACTTTAGTTTTTACATCATAGCCTGATCTACTCTTGGCCGCTTAACGTGTTGTATATCTACAGCTTTTGTTCCTGCACATAGTGCTTAAGACATGTTTTAGGTACTTCTGAATGTGAGTGAATAAGACATTTTTCGTATTCCAGAGCTTACTTCTTTCCATCACCTTCTCTAAAGCCTGTTCATTCTTTGCTAGCTTAGAGCCTCCTTTCTCAGTGAATGAAGCCTTCCCTGACTTTTCCAGCTCACATGACTCCTTTCTTTGACCTCCACACACATTTTTAACAAGTTTATTATTTTTAAATAAATAATAAAATTATAGATTTATTGTTTGATAAATTAATTGATTTACTGCATAGTATATATCAGGTACCTAAATGAGCTGGACAGATACATGTATGGAGCCCCCTAACTCACAGGTACTTCACCCAGGTTGTTACTGACTTAATTTGACCAGTTACGAAGTCACCCAACTGTATGTGCAGAAGCTGGAGAAATAGAAAACTTTAAAGAATGAGAAAACACTATTACTTTAGACTTTGGGGTGGAATGCTGGATAAGTGATATTTTTCACTAGCCTTCCTCCAATTTTAAAGGAGCCGTATTGGATTGTTCTTCATGATCGAATTGTGAGTGTCATCAGCAGCCCCAGCTTGACGTCTGAAACAGAGTGGGTTGGCTATCCATTCCGCCTCTTTGATTTCACTGCCTGTCATCAGTCCTACTCTGAGATGAGTTGTAGCTATACATTAGCTCTCGCACATGCTGTGTGGCACCATTCTAGCATCGGACAACTTTCTCTCATTCCAAAGTAAGTATAATAATTTCTTAAAGAAATTTGACATAGGCTGGGTGCGGTGGTTCATACCTGTAATCCCAGCACTTTGGAAGGCCGAGGTGGGCAGATCACAAGGTCAGGCGATTGAGACCATCCTGGCCAACATGGTGAAACCCATCTCTACTAAAAATACAAAAATTAGCTGGACATGGTGGCATGTGCCTGTAACCCCAGCTACTCAGGAGGCTGAGGCAGGAGAATCGCTTGAACCAGGGAGTTGGAAGTTGCAGTGAACCAAGATCGCGTCACTGCACTCCAGCCTGGTGACAGAGTGAGACTTCATCTGAAAAAAAAAGAAATTTGATGTATTTCATTTTTTTTCTAATCTCATTAACAGATGAGGTATATACTTCATTCATTAGAACAACTCGTGGCCGGGCGCGGTGGCTCACGCCTGTAATCCCAGCACTTTGGGAGGCTGAGGTGGGTGGATCACAAGGTCAGGAGATCGAGACCATCCTGGCCAACATGGTGAAACCCTGTCTCTACTAAAAATAAAAAAATTAGCTGGGCGTGGTGGTGTGCTCCTTGTAATCCTAGCTACTCAGGAGCCTGAGGCAGGAGAATCACTTGAACTCAGGAGGCGGAGGTTGCAGTGAGCCGAGATCACGCCACTGCACTCTAGCCTGGGTGACAGAGCAAGACTCCATCTCAAAAAAACAACAGAAAAAGAACAACTTGCAAAGTAAGTTGATCAGAAAGCTCCTTTTGCTTCAGAGTTGTTTTTTAAAAATTGACTTGTATGTGCTAGTAATAATCTAATAATCTAGTTTTCCACTATAGTTTGAAGAAGCTTAGTCAAATGCATGCTTTTTCCACAATATATCCCAAAAGTTACCTTTTAAACTGAATAACTGATATTATCCTATTTCCTGATTATTTTTCTTGACCATAATAATGGTATTAATTAGATTGAAATTTCTTGAGAGTGGCATTTCTGTTAGGTTATTCTCTTTTTATTTCAGATGATTCACCTATCAGTAGTTTTACAATTAAGAATGACTTAAATCTGATTTAAACCCCATCTTTAGTAGAAATACAAAAAATTAGCTGAGTGTGGTGGCGGATGCCTGTAATCCCAGCACTTAGGGAGGCCGTGGTGGGTGGATCACAAGGTCAGGAGATCAAGACCATCCTGGCCAACATGGTGAAACCCCGTCTCTACTAAAAATAAAAAAATTAGCCAGGCGTGATGGCATGCGCCTGTAATCCCAGCTACTCAGGAGACTGAGGCAGGAGAATTGCTTGAACCTGGGAGGCAGAGGTTGCAGTGAGCTGAGATCGCGCCACTGCACTCCATCCCGGACAACAGTGTGAGACTCCATCTCAAAAAAATAAATAAATAAAAATAATCAAATGAAAGTAATAGCCAGTGAGAGATGTGAGATTAATTAGAAACATTATTGTTACCAAAGTAAAAGGAACTTTTTAAAAAATGTTTTGTTATAATACTTTGTAAATACTGTATTAACAAAATTCAAACAATTTAAATGATTTCAAGTCACAGGAGATTTTTATTTTTATCTTCAAATTTTAGGTTTCTCACTGAAGTGCTTCTTCCTATAGTGAAGACTGAATTCCAGTTGCTTTATGTATACCATCTTGTTGGACCATTTTTACAAAGATTTCAGCAAGAGAGAACTCGTTGTATGATAGAGGTAAAATATAATCTGGATTTCCTGTGACATGATTAAATTCTGAAGTATCTATTTAGGTTTTTTACCAGTGTTATTGAAACTGCAGGTCACAACCATTAGTAGTGAAACTAGTTTAACAGGATCCAAGAGCAACTTTAGAGGACTTAGTGTGCCAGTAATGAATTTAGGGTGGGATGTATTGAATTGGAGATGCAGGGGAAATACCCATTATGAAGGTTGAGAAGAGGTTAAGGATGGAGAAGTACACTTGAGATCTTACATGCAGAGGAACTAATTAAAATCATGAGAATGGATGAAGTCAGTCACTTCTAACAAGATGTCGAAAACAAGGAAAGCACCCAGGAGTAGAACCTTAAAGCAAGAGCTACCAAATGGAACTAAGAAAGTATAAACCAAAGGATCCCTAGGAGTGGAGTTATCCTAGACATCAAGAGCTGGTGTCTAGAAAGGGGATTGTTTATCTCTTAATTTTAAGATAAATTACTAAACTATGAAGAGAAATTTTATTTAAGCCTTATCAGGGGCATTTTGTAGCACTATAGATTCTTTTAAAATGCAAGCCATATCATATCTCATGTGCATAGAGGTATGTATAGTATATGACAGCTCTACAACAAAGACAGTATCCCCCAGTGTGAGTGTTATAATGGAGCCCAGCTGCATCATGCTGAATTATTGAATCGCTTTTAATCACTTAAATAATTTTACATTATTTGTTAAATAGATTGGTGTGGCGTTTTATGACATGCTGCTGAATGTCGACCAGTGTAGCACCCATTTAAATTACATGGATCCCATCTGCGACTTCCTATATCACATGAAGTATATGTTTACTGGTGATAGCGTGAAAGAGCAAGTAAGTTGAATTTGTTTAATTATTTTTAATGATGTTTAATTTAGAAAACTTGAACATATAGTAATAGACTTTTTTGGTTTGAGTGATTATTTTTATTTTGTCTAATTTTTTTTTAAGGAAAATGGGTGGGTTTGAGACCTTTTTAGGCAACAGAGGCATATTATTCTAGATGTAGTATTAAAGTAAATACATGTTATAATTTCTTGTACTTTTCCCCCAAAAGACCTAGAGGGTTAATTAATAATAATCTCATTAGGGAGAAACAGTGGGATATGGCTGCTGAAATACGAGCAGAGAAGTTGTTGTGTTATGAGAAAAGGAGGTCCTACTTCTCCTAACACTCATGGTGACATTAGACAAACCACAGCATAACTAGAAGACTAAAGTCAGGATTCTAGACTAATCCTGACTAGAGACTAACTCATGAAGAGCATTTAAAGAATATGGGAATACTTAACCTGAAGAAAAAAAGTCCTAGGGCATTATTTATGCCCTCAGCATTTTGGAGGGTTTTCATTTGGAATAGGGATTAGATTTGTTCTGTGTCACTTTAGAGGGTGTATGAATTCTGGGAAAGTTAAAGGGAGGACATCCTGACTTAGCATATGAAGAGGAACTTCCTAATAGGGATGTCTGAAAGTAGTAAAAGACCTTGAATCATAACTGATTCTTTGGGTTGAGATACCCCTCCCAATTCTTTGGGTTGAGATACCAAGGAGGTTGACTCCTTTATGTCTCAGCAGCAGTGTCAAAGAGAGTTGACCTGTTCTCTCTCATGTAAGAAAGAGAGAAATTATATTGGCTTTTGTTACAACACAGAACATGCAGAGAAACTATAAAAGAAATTGATTGCTTTTTTTAAAAAAAGTATTCTTTATATTTGGGCCTAAGAAACTTTAACACAAGGGAGTACAGAAAGGAAAAGGTCAAAGAGCATTTGAGTAAAGCTAAGAAAGCTGTGAAACGACTTGATGTATTTGTGTCCTTAGTGTTTTTCAAAAGAGTAGATCTAATATTATTTAGTTAATTCCAAGTGTAAATCAAAACAAAAATAATTAGTTTTGTATATAAATGTTGCAGACATGAGTTATTCAAAGAACTTTAAAATATAATTATGCTTCATGCTTCTGTAAAGATGGCATTTTAAAAGAATGATCAGCTTGTTGGATGTATGAAATTTCCTGTGTAAACTCTGCTAGCTTTTGGTAGTGGGATGACTGGCTAGCTAGATAAGTGGATATACTTTTGTAAGTATATGCCTATATATGAATATACATATGGTTCATGTACAAACATGCATATAGAATATATAATGGGTGTGTGTGAGGGAGAATGTGTTGTTTCTCATGCAAGAAAGAATTGTATCTGCTTTTCGTAAAACACAGAACATGTTGAGAAACTTCTCATCTACCCCACGCCACTCCTTAGTTTATTGTCTCAGGATATGTGTAAATCCTGCTTTAAATGTGAGAAGTTGAAATTCTCTGATTAAAGTACGTTTTAATGTGTTTTTATTTCTTAGGTAGAGAAAATTATCTGTAACTTAAAACCAGCTTTAAAACTTCGTCTTCGATTCATCACACACATTAGCAAGATGGAACCAGCTGCAGTGCCTCCACAAGCTATGAACAGTGGGTCTCCAGCACCTCAGTCTAATCAGGTGCCCGTGTCTTTACCGGTAACTCAGTGAAGCCAGACTGTACTGTGGAGAAAGTGGAAATACATCCGTCTTTGAGAATGGACTCAAACCTTTTCAATCTGAATGTGATCACGCTATGGTGATAGAAGCAGTGATGATGTTCAGATTGTTTTATTTTGATTCAAATGATGAATCTGTGGACACCTTATAACTCCCATCTCCCTATCTATATTTTTGTCTCTAAGAGATCAAGTAAGATACGTGTTGTTCATATTCATAACAACTTATTAGAGCTACATAGGAACATAGAGGTTATCTGTGATCAAAGGACTTTTGTCATTGGCACTTTCAGTCTTTCCTATTCTAGCCGTTGTTTTTGTTTGTATTTTTTATTAATGACATACTTAGTCTTCAGATATATTATTTTAAAGGCACCCCACATGTAAAACTGTTATTACAAATATTTTATGCATAAATCTCTTGGTAGATTTTCAGAATAGTAAGATTTTTATCAAGAAAAAGAATCTAGACTTTGTTGCGTTGTAGGAGCAAACAAGGCTTCTATTCTTTTTAAAATGACTTGAAATTTTGTTATAAATTTCCATAGTTTCTATCAAGGTCAGTTGGTAGTTTTATTACCTTTGCTATGGATTCGAACTTAACTGTATAAAATGAGTTGGAAGCCATGTAAGAAAATAACATCTGAAAGTTCTTGAACTTGATTGATTCTCCAGTTTCTTTTTTTAAAAATAATTGCTTTTGCAGATTGACACTCTCACCTGACAGATGACATAATTCTTCAATTTTTATAATCTTAAAATTTTTTAATTTTGTATTTGTAAATACAGTACACATTTTATTTCTTCAGAATTTCTTGGATTTTGAGAGACATTGTTAATTTTGGGGGAATTGGCATTGTGAAAGACTTGAAAACTAATAAGTAAAGTCTGCTGAATGAATATACCACGTGATAGTTTCATGACTCCTTTGGAATGAATGTCGGCTGTGTGCCAGGCGGTGTGCTGGCTGGGGTCAGTTGGAAATGCGGTATTCTGTGGGTCCTACACTACAGTTGGTGACTGACATTGGCCTAGGAATTAAGAGTTACAGATTCTTTTTGAAAGAACTAGTGAATTTAACCAACTGTATTTCAAATTCATATTTCTAAATACGTTCCTCCTAGAACTTTATTTTCTTTGTAGCTCATGTTATTGCCATCACTAAATCATTACTGGCCATGCAAGTCCAGCTAAAAATTTATATAATGGTAAAAGTAATTTTTGCAGACTCAGACTCATTCTTTTTGTTTGTTTGTTTGTTTTTTGTTTTTTGAGACAGAGTCTCGCTCTGTCGCTCAGGCTGGAGTACAGTGGCATGATCTCAGCTCACTGCAAGCTCTGCCTCCCTGGTTCATGCCATTCTCCTGCCTCAGCCTCCTGAGTAGCTGGGACTATAGGCGCCTGCCACCATGCCCAGCTAATTTCTTTTTGTACTTTTAGAAGCGACAGGATTTCACCGTGTTAGACAGGATGGTCTCCATCTCCTGACCTCGTGATCCGCCCGCCTCGGCCTCCTAAGGTGCTGGGATTGCGCGTGAGCCATCGCGCCCGGCCCCTTTAGACTCATTCTTAAAATTACCCAGAAAAAATGCTAGAAATTATTTCAAGTATTAATCTTAACATAGTGTCAGTATATTCTTGCTGCCTTGAGGAATTTGTTGCTTTTTGATCCTAGAATGAGAATAAAATTATGACTCTAGTATTATACAAACAGAGGAAATGAAAATCAATATAATCACTTTCTCAAGGACATGAACATTCTAATTAATTTATTAAAAATTCAGTTTTCCCTCTCTAGCTTAAAAACATGGGAATGTAATTTCCCTGGATAGGCTTTTAAGTATGTTTTTAATCAGAGACTAATGGAAGACAAAAACTTTATTTGGGTTTAGAATACAGCAGAGGGGGAAAAAATGTCTTTGTATTTATCATATCCTAAAAGTTTTTCTTTTTGAAAATTAATAGTAAGTTTAGAGTGGCTCTGTCCAGTATGACTTTCGGCAGTGATGGAAATGTTCTTTACCTGTGCTATTCAATACACTAGTTAGTAGCTACATTTATCTATGAGGCATATGAAATGTGGAACTGAATTTTTTAATTTTATTAAGCTTTAAATGACCACATGTGGTTACTGTATTAGACAGTGTATCTTGTGAGATCCATTATAATTGCTACCATCTAAAAGTAATTCAATAAAATGTGTATCTTTCGAAGGCCTAGTAAAGGTAACAGTTTTTAAATTCTGTGTTACATTTGAAAAATCAGATTGTAGGGGCCCTTTATCATATACTGTTAAACCAAAAACACAGAAGAAATCCATTCATGGACCTGCCTTTTTTACAGAACCCCCTGGGGTTTTCACATTAATTGCTGGGAGGAGAAAAACTTTGCTTCCCTTGTTTTGATTACTGTTTACTCTGGTTTGTTTTTTCCATTTTCCTTACTACATTCCAGAATGGAGATGAGTTTTTAGGATATGACTAAACTGTAATTGTAGTGAGTGAAAGGTGAAACATTGGAAACGACAGATAATTTTAGATGACATCCTCAGCTGAATTAGTAATTATTAAAAACAAACTAGCAATTTGATTTATGTGGGTCCTGAATCGATTTTGGGGAATATCTTTTTTTTTTTTTTTCAGGGTCTCATTCTGTTGCCCAGGCTGGAGTGCATTGGCGCGATCTGAGCTCACTGCAACTTCCGTCTCCTGGGCTGAAGCAGTCCTTCCACCTTAGCCTCCTGAGTAGCTGGGACTACAGATGTTCACCACCATGCCCAGCTAGAGTGTGTGTGTGTGTGTATTTTTTATAGAGATGGGGTTTCACCATGTTGCCAGACTGGTCACAAACTCCTGGACTCAAGCTCCTTGTCCTCTCAAAGTGCTGGGTTTACAGGTGCGAGCCACCACACCCAGCCAGGAATATCTTCCATCTCCCAAAAGGCTACTTGAATAGCAACCATGCTTTGAAAATATTAACCAGAATCATGTATGAGGTTTAGAAAAAGTAAAATGTGGACATCTAGCCCAATGAACTTGGAGATTGCCCAAACCTATTATTACCCGTTTTACAGTTGAAGAAACCATAGCCAGGGAGTTTAAATAGCTTCAAGGCCTCACAGTGTTTTGGGGATGATGATTTCACTGTGACTTTTAAAATGTTTTGTTTTTTAAATTTTTTTGTTTTTAAGAGACAGTGTCTCACCTGTTACCAAAGCTGGAATACAGTGGCGCAATCATAGCTCATTGCAGCTTTGAACTCCTGAAATCAAGTGATCCTCCTGCCTCAGCCTCCAGAGTAACTGGGACTACAGGCATGTGCCACCACACCCAGCTAATAGTTTTATTATTTTATTTTATTTTATTTTTTAGAGACAGGGTCTTGCTGTGTTGCTGGTCTCAAGTTCCTGGCCTCAAGAGATCCTCCCATCTTGGCCTCCCAAAGCAGTGGGATTGCGGGCATGAGCCTACAATTCTTAAATACGTCCTGCTTAGTATTTTTAAGCAGGACATATTGTGAATGTGGGGGGTGTGTGTGTATGTCTGTTGCATGTATTTAGAAATATGTAGACACAATACAATCTTCGTAGTTTTTAAGCAGGACATATTGTGAATGTGGGGTGTGTGTGTGTGTGTGTGTGTGTGTGTGTGTGTGTGGCATGTATTTAGAAATATGTAGACACAATACAGTCTTGTTTTAAAGAGTTTATTATAAAAAAAATCACATCTTTTGAACGACATGAACACATAGTACCTTTCCAGATGGGGTAGCTTTGTCTCCCGGTTCCAGGAGTCTCACTCTATGTATGGGGTCTTATGTAAATGTGCTTATTTTTAATGCCAGCAAATTTTTAATTGGAAATCAATGTATGCTTCTCTTTCTAAGGATAAGTCTTTTGCCAAGTTAGAAAATACAAGCTTTTAAATTTTGAGAAAGTTAGAATTTCCACATCTTGAATTTTATACCAAGAGGGAATTTGTAGAGTTTTATACTAATTGGAAAAACATTTTTCTGAAAGAACAAATCTTTAGGAAGACAACTCTATGTTTAAGTAAATGATTAGATTTCTAATTATGCCATTAGCTATGAGATTTGTATCGGATGTTTCCCACATTTACTTAGGTGGGTTAAGGTAGTCAATAGGCTTGTGATTACCCTCCCGAGCAACTCCAAAGCAAGCCAAGATTATTGCTACTGCTGTGTTCACTGTTCGAGTTACTTCTTCTGGTGTCTTCCCCAGGGATGGGTTCACTTCCATTATATCTAATCCCGAAAGTAGCCCTACAACAACAAATTGTAATAATGTAATTTATAAAATAGTTGACATTTTGAAATTAGCACAGACAGACTTGAAAGATTATCCACTAACAGAAAAAGGTAGTAACCAATGGAAAACACTTTAGTTATTGCATCATGTGATTGATGGACATTCTGTAAGTGTCAACTGGGACTTGTTTTCAGGTCAAGGAGGTATGAATATATATTAGTCAAGTGTACACTTGCTTCTCTATTCCCTCAGATTGTTAACTACCTGTTTTGTAGATTTCTTCCGTGATGTAGAGACCTTCTCTGTATGACAGACCTCCCACGACTGGTGTGCCAGTAGCTGGTGTGAAAGATGGGTCCAGTCCATCAACATCAAAACTCAGATGAATTGGCCTTTTCTTTCTTTTAAAAAATGGGAAAGGATTTCACTTTAAGATTGATGGCTTCACATTTCATCAATAAATATATCTGTTGCCTTGCTTTATAAAAAGTAGCAACCCATTATTTCATATAAAGACTTTATTAATAACTTACATTGGTTAATGTCAGTACCAACTTTTTATGTTACACACACGTGTGCACACACAAAAGAATCCTACCTTCCTAGTAGATAGCTGAGTGTTTCTTCCATCACCTTGCCAATTCCCAGTCTGTCCACTTCAGTCATTGAAAAGTATTTAATGCCTAGAGTTTTCAAAATGTAGCTATAAAAGAGAAATTAAGATAATTAATAAGGCTGACTGTGCCTGCCTGTCTCCTTTTAAGGGAAATATCAATATAGTAAAATATATAAAATATTTAGGTTCTGTGAACCTAACTCAATATAGTTTTATTTGTATTTTAACAGCAAGTCAATTGAGATTTAATTGCCTGGATACATAGGTATGTACATGTATATAAATATGTGTGTGTGTGGGTGTATGTGTGTGTATGTGTCTTGATGTTTAATTTTCTCTCATAGATTTGGTCAGTAAAGCACATCTAGCACACAAAGGGACAAAAATGAAGGCAAATCACATCAAGGAATAAGCTTACTGTTCCCCAGGGTCCACGTCTCTCAAGCCAATATACACAATATCCTTGGCAGATATGCAGGGCGTCACCCAGGAGAATCCTGGCACATCGGGAATCTAAAATTGCAATGTTTTCACTTGGTTATGTGTGATTCTCTTGAACAAATCCTACATTCAAAGGTAAAGACACTTATTGGACTGCAAATATCTTATATTTAGAATATAAATATAGAAGAAATCGTGTAAAAATTATACACAATTAAGAAGGGGATGTGTGCCTCCCCTTGATTGCTTTGACTTTGCCTTGAACCACTTGGCATTTACCTACTTTGTGCCCCATTCCTGCTGGGCCCTTCTTTCCCAGGGCTCCTCTATAAAGAAATGAGTGTGTTCCCATTACTTTGGTAGCTTCCTTCTTTACTTCCCTTTCTCAGTAAGTCCTTAATCCAGAGGATGGCCTAGAGCAGCTGAGGGAAATTCGTGACCTGTCCTTTGGTTATTCACATCATAATATGATGATATCTGCTTTGTCCTGGAGCCACGTTTAGTTTTTCCCATGTGCTAGGTCGATACTTTGCAAGTTTATAAACCCATCCCTTGGTCATTAGTTCAAAAGACATTATTTCTGAGCATTTAACATAAGGAGGTTTTAACCTCTTGTATCATCATAAGGACAAAATATTATAATTATATCAATAAAAACTTTATTGATACACTATGGCATATCAACAAAAGTTATAAACTATAATATTAAATCTTAATCTGACATTTTATTTTCCATCTTTTAGAAAAGAAGTTTCTAGGGAGCAGGGAGATTGTTCTTTCTCTTATGATTTAGACAGGTTCTTCTCCCAGTAAATACGTTAGTTCATAAACCATTGTATCTGAAATTTTCAAATTTCTTTTTTGAAAAGACTCTATGATATAGAAAGACTACTCGGTAAGAATGCAGGACTGTGTGGTATGTAGTGGAAAGAGGAAGGAATGAGGAGGCCTGGTGCTAGCCCTTGCTTCACTATAGGCTTGGCATATATCTTGGGCAAGTTGGTTAACCTCTGAACCTCCAGTGACCTGTTTATAAATGATTACTCACTGCCCCACTTACTAAAAGGATAGTTTAAGAATCATCAGAGAAAATATATATTAAGTCAGTTTGCAAGGCAGAGATAGAGAGCCTCACTGCCTTTTATCAACCAACCCTTTGCTTACTGGTTGCAGAGAAAATGACTTGAGATTACACCAAGAATAAGATAACATGGAATTTCTCATTTCCCTTCCACCTCCTGAATGTCTCCTAAAAAGTGTTCTTTCGCACTAGAGTACCAACCAGTCTTTTACCTTTCCTTTTAGTTCCTTCAGGAGGAAAGATACAGGTTGTCCATGCAAGTTTCCAGTTGTGGTTGTCAGTGGAGTGTTGATATCAGTGTGAGCATCCACCCAGATGACTCCGAGATCAGGGTGGACGCTGGCATGGCCAGAGATGCTTCCAATTGCCAAACTTTTGGGGAAAAATTTTGTGTGAACATCAAGTTTGCAGTGTCACTACATACATCATATTATTCACTCACTTAGTGCTCCCACTTGGTTTTCCTTTAAGTCACAGTGTCTGATATTTCTGATAGATTCTAAATTGAAGATGCCAATCAGTTGTAACAATAGAGAAAACATCACTTACACTTAGTGCTTACTAACTAGTTATATTTATATCGATTGCATTACTAAAACAATTGTGATTTTTCCCCCAAAATCCACCTTGTAAGAAAACCACAGATTAGAGCTTAGCCAAAAAATAAATGAGTATAAAAACACTAGCTACACAAGAAATTCCTTAGCATGAGACACTGTTCAATTCTCAGAGTTAAATTTGGATCATTTTCTGCACACTGATCTCTCTTGGGAAATACTTAATTCTCTCAAGTGAACTATGACAAAGTCCTTCCATTTTTCTTAAAATCCAGCTCTTTTATAATTTGGGAGCATCACTCAGAGGTTCTTACATGTTCTTACTCAGAAGTTCCTCAGCCAGCGTATGGCGTGTGTGTTCACTCACTCTATTCAATGCATCTAGTTACCCACTCAACCAGGAACAAAGTTCATCCCAAATACTTCAAGCTCCAGACATTTTGCTGGAATGGAAGACATAAATGATATCTTGCACAGAAGTTAAAAGTTAGGATATATTAAGTTGGTGCAAAAGTATTGCGGTTTTGCCATTTGAAAACTGCAATTACTTTTGCACCAAGCTAATACTATACAATGCCTGTATTCTCCCATTTGTGAATGTTTAAGTATCACTCAGAGAATCATTAGCTTTTAGATTCTCGAAGTGAAAGCAATCATGCCTTCATGTTCAGGTATGGATTATTCAATGTAACGTTTGTTTTCCCTTCAGGTTTCTTGTCTTTTGCCATGTGCCATTCTTCAGATTTCCATTTACAAATTTCTCCACTTACAAAAGAAAACGAGCCTCGGTTTCCCAATTGCAGTTTTGATACAGAGGCCCTGGTAACAGTTTGGCTTTAGAAGAGGAAACCGAGGAGGCCTGAAGTCACTGAGCTCAAGAGCCATAGAAGTGTTTCTGGTTTTAGATCTAATCAGGCCTCTCAGAGAAAATTATCCTAGGCCTTGAGGGTAAATATTTAAAAAGCCTCATGCACAAAAATGGTCTTTGTCACATTATTTGTAATGGTGAAAATTACAATGTAACCTGAATATGTGACAATATGTACATATATAGCGATGTAACCCCTTGATGAAAAATCATGCAGCAACTAAAAAACTGATGCTTATGATGCTTATGCACATCCCATGAAGCAACAAGGAAATTTGCACTGTAGAGTGAGAACACAACATAGACATCTGTCTCTCTCTCTCTCTCTTTCACACACACACACACACACACACACACACTTGTTAAACAAAGTCATCATGTACAAGGAAAAAAAAGATGCCATGAAAGAAATGTGCCAGATTTTCAATTCTGGTTGAAATGGTTGTTAGAGAAGTACGATTATCACTTTTTTTTCTTGTGTGTGTGTCTGATGCTTTCAAAAATGTTATAATCATTATTTTATAATGAAAAACCCATACTTTGAAATTGTTGACCTATATGAGTTGTATGTATTATCGGCAATTAAGAACAAATAAGCTATGAATTGCCTCATGTACTTATTTAGAAATGTAAGCTTGTGATGAATATTTAGATGAAATCCATTCATATTTCATACATTTTCTGCTGTACTAGGTCAAAATACAGATATTGTAAGACTTCACATTGAGCTAAGTCTGTTTCTATAATAAAGTTAGTAACCTACAAAATTTTTTAAAGGCAGAAAATTTGATATTAAATATAGGTCAATGCTTTTCCATCTATATTTCTATATTTTCTCTCTTCTTCTGGCCTTGGTTACATTTCCTTTGTGCCAGACTCCCATAGACACAGTTATTCAACAAGACCTGTGGTCTCCACCCAGCACCAGGCTGATTCTTCCATTCTTCTTGACTTCTGCCACCTTGCCAGCCAGCTGTTCAGTCGCTTTTCCCACAGACCTTGGATTCTTCACAATTTGAAAGGGACTGTCATTAGGGATGTCAGCAAAGGACAGGTCCCCGTAATCCTTCACATCACACTCTAAAATTAAAAGTTTTTAGTTACTAAATTAAAAAGTAGATTACAAATCAGTCTATGTAGGATGATCCCAATTATATAAAATAGGCATATATTCACAAGTATAAGCAAATGAAAAACCCTGAAAGGTCTGTAAATCCCAGGAAGGTAGACCCATGTCTGCTTTTGCTTGACATGTTACCAGTACCACACACTGGTGCAGCTGTATACCAGGCTCTCAGTAAACACTTCTTGAATTCATCCAGTTAGACTAGACACCAAAATATAACAGTGATAATCTTCTGGCTTGGGCTTAATAGGGAATGTCACTGTCTCGGTCTCTGTCCCTCTGTCTCTCTCTGCTTATGTACTTTTTACCTTTCTATAGTAAGCATGCTTCATTTTGATAAAAATTAAATATATATATATCAATATATATATATGTATTCTCAGAAAATTTAAAAAGCACTGGTATATTTTCATCTGGATACACACACACACACAAAATATCCATTGAACCTGCCTCATAGTGATATTATCATAAATAAATAAGAATATGTGAATATGTGCTTAGCACTGAACCTAACACTTTGGAAGCTTAGGAAATAAAGCTTTTTAGTTATTCTTTTTAGTAAGGAAAAATTGCAGGTAACCCCAGATTCCTAAGGACTGAGTGTGCTCCCTAAAAGACCTTGAATTAGGCTTGAAAAGTAGAGAGTTTCACGTAAAACTGTGATATGGAATCAGTTCAGTGTTCTGAACTAACTGGCCATTAAATATGGTATTTGTTACATGTATGTCTGAATCTGATTTAGTAATGCCTCCAAAAAATTTCACCTGCTGTAACACATGACCAAATTATTCTTGTCAGTTAAGGGACAAGTCCATTTACCCAAGCATTCTGTTCTCAGGTGGGTGTCTGTATTTGTCTTTTTTTTTTTTTTTTTTTTTAAAGATTTACGAGATGTAATTCTTGTTCACTAAAACTCACTGATTTTAAGTGTGCAGGTCAATGAGTTTGAAAAAATCTAGTCTTGAAACCACCACCACAATCAAGATTTAAAACATTTCCATTCTCTCTCGAATTCCATCCTGCCACTTTAAAGGTAATTCTTGCCCCCAACCCCAAGAACTGCTGATCTGCTTTCTTTTGCTATGCTTTTGTCTTTCCAGAATGTTATATCAATGGATTCACACAATGTGTAGTCTTTTGTGTCTTAGCCTGCTGTTTTTCAGATCCACCATGTTCTTGCCTGTGTCTGCAGTCCATTCCTTTTTATTTTTTTTCTGGAGATGGAGTCTCGCTCCGTCACCCAGCCTGGAGTGCAGTGGCGCAATCTTGGCTCACTGCAACCTCCACCTCCCAGGTTCAAGCAGTTCTCCTGCCTCAGCCTCCTGAGTAGCTGGGACTACAGGGACTACAGGTGCATGCCACCACGCCTGGCTAATTTTTTGTAGAGATGGAGTTTCACCGTGTTGCCCAGGTCTTGAACTCCTGAGCTCAGACAGTCCGCCCACCTTGGCTTCCCAAAGTGGTAGGATTACAGGCCTGAGCCACCGCGCCCAGCCAGTCCATTCCTTTTTGTTGTTGAGTACTATCTCATTGCATGGATGTGACACTTTTTGTTTAACCATCTACCAGTTGATGGGCATTTTGCTGTTTCCATTTTTTGTTTATTATAAATATTGCTGCCCCCACACATTCAAGTACAAATCTCTTACCCAAGAGAAGTGAAAACTTGTACTTGAATGTTTGTAGTTGTACTTCTCTGCACCCAGAAGTAGACCTGCTAGGTTAAAATGTAAATATATGTTTACCTAAGAAACTGCCCACCTACTTTCAAAGTGGCTGTATTATTTGCATTCCCATCAGAAACATATGAGGGTTCTAGTTGCTCCACATCCTGACCAACACTTTATCAGCATCTTATATGTAAAGATAACAGATAATTGAGCCCATACTTTAAAAATATATGTAAATTTACATTTGCATGCTTATGCATATGTGTATATATATACACACTGCGCAAACACTAGGCACTATTGTTATTATCATTATTACTGTTTTATTTTATTTTATTTCACAAATGGGGTCCTGTTGCTAGTAGCATACTTCCTGCTGCACCTTGCTTTCCATTTGCTGTTTCCCCGGCTCCCCTACCATCCACCCCAACCCCCGTTCCTGCATATGCAATTTCTCTTATTCTGTAGTTTGGCTGGAAAGACAAAATATCTGAGTGAGGATTACATCAGCAATTCCTGAGCATTCTCCCCATGCCCTGCTGTTTTTGTAGGATGTGTTTCTCAGGTTAAAGCCAGTACCACAATTCTGGTGTAAATATTCCAGACACACTCCAGGTTGACAGGGGCCTGCTCCTTCCTTCAGAGTGGGGAGGAAATCAGGCTGATCATTTTTCAATTTAAAAATTACCTTGTTCTTCAAGTTTCTCAAGCAGACCAGCCTTTCTCAATACTGTAGGGCCTTCTTCCACCCCTCCTCGTGGCTGAACAATTAAAAAATAAAGTACTTCAGACATTATCATGACCATCAGATGCTCACAGCAGGAACCCTTTTCATTATTTAATCAGTTGAACTGTAACTATCATTTTTTGAGTTCCTACAGAGCCAGGAATTTACATCATCTCTTTTAATCTTCACAGCAAGGTAGACTGAATGACTCTTATGCCAAATAGAAAGAACTAGAATCACAAAGGTTATGGTTTTTAGACTGGCACACAGCTAATAAGTGGCAGAGCCTGTGTTCATATTCAGGTCTTTGGATTCCAAAACCTGCATCCCCTCTTCCCGTCAACCCATGTTATCAACATAGTGAGCACATAGTTTGTGCAAAAGCAGTCTGGTAGATGAGATCCAATGATGAAAAAGCTTTTGACTTTGATAGGAGATGTGGGCACTTAACCCCAATTACAATACATAGCTGCTTCAATGATGACATAAAATGTAGTAACAAAAACAGGATGCCCTTAATACTACTGGGGACAGGGTGTGTCAGTAAAGGCTGCAAGAAATAAATACTGTTTAAGCTGAGTCTTGCGACATGAGTAGGTAGTTAGGAAAACAAGACAGAGTGATGGAGAAACTCTGCAAACCAAGGGAACAATTGGGCAAAAGCATCGAAAGAGTGTGACATGAAAGAGGCCTATGTGCATGTACTCACAGCAGTAAGCTAGAGCTCTTGGGGAGAAAGCAGGCAACAGGAAAAGTCATCACCTGGGAGCTGAAAACTACAAACAAAGACCAACCCACTAATTTCAAGTTTTGGCCTACTTAAACAGCAGATGGGAAGTTCTACCCTTGCCGTTTTGACATTAGGGAAGCTAACACTCTTCCTCCAAGGGGCAAGTCTTCCTCAGCTCCCTGAACAATTAGAGGTCTAAAGGCACAGTTCTTTTCTGAATCTTTCTGATTTTAATTTCCGACAAGCTTTTAGATCAGAAAATGATTACATGTTGTCAGATGAGACAATGTGTTAAAAGACACGTGTGTCTATCTTTCAGATTGGGGCTGTGGCATCAAAGCAAGCAAATATTTCTTCCCCATTCAAAGGAACAGAAGACTTGCCCTGGGCGCCAGGCAAATCCTTTATGTCAAATTCCTGTCCCTAGCAGCAAGGCACCCACCCTATCCTCTGCCTGACACATTTTGCTTCTTTACTACCTTTTTGCTTGACACGCCTCCCTCTCCCCAGTCAAGTAGACACAATTTCTCCTTCTTTCAACCCCAATAGGGTGCTGCTTGGTTCATGTTTTGCCTTTAGTTTTGTGACTGTTTTTGTCTTTTCCTCATTGTTAGATTTCAGTCCAGGTTGCTTTACATTTGGGGCCTATATTTTGTAGTGTAGAGCTGACATATAGTAGATACTCAATCCGCAGTTTGATAAAACTCATTGGCTTTTTTACCCTTCTTCCTTTCAGACTTTAGAACAAAGCTCATAGACCCCTTAGTTGACACTCTATTTGCTATAATACAGCCATTACATTTTCTAGCATTCATTTTTATTTGTTTTATTCAAATGGCTTCTCATGATTGGGCTTTCCTCTTGCTTGCTCTATCTGCCCACTTTGGAAATTGCTTTGTCAGCTCCACTGACTTTCTAAGCTGGGCCCAATCCCTCAATGGCCACAAGTATAAAGTCACCTTTGGAGTTGAATAGTCTGAAGAGACATCAGTGCAAATCAAGGGCATAGGCATTGGAATCAGATTATCTCATCTGGAATTATGCAGTCAAGCCTGTGTGATGTTGAGCACATTACCAAACCTCTCTGAGCCTTTTTTAAATCCAACTGCAAGGTAAAAATAATACCTACTTTATTGTTTGTTCACTGCCTTGCAAGCCTTTCAACGAGGTGAGACAGGGATTAAGCCCTTTCTCAGACTCCACATTTTAGTCATCTGCTCTCTAATCATTTCCTTTTGCCTACCTGTCAAACCTGTAACTCCTTTAGGTGAGGACAAATACTTACATCTTGGCCATTTTATCCTCTCTACTCTGTGACTTAGTGTAAAAAAATCTCTCTCTCTTAGTCCTTACAATCATGAGACAATGAACTCCATTCTCATGACCATGTTTTAACGGGAGAAGGGTGGTAGAAGGAGGAGACTTGCTTCCCTTTTGTCAATTTTTAAAATTATATATTTATTATAACCTGTTCAAGAGTAGGTGAGAACAGTGTGGATTTTAAAAGGAGCACTTCTGTGTCAGCAAAATGTCCCTGTGTTTGGGAGAGACTTTTGGAGGATTTCCAGGAGAAGCAAAGTAGTATTTACTGACAGTTCAAATGCTGTTTGGGCCTCTAACCTCTGGCCTCTCTCAATTTGTTTTGCAGTAAAAAGTCAGAGTACACAGCAAGGGTTCCAAATTAAAAGGAAGCAAAACGCTGCCCAGATTCTGAGAAACCTGGAGAAAATCAACCTTAGCAGTTTCAACTCACACATTGTCTTGTTTGATTTTGTTCTTTGTTTTTTACCCTTTTTGAGCACAGATGTGTGTTGAAGTCTATGGTGTTCTGTCATCACACTCTCTTTACTAGAATAAGTGTGCCCAGGCAGAAAAAAAAGTGTGTTCAGATGTTGCTGGCATGTGTGGATTCACAGCTGGTGGCTCTAAGGAAGTCTGGGAGTTTCATAAATCCATTAAAATCCTTTTAGAGTCGCCAAACTGCAGTAGGATTTTCTTTCTTTTTTTGTTCTTTTTTCCCCTTCCATGTGAGGTACATAAAGGATTCTACCTAGACCATGAATGAACGGTTTCATAGAATCATTAAAAACCTAACATAACATGAATTATTCACAAAGTTGCGTGAAGCAATAATATTTCAGTTATCCAAATCATAAGAAGTCTGAAGGTTATTGCCAAACTATTAAATTTTTCTAGGCATTAATTATGTAACTAAACAAATGTATTTCTTAAAATTCTCTCTTCCTATACATACACACAGTAACATCAAAAACAAGAGCAACTAAACCTAAATGAGTAGCTACAATGCAGAAATAGTCCATTTCAATTCAAAGAAAAATATTTTCTCCTAAAAAATATGAGAAAACATTCTGTAGGTTCAAATGAATTTAGCTCTAGCTGAGATCAGGAGCCACAAGAGTAAGTGGGTATGTGAGTATAATTATACAATGTTGGAAAATGGTGAGAGGACTTTAAAATATAGGTTGTATCAGAAAATTGAACTAACTAGACAATAACACCTTACAAATTTCGAAGTCCAAAATTTTCAACTAAATCCCAGGAATTCAAAGAAAGACTTTTTTCCTTACCTGTCCCTTTGAGAAAGGAGCTCCAATAATCCCAATGGTTCTGGACTTAGCACTCATGCTCTGACACTTCTCTTTGCTGCACTTGAGCTCTCCAGTCAGTCAACCCTCAATGACAGAGGGCACATCTTTTTTTTCCATTTATACTTGGGTTGAATAAACAACCTTTATTCTAATGAGGACAGCTGGCTCCACCCACTAAACCGAAGAATGACAGAGTCAACAGTCTTGCAATTTTTCATACATGGAGTAACTATAATTCCTCTGAGTCTAGGTCTCTAATTAAGTGACAATCATTCATGTTCTTACTTCACACTCTTTTTAAAAAGCCAGCCAGATGGCATTAACCTAGACTTAGACAATTGACAAGTTTCACAACTACAGAAGAAGTCCTATTGTTCTGGCTCAGCGAACTCAGGGCAAGGCACTTTCCTCCTCCAGATCTCTGAAGACCTCCTTGTAGAAGAAGGGCCAGGCTTGGCAGGATTGTCTATCACATCCCTTCCAGCCCTAATATCCTGAGTTAAGATTTCACACATGAGGTTAAACGATTAATCCATGAGACACATTTCATAAACCTTTAGGGTACACTATCATAAAGAGTATATAACTTTCTTTTTTAAAATTATTACTTTAAAAAATTAGTTACTTGATTGGTAACCCAGAGAGGTTACCATTTTTGAAATATGGTGTATAGGAAAATAATTGTGGAGTCATATCATAATCAAAGTATAGAAATAAAAATAGCTAACATTGAGTTTTTACCATGTGTCAGATGCTGTTCTGTTTCAAAATACCTTATTTAATATTTATACCAATTTTACGTGAAGTCTTATCATTGGTGCCATTATACTGACGAAGAAACTGAAGCTCAGAGACATTGCCAACACAGGTTGTAGAAGAAAAGCCGGATTCAGCCTTTGGCATTCTGACTTAACAGTTGAGCTTATAGTCTAAACGCTGGGGAGGTGTCAGCCTCTATGCCCCTGGGCTGCCATTTGTCACCATACAAAAGTATGAATTTAAAATAAAGGCACCTTAAAGATCCTTCTGACTTTAAAATTATGTAATTGTAATTTAAAGGGAAAATTCACTTAGTAGAAACTAATTTCTTTTTCCTATTGGTGGGAAAGAACATTTTGGAGTTTAAATTCCATGAGGTCAGAGAATTTTATCTGCTGTATCCCCAGGGCATAGAAGAGTGTTGGTATACAATAGGCACTCAATAAATATTTATTGAATGGCTAACTGAGGAAAATAAAGTCTCATGGGTCCATTTTGATAGGACTGTTTTCCAAATAGGTTCCTATCTTTTTCTTGTGGGTTTGCTTGTGTATCCTAAATATTTACTTGTGGTATTCCTCATAGGGCCTAGATATTAACCTCTTATGGCATTGACTTTGCAAATAACTTTTCCCAACCTGTCAGAAATCTGATAACCTTTTATGTTATCACTCAAAATCCTCAATTTTAAAATAAACACTTGCATAATTTCCCCCAATGCTTTGTGCTTTGGAAGTCTTACTAAAGTCCTGCCAACCCCCAAATTGTAGGTATGTACTTTTACATTTTCTTCCATTTGACTTAGAGCTTGTCTTTCTCACTTAGTTCTTTAATCCATCTTTGTATGTTGTGTACATTTTCCAAGTCTATTTTTCCTGTATCATCCACGCATGCGTTTCCTCAACAACACCCATTGAACGGTCATTCATTTTGCAATTGATTGGAGTGCTGTCTGTCACTAACCTCTTTCTTCTGTTCCATTGACTTATTTACCTATGGCTGCACCAGGTCCATCAGGTTATCAATACGGCTTTGTGGTACATCTTATCATTGTTTAGGCAAGAGTAACCGTTTTGCTCTCCTTTTTCAAAACTGATTTATCTTTTATGGGTCTGTATTCTCCTATAGTTGGAATAACTTAAATCCTTAAAAATATGCTGCTAGAATTTTTACTAAATTTATAAATCAATGCATAGAGATTTGCTAACTTTCAAATTTCATTGCTAGAATTTTTTCTTTGAAAAATTCACATCCTGAAAGTTCTTCATATGCCAAGCTGAGATTGCCTTCCTGTCATTTGAACCATTGGTCACCACTCTTTAATCCAAGTAAAGTACATTATCTCTTGGCTGTCATGTCTTTCTTGGATTTCTACTGTTTAGGCTGAATATTCCCAAATACCTCACCAATTTCTTGTGTTACCTAGTTGCCACTCCTTCAGGTCACCAACTTGCTCGCTTTCTTCAGAACATCTTGCTTCCCTCTGCCTTTCCTAAATAGGGCATCCAGAACAAAGTGCACATATCCAAATACAGGTGGAGTCATCTGGTCCATCAGACACAAATTTGATAACACTTGACTTTTCCAAGTCACTGACAAAAATGTTGAACAAGGCAGCACTTTTACAAACACTCTGAGACATTCCACTGGAAACCTTAACCCAGATTGGCATAGCTCCATTAATTAATCATCAGGCGAGGTACAACTGATTACTAATTTCCAACTCAACCACTCCATCCTGTTCACAAAGACATCATAAGGGAATTTATCAGGTGTCTCAAGAAAATCTCACCACACTTTACTGCCTTTGTCTTCTGCCAATCCGACTTCCCTGTCAAAGCTGATGAGCTGGCCTTGACAGGTCCAGTTCTTGGTGAACTCATGCTGACTTCTAGTGATTGCTGCTTCCTTTTTATTATTAACACAAGCTATTTTTTTTTTCAATCTCCAAAGCTGTCATCTCAAGACTTCTAAAGGAAGAAGATAGGGTATGTCTCACCTATATCACTCTACCAAAGATCCACTTTTTTCAGCTCCAATTCTTTCATTTATCTTAGGGTTATGTATATTGAGCTTTCAAAAGCCCTTCTAACATTGCAGATCTCTTAACCACATGTTGAAAGAAAAATCCTATCTGGCATTTTCCTGGGAATGAGACCACATCTTATTTGGCCTTGATCCAAAGCTACTGGAATGAGATATGACGCATAATAGGCGCTTGTATTAGTTTCCTATGGCTGCTGTGACAAAGTACTTGTACCACAAAGTGGGCGCTTAAAAAAAAAAAAAAAAAGAAAAGAAAGAAATTTTTGTCCATAGTTTAGCAGATCGAAGTCTGAAATCCAGGTGTTGGCGGAGCCATGCTCCCTCTGAGACCTGCAGGAAAATCCTTCCTGCCTCTTCCTGGCTTCTGGAGGTTTTCTGGCAGTCTTTGGTATTTCTTGGCTCATTAGATGCATCACTCCAATCCTGTGACTTCACTTGACGCACTGTCCCTGTGTCTCTGTGTTTTCACATGGCTGTATTCTTATAGGGACATCAGTCATATTGGGTTAAGGCCCCCCACCCCCACAGTATGACTTCATATTAACTAGTTATATCTGAAATGGCCCAGGTTCCAAATACAGCCACATTCTGAGGTACTGAAGGTTAGGACATCAACGTATCTTTTGGAGGGATGTAATTCAACCCCTAGCAGCCCCAATTAATATTATCAAAATGATGAAGAAAGTATGAATTAAAAAGTTACATAATGATGCCGGGTGCGGTGGTTCGTGCCTGTAATGCCAGCACTTTGGGAGGCCAAGGCAGTACCTCGACTGATGGTTAATTAATGGAGCTATGCCAATCTGGGTTAAGGTTTCCAGTGGAATGTCACAGAGTGTTTGCAAAAGTGTTGCCTTGTTCAACATTTTTGTCAGTGACTTGGAAAAGTCAAGTGTTATCAAATTTGTGTGGATCACGAGGTCAGGAGTTCAAGACCATCCTGGCCAACACAGTGAAACCCTGTCTCTACCAAAAAGATAAAAAATTAGGCAAGCGTGATGGCACATGCCTGTAATCCCAGCTACTCAGGAAGCTGAGGCAGGAGAATCGCTTGAACCCGGGACACAGAGGTTGCAGTGAGCTGAGATCGCACCATTGCACTCCACCCCAGCCTGGGTGACAAAGAAAAACTGCGTCTCAGAAAAAAAAAAAAAAAAAAAAAAGTTGCATAATGAGAGGGACAAGAAAAAAAAAATGACACACTCTTGCCCTCTACTTGTTTTTCTTTCTGATGCTCCAAACTACAGCCCATTTCTGCGTTGTCTTTTCAACAGCCAGCTAACAGATAAGAATTATTTCCAGATGAGGCCCAGGATTCTTAGTACTTTTACCAAAGACTGGAATATACACAAAATTTGAAGGACTAAATCTTGAATGGGGAGACTTCAGGGAATCATTTTATTGGTGCATTGCCTAGACCCCTTATATCCAATACAGTAAAGTTGGACCTGGTCCTGGAACACTACACAGTATGATTTTATGGAAATGTTCAAACTGGATGATCTCTGGCTAAGTTACACAGTCATTTCTTTGAGTAGGAATTCTCTTAACCCCTTAAGGCATATTAGTAGCCTAAGCAGAGTGGGTCACCATAAAAAGAAGGTTCATAAGAAGAAGTGTCTGGCTCCGGTTGTTTCACAACTATATGTTAATAGAGGCCTTCTCTTTCCTTTCCTTCCTTTCTTTTCTCTTTACCCTACCAGACTTGAAGTGGCTGTCTTATGAATGTGGAGGTTATAGGAAACAAACTGTTAAAGAGCAGTGCAACTGTTCTCTCTATAAGCATAGGGAGCTCAAGGCAGCACTGCTTTGGGACCAGATGGCAGACAGGAATCCAAAGAGGGAACAACAGCCACTTTGGTGCCCTGAGGTGTCCAAAGATGTCACCCAATGTCCAAACCAGTCCCTGAACTATAGCATTGAAGTCAAGGGGAAGATATTCAAGTTTTGTTTTGGAGTCTTCAGCTACAGAACCCTAAAGAGAGTCTAAAAATAGGGAAGAAGACGGAAGGTGTAAATAAAAGGGAATTAAAATCAGTAGATTCATGAGCACATGTGGATTGCCTCTTGGTATTCCTAGGAATAATTCAAAGATTTAACATTCTGCACTAGTGGGTGAGGATCGGAGCCAGGGAACTACTGTGCATGTCCATTTTTGAGATCTAGATTTATTCTAAGGTTACTGTGGCCTGGGCCATAGAATTATAGGATATGAAATAACTGTGGCCCCTGAGGTAGAACAGCTTCTCCAAGTTTGATAGCTACTTGAGTCTAGAACTGAGAATGAAATCCACATTTCTTGGATCCTCCATGTTTCTTGGATAACACTGGATACTTCTAATGTTATTCCCACATGCTCATGTCACCTAAACCTGCAGGATTTCTTCATTCTTGTAAACAAGAGTTGACCTTTAGGTTTTAAGAGATTAAAGGGATTTTCAGAATCTTTCAGAAACTGAAACCAATGAGTAATGAACTACACACTCTGAAAAGCAGAAAAAATCACCTGGAGAAAATCCAACATGTCTTCTCATAAAAGCAGATAGTCAATCAAAGTTTACATTTTATTTTTCCATGCCTTCTTTCTCTTGATTTGGTCTATTAAGTGATGGATGCCCTCAAAATCTAACTTCTCTGGAAAATAAAACTAAAACTAAAACTAAATTTTATTGTTTGCTGAAGTGTTTTACTACATCTATAAATTAGCACTTGATATCAGTTTCTTGTAATTATTAAAGAAAACCAAAACTGTATTAATTTAAGAGATAGTAGTATTTTTGCAAAATAAAATAGCTTGGCTCATGCTCTGGAAACTAATTCATCTAAACTGCCATTGAAGCATTTCTGGAGGACAGTGGTTTTGTCTAGATGGTTTTCAGATTTCTCTCTCTTACCTTGACATTCTGTAGCCTTGGTGTGATGTACCTTGGTATATATTTTTATACATCCTTTTTGGATTTCATATATCCCTCTGGGATTTTCTAGGCTTTATGGATATGTAGATTTATATTATTTATCATTTTTTTAACAAAAATCCTGGCTAATTTTTTTTCTTTTCTTTTCTTTTCTTTTTTCTGTTGGGCAGACTTCTGAGCCAGGGTAGGCTCAGGGACTCTGGAATCCTGGCCAGTTTTATGTGAGCTTCCCATTCTCAGAAGCTGAAAGTCTACAGGTGTATTTTTGAAAATAGACAAAATACAGTGGGAAGTTTAATTTATGATCTTCCCAGTGACATTTCCCAAAAGGAGAAGTAAACGAGATATCCATCCTCCATATAGACTCTCTGAAGGTATAACAGGTCTGCAAGGAGGCCTTGCTCTCTAGTTCTTCAGGGTCAAGAACAAATACACTGGAGTAATGGCTGAGATCATGAAACATCTTCACTTGGCGGAGTCTAGCACCTTCAAAGCTATTCAGTTCTTTTTTAGCCTATGTGCTACAAATTAACTGATGAAGGACAGAACTCCTCTGGCATACCTAACTGCACACCTATATTCTGTGGGTAGTTTGGAACAAATATTCCTACTAAGGAAGAGGTGAGCTGGTGAAGTCAGAAGACTCTACACATCTAGATTCTTTAATAATCAATCAGCGAATAGGTATTTACTGAATAATCATTTTACTTAGTGCTTGCTTCCATGATGTTTGCTATTTGGGATCCAGGAAAATAATATATGATCAGTACCCTTAACTCAGGATCAGCTTCCCAAAAACTGCCATGTACCTTTAGTCTCCTTTCCCCTGGTACAGTTCCTCAGTTTTTCTTTGTCTTACATCAAATTCAGACTTTTGAAGAGTCTCTCAACTTAAATTCATCCAAGGTCTTCTTTAATTAAATTCAAGTTTCGCATTTGTTCAAGAATGCTACAAAAGCAATGTGGTGTACTTCTCAGTGTATTACATTAGGAGGGACTTGACGTTAGTCTGTCCCATTACTGTGAGTGTTAACTTTAATCACTTGGTTCAAGTAGTACCTCTCAAGTTTCTCCTCTGTAAATTTGCTATTTTTCCTCTGTAATAAATAGGTATGTTGTGGGGGCAATACTTTAATATCATATAATTATCCTGTTTCTCATCACACTTTGATCCACTAAGCTTAGCATCCATTGATGATTCTTGACTAAAGTAAATTATTTCTGTGATGTTTGCCAGATGGTAATTGTCTATTTCCATCATTTTATGTTATTTTTTAAAAAATAAATTCTAGTTAATAAACTTGATTTTCTCAATTAAATTAAGACAAATGTAAGCTTTATTAATATTTATCCATTTATAGTTGACATACAAAAATATACATATCTAATGTATACTTTTTTTTTTTTGAGAGGGAGTCTTGCTCTGTCTAACAGGCTGGAGTGCAGTGGTGTGATCTCAGCTCACGCAACCTCCACCTCCCAGGTTCAAGTGATTCTCC
Organism: Macaca fascicularis; assembly: GCF_037993035.2. Taxonomy (NCBI): domain Eukaryota; kingdom Metazoa; phylum Chordata; class Mammalia; order Primates; family Cercopithecidae; genus Macaca; species Macaca fascicularis. Next base: position 35,537,340 of record NC_088378.1, on the reverse strand, counting down.
TGCCTCTGCCTCCTGAGTAGCTGGGATTGCAGGCACGTACTAGCATGCCCAGCTAATATTTTGTATTTTTAGCAGAGATGCGGTTTCACCATGTTGGTCAGGCTGGCCTCAAACTCCTGACCTTGTGATCTGCCTGCATCGGCCTCCCAAAGTGCTGGGATTACAGGCATGAGCCACCGCACCTGGCCTGATGTATACATTTTAATGAACTTGGACATATACATACATCCATGATACCATTACCACATATAAGACACTAACTCCAAAGAAGAGAAAAAAATTGTAAATACTGTAAAGCAAAAATAAAAAAGTAAAGGAAAAAATATGTTTGAAACACTTTGAGCAACAAAGGGCCAACAGCCCTAGTGAAAAGGAGCTCTTAAAAATCATTAAGAAGATTTAAATATAAGACCTCAAAACTATGAAACTACTACAAGAAAACACGGGGGAAAATCTCCAGGATGTTAGTCTGGTCAAAAATTTCCTGAGTAATATACCCCACAAGCACAGGCACCAAAGCAAAAATAGACAAATGGGATCAGATCAAGTTAAACAGCTTCCACACAGCAAAGGAAACAATCAACAAAGTGAAGAGATAACCCACAGAATGGGAGAAAATATTTATAAACTACCCATCTGACAAGAGATTAATAACCAGAGTATATAAGGAGCTCAAACAACTCTAGGAAAAAAATAGTCACCCCATTAAAAAAAGGGGAAAAGATTTGAATAGATATTTCTCAAAAGAAGACATACAAATGACAAGCCTATGAAAAGGTGCTCAACATCACTGATCATCAGTGAAATGCAAATCAAAATTAAAATATTATCTCACCCCAGTTAAAAAGCTTTCCTCCAAAAGACAAGCTATAACAAATGCTGGTGAGGAAGTGGAGAAAGGGAACCCTCGTACACTGTTGGTGGGAATGTAAATTAGTACAACCGCTGTGGGGAACAATTTACAGGTTCTTCAAAAAAGTAAAAATAGAGCTACCATATGATCTAGTGATCTCACAACCAAAACAAGGGAAATCGGTATATTGAAGAGATACCTGCCCTACCATGTTTATTGCAGCACTACTCATAATAACCAAGATTTGAAAACAACCTAAGTGTCCATCAACAGATGAAAGGATAAAGAAAATGTGTTATACACCTAATGGAGTACTATTGAGGTATAAAAAGAACGAGATCCTGTCATTTGCAATAACATGGATGGAAGTGGAGATCATTGTGTTAAGTGAAACAAGCCAGGCACAGAAAGACAAACACTGCCTGTTCTCACTTATTTGTGGGTTCTGAAAATCAAAACAGTTGAACTCATGGACACAACTGAACTCGTGGACATAGAGAGTATAAAGATGGTTACCAGAGGCCGGGAAGGGTAGTAGGAGGATAGGGGGAGGTGGAGACAAAAAAAAAAAAAATAGAAAGAATTAATAAGACCTACTATTTGATAGAACAACAGGATGACTACAGTCAACTTAATTTTCTACTTTTAAATAACTAAAATAATATATTTGGATTGTTTGTAAAACAAAGAATAAATGCTCGGGGAGCTGGATACCCTATTCTCTATGATGTCATTATTACACATTGCATGCCTGTATCAAAATATTTCATGTACCTCAAAATAAATATATATACCTACTATGTACCCACAAAAATTAAAAATAATTTTTTTTAAGAAAATAATTAAGGGAAAACAAAAGGGGAAATACGGACAAAGGACCTTACTTTCATATGGCAAGTAAATAAATTGTGGAAAAGAAAGCCAGGATTCCCACAGTCTGAAAAAGGAGTTCGATATAAGGAAAGGCAAAAGGCTAGAATACGTTCAGTGGTGTTAGGTCAGAGGATCCATATGAACTCATGGTTTTCAATATTTTCAGGTGACTAGATATAGAAATAAGAAGTGTGTGAGAGTGTGTGTGTGTGTGTGTGTGTGTGTACATATATTTCTCAGCTCTCTGCTGAAAGAGGCTGAGACTGATTTCCCAGTACCAATGGGTACCTCTGCACATGCATCTTGGTCTCCATTTACCATTCTCAAATAAAAGGCACCAGGGCTTCTTAGAGAAATGGGTCATTTCAGGACTAGACGAGAGAAAGTATAAGCTGCAAGTACAAAATAAGCCTGAAATTTCTTGTGGTACCAAAAAGTAAGGAAGTGCTCGACACATGTGAGGATCAGCTGACACAGTAGCCACACCTTTAATTCCAGCACTTTGGGAGGCCAAAAAGGGTGGATCGCTGGAGCCCGGGAGTTCGAGACCAGCCTGGGCAACATGGTGAAACCACATGCTGTACAAAAATACAAAAAATTAGCCGGGCATGTTGGTGCATGCTGTAGTCCCAGCTACTCAAGAGGCTGAGATGGGAGGATCACTTGACCCTGGGAGGTTAGTCTGCACCTGGAAGGTTGAGTCTGCACCTCCTGGGGGTCAAGTGATCCTCCTATCTTGGCCTCTCGAGTAGCTGGGACTACAGGCATGCACCACCGTGGTGACAGAGCAAGACCCTGTCTCAAATAAGTAAATAAGAGGATCATGTAAAAGATATAGCAGTCAAAAGATTGGCTAAATCTGGGGCAATCAAAGCCACAAAATAAATAATGATGGTAATTGATTATAACAAGTAGAGTAAAATAAGAATTTCTGAGTCCATGGTGATGCAAGGAATAAGTAAATAAATGGGGAAGAAATAAAAGCTCTTCCTTAAAGTAGTATGTGTTACCTTCAAATAAAATAGTAAATAAAAGAGCTGACATTTTTGAAGTTATAGATACATCAAACTAACACATAAACTGCAAGCAAAGGATGCTGCTAAAGCACTACTCATTTTATCTATTATTGTTACTATTATATTTTTTCTTTTTGAGACAGTCTCGTTCTGTCACCCAGGTGGGAGTGCAGTGGTCCAATTACAGCTTACTGAAGCCTCAACCTCCCTGGGCTCAGGTGATCCTCCTGCCTCAGCCTCCCAAGTAGCTAGAACTACAGGCATGTGCCACCATGCCCAGCTAATTTTTGTATTTTTTGTAGAGATGGGGTCTCGCCACGTTGCCCAGGCTGTTCTCAGACTCCTAGGCTCAAGCGATCCGCCCACCTCAGCCTCTCAAAATGTACAGGCATGAGCCTCACACTCGGCCTACTCATTTTAAATGATCTTAGTGGGGTTAAACACTCTCGTAAATATTGCATTATTTATGCTTCTAGTATATTTAGCTAGCTTTCTTCTCTACCAATAATTCTATCATAAACAAGCCCAGAAAATAAACACAAATGGGAATAAATGTTTTTCCACATGTATTGATTACATGCACTGCTTCATGATCTATATAGTTAGTTGTGCTTCTTGGAATTTTCAAACGAGCTTTTAACATCACATTTTGTTTTAAATTATTAATAGTCTATCAAAAATGTTGTGATGGGTTTATTTTATTTATTTATTTATTTTTTTTTTTTGAGACGGAGTCTCGCTCTATGGCCCAGGCTGGATTACAGTGGCCGGATCTCAGCTCACTGCAAGCTCTGCCTCCCAGGTTTAGGCCATTCTCCTGCCTCAGCCTCCGGAGTAGCTGGGACTATAGGCGCCCGTCACCTCGCCCGGGTAGTTTTTTTTGTTTTTTTTTTTGTTGTTGTTGTTGTTTTTGTTTTTTTTTAGTAGAGATGGGGTTTCACCATGTTAGCCAGGATGGTCTTGATCTCCTGACCTCGTGATCCGCCCGTCTTGGCCTCCTAAAGTGCTGGGATTACAGGCTTGAGCCACCGCGCCCGGCCGTGATGGGTTTTATATAAAGTGTTTTATAGTTATCATTTGGCTTCTGCACAAGTTAGTTGAGAGTTTTGTTTCCTCAATGTTAACTGAAAGCATATCGGAGAAAGGGGGGTGTAAAAAAAGTCTTAAAGTCAGGACATGACGCAACTTCTACCTACCTCATTTGATGTTGACAATTAAAGGATGATTGTGAAATGCATAAATAAGCATTAAGCAATTTATACTGTAAATAACTGGTTTGAGTGGCCCTGTGCATTAGCAGGACTGCAGAGGCTGATGTTCTGTCAGGGAGAAGAGAGGAAGACTAAGTGATCCCTAAAATAATCTGTACTGTGCATGGTCATTTTGGGCAAACATTTGAAGAGATCATTCTCCAGTAGCGTGTAACATCGGAACTAGGGTTCACCATCTTTCCAGCTTTATTACTTGACATAAACAAATAAACCTTTACTACTAGGACTGGAGAAACATAATTATTTACAGATGAGGCGAGTAAACATTTTGAGACAGTAAATCTATTGTTTCCTTTTTCCTTGTATCTTTCTCTTTCCGTCTTTCCTCACCTAAGAGAGAACCAGGTTTGTGCTTCCAGCTTCAGTGCAGGGAGGTGGCAAGGCAGAGAGTTGAACAAGATTGCAAAACTTCTTGGCTTTTATTTCCTAAAGTCTTGGAGTAAAGAGAGGATTTGGGTCTAAATAAAGTATTCTGGCCAAAATTATAAAACGAAAGGGATTTCTTCTGGGAAAAACCTAGAGATACCCCTGGAAACATGGAGGCCATCAGAACAGAGGGGTTTGGTCTCTGGGAGAGAATTTGGCTTCTGGGCAGCCAGTTCTCCCCTAAGATCCTCCGCATTCTATCTTGCAACAACCAGCTGGGCATGACAGGGAGGTGTATTTCTTCAGGTGGATGGAGAGCAATCAGAACGATTTCTGCCCCAGTCACAGCTTGGCAGCAACTGAAGACCACTGGGTCCACAGGAATTTTTCCTGTGGTTTGTGGACACCTTCATGGCCACTTGCATGGACTGAAAACCAGATGGGACACCATTCACACTGAAACCTGGCCCTGGGCAAGACTGTGACCCAACTCAGGATAGGGGCCATGGAGGGAAATGGCAAATGATTGAGGGTGTTTCTTGCCAAGTGGGAGAGGGGCTATGAAATAGAAATCAAGATGAGTTTTAGGTAATAGAGGAAATTCTATTTTTGCAAACGTGATACAGGGAGCTGTAATGCTGATGTTGTTCTATTTTTAAATTTAAAAATTTAAATATATCACCTTTATTATTTAAAAAAATGAAATCAGAACCATATGAGAAAATCTAAAAAATATGGTCATTATTACTATCCTGGGGAATTCTGCTAAAATTTAAAGATTTACTGTTCATCCAACCTCTGAAGCTCTTAGATACCAGCTTTTCCTGAAGCTAAAGGTGTAACTAAGGGTAAGGAAGAGGGAAACTACCAGAGGAAACTCCAAGGGGATATGAAGGGAGTAGGCTTGATCTTTACAAACTGAAAGATGCAAATAACATGTAGAAGGGGTGTATAAGATTCTTTGTTGGACCTACTTCGATAGCCTTGGGTTGGGCTGAGCATAGTGACACATGCCTGTAATCCCAGCACTTTGGAAGGCCAAGGTGGAAGGGCTGCTTGAGCACAGGAGTTCAAGACCAGCCTGGACAACATGGTGAGACCCTGTCTCTACAAAAAAATTTTTAAGAAATAGCTGAACACGGTGGTGCACACCTGTAGTCCCGGCTACTTGGGAGGCTGAGGAGGGCGGATTGCTTGAACTCAGAAAGTTGAGGCTGCAATAAGCCATGTTTGCACCACTGTCCTCCAGCCTGGGTGACAAACTGAGACCCTGTCTGAAAAAAAAATAACCTTAGGTTTTATTAAGGATCCTGTCATTTCTCTTATAAATGACCCATTAAATGGTATTTGAGTCTAAAACATAAAAATAAAAATAAACCTTACCATAATCCCTGACTGTAATTTTGGAGTGAATGGATATTTTCTGATTGGATGGACTGATCTCAACTGGCTTGAGAAATTAGCAGGTTTATTTTTCTCCTGAATAGACCTGCTTATTTCAGTATGTCTTACACCATCTCATCTGTATGTATATAGGAATCAAATTTTGGTCACATTTCTTATCTATTCTAGTTTCTGAAGTAAATTGTACATATATAGATTCTGAAATTTTAAAGAAGTGGAGGAGTTTTCCAATTCCTCACACATTGTCCAATTAGTACCTTGATCTATCTTGACAGCTAGCCATCATACATAGTGCTCCCAGTGTACAGAAAGAAAATTGTTTCCCCTTCTTGTGTGATATTAAAATGACTCAAACTTTGTTAAATCTTTTAAGATCTGAACTCAGGCAAAAAAATTTAATTTCACACAGAAACTAAAATATGAATCTCAATCCTCGGGAAATTTTAAAAAATACTTCATTGGACATTTTACCAGTTGTTAAATACTTAATGAAAGCTGTGTGGCAAGATTACAGAGGACCTGATTAGAAGAGGAGAAGAAACACTCTATGGGGCCGGGTGCGGTGGCTCACGCCTGTAATTCCAGCACTTTGCGAGGCTCAGGTGGGCAGATCACCTGAGGTCAGGAGTTCTAGACTAGCTTGGCCAACATAGTGAAACTTCGTCTCTACTAAAAATACAAAAATTAGCCTGGCATGATGGTGGGTGCCTGTAATCCCAGCTACTTCGGAGACTGAGGCAGGAGAATCACTTGAACCCAGGAGGCAGAGGTTGCAGTGACCCAAGATTGAGCTACTGCATTCCAGCCTGGGTGACAGAGTGAGACTCCATAAGAAGAAAGAAAGAAAGAGAAAGAAAGAGAGAAAGAGAGAAAGAGAGAGAGAGGGAAGGAAGGAAGGAAGGAAGGAAGGAAGGAAGGAAGGAAGGAAGGAAGGAAAGAAGGAAGGAAGGAAGGAAGGAAGGAAGGAAGGAAGGAAGGAAGGAAGGAAGGAAGGAAAGAAAGAGAAGGAAGGAAGGAAGGAAGGAAGGAAGGAAAGAAAGAAAGAAAGAAAGAAAGAGAGAAAGAAAGAGAGAGAGAAGGAAGGAAGGAAAGAGAGAGAGAAGGAAGGAAGGAAGGAAGGAAGGAAGGAAGGAAGGAAGGAAGGAAGGAAAAGAAAGAATCACTCTGTGGCATTCTACTGCCTCAAGAAGCTTTCCCAGTCAGCCCACAAAGGTCTCAACTCCTACAGCTCTCAACTTGCAGAATTATTATTATTGTCAGGAATGCTCACTGCATTATTTGATAACATCATCACGTAATAGAATGTAGTTCTAAAAGTTGTCTCCTAATCCCTTCTGTGTTAAGGAGCCATGTTTTCATTTCTTTTGTCTCTCTGAAAGCATTTTGTGGGTGCTCAAACAACTACATGTTAAACTGAATGGGTGCATTAGGCAGAGTAAACCAGAGACGCAGAATCAATAAAAGATATGCGGATACAGAGAAAGATATTTATTATGAAGAATTGGGTCACTAGATTATGGAGGCTGTCCTGCGATCTGCTGTCTGCCAGCTGAAAGGCTAGGAAAGCCAGTGGTGTTGGATGCGGGTCCAATCCAAATTTGAAGGCCTGAGAATCAGAGGAGTTAATGGTATAAGTCTCAGTCCAAGTCTGAAGGTCTGAGAACCAGGATTGCCAATGTCCTGCAGTGGCAGAAAATGGATGTCACAGCTCATGCAGGGAGAACAGTTGTCCTTTCTCTGCCTTTCTGTTCTCTTCATGCCTTCAGTGGATTAGACGATGCACTGCTGCACGAGTGAGGGCTCTCTCCTTTGCTCAGTCTACTGATTCAAATGCTAGGATCTCACTGAAACACCCTTACAGATACATCCAGAAGTAGTATTGTGCCAGCTCTCTGGGCATCTCAGCCCAGATAGGTTGACACATAAAATCGTGTAACTATCACAATGGGTAAAAAAACTTTAGGCAGAAATTATGAGAGTCATTTTCAGAATCTTTAGTCTGAGCGAAGTTCTGATGGTCATTTAAAAAACTTTAACAGGTGTCATGATAATCTCTGGCATCTGCCTGGTGTTTCATAGTGTAAACACACTTTTATGTTATTTATGTCATTTACTTTTTCTTTGTTTTTTTTTTTTGTTGTTGTTCTTGGTTTTTTGTTTTTGTTTGTTTGTTTTTTGTTTTTTGGTTTTTTTGAGACAGGGTCTCACTCTGCCACCCAGGCTAGAGTGGCAGTGGCGTGATCTGGGCTCACTGCAACCTGCACCTCGAGTATAAGTGATTTTTCCGCCTCAGTCCCCCAAGTAGCTGGGATCACAGGTGCTCACCACTGTGCCAAGCTAATTTTTAATATGTTTTTTTGTAGAGACAAGGGTTTGCCATGTTGCCCAGGCTGGTCTCAAACTCCTGAACTCAGGCAATCCACTCACCTCAGCCTCCCAAATCTCCCAAAGAGATTACAGGCATGAGATTACTGGCTGCCATTTGACTTTTGATTATATATTCCTGTTTTCCAAAGTGGAAATAAGTTCAAAGAGGCTGGTTAACTTGCCCAAAGCTGATTTTAATGGGAAGCTAATTTTGAGCAGAGTAATTTTTAGTCCAAATACTATCATTTTACTGGATAATTTTGAAATATTTTGTCCCATTTAGTTACAGGTTTACACCATACAAACATCAAATGTTACAAGCTGACACTTTAAAAAGTGGATTTGAAAAGCAATTTGATCTACAAGTAGTACCAAGATTGGTATTTAAACAAAACTTAATTTTCTGTGCAGGTCCTTTTGTCAGTCAAGTTAGAATTACTTCTCAGGATGAACTGGCATACCCCTTGATTTTATTGAAAAATATGGGCTCATGCCTGTAATCCCAGCACTTTGGGAGGCCAAGGCAGACAGGTGACTTGAGCCCAGGAGTTTGAGGCCAGTCTGGACAGCATGGTGAAACCTCATCTCTACAAAAAGTACAAAAAATCAGCTGAGTGTAGTGTGCACCTGTAATTCCAGCAATTTGGGAAGTCAAGGCAAGCAGATCACTTAAAGTCAGGAGTTCGAGATCAGTCTGGCCAACGCGGTGAAACCCCATCTCTATTAAAAATATAAAAATTAGCCAAGTGTAGTGGCATGCCTGTAGTCCCAGCTACTTGGGTGGCTGAGGCAGGATAATCGCTTGAACTTGGGAGGTGGACGTTGCAGTGAGCTGAGATCGCACCACTGAGCTCTAGCCTGGGCGACAGAGTGAGATCTTGTCTCAAATAAAATAAAATAAAATTTATAAAAAAAGAAAAAGGAAAAACAAAGAATATGAACCCCACCGTTTGCTTCATCTTCACGTTTGACTGGAACCTCCTTTGATCAGTGATACTTCATATCTGCATCTATTAACAGGTGAATAATCGAAGGTGAAGCAATCCATGCATTCTGATTTTTAGTGTAGGGTTTATTCAGAGTTCATTCTAAGAATGTGACATCCTTGGGCACTATTTTGATTCAATGCAGACTGATGTCTCTGGCTGTTTTTTTAGTATCATGAAATTGACCTGTTTGGAAGAGCACAAGAAGCAGCTTTAAAAAATCTGTATCTATGTATCCGGTGTGATATTGAGGTCATTGTGTACCATGTCATTAAAAAAATCCCTACACAAGTATACTGAGTAATTTCTTTCAGAACTTAGTGCTATGAAATCTTTTCTTGGCCTGAGAAACTCAAGTTTTTTTTCTTTTGTACAATGAAGACTATGTAACTGAGTTTTCTTTTGGACTATGTTTTCCAGGAAACTCAAAGTAAAATTTATTTCCTACTTGTAGCCAATTATGTCAGATTGTATTACTTGAGTGTTTGTCAGATTGGTGTGTGTGTGTGTGTGTGTGTGTGCGCGTGTGTGTGTATGTACAGTTTAATTTTTCTGGTTCTGATTATTTTAACTGACAATAATTGTACATATTTACAAGGCATATAGTGATATTTAGATACATATAATGTACAGTGATCAGATCAGGGTAATTAGCATATCCATCATCTCAAACATCTATTGTTTCTTTGTGTGGGAATGTTCAATATTCTCCTTCTAGCTATTTGAAACTATATATTATTGTTCATTGTAGTTCCTAAAGTGATGTAGAACCCTATAACTTATTCCTCCTATCTAGCTGTAATTTTATATTCTCTAACAAATTGACTATCACATTTTATGTGTAGCCTAAAATCACCCTCAAATTTTTTTATAATTCCAAAGCACGGGAAAAAATAAATAAACAAAGAGTCATATGAAATGTTTTGAAACAGTTTATGTTGAAATATCATAGGCTGATTTACTTATATCTGTTGAAAAAGAGGCCCTAAATTGCTTGTAAAAGTCAGTGGAAAAAAGGATCTTAGGGAATAGCCACAAACCCCCAAAAGTACAAAAACAACTATTGTTAAGGATAAGTGGTTTCTTAAGTGGGTGAATGCAGTCACTGTTCCTTTCTTGGATTTAGGAGTTTCCATTGCTTACCATTCCCCCTAGGTCTAGCTTCTGAGCATGCTCCTTCTAGAGTTTCAACATTTTTGCCAACAAGGCAGTTGCAGGCAGGACTATGAGCAGCATTTAATGTGTAACATCCAGGAACTTGGCTGCCAAACTCTGTTACAAGTCAACATCAGGGAAAGTTTGTGCTTTGGGCGGGGGGGGGATTCTGTTTTTGATGCTTTCAGACAATTGGATGCAAGTTCAAGGTCTGATACTCTCTTTTCTACAACAGAAAAAAAAGTATGTCACACCTGTATTAAAACACCTGTAGTTTTAGTATTAGTTGGATTCGTATTGCTTTGTTTATGATATATTAAAACTAATCTTCCTAGAGAAGCCTTAGAGAAAATCATGATTAAAACATTTATATGACAAGTACTTCTAGACATACGTGCTGGTTGGTAAGCTCATCCATTCATTCAAGATGTATTTATTGAGAACACACTTTGTACAAGCATTTGGTAGTCTACTTTCAGCACAAAAACAATGAATATAAACAAACTAATATGTTATAAGAAAAAACTTCCAAGGAAGGTATTAAGAACCTGTGGTTTTCTACAAACAAATACACTTTCATAAAAGTTTTGCATCCAAACACAAATATCTCTAATGAGATTGACTGGGGACATTTATCACTTCATTAGTCAATTGTTAGCTATTCACTGGGTGATTTGCCAGATCCCTTATAATTTTTCTTTTTCTTCCCGCTGACAGACAAAACTAACATTTTCTTCTTATTAAAAAGTGGATAATGACTGGGTATGGTGGCTCACGCCTGTAATCTCAGCAGTTTGGGAGGCCAAGGCAGGCGGATCACCTGAGGTCGGGATTTTGACACCAGCCTGGCCAACATGGTGAAATCCTGTCTCTACTAAAAATACAAAAATTAGCCGGGCATGGTGGTATGTGCCTGTAATCCCAGCTACTCTGGAGGCTGAAGTGGGAGAATCACGTGAACCTGGGTGGTGGAGGTTGCAGTGAGCCAAGATCACGCCACTGCACTCCAGGCTGGGCAACAGAATGAAACTCAGTCTCAAAAATAAATAAATAAATAATTTTTTAAGTGGATATGTTTTCTTATAAAATATTTAAAATATTCAAAAGAATAAACAAGAAAATGTACGTCATCCACAATCCTACATCCCATCTATACAAATACGGCTAATATTCTGTCACATTACTTTCTAATATTTTGTGTATTTACATATTTTGTTCATTGGGGACTATTTTATATCTTGCTTTTTTCTCTTAGAATTATTTTATTAACACTTCTATATTATCAAAAATTATTTTAAAATGTTTCTAAAGATATACTCGTATTCTGTCAAGCGATTGTATCATAAATTCATCTGAATAATGAATATTTAGATTTCACTTTTGACTACTATTAAAAATACTGCTAAACTTTAAAAATTATTTCAGCATTTGATTTCCCAGAACAGCACAAACAGTATGCAAATGAATGACACTGGCATTTGATATAATAATTGCTGAATTTAGGCATCTCTCTTTTTACCTATACCAAGATCTTAGATCCTTGACAGGATTAATATTGTATGGATTTAAAATTCTAATTTTCTGAAAAGGTACCTTAATGTAACAAATCAACATTTATTTATGTTAGGAAAACAGTATTCCTAACATCAGCAACCTCATCTCTTTCTTCAAAATTTGTCATTTCCACATCAGCACAAGGTACAAGCATCCAGAGGACATGGATGTGGTGAGAAAACAAGGAATCTAGGTCAAAATTACTTTATTATTCATCTGCAAAATGGAGTATGAGAAAATTTAAAAACAGAAACAAAATTACTTTATTTTTGCTTAAGCTTTCCTTTTCCCCTAAATTTGTCACTTTATTATTTTCTAGTTTTTCTGTAACATTTACCTCTATAATCCAACATGATAAAGTTGAAAGTTTATATTACCATTTATGAATCAAATTTGCAACATAAGGAGGTGAAATTGGTGTGTGGTTATAATGCTAAACTGTGTTATTGTGTCAACTCCATGTGAACCTGAACAAGTCAATGAACTTGTGCTGCCAAAGAATTTCTAACATCTTCATAGGAACTTATAAAGTAGTCCTTCACATAGGCATTGGTAAAGATTTCATTATGAAAACACCAAAAACAATTGCAACAAAAGCCAAAATTGACAAATGGGATCTAATTAAACTAAAGAGCTCCTGCACAGCAAAAGAAACTATCATCAGAGTGAACAGGCACCCTATAGAATGGAAGAAAATTTTAGCTAACTATGCATCTGACAAAGGTCTAATATCCAAAATCCATAAGGAACTTAAATAAATTTACAAGAAACAAACAACCCCATCAAAAATTGGGCAAAGATATGAACAGAGGAACAGACACTTCTCAAAAGCAGACATTTAGGCGGCCAACAAACATGAAAAAAAGCTCGACATCACTGATTATCAGAGAAATGCAAATCAAAACCACAATAAGATACCATCTCGCCAATCAGAATGGCAATTATTAAAAAGTCAAGAAACAACAGATACTGGCGAGGCTGTGGAGTAATAGAAACATTTTTACACTATTGGTGGTAATGTAATGTTCAATCACTGTGGAAGACAGTGTGATGATTCCTCAAGGATCTAGAACCAGAAATACCATTTGACCCAGCAATCCCATTACTGGGTATATACCCAAAGATTATAAATCATACTACTATAAAGACATATGTCCATGTATGTTTATTGCAACACTGTTCACAATAGCAAAGACTTGGAGCCAACCCAAATGCCCATCAGTGATAGACTGGATGAAGAAAATGTGGCATATATACAACATAGAATACTGTGCAGCCATAAAAAGGAATGAGATCATATCCTTCGCAGGGACATGGATGAAGCTGGAAGCCACCATCCTTAGCAAACTACCACAATAACAGAAAACCAAACACTGCCTGTTCTCACTCATAAGTGGGAGGTGAACAATGAGAACACATGGACACAGGGAGGGGAATGACATACACCGGGGCCTCTCAGAGGTGGGGGCGAGGGGAGGGAAAGCATTAGGACAAATAGCTAATGCATGCAGGGCTTAAAGCCTAGACGATGGGTTGATAGGTGCAGCAAACCACCATGGCACACATATACCTGTGTAACAAACCTATGTGTCCTGCACATGTATCCTGGAACTTAAAGTAAAATAAATAAATAAAGTAGTCCTTCAAGCTTTGAAGATGATGAATATATATAATATAAATTCGATGAATGTATATAATATGTATTTGATGAATATATAAAATATGTATTTGATGAATGTATATAATGTATATAATATAGATATAATATAGATATTCATTTAATAAAGACCGCTCCATCGAATAAGGCAATGTCTATTTTAGCTGACTTTAGTGACTCCGTGCAAATATTCCACAGGGCAGTGACTTGCAAAAATTGCTTCTCGTGTGAATTGAAAGCCTAGATACTCTTCAAAGCCAAGATTTTTCCATTAGTTGTGAAATAGATGTTTCTCACAGAAACTGTTAGCAGAGCAGCTGATCAGTAACAAAAATTGATCTATTTGCTGCTAAGGACAGCAATTGGAAGTTAAAAGTCTCCACCCCAAGAATGGATTTATTATCTTCTGGTTTCATATAGAGCACTCAGAGATTGTACTTACCCTTCCCATTAAAAAAAAAGAAAAAAACAACTCTAAAAGAGAAACTAACGTTCATCAATTAACTAGAAGCAGGATTTGAGGCTCCTGCTCTTGAAGAGTAAATTAACTAGGGGGTGAAGGGGCTATTAGAACACAGCCTCCTAATTGCCACATGACTGAAGTGCTGCTGCCTCTCAGACTAAACACATTGTGCTACCATGCATGCTGGGAGCCATAGATATTGATACATAGGTGTGGACAACAGACTTTCTTCTTTTGGAGGCTATAAATGTTCATCAGAAACCAGAAAGCACATCCCCAGTGTTTAAACCAAAGAGTCTCAACAATGCTTGCATGTAAGAAGTTCCTGGAGAGGTTTTTAAAACACCAAAGATTGGGCTCCACACCCGACCAAATAAATCAGAGCTTCTGGGAGCAAGGCCTGAGTATGGTGTATTTTGGCTTAAGCCAGTGAATCTCTAACAAGCGTGCATCAGAATCACCGGGAGGGCTTGTTAAAACACAGATTGCTACTGCACACCTAACAGAGCTTTTGCATAGGATGGGTTCTCTAAAAATATTCTCTAAATAAATATTGCTAGATTTGCATTTTAAAAGAACAAGCTTCTATAGCAGGGTTGATTAATTGGTGTCCGTGGATGGGCTCAGTGGTCCTTGAGCTTCTGAAGTTGTCTGTAATATATGATGGGAATGTGTGTTCAGAAGACAGTTCCTCACTTTCATCAGATTCTTAAGGGAGGGCCTATGACCTAGAAATGTTACAAACCACTCTTATGGGAATTAATTTCTTTTCATTTAGATTTTTGTCTTCATTAACAGAGTGAAGAATTTAAATAATCGTCTGTGTCCACCAAAGAAAAGTTTTCTGGGATATTGACAAGCACAAAATGCATTTAATTTTTAAAAACATAAATCAGCCACTAAAGACGCTAGTCTCTTCATCTAAGAGCCTTTTTTGCAAATGAAGACCCATTATCTGAGAAATGCATCTATACTTGTTTTATTTTGAACAGAATTTATTGCAGTTTGAAAATACATTAGCGCTACAGTGTTATGTTGTATAAAATGGAATGGTAAGTATTATAATTATAATTAAGAATGGAGTTGTGATACTCGGGAGAGAAGCCCCCAACCAATGGCCATCACTCCCAATGCAGTTATTTTATTTTTCTTTTTCTCTGCCAGATATTTTCCAAATTCACATACAACTTAATTTGGAGAAATTATCTTCTGAGTGTTTTATTCCATTTAGGGTCCAGAAAAGATTCTATTGATCACTGTCGGCCCGACAGCACCTGTTCCCCAGGGCACCAGACAAAATACCAGTAAGCTGCATCTCTCTCTCCATCTCTGTCTCTGTCCCTCTTTCCCTCTAGATGTGTAGAAGGAAGTGAACTTTCAGAGTTTTAAATTCATGCATAAACTTTTTTTTCTCATAAATGGACCATTCTCTGCATAGATTTCAGTGACTTCTTTTTAGCTTTACAATACATCATGGACATTTTTCTATGTTAATAAAGATCTGCCTTATCCTTTTGAATGCCTGCAGAATATTGCCTGTATGGACGAATGATATATATATATTTTAACCAGGCCACTATTGATGAGCATTTAGAGTGTTTCCACTTTTTCCCTGTGATAAACACAGCAGGGAACATTCGTATAAGTACAGCTTTGTGCCTGTACCTTACAGGAGTATAATGTACCTCTCATTAAAGTTTGATAAGTTGACCTCCAGCCCCAGCAGTCAAAAATCCTGGATATGATCCATGTTTGTCATCCAGTAGCCATAGAAACTTGGGGAAATTACTCAAGTTCTCTTCTTTTGTGTGTGAGTTGGAAATGCCAGTCTCTTTCTTGCCCCTCTCACATAGTTGATGGAAAGAGGAAGCAATGGATGTGAATATGCTTTGAAAACTGAGAAACTCCATGCAAATGCCAGATGGTGTTATACCATCAGTGTATTGTATTCTCTTTCTAATACACTGTATGCATTAGTTTTTGTTCATAATGGCCAATTCAATCATTTGCACCCAGGACATTCTCATTAAATGAAAGTAAATTATCATTAAATGAAAGGCTGTGAAGGAACCCTACCAGTGTGTCTTAGATTTTGGTCCGTAGACCACCTGCCAATGAGTCGGTGCAGTAGTTTTAAGGCATATTCGTGTTGGGGGAGGAGGAGAGAGGGAAGGGGCCCTGATTCTGTCGTTTCTCAAACTTCCCAAGTGACTTTGATGCAGATGAAAATTTGAGAACCACTGAACCGGACTGACATTGTCATTGCTCATCCTCATGTAAAGCTCCCTGGTAGCAAAAGGTAACACTACCTTCTCTTCTTGAGAATAAGCAAGTTTAAGACAGGAAACTCTCCCCCACGCATTTTCTAGACATGAATCTCATTGTCGTATCCTCAGAGATCTATCTCAGCATAGTCAGTCTGCCCAAATGAATGGTAAATTTCTTACAAATCCATTTCCCAAGAGGCGTGTCAGCTTTCTCACCAAGTTTCAGGGTTGTGTGGATGTCTAGATTTGGCTGAAAAAAAAAAATCACATGCCACGGCTGCTAACAGTCAAGCTGAATGCGGGCTGTGCAAAATGTCCCTGTGGAAATAAGAAACTAGGCCAGCCTTTTCTGGGTAAAGAGGCCATGAAATGCACAGAGAACGCAGTTTCTTTTCATGTAGTTTTTACTGTGTTAATATTCGAGACCATTTTAGAAAGTAGAAAATGCAGGGAAAATAAGAGAGGGAGGATACCTTAAAAATGTTAAACATGGCACGCATGTTCAACAACTTTGACATTACTTTCTCATATAATGTGGTACATGATTACATCAGAGGATGTAAAATAGGAGAACTTCTCCAAAGGTCAGGTAATAAGAAGAGCACACATTGAGAGAGCTTGCCTGGTGTCAAAGCTGTGTAAAGTATGAGATATTTTACATATATTATCTCATTAAACCTCATTAATTAGCCAGTCAATACAAAGTTTTAAATAAAATTAAATGTAGAATAAAGTCAAGAAAACATGAACAAGTACTCCAGATACTTTGAGTCAACCAGTGAAGCCAGAAATCCTGGTTTGTTCTAAAGGTTATTAAGTTCAGCTTCTGTGACATCATTTTCCTGGCAAATTTATTGAATAAGGTTATGGTTTGGTGAGCCACCAGGTGAAACTTGTTAGGGAGGTGCAAGGCAGTGCTCTTGGGAAAGAAAAACAAACAAGTTTGGAACATCTAGTGCTGTTTGGTATTTTCACCTATGACGCTGAGGACAGACACTCAGCCATTCCCCCCATCAGAACTGAGAAGCATAGATGTCAGTTAACATTTTAAAATTCTCCTGTTTGCATAGCTTAAAATACAATGCCTCCTGTAGAAGGTGAATTCCCTGTCTCATAAGAGCTTCCAGTCTGTTATTGGAAGGAGTACGAATCCCCACACATTTTAATTTATAAACATGTATATGTTAATAATAAAAACCAGTTGAATTCCTATAGATTAATAAGTAGGAATTAAAAGACAAAAGCCAAAAAAATGAGACTCATTGAGCCAATCAAAGAATCCTGTACTTGGAGTCATCCCAGCTCCAAGGGAGGATTAGTGGAAGAGGAAGGAGCCATGGAAAGCATCCGAGATCACCTGTGGGCTAAAGAAGAGCAAAAGAGAAGGAACAATTAAGACCCTGGTTAGTAGCCTTGTCCAGGCCACATCAGACTTTACCCAGATCTGCATCTAGGGGTTCAGTGATGCCTGAATATCCAAGTTTTCTCTCTGTATCTCAAGCCTCCTAGGATCACCCTCTTCCTTTCCCCCTTTTCTGAATCTCTCCAGGCTAACTTCAGCTCCTTCAACATTGGACACTGGTGGAGTCACCAGCGGGATGTAGGGCTCCTGGCTTCTCAGAATCCTACATTCTACTTCATTCTGAACTCTGAGCCTCCCAGGTCTGAGTGTGTGGGGGGCCCAGCTGTGCACTGATGCTCTCTAAGGAGTCAGTGGTTGCTCCTTCTAGTAGCCTACTGTAATTGTCAAGTGCTCGGTTCCAGCAGTGGCTGAGGAGTGCTCCTGCCTATTCATAACAATAGTGATAATAACATGAAGCAACAACATTCTCACATAGCTCCCATAATCCAGGAAGTGGGCCAAGTCATTCATCACGAGGATCCTGGTACCAAGGGCAGGCAAGGGCCTATCATTTGTCTTCTTTGCTGACACCTGTTGCTGATGTTAATTGTTCCTTTACTCTCTTGTTGACTGCTTCTGCTGTGTCCCTCTGCTCCTGGGCGGCCAGACATGCAAAGCTTTCTCCTATTTTCCCGTATCAACTTAGGGATTCTCCAGGTCCACCTGCCCACTCAGCTGCATCTCCTTTAGGAGTAAGAGGAAAACCCAAACCCTTTCTTATCACATCCTTCATATGTCTAAGCTCTATGGTTTGGGTATAAATTAATCTGTGAGATCTCCAAGTTTTGCTGGTGATAATTGAAGATAAGATTTTGGACTTCCAAAAACCAATTATGAAATTAGCCAACCAGGCCAGGCGTGGTGTCTCATGCCCCTAATCCCAGCTCTTTGGGAGGCCGAGGCAGGTGCATTGCTTGAACTCAGAAGTCCAAGACCAACCTGAGCAACATGGTGAAACCCCATCTCTACAAAAAACACAAGAAACTAGCCAGGCGTGGCAGCACGCACCTGTAGTCCCAGCTACTTGGGAGGCTGGGGCAAGAGGATCATCTGAACATGGGAGATTAAGGCTGTAGTGAGCTGTGATCGTGCCACTGCACTCTAGCCTGGACAACAGAGTGAGAACCTGTCTCAAAAAGAAAAGAAGAGAAAAGAAATTAACCAAACAAACTTCTTGGCATCCTCAAACATCTGGCTTTTGGAATAAAAGACCATGTTTTGAAGATTAACATATCCTGAATTTGACTCTCTTCTCTTTTCTCTTGAGAGCAGTCCATTCACTAAGCCATGTTTGTTGCCAGAACAAAGCAAGAATAATGGGTACTGAGAAATGCTGACAGGTAGAGGGCTAAATTTCAGCTTAATATCTCCAGTTACCATCCTGGTACACAAGAAAGAAGCAACATAGGGAATTCAAAACTTAGGCATTTTTTAAAGCAGAATAATGAGAAAAGAAAAGTCACAGACAGACTGAGAGAGAGCAGATCAAAGTTATTACAAATGAAGGACAGCAGAACATTCCTTTTCTCACTTTCTATATTTAGTGTTGTTAATCATTATTTTCTCATAGAGTATTTAGGTCAGAGTTCTTAGATATAAGCAAGAAAAGCATATTCTAGTCAATTAAGGAGAAAAGGGATTTATTAAAAGGATCCCAGGCAGCTAAGAGATATGTTGTGTGGTCTGGAACACCAGGCTCAAGGCTAAGTTTCTGGGAACAAGGTTCCAACATCACTGCATAGGGGGTCTGACAAGGAGACCTTCACCATGGCTTCAGCACCAAGTGCTGCTGTTTGTCCTGCTGCCGGGAAGTGGACTCTACCATATCTGCAACTGCTAAAATCACCCATGCCACTTCTCCACCAGAAACCAAGCTGAGGACCACTCAAAAGCCTAACAACCCTGCTGCCACCCACACCATCAAAATTGGCATATGCAAAGCCTCCTTCCCCGAGAGCTCATTTCCAGGGCAGTCTGATTGAAGGAATCCAGGAAATACTCATATGCCATTGTTGCAAGGGGTGGGTGGGGTAGAGGAGACATGAAAATAATATATATATATATATATTTGGCTCCATCTACACTCCTGAGGCTACATAGTCCTGAACCAGAGTGACAGTGTTCAAAAAGTGTTCAATTAGGAAACTCAGCGGAGTACTGCATGCAATCATAAAAGAAGGTAGAGACACACTATTGTGGAGAGATCGCCAAGCTATCTTGTCATGTACAAAAACAAGGGAGTATAGCAATAAATAATATGCTACCTTTTGTGTAGGAAAGGAGGGAAATAAGGCAAAAACGCACTTACAAAAATCTTTAGAAGGATAAAGAAGACACAATTAAAAATGATTACCTATGATGAGAAGAAATGAGGTGGACGAGTAAGGAGAGAAAGGAGGGCTTTCTATTTGGATTTAATTTCTGAGTCATTATCTACTAAATAATATAATGTCATTAAAATCTCACCTGCGAAAATTGAAAGCCAAACAAAACAAATAAACCTCTTTGTATATAAAATTATTAGGGAAGCTCCACAGAGGAAAGATATATTTTAAGTAAGTTTAAAACTAAGTAACTTGACTGTACTTTCTTAATGGGACGCATTCCTTTTTTTTTTTTTTTTTTTTTTTTCTTTTTTTCCAACGAGACATAAGGTTTATTGAGGGCTTAAATACACGGCAGTTCAGGAGTGGCAGCTGGACAGGAGAATCACTACTGTTTGTAAAAAGCATGCAGTTTACATAGCATTTTCACTTAGCAACCTCCACCTAGCAACCTTCGTTCAAACCAAAATAAAGGCCTAGATTCCTTGTACCATCTGTGTTCAAAGTAACAAACCAGGGGTTCAGATGCCCTTCATAGATAAGGAGTGAATCTCCGGGTTCACCACTCCCGGATTCCTTAGCTCAGACTGTGAAACGCACACAGGGTCATCCTCAGAGTATGCTTGAGTTATTGCTGTCAGGCGCATCTGCCACACACCTTCCTACACTCCTTCACCCCTATAGAATTATGATATAATTTTGGTTAGATTCATAGTCACCCTATATCATTAAGCCATGGAAATACTTTAGATCAGTTAAAAAATATAGTAAATGTCATGACTACTTTTCCTTCTCTACACAAATTTTTGTTATCCTTGAAGTTAATAATTGTCTCTCTTTTTTTTTTATTATTATACTTTAAGTACTGGGGTACATGTGCAGAACGTACAGATTTGTTACATAGGTATACACGTGCCATGGCGGTTTGCTGCTCCCATCAACCCATCATCTACATTAGGTATTTCTCCTAATGCTATCCCTCCCCTAGCCCCCTACTCCCCAACAGGCCCTAGTGTGTGATGTTCCCTCCCTGGGTCCATGTGTTCCCATTGTTCAACTCCCACTTATGAGTGAGAACATGCAGTGTTTGTTTTTTTCTGTTCTTGTGTTAGTTTGCTGAGAAGGATGATTTTCAGCTTCATCCATGTCCCTGCAAAGGACATGAACTCATCCTTTTTTATGGTTGCATAGTATTCCGTGGTGTATATGTGCCATATTTTCTTTATCCAGTCTATCATTGATGGGCATTTGGGTTGGTTCCAAGTCTTTCCTATTGTGAATTGTGCTGCAGTAAACATACGTGTGCATGTGTCTTACAGTAGAACGATTTATAATCCTTTGGGTATACACCTAACCCAGTAATGGGATTGCTGGGTCAAATGGTATTTCTGGTTCTAGATGCTTGAGGAATCACCACACTGTCTTCCACAATGCTTGAACTAATTTACACTCCCACCAACAATGCAAAAGTGTTCCTATTTCTCCACATCCTCTCCAGCATCTGTTGTTTCCTGACTTTTTAATGGTCGCCATTCTAACTGGCATAAAAGGGTATCTCACTGTGGTTTTGATTTGCATTTCTCTAATGACCAGTGATGATGAGCTT
The DNA here is from genome assembly GCF_037993035.2 of Macaca fascicularis. NCBI lineage: Eukaryota > Metazoa > Chordata > Mammalia > Primates > Cercopithecidae > Macaca > Macaca fascicularis. Next base: position 35,515,776 of record NC_088378.1, on the reverse strand, counting down.
TTTTCCACATGTTTGCTGGCTGCATAAGTGTCTTCTTTTGAGAAGTATCTGTTCATATCCTTTGCCCACTTTTCGATGCAGTTGTTTGTTTTTTTCTTGTAGATTTGTTTAAGTTCTTTGTAGATTCTGGATATTAGCACTTTGTCATATGGATAGATTGCAAAAATTTCCTCCCATTCTGTATGTTGCCTGTTTACTCTGATGATAGTTTCTTTTGCTGTGCAGAAGTTTTTTAGTTTAATTAGATCCCATTTGTCAATTTTGGCTTTTGTTGCCATTGCTTTTGGTGTTTTAGTCATGAAGTCTTTGCTCATGCCTATGTCCTGAATGGTATTGCCTAGATTTCCTTCTAGGATTTTTATGATTTTAGGTCTTAGGTTTAAGTCTCTAATCCATCTTGACTTAATTTTTGTATAAGGTGTAAGAAAGGGGTCCAGTTTCAGTTTTCTACATATGGCTGGCCAGTTTTCCCACCATTTATTAAATAGGGAATCCTTTTCCCATGTCTTGTTTTTGTCCGGTTTGTCAAAGATCAGATGGTCGTAGATGTGTGGCGTTATTTCTGAGGCCTCTGTTCTGTTCCATTGGTCTATATATCTGTTTTGGTACCAGTACCATGCTGTTTGGGTTACTGTAGACTTGTAATATAGTTTGAAGTCAGGTAGCATGATGCCTCCAGCTTTGCTCTTTTTGCTTAGGATTGTCTTGGCTACACGGGCTCTTTTTTGGTTCCATATGAAATTTAATGTAGTTTTTTCCAATTCTGTGAAGAAAGTCAATGGTAACTTGGTAGGAATAGTATTGAACCAATAAATTTCTTTAGCCATTATGGCCATTTTCACGATATTGATTCTTCCTATCCATGAGCATGGAATGTTTTTCCATTTATTTGTGTCCTCTCTTATTTCCATGAGCAGTTGTTTGTAGTTCTCCTTGAGAGGTGCTTCACATCCCTTGTAAGTTGTATTCCTAAGTATTTTATTCTCTTTATAGCAATTGTGAATGGGAGTTCACTCATGATTTGGCTCTCTGTTTGTCTGTTACTTGTGTATAGGAATGCTTGTGATTTTTGCACATTGATTTTGTATCCTGAAACTTTGCTGAAGTTGCTTATCAGTTTAAGAAAATTTGGGGCTGAGACACTGAGATTTTCTAAATATACAATAATGTCATCTACAAACAGAGACAATTTGACTTCCTCTTTTCCTATTTGAATACGCTTTATTTCTTTCTCTTGCCTGACTGCCCTGGCCAGAACTTCCAATACTATGTTGAATCGGAGTGGTGAGAGACAGAAACCTTGTCTTGTGCCACTTTTCAAAGGGAATGCTTCCAGCTGTTGTCCATTCAGTATGATATTGGCTGTGGGTTTGTCATAAATGGCTCTTATTATTTTGAGATATGTTCCATCAATAGCTAATTTATTGAGAGTTTTTAGCATAAAGGGCTGTTGAATTTTGTTGAAGGCCTTTTCTTCATCTATTGAGATAATCATGTGGTTTTTGTTATTGGTTCTGTTTATGTGATGGATTACCTTTATTGATTTGTGTATATTGAACCAGCCTTGTATCCCAGGGATGAAGCCGACTTGATGGTGGTGGATAAGCTTTTTGATGTACTGCTGGATTCAGTTTTCTGGTATTTTATTGAGGATTTTCACATTGATGTTCATCAGGGATATTGGTCTGAACTTTTTTTGTTGTTGTGACTCTACCAGGTTTTGGTATCAGGATGATGCTGGCCTCATAAAATGAGTTGGGGAAGATTCCCTCTTTTTCCATTGTTTGGAATAGTTTCAGAAGGAATGGTACCAGCTCCTCTTTTTACCTCTGGTAGAATTCAGCTGTGAATCTGTCTTGTTCTGGACTTTTTTGGTTGGTAGGCTATTAATTACGGCCTCAATTTCAGAACTTGTTATTGGTCTATTCAGGGATTCAATATCTTCCTGATTTAGTCTTGGGAGGGTGTGTGTGTCCAGGAATTTATCCATGCCCTCTAGGATTTCTAGTTTATTTGTGTAGAGGTGTTTATAGTGTTCTCTGAAGGTTGTTTATATTTCTGTGGGATCAGTGCTAATATACCCTTTACTGTTTTTTCTTGCATCTATTTGCTCCTTCACTCTTTTCTTCTTTATTAGTCTGACTAGTGGTCTATTTTGTTAATCTTTTCAAAAAACTGGCTCCTGGATTCATTGATTTTTTGAAGGTTTTTTTGTGTATCTGTCTCCTTCAGTTCTGCTCTGATCTTAGTTATTTCTTGTCTTCTGCTAGCTTTTGAATTCATTTGCTCTTGCTTCTCTAGCTCTTTTAATTGTGATGTTAGAGTGTCGATTTTAGATCTTTCCTGCTTTCTCTTGTCAGCATTTAGTGTTATAAATTTCCCTGTAAACACTGTTTTAGTTGTGTCCCAGAGATTCTGGTACGTTGTGTCTCTGTTTTCATTGGTTTCAAAGAACATCTTTATTTTTGCCTTCATTTTGTTTATTTGCCCTGTAGTCATTCAGGAGCAGGTTGTTCAGTTTCCATGTAGTTGTACAGTTTTGATTGAGTTTCTGAATCCTGAGTTTTAATTTGATTGCACCATGGTCTGAGAGACTTTGTTGTGATTTCCATTCTTTTGTATTTGCTGAGGAGTATTCTACTTCCAATTATATGGTCAATTTTAGAATAAGTGTGATGAGGTGCTGAGAAGAATGTATATCCTGTTGATTTGGGGTGGAGAGTTCTGTAAATGTCTATTAGGTCCGCTTGGTCTGGAGCTGAGTTCAAGTCCTGAATATCCTTGTTAATTTTCTGTCTCATTGATCTGTCTAATATTGACAGCGGGGTGTCCCACTATTATTGTGTAGGAGTCTAAGTCTCTTTGTAGGTCTCTAAGGACTTGCTTTATGAATCTGGGTGCTCCTGTATTGGATGCATGTATATTTAGGATAGTTAGCTCTTCTTGTTGAATTGATCCCTTTACCATTATGTAATGCCCTTCTTTGTCTCTTTCGATCCTTGTTGGTTTAAAGTCTGTTTTATCAGAGACTAGGATTGCAACCCCTGTTTTTTTTTTTTTTTTTTTTCCACTTGCTTGGTAGATATTCCTCCATCCCTTTATTTTGAGCCTATGTGTGTCTTTGCATGTGAGATGGGTCTCCTGAATATAGCACACCAATGGGTCTTGACTCTATCCAACTTGCCCATCTGTGTCTTTTAATTGGGGGCACTTAGTCCATTTACATTTAAGGTTAATATTGTTATGTGTGAATTTGATCCTGTCACTATGGTGCTAGCTGGTTATTTTGCCCATTAGTTGATACAGTTTCCTCATAATATCGATGGTCTTTACAATTTGGTATGTTTTTGCAGTGGCTGGTACCGGTTGTCCCTTTCCATGTTCAGTGCTTCCTTCAGGAGCTCTTGTAAGGCAGGCCTGTTGGTGACAAAATCTGTCAGAATTTGCTTGTCAGTAAAGGATTTTATTTCTCCCTCACTTACAAAACTTAGTTTGGCTGGATATGAAATTCTAAGTTGAAAATTCTTTAAGAACGTTGAATATTGGCCCCCACTCTCTTCTGGTTTGTAGGGTTTCTGCAGAGAGATCTGCTGTTAGTCTGATGGGCTTCCCTCTGTGGGTAAACCAACCTTTCTCTCTGACTGCCCTTAACACTTTTTCCTTCATTTCAACCTTGGTGAGTCTGATGATTATGTTTCCTGGAGTTGCTCTTCTTAAGGAGTATCTTTGTGGTGTTCTCTGTATTTCCTGAATTTGAATGCTGGCCTGTCTTGCTAGGTTGTGGACGTTCTCCTGGATAATATCCTGAAGGGTGTTTTCCAACTTGATTCCATTCTCCCCTTCTCTTTCAGGTATACCAATCAGATATAGATTGTGTCTTTTCACACAGTCCCATATTGGAGGCTTTGTTCATTCCTTTCCATTCTTTTTTTTATAATCTTATCTTCTTGCTTTATTTCATTAAGTTGATATTCAATATCTGATATCCTTTCTTCTGCTTGATTGATTTGGCTATTGATATTTGTGTATGCTTCACGAAGTTCTCTTGCTGTGTTTTTCAGCTCCATCAGGTCACTTATGTTCTCTAAACTAGTTATTCTAGTTAGGAATTCATCTAACCTTTTTTCAAGGTTCTTAGCTTTCTTGCATTGGGTTAAAACATCCTCCTTTAGCTCGGAGGAGTTTGTTATTACCCACCGTCTGAAGCCTACCTCTGTCAATTCATCAAACTCATTCTCCATCCAGTTTTGTTTCCTTGCTGGCGAGAAGTTGTGATCCTTTGGAAGAGAAGAGGCATTCCTGTTTTTGGAATTTTCAGTCTTTTTGTGCTGGTTTCTCCCCATCTTCGTAAATTTATCTACCTTTGGTCTTTGAAGTCGGTCACCTTTGGAGGGGGTCTCTGAGTGGACGTCCTTTTTGTTGATGTTGATACTATTCCTGTCTGTTTATTAGTTTTTCATCTAACAGTCTGGTCCCCCTGCTGCAGGTCTACTGGTGTTTGCTGGAGGTCCACCTCAGACCCTGTTTGCCTGGGTATCACTATCAGAGGCTGCAGAACAGCAAAGATTGCTGCCTGTTCCTTCCTCTAGAAGCTTTGTTCCAAAGGGGCACCTGCCAGATGCCAGCCAGAGCTCTCCTCTATGAGGTGTCTGTTGGCCCCTTTTGGGAGGTGTCTGCCAGTCGGGAAACACAGGGATCAGGGACTGACTCCAGGAGGCAGTCTGACCCTTAGCAGAGCTCAAACACGGTGCTGGGAGATCCACTGCTCTCTTTAGAGCCATCAGGCAGGGATGTTTAAGTCTGCTGAGGCTGCACCGTCAGCCGCCCCTTCCCCCAGGTGCTCTGTCCCAGGGAGATGGGGTTTTATTTAAAAGTCCCTGACTGGAGCCGCTGCCTTTTTTTCAGAGATAACCTGCACAGAGAGGAGGAATCTAGAGAGGCAGTCTGGTCAGAGTGGCCTTGCTGAGCTGCAGCGGGCTCCACTCAGTTCGAACTTCCTGGCGGTTTTGTTTACACTGCGAGGGTAAAACACCCTATTCAAGCCTCAACAATGGTGGATGCCCCTTCCCCCCATCAACCTTGAGCATCCCAGGTCGACCTCAGACTGCTGTGCTGGCAGCGGGAATTTCAAGCCAGTGGATCTTAGCTTGCTGGGCTCCGTGGGGCTGGGGCCTGCCAAACCAAGACAGAACGGTCCTGTCTTGCTGATGTTCCAGGCGCCACTTGGGTATGGAAGAAAAAAAAAAAAAAAACTCCTGCTGCTAGCTTGCTGTCTGTCCAAATGGCCGCCTGGTTTTGTGCTTGAAACCCAGGGCCCTGGTGGCCTAGGCACCAGAGGGAATCTCCTGGTGTGCGGCTTGTGAAGACTGTGGAAAAAGTGCAGTATCTGGGCCAGAATGCACCATTCCTCATGGCATGACACAGTCCCTCATGGCTTCCGTTGGCCAGGGGAGAGAATTCCTTGACCCCTTGTGCTTCCTGGGTGAGGCAACACCTCACCCTGCTTTGGCTCGCCCTCCGTGAGCTGCATCCTCTGTCCAACCAGTCCCAATGAGATGAACCAGGTACCTCAGTTGGAAATGCAGAAATCACCTGCCTTCCACATGGATCTCACTGGAGGCTGCAGATGAGAGCTGTTTCTATTCGGCCATCTTACCAGCAGTCCTTGAGATGCATTCTAAGGACAAAATACACAAATTTTTAAAACTTTTTTCAATGGTAATATTGGTATTGTTTCTTAAAAGTATTTTCTTTACATTATAGGAAAAAATACAAAAGGAAAGAGTTACATTTACAAAATTAAAGAAATTAAGTAAAAACACTGCAATGCTAAAGCTGAAAATATCAATATGAATTCATGTTCTTAAAAAAGTGTTATCTTCCAACTTCCAACTCTGTCCATGGTATATCCAAGATACAATGTCACGGCATTAGCAATTAGCACTCTTAGAAAGGTGAGTTTGACTGTCTTAGTCTGTTTGTGCTGCTATAACAAAATGTCTGAGACCAGGTGGTTTATAAAGTACACAGTTCCATTTTCTCACAGTTCTGGAAGCTGGGAAATTCGAGATTAATGTGCCAGCAGGTTCAATTGTCTGGTGAGGGCTGCTCTCTGCTTCCAAGATGGCACTTTGTTGCTGTGACCTCCAGAGAGGAGGAACACTCTGTATTTATGTGGTAGAAGGGATGGAAGGGCCACAGAGGAGGAGCGCTTCATCCTCACATGGCAGAAGAGTGGAAGAGAGCAAACCCACTCCCTCGAGTCCATTTATAAGGTCCATTTATAACCCCCTCCATGAAGGCTCTGCCCTCATGACTTAATAACCTCCTAAAGACCCCACCTCTTAGTACTACTACACTGGCAGTTCAGTTTCAACATAAGAATTTTGGTGAGTGCATCATCATTCAAACCAAAGTATTCATATGATTTCCCACTGAAGGGATTTAGATCTTGTGCCCAAAAGCAAGCAAGGAAACTCATAAAGATTAATGGAGTCCTATCAAAAGGACTCAGAAGGCGATTTAAAGTGTCTTCTACTGATTACATTTGTGACCATTTGAACAACCACCCCTGCCCTATGATTGTAGTTTTTTGAAATGCATTAAATGTATTAAAAATCAGAGTTTATAATGACACCAATAAAGAGAAAGTAAGGAAAAAAAGGATATCACATATCACTAATTAAAACAATTATTAAACCAATTCTTTATTCTCAAAATTTGTGAATAATGGGAAAGAATAAACAATTCATCTTTCTTTTAAGCAGGGACTGTATCACAGGGTAACCAGAAAGCTCCAGTTAATAAGGAATGTTCCCAATCAACACATATGAAGTGACGGAATTAGGAAATAATCATTTTGTAACACTTAATTAAATTAACCAGTCAGGCCAAGAACTGGTGTTGACACTATCAGATGAATGATGGGTAGGGAACTAGGCACCTGTATGAGGCCATGATAACCCCACAGAGATTACAGAGATTAGTTTGTTCTTGCAACAGAGGGATCAAAGTTATCCCCACTCTCTGTGGTCTCTCTCAGCATCCCACTGGTGGACAACCAGATACTGTGGGCCTACTGATGAGATGCAATACGAAGTAAAACACATCATCTGTGATGTAGTCTAGCCCAAATCGAATAGAGCCTTTATACCTAAATTCCAATTTACAGAACCAAGCTACATGATACCACAAAGAAACAATCAGAGACATCCAGAATTTGATATATTTTCTTCATTATGAGTTATTCTCTTCAGCAAGACAGTGCCATTAAAATGTGACTGGCCTGATTAAAAGGGGCAAGAAATGGCAGTTAGACGCAATGTGTGGTCTCAAATTGGATCCAGTTTTGGACAAGCCAAGTATGTGTGATTTGGGGGACTTTTAGGGAAATTTAGATGTGGACTGGCTATTAGATAAGATGACTATTTTAAAAATAATGTTTTTAAAGTGAGAAAATGTTATTTTGGCTAAATATGAAAATGCTCTTATCTTTAAGTGATGCAACTGATATAGTGAAATCTCTTGATGGCCAGCAGTTACTTTAAAATAATGAGGCATGAAACTGGCCACGTGTATGGAAGCTCTAAAAATTATATAAAAATAAACCAAATAGAAAACAAAGAATGGGCTAGGCGCGGTGGCTCATGCCTATAATCCCAGCACTTTGGGAGGCAGAGGCAGGCAGGTCACTTGAGGTCAGGAGTTCAAGACCAGCCTGGCCAACATTGTAAAAACCCAACTCTACAAAAAATGCCAAAATTAGCCGTGTGTGGCAGCACACACCTATAGTCTCAGCTGCTCAGGAGGCTGAGTCAAGAGAATCCTTTGAAGCCAGCAGGCAGAGTGTGCAGTGAGTTGAGATCATGCCACTGCACTCCAGCCTGAGTGACAGAGTGAAACTCCATCTCAAAAAATAAAAATAAATAAATAAAAATAATTCTGCATAAAAATAAACATTTAGAAGACTTCTGGGCAATTAGAAAGCACTTTTTTTCATTGAGATAATTATTTTTTACAATAGATTATTTATTACATTATACTACAAAGTTATCCTATCTCTGGGGATTTTTGATTGTGCAGCCTAAACCTACAATCTGTGCTGACTGTACTACTTCAGCCAGCAGGAACAACCCACCATGCCACTGAGTGCGAACGTACATTCATTTTCTAGGGCTGCCATAGTAAAGTTCCACAAACTGGATGGCTTAAAACAACAGAAATTTATTCTCTCACAGTTCTGGAGGCTAGAAGTTCAAGACCAAGATGTCAGCAGGGTGAGTTCCTTCTGAGGGCTGTAAGAGAGAGTCTGTTGCATGCCTCTTTCCTAGCTTCTGTTGGTTTGCTGGCAATATGTGGTGTTTCTTGGCTTGTAGAGACATCACCCAAACTTCCGCCTTTATCTACACCGATTTCCTCCTTTTTTTTTTTTTTTTTTGTAAGGACGCTAGTCGTATTACAGCCCATCCTACTGACTTCATTTTAACTTGACTTCCTTTGTTAAGGCCCTGTCTCTAAATAAGGTCACATTCTGAGGTACTAGAGGGGTTAGGAATTCAACATACAAGCTTTGTAAGATACAATTCAATTCATAACAGCACAAAAGAGCAAAGTCTATAATTGTGCTGTCAAACCATGACCCTAAGAAGCCTAAGGATTCACAAACTACACAACCCTCAGTTGCCTCCCAGGGACAGGAGACCGGGCTTTGCCTTTCCTGTCTTGGATTCAGAAGAGCACTGTCTTTCCCTGTTTACATGTTGATTTTCACGTGAGAGTTCCTGAAAAAAGAAAAATGATCAGAAAACTGTTTTCTGTATAAAACACTAGCAATGCCCTTTAGCTTTGTGCCAGCCCGGGCAGTGACAGCAGCATGACACAGACGAAAAGCAAGTGCCAGCCACTTCCTAGCCCTCACTGGATGGCTGCATTTTCTTCTTGCTCTAAAATTCTAAGAATTGATCCAAATGAACTGTACTGTTTTACAATGTTATTTTTCCTTTGCCTCCTGGGAGTAAATTTGACTTTCTTAAGAAATGTCCTGATTCAGAAAAGTGGTTTTTGTTTACTGACAGTCATGGGCATGACATAAGACTTGAAAATTCAGTCTTGTTCATTTCTATATTTTTTATTATGTACACTTTGGAAATAAAAAACACAAAGAAAATAAAATAATAACACTATCCAATGAGTATATTCCTTTAGAAATTAGAAATCAAAACATGATATATAAATACTCTCAAACTTTGTTATTAAAACCTATTACACAAGAGGGCGCTAGATTAACATATAACAGGATGCCCCATAAAGGCCAGGCATGTAAATTAGCTATAGTATATAGTATAGCTAAAATAAAGTTTAGCCATTTTTTTTTCAGAGCTGAGAATTGGCAATATTTACTAATTATATTTTCACATTCCATATGGAATTCAATCTCTTCACATCTGAGAATCCAAAAATTTATCTGAAGAAATTGTCCCAACAGACACACATACACACACACACACACACACACACACACACACACACACACACACACACACACAGAGGGAGAGAGAGCGCTCACAACATGATCCACTCCACAAATGCCTGGAGAATATATGCACACATCTCTCACTCAACCTGAAACAGCAATGAGGTTTTACATTATTAACTGTTTTTATTACCCATATAATGTGTTATATTAAGTAATTAGAAGCAGTTGTCAAAATAAATTAAGTAAGCTCTATTGGTGATTTAGCTTGTCCTTTAAAAGGTTATTCATTTACATGTTTGCTTACTTTAAATCTATAAGGAAATTTTGTGTTGTCAATGCACAGTTCATTCCGGCAGGCTTGTTCTTCCTAGCTTTACAGTTCTCCATCCCACAGAGTTATTTATAGACATCATCAGGACAAATCAACAAAATTTTCAGGAACGGGAAGAAATGACCGGAAACATGCATGTCCTCATTTGAAATTTGCCCAGTTTAAACATCCAAAGTGTAAAGGTTTGAATTTATGTAGAGGAAAAAAGTCACTAAGCTCTGGTTAAAGTTCAAGGGAAAAGATGCTCACAATTCTCAATCCCATTCTACAGTCAAGTCTTTTGATAGGTATCCAACTAGCAACTTTGCAAAGATAATTCGAAGTTTTACTAAGTCCCTCACCACCCCCATCACACTAGACTACATTAAAAATAGTGTGGGTTCTGGGGATAGACGGACTTGGGTTTAAATCCCAGACTGAGGCTTGATTTTCTCACCTCTAAAATGGAACCAATATTCCTGACCTATTTGGTATATCATGCTGGCATTTCAAATAAGACAATGTTTGTGCATCATGCAGATCAAGTATTTATAAAGTGTTCTTTCCTGTTTCTTTTTTTCCCTTTTCTTTTCTTATTTCCCTTCCTGCTTTCCTCTCTTTCCTTCTTCCTTTTTCCCGATTTGTCTGATTTCAAAAGGTGGCAGGCTTCCAAGAGTGGTAAGCTTTATATGTTGTGCTTACAATCACGTTTAATATTTGGTTATTTTTATCTGTGAACCACTCCTAACCCCCAGGCCCATCCCACTGCCCACACCCATGTTTAGAAATTCACACAGGTAGTTCCTTGGGGGCTGTACTCTGAGCAGTGCACGCGGTGTCTGATGCAGAGTAAGTGCTCTAAGCATTCTTAAATGTGCAGTTCAAAAGGGGGCATATTCTTTTCCTGTTATTGTTGGTTTCAGCTCTGTGACCCACTCTAATTCACTATTAGACAGGGTTTTCTGTGTCAGGCAACAGAATCATCCACTCCACTAGTGTAAGACAGGGACTGTTTAAGGGATATGGGCAGCTCATTTTTCAATTGTTGGGGTTATTGCAGAATCAGACTGAGTTTCCAAGAGCTGTTGAATCAGAAAGCCTCTGCCATGGCTGCCAGCACAAATGTGCCACCTCAGCCGTGACCTCCATTAGCAAAAGGGGACACCCCAAACCCTGCCTTTCTCTATACATAACTCAGCTATGAATCAAAATCTTATGTGAGAGCCTCTAAGGGTAGAACCTGAGTTGCATTTGGAATGCTACTTTTTAAAAAAAAATACTTTAAGTTTTAGGGTACATGTGCACAACGTGCAGGTTTGTTACATAGGTATACATGTGCCGTATTGGTGTGCTGCACCCCTTAACTTGTCATTTACATTAGGTATTTCTCGTAATGCTATCCCTCCCCCTGTCCCCCTACACCACGACAGGCCCCGGTGTGTGATGTTCCCCACCCTGTGTCCAAGTATTCTCATTGTTCAGTTCCTACCTATGAGTGAGAACATGCAGTGTTTGGTTTTCTGTCCTTGCGATAGTTTTCTCAGAATGATGATTTCCAGCTTCATCCATGTCCCTGAATAGGAACACTTCCGGTCTGCAGTTCCCAGCATGATCAACACAGAAGACAGGTGATTTCTGCATTTCCAACTGAGATGCCTGGTTCATCTTATTGGGACTGGTTGGACAGTGGGTGCAGCCCACAGAGGGTGAGCTGAAGCAGGGGGGGGCCTTGCCTCACCCGGGAAGTGCAAGGGGTTGGGGGATTTCCCTTTCTAGCCAAGGGAAGCCATGACAGGTTGTAACTGGGAAAAATGGGACACACCTGCTCAAATACTGTGCGTTTCCAATGGTCTTAGCAAACGGCACACCAGGAGATTATATCCCATGACTGACTCGGCAGGCCCCATGCCCACGGAGACTTGCTCACTGCTAGCGCAGCAATCTGAGATTGACCTGCAAGGCAGCAGCCTGGCAGGGGGTAGGGCATCCCCCATTGATGAGGCTTGAGCAGGTAAACAAAGCAGCCAGGGAAGCTCGAACTGGGGGGAGCCCACCACAGCTCAGCAAGGCCTTCTGTCTCTGAACAAAAGGCAGCAGAAACTTCTGCAGACTTAAATGTCCCTGTCTGACAGCTTTGAAGAGAGCAGTGGTTCTCCCAGCATGGTGTTTGAGGTCTGAGAACGGGCAGACTGCCTCCTCAAGTGGGTCCCTGACCCTCTAGTAGACACCTTCTAGTAGGGGACAGCTGACACCTCATACAGGCGGGTGCCCCTCTGGGATGAAGCTTCCAGAGGAAGGAGCAGACAGCAATATTTGCTGTTCTGCAGCCTCTGCTGGCAATACCCAGGCAAACAGGGTCTGGAGTGGACCTCCAGCAAATGCCAGCAGACCTGCAGCAGAGGGGCCTGACTGTTAGAAGGAAAACTAATAAACAGAAAGGAATAGTATCAACATCAACAAAAAGGACATCTACACCAAAATGCCATCTGTAGGTCACCAGCATCAAAAACTAAAGGTAGATAAAACCACAAAGATGGGGAGAAACCAGAGTAAAAAAGCTGAAAATTCTAAACACCAGAGTGCCTCTCCTCCTCCGAAGGATCGCAGCTCCTCGCCAGCAATAGAACAAAGATGGACAGAGAATGACTTTGACAAGCTGATAGAAATAGGCTTCAGAAGGTCCGTAGTAAAAAAACTTCTTTGAGCTAAAGGAGGATGTTCAAACCCATCGCAAGGAAGCTAAAAACCTTGAAAAAAGATTAGATGAGTGACTAACTAGAATAAACAGTGTAGAGAAGAACTTAAATGACCTGATGGAGCTGAAAACCATGGCACGAGAACTACGTGGCACATGCACAAGCTACAATAGCCTGTTCAATCAAGGGCAAGAAAGAGTATCAGTGATTGAAGATCAAATTAAAGAAATAAAGCAAGAAGAGAAATTTAGAGAAAAAAGAGCAAAAAGAAACGAACAAAGCCTCCAAGAAATATGGGGCTATGTGAAAAGACGAAATCTACTTTTGATTGGTGTACCTGAAAGTGATGGGGAGAATGGAACCAGATTGGAAAACACTCTTCAGGATATTATCCAGGAGAACTTCCCCAACCTAGCAAGACAGGCCAATATGCAAATTCAGGAAATACGGAGAACACCACGAAGATACTCCTCAAGAAGAGCAACTCCAAGAAACTTAATCATCAGATTCACCAAGGTTGAAATGAAGCAAAAAGTGTTAAGGGCAGCCAGAGAGAAAGGTCAGGTTACCCACAAAGGGAAGTCAATCAGACTAACAGTGGATCTCTTGGCAGAAACTCTACAAGCCAGAAGAGAGTGGGGGCCAATATTCAACATTCTTAAAGAAAAGAATTTTCAAACCAAAATTTCATATTCAGCCAAACTAAGCTTCATAAGCGAAGGAGGAATAAAATCCTTTACAGACAAGCAAATGCTGAGAGATTTTGTCACCACCAGGCCTGCCTTACAGAGCTCCTGAAGGCAGCACTAAACATGGAAAGGAACAATCAGTACCAGCCACTGCAAAAACATGCCAAATTGTAAAGACCATCGATGCTAGGAAGAAACTGCATCAACTAATGGGCAAAATAACCAGCTAGCATCATAATGACAGGATCAAATTCATATATAACAATATTAACCTTAAATGTAAGTGGGCTAAATGCCCCAATTAAAAGACACAGACTGGCAAATTGGATAAAGAGTCAAGACCTCTCAGTATGTTGTATTCAGGAGACCCATCTCATGTGCAGTCACACACATAGACTCAAAATAAAGGGTTGGAGGAAGATCTACTAAGCAAATGGAAAACAAAAAAAAGCAGGGGTTGTAATCCTAGTCTCTGACAAAACAGACTTTAAACAAACAAAGATCAAAAGAGACATGAAAGCCACACATAATGGTAAAGGGATCAATTCAAGAAGAACAATTAACTATTCTAAATATACATGAACCCAATACAGGAGCACCCAGATTCACAAAACAAATCCTTAGAGACCTACAAAAAGACTCAGACTCCCACACAATAATAATGGGAGACTTTAACACCCTACAGTCAATATTAGACAGATCAACAAAACAGAAGGTTAACAAGGATATCCCAGAACGTGAACTCAGCTCTGCACCAAGCAGAACTAACAGACATCTATATAACTCTCCAGCCCCAATCAATAGAATATACATTCTTCTCAGCACCACATTGCACTATTCCAAAATTGACCACATAGTTGGAAGTAAAGCACTCCTCAGCAAATGTAAAAGAACAGAAAATACAACAAACTGTCTCTCAGACCACAGTGCAATCAAATTAGAACTCAGGATTAAGAAATTCACTCAAAACCACACAACTACATGGAAACTGAACAACCTGCTCCTGAATGACTACCGGGTAAATAACGAAATGAAAGCAGACATAAAGATATTCTTTGAAACCAATGAGAACAAAGACACAATGTACCAGAATCTCTGGGACACATTTAAAGCAGTGTGTAGAGGGAAATTTATAGCACTAAATGCCCACAAGAGAAAGCTGGAAAGATCTAAAATTGACACCCTAACATCACAATTAAAAGAACTAGAGAAGCAAGAGCAAACAAATTCAAAAGCTAGTGGAAGGCAAGAAATAACTAAGATCAGAGCAGAACTGAATGAGATAGAGACACAAAAAACCCTTCAAAAACACAATGAATCCAGGAGCTGGAATTTTTAAAAAAGATCAACAAAATTGATAGAACACTAGCAAGACTAATAAAGAATAAAAAAGAGGAGAATCAAATAGACACAATAAAAAATGATAAAGGGGATATCACCACCGATCCCACAGAAATACAAACTACCACCAGAGAATACTATAAACACCTCTAGCAAATAAACTAGAAAATCTAGAAGAAATGTATATATTCCTGGACACATACACTCTCTCAAGACTAAACCAGGAAGAAGTTTAATCTCTGAATAGATCAATAACAGGCTCTGAAAGTGAGGCAATAATTAATAGCCTACCAACCAAAAAAAGTCCAGGACCACACAGATTCACAGCCAAATTACACCAGAGGTACAAAGAGGAGCTGGTACCATTCCTTTTGAAACTATTCCAACCAATAGAAAAAGAGAGAATCCTCCCTAATTCATTTTATGAAGCCAGCATCATCCTGATACCAAAGCCTGGCAGAGACACAACAAAAAAAGATAATTTTAAACTAATATCCTTGATGAACATTGATGCAAAAATCCTCAATAAAATACTGGCAAACCGAATCCAGCAGCACATCAAAAAGCTTATCCACCACGATCGAGCCAGCTTCATCCCTGGGATGCAAGGCTGGTTCAACATACCCAAATCAATAAATGTAACCCATCACACAAACAGAACCAACGACAAAAACCACATGATTATCTCAATAGATGCAAAAAGGCCTTCAACAAAATTCAACAGCCCTTCATGCTAAAAACTCTCAATAAACTAGGTATTGATGGTACATATATCAAAATAATAAGAGACATTTATGACAAACCCACAGTTAATATCATACTGAATGGGCAAAAATCAGAAGCATTTCCTTTGAAAACCGGCACAAAGACAGGGATGCCCTCTCACCAGTCCTATTTAACATAATGTTGGAAGTTCTGGCCAAGGCAATCAGGTAAGAGAAAGAAATAAAGGGTATTTAATTAGGAAAAGAGGAAGTCAAATTGTCCCTGTTTGCAGATGACATGATTGTATATTTAGAAAACCCCATCGTCTCAGCCCCAAATCTCCTTAACCTGATAAGCAGCTTCAGCAAAGTCTCAGGATACAAAATCAATCTGCAAAAATCACATGCATTCCTATACACCAATAACAGACAAACAGAGAGCCAAATCATGAGTGAACGCCCATTCACAATTGCTACAAAGAGAATAAAAAACCTAGGAATCCAACTTACAAGGGATATGAAGGACCTCTTCAAGGAGAACTACAAATCACTGCTCAATGAAATAAAAGAGGACACAAACAAATGAAAGAACATTCCATGTTCATGGATAGGAAGAATCAATATCATGAAAATGGCCATACTGCCCAAATAATTTATACATTCAATGCCATCCCCATCAAGCTACTAATGACTTTCTTCACAGAAATGGAAAAAACTACTTTAAAGTTCATATGAAACCAAAAAAGCACACATTGCTGTGACAATCGTAAGCCAAATGAACAAAGCTGGAGCCATCATGCGACCTGACTTAAAACTATACTACAAGTCGACAGTAACCAAAACAGCATGGTACTGGTACCAAAACAGAGATATAGACCAATGGAACAGAACAGAGGCCTCAGAAATAATTCCACACATCTACAAGCATCTGATCTTTGACAAACCGGACAAAAACAAGACATGGGGAAAGGATTCCCTATTTAATAAATGGTGCTGGGAAAACTGGCTAGCCATATGTAGAAAACTGAAACTGGATCCCTTCCTTACACCTTATACAAAAATTAATTCAAGATGGATTAAAGACTTAAATGTTAGACCTAAAACCATAAAAACCCTAGAAGAAAATCTAGGCAATACCATTCAGGACATAGGCATAGGCAAGGACTTCATGACTAAAACACCAAAAGCAATGGCAACAAAAGCCAAAATTGACAAATGGGATCTAATTAAACTAAAGAGTTTCTGCAAAGCAAAAGAAAATACCATCAGAGTGAACAGGCAACCTACAGAATGGGAGAAAGTTTTGCAATCTACCCATCTGACAAAGGACAAATATCCAGAATCTACAAAGAACTCAAACAAATTTACAAGAAAAAAACACAAATGATCCCATCAAAAAGTGGGCAAAGGATATGAGCAGACACTTGTCAAAAAAATACATTTATGCAGCCAACAGACACATGAAAAAATGCTCATCATCACTGGTCATCAGAGAAATGCAAATCAAAACCACAATGAGATACCATCTCACACCAGTTGGAATGGCAATCATTAAAAAGTCAGGAAACAACAGATGCTGGAGAGAATGTGGAGAAATAGGAATGCTTTTATACTGTTGATGGGAGTATAAAATAGTTCAACCATTGTGGAAGATAGTGTGGTGATTCCTCAAGGAGCTAGAACTAGAAATAACATTTGACCCAGTGATCCCATTACTGGATACATACCTAAAGGATTATAAGTCATGCTGCTATAAAGACACATGCACACTTATGTTTATTGCAGCACTATTCACAATAGCAAAGACTTGGAACCAACCCAATTGTCCATCAGCGATAGACTGCATTAAGAAAATGTGGCACATATACACCATGGAATACTATGCAGCCATAAAAAAGGAATGCTACTTTTAAGAAAGACTGGGAAACACAATTGTTTTACGTAATAGGAAGGCACAATGGAATGCTGTGGGGGGATTTTAAATGAGCCAATTCAAAGAATTGCTACATTCTTTGTTTTCTATTTGGTTTATATTTATGTAATTTTTAAAGCTTCTATATTTGTTGTTAAACAAAAGTCACTATTACTTCTAGTATTACTGGTAGGAAGATGGAATGTGCAAAATCCAATAATGGGACCCTATATTTAGGGTCTATTTTGAAATTATGTATTTTGACTATTCCTGCAAATAACCAAATTCAGTAATATCATATTGTCTATTTCCCTAAATAGGACCCTGTATTGTACCTTGTTAAAATACAGCATTTTAAACACTGAAGAAGAGATGGACCTCTGAATTATTGTTTTTAATTATTATTTTTCCCAAAGTTTTTTTAACCCCCTCAAAAAAGAGCTTAAAAACTGTAGTCTCCAGTACCTTGGACTTTAAAATTCACCTTAACTTTTTAAAAAAATCTTACATAATTCAAAATATAGAAGCAGTAACATCATCAAATGAATAATCGCTACAGTTTTCTCACTGGGCTGATTCAATCATTCCCCAGCTCTTTCTTAGCCTCTACCTGGACCATTATGTAGTCTATGACCTTTTACAAAACTTACAGAAGACATTCCAAAATGAGAAAGATTGTTGGCATAACCAAGAAGAAAATTAGAGTAGATGTGGGCTCCTTTTGATATGTTAAATAATTTCCCATATCTTTGCTTTCCAGATCTGACTTCTGCTCAGTAATTTCCATAATAATATCACAGAATGGAGGTAATATTGGGTTTGCAAACACAGTGAACTTCAAAATTATTGCAATAGCTCAAATTTCTACTTCTGAACCCCTTTTGTAACCCTTTCATTCTTTCTTTTAAACAAAGCAAATGTTATCGTCCTTATAACGCCTAAAGGATTGTGCTAGCCTTTTTATATACATTGCTTATTTAACTCTGATTTGAAAACTGCAAGTAATCCAAATGACTGATAACAGAAAAAAAATTTTGACACCATTAAAGATAATAATTATTGATCTAATCATTTAAATCACCCAGGACTTAAATAGATGTTCAACTGAGCAGAAATACTTGATTTTAAAACCATCCACATCCATATCCAGGTTATAGTGGGATGAAATGAATAACCTACTTATCTCTGTATTTGGTTGCTAGCACAAAACACAGGCACAAAATAAACAATTTAAGGACAGTGAAGTAAAGGGACAATTCACAAAGGTGTGGGCGGAGCTTAATTAAGGAAACCAGTGTGAAATGGAGTATCGCTCAGAGGCTAGTAACTGTGGGTAAGAGAGATCTGTCACCTGCCCAAAGAGGCAGGCGCAAAGTGGTTAGCAGAATCTGGACCAGACAGCTGTAGACAGAGGACTGCATGATAGGAGCTAAGGTCATCTGTAGAAGGATGAAGACAACATGCTGTAGCCTAGCAAGGAGATGGTTGGAGGAATAAATACTCCAACTTCACCTTCCTCCAATCTTTCAATAGTTTGCTGCCACTTTGCATTGGCTGAACTTAACCAGAAACAAAAACAAGAGAGCCCAGTGACCATTAACACAGTCACAAGGCAGACAGCCAGAGGGGAGAGAGGATCTGCAGGGGAACAAGAAAGGGTAGGCCTTTATTTTTTGCCTGCCTGGCAATTTTTCATAGATGCTCTCTAATTTAAACATCACAAAAATGCCACAAAGTAAAGATTATTTTCTGTATTTACATATGAGAAAACTGATCAAATCTATTACCGTAATTTACCACATCCATGAATGTAAGTCATCACAATAACAGATTGAAGAAAAAAATCTAAGTACATGCAGGAAAAAAGCACTAGAGAAAATTTAATTTCCAGTGATGATGGAATGTTTTAGCAATCTTTTTATAGGTGTAAGGGAACTTTCTTTCTTAAATTAGTAAAGAATATATATTTGTGGGGCTTGTTTTTTTTTTTTTAAAGACAGAATCTCACTCTGTCACCCAGGCTGGAGTGCAGTGGCGCTATCTCAGCTCACTGCAACCTCCACCTCCCGGATTCAAGGGATTCTCATGCCTCAGCCTCTTGAGTAGCTGGAACTACAAGCACATGCCACCATGCCCAGCTAATTTTATTGTATTTTTAGTAGAGACAGGATTTCATTTTGTTGGCCAAGCGGGTCTCGTACTCCTAGTTAACAAAAGTGTATAATATGTTTCTCAAGTGACCCACTGGCCTCGGCCTCCCAAAGTGCTGGGATTACAGGCATGAGCCACCATGCCCAGTATATATAGTACTATATCTAGTATATATATTATATACAATACATAAGGATTGCTGTGGTTTGAAAGTGTTTTCCAAAATTTATATATTGGAAACTTAATTCCCAATGCAACAGTGTTAGCAGGTGGGGCCTAATGGGAATGGAGGAATGCCATCATATAAAGGGTTTGTGGGAGTGCGTTCTCTCTTTTCCACTCTTCTGCCATGTGAGGAGACAACAGTCATCTTCTCTTGTTCTTCTGCTTACACTATGGGAGGACACAGTAAGAATAGCCACACCAGATACTGAAACTTTGATTTTGGACTTCCCAGTCTCTAGAACTATGAGAAATACCTTTTTGTTCTTTGCTTGTGCATTGTCAGTGGGAATGTAAATCAGTAGAGCAACTATGGAAAATAGTATAACGGTTCCTCAAAAAACTAAAAATGGAACTACCATGTGATCCAGCAATCCTACTGCTGGGTATATATCCAATAAAAAAGGAAATCAGTATATCAGAGAGATATCTTCACTCTTATGATTATTGCAGCACTATTCCCAGTAGCAAAAATGCAGAATCAACGTAAGTATCCATCAACAGATGAGTGGAAAAAGAAAACATGGCATATATACACAATGAAATATTATACAGCCATAAAAAAGAATGAACTCCTGTCATTGGAGACAACAAGGATGGAACTGCAGAACATAATGTTAAGTGGAATAAATAAGACATGAACAAATGTCACATAGTTTCACTCGAATGTGGGAGCTAAAAAAAATTGATCACATGGAGGTAGAGAGCAGAATCATGGTTACCAGAGTCCGGGAAGGTAGGAGGGAGAGGAACATAAAGAGAAGTCGGTCAATGGCTACAAAAATATAGTTAGAAGAACTGAGTTCTAGTGATTGATAGCATAATAGAGTGACTATAGTTAACAAAAGTGTATAATATGTTTCAAAATAGTTAGAAGAAAAGATTTAGAATGTTCCCAACCTAAAGAAAAAATAAGTATTTGAGGTGATGGATATCTCAGTTACCTTGATTTGATAATTACACATTGTATGCATGTATCAAACTATCTCATGTACCCCATAAATATGTACAATTATGTATCAATAACAAAATAAAAAGCAAACAAATAAAATTTTTCTTCTTTAAAAATTATCCACTCTATGGCATTTTGTTATTGCTGTATGAAATAGACGAAGACAAAGATTTTTTACAAAAAACAAACATTTTCTTAGACGTTATAGTTGTCGGCATAGAAAGTCCAAGAAAATCTACTGTCCACTTGTGAGACCTAAGGAGAGAATTCAGCAAGACTGATGAATATAAGAACAATATATAAAACTCATCTGCATTTTTACATATCAGCAAAAGAGAGTTAAAAGATGAAGTTTGAAATACAAGGACTTTAGAAATAATCTGAATAAAATACATGCATTACTTGTGGAGAAAATTGTAAATTTTGCTGAAAAATATTAAAGTAGGCAAATAAATAGAGAGAGGTATATGTTCATGTTTGGGTTATCAAAACATAATGGTTCTTTCAGATTAATCTACAAACGCAATGTAATTCCAATAAGAATACCAACAGGATTTGGTAGAGCTTTAAAATTCACCTTAAAATCTACCTTAAAGAAATAAAGAGTCAAGTTATACCTGATGTAAA
Organism: Macaca fascicularis; assembly: GCF_037993035.2. Classification (NCBI taxonomy): domain Eukaryota; kingdom Metazoa; phylum Chordata; class Mammalia; order Primates; family Cercopithecidae; genus Macaca; species Macaca fascicularis. The sequence goes on along the minus strand of NC_088378.1, from coordinate 35,494,697 downwards.
TGACGAGTTGATGGGTGCTGACGAGTTGATGGGTGCAGCACAGCAACATGGCACAAGTATACATATGTAACAAACCTGCACGTTATGCACATGTACCCTAGAACTTAAAGTATAATAATAATAAATAAATAAATAAATAAATAAAAAGAATAAAAAAAATACAAAAAAACAGTACTGAATAAGATCAAGACATACCCTACTAGGTAATAAGATTTACAAATCTATAAAAATTAAGCAAATGTGACAAGAAAGGAAAGATAAACAAATGAAAGAAAAGAGATAGCCCAGAGGCAGATTCATATGTATTTGGTTATTGATTATATGGCAGAGGTGGCAGTAATAATCAGTGGGTTTGAGGGGTGCTATGGCAGTTAGTTATCCATATGGAAAAATATGAAATTAGAGCTCACTTCACACCACCAACACAGATACTATCTCTAGGTGTATCATAGACCTACATTTCAACATAAAACTTTAAACATTTTAGAAGAAAATATCATTGTGGCTTTGGGGGTAAGAAAGTTTCTCTTAAATAAGATGTAAAAGTCATATATCATAAAGGAAAAGATTATACATTTGTCTGCATCAAAATTAATGACATTGGCTTAACAAAAAATAACATAAAAAATTAAAAGATAGGGGGACACCCAAGGTGGCCAAATAGGAACAGCTCTAGCCTCCAGCTCCCAGCGTGAGCAACACAGAAGACGGGTGATTTCTGCATTTTCAACTGAGGTACCAGGTTCATCTCACTGGGTCGTGTCAGACAGTTGGCGCTGGACCATGGGTGCAGCCTGACCAGCAAGAGTTGAAGCAGGGCGAGGCATCACCTCACCTGGGAAGCACAAGGGGGAAGGGAATTCTTTTTCCTAGCCAAAGGAAATTGAGACACACAACACCTGGAAAATCGGGTAACTCCCACCCTAATACTGTCCTTTACCAAGGGTCTTAGCAAACGGCACAGCAGGAGATTATATCCCACACCTGGCCTGGAGGGTCGCATGCCCACAGGGCCTCCCTCATTGCTAGCATAGCAGTCTGAGATCTAACTGCAAGGTGGCAGCGAGACTAGGGGAGTGGCGCCCGCCATTGCTGAGGCTTAAGTAGGTAAACAAAGCCTCCTGGAAGCTCAAATTGGGTGGAGCCCACCACAGCTCAAGGAGGCCAGCCTGCCTCTGTAGACTCCTCATCTGGGGAAAGGTCATAGCTAAACAAGAAGCAGCAGAAACTTCGACAGAGGGAAATGCCCCTATCTGACAGCTTTGAAGAGAACAGTGGATCTCCCAGCATGGAGGTTGAGATCTGAGAACGGACAGACTGCCTGCTCAAGTGGGTCCCTGACCCCTGAGTGGCCTAACTGGGAAACATCCCCCACTAGGTGCAGACCGACACCTCACACCTCACACAGCAGGGTACACCCCTGAGACGAAGCTTCCAGAGCAAGAATCAGACAGCAGCACTCGCTGTTCAGCAATATTCTATCTTCTGCAGCCTCTGCTGCTGATACCCAGGCAAACAGGGTCTGGAGTGGACGTCAAACAAACTCCAACAGACCTACAGCTGAGAGTCCTGATTGTTAGAAGGAAAACTAACAAACAGAAAGGACACCCACACCAAAACCCCATCAGTACATCATCATCATCAAAGACCAAAGGCAGATAAAACCACAAAGATGGGGAAAAAGCAGAGCAGAAAAGCTGGAAATTCAAAAAATCAGAGCTCATCTCCACCTCCAAAGGAACGCAGCTCATTGCCAGCAACAGAACAAAGCTGGATGGAGAATGACTTTGACGAGTTGAGAGAAGAAGGCTTCAGTCGATCAAACTTGTCAGAGCTAAAGGAAGAACTACGTAACCAGCGCAAAGAAATTAAAAACCTTGAAGAAAGATTTGACGAATGGCTAACTAGAATAACCAATGTAGAGAAGTCCTTAAAAGAACTGATAGAGATGAAAACCATTAACATGAGAACTACGTGACAAATGCACAAGCTTCAGTAACCGACTAGATCATCTGGAAGAAAGAGTATCAGTGATTGAAGATCAGATGAATGAAATGAAGCAAGAAGAGAAGTGTAGAGAAAAAAGAGTAAAAAGAAATGAACAAAGCCACCAAGAAATATGGGATTATGTGAAAAGACCAAATCTACATCTGATTGGTGTGCCTGAAAGTGACGGGGAAAATGGAACCAAGTTGGAAAACACTCTGCAGGATATCATCCAGGAGAACTTCCCCAACCTAGTAAGGCAGGCCAACATTCAAATTCAGGAAATACAGAGAATGCCACAAAGATACTCCTTGAGAAGAGCAACTCCAAGACACATCATTGTCAGATTCACCGAAGTTGAAATGAAGGAAAAAATGTTAAGGGCAGCCAGAGAGAAAGGTCAGGTTACCCACAAAGGGAAGCCCATCAGACTAACAGCAGATATCTTGGCAGAAACTCTACAAGCCAGAAGAGAGTGGGGGCCAATATTCAACATTCTTAAAGAAAAGAATTTTCAACCCAGAATTTCATATCCAGCCAAACTAAGTTTCATAAGTGAAGGAGAAATAAAATCCTTTACAGACAAGCAAATGCTTAGAGATTTTGTCACCACCAGGCCTGCCCTACAAGAGACCCTAAAGGAAGCACTAAACATGGAAAGGAACAATCAGTACCAGCCATTGCAAAAACATGCCAAAATGTACAGACCATCAATGTTAGGAAGAAACTGCATCAACTAACAAGCAAAATAAGGAACATGGACATCCATGTATGGACATGGATGCAGCTGGAAACCACCATTCTCAGCAACCTGTCACAAGAACAGAAAACCAAATACTGCATGTTTTTACTCATAGGTGGGAATTGAACAATGAGATCACTTGGACACAGGAAGGGGAACATCACACACCGGGTCCTATTGTGGGGAGGGGAATGGGGGGAGGGATAGCATTAGGAGATACACCTAACGCAAATGACGAGTTAATGGGTGCAGCACACCAACATGGCACATGTATACATATGTAACAAACCTGCACATTGTGCACATGTACCCTATAACTTAAAGTATAATAATAATAAAAAAAAAAAAAAAAGGAAGAGGAACAGAATGAGAGGAATGAAAGAAAATAATGTTTGGTTTAAAATAGGAAGAAAACACAGACGTCGAAATTGAAGTATAAAGAGATTATTTAATCTGAATCACTGGAAATAAACAAATGTCCTTCAAAAATGACAGTGTTACCCCAAAAGTATAGATCAGCAAAAGATGAAGTCAAATGTGTAATGATAAAAAGTAAAATTGAAATACAAAAAAAATTAAAGGATAAGCTATAAACTGGGAAAATATATTTGTAACACATACAACTGACAAATCAATAAGAAAAAGGGTGTATTTTTCTTCCAAGATGGCAGATTAGAGGTTTTTACTGTGCCTCATCCACTTGGAAACAGCGAACTATTGTGTAAAGATCAAGACAGTCAGCTTTTATTCAGGAAGGAATATGAGAATTCACCTAAAAATGAAGGACATTTCAGATCCTGGGGAAGAGAAGATTTACAAGCAGACTGCATGATGGCATTCGGCTGATGAGAGTGAGTGAAGCCCAAATCCGTGAGAGAGGCAGAGAGTCTTCCTCTATAATTCACTTTTCTACTAGAGACCCATCCAACCAAGGCCGTGGGAGAGCACTTTATTTTTCCCAAGCCCTGGAGCTAACTTGGGGAGAGGCCAGAAGACAATGAGAGAGAAAGACACCACTTTAAGCTATAGGCATTTTCCCAGACCCAGGACTGACAGGAGGGTGCCATTTTCAATCCAGTCTCTTACAAAGTCACTTATTATTTGGCAGCCTGGCAGCAGAGGCCACCACAAGCATTTTCCTCTTTGATCAGAGATTGGAGCACTTGTTCTGGAGTGGGGGAAGAGTCCCCACTGCCAGAATTGAGTGGCAAGTGTGGACTGTACCCCTAACGTATGGGCTTGAACTGGGCTGTCTCCTGTGGCCAGATTGGAGTGGGAGGGGAGTGCAGAAGCTGTGGTTTCTCCTGGGTGGTGTGATTTGAAGCCAGAAAAAACTCTGTGGCTGGCCTTATCTGCATGTGTCATTGCTAGGTGCCCCACGCTCCTCCCTTAGTCAGTTGAAAGAATTTATCCCACGAGTTTCCAGCAACCAGTGGAGGCATGTGGACCCAGCACTGCTTGACTGGGTTTGGAGTGTGAACCACTCCTCCCTTCCCTTGCAAAGAACTTGGTGCAGCAGCACCCACTCCACTTCACAGCTGGGTATATTTCCAGTCACTCAGTGTACCTGCTGGCTGAAATAGGGGCCTGAGTTGCCTCTTCCCGTCCCCACTCCCACCCCCCACTCCCTTGCCAAGATCCTGTTGTAGCAGCAGTTATTCCACTCTGCAGCAGGTACTCCCTTCCTCTCTGGGGGACATATTTCCAGACATTTGGCTCAACCTGGACATATCTCCAGGCATTTGGAGCATCTACTTTTCTAGATTAAGAGTCTAGGTTGCCCCTCCTTTCCTGGGCAGAGAACTTGATGAAGTGGAGGTTTCTCCACTCCATGCCCAGGCACATCTATGGTCAATTGGCAGCTACCTCCCAGACTCCTTTTTAGCCTAGCACTTATGCCTGCCATTAGGGGATGTATAGGCAGGCTTGGCTGGTCTGGCCCTGCCCAGCTTGGTACCTCCAACTGGGGAGTGAGCAGGGAGCTTAGACCACTGTACATTCCACAAAATTGCCCACTGCCTGGGGCAACAGAAGGCATCTCAGGGTAAACAAAGATCAAGCCTATATCTGTGCCAACCTCAATTAGCTCTTATCCATAAGTGCCACCCACTGGCCTAAAGGATGAACTGCACAACTCAATAGAAAATCTGTTGACACAAGCATACAGCACTAGGGAATGAGATAAGCTTCCTGAGACCTCCACCATATCAGCCTCTCAAGAGGCAGTGAGCCTGCTTACATACCAAGTACATTGCTACTACAACCAGCATCTGAGAAATCCACTACACAAAGATTACCTATAACCACAGAACCTAAACAGAGCCTTTGCCACTGAAAGCACCCAGAACCAAACCCAAAGGATGCTACAAAACACACATTACAGCTCAAGGGGGGAGAAGTCCCATTCAAGCAAAAGTAAATTCAGAAATGAGAAGAAGAAAATGCTTATTCAGATGAGAAAGAACCAGAGAAACAATTCTGAAAGTATGAAAAAACGGAGTGTTACAATACTCCCAAAGGACCACAGTAATTCTCCTGAAATGGATCCTAATCAAAATGAAATAGTTGAAAGACCAAATGAAGAATTGAAAATATTGAATTTAAAGAAACTCAATGATACCCAAGAAAAAGATAAAAACCAATACAATTAAATTAGAAAAAAACAGTGTAGGACATGAAATAAGAGATATATATTATTAACAAAAACCAAACAGAACTTCTGGAAATAAAGTATGTATTGGAGGAATTACAAAATGCAGTTGAAAATTTGAACAGTAGCCTTTACCAAGCAGAAAAAAGACTTTTAGACCTGGAAGACGGTCTTTTGAATTAACCCAGCCAGACAAAAATAAAGAAAAAATAACTTAATGATAGTGAACAAAGACTTTGAGATATATGGAACTATGTAAAGGGACTAAGCCTACAAGTTATAGATATTCCAGAAGGAGAAGAAGAAAAAGTAAAAAGTATAAAAAATACAGTTGAGGAAACAATTAGGAAAACCTTCCTGGTTTGCTGGATATCTAGTCATTTAGATACATGAAGTTTAGAGAACCCCTGGAAAATACGTTGCAAGAAGAATCTCACTAAGACATATTGTCATCAGACTGTCCAAAGTCAACCTGAAGGAAAAAATCCTGAAAATATCAGACCATCCAAAGTCAACATGAAGGAAAATATCCTGAAAGTGGCAAGAGAGAAGAGTACAATCACCTATAAAGGAAATCTCAGCAGATTAACAGCAAGACTTCTCAGTTGAAACCTTACAAACCATTAGAGACTAGAGTCTTAATTTCATTCTTAAATAAAAGTTATGCCAGCCAAGAATTTTATGTCCTTCTTAACTAAGCTTCGTAAGTGAAGGAGAAATGAAGTCTTTCCCAGACAGACAAACACAAGGAATTCATCACCACTAAACTGGTCTTACAAAAAATGCTCAAAGGAATTCTAAACATGGAAATTAAAGGGTGATACCCTCATAAAAGGAGAAAAGTATACAACTCACATATCTTATAAAGCAATTACACAATCGAGAATTTAAAACAACTAGGTAATAATTAACATTATGACAAGAGCAAAACCTCACATGTCAAATGTAAATGGACTTAAACGTAAATGGAATAAATTTTCCAATTAAAAAAAATAGGTTGATGGAACAGATTAAAAACAAAATCCAACAATATGCTGCGCAAGAAATCTACCTAACTGGTAAAGATATTTACAAACTCAAAGTAAAGGAGTGGAAAAATATACTTCACACAAATGGAAAACAAAAGTGAGCAGGGATAGCTATACTTAAATCAGACAAAACCAAAACAGACTTTAAATCAACAACAATAACAACAACAAAATAATGTTATTATATAATGATAAAGGGATCAATTCAACAAGAAGAGATAATAATTCTAAATATATATGTACCCAATACCAACACGAGAGCACCCAGATTCTTAAATACTACTAGACCTGAGAAACAAAATAGATGCCAATACAGTAATAATGGAGAACTTCAATACCACACTGGCAGCACTAGACAGATCATCAAGGCAGAAAATCAACAAAGAAATTCTGAACTTAAATCAGATGCGAGACCAAATGGACCTAACAGACATTTACAGGACTTTCTACCCTACAACCACAGAATATGCATTCTTCTCTTCTGCATATGAAACATTCTCAAAAATTGACCATATTCTAGGCCATGTGGCAAGTCTCAATACATTTTTAAAAAAAGAAGTCATATCAGGTAACTTATTGGACCACAGTGGAATAAAACTGGAAAACCAGCACAAAGAGGAACTCTGGAAAGTATACAAACACATGAAATTAAGTAATCTGCTCCTGAATGATTGTTGGATCAACAATGAAATTAAGGTGGACACAAAGAAATGGAAAAACATCCCATCCTCATGGACTGGAAGAATCAATATTGTTAAAATGACCATACTATCCAAAGTAATCTATAAATTCAATGCAATTTCTATCGAACTACCAGTGTCATTCTTCACAAGGTAAGAAAAACATCATCCTAAAATTCATGTGAAATCACAAAAGAACCTGAATAACCAAAGCAATACTAAACAAAAAGAACAGGCTGGGCACAGTGGCTCACGTCTGTAATCCCAGCACTTTGGGAGTCTGAGGCAGGTGGATCATGATGTCAGAAGTTGGAGACCAGCCTGACCAATATAGTGAAAACCCATTTCTACTAAAAACACAAAAATTAGCCATGCCTGGTTGCATACGCCTATAATCCCAGCACTCACGAGGCTGAGGCAGGAGAATCGCTTGAACCCGGGAAGCGGAGGTTGCAGTGAGCTGAGACTGTATGACTGCACTCCAGCCTGGGTGACAGAGCGAGACTCCAACTCAAAAAAAAAGAACAAAGCTGGAGGTATCAAAATTATCTGACTTTGAATTATACTACAAGGCTATAGTAACCAAAAACAGCATGGTAATGGTATAAAAATAGACACACAGATCAATAGAATAGAAATCATAAAATAGAGAACCACATACTACAATCAACTGATCTTTGACAAAGTTGACAAAAATATACAATGGGGAAAGGACAACCTATTCAATAAATGGTCCTGAGATAATTGGAGAGCCATATGCAGATGAATGAAACTGAACCCCTATCTCTCACCATATAGAAAAACTAACCCAAGATGGATTACAGACTTAAATGTAAGGCCTGAAACTTAAAAAAAACCAAAAAACAAAAAACACTTCTAGAAGAAAACCCAGGAAAAGCTCTTATGAACATTGGTGTAGGCAATGAATTTGTGACTAATTCCTCAAAAGGAAATGCAACAAAAAATAGTCAAATGGGACTTAATTAAACTAAAATATTTCTGCACAGCAGAAGAAACAATCAGCAAAGTTAACAAAAAACCTACAGAAAAGGCGAAAATATTTGCAAACATTGCATCTGACAAAGGACTATTATTAAGAATCTACAAGGAACTCAAACAACTTAAGATGTAAAAAACAAGTAACCCCATTAAAAGGTGGACAAATGACATGTACAGACATTTTTCAAAAGAAGACATACAAACATCAAACAAACATATTAAAAATGCTTAGTATCACTGATTATCACAGAAATGCAAATTAAAACCACAATGAGACACCGTCTTACTTGGATAACCAGTCAGAATGACTATGATTAAAAAGTCAAAAAAGACCATTGACAAAACTAACAAAAACAAGCAATGGGGACAAGACTCTTTATTCAAGAAATGGTGCTGGGATAACTGGCTAGCCATATACAGAAGAAGATTGAAGCTGGACCCCTTCCTTACACCATACACAAAAATCCACTCAAGATGGATTAAAGACTTAAATGTAAAACCCAAAGCTATAAAAACCCTGGAAGACAGCCTAGGCAATACCATCCTGAGCATAGGAATGGGCAAAGACTTCATGACAAAGACACCAAAAGCAATTGCAACAAAGGCAGAAATTGATAAGTGGGGTCTAATCAAACTTAAGAGCTCCTGAATAGCAAAAGAAACTATCAACAGAGTGAAAAGAAAATCAATCTACAGACTGGGAGAAAATATTTGAAAACTATGCATCTGACGAAGGTCTAATATCCAACATCTATAGGGAAATTAAATAAATTTAAAAGAGAAAAACAAACAGCCCTATTAAAAAAGTAAGAAAAGGACATGAACAGACACTTCTCAAAAGAAGACATACAGGCGCCAACAAGCATATGAAAAAAAGCTCAATATCACTGATCATTAGAGAAACACAAATCAAAACCATAATAAGATGCCCTTTCACACCAGTCAGAACAGCTACTATAAAAAGCCAAAAATAACAGATATTGGTGAGGTTGCAGAGAAAAGGGAACACTTATACACTGTTAGTGGGAGTGTAAATTAGTTCAACCATTGTAGAAAGCAGTATGGTGATTCCTCAAAGAGGTAAAAGCAGAACTACCAATCAACCCAGCAATCCCATTACTAGGTATATACCCTGGGGAATACAAATCATTCTACCATAAAGACACGTGCACACAAATGTTCATTGCAGCACTATTCACAATAGCAAAGACATGGATTCCATCTAAATGCCCCTCAGTGACAGATTGGATAAAGAAAATGTGGTACATATATGCTGTGGAATACTATGCAGCTATAAAAAAGAACAATATCTTGTCTTTTGTGGGAACATGGGTCAAGCTGGAGGCTATTATCCTTAGCAAACTAATGCAGGAACAGAAAACCAAATACCACATGTTCTTACTTATAAGTGGGAGCTAAATGATAAGAACTTATGAACATAAAGAAGGAAACAACAGTCACTGGGGTCTACTTGATGGGGGAGGGTGGGAGGAAGAAGAGGAGCAGAAAAGAGAACTATTGGGTACTGGGCTTAATACCTGGGTGATGAAATAATATGAACAACAAACCCTTGTGACATATGTTTACCTATGTAACACACCTTCACATGTACCCCCAAACCTTCCCCATAAAAGTTTTAAAAAATACAAAGAAATAAGTATGAATTTTTTTAAGTCAAAAACTAATAGATGTTGGTGAGGATGCAGAGAAAAGGGAATGCTTTATACACTGCTGGTGGGAGAATGTAAATTAGTACAGCCACTATGGAAAACAGTATGGAGATTTGTCAAATAACTAAAAACAGAACTACTCTTTGATCCAGCAATTCCACTACTGAGTATCTACCCAAAGGAAAAGAAACTATTATATTAAAAAAGATGTCTGTGCTCTTATTTTTATTGTAGCACTACTCACAGTAGCAAAGTAATGGAATCAACCCAGTGTCCATCAGTGGATGATTGGATTAAAAATGTGGTATATTTATACCATGGAATAATACTGAGCCATAAAAAGAATGAAATCATATATTTTGCAGCAACATGTATTGAAATGGAAGCCATTATCCTTACTGAAATGACTCAAACAGAAAAATCAAAAACCACGTGTTCTTACTTTTAAGTGGGAGCTAAAAATGGGCATACTTGGACATACAGAGTAGAATCATAGACATTGGGGACTCCAAATGGTGGTAAGGTGGCAGAGGGGTAAGAGAAGAAATACTATCTATTGGGTACTGTGTACACTATTTGGATGATGGGTACACTAAAAGCCCAGATTTCATCATTATATAATATATCCATGTAACACAGCTATATTTGTACCCCTAAATCTATAAAAATCAAAAATTTTATTTCAAAAAAATAAGAAAAAGGACAAAATAACAAATAAAAGAAACCAATATCTATAGCTAACAAAGCATGAAGTCCACATATGTAAAGAACTGCAATAAATCATTAATTTCTATGGTTTCAGCAAACAAGACACAATCACAAATAATGAATAAAAAGACTGATAGATTTAATTATATTAGAATTAAGTTTTACATAACAACAGACATAATAAATAAAGTGAAATGACAGGCTACAGACCACAAGATACATAATAATATATATTTGACAAAGTACTAAGTTTGGAGAAGACATGGAACAAGGAGAGCTCTTACGTACTTGCTTAGAGTATCTAACTTGGTATCACTTTCAGGATCAAGTTGTCAATCTCCAGTAGAATTGACCACGCTTATACTCTTCAGCAGTATCTAGATACAGTCTTCGGAGAAACAGACATGTGTGTAAGAGGATATGCACAAGAATATTAACACAGCACTATAACAGTAAAAACCTTGAAAATAGTACAGTTCAGCAATAAGTGGATTATTAAATAAATTGACTTTTTTTATACATTGAATCCTGTACAGCAATAACGAAAGGACTAGTGCTTCATGTATCAGCATGGATAACCTCCAAAGAAAGCATTAAAGTAAATTACAGAAGAATACACATATTATGACATAATTTAATAAAGTTTAAAACTTTACAATACTCTGTATTTTTTTTAGGTCAGTTACAAATATATGTAGCAAAGGTGTAAAGATATGGCAAAGGTAACATCAGATTCAAGTTGTTAGTTACCTCTGGAGAATATGGTTTAGAGAGAGTATTGGGATCAGGAAGTAGTACAGAAGATGTTCTAATTATATTAGTAACAATTGATTTCTCAAGCAAAATGATGGATATATGGGTATTTATTCTATAATGCTCTACATCTTTGTAGATGAAAAGAGTCAAATTGTAAAATACTTGAAGATATTTTTTCTGAGCCAAATATGAGTGACCAATAGCCCATGATGCAGCCCTCGGAAGATTCTGAGAACATATGCCCAAGGTGGCTGGGCCACAACTTTGGTTTTAACATTTTAGGGAGACACAAGGCATCAGTCAAAACATGTAAGATATACATTGGTTTGGTACAGAAAGGTGGGACAACTGGAAGTGGGGCTGCTAAGTCATAGGTGGGATCAAAGATTTTCTGATTGGTACTTAGTTGAAAGAGTTATTATTAATAGACAGAAATATCTAGGCTATGATAAGGCGTTGTGGAGACCAAGGCTTCATCATGTAGATGAAGCTTCCAGATAGCAGGCTTCAGAAAAAATAGATTGTAAATGTTTCTTGTTAGACTTAGAGTCTGTTGTATCAGTAATTTCAAAAGGGAGGAGGGTATAATGAGGCATGTCCAGTTCTCCCTTATCATCATGGCCTGAAGAAGTTTTTCAGGTTAATTTTGGAGAAGGAGGTCAAGAGGAGGGGATCATTCAGATGGTTGGGGGGCCTTAGAATTTTATTTTTGGTTTACAAAACAAAAAAACTATAAGGTGGTGTAACAAAGAGGTAATTACATGAGTAATTAAAGAACACAGGCTCTGAAGTTTTGAATCTGGCTTTGAATTCCAGCTTTCCCACTCTTGAATCCTGTAACCTTGGCTAAGTGACAACTTCTCTGACCTGCATGTGTAAAATAAGGTATTCACAGTTCCTATGTCTTGCCACATGCACCTAATCTATGTATCATACGCGAAGTATTTAGCAGAGTATTTGGTGTATGGTAAATGTGCTCTCTGTTGTTAAACCATGCTAATCTTTAGAATTATTTTTTCTACAATCCTAGGACCTATGCACATGCTAAGGGGCAGTTGTTTGATTAATATCTATCTTATCACTAGGCTGTAAATTCCGTGAATCAGAGTCAGGATTATTTTTGCTCAAAAACTGTATCCCCAGAATCTAGTAGATTTCCTGACTCCATTGGAACATTTTGGTTGAATAAGAAAATGATTAAACACTAAATAAATAACTGCTAATATTATTATTCTATAATTTGAATAAAGTTACATTGCTAGTAGATTAAAAAGTTGGGATTCAAAGCCATCTGAAGGAGTTTAAAAGTCCTTCCTACTGGGCTGATACTGATACTGTACAGATTCTCCTGAAGAAGAATCTGCTGAGGCACCAGATGAAATAGGATCTTGAAAGAGAAATGTCTTAGCTGTGGTTCTCAACTGGAGGTGGTTTTGCCCCACCGGGTAAAACTGGAGAGTTCCCTGACCCCCCTTGCAAGAGGTGTGCTCAAACCCCTTATGGTGGGGAGAGCACACAGATGGACAGGAGCAGGAGCCTGGGCGAGAGCTTTTGGGTGCTGGCAGTAGCAAATCCTGTTCATGTGGGCCTCACAACAATGTCTAGGGGTGTGTGCCTGCAACTCTTGAAGCCCTGGTGGACCCTCTACAGTGCTCTTTTAGCTCTCCCATCAACAGACAGCTTGTTAACCAGCTCACTGCCCTCTTGGTATCCGGGTTCTTGTCCAGTGTCAGGAAGAATCAGGTCACACACAGACTTGAAGGATGGGGAATGCGGGGATTTTACTGGGTGATGGAAGTGGCTCTAAGCGGGATGGATGGGGAACTAGAAAGGGGATGGAGTGGGAAGATGATCTTCCTCTGGAATTTGGCTGTCCCATGGCCAGTCTCCTCTTCGATCATCCCCTGCCAAACTTCTCTCAATGGTCAGATGCTCCCTTTCCTCTCCTTCTCTGCCTTGCCACTCTCCTGCTTTTCTATTCATCTGCTCATCTGCTTGTCTGCCCATGGAGCCTGAGGTTTGGGGTTTATATCGGTATTGGATAGGGGAACATGGTGGGACAAAAGGCAACATTTGGGCACAAAACCAGGAATGCCTGTTGCCATTTAGGGCTGTGGGTTTCCAGTCTTGAGGGTGGGGCCTTTGCCAGGGAACAGCCCTCTTCTACCCAGTAATTCCCCACCTCCTGTCCATATCAAGGGGACGTTTGGCAATGTTTAGGGACACGTTTGACTGTCAAAGCCCAGGGATGGGATATGCTCCTGACGTCTAGTGGGCAGAGGCCAGGGATGCTGCTAAATATGATACACAATAAAGAATTATCCAGCCAAAAACAGCAATGGTGCCAAGGTTGAGAAACCTTGGCCTAGGCCATCCAATCATGTGTTCTGGAGTTAGTCTATACATTAATTACCCTAGCAAGAAACAAATCTTGTAGAGCAATGTGCTTTTTCTCCTGGTAGTCACAAATTAGAATAATTTGGTTGCTCTCTGGCTGAGTCTCAGGCTTCTGGCTGTTTATCCAAGTTGCTTTCAAGTGGTCGGGATTTTAGAGGTTTACTCATTAACTCTGAAGCACTAAAGAGCTCTGTTTTTCTTTTAAAAGTCTAATTTTTCTTTCTTGCCCCATTTACAGGACTCTGAATAAAACTTAATTTTTCCCATTAACTCAGGTTTTAGTTTCAGGATTGTTTTCTTCTGTTTTGAACATTACAAATATTTCTTAGTCACAGAAAGATGACAATAAAATATTTTAATGAGATTTTTACAGTATGGAGTCTGTAAGGAAATAATGACTTCCAGAGTTATACTCCTAATTCTTTCCATTGCATTCATGTTCAGTATGCATTTTCATTTCACCCCAAACTGAGAGTTGTTTTCTGTTCCACCCACAGCCGTGCTGGCTGCTAATGGGCTAATTAAGCAAAGCCTATTGCATCATTGCCACCTGGAGTCATTAGCAGGCACTCTGAGGCAAGGATGCAAAATAAGTCTCCCTACATGAAAGGAGAAGGTCTGAATAGAAACATCAACACCACAATGACCTCAGGAGTAGTTTTCTGGTTCCAGAGTCTGGCTGGAGATCTATTAGTACTATAGAGCCACAGGAAATAGGTTTTACTCATAACAAGAGAAAAATTAATAACCCAAGATATCTGGCAAGGGACTAGAATGTCTTTGCTTTAAAAAATAATCGCTCATAGTACAAATTTTGCTATTACTTTGAGAACAAATAAAAGTAGACCTTTTACTAACGAGTTTGAGTACCAATAAGATCCAGAATTTCCTTCCTTTTGCCTCTACCATTTAGGAGCTAGACAAATTATTTAATCCTTTAAAGTCCCATGTTTCTTATCTTTAAAATGGGGCTAATGGTAGAAATACATACCTCATTAGATTATTGTAAGAATTAAATTAGTTGATAAATATAAGTAGACAGATCACCATGCCTAACACATACTAAGTGCTCAATAGTAATTATTGTTACAGGAAAGTGGTACCAATCTAGACCCCAAGAGAGGGTTCTTGGATCTCGTGCAAGAAAGAATTCAGGGCGAGTCCAAGTTTATTAGGAAAGTAGAGGGATAAAAGAAGGGCTACTCCATAGAAAGAGCAGCCCCAAGGGCTGCTGGTTGCCCATTTTTATAGCTATTTCCTGATGATATGCTAAACGAGGGGTGGATTATTTATGCCTTCCCTTTTTAGACTATCTAGGGTAACTTCCTGACGTTGCCATAGCATTTGTAAACTGTCATAGCGCTGGTGGGAGTGTAGAAGTGAGGATGACCAGGGTCACTCTCGTCGCCATCTTGGTTTTGGTGGGTTTTAGCCGGCTTCTTTATCGCAACCCAACCTATTTTATCAGCAAGGTCTTTATGAACTGTATCTTGTGCTGACCTCCTATCTCATCCTGAGACAGAATGCCTTAACTTCTGGGAAAGCAGCCCAGTAGGTCTCCGCTTCATTTTACCCAGCCCCTATTCAAGATGGAGTTGCTCTGGTTCAAACTCCTCTGACACTATTATTGTCATTATTATTATTACCAATGCCAGCCAGCTCTGCATACCCTCCTTATCCCTAGAAAAATCTGAAAGATGATAACTAATACTGAATATGTAATATAATTAAATAATATAGACTTTTATTTTGAAAAAACTTTCCAGAAACATTTTATTTCATGAAAGAAAGAAAGAGGTTTCTTTACCAAATGTATTTTGAAATACAACAAAGACAACTAACTGATTGGAATTAACACACTATATTTTCTTTCCCCCTAATTTGGCTGGCTTGTCACTTGATAAGTTATAAACTCTTCAGTGTTATTTATCATTTACTCTGAAATTCTCAGAGTAAAATCTGAAACAAAATGCAAATGTAAGGACACATTGCTAATTGGTTGTGTTTGTGTTAGAGGAAACGAGTATATTAAAACTATGTGACCAACTATCTATAATCTTAAGTTTATAGATTTATATATATATGACTATATCAGCTATTGTGTTGTTATTGTCCTGAGGGGAGGAAAGGTGAGTTTGCTTATCTTTGTGTTTCTGACACCTAATTTTAACACCTACCAGATAGTAGATGCTCTGGTACTTGTTAAGGGTATAAAATCGTTCTTAAATGCTAAAGAATCATGAGAGGTCTCACACGACTGTGTGAACAAATTAAATAAAAAACTCATAGTATGACTTTTAAAACAAAACTTAATATTTTTGTATCTCCACTTTTATCACAAAAAAAAATTTAAGGCAAATTTGGATGGAATGAAGTTGAATATTCTATTTATAATGTATACCTAATGGTCTGAATGGGACTGAGGACAGTGTGTTGTCATGGTGACAGTATGTAGGGTTGTTAGGCACAAAGTCAGTGTCAGTATAAAAAGAGATTATTTGGAGAAATATTCAATTATTTTTATTCAAAGGTCCTAACAATCATCATCTATGGATGATGATAATGTAGTAAATTGACCAAGAACTGAAATTTGAGGCTGTGCACTGTGAAGTCTAATGTCACAATTAAAGAGGACTGAGTCATTCACTCAATAAGTCTCCAATGAGTTCCCCAATGTGCCAGGCCCTGTTTAGGTTTGGGACTAAATAATTAGGATTCACTTTTAAATATGGACTTATTCACTACTAAATATGGTACTGGCAAGGAGGTAACATTGGAAAGTTACTTGGTTTCTTTGACCCTCAGTTTCCTCACTTGTTATATCATTATACCTACAGAAGAGGATATTAGAAAAATAAAACAAGATATGTATTACAGCTACTTCTTGCAGCTCATGTCTTTCCATAGTTATAATACTGATTACTAAAATGTGCTGGGCCACAGGTAATCCCAGGTGTCCTGTGAATTGCATAGACTCTAAAGACAGTAGGCGTCCAGGGACAATGGGGGACTGACAGGTCCCTGAACTGATTCTGACAATCATTTTCTTTGTCTTTTCTCTTTTTTCCTCTTTCTTTTTCTTTTTCTCACTCTTTCTCTGTCTTTCTCACTCTTTTTCTCTTTCACTCTTCCACCCAGGCTGGAGTGCAGTGGCATGATCTCAACTCACCACAGCTTTGACCTCCTGGGCTCAGGTGATCCTCCTACCTCAGCCTCCTGAGTAGCTGGGACTACAAGCATGCTCCATCACACCTAACTAACTTTATTGTGTTTTTTTGTAGAGATGAGGTTTCACCATGTTGCTCAGGCTGGTCTCAAACTCCTGGGCTCAAGTGATCTGCCTACCTCAGCCTCCCAAAGTGCTGGGACTATAGGCATGAGCCACTATACCTGGCCTCTTTAACTTTTTTTCTATTCTCAAGTCTTTATTATCTATTTCATTTGGAAATACTGTCCTTCACTCCCTGTTCCTTGTCATTATTTGATGTTGTTAAACTATTAAAAAATTATGGAGATTTTTCCTTTGAAATTAACCTAATTTGATTATGTGTGAAATATGCTCTGATGTCAAACAAAAGCCAATTATTTTAGGAAAATGATCACAGCCTTCTATGAATAATGCAATTACCCCAAACAAGTTTAGCTCTAATATTCATTTTATAGCCTTAAAGAGGCTAGAGATGATTTATATTTTACTGTACATATGATGCATTCATTAGGTAGTTTTGGCTGCAAATAACAGGAAAAATAACTGAAACTGGCTTAAGAAACAAGGAAATTTATCAACTCACACAATAGTAGGATTGATTTCTGTGTTGGTTAATTTTGCAAATCAGTGATGTCACTGGGGACCCAGGTCTCCCCTGGTTCATCTACAGGGTCAGTTTCATCCCAAGGTTGGTTACACTCATATTTGTAAGACATAGAAGTAGAGCAGTATAAACTTCTTGTTTATACCCAGTGGGAAAGACAGAAAACATAGCTTCCTGTATTAGTCCATTCTCTGCTGCTATGAAAAAACACTGAGACTGGGTAATTTATGAAGGAAAGATGTTTAATTGACTCACAGTTCCACATTGCTGGAGAAGCCTCAGGAATCTTAAAATCATGGTGGAATGCAAAGGCGCCTTCTTCACAGGGCAGCAGGGTGGAGTGACAGCGGAGGAAATGCCAGACGCTTATAAAACCATCAGATCTTGAGAGGACTCATTCACTATCACAAGAACAGCATGGGGGAACCACCCCCATGATCCAGTCACTTCCCACTGGGTCCCTCCCATGACATGTAGGGATTACGGGAACTACAAATCAAGATAAGATTTGGGTAGGGACACAGCCAGACCATGTCACTATCCTTCCCATGGTTTCCTCTAAGATTCTAAAAGCTTTATTCTCCAAGGACCTTGGCAAGCTTCTCCTTGCTTTTCATTTACCAAAATTGTCCTGGGCCTGGCCACCATTAAGTCTTTACTGAAAAGGGAATGGGATTATCATGGTCAGTTTAGATTAATTAGTTGAGGTGGAATGGATGTTGGTGAGTAAATAACAATGTCCCACTGGTGATTTTATTTTAACGGTTAGGTTATTCTTCACTCATTTCTATTTTATTTCATTTTATTAATTGGATCAGGTCTTTGACTTAACCAACCACACCTGTGACACAGTCAAAAAGACTGCAACAAGTTCTAATATAAGAACCTCAACATTTCTTCACTACAGACACGTCTAAAATAGTGGTGATTCAACAATACAAGAGGCCATGAAACCTTTTTTCTTTTCTACCTACACCATTTTGGTGATCTCATGCAATATCATGACTTTAAATATTAACTCTTTATTGATGACTTCTGAAATTTTACAACTAGCCTATAACTTTTCCAACACTAGATTTTTATCCAAGAGCTTAATAGCACTTCCACTTGGTATCTAATAGGTATCTCAAACTTCAGACGTTCATAAGTGAACTCTTCTTACCCCCAAACCCATTCCTATCCAAAATCTTGCCCATCTCATTAAGTGACAACCATTTTAAGGTTGCCAAATTAAGAGAATATGTTTGGATTCAAACCAACTTACAAAAATTAGTAAAATTTCTCTACAGTAACAATAACCTTTCTGAAACAGAAATTAAGAAAACAAACTTACAATAGCATCAAAAAATTATTTTAGGAGTAAATTTAACCAAGGATGTGAAAAATCTATGTAGTGAAAACTACAAAACATTGAAAAACATAGAAGATGATGAAAATAAATGGAAACATATCCCATGTTCATGGATTGGAACAATTAATATTGGTAAAATGTCCATATGGCCCCTCAAAATTTACAGATTCAATGCCATCTCCATCAAAATAATATGTCATTCTTCACAGAAATATTTTAAAAAACCTTAAAATTCTTGTGGAACCACAAAAGACCCCAAATAGACAAAGCAATCTTGACTAAAAAGAGCAAAGCTAGAGACAATATACTATAGAATTTCAAAATATATTGCAAAGCTGTAGTAATTAAGACAGCATGATTCTGACACATTAACCAATAAAATAGTATAGAAAGCTTAGAAACTACTCACACATTTACAGTCAATTGATTTTGGACAAAGGTGCCAAGAACATACACAATATGGAAAGGTTAGTCTCTTCAACAAATGGTATTGGAAAAACTAGATATTCACATATAAAACAATAAAATGGATTAAATACATAAACATAAGATGTGTAACTACAGAACTAGTCGAAGAAAATTCGGAGGACAAGCTCCATGACATTGGTCTGGGCAGAGATGTCTTGGATAAGACCAAGATATTATTGCACAGGCAACAAAAACAAAAATAGACAGATGAGATTGCATTACATTAAAGGGCTTCTGCACAGCCAAGGAAACAATTAATATAGAGAAGAGACAAACCATGGCTTTGGAGAAAAGTTTTGTAAATCATACATCAAATAAGAGGCTGATATCCAAAATGTATAAGGAACTCAAACTACTCAATAAAAAGAAAACAAATGACTCTATTTTTAAGTGGATAAAAGACTTGAATAGATATATTTCTGAAAAGAAGACATACTAATGATCAACACATACATGGAAAAATGTTCAACATCTTGAATCTTCAGAAAAATGCAAATTAAAATCTATTAGAGTGGCTACTATGAAAAAGATGAGAGATAACAAGTGTTCATTAAGATGTGAAGGGAACCCTTTTTATACAACGTTGGTGTATTGCAACTTAGTACAATCAATTTTGAAAACAGTATGGAGACACCTCAAAAAAATAAAAATTTAATTACCATATGATCCAGCAACCCCTCTACTGGGTATATACCAAAAGGAATTGAAATCAGTGTGCCAACGAGATGCCTGCACACCCATGTTCATTGCAGTATTATTCACAATAGCCAAGATATGAAAAAAAAAAAAAAACTTAAGAGTTCATCAAAGGATGAATGGAATTTTAAATGTCATATAAATACACAGTGAAGCACTATTCAGCCTTAAAAAAAAAACAACAGGAAATTCTGTCATTTTTAACAATATAGCTGAGCCCAGAGGATATTACTTTAAGTGAAATAAGCCAGACACAGAGAGACAAATACTGTACCATCTCACTTACATGTGGAATCTAACTCTAGGAGTTAGAGTTTCTACTTCTAACTCCTAGAAGTAGAAAGTAGAATGGTGGTTAGCAGAGGCTGGGGAATGGAGTGTACAGAGAAAGGGGAGAATTGGTCAATGGGTACAAAGTTATAGTTAAATAGGAGGAATAAATTCCGGCCTTCTATTGCACAGCAAGGTGATTATAGTTAATAATAATGTAATGTACACTTCAAATTAGCCAAAAAAAGGATTTTGAAATGTTTTCATCACAAAGAAATGATAAATGTTTGCGGTGACAGAGATGCTGATTAGTCTGATTTGATCATTCCATAAAATATACTATATATACCATAAAATATACTATATATATCAAAACATCATATTGTACCCCATAAATATATACAATTACTATTTATCAATTAAAAATTAAATGTAACCATTAAAAATTTTAAATATTGCATTAAAATATTTAAGAAGAGGATCTGCTCATATTTCAGGCCAAGTTTGCATGCTTCGACCCCAGATGTCTTCAGAGTTCTGCCTTGGGACATTAGGCACCTGCGCAGGTATTGATAAAAAGATACTTCAACTTGCAAACTATTATTGATCTTTGAATGTTTAATTCCATAGAAACTCTAGGGAAGTAAGAACTCTTAGAAGGACAGGACTGAGGTCTTGCAGGTGTCTTTACAAAACCACTTAACATTTTAGCACAATTTTGACAATACTAACTGCTACAGAAGGAATTATCCAAGTCACTATTTGGAAGAATGCAGAGAACACAAAGAACACACATACCAAAAAATTCTTTTAGTTAGACCAGCAAAAAAAAATTATTGCCCTTAGAGTGGGATGCTGAATACAGCTCATCATATAGTTTATCTCAATTTAATTTCACTATCTCTCCTCTTTCTTCACACTTTGAGTTTTCGTCAACTCTCTGCCAACAAGAACTTGCAATCTGATAGAGAAGATGCAAATACAATTATCTGTAATATAAGTCAGACCCTTTGACAAGGAGTGAAAACAATTAATTCTGAAACTCTGGTTGAGGGAATGCACAAAGGCTTTACAGGGAAGCCTGCCAAGAACGCGTAGGTCATCAAGGAGTGGGAACATGTCACAGAAATAATACTTTCAAAGCAAAAAGCAATTGAAGTGACAGAGGAAGTGAAACTGGATTTTAATGATTTGGGTTTCAGGATGGATCTCAAAGCTAAGAACAATAGGTGACAATACCCTCCCATTGAAACAAAGAGCTACATCATTCTGAGTACCTGATAAAGAGGTGAGCAAAATTGGTTCCACATACGAATTCTTGTGTTAACCTCTTGTTTTTTTAAAGTGGAGATAACTCATATTAGGTGTTGTTTCACCTGGCATTCAGTAGAACGACCAAAAAGCCTTAGTAGAATATCCAACAGCATCAGCTAAATTAAAAGGCATTCACATTTTAACCCTCATCTCTCTTACCTAGCTTGATCCTGAAGATGTCAGAATACCAGATTAAGGAGAAAGAATAGAATTCTGGCTGAATTGCATTCTCCACCACCCTTCTCACTCCCCAAATTTATACTTTGAAATCCCAATACCTTACAATGTGACTATATTTGGAGATGGAGTCTTTTAAAGAGATGGTTAAGTTGAAATCAGGTCCATTAGGGTGGGCCCCAATCCACTATATGACTGGTATCCTTTTAAGAAGAAGAGATTAGAACACAGATGCTTACAGATGAAAGATTATGTGAGGACATAAAAAGAAGACAGCCATCTACAAGCCAAGGAGAGAGGTCTCGGAATAAACCAATCCTACCAACACCTTTATCTTGGACTTCCAGCCTCCAGAATGGTGAGAAAGTAAATTTCCATTGTTTGAGCTACCTAGGCTATGATACCTTGCTATGGTGGCCCAAGCTGACCCACAAAAAGAGCAAGATGGGGATGGGGGCAGTCAACGTCTGCCACCCTGTCAACACACTATAGAAGCTCAATGAATCCTTGTTCTCTCACCCCTGAAACAAAAGATAGTACAAGAGAGCCTGAAGGAGAATAGTGCAGTGGGAATTAAAAAGGCATTGAAGGTAGAATTGATGATGATTGTTTGGTTGTAAACGAAAACTGAGGGGTGGCAAAGACTCAAACACGGTTGAGGCTGGGAGCAGGCAAAAGTAGGGCCACTGAAGAAGTTAAGAGTCCCATAAGAAGACACAAGAATAGTGTGGACGAGAATGTTTTTGAACAATTTCCGTCTAGGAGGCCTGTGGCGTATCCTGTCCTTGGGGCCAGGGAATTAAAGGTGGTGGTAATAATGAACTTAACAGTGTTGGACCTGGCTGAGAGCACAATACATATAAATGCATCATTATCTGACTTGCATGAAATACCAGGAAAAATTGTATTTGCTTTGCATTAAAATTTGGTGGACATGTATTATTACCTCAGAATAATCTGAAATCAAGGAATTACTTCTCTATAATAATTTGAAGCCTGGGACAGAACCCTACATTTCTAAATCAGCCTCATTTTTTTTCTCCTCAAATTATAAAAATGATGGCAGACTAGTTTGCTTTCCCAGTGGCATGGAATTACCTTTCTGCCCCTCAGGAATCTGTCTTTGTTCAAGAAGGGAAAGACTCCATTGCGTGACGTGGGAAGCACACAGTACTGGTCGGGAAAAAAGCATCATTGAATAATAAGATATTTCATAAATCTGAATTTAGAAACATAACATTCTATGTAATTTTTCCCTAGAATTCACAAGGCTGTGAATTGCTTTAAAACAATTTGACAGCAGCAGGGTATACCTGCCTAAGTACCACTGAAATGTGCTCATTTTATTCCTTCTTGCCCTTTATGCTTGACTTACTCTAAACACCTTTAAATTATTCATCATACTGCAGGGAATCACTGGAAAGGACTATCTTTGGATATCACCCCTAATAAGGTGAAAGATATTCCCACCTCTCCCAAATTCATTTATGGATCCTTCCACACCTGACAATCTTCTTCTCTACCATGTCCTGCCATCATTTTGGATAACTGTAATATCCGTGGTGAAAATTTATTATTCAGGGGTCTCAGTTCCCAGACCTTATTAGTAAATTGAGAGTACTCACATAGCCAAAGCTAGTGAGTTAGAAAGCAAATAAAAGAGTAGAATTATTAAATAAAATCAGACCTATTTCTTCCAAAAAAAGACAATACAAAGAATGGCTAAGGAAAAAAGAAAAACAAAAATGTCCAACTTAGTCAATGAGAAAGGCAGTAAAACCACAGATGGGGACAGATTTGGAAGACTGTAATAAAATATGTGTATAACTTTTTACCAACAAATTTGAAGATCTAGATGAAATTGCTGATTTTCTGGGAAATATAAATTTTTAAAAATTTCTCAAGAATAAGTAGAAAACCTGAATAGACCAATAACCAGTGGAAAACTTTAAGAAAATTATCAAAGATCTACTTTTAAAACATGTGCCCTACCCAGGTGATTTTATATGTAGGTCCCTTCTGATCTTCAAAGAACGAACAGCTCCTATGTTATTTAAATCATTGCTGAACATAAGAAGATAGAAACCTTTCCAATTCATTTTAGAATACTAACATATTTATACCAAATCTGATATAGATAGCACATAAGAATAAAACATAGATCAATTTCATCTATGAATACGGTGCTTTCTTAAACGATTTTGTTAGAATTTTCACACCCAAATCCCAGACTTCTTCCCCTTCCTGCCTAAATCTTGTATCCCTATGCTGGGAGGTGATGGAAGGTTAAAGGAGTATAAAGTGTAAGAAAGGCCAAGGCAGAAAGTAAAATGTGGTTGTAAATGAGTTCTAAGGTATTTACAAATGACTTGCAAATTATCACAGCCAAGCTTTAAAATATAAGGGCATTTCATTATTTATTTCCTTACAAAATAAATACCGATGATCAGCAGTTCATCTACATTCTAGAGGCTGCAGCCTAGAGACCCAGATCTTTCGGGGGAAAAAAATCACTGTCCACAATAGATTATTTATTGCACTCAGTGGACTAATTCTCAGTTTCAGGTGAGCAAAACACAGTAGACAAGTTGGTGACTGCTCCTTAGTCTTATCTACAATTACGCTCAAAAAATGTGATCCAAGGGAAAGTGGATGGCAACATGAACACAGCTCGTTCAAAAGTAAAAGAGGAAAATTGTCAAATTCGGGTGCGAAAGTATGTGAAATCAGACACACATACACACACACAAACACACATGTGCACACATGCATACAACTCAAAATATGCCATGCTACGATTTCCTGAGCAGCTTTTAGAAGCCCACTGAATGAGTGCAACAATCTCTCCCATCCTAAATGCTCTCTTGTAATATAACTTTGTCATTTCTTCGATCGAAAGGTAGGGCCTGTTTCCCCTCTTCTTAAGTCTAGGCTGACCCTGTGACCTATTTTTTAAAAAACTTCTTACTTTAAAATAATTTTAATTTATAGAAGAATTGCAAACATAATATGGTAGTTTCCAATGTACCTTTCGCCAAGTTTCCCATAATGCTAACAGCTTCCAAAACCAGGATACATTACTTTAATATATTTTGAGCAATAGATTTTGATGCTGGTGTGTAACTTCTTAGACTGAGTTGAAATGCTTCTTCTTAAAGCCCAGCTTCCATACAGTAAGGAAGCTCAAGAAGCCATGTGGAGAGGCCTACTTGGAAGACAATTGAGTCCCCAGCCAACAACCCAATTGAGGTCCCAGCTGGCAGCTGGTAACAACTGCCAACAATGCAAATAAGGCCTTTTGAGCCCTTTTAGTCATTCTAGCAGCCCAGCTGATACCTTGTAATGCAGGAGAAAGACATGGTCAACCTGTAGAATCCTGAGAAATAACACATTGTTATTGCTTTAAGCCACTAAGTTTTGGAGTAATTTTTACACACCTATAGATAATTGAAGTGCCAACTCTAACTAGTTTGACATTTGTACTGTGTACTAAATAAAATTAATCCAGGGAAGCTGACTTACCAGAAAGAAGATGAAAGGATATGAAAAGACAGTTTAGATAAGCAATATTTCATCCCTCTAGTTCAAGCTTGCTAATCTCTTTTATTATCAGACTAAGTATGAAGCAAAGGTGTTATTAAGTGATAAACCCTCAGTTTTAGAATGGAAGCTTCTACGATCAACCTGATGAGTGGAGAAAGACTGATAAGGAGCCTTCTAAATTCTGATTTGAATTAAATCATGAACATGTTAACCTATTCAAAACTTACATTTAAAAAAATTAATCTATAAGACTTGAACTAATTTGGTTACTCACACATTTCCTCTAAGCTTAGCTGTAAAATTAGCTGTTCCAAGAATGGCAAATAACCAGGACTCTGTGAACTTTCAATAACATAGATCAGGAGCCAACAAACTTTTTCTGTCAAGATCCAGATAGTGTAGATCCAGTTTGTAGGCCAAGAGGCAATCAAGAATATTATGTAGGTACTTACATAACAGAAGATATTTTTATTGATAAATTCAAAATATATTCATAATAACTGAGTGCAATATTTTGGTAATGCAGCTCTACAAATGAGAAGAACAGAATTCTCTTAGGAGGTTAATAACTTTCTTAATTGGAGTTCAAATGTAAAAATATTCTTAGCTCATGGGTCATTCAAAAACAGGTCACAGGCCATATTTCACAGTCTACAGTTTGCCAACTCCTGCCTTTGCAGAGAGATAATTCTGCTACAAGCTCTGAGTATTCATGTACATTCTTACTGGGTATTCCAAGAATACAAGGCCCTGACTGCTCTTTGACCAGGCCATTCTCAAGATTGAGTGGAGTACCCTTGAGGGACAAGGTAACATCTCTCCCAAAGAGTAGGTTTATTACAAAGTTGTAGATTCCCCAAGCTCAGTGTTTCTCTCCTGTAATGTATCTCACTGTGTCTGCAGGTTTCCTTCATGGTCTCTTTGCACTGTCCTGAGGGACTTAGAAGGCATGAGACACAGATGCAAATGAACACGAAGCTCTGGCTATTGCTTTTGCTGAGTGATAATATTTTTAAACCTCTGACCCAGGAGTCTCATCACTTCTGCTATTATCCATGATAACTTGTTAGCTTGTAAGTAGAGTGCAATCTCAGATCCTTCACAGTTCTTGTCATAAATCCAAGAAATAAGAGTTTAAGGTAATTAAGGGACAATCAATTCCACATTGAATGAATTGATTGTGAGAATGTGGGGAAGAGAGTACCCAAGGGCCTACGACTGATGGCAACATGCCATATCTTGGTCACAAGGGAGAGCTGTGAAAGTGCCACAAGCAGGGCAGAGAATAGATTGGGTGGATCACCATTGAGCTAATGTTGCTTGGTTCAGAATCAAAATGTTCTGGCCTCAACTGAGAGTGTGCCACTTTTAATTGCTTAATTTTAATTTTAGCCAAAGATATAAAGCACCTTATTGGACATCCTTGAACAAGGGAATCCTAAAATAAAGAATTTCAAACCAAAATCCAGAAAGAAATGCCAGTTTAAGGATCAAGTGCCTAACACTTAGCACACTAAGGGCGTAAAAGGACTCTATCACTATCCAGGTATCCAATACCTGGATATTTCTTTCTTGGTACTTTTTCCACAGCATATAATAGGAAATAAAAAATATCAGAATTGTATTAGTTTCCTAGGGCTGCTATAAGAAAATACCACAAACTGGGTGACTTAAAACAACAGAAATTTATTATCTCACAGTTCTGGAGTCTAAAAGTCCAAAATTATGATATCAGCTAGGCCATGTTCCCTCTGAAACCTATGAGGGAGGATCCTCCCTTGCCTCTCTATAGCTTCTGGTGATTTGCTGGCGACCTTTAGCTAGCAGCTGCAGCACTTCAAACTCTGTCCCCATCATCACATGACTTTCTCCCCTCATGCCTGTCTCTCTTCTCCTTTTTTTATAAGGATACCCGCCATATTGAATTATGGGCTCTGCCTACTCTGTGTGAGCTCATCCTAACTAATTACAACTGCAATGTCACCATTCCTAAATAGGGCTACATTGTGAGGAACTGGGTTTAGGATTTTAACATATCTTTTGGGGAGACACAATTCAACTGACGAAAAGGGTCTAAGGATCACAACATGACTGTGTTTATTCAACATGACTGTGAGGAAAACATGCCTCCTCTCTGTGTTCTGAAAGGTTATCAAACTAAGGCTCATTTGGGAGTGGTGATATCTTTTGAAGCTATGGCGGGGATAGGTTATCATGATGATAGAACAATTGTGCTTACCGGCACTGACTGACATAAACTTCCTACATCACAAACGAACGCTGAGATGCACACTAATGCAGACGTCCCCTCAGCTGGAAAGAATTACTGTCTTGTTCCTTTTAAGGAAAGGCCTATACTGCTAAGTATTGCTTCTCGTTAACATCTGTAAATTGACGGTCATGATGACAAGTTTGTTGTTGTTTGTTGTTTGTTAGTTTGTTAGACTTTGAGAGTTTGAGGACTTTTGTTTGCATTTTGTTTGTTTTGTTTTGTTTTGTTGCATTTTTTGTTTTTTGTTTTTGTTTTTGTTTTGTTTTGTTTTGGTTTGGCTTTTTTTTTGCAGTGTGTTGGCTTTTTCCCCATCTCTCTGACACCAAATATATGATGTTTTTTCTGTGAAAGCAAAATAAAATCTTAGGACCCCAAACTCACTATGCTAAAGGGAAAAATTAAGCTGAGAAGCGGAGTCATACAAAAAAAAAAAAAAAAAAAAAAAACAACCCTGCCTTTGCTTTTGTTTCTAAACAGAATAGCTACAGATTGAAGGTGATATATATCCATAGCTGGCCTCCCTCACCCTGACAATCAACAGCTTATCTTCTGGGTATAGGATAAGAGGGGACTGGAAATTCTCCCCCCACCCATCCTGAAAGGCATGCATATTTGATTTATTTCTCTACTCTTAAGTTTACTTCATCTTATGTGATGAGCAGATTTACTGAGTGAGAGACAAATACACAACTGACTGTTCCCTGTACTGCCTCCTTTTCATGCAACACATAGATTCAGTGAGCTCTAATCAAAGCCTCACTAGAACATGACCATACCCTCCCTTTTCCTCTCCCTCTCTCTTTCTGTCCACTTTTCCCCTTTTGAATATTAAAGCCTACAACATCCTCTTTGGAAAAAACTATGGGCCACATATCCTACTGTGGTTTGTGATTCTTTTTCCTGGGCATATCTGCAAAATAAACCCCAAAATTGATTGAGACTCGCCTGAGTCATTTCCTTTGATGTTACATTTCCAACACCAATTGTCCAATTCTGACACTGATATTATCTACTGGAGTTAGCATCAGATCCCTCAATTTAAACTCCTACAAGGCTATCCCAACTTCAGATGGGACAGTAGATCTACCCACACTCCTGCCTGGTTGACCATAAATTCAAGGGCTCCTATAACCTCCCTTCAAGTTCTATAATTTGCTACAACAGCTCACAGAACACATTCTACTCCTGAGCTGCATTCTTTACCAGTTATTGTAAAGAATACAGCTCAGGAATAGGTAAATGGAATGCATGCATAAGGCAAAGCCTAGAGGCAGAGAGGTGCAGCGCCTCCATGCTCTCTCCATGGGTGCCACCCTGCTAGCAGCACCTCCATCTGTTCACCAACCTGGAAGGTCTCTGAACCTTGTTGTTGAAGAGTTTGTATAACCCAATCTCCAGCTCTTCTCCCTCCCTGGAGGTCGGGAGTAGGGCTGAGAGTTCCCACCCTCATTTAGTTCCCGCCCTTCTTTGGTCTTTATAGGGACCAGCCCCATCCTGAGTCCCCTCATTAGCATATCTCAGGTATGTTCCTAATCACTAGGGAAAAACCAGGCATTTTAGGAGCTCTGTGCCAGGAGCCAGAGACAAAGACCAAGTACAGATAGTCCCAGACTTACAATGGTTTGACTTACAATATTTTTTACTTAACAATGAATTTATTAGAGCATCACTCCATTATAAATCAAGGAGCATTTGTATGTATTTTAGCCCATGTAGTCCAGTGAGTTACGTGCTCCTTTGAAAATCTTCTGGGAATATGGACTAGACCCTGGAAAAATGTTTGGGAATGAATGAAAAAGACACATGGCAAACCCATTTCCTATAAACATCCCTGAAGCAAAACTGCAAAGATGGTCAAGGTGTCTTCATCACCCACCCCTCCCTCTCCTGCCCCAATAATAATGACAACCTCCTGAGGTGGTAGTGACAGGTCCTCTTCCCTGCCTTCAGTCAGCCACATTCATGCTGCTCCTCTCCTCTGTTGGACTGTTTCTACTTGACACACATTTTTGTTGGCAGACTCCCTTTACAATCTCTTTACCTAGATGTCTTCCAGTAGGATGGCCCTCACCACACAGTTCTGACCAATAAGTGGAAGTCTGTGGAGTAGGAAGGACACTGGGAAAACTTTGTGATATAGGTTGGGTCTGTGTCCCCACCTAAATCTCCTGTTGAATTGGAATCCCCAGTGTCAGAGGTGGGGTCTGGTGGGAGGTAATTGTATTATGGGATGGAGTTCTCATGAATGGTTTATCCCCATCCCCTTGGTGATGCCCTCCTGATGGTGAATGAGTTCATGCAAGATCTGGTTATTTAAAAGTGTGTGGCCCCTGCTCCTGCTTCTCCTTCCACCATGATTGTAAGCTTCCTTAGAAGCAGATGCTGGTGTTATGTACAGCCTGCAGAACCATGAACCAATGAAACCTCTTTTCTTATAAATTACCCAGTCTTGGGTATTTCATTTTTTCTGTTTCTCCTGTTTTGTTTTGTTTTGTTTTGTTTTTCTGGACAAGATCTTGCTCTGTAGCCCAGGCTGCAGTGCAGCAGCATGATCTCAGCTTACCACAACCTCTGCCTCCTGGGCTCAAGGGATCCTCCCATCTCAATCTCCCAAGTAACTGGGACGACAGGCATGCGCCACCATGCCTGGCTAATTTTTGTATTTTCTTTGTAGAGACAGGGTTTCACCATGTTGGCCTGATTGGTCTCAAACTCTGGGGTCAAGTGATCTGCCTGCCTCAGCCTCCAAAAGTGCTGGGACTACTGGCATGAGTCACCTTACCTGGCCTTCAGGTATTTCTTTGAGACAGAGTCTTGCTCTGTCACCCAGACTGGAGTGCAGTGGCACAATCTCGGCTCACTGCAACCTCCGCCTCCCAGGTTCAAGCTATTCTCCTGCCTCAGCCTCCCAAGTAGCTGGGATTACAGGCACCTGCCACCACACCCAGCTAATTTTTGCGTTTTTAGTAGAGACAAGGTTTCACCATGTTGGCCAGAATGGTCTCTAACACCTGACCTCCAGTGATATCCCCACTAGACCTCTCAAAGTGTTGTGATTACAGGTGTGAGTCACTGCATTCAGCCTCAGGTATTTCTTTACAGCAATGTGAGAATGACCTAATACACTTTGCTTATACAACAAGAAAGGACAGGCTCAGCTGACACACCCAGCTTGCCCCTTCCTATAGGTTCAGTGTGGGTGGTGCTGGAATAGGATGTTGGAGTAGGATGATGGAGTAGGATGCTGGAGTAGGATGTAGGGGCAAGCAGATGATTAATTCCAGCTCAAATATTACCTCCTAGAAGATGGTAGATTAAGTAGAAGCATCAGGAGATCTCTTCCTGTTAAAATAATTATAGAATCTTCCACAAAGAATCAAGGAGGTGAGAAACAGTGAACAAGACTCTGAATTACAGATCCTAACAAGGAGTTCTGACAGTTCTCCATGATAATGGGACAACTTTCAGAAGATTGCATCCTCAATTTCCCTCTGCCACGTTCCTTGGATCAAATATTTTCGCTGCAATGATTGACCAGTTTCCAAGGTCCCTTTTGTCCCCCAAAATGAGAGCTCCTCACCTCTCAGCTGACTCCAGAAAGCAGCATTGCAACCTGCCTCAGGGAGAAGCTTCTCGCTCACTGTGGAGACACAAAGGCGACCTCTCGCAGCCTCCTGTCACTGCTCTGCTCCGGGTTGTCAGCCTCAGAATTTTATGAAGAGCTTCAGTGAATCTTTGGTCCATCCCTCTTTTGTTTCTGCATTTGGAGCTCCACTCACCAAGAGATTTTCGCTTTCCACCCATTTCTTTGCTTTGCTTTTTGAAGGACTATCTGACCACAAAGAGGCCTGGTTTGGTTGCAAGCTTGTTTGTTCATCACTAGCTTCAGGTCCACAGGGTCTGCAGCTGTGGTCAGGGATTATGCATGATGCAGCTGGGCTGGTCCCTCTGTAATAACTGAGGGATTGAGGTAAATGTTGAAAGCCCGTAAACTGTTAATACAAGAGTGCTTCTTTTCTGCCCCCATCCCCATCCAAAACAGTGTGGATAGGCAGAATCAGGAGCCTTTGACAGAAGCATGTGACACAGATGTGAATTCTTGTATTGTTCCAAGTTTCCTCTCAGTAGAGACTATTTTTTCTTAACTAAGATATAATTCTGAGACTTTCTCAAACAAATATGCAAATGGCTTAAATTAAGGGGAAATTTGTTATAGTGAAAAGAGAAGGGAATTTGGAGCCAGGCAGATGTTGATTCTTGACTCTCAGCTCACTCCCTGAGTAGGGGTGTCCCAGAAAAATTGCCTGACCTTTGAAAAATGGGAACGATAACACATACAGGGCAGGAGAGGTCTGCAGGTTGGAGATAAGGAACATGAAGTACTTACTACAGCGCTTGGCATGCAGAGAGTTCTGTATAGATTATTTACTGTGGATGTATTATTTTTAAAAATCACTTGTTTGATGATTTTGGTTGAATGGGTGCACCATATAATACATTGGATAGGTTTAAGTTTATTGATCCTGAAGAACTGGCACCATATTAGAATAAGACAATGTTCTTCTTTATGAAGTTAATATGTACATATACTTTCTTTTTTAATATGTATACACTTGTTATCGGCACTGGAAGTTCTGTGCTTCTTTCAATATTGTAGTTATACATAGGGAGTTCCTGGGTAAAGAGATCATGCAACAATTTCGTGTAGGGAACAACTGTGCTGGCAACTTCAAGATTTGAAGAGGAAATTTAGGAAAATTGATCAGTGCCAGAGGACGGGCTAGAGACGAGAAAATAACCTAGCAGTTCTCCTGGATAAGGGTATGCTGTAGCTTGGATATTTAATCCTTCAAACCTTATGTTGAAATTTGATCTTCAATGTTGAAGGTGAGGCCTAGTGGAAGGTGCTTGGTTCACAGGGGGCGGATCTCTCATGAATGCCCTTTCGCTCTCAGTTCCCATAAGAGCTGGTGGTTAAGAAGAACATGTGGGTTCTCCACCTTCCACTGTGAGTGGAAGAAGCCTAAAGCTCTCACTAGAAGCAGATGCTGCTGTCATGCTTCTTGTGCAGTTTGCAGAACCATGAGCCAAATAAACCATTTTCTTTATAAATTACCCAGTCTCAGGTATTTCTTTATAGCAACACAAAAAGACTAAGACACGGTATAAAAGTCAGGCCAAATCACCTCCTACATTAGGCTAAGGTGAGGCTGGTGGTATTCAGGGTGCATATGCTATCTGATTAAGGGATTTTAATTTTGGGATGAATTAGTGCCTTTCTTTTATGAGTTCTTCTGTGTAATTTTGCTTTTTGGCAAGAAAAAAATAACATGGACTCATTTCCTATCTAAATTTGCATCCAGGAAAGCACTGGCACAAAAAAATTGTAGAACTGTGAGACCTGGAAATATCTGGAACTTTAGAAAAATCCTTCTCTTGGTAGGCTGTCATGCTATTCAGAAAGGGAACCAGTGCCATTTACTTTAAAATCAGTGATTTGTATTCTAAGCGCAAATGGCAATTTAGATGTTATTATTCTTTATGGAGTAATTTTTCCAGCTTATGAATATTTTGTGTTCTTTTACAAAACTTTATTCTTTTGAGGAATAACTATAAAGTAAATTCAACTGTAGAAAAGTACAAAGGAAAACGCAAAAATTTTGCAAATTCTACCACCTAGTGAGAGATTATCACTGGTAATATTTGATACTTATAATTCTTCCAGGCATCTCTCTAGAGGGTTGTGTGTGTGTGTGTGTGTGTGTGTGTGTGTGTGTATCTGTGTACAATGTATACATCTCTCCTCTCTCTCCATCTATCCACCTCTATTTCTATATACAACTATACATACATATATATGCAGTTTTGTGTGGTGTATGATGTGAACATCTTTCTATATCAAGAAATCTGGATGTACATTTTTGTGTAATTAAGAAACGTGTCTAGGAATGACATCAGCAAGATGGCTGACGAGAGATGACTTGGTGCTCCTCCCCCTGACCAAAAAAGGACCAACACAACAAATAAACAACTAAGATTTAACTGTAGTGTTGAAGGAGAGTGCTGGAGTGCAGCAGGGAATGGAGAGGCACCTGTGGTGATTAGAAGCCCAGGAGGACACTATGGAGGCACCTGGCCTGTGCAGCTCTACCTGTCCCACCCAGATTGAATTTGCTCAAATACAGAAGGGATTTCCTTTTCAGGGAAAAGGTGAGCAGAAGAATTCCAACAGTCTCCATTGTCACCACAGATACCTGCCATCTTTACTACATAAGAATTCCACAGTCCTTGCCTGAGCCTGGTTTGCAGAGCTGCTGGGAATTCACGCAGCTGCAGTGCTCCAGATTAGGAGCAGGAGGTGTGCCCTCCCTATGTCCTGTGGTCCAAGCTGCTTCAGCACTGTGCCATCTTGAGGCCAGAGCCACCTATGGGACATGCCTTGCTCTGGGGGCTAGTAGCCACTGCACTTCTCCAATACTGGAACTCTTTCTTTATTATGCCAAGCCTACACCGGTGGTTGAACACAATACTAGCTGCATGGAACCTGGGTCCAGGATTTGCTGTGACGATGGTCTTGCACGGCAGGGAAACCAACTCTCATCACCAGAGGAACAGTCTGGCAGTCCTGCCCAGTGTAAACCCACCCTTGAGCCAGTCAAACCATGGTATGTCCTCTCTCTTGTTTATTTATTTTTTCTTTTTATTTTTTTGTAGAGACGAGGTCTCACTCTGTTGCCCTGGCTGATCTCAAACTCCTGGGCTCAAGTGATCCTCCCACCTCAGCCTTCCAAAGTGTTGGGATTACAGGCATGAGACATAGCACCAGTGTGCCCTCTCTCGAACTGGAGAGATGCCTGAGCCACTGGGCAGCTGACATGCCCCCAGGCCAGTGGAGTAGCTACATGCCTAGGTCCAGCGTCTAAGGAACAACCCAGTGGTGCCTACCTTCCTCAAGGTCATGTCCCTGGCCTGCCCAAGGGCCCTGTGCCTGCAATCAAGGCTTGAGAAACAACCTCATGGGCTGCCTGTGGCAGAATTATTTCCATGCCAGCTAAGCAGTCATGACTCCACATCTGGGACCTGAGAAACAATTCCACAGGCTATACTTGACAGGCACAGCCCCAGGCTGGTCAAGCAACTGCACATCAGTGCCTGGCCAGAATAACAGGCCTTTGGCCCCAACCCCAGAGAGCCAGGCCCCAAGTTGGCTGACCCGCCTTGCATATGCACACATTCCAGAACTGAGAAACAGCCTTGTAATCCCACCCTCAGCAAAGTAGTACTACTACCACCACCACAAATTCTCAGCCTAAGCCACAGAGACACAAACATCATTCCATGAAAAGACTGCATGGAGACTACGTTACTGCATCTACCTAGAACCAAAGCCAATGCACTCCACGAAACTGACACCCCAAGAGTTGTATATACAAACAAGTATTTATCTACAGAACCTACTCCATAAAATTGGAAGAGGCAACTGTTCTATCAGATGCATAGAAATCACTATAGAAACACAACAAAAAAAGAAAACTACAGGTCAATATCCCTGATGAACAGAGCTGCAAAAATCCTCAACAAAATACAGCAAACAAAATCTAACAATACATCAAAAAGATAATACACCATGATCAAGTGAGATTTATACAAGGGATGCAAAGATGGCTCAACAGACACAAATTAATAAATGTGGTACATCACATAAACAGAATGAATGACAAAAACTATATGATCATCTCAATAGATGCAGAAAAAGCACTCAATAAAATTCAGCATTCCTTCATGATAAAAACTCTCAATAAATTAGGTATAGATGGAAAGTACCTCAACACAATAAAGGCCATATATGGAAAACCCACAGCCAACATCATACTGAGTGACGGAAAGTTGAAATATTTTTCTCCAAGAACTGAAACAAGATAAGGATGCCCCTCAACACTCTTATACATCATAGTACTAAAAGTTATAGCGAGAGCAATTAGGCAAGAGAAAGAAATAAAAGGAATCCAAACTGGAAAGGAGAAAGTCAGACTGTTCCTACTTGAAGGTGACATGATCTTATATGTAGAAAAACTGAAGACTCTACCAAAAAATTCTTAGAGCTAATAAAAGGATTCAGTAAAGTTGCAGTATACAAAACCGACACTCAAAAATCAGCAATGTTTCTATACACAAACAACATACTAGATGAAAAAGAAGTCAAGAAGCCAATTCCATTTACAATAGCTACAAAATAATCCTTAGGAGTAAATTTAACCAAAAAGTGAAAGAACTTGACAAGAAAAACTACAAAACGTTGATGAAAGAAATTGAAGAAGAAACAAACAAATGGAAAGACATTCCATGTTCATGAATGGGAAGAATCAGTATTGTTAAAATGACCATACTACCCAAAGGACCTACAAGTTCAATGCAGTTCCTATCAAAATGCCAATGATATTCCTCACAGAAATAGAAAAAAATAATCTTAAAGTCTGTCTGGAACCAAAAAAAACCCCTGAATAGCCAAAGCAATTCTGAGCAGAAAGAACAAAGCTGGAGGCATCACACTATCAGACTTCAAAACATACTGCAAACCTGTAGTACCAAAACAACATGGCGTAGCTACATGCCTAGGCCCAGGGTCTGACATAAAAGTAGACACATAGAACAATGGAACAGAGAAAAGAACCCAGAAATTAATCCATGTATTTACATGAAACTGATTTTTGACAAAGGTGCCAAGAACACTCATTGGGGAAAGGACCGTATTTTCAATAAATGGTGCTGGGAAAACTTGGTATCTACATGCAGAAGAATGAAACTAGACTGTAACCTCTCATCCTATTCAAAAATCAACTCAGGCCAGGTATGGTAGCTCATGCTTATAATCCCAGCACTTTGGGAGGCCGAGGTGGGTGGATCACTTGAGGTCAGGAGTTCAGCTGGCCAACATGCTGAAACCTCATCTTTACAAAAAATACAAAAGTTAGCTGGGTATGGTGGCATGCACCTGTAACCTCAGCTATTCAGGTGGCTGAGGCATGAGAATCGCTTGAACCTGGAGGTGGAGGTTGCAGTGAGCTGAGATCATGCCACTGCACTACAGCCTGGGCCACAGAGTGAGACTATCAAAAAAAAAAAAAAAAATTCAAAATAGATCAAAGACACAAATGTAAGACCTGAAGCAATAAAACTGCTAGGAGAAAACATAAGGGAAATGCTTCAAGACATTGGTCTGGGGAAAGATTTTATGAAAAAGACCTCAAAAGCACAGGCAATGAAAGCAAAAACAAACAAATAGGATTATATCAAACCAAAAGACTTCTGCATCCCAAAGGAAGCAATCAACAGAGTGAAAAGGCAACATACAGAATGGGAGAAAACATTTGCAAACTATTCATCTGGCAGGGGATTAATAAACAGAATATACAAGGAACTCAAACATCTCAACAGCCAGAAAAGAATTTTAATTAAAAACGTGCAAACAATCTGAATAGATATTCCTCAAAAGACATACCAATGGCCAAGAAATATATGAAAAATTGTGTAGTATCACTAAGCATCAAGGAGATGCAAATTAAAATCACAGTGAGGTATCATCTTACCCCGGTTAGATTGGCTACTATCAAAAAGGTAAAAAATAACAAATGTTGGCAAGAATGCAGAGAAAAGGGAACTCTTATACATTGTTGGTAGAAACGTAAACCTGTAATCCTAGCACTTTGGGAGGCCGAGGCATGTGGATTGCCTGAGCTCAGGAGTTTGAGACCAGCCTGGGGAACACGGTGAAACCCATCTCTACTAAAAGTACAAAAAATTAGTGAGGCGTGGAGGCGTACACCTGTAATCCCAGCTACTTGGGATGCTGAGACAGGAGAATCGCTTGAACCTGTGAGGTGGAGGTTGTAATGAGCCAGGATAGCGCCATTGTATTCCAGCCTGGGCAACAGAGCAAGACTCTGTCTCAAAAAAAGAAAAAGAAAAAAGAAACGAAAGAAAGAAAGTAATGTAAACTAATATAGCAACTAGGGAGAACAGTATGAATGTTTCTCAAAAAACTATAATTAACGCTACCATATGATCCAAGACTCCAACTATTGGGCTTTCTAAAGGAAAGAAAATCAATATATTAAGGAGACATCTGCACCCCTATGTTTATGGCAGCACTATTCACAATAGCCAAGATACGGAATTAACGTAAGTGTCCAACAACAGATGAATGGATAAAGAAAATGTGGCATATATACACACAATGGCATACTATTCAGCCATTATAAAGAATGAAATCCTGTTATTCATGGCAATATGGATGGAACTGGAGAATCTTCTGTTAAGTGAAATAAGCTAGGAACAAAAAGTTAAGCACTGCATGTTCTCACTCACATGTGCAAGCTAAAAAATGTTGATCTAATATAAATCAAAAGTAGAACAAAGGATACTAGAGGCTAAGAAGGATAGGGGGTAAGGGAAATAAGGAGACATTTGTTAAAGGAGCCAAAATTACAGTTAGATAGGAAGAATAAATTCTAGTGCTCTATACCACTGTAGATGACTATAGTTAACAATAATATATTACATAGTTTCAAATAGCTAGAAGGAGGATATTGAATGTCCCCAACACAAAGAAATGATAAATGTTTGAGAAGATGGATATGCTAATTACCTTCAACTGATCCCTATCTATTATACATCATTATGCACCCTATAAATATGTACTATTATATGTCAAATAGATAATTGAAACATTAGTAATCACAAAAAGGATGTATGCAACCAAAATTATGTATAGCAGACTATAGTTGCAGCAAGCACAATTTTTGTTGAAAAATTACAGTGTGGTTAAAGGCATTTCTCTTACAGCCTGGCATTGATGATGTGGTACCCACACCATGCCAGAAATTCTGAAGACAAATTTTCTTAATAAATTCCTTTCTGCTTTGAAAAAAAGAAAGATTATTCATTTATGATAAATAATATGCAGCTTTAGAAAAAAACTCTTTAAATTCTTTAAGATAATTTAAACAAATTACTAACAGAAATTGTTCTAATGACAATATGTGTACAACCTGTGTATATATTTGTTTGACTATTTAGGTTTTTAAAATTTGTGCTTATTTTTCAAATAATTTTATGTTTAAATTCAAAAAGTACTAAGCTCCCTCTAACTCCTGCCTTCAGCTACTTGGTTCTCCTTCTGAAAAGCAAAAAATATTACCCTTTTTTTGTATATTCTTCTAGAGATAACTAGTTAACTATCCAACTAGTTAATGAATAGTTGGGTAAATGTATACATTTGCAAAACATACATTTATGTGAATATACATACATATAAGTGCACATTTATATATCATTTTCTCTCTTATGTATAAATGGTAGCACCTTATACACACTACTA
Source organism: Macaca fascicularis (assembly GCF_037993035.2). Lineage (NCBI taxonomy): Eukaryota > Metazoa > Chordata > Mammalia > Primates > Cercopithecidae > Macaca > Macaca fascicularis. The sequence continues at coordinate 35,455,801 of NC_088378.1, read as the reverse complement.
CTCTCTAGTTTTTTTCAAACAATGTGTCTTTGATACCACTTTAAGTATCTTTATAAAGAATTTTCTCATTTGTAATACTTCCATAGTATTTCATGGCATGGAACATCATAATTTATTTAACTAGATCCCATGGATAGACATGTATGTTGTTTCCAGTTTTTGGTTATTGCAAATAATACTGAAAGCAATAAACTTGTGAAAATATGTCACGTGACTGTAAATATATCTGTAAATTAAATTTCTGTAAGTGGAATTACTGAATCAAAAGAGATGTTGCCAAATTACCTTTCACAAAAGTTGTTCTAATTAAATGACCATCAGTAATACATAGGAATGCCTATTCCTCCACAGCCTTAACATAGTGAGTTATCAAAATTGTTTATCTTCATTAATCTGATTGGATAAAAATAGTATCTTTATGTTTGTTTGTTTTGAGATGAGGTCTCACTCTGTGGCCCAGGCTGGAGTGCAGTGGCACGATCTCGGCTCACTGCAACGTCCACTTCCTGGGTTCAAGTGATTCTCCTGCCTCAGTCTCCCAAGTAACTGGGACTACAGGCACTCGCCACCATGCCTGGCTAATTTTTTGTATTTTTAGTAGAGATGGGGTTTCACCATGTTAGCCAGGATGGTCTCGATCTCCTGACCTTGTTATCTGCCCACCTCGGCCTCCTAAAGTGCTGGATTACAGGCGTGAGCTACCACGCCCGCTTCTTTATGTAAATTTAATTTTCACTTATCTTATTATGAGTGAGGATAAATACATTTTCATATATTTAAGATGAATTTGACTGGACATTATGGCTCACAACTGCAATCCCAGCACATTGGGAGGCTGATGCACGACAATCTCTTGAATCCAGGAGTTCAAGACCATGCTGGGCAATATAGCAAGACGTCGTCTCTACAAATAATAAAAAAGTTAGCAGGGCATGGTGTCACATGCCTGTGGTCCCAGTTATTGGGGAGGCTGAGGTGGGAGGATCGCTTGAAGCTGGGTGATCAAGACTGCAGATGAAGGGGACCAGCCCCTCCACATCTGTGGGTATTTTTCGTCAGGTGGGACGAGAGACTAAGAAAAGAAATAAGACACAGAGACAAAGTATAGAGAAAGAACAGTGGGCCCAGGTGACCAGCGCTCAGCATAGGGAGGACTTGTGCTGGCACTAGTTTCTGAGTTCCCTCAGTATTTATTGATCACTATCTCTACCATCTCGGTGAGGGGGATGTGGCAGGACTATAGGGTAATGATGGGGAGAGGGTCAGCAGGAAAACATATGAACAAAGGTCTCTGTGCCATAAATAAGTTTAAGGAAAGGTGCTGTGCCTCGATGTGCACGTAGGCCAGATTTATGTTTGACTTTAAACAAACATCTCAGTGCAGTAAAAAGCAGTATTGCCGCCAGCATGTCTCACCTCTAGCCATAAGGTGGTTTTCTCCTATCTCAGTAAACAGAACCTACGATCGGGTTTTACACCAAAACATTCCATTCTCAGGGGTGAGCAGGAGACAGATGCCTTCCTCTTATCTCAACTGCAAAGAGGCCTTCCTCTTTCACTAATCCTCCTCAGCACAGACCCTTTACAGGTGTCAGGCTGGGGGATGGTCAGGTCTTTCCCTTCCCACGAGGCCATATCTCAGGCTGTCTCAGTGGGGAGAAACCTTCACAATACCCAGACTTTCTTGGGCAGAGGTCCCTGCGGCCTTCCACAGTGCATTTTGTCCCTGGGCACTCGAGACTGGAGAATGGCGATGACTTTTGCTAAGCAAACTGCCTGCAAACACTTTTTAACAAAGCACATCCTGCATGGCCCTAAATCCATTAAACCTTGAGTCAACACAGCACATGTTTCTGCGAGCACAGGGTTGGGGCTAGGGTTACAGATTAACAGCATCTCAAGGCAGAATAATTTTTCTTAGTACAGAACAAAATGGAGTTTCTTATGTCTACTTCTTTCTACACAGACACAGTAACAGTCTGATCTCTCTTTCTTTCCCCTACAGCAGAGAGCTGAGGTCGTGCCCCTACACTCCAGTGACAGGGTGAAACCCCGTCTCAAAAAAAAAAGGTGGAGGAAAAATTTGTATTTCCTTTCCTGTGAATTGCTCGTTCATAGTATTTGCTTATTTTTTGTTTATTATTTTCTTATTGATTTGCAGGAGCTTTTTACTCACTAGGAAAAGTAGCCTTTTGCAATATGAATTATGAACATTTATTTTTAAATAATAAAAAAGTAGAAAAAGTGTTTAATCAAACAAGACATGCAAAAATTGTGTGCAAATGTTTATTTTTCTTGTGGTGAACAGTGAGAATAAAATAATTTATGGACATTTAAGCAGTAAAGTTAAATGAGCATGACTTTAGTCAGATTTAATTCATGTGCAAACTGGCTTAAGCAAAAGATTAAAAAAAAAATTATGTAAGAGGAAGCCCACAGATGGGCAGCTTCAGCTGTTATCAATTGTCATCAAAAATCCAGGTTATTTTTGTCTGTCTTGATATTCTTCTCCCTACGTCATAATCAGCCTAGCTCCTTTTGCAGTTATGAGGTTACCACCAGAAGCAACTATGGCTATGTACCTCCTGTGTAGACCCAGTAGGAGAGTGAAGTTGACTTTTAAATGAAATGAAAGCCTTTCCTCCAGAGATTCCATCAAATCTCTTCTCATGTTTCATTGACAAGAATTGGATTATTGGCCCGGTTTTCAATCACTGGCAGGAGGGATTGAATTATTTTTCACTCAAATAGATTCACCACTTGGTCCGAGATCAATACTCAAAAAATCATTACTGCCACTCACCATGGAGGTAAAGCAGATGTAGGATAGATTCCTCCAGCACCAGTCAAGTGGCACAACTTTTCAGTGTTTTGTTTTCCTTCTCCATCCATTGAGAATAATGATAGTACCTGACTCAGAGAGATTTCGTTCAATGCCTTGCACTAAGCAAAAGCCCAAAAAAGTTTGCCCCTTTCTATTGCCTTCTGTTCCTTCCTAGCATGACTATTGTTTTTGTTATTATTACTACTTACTGAATGTCTGTTTCAGCAGCAAAGTTTGGGAAAAAGCAGCTGAATCCTCTCTTTAGAAGATATATATGGCTGTTACTAGAACATCCTCATCCTGTTTCTGACTGATCAGCTGTGTCTACATGGGTTGTTCATCACATTAGAATCTGAATGGCATCAGTAAGAAATTTTATCATTCACAATTGACTTTCATAGATTTATTAGTGAGATGAAATTTTAAATTTTAAACTTACCACAGAAATATTTTTGACAATTGAAAATTAATTTTTCCATGCAGATATCTTTCCTTTGGCTTTTTGACATACATAGTGCTATGCTTTCCCCCAGTGTTTTCACAGAACTCGCTGGCAAGCACTGAAGCAGAGCACGGGAAGATGAGGAATGACAACAGGAAAAGGAGGCCTACATCATCATCACTTGCAAAATGTTTCCCCTATTGATGCATATTTTTTGCAATTGTTTTCCTCTAGGCTACGCTTTGTTTGATATTTTAATGTATATGTGCTACTGTCTTCTCAACCATATATAATTATACCTATCAAAGCCAACATAAATTATCCACACAATAAACAGAAAGAAAAAATTATTTAATAACACCATATGGCAGACATACGAGATAATATCAAATGGCCTAACATATAAATAAAGTTCCAGATGTAGAAGAGAATATGGCAGAAGAAATATTTTAAAATATAATGCCTGACAATTGAAGAAAAACATAAATCTCAATATTCAACCACATTTAAGCACATTTATTACTCTATTCTCACACTGCTAATAAAGACATACCTGAGATTGGATAATTTATAAAGGAAAGAGGTTTAATTGACTCACAGTTCCATATGGCTGGGGAGGCCTCACAATCATGGCAGAAGGCGAATGAGGAGCAAAGTCACATCTTTCATGGCAGCAAGCAAGAGGACATGTGCAGGGGAACTCCCCTTTATAAAACTGTCAGATCTTGTGGGACTTACTCACTATCATGAGAAGAGCACAGGAAAAACTCATGCTCATGATTCCATTACCTCCCACTGGGTCCCTCCCATGACATCTGGAGATTATTACAACTCAAGGTGAGACCTGAGTGGGGACACAGAGCCAAACCATATCAGCGTATCATAGTCAAACTGCTGAAAACCAAAAATACATCTGAACAATAAAAGCTGAGGGAGTTTGAGGCCAGCAGAACTAGGCAACATGAGATACTAATGGCAGTTCTTTGGGCCAAAGAAAAATAATCAAATGTGGAAGCATAAACCTTTAGAAAGAAAGAAAAAGCACTGGAAAGAGAAATATCTGAGTAAATATAAATATATAATTTTTCTTTAAAATTTTAAAGCAGCTATTTACCATATAAAGCAAAAATAAGCAATATATTGTGGGATTTAGTACATTTGTACAAGTAAAATACATGACAATAGTAGCACAAATGACTAGAGGGTAGGCAAGTGGAAATATACTGTTTAAGTATTTTACATTCTTTGTAAAGTGGTAGAATGTGAAGTCAAGGTAGACAGTAATAAATTAAGGGTACATATTTTAATTTGTAGAACAGTGCTGTTCGATAGAATTTTCTGAAATTACAGAAATGTTCTGTCATCTTCACTGTCCAATATAGCAGTGACTAGCCACATGTGGCTATTGTGCACTTGAAATGTGACCAGTGCCACTAACAAATTGGAATTTTAGTTTTAACTAATTTAAACTTAAATAGTAGCATAAAGCTAATTGCTACCATACTGAACAGAACAACTTTAGAATAACTACTGAGAAGATACAAAAAGGTATATCTGAAAAGCCAATATAGAAGATTTTTTAAAAGTATTATAAAAACAACTGGTTAATCCAAAAGAAGAGAAGAAAAAGAGAACAATAGAACAAATCATAGATGAAATTAAAAAAAAGCAAGCAGTAAATGATGGTAGGCCTATACCCAGTATATTAGTAACTACATTAAATATAAATGCACCAAAATCTTGGCTGTCAAATGGGATTTAAAAAAAAAAAAAAGCAGAACTGGCCAGGTGCGGCGGCTCACGTCTGTAATCCCAGCACTTTGGGAGGCTGAGGAGGGTGGATCACGAAGTTAGGATATCAAGACCACCCTGGCTAACACGGTGAAACCCCGTCTCTACTAAAAAAGTATATAAAAAATTAGCCAGGCATGGTGGCAGGCGCCTGTAGTCCCAGTTACTTGGGAGGCTGAGGCAGCAGAATGGCTTGAACCCAGGAGGTGGAGCTTGCAGTGAGCTGAGATAGCACCACTGCACTCCAGCCTGGGCGACAGAGTGAGACTCTGTCTCAAACAAAACAAAACAAAAAACCAACCAAACAAACAAAAAAACAGAACTGGCCAGGTGCAGTGGCTCATGCCTGTAATCCCTGCTTTGGGAGGCCAAGGCAGGCAAATTGCCTGAGGTCAAGAGTGTGAGATCAGTCTGGGCAATGTGGCAAAACCCCATTACTACAAAAAAATACAAAAATTAGCCACGCATGGCAGGGCACACCTGTAGTCCCAGCTACTTGTGGGTGTGAGATGGGAGGCTCACTTGAGCTTGGGATGTCAAGGCTGAATGTGCTGTTCACACCACTGCACTCTAGCCTGAGTGATAAAGTGAGACCCTGTCTCAAAAAAATTATTTAAATTAAATAAAATTTAAAACTCCAGAACCAACTATATTCTCTTTACAAGAGACACCCTTTTTCTTTTCAGATAATTTTAAATTTACAGAAAAGTCACAAGAATATACAAAGAACTCCTTTACCCAGAATCACTAATGTTTTATACTTTGGCACATTTATTGTTTCTTTCTCTGATTCTTCTAAGTCACTTGAGAGTAGGCTTCATATAGCATGCCCTTTTACCCTTGATATGTTAGTATGTATTTTCCAAGAAGAATACTCCTACCTCTCCTCAGTACAATTAACACACTGATAAAATACTTGTATTTAACATATAGTTCAAATTCCAATATTATCAGTTGTCCTAATATTGTCCTTCATAGAAATTTCCTCCAGTACAGGATATAGTACAGAATCACAGATTGTATCTAGTTGTCATGTCTCTTCAGATTTTCAAATTTCAAAACAGTTCCTGAAGTCAAAGATTAGAAAGGTATAAGTCGAACTATCATTAATTGCAGATGATATGAAGAGTCAAAAGAATCTGCATACTACTATAACTAATAAGTTAATTTAGCAAAGGCATCAAATATAAGGTCAATTTTTTTTTTTCTTCAACTTTTAGGTTCTGGGGTCCATGTGTAGGATGTGCAGCTTTGTTACATAGGTAAATGTGTGCCGTGGCGGTTTGCTGCACAGATCAACACCTCATCTAGGTATTAAGCCCAGCATCTATTAGCTATTTTTCCTGATGCTCTCCCTCCCAGTGCCCCCTGACAGGCCTGTGTCTGTTGTTCTTCTCCATGTGTCCATGTGTTCTCATCATTCAGCTCACACTTATAAGTGAGGACATGCAGTGTTTGGTTTTTTGTTCTTGTGTTAGTTTGCTGAGGATAATGGCTTCCCACTCCATCATGTCCCTGAAAAGGACATTATCTCATTCCTTTTTATGGCTGCATAGTATTCCATGGTGTATATGTACAATATTTTTAAAATCCAATCTATTATTGATAGGCATTTGGGTTGATTCCATGTCTTTGCTATTGTAAATAGTGCTACAATGAACATACATGAGTATGTATCTTTATAATAGAATGACTTATATTATTTTGGGTATATACCCAGTAATGGGATTGCTGGGTCAAATGACATTTCTGCCTCTAGACCTTTGAGGAATTGCCACACTGTCTTTTACAATGGTTGAACTAATTTATACTCCCACCAACAGTGTAGAAGCATTCCTTTTTCTCCACAACCTCACCAGCATTTGTTGTTTCTCGACTTTTTAATAATTGCCATTTTAACTAGTGTGACATGGTATCTCATTGTGGTTTGATTTGCATTTCTCTAATGATCAGTGATGTTGAGGGTTTTTTTTTTTTCATATGCTTGTTGGCTGCATGAGTGTCTTCTTTTGAGAAGTGTTCGTACATGTCCTTTACCCACTTTTTAAATGAGTTGTTTTTTCTTTTCTTGTAAATTTGTTTAAATTCCTTGTAGACTCTGGATATTAGACCTTTGTCAGATGGATAGATTGCAAAAATTTTTTCCCATTCTGTAGGTTGTCTGTTCACTCTGATGATAGTTTATTTTGCTGTGCAGAAGCTCTTTAGTTTAATTACTTCCCATTTGTCAATGTTTGCTTTTGTTGCAGTTGCTTTATGAGGTCAATATTTTAAAGTCAATGGCATTTCCATATACATGCAACAAACCATTATGTAATTAAACTTAAAAATAATCCATCCACAACTTAAAAATAGCAAATACTTACGAGTAAATTTAATAAAATAATATCAAGCCTTCTATGCCTAAAACTACAACAGAAAACTACAAGAAAACCACTGCTGTGAAAAAATTAAAGAAGACCTAAGTAAATGGAAAGACATAGCATGCTCATGGATCAAAGGTTCAATACTTTTAAATTGTTCATTCTAACCCTAAACAAAATATCAGCAGACTTTTTTTTTAAAATATAAAATGATTTCAACATGCATATAGAAAAAAGGAGCTAAAATAGTCAATCTTAATAGATAATCTTAAGAAGAAAGACAAAGTTGGAGGAGAAATATTAAAAGATTCTAAGGCTTATCAAAAAGTTATGCTGATTAAAACAGCAGATATTCTATTCAGCATAAGGATAAATTCACAGATTAATGGATCAGAATGGGGACCCTAGTTACCTGATGTTTAACAAAGAGGTTAATAACATTCAATGTGAGAAAGAACATCCTTTTCAATAAATGATGCTGAAGTAACTGCATATCCACAAAGGAAAAAAAAAAGAACTTAAATCTTTCCTTATACCATAGACAAAACTTAATTTAAAAAATCATTGGCCTAAATGTAAAAACTAAAAGTATCAAAGAAAATGGAAGAATTTTTTTTTTTAAACTCTGGGACAAGCAAAATATTCCTAGATAAGAAGACACTAGAAGCCAACCATGAAGAAACTCAATTATAAATTGGATTTTAGCAAAATTTACCTATGGGTAAGGATGTCCTGGTACTACTTTAATTTTGGGTTTTTTTTTTTTTTTTTTTTTTTGAGACGGAGTCTTTTGAGACGGAGTCTTGCTCTGTAGCCCGGGCTGGAGTGCAGTGGCCGGATCTCAGCTCACTGCAAGCTCCGCCTCCCGGGTTTACGCCATTCTCCTGCCTCAGCCTCCCGAGTAGCTGGGACTACAGGCGCCCGCCACCTCGCCCGGCTAGTTTTTTTTTGTATTTTTAGTAGAGACGGGGTTTCACGGTGTTAGCCAGGATGGTCTCGATCTCCTGACCTCGTGATCCGCCCGTCTCGGCCTCCCAAAGTGTTGGGATTACAGGCTTGAGCCACCGCGCCCGGCCGGGGGGTCTTAAAAGAGGATTCTACTGATCCAATCTTTAATTTGGTCTTTATGGCCATAGCAATGATTCAGTCAGAAATAGTTTTATTATCCAGTCCTGTATTGTCTGGGCTCTTGTTGCTCCCCTTCAATTCTGCTTGCAAATTGGCCAGTCATTCACTGAGCTCATTTCTTTCTTGCAACAACCTATTCATGATCTCAATGTTCTGCTTTCATGTCTTTCTAATTTTGCAAGTTGATTAGGTGTATTTTCTGTCTCCCAAGGTATAGCAGATGATAGTTTATCCAAATATTTTGACAGTACATACCACAGATTGTAAATTTTCCAACTGCCTATGCTAGATTTTATACCACCTGCCTCCTAGTTCCAAAGACATATTGTGTATTTTAGGCTTTTATAAAGGTACCATCTTACTTCTAGCACCAATGTCTGAATTAGTTCATTTTTGCTACATAGTAAACCAAATATTTCAGTGACTTATAACAATAAACATTTATTTTTATTCTCACAGGCCTGCACATTGCAGGGTTTTGGCCAATCTAGGTTGAGCTTTGCTATGCCCAGTTGAACTCCAGGCTCTAGTCCAGTTTATTTCTGCTACACATATTTTGATTCTCAGACCGTTAGAAAGGAGTACCAGCTACCTGAGGTGTGCTCTTTTCATTACAGTTCAAAGGAACACATAGAAAGACTTTACTTGAGTCAAGTACGTTGATCTTCCAGTGTCCAAATGACGTCATGTGGCCGAGCTCAATGTCATTGGGGGCCAAGCTCAATGTCATAGGGAAGTGCACTCTACCCACCATGACGCAGTGGGGAGGTGTAATTCTATAACAGGGATGGGGGGAAGAACTGAGAACAGTTATCTAATACACTCTTCAAAAATAGGAAACAATTTAAATTAAAACATACTAAATCTTTTTCTAATGAAGTCAGAAATCAGACTACTAAATGCAGTGATAACTGCCAACAGCAACAATAGCTGATGCAGCATAATACAATAGCAATATTAGCCAATACAGAATATTAAAATCAATTTACCACATAGGTAAATGTGGTAAATTTAGGTATATATACCTAAAATGGTATATAGATATTTTAGACACACTAGATCAGTGATCTTCCTTTTCCAAACTTAATTTTTCAATGAAAGTTGTTTTCCTAAGGGCTACTTACTAAAATTCCATGGATCAGTTTGTAAACTAACGATCTATCTAGACCATTCAGCAAACAGGTAAAAAGGCAACAGGAAGAAAGACATGTCTGTTGACTCCATCTGACTGGAGTCACTGAGTAGCTGTAAGTCCTGCAAATTCCAAAGCAAAATGTTCCCCCACTTTTATATATGATTCCTGAAATACATAAAGTGCCAATTACAAGAGGTTTTTCAATGGTTAACTTCAGTTATAAAAAACCAGGCCAACTGTCTTTTGAAGCTAATATTCATGACCAGGTGTTTGAAATGTACAATGACAAAATTCTAGGAAATAAAGAATAATGGGGACCTTGATGTTTCTCAAATGGCCATACCTAGTTTATTTTAATGCTGAAAATGATGCCACTTACTCACATGAATGAATCATCATCGTAGAGCTTCTGCTAGTCACTGCCCCTTTTCCTTTCTTCTCATTGTTATTGTTAATTTCTAGTGTCTAAAGATTAGGTAATAAATCAAAAATAGCTAGAGGCCCTCCTACTAGCAACCTTTTGTTTTTAAATGCTGCGAAGCGTTGACACTCCAGTCATTTAGCTGCAATAGCAGGAGGAGACAACACATCCACCCGCCCATGCTGTTCCTCCCTGAATGGTTTCCCACCCAGACATAGCTCAGCTTGCCAAGGTACAGGACTTAACTCATTTCACATTTTTTTCTCCCCCTCTGTTCAGCACTCCCTTCAGATTCTTGAAAGCGAAAAATCTGCCACATTTTTTTTCAAACAAGTAGGCTCTATATTTAGAGGGCGTTTGAGAATTAAAATCATCACCCTAAATCACAGGTGTAGCTTTTTCCTCTTCGGCCCCCTTAACAAGAGTAGGTTATTTTTAAGAGCTGCACAAGGCATGTAAGACAAAGCAAAGAGAGCGCAGAACTTAGAGGGGAAAAAGGAGATCAATGTGGAGATAGAGACAACCAATAAAATGTAAAAGGTAGAGCAATCTTGCAACTGTATATAAATCAGTGGCAGATCGCATGAATCTATCTCCAGCGCCACATTATAAGACACAATTGAGTGAGATTGAAAGCTGAATTTGGGGGACGGCAATTTTGTGACATTATTTTGCCTTCACCATGCATCCAACGTTGTATTTTCCTCAGTGAATTTCACTGGCACCTCACAAGACATTATTTCTGGGCGTTATTTCTATCTGACAACAGTAGACACTGAGAAAAGCTGGTGATGGTTTGAGTGCCCGTGAGATCACTCTGAGTTTTAGAGCTCTGGTTTTCTATCATCGTTTTTAGCTGAAAGAAAAACCACCCAGTTGGAGAGAAATACGTATGTACTTCTTTAACTGGAATCAAAACACTCAAAAAAGCAAAATAAGTTGACTGAGGAAACAATGATGGCTGATTATGATAATGATGACTACTGCTAGAGGATTTGAATGCCTTCTGATTCAAGGCTGGAGAAATAAATTATGAGCAATGTAATTTTGGTGTTAAGAGCTGATTTATTATATTCAGATTCTTTGAATATTGGTCATTTATTCATTCAGTCAACAAATATGTATTCAGCATCTACCAATGCTTGTTTAAATGGTGGTGGGAGGGGATAGACAAAATCACCCAAAACGCAGAATCAAGGTTAAAATTCTTACAGGAGCTAAACAGATAGAACAAAACACAAAAGGAACTTGGATTCTGACTGAGCTTGTCTGTAGCAGGTTATAGATCTACTTGCATCTTTTCTTAGTATATTCATCTTTCCTTTCCTTTCCTTCCTTCCTTTCTTTCTTTCTTTCTTTCTTTCTTTCTTTCTTTCTTTCTTTCTTTCTTTCTTTCTTTCTTTCTTTCTTTCTTTCTTTCTTTCTTTTTCTTTCTTTCCTTTCTTTCCTTTCTTTCTTTCTTAACAGTCCAGAGGTCTTTTGCTTCTTTTGCACTATTATGCTGTGAATGCACAGGGAATAGGCTCCAGCAGCTAAGGTTTCTTTCCATTGGTTCTCACAAAATGTGCTTCTCTGGGTGGAACAGGCTGGCGTTTTGGTTGAACCCAGCAACATTTCTCTTTGCCTTCCTTCTTTTTTGGATTATTTTCCTTCACACATTTCAGGAAATGATCTCAGCTCTTAATTGAGCTTAATATGCTTAATATGCTCAATATGCACATTAATTATCTTGCCAAGATCTTGCCCTTAACTTATTTGTTTATAACAATGCCAATAGCATGCTGGGTAACATTGTAGACTCTTCCAGTTTTGCCATGGTAATACTTGTAGGGCATTCCTTTTGGAAGAGTATCCATTCATGGATGTCTACAAAACTGCCTTTCTGGCAGATTCTCATGTTTGTGGCCAAAGGAACAACTCCATGTTTTCTAAAAGGCCTAGAGAATGTGTATCGGGTGCCTCTCCTATTTCCCTTTGTGTTCCTCATTTTGGTGAATTACTGGAAGATCACGGTTCCTGCTGAAAAGTTCCCAAGCAAGTTAATTGCTTTACTTTGATTGCTCATCTTGTCCCTTTCATCCCGAAAGACTTACCAACAGCCATCGACACCTGATGAAATCCAGACTTTTCTTTAATACTCACTTTACTTATAAAAGATTCTCACTGTATGTATGTTGAATTCAGTACATGAGAACATAAAATATTTTTCATTGTACATTTTTCAGTAAAGAAAGTTGCAGAAACCATTAATGTAAGACAAAGACTTTTCACATTCTGAGTACATTTCAAGAGATAACATCTGTGGCTCATTTGGAAATGAAATAAGGATTTTCTTATAAATGATTTCATCAAGTAGAATGACTTTTGAATGTCATTTTATCAAGTAGAATGTTCTTTTAAAGTCATGACCAGATCTTTAGATAATGCCATGCAATATGCCAAGAATGTAATTAGATATTATTCTATTAGCTATAGGAGTTATGTATTCCTTACTATGCAGCCATAAAAAAGAATGAGTTCATGTCCTTTGCAGGGACATGGATGAAGCTGGAAACCATCATTCTCAGCAAACTAACATAGGAACAGAAAACCAAACACCACATGTTCTCACTCATAAGTAGGAGTTGAACAATGAGAACACATGGACACAGGGAGGGGAACATCACACACTGGGGCCTGTCGGTGGGCTGGGGCAAGGGAAGGGATAGCATTAGGACAAATATCTAATGCACACAGGGTTTAAAACCTAGATGACAGGTTGATGGGTGCAGCAAACCACCAATGGCACATATATACCTATGTAACAAACCTGCATGCTCTGCAAATGTATCCCAGAACTTAAAGTATAATTTAAAAATTTTTTTAAAAGAGTTAAGTATTCCTAAAATACGAAAAGCATTTGAGAAGAATGCACATCAAACTCAAAAACATTTTGAGTTAAATGGAAAGATCTTTATTTATATTTTTCAAATTTTAATTTTAGATTCAGAGGGTACATGTGCAGGTCTGTTACATGGGTAAGTTGCATGTTACTGGGGTTTGGTGTACAAATGATTTCAAGACCCAGGCATAGTACCCAATACGTAGTTTTTCAGCCCTCATCCTCCTCCCGTCCTCCACCCTCATGTAGGCCCCATTGTCTATTGTTCTCCTCTTTGTGTCCATGTGTACTCAATGTTTACCTCCCATTTATAAGTGAGAACATACAGTATTTGGTTTTCTGTTCCTGCATTCGTTTGTTTAGAATAATGGCCTCCAGCTGCATCTACATAGCTGCAAAGGATATGAATTCATTTGTTTTATGGCTGCATAGTATTCCATAGTGTATATATGCCACATTTGCTTTATCCAGTCCACCGTTGATGGTCATCTAGATTGATTCCATGTCTTTGCTATTGTGAATAGTGCTGTGATGAACATATATGTGCATGCACCTTTTCAGTAAAATGATTTATACTCCTCTGGGTATATACCCAGTAAGGAGATTGCTGGATTGAACAGCAGTTCTGTTTTAAATTGAGAAAGTTTCAAACTGCTTTCCACAGTGGTTAAACTAATTTACATTCCCACAGTGTGTAAGTGCTCCCTTTTCTCCACAACCTTGCCAACATCTGTTATTTTCTGACTTTTTAATAATAGTCATTCTGACAGGTGTGAGATGGTATCCCAGTATGGTCCTGGTTTTCACTTCTCTAACTAGTGATGCTGAGAATTTTTTCATATGCTTGTTGGCTGCATGTATGTCTTGTTTTGAGAAGTGTCTGTTCATATTCTTTGCTCATTTTTTAATGAGGTCATTTGTTTTTTGTTTATTTGTTTGAATTTCTTGTAGATTTTTGATATTAAACCTTTGTCAGATTCACAGTTTGCAAATATTTTCTCCCATTCTATAGGTTGTCTGTTTACTCTGTTGGTAGTTTCTTTTGCTGTGCAGAGCTTTTTCATTTTATTAGATCCCATTTATAAATTGTTGCTTTTGTTGCAATTGCTTTTGGAGATTTTGTCATAAAATCTTTGCCAAGGCCTACGTCCAGAATGGGATGTCCTGGGTTTTCTTCTAGGGTTTTTATATTTTAGGTCTTATATGTCTTTAATCCATCTTGAGTTGATGTTTGTGTATGGTGAAAGGAAAGAGTTCAGTATCAACCTTCGTATATGGAAAGATCTTTAAATGTCTTCAGGACTTTGTCACAGTTTTAAAACATAATCATATATTCATTGACATTTCTGCCATAGAAAAGAGGGGTCTGTGTCTTCTCTTGAATATGACTGGGGCTTATGACTCTTTGCCCAATCAATTCTAGTGCAAGAGACTTCTGAGGCTCCATCATTAAAGGCCAGACAGCCCGCTCAAGCCCGCTCATTGACAGGAACACTTTCTCTTAGTGCTCTGGGTAGCCAGGTAAGAAGTTTGAATACCCTGAGGTCATACTGCTAGGAAGGTCACATGTAGGCATTTCAATTGACCATCCCTGCTAAGCTCAGCCTTCCAACCATCCCCCTAAAATACAAGACAGTGAAGTCACATTGGACCCTTCAAAACATTTCATTGTATTTCACAGTTTTGTGGGTGAGGAATGGCACAGGGTTCAGTTGGGTGATTCTTCTGTTCCATGTGATATTAACAGAAGTCATCTGATAGAACAAAACAATGAACTAGCTAATGAACCAGCAACAGAGACAAGCTCAGCAGTTTCTGTCCAAATACCTGACACACAATATTGTGAGACATAATAAAATGGTTTTTTTGTTGTTGTTTGTTTGTTTGTTTAGACGGACTCTCACTCTGTTGCCAGGCTGGAGTGCAGGGATGCAATCTCGGCTCACTGCAATCTCTGCCTCCCGGGTTCAAGTGATTCTCCTGCCTCAGCCTCCCGAGTAGGTGGGATTACAAGCGCACACCACACACCCAGCTAATTTTTGTATTTTTAGTAGAGACGGCATTTCACACGTTGCCCAGGATGGTCTCAATCTCCTGACCTCATGATCCGCCTGCCTCAGCCTCCTAAAGTGCGGGGATTACAGGAGTGAGTGACCACGCCCGGCTGAGATATAATAAAATGGTATTTTAAGCCACTAAGTTTTGTAATAGTTCATTATGTAGCTGGAGTAAGATCCCTCTGCCAACAATCCCTGAAATAACAAAAAGAACATAAGAGAGTGATTTATGATGCTTTGAATGGGGGACCTCATACTCTGTGAGTAGAAGAAGACTTGGCTACTATATAAACTGAACCCTGGAATGTGGACTATGAAGGCCATCAGACCACCCTTTTTGGAGGATCCTAATACGGTAGAGCAGAACATTTCCCATCAGTGCCCCATCAACAAGAATCCAATCTGTCCCAACCAAAATCCCCCGTTCTTATGAAATTTCAAGTGGAATTCCATAAGATGATATTCCATAAGGCAATATCCTTCAAAATTTTTGTCGTGGTACAGTTATTCCCTGGATGGTTAAACATCATTCAACTCTATAAAGATTTAGAATTAAACAGAGAAAGGTGCAAGTAAATCAAAACCACAGGATTAATGTTTGTGTTAATATTGTGCATCGTTTATCTTTATGTACTTGTTTATAAGAATTTGGCCAATTAGAGCAACAGATTTGTACTGTAATTCTAATCTAAAATGTATAATTGAGTAATTAATTTACACTTGCAATTTCAAAGTGAAATCTTAGAAGTTTACAGTTTTAGCACCTTTAAGAGAACTGGTTTCTCCAATATTACATTTAATATTTTATACTTTTAAAGTACTCTGAGTTTTTTAGTTGTCACAGTTTCTGTATTAAAAACGAAATTATAGGCTGGGCACTGTAGCTCACACCTGCAATCCTAGCACTTTGGGAGACTGAGATGGTGGACTGCCTGAGCTCAGGAGTTTGAGACCAGCCCGAGCAACATGGTGAGAACTCATCTCTACTAAAAATATGAAAAATTAGCTGAGCATGGTCGGGGGCGCCTATAGTCCCAGCTACTTGGAAGACTGATGCACCAGGATTGCTTGAACCTGGGAGGCAGAGGTTGCAGGGAGCCGAGATTGCACCACTTCACTCCAGCCTCGGTGACAAAGCAAGACTCTGTCTCCAAAAATAAAATAAATATATAAAAATAAAAAATGAAATTATGTATATAATTAGTAAATACATTTAAAATGTTTGAAGATGTCTCACTAAGTTTCTCAAAATAGGACCAAACATTATTTGAAGCTAATATATTTCCTAATTTCAAGTCCTTACAAAAGAAATTTCCTCCTGTCATAGTTTGCTAAGAGCTATTCTTACTCTTTCTCTCCTGGTGATTTATCTGAGAGCTGTCTTTAAGATGTATGACTGATCACTGCCAGGGGCAAGAAAGAAAGGAAGTTCTCCCTGAACACGGGTAAAGAAGAGTCTGTTAATTATCAGCAACAGAGACAAGCTCAGCAGTTTCTGAATAAAAGAATATTCTGCCTGGAAAACTACCCAGCACCTGTCAGTGCTGAGCCGCTCGGAACTTCGAGCATTCACTCTCCCTTGGACTGCTCCCCACCGCCTCCAAGTAAGTGGAGGAGCAACTCTGCAAACCAGGCTCAGGGGTGTCACTTGAAGGGAGAAAGGGGCCTGTTAGTGTTCCTAGGTCTTCCCCCTTTAAGTGACAATGACAATATAAACCCTTCTTTTTAAGAAAAGGATATTGATAAAACCATGAGAGAAGGCAAAAATTGAGTGTGAGGGAAAAGCCCGTTTTTACTAATTCTCATTCCCTAAACCTATTGGGCTTACTTTTAATACATTTAATTTATACTTATTCAGTATGATCTGATGTGTGTCTATGGTTTGCAGAACATTGTAATGGATTCTGAGAGGTTGCACAAGAAATAGAACCCTCTCTCCAGGGAACTTGCAATGTGAAAAATATGATACGCACATGGAACAGAAGTACAATGCAAAGAACCATTTAGGACCGGGCGCGGTGGCTCACGCCTGTAATCCCAGCACTTTGGGAGGCTGAAGCGGGTGGATCTCTTGAAGTCAGGAGTTCGAGACCAGCCTGGCCAACATAGTAAAACCCTGTCTCTACTAAAAATACAAAAATTAGCTGGGCGTGGTGGTGCGCACCTGTAATTCCAGCTACTAGGGAGGCTGAGGCCAGAGAATCACTTGAACCCAGGAGGTAGAGGTTGCAGTGAGTTGAGATTATGCCACTGCACTCCAGCCTGGATGACAGAGTGAGATTTTGTCTCAAAAAATAATAATTAAAAAAAATTTAGAGAGATGCAGATTGACATATTACATGGATATTATATGGATAAGTTAACTGTAGCAGTGCTGAAATAGAAAAGGGTCAACAGATAGAAACATCTGATTCGCATTTTATTTTATTTTAATTTTTATTTATTTTGAGATAGAGTCTCACTCTGTCACAACAAAATCTACAGTCTACTGGGGACTTTGCCTGAATGATCACTTATGCAACATTCTCAGAGTTACATTTGAAACCCTGAGGTCTGTTTATAGTAATGATGATGATAATAACAATAATAAGGGCTTGTTTATATTTAATGGGTCTTCATTTTCCTCCAGGCACTATGTTAAACATTTTACAAATATGATTTCCTTTAGTCTTCACAACAACCACATGTGGGAAGCTTTGTCTTTGTCTTCTTTTTAGAGATGAGAAAACTCAGAAAAGGAAAGGCTAAGAAATAGGCCTGAAGTCGCACAGTTAGAAAGCGGCAGGCCTGGGTTTGGAGCCCAGGTAGCCTGACTCCAGAGGCCAAGCGCTTGGCCGTACCTCTGTAAGCCTTGACCAGTCCTCGAAATGCAAGACCGTCCAGTCACATTGCTTTTTCCACACATTCATCCACATTCTGTCCTGAACCAAGCACTTGCTGACTTGCTCTCCCAGTTTTCCTCGTTCCTTGTCCCTAATTTATTATTCTTTCTCCTCCAAGTCTCACTTAAGCTTCCTGAAAAAGCATCTATCTTCACTTGCTCTCCTTCCATTTTCTCTTCAATTTCCTTCAGTCTAGTTCTGCACTCTTTGTTCCTCCTTTCTCCCCGCATTTATTAGAAAGTGTTGACACCAAACTCCAACTCATTCAAATTCAAGTCTATATTTCGATCTTTCTCTTAACATGATACCATGTTCTTCTGAGACTCCTGACTCCCTAGACTTTCCAGATAGTACTCTTTCTAGTTTCCTCTCCACCATCCACTCCTGTTCTGGGTCTCTCTATTGGAAGTAACCTCTCATTCCCAATGCCTCTAGAAGTAAGCACCTAGAAATATGGACATATACTTTCCCAGGCAACAGTACCAACTCCGGTGTTTATCTAAGCTGTGCCTCTTTGCTTCTTATATTTTCCTTAGGTTCCTCAACTCATTTTCCTCTGTACTTCAGCTCTCAATGTTTATTAATGACACATTTGGATACACCCACTCTCAGGTGCAGAGACTCACACTTCCTGGGCAGTCCAACTCAAACCTCCTCTAGGCCAGTAGAGCGACAGATGACACCTTCTCTTATCCCACCAGCCTCCCTTTTCTCCACATGTGTCTTAAATATTCTCTTCCTCTGAATTCTTTTGCCTTTATACAAACCACTATCAGTGTGTGGATCTAGGATATTGTCTGTGCATATTCCCTCCTTGCTGTGGAAATCATCCAGACTCCATGGTGTAGTTATAACAGGACTCGCCATCTTCTTGTAGATCCACTACCTTGGCCATGGCTGACTGGTCCAAGGGCATCACCAGATCTACAATTGGGCCATAAGAGTCATTCTCCAGTTTGCTTTCTAACTGGAATTGAGGAAAAAAGCACAATAATCCTTGTTATGGGATGAATTGTGTTAAGAGTATGTTATTTAATTTCCTCAAATTTGTGCATTTTCCAGTTTTCCTTTGTTATTGATTCCTCATGGTAACTGCAAACTTATAAAAGTTGTTGAGACTTGTTTTGTGTTCTAACATATGGTGTGTCCTGGAGAATGTCCCATGTGCACTTGAGACAAATATGTTTTCTGCTGACCTGGGTTGAAATATTTTGTATATATCTTTTAGGTATAGTTGATAGTGTTGTTCAGGTCCTCAATTTCCTTATTTCTGTTCTGTCTAGTTGTTCTGTCCATTACAGAAAGAAGGGTAGAGAAGTATTCAACTATTATTGTAGAACTGTCTATTTCTTCCTTTAATTCCACAAATGTTTGCCTCATACATTTTTTGGCTTTGTCAGATATATACATGTTTATTATATCTGCTTAGGAATGAAACCTCTTTATATCCATTCAGAAACTTGAAGGGATCACAGCTTTTTTTTCAAGTTGCCCAGGAATTCTGATAATAATTGAATAGCCACATGTTTTACAATTTAATATTTAACATAATATTTGAGATATATATAGTAATTGGCATAATGCAGGGTCTAGAAGCTTTCCTATCATCAATTAATTCACATAAAGGAATATAGAAATTTTTTCAAAAATGGAAAAAGAATAATTAGGACAATTGAGTGCATTTCTAATCAAGTTTGAAATGAAAATCAATTATAGAAACGCTTACAGAACTTCCTCCTCTGTGAAAATGTTACAATGAGCAATTTACATATAAACAAAGAAGGAATTTGTAAGAAGTACCTCTCACAGTAGATAAATATTATTTATGTAAACACCTGTCATACTTTTAGTAATTTTGTAACCCAAAAAGTGAATCTTGTATAAAGTATTTTTGAAGTGCATTTTCTAGTTCTCTGTCATTAACAAGTAATTTCATCTAGTTCCAGGCAGCAAAGAGAAAACAGCTGTGCCTTGTTCCTTGGCGTTTTCTTTTATAGCGTCCTGCGTAGTTGATCCCCATGCCCAGATGTGAGAGCTGCTGTTTCTTTAAAGGATATGGAAGATTAGTTCCCTGTGCTTTTGATGCCTGTCGGAAATTTCAATACAGCGCATTAAGCAGCTTGAATGAGTCAGAGAATTTTTTAAAGACCCAAAGTTAGAAAGTATAAAACAGCTTTTAAAAAAAGCAAATAAAAGAATATAAAGTCATATTTGATGTTTAAGTATGGACCTCATTCTGGTGCTGCAAATAGGTGGAAATAATCCCTGGGCTGACAGAGGGAATATATGATCTATAAATTATGTATCGATGTGACTTGTTTTTACTTGCTACATCTGCTCAGTCCGTAACTCCTCTATTGGAAAATGTGCTCTTCCTTCCCTGAGACAGTGAGAGAACCAGGGAAAGTCAGAAATAGTGTGTAACCTAATTCTTTCTTTGTCTATCACCACCCCTCTCAACACACACACACACACACACACCACACACACACCACACACACACACACACACACACACACACATACACACACACACAGAATTATTTCCAGTTAGTCCTCATGGGAATGAGAATTGCTCCAGATATGGGGCTAGGGCTGGGGCCGGGGCTCCCATCACCAGATTTGAGGCTGGGTAGGAAAATGGGAGGGGGCTGCTCTGAAAAAGGAACAAGTAGGTCAGTTGAAGAAGGGCATAGGAGACCTGAATCCTCCGGGGGTGCCGCTGAGCTGCAGCTGTTCTGCACCACCAATAAGCAGATAGCCGTGCAGAGAGAGAAAAGAGAGCACCAGCTGAGACAGCATGAATGGGGACGAGGGAGAGGTGAGGACTGGCCAAGCCTGTGTAGGCAACATGGACATTTATATAACACTTCACAATTTATGAGCGTTTTTCTTCTACTATGCCATTTATTTTTAAGCAAATGAATGATGTAAGAGGCGATGATATTATCTCCAGACAATGTAATTATTTAGTTTCACAAATAAAGAAACTGAGGCTTGCCTAAGATCACAGTTTTACTGAGGATAGAGCTGTAATTCCACTTATTTCACTTTATGCCTCTTAAACCTGTACTTTTTTAAAATTTTTATTTATGTTTTTTTTTTTTTTTTTTGAGACAGAGTCTTACTCTGTCACTCAGGCTAGAGTGTGATGGCATGATCTCGGCTAACTGCAACTTCTGCCTCCTGGGTTCAAGCGATTCTCCTGCCTCAGCCTCCTGAGTAGCTGGGATTACAGGCACGCACCACCACTCTTGGCTAATTTTTGTATTTATTTAGTAGAGATGGAGTTTCACCGTGTTGGTCAGGCAGGTCTCAAACTCCTGACCTCAGATGATCCGCCCACCTTGGCCTTCCAAAGTGCTGGGATTACAAGCGTGAGCCACCACGCCCGGCCAAACTTGTATTATTTAGAATGTCGGTCTCAAGCAGACCTACTTAGCTGTGGGTCAGAATATGAGGCAGTAATGCAAATCTTCCAATAGAACTAGAGCTGAGTTTGTGATGGAGGTAGATGCTAAGAGGTCTGACTGGGCTTGTAAGCTGTTTTCAATAACATGTCATTTATCTTAAAGGCAACAAGAAGAATATAAACAGATTTATCTTAGAACAGAGATGTGCAAACTATGGCCTCCGGAACCAAATCTGGTCTGCTGCCTGTTTTGTAACCTGTTTTATTGAGTCCCATCTGTGCCCATTTATTTACATATTGTCTATGGCTGATTTAGTGCTATAGCTTGTAGATCTGGATAGTTACAACAGAGACCATCGGGCCCGCAAAGTCTAAAATAATTATTATCTGGCCCTTTTCAGAAATTGCCGACCTCTGGTTTAAAAATCAATCTGCTTGCAACAGGGATTAGAGGGAGCCAAGATGAGAAACAAGAAGCCCAGCCAGAGGTGACCTCAGATCTCAGTGAGAGATAATTGGAATCTGAAGTTCGTTTGGGGCAATGACAAGGTGGGAACATGATCGGGTTTAAACGATGCTGACATAAAGACATGAGAAGACTTGAAGACGGGGTATGTGAGTTGAAAAAGTGGAAAGATAAGGATGATTTCAATTACACTATAACTCTTTAAGATGGAAACTGAAGGCACAGAATTAGATACCTCACCCAGGAAGAGGTGAAAGTGCAGACCTACTTAGTCTCTAACCAAGAGTGAGAGAAGAGACTCAGGTGGAACTTTTTAGAACACAGACTGGGAGTGGTGTCTCATGCCTGTAATCCCAGCACTTTGGGAGGTTGAGGTGGATGGATCACTTGAGGACAGGAGTTCAAGACCCCATCAAGGATCATCTGAGCCCAGGAGTTCAAGACTCTGTCAAGGATCATTTGAGCCCAAGAGTTTGAGACCAGCCTGGGCAACATAATGAGACCCCCATCTCTAATTCTCAAAAACAAAATAAAATAAAACAAAACACATTTTAAAATAAAACTACTGTGTGGGCGAATAAAATGGATCTTTTGTACCTGAAAAAGTTTTGGTTTATGTTCCAGGAGCCACACTGAGTGGGACAATGTGTATTTAGTCTGAACAGATTACTAAAGTCCAGGGGCCCCCAGTGCCTGGATGTCATACAAGCTGCCAAACATCATTGCTAACTCAGTGTGGAATGGGAAGGATGGAAGCTGGCCATCTTGGCAAAACCCCATCTCTACCAAAACACAAAAAGTAGCAGGGTGTGGTGACGGGCACCTGTAATCCCAGCTACTCAGGAGGCTGAGGCAGGAGAATGGCGTGAAGCCAGGAGGTGGAGGTTGCAGGGAGCCAAGATCGTGCCACTGCACTCCAGCCTGGGTGACAGAGTGATCTCAAGCGCACACACACACACACACACACACACCCGCTTATGTGTGTTGTAAAGTTTTTGGTATAAGGAATATCTAGTCTTCCACTTCTGTGGATATTCTAACTTTTGGACTTGAATCAAATTAGGATCCCAAAAGACTACACATGTAGACCACAGCCACTTAGCCCCACATAGACATGTCTTGATTAAGTTTCAATGAAACTTTATTATTTCCTGTAGCCTATAGATTGAAGCCCAAGTTTATCAGAATTCATAGTAAGAACCCCAGCTTAGTCCTAAGCTGTGTTAAACCTAAGATTCAAGGGAGTCTGAGATGTCTGAAGAGCTGATGGGGAGTTTCTAGGAGTGTTTTTACATGAGCCTGCAAGGAGCCAGATGGGAAACCATCTTAAGGGACAAGAAAATTAATGTATTGACATCTTGAATATTGATACAAGGAAAGTTCACAAGTACTATTTCACCAAATTCTCTATAAGCACAAGGCATCAGCATTATTGGTACCAAGAGTTATAATTTGAGTGCCTGCTTATTAGGAGACAAGCATTGTTCTAGGTTCTTACTTTAAATGTCCCAATTAACCCAGCAACATTTTAAGAGGGTGTTACTCTTGTTCACCTTTCATAGATTAGGAAATTGAGGCTTGAGATGTGAAATATAATAACTTTTCCGAGATCACACAGCTGGATATTAGTAGCACCAGGATTTACATTGTCAAAACTAAAACTATCCTAGACGTATCTCTGGTGACAAGAGTAACAGCCCACAACAGGTGTACCACAAGCTTTTGAAATTTTTGATAACTCGACATAATCTCTGTTTTAAGCCTCATCCTGAAATGTCTATGGGTCATTGCAAAGCTTCCATCCTTCCCATTCCTCACTGAGTTAGCAATGATGTTTGGCAGCTTGTATGACATCCAGGCACTGGGGGCCCCTGGACTTTAGTAATCTGTTCAGACTAAATACACATTGTCCCACTCAGTGTGGCTCCTGGAACATAAACCAAAACTTTTTCAGGAACAAAAGATGCGTTTTTTTCGCCCACACAGTAGTTTTATTTTTAAATGTATATATATTTTTTATTTTATGTTTTTGATAAATAGAGATGGGATCTCATTATGTTGCCCAGGCTGGTCTCAAACTCCTGGGCTCAAATGACTCTCCCACCATGGCCTCTCAAAGTGCTGAGATTACAGGTGTGAGCTATAGCACCCAGCCAGTAGTCCTAAATGTGAATTAGATTGCCTTCGGGAAGGGCACACACTCCAGAGTTTTGCACCAGCCCTACTGGTCTCCCAGCTGCATCACTCCAAACCCGATTCCCGTGTCTATGTCACCTACCAGGAAACTGGTCATGTTGGATTTATGACCCTGGTTACAGAGCACACAAAGCCTTGGTCTCCATGGTCTTGCTGTAAGAGGCCAAGCCTTAGTCCCTTCTGCTTTTGGGACCCAAGGACCCTCAGAGGTCTTTCTGTCTCTCTGGCAGCTCTTTCTTCACAGCCCTGGACCCTGGATAACATTTCTTATCTTGTTGAATCCTTTACATACCCTGCTTATAAAGGTTTCTTTACCTGGGTCCGCAAATTTGTTCCTCCCTCCAGAGTTTAGGATTTGGAAAATAAAAGCTAGAATTTCTGAATTTATCCTGCCTTTTCCTCTCCAGAGTCAAGGAGGGCCAGATTTAAGAGCAATTTCAATAGACAGAATACAGGGAGGAGAAAAGCAGCATAATATAGGATAAGATAATCCCCAAGTAGTATCTTGCTAATTTGAGTTCTTTAGAAAAAAATGTCACTTAACTGTCAGGAACAAAGTATAGAATAAAGGTCCTTAAATGATTTGGGGGAGAGCTCTCGTAACTTATCCTCCGGCACCAGCCCAATGACTAGAAAGAAGAATATGCAAAATATAACAGCATGAGTTTAATATCCAGAAAAGTTAGAAGCTGAAAAAAGCTGTGTTTTCACAGCATTCCCATGTAAGAGCAATTTCTCAAACCTCTTTTCAACACATATTTGGTGACATTCTGAGACCCTGCCCATTTGCCTGGTGAAACATATTCTGATGGTGTGAGGTCACGGAGCCCTAACACCATTTCATTCATTGTCCCACTTATAATATGTACTGCGTTGACCCCATCAGAGTTCTCATAAGTGGAGTCATTTTCTTTTTAAATTGCAGGTCAATTTTAGGTCTCCTTTCTCCCAAGATGGCAGCTTGGTCAACAAGCACTTGCCATTCTAAGGTGAGTACTAGAGATTTAATGTACAGCATGGTAACTACAGATAATAGCCATTAATTGTAGGCAGTACTTGAAATTTGCTAAGAGAGTAGAACTTAAGTAGAACTAACACCAAAAAATGTGAGATGTTGAGGTGACAGAAACATTAATTAGCTTGATTGTAGTAATCATTTCGGAATGTAAACAAATATCAGAACATCACATGATACACCTTAAATATGTTTAATTTTTATTTGTCAATTATAGCTAAATAGAGCTGAAAAATGATGAAGGACCAAACATATAGAGAATTTAGCATGGCATTTGCAGTCTTTTGTCTATTTTTATCTAAGTGTGGCCTTAGAAGGTGAGGTCTCATGGGTCTTTATTCTCAAGTCCTTTGTATGAGATGTTTTATCCTGAAAAAGAGTGACAATTGCTATTTCTCCTGCAATTGTGGACTCTCTAAATGCCCAGTTTGTCTTTCCCCTTAGGACAGTGCTACTGAGTTGTACATGAAAATGTATTCCAGGCCTGTAGCCCAGGTTCAGAAGTGCAAAGCATGGAGATTAAAGAGTCGCAAAGCAGGCTGGCTTTGGAGCTATAAACAGGTAGATTGTGTGGCAGGAAAAAGGTGAAGCAGAGAGACTGTGAGGGTTTAGGTGGGCAGGCACAGTGTAGCATTTTTGGAAATGCAGCATTAGGGGCCTGAAAGGGCATGAAAGGATTGAACATGGAAAACTGAGATCTTATGTAACAAGTAGTGGATGAGCACAGGAAGCAGGCTCCACACACTGTACAACAGAAGACCGAAATGTTAGTCATAGGATTGAGGATCCTGAGCAATGGCAAGAGCTACTGGGCAACTGAACCTTACAAATGTTGTTTTATTTACCCTTGCACAACCATTTCAGGTAAGTACTTTCCCTGTATGCTGAGACGAGAGAACTAAAAATCAGAGGAGATAAGTGAGTTGCCTGGTTATACATATAAGAACGTAATTCGGTCCAGATTTGACCACCCAAGCCCATTCAAGTCCATCCAAACATTTTCCAATTCACCAAGACTGTCAAGGTGCAAACCTGAGTCTTCTTAGGCAACATTCTGTTCAAGTCAGGTCTGGAGAATGTGGCGTTTCTCAAAACAACCTGTGCACGCCTTCAATAAGAATCACTTTAGCAGCTCTTAAAAATTCACACTCCTGGGACTCTTCCACAGCTATTCTGACTCAGAAGGTCTGGTGTGGATCTTAAGAATTTCAATTGTCTTAGAATTCCTGATCCAAGATGACCAGTGACAATGCTTCATTCTACTGGCCACAGCAATTGAATTACAGTTGGCATAAGACAGGTAGGGTTAATAGGTATCTTCTCCAGGATTAATATAAGTACATTTGGAGAGAGCAATATTCTTTCCACCAATATTGCTAAGCTTCGAGGAGGTGAGCTGGATCAGCTGGGGTTCATCTTTCTACCATGTAGAAAGAGCCTTCATGTAGAATGTTGCCAATCACAAATAAGCACATCAGTGTTTGAGTTTTTGGACACAGTGATGTTTGAAGTCTACCTTGAATCTCCTGGCTCCTGGTTCTTTGAGCCCATGCTTCTTTCAAAAAAAAATCGTAAATTAATTGGAATTAATTATCTGCCACTTGCAACCAGATGGCCTAGTATGAAACATACCAGAAGGTTTCCATGAGCATGGTATGAATCTCCAGGGTAATGGGACTTCTGACCCCACCGAGGTCATCCTTAGGGTTCAGAGCAGAGGGTCTAAAATCCGTGTTGTTTTTATTGTGCCTCTTGATCCTCACATGATCCTTGGCTGATTTTTCCCACTTACATGCCTTCAAATACCACAATGATTCAAAAAATCAATCACTCTACCTACATCATTCTACTGTGGTTTTGATCAATAATTCAAACACCTGTAGGACATTCCCACTTGTATACCCTGCCAGGCATCTCAAATTCAACAGGTACAAAAGTGCATTAATGATATCCCTCAGTCCTCCTGGATGTGATTCACCTCTTGTTCTCCTGTGAAAGGCACTGCCATTCTCCCAGTTCCCAAGCCAAAAGCCTAGACATTCTATTGAATACCTCTCTTTCCATCACTATACCTATACCTATCTTTCTATTACCACATTAAGTTGGTTGTGCCATCTAAACTCCAAACATACATCTAAGCTCCCAGATACAGTTTTCAAAGCTATTCGTAATTTGATCATTGTTTACCGAAATTATTCCAATTTTGTTCTTTCACCCCCTTGGATTTTATGTGCTAGCCATATTAAACTTTTTCAGTGCTTCAAAGCAACATCCATACTCTCTTTTACTATTGGACCTTCCTATAAGTTGATCAAGTCATCTAGAACTTTCTTCCCTTACCTCTCTCTCTCTTTGCCTAATGAACTCCTATTCACTCTCTATGACCCAATCAAGATGTCACTTTTGAAAAGCCTTGTCTATAATCCTGAGTCTGGCTGAGTTTTTACTACTACAAGTTGTCACAGTGCCCCAGTAGTTCCCTATTGTACAAATATTTAGTATGTTCAGTTTACTGTTTAATTTTTTTGAGAGAAATAAAATTTATATAAGTGGAGAAAATTATGTTGAGGATGGAAACATTAAATTATTTCTTCTGAAATTAATTTTTAAGTTTAAACCAATACAACTATTCACACGTTTTTTAATGGATGAAATTATTCTAAAATTTATCTAGATGAGTAACTGAACAAAAAAATAGCTTCAAAATTTCAAAAATTAAAAATAAAATAAAGGGAAGTTAGCCTTATCAGACATGTAAACCTCTTTTAAAACTCTAAATGTTAGAACACCGCTTAAAATTCTTCAGGGGCTTTCCATTGCATTTAGAATAAAATTCCTTAACAAGGACAAATTCCTTAATAAGGGCCTACCTGAGTTGTATTTATTCGGTAGCATCTAATTCCCCTCCAGAATCCTACGTACAAGGCAGTCTGGGAAGTGCAGTGTTAGCTTACCAGACTATACAGGAAAGGAAAGCAAACCAAACCAGAAGGAGGTGGGGATGGATGCTGAATTTCAATCAGCCATATCTGCTATAATGCATCTCCAGACTTGGAGTTTTTTAACGGAATTTTTGGTAGCTTTCTTTTGGAAGTAATTTTCCCCACTTCCCCACCATTCCCCAAACATAAGCTTCATAAGAATAAGAATTATGTCTATTTTGTTCATTATTATATCCATAGTGCCATGCACACAGAAGACACTCAAAATAAATATCATAAATATCTGTTTCATTAAAATTATTTATTTATTTACTTTAGAGATAGGGTCCCATCCTGTCACCCAGGCTGGAGTGCAGTTACACCAACCATAGTTCACTGCAACCTCAACCTCTTGGGCCAAAGATAACCTCCTACTTCAGCCTCCCAAGTAGCTGACACTATAGGCACATACCACCACAGCTGGATAATTTTTTAACTTTTGTTTTTGTAGGGACCAAGGTCTTGCTATGTTGTGCAGGCTGGTCTCAAACTCCTGGCCTCAATCAATAACCCCACCTTGGTCTCCCAAAGTGCTGGGATTACAGATGGGAGCCATCATGTCCTGCCTGGTTAAAATTTAAATAAAAGAGTCCTCATTACACTTTGAACATCATACCCACTCTTAAGATAGTGACCATTTTGAAGACTACATGTTAAGAGAAACAATAACAAGCTACACCAAAGATGACATTGACAGTGACGGGCTTTGGGTTCCATGTCATGTAAGGAATGGGATGGAATGGAACATATTTTACCTGAAAACAGAAACTCAAGCAAAAAGGGAACTTCGACTTCAATGATTTGAAAAGTCTGTCACATGGAAGAAGAAACAGACTTCGGGAAGTAGAACTAGAGTCAATGGGGAAACAGTACACAGAATCAGAATTCAGGAGGTGGCAAGTGTCTTCTATGGGAAATGGCCTACAACAGTAGGGTTTCAGTGGGTGGAGGAAGGGGTGGGCTGAATGACTTCTGACGCCTTTAGATCTCAGGCTAAAGCAGAAGTAGACCTGTATCTTCCAAATGCTTGTTGAAATGCTTGATTATGCAAGTGTTAATGTCTCATTTCTTTAGGGCTAAAATGGGTTATTCATCCCCTTAGACTGTGGCAAACAAAGCCTTCAGACAACTCCTGAGCTACACCATGTCTGAACCATAGGTCTAGTTACACGGCAGGCCATCTGTCATCTCTCCTCTTCCAGTCACCTTACATTGAGTAAGGTTATCCCTGGGCACTTCACACATTGTTAGCAATATGCACTTTCAATTATACTCATTTGCTATTCACCCCATACTTTCTTGGTAGGAGGCTGATAGCATTCTCCTCGCCTTAAAAGCAAGCAGAGGCACAGACACCTGAAGTAGTTTTCATGAGGTCACTGAGAATTAGATAAAGGCTCAGGAGCCAGCATGATGCTTAATTCCTGGAGTCACACACTCCCACTGCTGCTCTACAGGAGGCCTGGGCTGAGAATCTCAGGAAGCCATGGTGGTGGCTTTAGTTCTACTTTTCTACTCATGCTTTAGAATGAGCAAAGCAATAATTGTGTGTTTTTTAAAACCGTTTTTAAAGAAAGAAAGAAACACAGAACCAAGAACATAACTCATTGACAGGATATTTATTTCGTAGTGCAATGCCTGGGTTCTAATTACTTCCTTGTTCCATAAGATTCTGGAGTCAGATCACCTCAATAGGAGGGGTTTTTACTAAATCCACATGAATGCGCTATTTTAGTGGAGAAGTTGATCTTATTCATTCCTCCCATGTATTGCTTTAACCATAATGGAACTGAATCAAGAACACTTAACAGACGGGTGCTTATACAAAGGGACACTTTCAGTTTGTAGCTATAAGTGCATTTCCATCTGCCCATTCGTGAATTATTCAACCAACACGAAACAGCACTGTTTGGAAGTAGGGATTTTATAAATGATGAAATTTAAATGAGTTCTCCCAAGCCCACTCCTGTATTCTCAATTCCCTAAAATATCGGGGGAAAAAAAGGAAACTATATCAGCAACTCCAACACAGGCAAATCTAGCCAATGGCTGTTTATCATCACCAGTTCTGTGGAATTTTTTAATTTTCCCAAGAAAACAGAAGGAAGTTGGTTTTCAAAAAAAGGGACATCAAAAACAAAACAAAACAAAAAAAACCTTCCATTCAACTCTTAAATGTATTACCCAACATCCATATCTTTATTCTGAAATAATTTTCCTTAAAGGAAAAAAGATAACAGATTCATTCCTCATAGATGTTTAACTTTTCCTGACCATGATAGTAACCCTAGAGAGATGCAATTGTCCACAGGAGAGAAAGGGGAAAGAAAAGTTAGGTACCGGATCTCTCACTTTCTGTATAAAGTACCACACTGACAGCAACTGCAACTGAGCTAGTAAACTCTGCCTCTCTTCTGAAAAAGTATTTTAAAGTGTTTTTGGTTTAAGTATGCATATTACACAATCAAAAGTGAAAATCTTTCTGGAAGAATCCCAATTAAAATGTATCAGAATGACATATATCTTTAGAGTCACACAAAATCCAGTTTCTTTCGTCAGCCTTTTCAAAGACTCAAGGACAGAATTTCAAAAATTGTGCCATTTAATTCCTCTGTGTGAAAACACCTCATAAGATGAAGAAAATCAGAGTTAAATCCCAAGTTGTATGGCTTTTTGTTGACTTTCTTTGCTTCTTCTACTTGCTTTCTGTGTATTTGCTTGCTGCAGAAGAATCAGAAAGAATGAGAGGTATATGTCCTTCCCCCACAAACCCAACCTTGGTGGCAAGCAAGGATGTAAAGCCTGAAGATCTGTTACTTCCTTTACTCCTGGTGGAGAATTAGAAGATTTTAAAAATATCTGTCTTATGGGGGCACTTTGGGTGTGAGAAATAGAGATTCATCGGGTTGGGAGTGGTGGTGCTGAGTAGCTGAACTGAAAAAGCTTGCTCTGACTAGAAAAGCAGATGGGAGCATAACGGAGGAACAGGGGTCCTCCCTGGGAAGGCAAGGTGCAGGGATGAGGAGGAACAGCTGCCTCAGCATTGTATGGAGGTGACAGTACCCCTGGGAGGGGAATACCTGTCTCGTGCATCTCGACAGACCAGACTCCAGGAAGTGGAACTTGATACTCTGCAAAGACCAAATGCCCATTGTTGGTAAGACCAGCAGAACCATCTGCTGATCTTCTATGTGCTGGTCTTCTATGTGCTGCTGCTATAATTAGCAGTGACCAAGAACACCACACAGGGGAGGGCCTTTAATATAAAACCTGCCCTGAATTAAGATTTCTTGGAACTTTGAGTAACCTGGTGGAACTGGGGGAACAGGAATCTAATAAAGAGTGAGACTGAATTTCCCACAATTACAGCAAGATGGATTGGAAAATATTTTATTTAAAGGATGAAAGAAAATGACACATTTTGCATCCTAAAATAAATTATTTATCAGATGTATCACTGTGTATGTGTGTGTGTTTGTGTGTGTGTGTGTGTTTACTTCCACACTTTCAGGAGATTGCAAACCAAAAGTCCAATTCTAACAACAATTCAATAGTTTAGAACTGTGGACCCTATGAAGAACTGTTTCTCGATAAAAATGAAAAAAAATTGCCCATGGAAAGTAGACATACTGGTTTTCAAAGATTTAATTAACTTACAATGTTATTTATTTAAAAGGGAAAATATTATAATGATGCTGGTAATTAAATCAAAGAGGAATGAATTTGGGAAATTTTTTAATTTTTCTATATTATGAATGCTGGCACTGAGGAAAAACAGATTATTAGGAGTTGGGTTTTATTATGCCTCATTTGTTCAAGAAGGTAGTGAACAACTTTTGTGTTACCTGGTTTGCCGCACTAGTTACCAGATGGCAACAGTGACCCAACACTGCTTGGTTGCTACTTAAGGAAGGTCATAGAAACGTTGTCTGTGGGGAGTATGGTTGAGCACCACACTCAGGCACAAGAGGGAACCATCATTTGTGTCCTGCATAAGGGAAGTTTGAGATGGAACCCTCTTGGGGACTTTGTATGACCTTTTTCACTCACATGAGTTGGGATGCCACATACTGTTTGACCATCTGAGTTTGTACTCTGTGGCAAACTTTCATTCTGCAAAGCTTTCAGAGTGAGCTTTATGCAAAAACAGAGTGAGCAGCCACCCTCCTGTGTGCTTGAAGAACCATTCATTGCATGAGGCCCCTGCCAAAAAAAGATTCACCCCACCAACCCTACAGAAGACAAGAAATGCAGGTATTAATATCT
Source organism: Macaca fascicularis (assembly GCF_037993035.2). Taxonomy (NCBI): domain Eukaryota; kingdom Metazoa; phylum Chordata; class Mammalia; order Primates; family Cercopithecidae; genus Macaca; species Macaca fascicularis. The sequence continues at coordinate 35,423,542 of NC_088378.1, read as the reverse complement.
TTGCATCAAAGCTCCTGGGAAATGTGTATATTTCCTGGGAAGGTCATCCTTTTTCCAAAACTCTGAATTAGGATCATACTTCCATATAGAGTGGAAATAAGAACACGTGCATATGTCAGATGACCAAATGTCAACAGTGAATATGTTATAGGGAGAGCTTTCTTCCCAGAGTTAAAAAAATAGTATAAAACAACCAATTACATTTCATACAGATATCTTTCCCCATCTAAACAACATTAAAATGGTGAGAAGAACCTATAATAGTACCACCAACAGAAACGTCTTCTCCAACTAAAGGCACAGACAATCTTTAAACCTCCCAGGACGAGGCCCAGCCTGCAGCAGTATCCTGAAGATTATCAACAGCTCCTTCTGCTCTCTGCCCTTGGAAATGAGGGATACCACACCTGCAGGAAAGAGACAGTGCCCCATTAGGAGGTGGAGTGTATGTCAACAGAGAAGAAGGAAGATGAGGGAGACAAGGGGAAAATTCATGTAATTACTCGAGAACAGACTTAGCTCAGTGCCTACTTATTCTCACAACAAAATTCTTGTCTTCTTCAATCATGTTAAATCTTAAATCATGCTTCAAAAAATAATTATGTAGCTTCTTTTTATGAATTAACATATTCACTAGCCAATTTGAGATTATAGTCATAAGTCAGTATCTTGAACTATTACACGTCTATTACACATGCATTCACTTGCTTCACATTTGGAGCAATTGTACTTCTAAGAGCTTATTTGAAACTTCAAACAAATAATTAGTCTTTCATTGCGTTATCCTAAGTCTCACTAAAGTACTGAGACTGAAATTCAGGTGGTGACTAGAAGGGCAGCGGCAGAGTGAGCCTGAATTCTGTGTGCTAAAGAAAGTGGGATAGCAGAGTTTAGGGCATCTTATCACTTTGCTAGAGTTGCCTTAACAAACTGAATGGCTTAAAACAACTGAGATTTATTGTCTCATAGTTCTTAAGGCTAGAAGTCTGAAATCAAGGTGTTAGCAGGGCCATGCTCAATCCGAAACCTGTAGGGGAAACATCCTTCCTTGCCTCTTCCTAGAGCCCGGTGGTTGCCAGCAATTGTTGGTTTTTAGATACATCATTCTAATTCTCCATCTTCTCATGGCTGTCTTCCCCCTGTGCATGTCTGTGTCTGTGCCTAAATTTCCCCTTTTTGTATGAATACTAGGTCATACTGGATTAGGGTCTACCCAAATGACCTCATTTTAACTCAATTATCTCTGTAAAAACTCCATTTCCATGTAAGATCACATTCTGATACTGTGGGTTAGGACTTCGACATCTCTTTTCGGGAGGAGACGATTCAACCCCTAACAGGGCTGTCAATGAGTACCAAACGATAAACTGAATTGTTAAAAGAAAAAAAATGTATCAAAGGCAAGGCATACTACTTCTAAAAATCCTAAGAGAAGAAAATAAAAGCAGAAAGTTTCTGAATGATTATGGGATGGAAAAACGAGAAAAATAAACTCCCATCCTGGAGAGCTGCCCATAAGTAAGGCTATGGTTTGAATGTTTATGTCTTCTCCACAATTCATATTGGAATGTGATCTTTATTGTGGTGGAATTAAGAGGTGAGGCCTTTAGGAGGTGATTGGGCCAAGAGAGCTTTACTAAAGGGCTGAGGGGAACTAGCTAGGCCCTTTGCCTCTCTGTCCGTTCCATCATGTAAGGATGCCACACAAAACCCTGTCTATGAGGAATGGGCCCTCCTCAGATGAATTTGCCAGTACCTTGATCTTTCCAGCCACCAGAACGGTGAGAAATAGATTTCTTTTGTTTGTAAATTACCCAGTCTGTGGTATTTTGCTATAGGAGCACAAACAAGGTAACATAGTATAAAACAGGGAAGGGGGTACTGCTAAAAAAAAAAAAAAAAAAAAAAAAAGTACGATAACACAAGAGAAAGCAGGACAATTGCGATGGCAAACATGGGGCTGATTTGAGATGTTTTCGTATGTATAGGGAAAAGTCAGTTTAGGTTTATTCCCAGGTGGATAAATAGCAAATCATATTTGTGCCCTGTGATTTAGCCAAGCCACTTCATATTTTCTTTTGAAAGGGGGTTTTAAAAAATGATGACATCTAAATGGAAGTTACAGACATAGTAAGGTTGTCAATGGGTCAGAAATATGGAACTCAAAGTTTTACTTGTCTGTAGTGGACTGTATCAGGCTATAGCGGGCTCCTAAGAAGATAATTTAAGCCCCAGAACCTGAGAATGTTGCTTTCTGTGAAAAAGCATCTTGGCAGATGTAATTAAATTTAAGATTTTGAGATGAGGTGATCATCCTGTATTGTCCAGGTGGGCCCTAAATCCAATGACAGGTGTCTTTATAGGAGACAGACACAGACACAGAGGAAAGAGTGATGTGAAGATGCGGGTGGAGATCATAGTCAAGGAATGCCAAAGCCACCAGAAGCTGGAAGAGGCAAAGAGCAGATCATCCCGTAGAGCCCCAGAGTGAGTGTAACACCTAAACCTGTGAGATAATACATTTCTGTTGTGTTGAACCACCTAGTTGCTGTTATTTTGTCATGGCAGGCCTAGGAATTAATACATGGTTATTTCCAAATGTAGTTTTGAAGAAAGTGGAGGCTCAACTTTTTAAATTTTTTGTTGCTTTCACAGTAAATAATTTCCCATACTAAAAGAGTACCACTAATAGATATCCACTCATATTGTTTTTTACCATTGCTCCAGTGCCATTTTATGACTTTGTATAACTGACAAAGTAAATTTTTTTCTTTTGTTATTATACTTTAAGTTCTGGGATACATGTGCCAAATGTGCAGGTTTCTTACATTGGTATACATGTGCCATGGTGATTTGCTGCTCCTGTCAACCCATCATCTACATTAGGTGTTTCTCCTAATGCTATCCCCTCCCCTAGCTCCCTACCCCGCAACAGGCCCCAGTGTGTGATGTTCCGCTCCCTGTGTCCATGTGTTGTCATTGTTCAACTTCCACCTATGAGTGAGAACATGCAGGGTTTGGTTTTCTGTTTCTGTGTTAGTTTGCTGAGAATGGTGGTTTCCAGCTTCATCTATGTCCCTACAAAGGACATGAACTCATTACATTTTATGGCTGCATACTATTCCATGGTGTATATGTGCCATATTTTCTTTATCCAGTCTTTGACTGATGGGCACTTGGGATGGCTCCAAGTCTTTGCTATTGTGAACAGTGTTGCTGTTCACATGCTGAAAGAACATGGACATATGTCTTTATAGTAGTATGATTTATAATCCTTTGGGTATATACCCAGTAATGGGATTGCTGGGTCAAATGGTATTTCTGGTTCTAGATCCTTGAGGAATTACCACACTGTCTTCCACAATGGTTGAACTAATTTACACTCCCACCAACAGTGTAAAAGCATTTCTAATTTCTCCACATCTTCTCTGGTATCTGTTGTTTCCTGGCTTTTTAATAATCGCCATTCTAACTGGCGTGAGATGGTGTCTCATTGTGGTTTTGCTTTGCATTTCTCTAATGACCAGTGATAATGAGCTTTTTTTTTCCCCATATGTTTATTGGTCGCATAAATGTCTTCTTTTCAGAAGTATCTGTTCATATCCTTCTACCACTTTTTGATGGGATTGTTTGTTTTTTTCTTGTAAACTTGTTTAAATTCTTTGTAGATTCTGGATATTAGTCCTTTGTCAGATGAATAGATTGCAAAAGTTTTCTCCAGTTCTGTAGGTTGCCTGTTCACTCTGATGATAGTTTCTTTTGCTGTGCAGAAGCTCTTTCATTTAATTAGATCCCATTTGTCAATTTTGGCTTTTGTTGCCATTGCTTTTGGTGTTTTAGTCATGAAGTCTTTGCCCATGCCTATATTCTGAATGGAATTGCCTACGTTTTCTTCTAGGATTTTTATGGTTTTAAGTCTTACATTTAAGTCTTTAATCCATCTTGAGTTAATTTTTGTATAAGGCATAAGGAAGGGGTCCAGTTTCAGTGTTCTGCATATGGCTAACCAGTTTTCCCAACACCATTTATTAAATAGGGAATCCTTTCCCCATTGCTTGTTTTTGTCAGATTTGTCAAAGATCAGATGGTTGTAGATGTGTGGCGTTATTTCTGAGGCCTCTTTTCTGTTCCATGGGTCTATATATCTGCTTTGGTACCAGTACCATGCTATTTTGATTACTGTAGCCTTGTAGTATAGCTTAAAGTCAGGTAGCATGATGCCTCCAGCTTTGCTCTTTTTGCTTAGGATTGTCTTGGCTATATGGGCTCTTTATTGGTTCCATATGAAAGTTAAAGTGGTTCTTGCTAATTCTGTGAAGAAAATCAATGGTACTTGATGGGGATAGCATTGAATCTATAAATTACTTTAGGCAGTATGGCCATTTTCACCTTATTGATTCTTCCTATCCAGAGGCTCAATTCTTGTAGTGTCAGTTCTGATGGTCCAAGTTTAGGTTATAAGACTTTCCCACATTCAGCTTGTAAGTCACATTATCAGATGTCTGTGCATGTGACATCATACATACATCACCTGATACAATCAAGAGAGGAGCAAACAGAATGATATTCATTAAGTCAATAAATATTTAGAGAGTATCTTGAATATTTAACTGTTCCAGATGCTAGGGAAGGCAGTGGATAAACTTCTTGCCTTCTTGAAGTTTACTCTCAAGTGGAAGACCCAGAAAATAAGCAAATAGACAAACAAAAATTAACATATGAGGCAGAGATAGGTGCACTGAAATACAGCAGGGCGAGGTAAGGGAGCTGTGAGCTTTGTAAGGAGGATGATCAGGGAAGGACTTTGAGGATGCAATCTTAGAACAAAGACGTAAAGAAAGTGAGAGCGTGAGCCCTGCACAGAAATGGTGAAGTCATTTCCAGGTAGAGAGAACAGCAAGTGACGAGGCTGAGGCAGGCAGAGTGGCCGAGCTGGGGAGAGGGGATGGAGACCGCAGTCATGTGGACTTTTAGGCACAGTAAGGGCTTTGGATACATTCTAAGTGTGGTGGAGTGGGATTCAGCTTCTGTCTCTCCAGCCAGAGAGTGGCTTGCAGGTAGTTAGTCCTTCTTGGTCAGTAGCCACCAAAACTTTCCTACCACTGGTGGAGGCAGAAATTACCCACTCCCAGGTCCCAAGACTATGTGTTTGCCTCCTCTGGAACAGAAGATGAATTCCCTGCATCCCAACACTTGGAGACCTTCAAAGGTCCTGATTTCTTCCAGCAGGGGTCTGAATGAGCCTGATTATTGAAGCAAAACTTCCCATTTACCTACTGATTGGAGGGTTTTTGAGCATCTGGAAGCCAGAACAAAAGTGGTGAGTCAGGTTTTGAATCCATTTTCCCAAGGCCTTAAATGCCCTCAGTGGATGGATGATGGCATTCAGGAGGGAATAAAGAAGGTCATTGCAGGGGAACACTGAGCAATCCCAGGGCTGGGGCATGTGGGCACTATACATGCTGCCTAGAGAGGCCTCGCTGCCTGGGCCCCAGAGGTTCTGCCTCACTCCTTAATACTTCTTCTTTTTCTCTGCCTTACGCTCTCCTCTAAGTTCTCACTTTCTGTTGCCCCTGTTTATCACCCTTCTTGAGGGTGTACTATTGCTGTGTTTTTTCTTTGTAAGTCGCTGCTGAAGTGTCTAGAGAGCATCTATAAACTCTAGCCCCAGCCGGGGATGGTGGCTCACACCTTTAACCCCAGCACTTTGGGAGGCAGGTGCCTTCTAGGGAAAGCAATAATCTCCATTAATTTAAGTAACTTGCACCAGATTTCCCTGTAGGTATAGAATTACAGGGGTGTACATTTGAAGAGAGAGCAAGGAAAACACCAGGATCATGGGCTAAGCAGCGAGTTCAGGAAGGAAAAACAAAAAAATGTTTTGTGCTCATGTTGTGCCTTAGGAGAGGAGGCCCATGGGCATAACTGGGTGGTTTTAGTGTCTGGGTGAAGTGGGCTTGGCATGCAGGCAGGGGGCGAAGTCATCTCCAGCACTTAGATTTCAGGCCAGAGCGATGTCATCTAAGATGTGTGACTGCAGTGTCCTTTTCAAGCGGGTACCCACTTGAGTTGATGTGGGCCTCTGGGTTGTAAACTACAAACCCCCCAAACCAGTAGTAAGAGGTTACTAGTGGGGTCTGTGCTGCACCTGACAGGGCTTTTGTAGGGGGTGGAAGTTTACGTTCTGCTGGGTTCCATATCAGATGGGCAGTGGCCTGGCCTGTGGGACAACAGTTCAGGAGTCCCTGGAGCGTACGTGCCCCCAGACTGGCCTCCAGCCCTAGTGAGATAGGGGAAAGATTGAAAATTTAATTATAAGTAGCTTAAAGCCTGATGCAACATAGAGAACTTCAGGGGTAATGTTGGACTAGAATTTGAAAAGGAATTGTTTGAAGACATCCTTATGTCTCTCAGTTAAAGCACCTATTTGGGGCCTATTGGCAACATAAATGTTCTGTCAAATGTTTCTTTCAGAAGCCCAGCATTGCGTATTTTAAGAAGTAAAATGCATGTCTTGGTTACTACCAGTTATGTCTGTATATCTGAAGGGAATGAGGCGTGTTTTTGGCAAGGCCTTGTACTGTGGCTTTAGTATGTGAGAGAATATGATTTTCCTTCATGTTTCGAGTATCTGCGAGGCAAGAGGTTTCTAGTTTTTTACCTTGAAGGGGAGAATTTTTAGGTTATGGGTCAATCATTGATAATAAACTATATACAAATAGTTGATAATAGCTGAAAATGGGACTATTTGTTGATCAAGACACCCAGTACTAAGATGACTGCCTGAAGTCTGGCCAAGAGTGTTATTTATTGGGTCCCATCTTTTATTAGGGACATCCTGGCTAAGAGATGGAAAGCAGCAACATTTCACCGAGCTCCATCATGTATGATGGTGAACCACGCTTTCAAAAAGTCTGTGAACTCTCATTACTATTCACTCAGTCAACCCCAACTAGACAAGGGGTCTGAGGGACGAATGACCTCCTTCAGCATCTGGCATCTGGCAAGGGACTGATGACAGTGGAAGCCACCACCTCCTCCAGGTGGAATGTACCAGAGGGTCCAGGTTATGTTCCATCCTGTCCTGAGGAGGTCTCGGTTGCAATGCTGAGCTTGTGAGGTGCTGTTGCCATGATGAAAAGCATAGGGAGCAGCTTAATTTAGAGGGTCATTAGAGGGTCACAGGTTTAGCGTCTGTGACAGCCTCTATTTTTAAGACAGCCCAGTAGATAACCAGGCATTTGTTGTTTTAATGGTGTACAGCACAAGGCTGAAAGGGATAATTTCTCATACCAGGAGTCTTGGGGCATTAAATGGTCATCATAAGGGGTCCAGAGGCATGAAGAGAGGTTGCCAAAGCCTCTATAGTGAAGGAATTTCTAAGGGAACTAATAAGAGTGCCTGGTGATTTTAATTTGCAAATAAAATTTATAAATGAAAATATGTTGCCACCAGAACCTAAAAGGTACTAAAAGATATTGAATTTATACGTTCTGTTGTTGTTGTTGTTGTTGTTGTTGTTTTGAGACGGAGTCTCACTCTGTCACCAGGCCAGAGTGCAATGGTGTGATCTCGGCTCACTGCAACCTCCACCTCCCAGGTTTAAGCTATTCTCCTGCCTCAGACTCCTGAGCAGCTGGGACTACAGGCACCCACCAGCACGCCCAGCTAATTTTTGTATTTTTAGTAGAGAGGGGGTTTCACCATGTTGGCCAGGATGGTCTCGATCTCTTGATCTCGTGATCTGCCCGCCTCGGCCTCCCAAAGTGCTGGGATTATAGGCATGAGCCACCACACCTGGCTATGTTCTTAATGAGTGTGTCAACTGAGTCTCCTTGGAGGAGGATGCTGTCAACATACTGTAACCTCTACCTGTGTTCCTGCAGAAAGTGGAACCCATTGAGATCTTATCTGCAAAGACTGTGTATGACAAAGCTGTTGAAGTACCCATGGGTAGCCTAGAAAAGGTATGCCACATTGTGTCTCTTCAGAGCTAAAGGCAAACTGCAGCTAAGAGACTGTTGAAACAGGCGCTGAACAGAACATGCTGACCAAATCTGTAACAGCAAAATATTCACCAGGTATTGGTTGAATAGCAGTAATTTTAATAATATGAGGGTATTGGGTATGAGGGCATTGGTGGTTGAGACCACAGTATTAAGGTTGTAGTAATTCATTATAAGATACCTTTTATTTTTCCCAGAATAGAAAACAAGAAAAATTGGCCTGTCAAAGTAGTTGCTGTGGGGATAATCAGCCCTTTATTGAAGTTATATGTGTATGCTTTAATCCTTGGAAGCCTTGTTTTAACTTACATTGGGTCATATTAACTATCATAAGTGTGGGGGTGGGGGACGGCCAGGGAGGTCCCATTTTATTAAGCCAATTTGTAAGTACCAAAAAATTACTTTAATTTTAATTTATTATATTGTGTCAGAGCATCTATGCCCAGCCTAGAGTACATTATAACAATGAGTACTATGACTGTGGAAAATTTAGGCAAGGCTATAGTTAAAGTGAGGCATACTCATTTTTCTCTTTTTTATGTTTAGTTACCTTCTCAAGATGATAGGGGCATCTTAGTGGCCTGTCCAGGTATAACTATAATTTGAACCTCAATATTGATTAAGCCCATGAAGTTTTATCAATTGGTATATTTTTAATAATTATTAAAATTGGAATCTTGTCATCATAAAGATTGTACTTCTGAGAGCCATCCCATTACATTAGAAATTAACATGCCTTCCAACAATGTGACTCAAGACTTTTTTTTAACGGATAAAAAAAAATGTAGCTCAGGAATGATTGTACTAAGCTACATCTTTTCCCCCCTCAGGTTTTGTTACTCAGATCCTTTCCATCCTAGAGCATCCATCCTCCCGCTGACCTTCCAAAAGACTGCACATGCATGAGCGTGCCCAGCAGGGATCAGGTGAGCAAAATCCCCTCACCGAATCATAGGTGCATAGCCACTCTAAGCCACTAAATTTTGAGCTTATTAACTTACAGAAAAAACAGCCTACTTGATTCATTTTTGCTATCTTTGAAATAGTGTGGCCGGGCGCGGTGGCTCAAGCCTGTAATCCCAGCACTTTGGGAGGCCGAGGCGGGCGGATCACAAGGTCAGGAGATCGAGACCACAGTGAAACCCCGTCTCTACTAAAAATACAAAAAATTAGCCGGGCGCGGTGGCGGGCGCCTGTAGTCCCAGCTACTCAGGAGGCTGAGGCAGGAGAATGGCGGGAACCCGGGAGGCGGAGCTTGCAGTGAGCCGAGATCGCGCCACTGCACTCCAGCCTGGGCAACAGCGTGAGACTCCGTCTCAAAAAAAAAAAAAAAAAAAAAAAAAAAAAAAAAAAAAAAAAGAAATAGTGGACATGTAGGGATGACAATGAAATTCATTTATTATTATTATTATTATTAAACCTGGGAATGCTGCCCGTTAGTATCTTTTCTTAAAAATTTAGATTCAGGGGTACATGTGTTGATTTGTTACATGGGTATGTTGTGTGATGCTGCATTTGGGCTTCTATTGAACCCATCATCCAAAGAATGAACAAAGTGTCCAATAGGTAGTTTTCAACCTTAGCCCCTTCCCTCCCTTCCCCCTTTTGGAGTCCCCAGTATCTATTGTTTTCATTTTTACATCTATGTGTACCCATGTTTAGCTCTCACTTATAAGTGAGAACATGTGGTATTTGGTTTTCTGTTTCTTTGTGCATTCGCTTAGAATATTGGCCTCCAACTGCATCCATGTTGCTGCAAAGAACATGATTTCATTCTTGTTTATGGCTATATAGTATTCCATGGTGTATATGTACCACATTTTCTTTATCCAATCCACCATCAATGGGCACCTAGGTTGATTCCATGTCTTTGCTATTGTGAATAGTGCTGCAATAAACATACAAGTGCAGGTATCTTTTTGGTAGAATGATTTATTTTCCTTTAGATATATACCCAGTAAGGAGATTGCTGGGTTGAATGGTAATTTTATTTTTAGTTCTTGGGGAAATCTCCAAATTGCTTTCCACGGGGCTTTACTAATTTACATTCCCACCAGCAGTGTATAAGCATTCCCTTTTCTCTGCAACCTTGCCAACATCTATTATATTCTTACTTTTTATTTATAATCATTATGACAGGTATGAGATGGTATCTCATTGTGGTTTTGATTGCATTTCTCTGATAATTCGTGATATTGAATATTTTTTCATGTTTGTTGGCTGCATGTATGTCTTCTTTTGAGAAGTGCCTGTTCATGTCCTTTGCCCACTTTTTAATGGGGTTGTTTTTTTCTTGTTGATTTAAGTTCCTTATAAATTATGGATATTAGTCCTTTATCAGATGAATAGTTTGCAAATATTTTCTCCCATTCTGTAGATTGTCAATTTACTCCATTGATAGTTTATTTTTCGGTGCAGAAGCTCTTTAGTTTAATTAGGTCTCAATTGTCAATTTTTATTTTTGTTGCATTTGCTTTTGAAGACTCAGCATAAATTTTTTACCTAGGCCAATCTCCAGAAGAGTATTTCCTAGGTTTTCTTCTAATATTTTTATAGTTTGAGATCTTATATTTAAGTCTTTAATCCACCTTGAGTTAATTTTTATATATGGTTAGAGGTAAGTGTCCAGTTTCATTCTTCTGCATATGCTTAGTCAGCTGTATTAGCACCATTTATTGAATAGAATGTCATTGTTTACTTTTATTGATTTTGTCAAAAATCAGTTAGTTGTAGGTGTGTAGCTTTATCTCTGGGTTCTCTATTCTGTTCCATTTGGTCTATGTGTCTATTTTTGTACCAGTACCATGCTGTTTTGGTTATTGTAGTCTTGTAGTATCATTTGAAGTCAAGTAATGTGATACCTCTGGCTTTCTTCTTTTTGCTTCAGATTGCTTTGACTATTCAAGATTTTGTTGTTGTTGCTCCATATGAATTTTAGAATAGTTTTTTGATAGTTCTGTGATTAATGACATTGGTAATTTAATAGGAAAGCATTATGTCAGTAGATTGCTTTGGGCAGTATAGCCATTTTAATGATATTGATTCTTTTAATCCACAAGCATGGGATGTTTTCCATATTTTGTGCCATCTATGATTTCTTTTAGCAGTGTTTTGTAGTTCTTCTTGTAGATATCTTTTACCTCCTTGGTTAGATATATTCCTAGGTATTTTCTGCGTGTGTGTGACTATTGTAAATGAGATTACATTCTTGATTTGGTTCTCTCCTTGAACATCACTGGTGTATAGAAATGATACTAATTTTTGTACATTGATTTTGTATCCCTATGTCATTTATCATGTCTGGGAGTCTTTTGACGTAATCTTTAGTGTTTCCTAGGTACAAATCATGTCATCAGTAAAGAGAGATGATTTGACTTCCTCTTTTCCTAGTTAGATGCCTTTTATTTCTTTCTCTTGCTTGATTGCTCTGGCTAGGACTTCCAGAATTATGTTGAATAAGGAGTAGTGAGAGTGGACATCCTTGTCTTGTTCATTTTTAGGGAGAATGGTTCCAACTTTTGCCCATTCAACATGATGTTGGCTGTGGGTTTGTCATAGATGGCTCTTATTATTTTGAGGTATGTTTCTTTGATGCCTAGTTTGTGGAGGGTTTTTGTCATAAACGGATGTTAGATTTTATTGAATGTTTTTTCTGCATCTCATTTTGAGATGATCATATGGCTTGTGTCCATTCCGTTGATGTATCATGTTTATTGATTTGTGCATGTTGAGCCATGCTTGCATCCCCAGGATAAAAGCCACTTGATCATGATGAATTATCTTTTAGATGTGATGTTGGATTCAGTTTGCTTATATTTTGTTGAGGATTTTTGCATCTGTATTCATTAGGGATATTGGCCTGTAGTTTTCTTTTATTTGTTGTATCTTCACCAGATTTTGGTATCAGGATAATACTGGTTTTATAGAATTAGTTATGGGTGGGGGGATCCCTCTTCACAGTTTTTTGGAATAGTTTCAGCAGAATTGGTACCAGCTCTTCTTTGTAAATCTGGTAGAATTGAACTCTGAATCCCCCTCATCTGGGGCTATTTTTAGTTGATAGATTTTTTTTTTTTTAACTGATTCAGTTTTGTAACTCGTTATTGGTTTGTTCAGGGTTTCAATTTCTTTCTGGTTCAGTCTGGGGAGGTTGTGTGTTTCCAGAAATTTATCCATTTCCTCTAGGTTTTCTAGTTTGTGCACAAAGAGATCTCTTGTATTTCTGTGGGATTGGTTGTAATGTCACCTCTCTCATTTCTGATTGGCTTTTCTCTCTCTTTTTCTGTTAATCTAGCAAACAGTCTACAAATCTTGTTTATCTTTTCAAAAAATCAACTTTTTGTTTCATTGATTCTTTGTATTTTTTTGTGTTCTTGATTCCATTTAGTTCTCTGTCTTATTTTTTTTCCTGCAAGTTTTCGGTTTAGTTTGTTCCTGTTTTTCAAGTTCCTTTATGTGCAACATTAGATTATTAATTTGAAGTCTTTCTATCTTCTCTGTGTAGGCATTTAACACTTTCTCTTAACACTGCCTTTACCACATCCCAGAGGTTTTGTTAGTTGTGTCTCGATTTTCATTTGTTTCAAGGAATTTTTTGGTTTCTGCATTAACCATAGTGAATATTCACCTAAAAGTCATTCAGGAGTAAGTTGTTTAGTTTCCATGTATATGTGTGGTTTTGAGAGTTCCTTTTGGTATTTATTTCTATTTTTATTCCCCCGTGGTCTGAGAAGATGGTTTGGTATGTTTTCTATTTTCTTTTAATTGATTGAGACTTGTTTTATGACCCATCATATGGTCAATCTTAGAGTTTGTTCTCTATGCATGTGAGAAGAATGTATATTCTGTGGTCGCTGGGTGAAGTATTCTGCAGATGTCTATTAGGCCCAATTAGTCAAGTGGTAAATTTAAGTCCAGAATTTCTTTGTTAGTTTTCTGCCTCAATGATCTGTCTAATGTTGTCAGTGGTGTGTTGAAATCCTCCACTATTATTGAGTGTCTGTGTAAGTCTTTTCTTAGGTCTAGTAGTGATTATTTAATAAATCTATGTGCTCTAATGTTGGGTGCACATATATCTAAGATAGTTAAATCTTGTTGAATCAAACACTTTGTCATTATATAATGCCCTTCTTTGCCCTTTTTTGCTGTTTTCAGTTTAAAGTCTGTTTTATCTGATACAAGAATAGTGATTCTTGCTCCCTTTTGTTTTCCATTTGCATATAGATCGTTCTCCTTTCCTTTACTTTGAACCTATGGGTGTCATTACATGTGAGATGGGTCTCTTCAAGACATCAGTCGTTCTTGTTTTTTTATCCAGTTTGCCACTCTATGTCTTTTAAGTGGACCACTTAAGCTATTTACATTCAAGGTTAATGTTGATGTGTGAGGTATTTTTCCTATCATAGTATTATTAGCTAATTTCTTTGTTGTCTCAATTGGGTAGTTGCTTTATAAGGCTTGTCAGCTATGTACTAAAGGTGTCAATTTTTTTTTTTTTTTTGATAGCAAGTATCATTCTTTGGTTTTCATGTTTAGAACTCCCTTAAGCATCTTTTGTAGGGCTGATCTGGTGGTGACAAATTCCCTTAGCAATTGCTTGTATGAGAAATACTTTATTTCTCTTCCATTTATGAAGCTTAGTTTGGCAGTATATGAAATTCTTGGCTGGCATCTCTATTCTTTAAGAATGTTAAAAATAGGCCCTGAATCTCTTCTGGCTTATAAGGTTTCTGCTGAGAAGTCTGCTGTTAGTCTGATGGGATTTCGTCTGTAGGTAATATGGCCCCTTTCTGTAGCTGCCTTTAAGATGTTCTCTTTTGCATAGACTTTGGATAGTCTGATGACTAAGTGTCTCGGGGATGGTTGTCTTGTATGGTATCTTGCAAGAGTTCTCCAGATTTCTTATATCTGCATGTTGACCTCTCTAGCAAGATTGGGGAAATTTCCCTGTATTATATCCTCAAAGATGTTTTTCCAAGTTGCTTACTTTCTCTTCTTCCCTCTCAGAAATGCCAATAAGACCTAAGTTTGATAACTTTACATAATCCCATATTTCTTGAAGGCTTTGTTCACTTTTTAAAATTCATTTTTCTTTATTTTTGTCTGATTGGCTTGATTTGAAGAACCAGTCTTTGGGCTCTGACATTCTTTCTTCTGCTTGGTCTATTCTGTTTTTAAGATTTTCAATTGCATTTTGAAATTCCTGTAGTGAATTTTTCAATTCCAGAAGTTTTGTTTGGTTCTCTCTTAATACAACTATGTTGTCTTTCAAAACCTGGATTGTTTTTCTAACTTCTTTGTATTGTATTACAATCTTCCCTTGGGTCTCAATGAGTTTCCATGCCATCCATATTCTGAATTCTATGTCCGTCGTTTCGGACATTTCAGTCTGGTTAGCATCCGTTACTAGGTAACCAGTGTAATCCGTTGGAAGTGATGAAACACTGGCATTTTGTTTTACCAGAGTTCTTGTGCTGATTCCTTCTCATCCGAGAGAGCTGATGCCTTTTTTTTTTTTTTTTTTTTTTTTTAAGAATTTGCTATTGTTCGGCTGGGGCTTTTTTTATTTATTTATTTATTTTCCCCTTGAAGGTATGACTGTGGTGTATGTTATGTATGATCGATTCACGTCATTTCTGGATGCTATCAGAGGGCCAAAGCTCTGCACAGGCTCCTTGGTTGCAGATAGGTTCCTGAGGTGGCTTTCTCTGATGTAGCAATTTATTTTTGTTTGGTGGTGTAATTCAGGCTGTCTTCCAGTAGATGGGACTTAAGAGTATGATACAGCACATACGTTCTTAGCACAAGTTCATCCTCAGTAGGTGGTAGGGGAAGTGCCGGCTCACCTTTAGCAGGGGTGGAGCCACTGAAGAAACGTGAAAAGCACCCTCTTTCAGCACAAGCTCGCGTGGAGGACAGTGTGCTGGGGAGGGTTGCAAGGGGTAAGAGATGACTCCCTCTCCAAGTCTGTTCCCAGGCTTTGATTGTACCCCCTTCCATGCCCAACTTTCCTTTGTTCCAGTGGGACTTTGAGGGACTGTGCTTTCCCCTCCTTTAGGGGCAGTCTGCACTGAGAGTTAGAGTTCCAAGGGACCCACAACTCCCCATGGACAAAGTCAGAGCAGAGTGAGGGGTATGTCTGCAAGTGGTCTGAGGATGCGGTGGCTCCAGAGTGGAGGATCCCTGGGCAGGGCAGTGGTACCACATGTGCACAACTGGTATGGCTCACATTATTTCAGCCTGGGTCTGAGGATGGGGTGCAGCACAGCTGCATTAGCTGGCCACCTGGTTCTCTGTTCTCAGGAAGATCTCTAATCACCAGCAATAGTGTTGCCCTGATTCGTGGTGGCAAACAGTTTAGCAGTCAGCACTGTCAGAAGAGGAAGAGGAGAAGAGAAGCACTCCCACTTACCCTTTCTGCTGGGCTCTGAGTTCCTCAGGGATTGATCTCAGCCAGGCTTTTGCTACTTTTATTTCCGTATGCCCTAGCCTCTTCATGTGGGGACTCTAACAGGTTTTGGCTCTCCTCCCTCCACTTTCCACTCAGAACTTGACCATTCACCCACAACTTTCATTTTCCTTCTCGGGAGAACTAGCATGTGATGTCCCTAGTCAGCTCTCTTGAAAAGCTACTATAGTGGTCCATTCTCACATTGCTATAAAAAAATACTTGAGACTGGGTAACTTATAAAGAATTAATTGGCACACAGTTCTGTAGGCTGTACAGGAAGCATGGTAGCATCTGCTTCTGAGAGGCCTCAGGAAACTTACAATCATGGCAGAAGGCAAAGAGGGAGTGAAGCATCTCACATGGCCAGAGCAGAAGCAGGAGAGAGAGAGTGAGGGGGGAAGTACTATATACTTTTAAACAACTAGATCTCATGAGAACTCATTCACTATCACGACAACAGTACCAAGGGGATAGTGCTAAACCATTCATGAGAAATCCGCCTCTGTGATCCAGTCACCTCCCACCAGGCCCCACCTCCAACATTGGGGATTACAATTTGACATGAGATATGGGCGGAGACACATATCCAAACCATATCAGCTACCCATCTTATTTATTTTTTATGTAGAAAACATTTGCAGTACTCTCCCCCACCTGAGGTTTCATTTTCTGTAGTTTCAGTTACCTGCAGTCAATTGTAGGTCAAAAATATTAAATGGAAAATTCCAGAAATAAACAATTCATAAGTTATAAATTTTGTACGGTTTGAGTAGCATGAAGAAATCTCATGCCATTCGGCTTCATCCAGCCTGGGATGTGAATCATCCCTTTGTCCATGGTGTCCATTTTATAGATGGCACTCGTCACTCACTTACTTAGCTATCTAGGTTACCAGATCAAAACAACATGATACAGTATACATAAGGTGTATATATATTTGGTACTACCCACAGTTTCTGGGATCCACTGGAGGTCTTGGAACATATTCCCCAAGGATAAAAGGGGACTACTCTATTGTGCATGTGTTGCTAACAGCCACACATAAACACATAGTTGAATAAAACATAGCTTTCACAGTCAAAGATACATCATAATGTGCATTTGCTTTTGAGATCGGTTTTCTTAGATAAATAAGTTTGTAGTCTGTAAAACAGGCTACAATATTTAAGAATATTAAGTATAGATAAATAACTAGTAGGCAAAAAAGTTTGCTAGACATTGGTAGGATACATGGTTATTAAGTATAAGTAGTAAGCAGGTAGAATGTATGGATGTCTAACATAGATTGAGACAGATGGAAGAATCAAGAGATACCTAATATCAATGAGTTACCTAGGAACTAAATGCATGTGAGACTAAATATATGAAAAACACTAAATATTCAGGATACACCATACATGAGCACTTAATATTCATAAAGTCATAATTTAGCAGCCCATTGGTGACACTCATTCTGGCTCCATGTGTCCTCTGCCCAAGGATCATGAATAAAACTCATGGCTGTTCAGCAGGCTGATTGGCTGTAGCTGTGGCCAGGAGTGCCTGTCCCTGCATCTCTTCAATGTAGCAAGTGTGTGTGGTTGTCCCAAGGCACCTTCTGTCTATGGTTCCCCTTGCTAGATCCTCAACTCTGATCCTCATAACCACCACCAACTAGGAAGGATAATGCACTGCCCATAGGCAAGGGCACACAGAGAGAAAGAGAATGGTGACATATGAACACTGAGCACCTACAGTTCAGATTGTGTGATTCTGTTACCCTACTTGCATTCAGTCCTAAATATGTTCGTTCACCCCATCTCTTTTCCATCATTTTCCACTGTGAGCTTTAAATGGACTTCATAAGCCATGTGATTTGAGCATTTTAATTTGGTTCTTAATGCTTTCTGTTCTGTGACCGCTGGGATCACTTGCCTGGTAATAGACTTGGAGGCTGCCATTGTAACAAGGTGATTTCCCTTGTGACACATGTGGAAAGATGAAAGCCACGCCACAGAACAATTAGCTGAATAGCTCCCAGAACTTCCATTATCTCAAGGGCTATTTATCCTGCATTTCATTCCCTCGCTTCTCTTTAGTTCTCCCACCTCCTCACTTCCTCTTTGTTCTATCCAAAGCTATTTCTTTCTCTGACTGCAGAGAGAGCTGCAGGTAGGAGTATCACTGGCTGGAGTCACTCAGTCTACTAGAACACTTCCAAGGGCCTGATTTCTTCCAGCATGGGCCTGAAGAAACCTGATTATTAAGTGAAGCTTCGCTTTTACCTACTGATTGGAGGGTTATTTAGCAGCTGGAAGCCAGAATAAAATTGATGAGACAGTCTTTGAATCCATTTTCCCAATGCCCTAAATGAATGGATGATGGAATTCAGGAGAGAGCAAGACAAAAAGAGCTTCTTCTGAAATGTGACATTCTGGCATTTTTCACAAGTTTAGTGCAGTTGGTTCTGGAGGCACAGCGTGGAAAAAAAAATGTAATGGTTCGTTACTTCATTAGTCTCATAGTTCATTAGTCTCAGGGAAGGTAGCCCAAATCCCTTCTGGCATGACAAGCCAATCTGAAAGGTCTCAGAGGAAATATTCTTCATCTTCCATCATAACCACTTTGTCAAATAATGTCTACAAATAGAAAGCTCGTATTAGCACATTTATTCAATATTCAATAAATATCTAGTGAGTACTTGCACTGTCAGACACAAATTAATGAATTAAATAGGCTTTTGTTGCCACTATAGTTATGCAAAAGAAAATACTCAAGGGGTGAGTATTATTTATGTTTCATTTGGGTTAAAGATCCAAGACAATGGATGACACACTTCAAACTTTGATGAGTGTCCCCTGCACACTGAGTGTCACCCAAGGGCTGGTGTTCAACTACTACCAGATGAGCCCCAAGGGCAGAGGCACGTTGGCCAGCTGCTCTGATGCTGGAGCAAAGAGAAGTGACCGCACTGGGAGGTTACCTGCTGTCACAGAGTTGGTTGGGAAAATGATTACATGAGCATGTCTTTAGATGTGGGCCATGACAGAAATCCTGTCCAAGGCAGGATAAAGCGACCCTAACTGGAGGATGAACCACTGTATGCCAAGAGGCTAAAGAAGCCGCCCCAGGCAATACAATGACCCACAACAGGAACTGCAGCTGAGACATCTCCAGGGATGGGTGATAGTCTGAAAAATCCACAGATGATCCTAGGAGAGAGACAGCTTAAATACTTCCCAAGCCCAGGGAAAACCCCTTTTTTAACCCTTCTCCCTGTCCTCCACCCAGCTGTGATGCTGGGAGGTCAGAAATGAAGGTAGCACAAAGGGGATGTGGTAGAAGGTCAGCTGTGAAAAGAGTGGAGCAGTCAACCTCGTCTCTTTCCACTGTTCACAGCCAGCTATGGCCAGCCTCAGCTGGAAAAAGACAGCAGCTGAACCTTGAATGAAATTCAAGGATTGCATATTTTAATTACTGACTTGAGATTGTTTTTATTACCAGAATGTGATCAGAAAAGCCCTGGGACTTACTTTAAATTGCTGTGAGACAGGGGAAGGTGCAAAGCCCTAGAATTTAAAAGGACAGTGGGAGACAAATAATAAAGCTACTTTTGATTAAACTCATGGATTTCACTGGTTTAATTTATGGTTAGATCAGTGGTCAACTGTAACAATCTATTTTAATTTTCTGATTGTATCCCTGCTAGTAATTATAGGGTTATCTTTAATAACACACACATATTTGTGTGTTTGGGCAGATACATACATTCTTCTCAGCGAATACTATGTTAATCACGGAAAGATTTTTCCTCAATAATCTTCCTTATACATTCTTGGGCAGCTTTTTTATCTTTCTTTTTGACCGACTCACCTTTATTGAGAAAGCATTCAATGTTTCATAGAAACAGTTCTCTTTTTACGCTGAAATATCATCAGTTTATATAATTTTTTTAAACAGGGTCTCACTCTGTCACCCAGACTGCAGTGCAGTGGCACAATCATGGCTCACTGCAATCTTGACCTCCTGGGCTCAAGCAACCGTCCCACCTCAGCCTACTGAGGTGCTGGAACTACAGGTATGCACGCTTGGCTAATTTTTTAAACTTTTTGTAGAGACAGGATCCGCCTATGTTGCAGAAACTCCTGAGTTTAGCAATCCTTTTGCCTTGGCCTCCCAAAGTACTAGGATTACAGGCATGATCCACCACACCCATCCTTAGTTACATAATATTTAACCAGATTTTGTCATTAAAGCAACAAGTACAATAGGCTTAGTTTCAAGTCATTAGCAAACACAGCTCAGTCTTGTAATTATACACTCTAACAAATGGAAGGATGTGTGAGACAACTACCTGAGTGTTTAACCCTCCATGGGCATCCAGATGTGAAAGGTTTAGCAGAGGAAATGGTGACTGTCAATGAATTCAGCAAGTCAGTTCAGAGGAAGTAATTTAAAGGTCTAACATTTTTCTCCTGAAAATGTTAATCATCTATTTTTTTTTTCTTGGTGTTTGTCTTGCTTGTAGGAATTCAGCTTCCCGAAACACCCCAGTTCTCCAAGAGCTTCATTCAGAGTGTTTCTGTGGGGATATTTCATGCAACAAGTTGCATCAGTTTACACACAGATATAATGAAACACAAGTCACATAGGTACAGTTTGATGGATTATTATAAAGTGAACACACTCATGTACTCAAATGAAAGGAAGAGAATATCACTGGAATCTCAGAAGATCCCCCACACTCACATCACATGCGTAGGTTCACATCACTACAATTTCCCTGTTCCCCAGAGGTAGACACTATCTCATCAGCTTGTCTAATATATTATTAAACCTATACATTGAGTTCCTGACTTCAGTTATTAAGATTTTCAGTTTTATAATTAATTTTAAAATTTAGGCTTCTTGTTCTCTACTGAAGTTCTCCATCACATCAGATAACTTATTGAACTTATTAATCACAGTCATTTTAAATTCTGGGTCTGAGGAGTCCAAATTCTAGCACTTCTATGGGTCAGTTTGTATTTTCTGTATTTTCTCTTGTTATTTAGTCATTTCACCTTCTTTCCTGTTATGCCTGGCAATTTTTTAATTAAATGACAAATTTGGGGTATGAAAAATTGCAAATAAAATTTAAGGTTCTCAGCGGTGCTTTTCCTTTCAGCAAACAATTAGGATAGAGACAGATCATCTTAGTTTAATCATGGATTGAGCTATTTCAAAGCGGAGCTGCTGTTATTCTAAAGGCTTATCCATGTTCAGCTTCTTCTGTTTCCAGTATAGCATTTTTTAGGTCCCAGCTGAAAGCTCAGGTCTATCCCTGTTGATAGTTTCTGAATTCACTTTTTCCTCCAATATCCTAAGACAGGTAGAAGTTCTCCTCAACTTTTCAGCTTCTCAGTGGTGCTCATGAATTGGCAAACACCTTAGGAGGAAGAGTAGGCTGAATGTTGAACTCACATTATTGTGCCTTTCTTCTCTCTGGAATTTTGACCCCCTAAGCCACAGCTGCCTTAGTAGGTCTCTTAAGCTTTCAAATAGATATTTTGTTATATTTTATCAACCATTTCCAGTTCTTGGCAGGAGTATTGCCCAGCAATAAGCTATCAGAAGTATTTTTTTAAATCCCTGTTGCTGTTTGTGGTATCCCATGACTTTTTTCAAAATACAAGTTTTCCAGTGTTTAAAAAGTTTATCTATAATAAATTGTACTAATATTGAACCCTAAGCCATCATATAATGGTTCTGTTCTCACTAGAGTTGGGAAAAAAAATCAAAAATTCTGTTATTGATAGCAAAAATACCCTAGGAATTTGTTATGGTAGCGTTACTTTCTAAATGACTTGCTTCAGTGCACTGGCTAGAGGATCTGGTCACTCTCCCAATAAGCAGGTAAAACCTAGCCATTCCTTGTGCTCCCCATTTTTTTATTAGTAAGTTTACTAACATACTGTCCAGTGTGAGCCTTTAGTAGCTAGGCTAAAACATTTAAACCAAGCATTAGAAATGGCCTTGAATTTGTCAAGTTCAAAGCAAGAAATAGTACTTCATTTGAAACTAACAAAGTGCCAAGAAAGTGCCTCACTGATGTTTTTCCTGAAGTGTGATTTTTTTCTTTCTCTGTGCCTTTTATCTCTGTCAACCAACTTTATTTTAATTATTTGTTCCCACCAACGTGACAGAATTGGGTCATTCCAAATTCTGTGCAGCAGATAAAACTGCTCTTGTGCAAGCCAGGGAAGGAAAAGCCTTTGAATCCCAGGTGCTTTCAATAGAACAAAATTAACATTCAAGGCTGCACTTGGCTGGATAGTGTGCTTCTTTCAGTGAGCAGAAAAATTCGAGTGTTTATTTATAGCTCTCTTTGAAAAGAGCAGTGTCCATTTTGACCAACAACAACAAAAAATGATTCTCTTTCCAACTTGACATATTTTTTTTAGACCAATACTCTTTCCTAAGTTAATATTGATTGCCAATTAAGGCAAATATGTAAATTCAAATGTCAAATGATATGACAATATTATTGAATATGTCTATAAGCTGTAAAGATAATCAATTTTATTTAACTCAGCATACTTTTTTGAATTTTTATAATAATCAAGTCACTTTTTTAGAACATTTTGAAGGATGCATGAATAAATTGAAGTAATTTTTCATCTCAAAGAATTTACAATATAGCAACATGAAACTGAAAGTAATTGAAAGGTTATCATACAGAGCAGAAACAGATTATTTTTGTTTGGTAATATAAATGAAGGATGTAAGAAGTAGAATTTAAGCTAGATCTTAAAGGGTAAGTCTCAACCTTATCTTAAAAGTCACTTTTTCATGAAGCAGTTCCTGCTGTCTCCCCAACGTGCAACTGACTACCTTCCTCTCACACACGTCCTTCATGCCATTCTCTTCGGGACATATCTTCTACCTGTAATTTATTTGTTCGTTATTATGTCTCATCCAGTCAAACCATAAACCCCTTAAGGAGCCTCCAGAGCCTAACACAGGCTAGCAGTATTCTAGTCAGAAGTGAACATTTATAAGCATTTGTTTAATTAGTTAATTATCTAATCAGTTAATTCACAGAGAGACTAAAATGAAAGGAGAGCCAGGATTCTAATTTCATCGTTATTACAGGTTGGGATCCCCAGGAAGCAAATTCTCATCACACACTAGAATCACCAGGTGTGACTCTTTAAAAACATTTTAGTATGGAAAATGGCAAACATGTACAAAAGTGGGTTGAATCATACAATGAACCCACGTACTCATCAAGAACTTCAACAATTATTAAGGCATGGCTAAGCTTGTTTCATCTATACTCCCACACAATCCCACCCACTCTTACATATTATGTTAGTATTTTGAAACAAATCAGGGAGCTTTAAAAAAAATACTGATGCCCAGAGATTCTCATTTCAAAGGTTTGGGAGGCAATGGCTTAGGCTCCTCAGTGATTCCAATGTAGAGCAGGAATTGGAACAACATGAATACATGTGGTTAAAGCACTACAGTTAAGCAATTTCAGGGAGAATTCCAGGATTGGTGAATTTCCCTGTCTAGCCAGAGCCTATTTTCTGTCTGAGATAATAATAGAAGTGGCAGGAAAAAGGGCTGGGTTGGGGGACAGGGAGGTAAGATCAGTCTTCCCTGTTAGGCAGAGTTTGAATTTTACTCTGAAGTTTATTTTTATTATCATCATCATTATTGTTTTGGACTGAGCTCTGGCCTCTGTTATTAATTTCCAGATGGGAAAACTGGATACTGAGCAATTAAATGACTTAGCTAAGCACGCAGGTTAAATTAATACTGAAAGTCAAACAATTAAACCAAAATTATTCCTTTCCAGGAAATCTCTGTGATTTTTCATGATTTTCACAATGATTTCTAGTAAAGGCATTATTTATCCTAAAGTAAGTAAAAGGGTGTAAGTTAAGTGTATAGAAATGTATAAGTGCTATTGGCTAAAGCAGGGGTCCCCAAGGGGTTAGGTCCCAGTCCCGGGCCTGTTAGGAACTGGACTCACAGGAGGAGATGAGGGGGGCAAGGGGCGTTGTGCCTGAACGCTGCCTCTTAACAGATCACTGGGGGCATTTGACTCTCATAGGAACTGCGCATGTGAGGGATCTAGACTGCACACTCTTTAGGGGAACCTAACTAATTCCTGATTATCTGAGGTGGAACAATTCCATCTCGAAACCATGCCCCTCCTAACCCATCCCGTGGAAAAATTGTCTTCCATGAAATCCATCCCTGGTGCCAAAAAGGTTGGGGGCCACTGGGCTGAAGGGCAACTATGTCAGTGGAGGCTCAAGAAAAAGCCACTAACCAAAAGGAATATACTAACTACTAATACAAAGACAACCCCTCATTCTGAAAAATAATTACATTTTTTTTCAGCTCTGAGTTCACCTCTTTTACCAACCAAGTTCTATTTAATGGTAGCATTTTGTTTGCTTTCTCCAATTAGAATTCTTTGACAAATTACTTTTTATGTTCTTTATACTTTTAAATTTATTTCATATTTTAATATGGGCCATCATGTATTGATTCAGTATTTGCTTGAAATGCAATGACCACAAATTGTTGAATTAGTCAGTTATAGAATGATGATCTCAAAATTTCAATTTTTCAAAAACGTTAGCCATCATAGATTTCAAACTTATAATGGGACTAGAATAAATAAATTTGTACGTCACTACATATTGCCAATTTTTTTGAGATATTGTTCATTCTAAAATAGCCCAAAAAAGAGAATGTTTTCTTCACATTTGTTTCTGTATGTAACCTCACTTCAAACAATACTGAAAAAAGAGAAACTATAAGAGTGCGTTCCTCAAATGTAGTTTTGTTTTTAGACTATGTCAACAAATATTTGTTGAGTGTGTATTATATACAGATTTAAATTAAGTTTTCTGATTTCTTTTCAATGTTTTTGGAAGTCATTAAAATTTCGTATAAGTTTCACATGTGATTGTTTGAGCAACATTATAGCTTTGACATCATGTCAAATTCAAGAAAAAATAAGTTGATTTTCATATTGTTATTTCATTCATGCTTTCAGGCAGCAAGAAAAAAAGGCAGAGCGATATGATGAGGAAAACAAAAAGATAGATTGCTTACACCCTGCAGCTGTGTCTTTAGCCTTGCATAAAGCTTTTCTTCTTTTACTTTAATCAGTAGAGTGTGCTCAGAAATGTAAAATGACTTTTCAAATGGCATGTGTTTTCAGCTTAAACGTCATCTCATAATTCATGCTACAGGTGTTTCAAAACCTTTAGATGAAAGTAGCATGATGACAGATATTTTATTAGAGTATGAAGCATTTTGGTACAAATACTTCAGTCTTTAAGCGTTCCCAACAGCACTTTTACCTGCTTCCCACGAAGGTGGTTTTAGATCCAAGAAAACCATTTTTTTGGTTTTCTTGTAGAGAGATGTGGAGAATGCAGGGTGGCAGATGTATGCTTCCTTTATCTCCTTTTTTCAAAGGTTACAGCAAAAGAAAATATCAGTGAAAACTCATAATCCTTTAGAATCTAATAGTAGTTGGAAAGAAGAATGACTTGAAATAAGAATCAGCAATCCTTTTATCACTATGAACTACAGAGTAGAATTCTGCATAAAAGAAGTCTGTCTTGCATTGCTTCTTGTAGGCTTAGGCAATGAAGTATATTTCCTCCTTATATTAGAAGAAATGAGATTGCAGAGGTGCACAGGTGCACAGGTGAATTCAGGGGAAAGTTAATGAAGTGCAAGCTACAGCTCGCCTCATGTTTGCTAGCCCTTTCCAAGGTTCTGGGGAGGACCCAGCAATGTCTTGAATTGGTCATATATGTTGCAACATTTGCAAAATTAACTATTTTTTACTACAATCACTTAAGGCCACTCTTTCCTCTCTGACATCTCTCGATAACTCCCATGTGGCAATTGAGTGATCACCAGAATTTTGAGGATATAGCTAATGGGAAATTTAGATGGACTTATATTTGGTTAAGAATAAGTGGTGTATTAGTCTGTCCTCACACTGCTAATAAAGACATACCTGAGACTGGGTAATTTATAAATAAAAGAGGTTTAATGAACTCACATTTCCACATTCCTGAGGAGACCTCACAATAATGGTGGAAGGTGAAAGGCACGTCTTACATGGTGGCAGGCAAAAAGAGAATGAGAGCCAAGTGAAAGAGAAAATTATAAAACCATCAGATCTCGTGAGACTTATTCACTACCACTGGAACAGTATGGGGGAAACCACCCCCATTATTCAATCATCTCCCACTGGGTCCCTCCCACAGCATGTGGGAATTCAAGATGGTATTTGGGTGGGGGCTCAGACAAACCATATCAAGTGAGATCTGTTTACACTATACTCAATCATTTCCAATTAGTTACATTATTGCTAGTTGTTCTGAGATGAATGGTTCCCAGGAATACTCCTGCTGCCCCTGTACTGACGCATTGACAATCAGACATGAAGATTCAGGGTTGAGATTGTAATCTCATTATGAGTATAATCCCATAATAATCCCTGTGACTCTCATTCCCAGAAAGATTTTTCTTTTTTTGCTACCACACAAAAAATTGTCTTAGGAAGAGATGATCAAAGAAAATGCAACCAAGAAAATGTAGATAAGTACACTCCAAAGTGTGTCAGACAGTTAACGAAGTTTTATCTATTTCTTGATTTTGTTATACCTGTGCTATTGATCTGATTTTTAAAAATTATATTTTGTGGTAGTTTCTTTTCTAAAAGAAAATTCTAAAAGAAAAACATTCTTGTAAAACTCTACTTTTGCACTTATTTCTGAATTTGTAATTTTGCACTCAATTTCTTACAGGGAGCTCCCCAAATTATATGTGCTTTGGGTCCCACAGACCTGAATCCACCCTCCATGGACAGCCCTGAAAGAACTATGTTCAAGTTCCGGAACAGACTTCAGGTGATCGTGAGAGGGTGGTCCAATCAGCATCCCCGTGATCACCACACTGATTTTCAGTGATTTCTGATGGGCAACCGGATCTGAACTTCTTCTGTGTTCTCCATCCATTGATGGATTTTAGGACGTCCAGCATGGGTGAGGTTTCTCCAGAGAGTGTTCTTCCAGGAACACGGATCATGGGACCGATTAATCCCTTCTCTTAACTTCTTATTCCACAGCTAAGATGGGAGCACAATTTCTTTTCTTTTTTTTTTTTTTTTTTTTTTTTTTTTTTTGAGACGGAGTCTCGCTGTGCCGCCCAGGCTGGAGTGCAGTGGCCGGATCTCAGCTCACTGCAAGCTCCGCCTCCCGGGTTCACGCCATTCTCCTGCCTCAGCCTCCCAAATAGTTGGGACTACAGGTGCCCGCCACCTCGCCCGGCTAGTTTTTTGTATTTTTTAGTAGAGACTGGGTTTCACCATGTTAGCCAGGATAGTCTCGATCTCCTGACCTCGTGATCCGCCCGTCTCGGCCTCCCAAAGTGCTGGGATTACAGGCTTGAGCCACCGCGCCCGGCCGGCAGCACAATTTCTACAAGAACTTCCCAAAGTTTCCAGGACTTCAGGATGCATAAACCAGAGAGGTGAGTAAAAAGGAGATGAGAAGAGCTGCTTTTGAAGCTCAAAAACCTGAATCCAGCCCATACATCGGTTCCTGACTGGCCTCTTCATTACCTATCCCCCTACCACTGAACTTTAGGCATGCCTGTTAATTCCATTTATAGAAATCATCCCATCATTCAACCTGCACTTATTAAGAGTCTCCTCATAATAATAAAGGTAAATATTTATTGAGTTGCACACTATAAGCCACAAATTGTGCTTTAATGTTTTACAGACTTTTACAAGTTGAATTAATTCTCCCAGTTATATCATGAAGTTGGTATTATTATTTCTCCATTTCATAAATGGGTTCTGAGAGTTAGAAATTTCCCTAAAGTCTACACAGAAAGTGTCTTGCAGGACTAGGATTTGAGCCTATGCAGTCTTATCCTAGATCCTACATTCCTTTTCATTTTTTATATTGCCCAGGCTGGTCTCAAACTCCTGAGCTCAAGCGATGGGCCCACCTCAGTCTCCCAAAGTGCTGGAATTACAGGTGTGAGCCACGGTGGCCAGCCTCTAGATCCTACATTCCTAACCACTGAATAGTGTGTGCATAACTGTGCTAGGACCAGCTGGGGGTGTGCAACAATAGTGACCAAAAGAGTCAACATTTCTGTCCTCCTCCGGCTGAGACATATTTTAAAATAATAATTGCCCATGATCTCCAGCCACACTGAGGAGCTTACAATGTCGTTCCCACCCTAAGATCTGCACATCTGTTCATTCTAACTCCAATGCTATCCTCCTTGATCTTCTTAGGATTGGCTCTTTGAACTATTTACACTGCTGTCTAAATTTAACTTCCTTAGGCCATCCCAGATCATCCAATAACTTAAACTCCTAATGAAATTATTCATGGGAGCACTTAACACTAATGTGGCATTTTCTTGTATCTTGTAAACAACAATTTATTGTTGTTCTTCCACAGTTTATTGCTGTGTGTGTGTGCGTGTGCATGTGCATGTGTATGTGTGTGTAAGGGAGCAGAAAGATGGCACAAAGGAGAATAAAAATGCAAGAAGAATAAGAATGCAAGAAGAAAAGAAGTGAGAGTTTCAGAAAGGAGGGGAGGAAGAAAAGTGTGAAAGAGAGTGATGAAAGTGAAGAAGGAAGGAAAGACAGGAGGAGGACATCATGGATAAGCCTAGCAGCATATTTTTTTAGAAGCCTTTGAGCTCATCTGTATCAGTTTCCTATGGCTGCTCTTGCAAATTACCACGAACATGGTGGCGGGTAAAATGACAGATCTATTCTTTCACTGTTCTGGAGGCCAGAAGTCTGAAACCCAGGTGTTGGGCAGGGTCTCATTCCTTCTAAAGGCTCTAGAGAAAATTCCATTCCCTGTCTGCTTGAATTAGCATCTGATCTTTCCTTTCCCCTCGTACGTGAACATCTCGAAAGAGTAGTACAGGCGGCCGGGCGCGGTGGCTCAAGCCTGTAATCGCATCACTTTGGGAGGCCGAGACAGGTGGATCACGAGGTCAGGAGATCGAGACCATCCTGGCTAACACGGTGAAACCCCGTCTCTACTAAAAATACAAAAAATTAGCCGGGCGCAGTGGCGGGCGCCTGTAGTCCCAGCTACTCGGGAGGCTGAGGCAGGAGAATGGCGTGAACCCGGGAGGCGGAGCTTGCAGTGAGCTGAGATCCGGCCACTGTATTCCAGCCTGGGTGACAGAGAGAAACTTGTCTCAAAAAAAAAAAGGTAGTACAGGCTTCAGCTATGTTCACATCTCCCATTCACCGTGGTCTATGGTAATCTGGCTTCTTCCCTTGTCAGTCTGCTGGAATTACTTTAGTTAAGGTCATAAAAATCTCCAGTGAATATTTTTCTGTTATTTAGTACTGAATTAACACACTATTTTGGTGATGTTTATTACTGTTTTGAAACTCTCTACTTTGTTGACTTTCATTGCATTTGACTTCCCTGGTTCTTTTCTTTTTCTTCTATTTAGTTCCTTCACTGTTTTCTCTTTGGACTTATCTTCCTCTGCCTACCCTTTAAAGAGTGTATTTCCAAAGATTTCATCCTGGTCCATTGCTTTTATTCTACATAGTAATTATAATGGGGTGGTCTCATCTACTTTCTTGACTTTAAATAGCACCAGAGTACTAACCCGCCTTCCAAATGTTTACCCTTAGTGAAGAGTCTTCTCTTGAACTTCTGGATATACATCCAACCACTCACCTGTGTCACACACACTTTTACCACAAACTCATCAGGTCCCAAACTGACATGATCAACCTTGCCCCTAACCTCCCGGTACTCTCTCTCTCTCAGTGGCATTATCATTCGGTCATCCGAGCTAGAATTTAGAGACTCAGTCCACCTTTAGTTCTTCCATCACCATCTAATCACTTACAAGCCCTGCCCATTCTACAAATCTGCACTCCCTCCCTCCATCTTCACTGCCACCCTCTCAATTCAAATGCTCATCTTCTCTCCTCGCTAGTTATTCTGCTGTCTATGTCCGTTCGCCACACAAGGTGCCAGATTAAAACGTCTGTCTCAAAGAAATACGGCATCATCACTCTTAACGTAAAATCAAAGATTCTTTCTCTTCCACCTCTCCAACCAAATTTTCCATGTTCACTTTTGAAATTTGGAAATTACGATAGTACTCTATACCCTGAGATGATGAATACCCCTGTGACTTCTTCATGCAGTGCCCTGTCACTGAGACTTGTGTCACCTGACTTGTAACCTGGTTAACTTCTCATCCTCCTTTATATGTAACCGCCAAATAACTTCTAGGAAGAATTCCCTGAACTTCCAAACTGCTCTGAATATCACCTCCCATTTTCTTATTTCTCTTTATCAACCTCTATTATTGCTTTACCTGTTGCATTATCATTACCACTTTACCTACCTGATTCTCTCAGTCGACAGTTTCCTAAGGATGGGAACTGCATCTGCTTTATCTGTGCACCCCATTACCTGGCCCATTGCTGGAGAATAATGGGAATCTCTTATTCTAGACCTTGCTGAGGAGGAAGCTGTCCTGGGGGAAGCAAGGGTTTTGGTGCCCGTCACGTAACACCACATCACCTAATTTTCAGTCCTCCCTACTAAGAACAGATAACGCAAAATCCCATTACACTTTAGAGTATCTCTATGGAGAGTGTTGAAATGAACACACTAGGATGACCCTCTGCTTTGTGATGAACATCCTTTTGCTTCCACCAGCATTGAAAACAGAACATTTATCCACCTCTCAATTGTGATGTCCTGCTCCTTTTGGAAATTCTGTTCTCTTTGAATAGAGCAGCTTCATTACCACAACCATCAGTTTCACAAGGTCACCCATAGCCCAGTGGACAGATTCAAAACATCTTTCACAGGAGGGTAGCCAGTCTCATGTCTGCAGTTTGGGGTGGGTGTGGGATTATACAGACACCAGAGTCTGTATTAGCACAGTTTCAACTTTCAGAAGGAGGAAACATAAAATCAGATCAAATCTTTATGTATTAGGTATTCTGTGTCACTATACTGAAATATTCTGTACTGTAACTTTTTGAGGAAGAAAAATAGTGCTTGGAAGATGAACTGGCCTTGTTCCAGTATATCCCTTAGTTCCAGTGCTAATGGAAATGAAAGTTATTCACCTATACAAGGAGTCCAAAGCACGGATTCATAACTGGGGGTTTTTTGGCCAGCACAGTATGATGATTTGTTTAATTTTTAAAATTTGTGGAGGATCCCTTGAACCCGAGAGGCAAAGGTTCCTGTGAGCTGAGACTGTACCATTGCTCTTCAGCCTGGGCAACAAGAGTGGAACTCCGTCTCAAAAAAAAAAAAAAAATTATGAAATATAGTATAAAAATCATAAAAGGGTGTAAAACATGAGTATATAATTTAATAAATAATTATAAATTAAATACATCTGAAACTATCTCTGAGATCAAGAAATACAATATCAACATCTGTTATGGGAGGAATTGTATCTTTCTCAAAATTCTGATGTTGAAGCCCTAAGCCCCAGTACCTCAGAATGTGACTGTATTTGGAGACAGGGCCTTTCAAGAAGTAATTAAGATTAAACAAAGTCATCAGGGTGGGTGGTAATCCAAGATGACTGGTGTCTCTATAAGAGAAGGAAATTTGGACACACACAGAGAGAAACATCAGACGTGCACACATAGACATCAGATGTGCACACATAACAAGCAGGCAGCCATTTGAAGCCAAAGAGAGAGACCTCTGAAAAAATCATGCCTGCCGACGCCTTGATCTTGGACTTCCAGCCTCCAGTACTGTGAGAAAATAAACCCCCCAGTCTGTGGCATTTTGTTACAGTGGCTCGGAAATACCCTTGTGTGCCCAATGACAAAACCCTCCCTCTCCAGCTTGGACATAGCCAGCCACTTGATTTATAATCATTGATAAACATGATGTTACTTTTCACTGCAGTTTTACCACTGCACTTGCATCCAAAAAATTATAGCTTGTTTTGCTAATTTTGCAGCTTTTTTATTGATTTGGAATTGAATAGCTTCAGGCAAAGCAACTATTCTCTCATTCACAATAGCCAATATCTGCCATGGTCTAGACCTGAGTAGTCCTTGGGTACATGTTTGTTACTTCTTGGACTCTTGCCCAGCCTTCTAGAATGTGCCTCCTTTAATGGCCAATTATCATCTTAAGAATGACTGAGTCAATGATTCTAATAGTCACACTCCTTCACTCCCACTTGTTACAGGTGTTAAATGTCAAATTTTTGTTTTAGAATCACAATGGAAATTGTTTGGAGAATTTCATGACACATACTGAAATAGTGTCACCCAGAACTGTCACAACCAAAGATAGAAAATTTCAAGTATAGGCTGAGTGAGCTTTATTTAAAGATGCAGTAACACCAAAACCCCTTTCTTGCCCCTATCCCTCAGGGTCCCAATAGAAAACAGATGGACAGTTGAGCTAAACTCATTCAGGAAAAATTTATTAAAAAGGAACTTCTTACAAAAGTAGGAGAAGCACAAGGAATGGTGAAGGAATCTCATGCTAGTAGCAAAGAGAGGGCTACAAAAACGCAGATGGAGAAAGAACAGTCTAGAAGAGAGTCCTTAAGCGTGACCTTTTACCAAGGTTCTCACTCAGTCTGAGGGAACTACCCAGGAAGGAAGCCAAAGGAAAAAAATCTTGTCCTCACTCTTCTCCCTCTGATAACCTTCCTGGGCTCCCCATTGGCTGAACCTAACCAGAAACCAGATGGTATGAGAATCTGTAGACAAAATATAGCCAGAGCTCAGGAGGAGGGTGAGGCTTGAGGAAGAAATGGAAAATTTCTGGCACATTGTCTTTTGAATGGCCGTGGGAGGTGATGTGGTTTGGGTCTTTGTCCCCACCCAAAACTCAAACTGTAATCTCCAGTGTTGGGGGAGGGGCTTGGTGGGAGCTGATTGGATCATGGGGACGGATTTCCCCTTGCTGTTCTGGTGATAGTGAATGCGTTCTCAGAAATCTGATTGTCTAAAAATGTGCAGCACCTCCCCGCCTTTTCTTCCTCCTGCTCTGGCCATGTAAAGATGCGCCTGCTTCCCCTTCACCTTCTGCCATGATTGTAAGTTTCCTGAGGCCTCCCAAGCCATGCTTCCTGAACAGCCTGTGGAACCACGAGCCAATTAAACCATTTTCTTTAGCAATTACCCAGTCTTGGCCTGGCGCAGTGGCTTACGCCTGTAATCCCAGCACTTTGGGAGGCCGAGGCGAGTGGAACACGAGGTCAGGAGTTCAAGACCAGCCTGGCCAAGATGGCTATGCTGAAGCCCTCCAGGCAGCATAAGGGATGTCATGTGAAACTTGGATAAACCTAAGTTACACCCTCTTGTAAATTCCTATTTTCACAAGATAATATATTCTAAGCCGATCACGAGATGATATGTGGCAAAGTTAACCGACAAACAACCCCAGGGTCTCTAACCCCAATATAAACCCTTCATTTTGTAAGCTCAAGTCTGCCTCTTCTGACTGTGATGGCACAGCCCGGCAGGTTAATAAACTTTCTCGCCTGACCTTGGGTCTCTCTCTCGTCTTT
Source organism: Macaca fascicularis (assembly GCF_037993035.2). Lineage (NCBI taxonomy): Eukaryota > Metazoa > Chordata > Mammalia > Primates > Cercopithecidae > Macaca > Macaca fascicularis. The sequence continues at coordinate 35,390,488 of NC_088378.1, read as the reverse complement.
TCTCTCAGCTAACCTTACACCCATCTCTACTAAAAATACAAAAAAAAAAAAAAAAAATTAGCCAGGCACGGTGGCAGGTGCTTGTAGTCCCAGTTACTTGGGAGAATGAGGCAGGAGAATCACTTGAACCCAGGAGGCAGAGGTTGTAGTGACTCGAGATCGCACCACTGCACTCTACCCTGGGCGACAGAGTGAGACTCCGTCTCAAAAAAAAAAAAAAAAAAAAAAAAAAGAAAGAAATGACCCAGTCTCAAGTATTTCTTTGTAGCAGCGCAGAACAGACTAATACAGGAGGGAATGTAGATATTGGTTTCTCCAGGCAATCCCATGTTTGAAATATGATAATTCTCCAGGGAGGACAGTACGTGAAAAATATGCAGCTTCACCAGTAACCCTCCTGGAAGTATACAAAACCAGGATGACTAGATAGTAATAAGCAAGAAAATAAAGAGTGAATATCTTCAGGATTCAGATATGGATGCCACTGAGATATATTGCTACCAATTAGATTGCATGCCATTAGGGTTTACTAATTCTAACGCTTGAGACACTCCACCGCCAACTGAGAAGAACAATTAGGAGCAAAATACAGAGGTGCCATCTGGAAGGATTGGTATGCTTTGTAGGAAAGTGGGTGTGGCTTGCATTCAGAATTGGAACCAAAGTTAGCTAACCTTAAAGCATAAATCTCCCCTGGAAAAAAAAATTTTGTATGGGATCAAAGTGGGAAAATTATTTTTCAGTTTCTTTTTCAAAAGCATAGCATAATATCTTCTATAGCATAACATAGTATGGTTATCTATATTACGTCTATACATGTAGACATAAGTATCTATAGTATAGCACAAAAATAGTCACAGTTATTTCTAGGTTATTTATATTATACTGAAATTCACTGTACTCCTATTGGTAAATTTGGAATTGGACATCAGGAAGATCCATATTAAAATCCAGCCAACAGACCTTAGTCACTGAAATGCCAACATTATTATGCAAATGGTAGTCTACAAACGTAAGTAGCAAGGAAAGTGATTAATTAATGTTTCTCCAGAGACAGTTGTCATTAGTAATCCACTGGAAGAAAGAGAAAGAAAATGATGCAAAAAGAATGAGATAGGCCATGCAGAATTCTTGTTAAACAATAAACCAATTCTTAGAAGAGCTAGGCTTAGAAATCAGGTGCCAGATTTACTTCCATTCCAAAATTGGAACGCTCGAAGGTGGAATGTAGAATAGTACAGTCACTGTGGAAAACAATTTGACAGTCCTCAAAAAGTTAAATATGAAATTACAATATGACCCACAGTTGTACTCCTAGGTATATAACCACAAGTATTGAAAACAGGACTCAAACAGATACTTGTATGTTAATTTTCATAAAAGGACTATTCACAATAGCAGAAAGGTAGAAACACCCCAAGTATCCATCAACAGATGGATGGACAAACAAAATGTATACACAAGTATGAAATATGATTCAGTCATAAGAAGGTTATATATACTACACATGGCTAAACCCTGAAAACATTATGCTAAGTGGAATAAGCCAGATACAAAAAGATGACTGTTGTATGATTCCACTTATACGAAATATCTACAATAGACAAATTCACAGAGATAGTAAGTAAATTAGAAGTTACAAAGCTAGGAGAGAGAAGGGAACATGAGAAGTTATTGCTTAATGAGCACAGAGTTTCTTTTTGGGGGGATGAAAAGATTTTGGAAATAGATAGTGTTGATGGTTGTAAAACATTGTGGATGTCATTAATGCCACTGAATTGTAAACTTAAAGATAATTAAAATGGAAAATGTTATGTTATATATATTAACACAATCTAAAAAATTCCTCCTCCCCTTTTTCTCTATTGCATTTTATTTTAACTGAGTATGAAAAAGGAGCCTCAGAAACACTGCACAGTGCCATAAGATGAACTTAAATAAAGCCATACCAATAAGTGACAGTGATAAAACAACTGAAACATTCATTTCTGGTTTGAGTTCAAAGCAGTAGGGTGACCTTCCTTAGACCTTAGTTATCAAGCAGGAAATGTTATTAAATTATTAGAGCATTAAAGAAAGGTTGAAGAACAGACGATATTCCAATATTTCTAAATCAAAGGCTTCTAGACTTTTCTTGCTAAGACCCTAAAATGAATAGTGCTTCCCAGAGACCAAAACAGAACTGTAATGTGCACCGCTGTGGCTCTTTAGAGTCCAAATGGGGAAAGAGGACAAAATGTCAACGCTGCTTGTCGGAGGTGATGGAGAGTGATATCACTATTTGACTACAAGAAGCAACACTTCGGGCTGGGCGCGGTGGCTCACACCTGTAATCCCAGCACTTTGGGAGGCCGAGGTGGGTGGATCATCAGGTCAGGAGTTCAAGACCAGCCTGGCCAACATGGTGAAACCCTGTCTCTACTAAAATACAAAACGTAAACTGGGCATGGTAGTGGATGCCTGTAGTCCCAGCTACTCAGGAGGCTGAGGCAGGGGAATCACTTGAACCAGGGAGGCAGAGGTTGCAGTGAGCCAAGATTGCGCCACTGCACTCCAGCCCGGCGACAGAGCAAGGCTCTGTCTCGAAAAAATAAAAAAAAAAAAAATAAGAAGCACCGCTTCCTTCTCCTTTGGCCAGAACTTGGACTTATTTCCATCTCCCATGCTGCAGTGTATTTGTCAAGAAGCATAGATTTCATTTTGTTAATAAGCAGAATTGTTCATCAAAAGATTTTAAAATAATAACCGTTAACTTATTTCTAATTTTAAAACAGTATGTTTTTATCGTCATAATTTTAGGGGAAAAATTCAAGGAAGAAAAAATAAATCACCCATAATTTCACTGCCCAGATATAATTATGGCTGGTATTGTGATGTGTGCGTGCAATGTAAGACAAATGTGACTAATTTTAGTCAAAAATGAGAATGCCTAACATTTCCTCATTATGAAAGAAACAGTTTTTCATTGAAAAGTATGCCTTTGGAAAAGTACAAGCTATAGGGAGGACGGACAATTCCATCATGCGAAAACCATTTTGATGTATCCTAGTCCAGTGAGCCCAAGGCCACTAGTCTGTTTATTGACTTTTTGCAATGAAGGAGATCACAAATCAGAGGAATCCTGGGGCCTCTCACCAAAGAAAGAAATGGGGTTATTATAGGATTTGAGAGAGCAAAGCAGAGCCCTGGGCCGAAGATTCAACACGAAGTCTGGACTGCAAAATAGACCCACGGGCCTTTTTCCTTGGAAACCACAAAGTTAACATAGGTGTGAAATGCTGCATCTAGAAACTCCTTATCTGTAGCACTCCACCTGGGTTGGAAATCAAGGCTACATCTCTGTGTCAACGTGACTCAAATTCTCCCAGCAAGGAGAGTGGGTGCTTCATTCTTACTGATATGATTTCAAAGAGCAAAGTTTCTGACAGTCTATAATTTCAGAAAACAAGGTTTTTTTAAGTAAGATAGTAATAATCTCTCAAAGAAAGGTACCATTATGACTTTATAGCTGCAGCATGACCTTGGGAGAAATATTGCTTCCTGTCAACAGAGCTGCTGGCTTGATCTGGATGTGGGTCTCTTATTCCAGACTTGTGACTGGCAAGGAAGAGTTTTTACCTCCTCAGTCCCAGTTCATTTTGCAGAAGTTTTCTTCCATTTTTCTTAATGCCTAAATTTTTGTGTCTCTTGATCTAACGTATTTCAATATTGTAAATCCAACTGTGGATTCAGTTTTTTAACTTAATTTCATTTGATGATGATTTTTATATAACGACCTAGTCCTAAATACATATCATTTCAATGGCTAAATAATAGACCATCTTATAAGTATACCAAAGACCACCTAACAAATCCAAACTAGTTGTTACCAAATTTTACTTATAAATTTCTCACTTTTACTACAACGAGTTATGTTTTTAACAAACATTTGCATGAATGTAGCTTTATGAAAACTACTGGGGCAAAGGGTATGAGTGTTGGAGGCTCTAGATATTTATTTGTCAAATTGCTATCCACAAGGTTGTGTCTCTTTATACTGGTTCAGGTGATTATGAAAATAGTCATTTGTGATACTCACCTAAGCACAGGCAACAATTTTCTTTTAACTTTTAAAAATTGTTAATTCCAAGGCTGTAAAGTGGTAACTCCTTGTGATTTTAATTTGCCTTTTAAAATTATAGTAAGGTTAACATTTTCCCATATTATTTACTAATTCTAGTTCCTTTTTTGACTTATTCAAAATGTTTTTGTGATGATGCATTAGGAAACTTCGAGTGTTTCTCATTAAAACACCTTAGCGCTTTAGGTGTAAAAATACTATGTATTATAAACTGTCGTGTTCTCAGCAATATTTTCTTCCTAAGATGTAGTTTACAAGTCTTTGTGAAGTTATTCTTACTCTTTTGAAATTCTCCTTAATCTCACAACCTGAAGTTGGCATGCAGGAATCTAAGTCATCAGGTTTCACTAACCTCCTATTGATGGAAACTGTTTTGTCATGATTGGCTGTGATGTCTGACACCAATAATGTGTTACTTATTATAAAATACCAACTTTGGAAAATAATTTTTTAAAAAATAAATTCTTGAAAATTCAACGTTATTCTACAATATGGTTATACACAATTCCTGTATTCATTCTTCAGAGCAATGAGCATAGAGCTAACATGCTTTACAATATACATGCAGGCAATAAAACCCAAGTCATCAATACCAATAGGTGTGGCAACCGGTACGTGCGCTTCTGCTTCTCCATGTGCGATTCATGTCTTGTATGTATCTTAGATGAATAAGAAAAATAACTGCTGATTGAATCATCGTGTACCTTAAGACTGGGTCAGTGAGGACTCAAGGAAGGAATGCTTAATGCAGATACCATTACTGCAGTTTTAAATATTCATTCTGATTCTTTTCTTCATATCTGCTTTCTTTTAGGCCTGGTATTAATGTAATTTCTTACCCACATTGCCCTTTTGGCCTCGTTTAATTTGGATAGTTACCTTAGTGATGTCCCTGAATTGTAGCAGCCTGCGTCATTGCAGTTATCACAGTAATTTATGATTTCAGTTTGCCCTCTCCCCAGCTCCCTCTAGTCCTTTATTCCTATCACTGCCAACTGAAAGGAGAAAGTTCAAGAACTTGGAATGTCTCAAAATATCTTATCTTCTTTTAATGCCTTCTCCTTGGTTCACTTAATGATTGTTGGCATACAAGACAGAGTGTGTTATAAATTCACTTTGGAAAACCACATGGCCTAATGAGTATGACACTAACCTGTGAAAGGGCAGTTTTTCTTTGGTGCATGACCTCAATATTTCTCTTATTTAATGTCAAACTTCAGAGCTACACTGTTCAAACACTGCTAACACTCTGTTTGTAAAATGGATGACAACCTTGTAAACCAGGGGTCACTGAAAGCATGATAAGAAAATAAGTAAGACTTTTGTCGAGCTGGGGTGGGCAGGTGACAGGTGGTGCTTCTCGATCTATATTCAAGGGTGTATGGGATGCCATGGGTAATCTTGGGCCATCCTTCTCAATTTCAATTTTTAATACAAATGAGACCAGCCTAAAATGAACTTCAAGGAGATTTTGAAAAAGAAAGGAGCAGGGAAAGACATCACAAAGAAACAAAATAAGCAGTCTTAAATCTGCAAGGGGATGCACTGAGGAAGGTTTGTTCTGTTATTTTTTTCTTCTAGGTTTATTGAATAAAACAAATGAACAAAAATGGTGTACATTCCAGGTGTACAACATGATGATTCGATGTTCACATACATTGTGGGATGTGAGATGATTACCACAATCAAATTAACACACCTATCACCATATATAGCTACCAGTGTGTGTGTGGTGAGAACACGTAAGACCTACTCTTAGCAAATTTCATGTAAACAGTACAGTATTACCAACTATAGTCACCATGCTGTACATTAGAACCTCATAATTTGTTATTCATCTTATAAATGAAAGTTTGTACCCTTTGACCAACCTCTATTGCCCCCACCTCCTAGACTGTCTTCTTTGTTTCTGTTGTTTGTTTTGTTGTTGTCTTCATTTTGTTCTGTTTTGTTTTGAGATGTAGTCTCACTCTGTCACCCAGGCTGGAGTGGAGTGGCATGATCTTGGCTCACTGCAACCTCCGCCTGTCCAGGTTTAAGCAATTCTCTACCTTAGCCTCCGAAGTAGCTGGGATTATAGGCGCCTGCCACACGTCCAGCTAATTTTTGTATTTTTAGTAGAGACAGGGTTTCACCCTCTTGGCCAGGCTGGTCTTGAACTCCTGACCTCGTGATCCACCCGCCTCGGCCTCCCAAAGTGCTGGGATTACAGGCGTGAGCCACCATGCCCGGCGACTGTCTTCTTTGTTGACATCGTGGGATGTCAACCAGAAGGATACCACATTTTCCTGTGCCTTCCTTCTTGTATCTCCTTCCTGAAAATCTGACAGTAGGAAGGGTTAGAAATTAAATTGAAGTGGCTTTTACAGGTTAATTAAGTAAATGCAGGGTTCCCTTGCATTATTTTAATTTCATAAATCTGTTTGAAGTAATAGTGATGATGCTATAAGAATTGATCTATAATAATGATAATCTTTAGTTTAAGTAAATTAAAAATACAGCCAAGTACCGAATTAAGAACTGTTAACATTTGCTCATAATTGCCTTTCTTTCTTATCAAAGGAAGAAAATGCTACATTATAGTTGAAATCTCCTTTATTCCCATTTCCAGTCTTTTTTCTCCTTCTTCCCAAAGGCAACATTATCACTTCATTTGTTTGTTATTAGCACTCTGTTTTTGGTATAACATTAAGTTTTAAAAATTTATCCATGTCGAAGTGCATTATCTTATAGAGATATATAATATCATTCATTCCTTTTATTTGCCATGCAGTATTCCATTGTATGAATACCACATTTAATTTATCTATCCTTGTTTGACATATATTTTGGGTTTCAAGTTTTTGTCATTATGAAAAGTGCTCAATCATATACCCTTGTACATGTTTCCCTGTGCTCATATGCAAAAAAATATTTCAAGAGTACATATGAAAACGTGGAATCATTAGGTTGTAAGGTGAATACATATTCAAATTTATTCAATATAAATAAATTTCTCTCACTAGGAATTTTATCAATGACACTCACTCCAACAGCGATTATAAATTTCAATTTTCTCATATTTTGACCAATATTCACTATTATTCTACCTTAATGTCTTTCTCAATCTGAGGTATATCCTGTTGCTTTAATGTGCACTTGCCACTTTGCCAAGACCTGCTTGGTCAGGGAGACCCTAACTCAGCGGCACTAGAGGAATTAAAGACCCACACACAGAAATATAGACGTGTGAAGTGGGAAATCAGGGATCTCACAGCCTTCAGAGCTGAAAGCCCCGAACAGAGATTTACCCACATATTTATTAACAGCAAGCCAGTCATTAGCATTGTTTCTATAGATAATAGATTAACTAAAAGTGGGCCGAAATCAAGGGAAGGGTCTGGCTAGTTATCTGTAGCAGGATCATGTCCTTAATGCACAGATTGCTCATGCTATTGTTTGTGGCTTAAGAATGCCTTTAAGCGGTTTTCCACCCTGGGTGGGCCAGGTGTTCCTTGCCCTCATTCCGATAAACCTACAACCTTCCAGTGTGGGCATTATGGCCATCATGAACATGTCACAGTGCTGCAGAGATTTTGTTTATGGCCAATTTTGGGGCCAGTTTATGGCCACATTTGGGGGGGGGCCTGTTCCCAACACCACTTATTAGTGCATTGATTATCTTCTCACATGTTTATCACCATTCATATTTTTTCTTCTAAAAATTGTCTAGTCACTGCCAATGATCCTCCCAGGTAGAACAGGTTTATTGTTTACACTTAGCATGAAACTGATGCTCAGACAGGCCAAGTGACTTGCCCAAGCTCACAAAACTAGAGAGAACTCCAAGTGTATTAGTCTGTTCTCACACTGCTATAAGGACATACCCAAGATTTAGTAATTTATAAAGGAAAGAGGTTTAATTGACTGGGGAGACTTCAGGAAACTTACAATCATAGCAGAGGAGGAAGCACACGTCCTTCTTCACATGAGGGCAGGAAGGAGAAGAATGAGTGCCCAGTGAAGCAGGGGAATCTTCTTATAAAACCATCAGATCTCATGAGAACTCACTATCATGAGAATAGGACTGGGGAGACTGCCTTATGATTCAATCATCTCCACCTGGTCCTTTTCACAACATGTGGGGATTATGGGAACTACAATTCAAAATGAGATTTGGGTGGGGACATAGCCAAACGGTATCACCAAGTAAGATTTTGACCTCAGTGATCCACTTAAACCATTTCTCTTTTCCCAACACTATGCTTCTCAAAACACTGATCAGTGCATTTTAACTCTTTTCATTTCAATATCCATGACCTCCTGATCTAGGAAGATTGTCTAAAACACTTCATGAGGAAAGTGAAGTGAAGTGTTCCTGCAAGATTCAGTTTGAATTCTGACAAGAAGCCCTGCCCCAGTTGCCCAGTGGTACCTGGAATCCCTTGGAGATTTGAAGGCTTTTCTACTTCACAATAATCACAATAACCCTCTGAAGTACATACTACTATTATCATTGTTTTACACATGAGAGGTTAAATAACTTGCCTAATGTGATAAGATCAGGAAGACAGAAAGCAAGAAAAGCATTTAAAATTCCTCTGAGGCCAGCCATGGTGGCTCACACCTGTAATCCCACAACTCTGGGAGTCCACAGCAGGAGGACTGTTTGAGCTCAGGAGTTCAAGATTAGCCTGGGCAACATAGCAAGACCTTGTCTCTTTTTTAAATAAAGAATAAAAATAAATAAAAACAAAACCCCTCTGAGTTACAAAAAGATCGATCAGATTTGTTAAGAAAAACACTTTGTGGAGGAGATGAAAGCAAGTGACAAGACAGTTTCTTCCCCCACTTTCCCCCAGATTCAGCCTTAAAGAATCACAGGGCAGCATAGCAAGGGATCTTTCAGGGCATCTGTCTGAACCTATTATTATTATTATTCAGCAAAGAAACTGAGTCATTATCTAATTTACCAGAATCAAGTAATGGCAAGAATACAGAGGCAGAAACTCCAGCCAGGGCTGATGTTTGAGGGGTCTCAGGAGAATAAGTGCACGCTTCAAAACATGGAGAAACTTTAGTTTACGGTCTTTTTAGCTGAACTTTCTATAACAAGGACTCTCAGTTAACAAGGAGCATAGCTACCCTTAAAATCTAAATAAAACAGATAGTGGTCTAACGAGTCTGTGTGTGTGTGTGTGTGTGTGTGTGCACGCGCGCAGATCTATAATATTTTGCTTATGGTTGCATATTCTATCTTAGCCTTTATGGTTTTCCAGCATTAAGAATCCACTTCATCCTAATGTATAGCTTCAGATCCTGATACCTTCCTTATCAGGAGGCTGATTCTCCCCCACGTTACCTCATCAGCTGACAATAACTCCAGGGATGGGAACAGGTCAAATATGACCACAGCCAGGAGGAGCATTTGATGTAGGAGAATGTTAAGCATGAAGGAGAGAAAGCCCATTCCATCTGATTTCTGGTGACTTGTTAGAAGACAAAGGAAAAGTAAAGCAAATCTAAGGTGAGATGTGATGCTTTGCCCACCCCTCTGGCCAAAGTCATGGAAGGAAGAGGCAGGAAAGAGGAGATATGAAGGGCAGAAGCCATTACCCACTTCACATTCGGAAGTGTAGGAGAGGTAATCTCACAAGTGGTCCCCACCACCTACTGAGATTTGTAGACAATGAACTTGAGTTTGGCTCTCCTAACCCATTCTCAGTTTCTAAAATGGAATGGATGAGATCCCAGAATCTGCTGAATGTCCACAGATGTATTCTGAAATGAGTGAACATTTGGCTAGACATTTGCTGGAGGAGATCCCCATTCTTAGGACAAAGACTCTGTAGCTGAGGAATGCACCTTTAGAATAGGAGACAAAGCCAAATTTTGGGAACCCACAGCATAAGCAAGGGCTAAGGAAAGTCTGGGTCAGTAGGTAGGGCTTAGCGGACTAGTTTAAGCCACAAGAGAACAGTCCTCAAGCTACACTAGCTGCAGGTTTTAGCAATGGATGTTGGAAGGATGCTGAATTGAAGTAAGCCCTCTAAATTCCCAGACATCATTTTGGAGAAGAGCGGTGAGAGGGAGCTAATCTAAAATACTAAATCATTCATAGCATATGAATTATGTGATCAGCAGAGATGCTTTAAACCATTGGATGGTACAGCATGTACTGCGTATGTCTAAAATACAATTTTCCTATCACCCAGGAATAGGTATTCCTTTTGTAGGAAAAAGCAGATCTATTTTAAAGATGAAAAGTATCCATGTTTTCTGCACTTATATGATTGTAATGCTATAATTTTTTTAACGTAATGACATCAGCTTAAGTGGAAAGGGAAAAAATTGAAGTGATACCTGAAAAAGCCTGGATATAGTATTTGAAGCCATCAGAAATTCAGGCATCTAGCCCTCCTCTCTCTCTTCCTCGTTCTTGTCTCTCTCTCTCTCTCTGTCTCCCCAGTTCCATATGCATATGACCATATGTGTGGCCAGCAGAGAAGAATATTATTCAATCTCAATCCCACTCCTAAGTTTATTGGGTCCCAGAAAACAAATATGGCTGCTAGGGAGAGCATCTCCTGGGGGTTGTGGCATGGTTATTACAGAATTGAAATCACTATCATGCTTGTCTGCAAGTCTTTTTCTTTTTAACTTCACATTAACATTTTCCCATATCATTAACTATTTGTGAAAATATTTAATATGTGTGCTTAACAGTCTATTCTCCTCTTGTTTATCATTTAGTTTTTACCCCAATGCTTTTCTAGTATTATATAAATAATACTGTGTTGAACATGCTTAGACTTATTTTTGTGCCCATATTTACTTCCTGAGGACAAGTTCATAGACATGAAATTACTAATTCCTAAGGATCTGGAATTTCTAGCTGCCTAATAGTGAAAATTCTTAAACTACTACTGTTTATAAAATATCACTTATAAATATAGTTATTCTTAAAATAAGAATATTCAATATATTCATTCTCTTGCACACACACTGAAATTATTACATGAGTTAGGAATTGTAATTTAGTGCAAGATGATACAGTTTTCTGTTTTGAATTGAATAATATTTTAGATTTGTGGTAGTGTTTTTATGACTGTAAGTATGACAAATATCAAAAGCTGAAGACATTTGTTTATGTACTTTTTAAAATGTTGGAGCAAATTCTTTTCTTTTCTAGACTTTGCTATAAATATCCACAAATACAATACCACATTAGTCTGTGAAGATGCTTAGCTTAGCTTTGAGAAATCATCTTCTGGAGTAAAGCAAATTTTGTTTAAGATGGAGTTTACAGTGCCTAAGAGAATAAATGATACACACATTTGGAAATATAAATACTTCAAGTAAGATCTGTCACAAAGCATATACAAGCCCCAAAGGCGAGCTCAGTATGTTCAGGAAGGAGAGAGCACTGCTACCAGTGGATTGTTATTCTAATGAACCACTTACTGAACAATACTGTAATCATTTGCTCACACCTCGTTATTTCCCCAATTAGAGAGGCATCCTGCCTTGTCTATCTTACTTATCCTTGCAACTAGAGTGGGAATTCAATGTGTGTGTGTTGAATTGAATGGTAGGGCAATAAATAGATAGATCTATAAAGGGATGGTAATCATTCATGAAGACCTAGGTAGTGCTCTACAATGAGCTGGGTGGCCACTGAATTGCTCAGGTTCAGATACAGAGAGGAAACCTGGAAGAGAAAGAGGAAGTCAGTCTTCCAAACCATTCCTTCCACCTTTGATCTCAGTGGTGGTAGCCCAATGGATTCTTTTTGCCCACTGTACAGACAAAACCAGTTCACTGCACAGATGAAAACTGAGACAGCAGTGTTACAGCAGAGAAAGAGTTTAATTATCATGAGGTAACCCATCAACAGGACCGGAGATTTTTCTCAAATTCACTCCCTTAAGAGATCAGAGGCTAGAGTTCTTTTTTTTTTTTTTTTTTTTTTTTGAGACGGAGTCTCGCTCTGTCGCCCAGGCTGGAGTGCAGTGGCGTGATCTCGGCTCACTGCAAGCTCCACCTCCCAGGTTCACGCCATTCTCCTGCCTCAGCCTCCCGAGTAGCTGGGACTACAGGCGACTGCCATCACGCCCGGCTAGTTTTTTTGTATTTTTAGTAGAGACAGGGTTTCACTGTGTGAGCCGGGGTGGGATGGTCTCAATCTCCTGACCTCGTGATCTGCCCTCCTCGACCTCCCAAAGTGCTGGGATTACAGGCATGAGCCACCGCGCCCGGCCAAGGCTAGAGTTCTTAAAGATAACTTGGTGGGCAGTAGGTTAGAGAATGCTGCTAAGTGTTTGGGGATGAAATAGGAGTGTCCAAACTGTCTTCCCATGCTGAGTCAGTTTCTGGGTATGAGTCACAGGTCTGGGTGGTGTCAGTTGGTCTGCCAGAATGGAAAAATCTGAAAAAATTCTCAAAGACCAATCTTAAGGTTTTGACAATAGAGATGTTATCTGTAGGAGCAATTGGGGAAGTTACAGATCATGTTACCTCTGGGTACATGACTGAGCAGTAAGCTATTATAGAAAAGCAATCTAGGGGACAATCGCTGGTTATCATTTAACTACATCTTAGCAGAATTCAGCCCTTCCCATAATCCTAACCTTGTGGCCTTTCATTAGTCTTACGAAGGCAGTTTCAGTTCCCAGAGGGGGTCAGTTTGGGGAGGGACTATTATCATCCTTGCTTCAAAGTTAAACTATAAGCTGAATTTCTCCATAGTTAGCTTGGCCTACACCCAGGAATGAACAAAGACAGCTTCTGAGATTAGAAGCAGGATGAAGTCGGCTATGTCAGATTTTTCTCTCAGTCATAATTTTTGCAAAGGTAGTTTCATTGGAAGGAATCAACTATGCTACTAATAGGAATGGTAGAAACTAAATTTCTCCACATCTTCTGTATGTCTGTTATATTACACAGACTTACATTGTGTATTTGTTTATTCATAGCACTGGTGAAAGAAGTCAGGCCCTGGATCCAGCAGTGTAATGTTTAATCTCTAAGGCTCTAAGCTTCATTGTAAAATGGGGATAATGGTGGCACCGACCTCAAAGTGCTCTGAAGACTGAATAGGAGAAACACATAAAGGACTCAGCTTTGTGCCAGGCCCATAGAGAGTCATCAGCAACTATCAGCCTTCGTGATGTTGAGAATGTTAAAGCAACCTAAATATGGCCTGAGAAGGACTCTGTACTTCTATATTTGAGTGCTGGTGGATGAACTGTAACCTAGCTTAATAGGCAGACAAAATTGAAAACCTAACTCGGTGGTATGCACCTGTAACAATAGCTATGTCTTGGCCAATCCCAGTGGCCATACTTCAATTCATATGCTGCTGAGTGTTCAAACGGTGTTCAAATAAGGCATACGCTGAGCTGTAACCAATCCAGCCATTCTGTGCCTCACTTTCAATTTCTGTGCGGCATTTCCCTTTTTCTTGTCTAGAAATCTTCTTCCACCACTTGACTGCGCTGGAGCCTCTGTGAATCTGCCGTGATTCTGGGGGCTGCCCAATTCACAAATCGTTCATTGCTCAGATTAAACCCCTGTAAATTTAATTAGGCTGAAGTTCTTCTTTTGTCAAGAATTAATGTGGTCCTTGCTCTACCAGTTATTACACATTCAAAGTTTGTAAAATACTTTCAGCTTTTGTCAGGTTAAAATCCCATACTGACTCAACTGAAGGACATGGATCAAAAATGGAAACGCCATTTGATAAATGTGCTTGTCTAAAATTCATGAAATGCTAAAAATTACTTCTTAAAAATCCAGCATTTCTTTGTGACTAGATACAGAAATTCACCCAAGGTAGAATAAAAACCTCTAGAAAGGTAAAGTACCCAGGGAATATTTCCTGCCCCTAAATCTTTTTTTTTAAGATGAAGGCTTGCTCTTGTCCCCCAGGCTGGAGTGCAATGGTGCAACCTCAGCTCACTGCAACCTCCGCCTCCCGGGTTCAAGCAATTCTCCTGCCTCAGCCTCCTGTGTAGCTGGGATTACAGGTGCCTGCCACCACACCCGGCTAATTTTTGTATTTGAAGTAGAGACGCGGTTTCACCATGTTGGCCAGGCTGGTCTCTAACTCCTGACCCCAGGTGATCCACACACCTCAGCCTCCCAAAATGCTGGGATTACAGGCATAAGCCACCACACCTGGCCTCCTGCCCCTAAATCTTTTGAAGAACACTGCAGCTTTCCCATTTTGTTTACGTCTATACTCCCTAATACCATTATTTGCTTGTACACGTAGCTATCCTATTTTTTCAATAAAAAGGTAAACCTCTACTGCTCTCATATTTTAACCAATAGTTTATTGGATATTCTGTGTAAAGTCTGTATCAGTTTCCTTCTTAATATAATATGAATCTGGGCTTCTAAGGCAAATAGTGGTGGGCTATTCTCCTGTTAGTGGCACCTCATGGAAAAATTTTCTAAGGGCAAAGTAAATGAATCAAGGTCGTCAACAGTTTTACTGATCTTTACTCATCTTTTGATGCCATGGACTGGTACCAAGTATGGACTAAGCTCTTTGAATTCAAAACATAACCCCAGCTATTGATTTTAATAGAGAACTAGCTCCTTATCATTAAACGTGTGAAGGTCTGTGGGAATCTTGTTTATATGGGTCTGATAACAGTGCTTACCGGAATTATAAGGCGCATGCCATGACCCCCTGCACACAAAGAGTTTCGGATTACTTTTGGGTAGATTAAATGCATAACGAATAAAACAATAAGCATGCTCCATGTGCAGGCAACATGATTCATCACCACACAACAGTAATTATAACAGAGCCTGGCCTTGCTGTCTATTTTTAGTACTATTAGAAAGAAGAACTGGAGCTCAATGTTTTCAAAACAAAAGCTATAATTTTTGAAAATGACTTTTAACATTTTATTTGAGAATACAACTTTCTCAGTTAACTAAGGGTACATTTTACAGTACCAAAAGTATCTAAAAGAAGTTATGTTAATTAGATTTTATCCTTCTGAGAGTACTTTAGTGGGAATTATTTTAATGGCATAAGAGAGATTTGTTAACACTGATTTTGAATTTGTTTAAATGAAAATAGGTCTGGGAGAGTGTTTCTCAGTCTTGGGTTATGAGTAGACCATCTTTTAAAATGTTTAAACTATGTTATATTGAATACATACAAAAGAATATATATAATCCATAAGCAAGGTAAGAGTGTGTGTGTGTGTGTGTGTGTGTGTGTGTGTGTGTGTTTTCAAGACAGGATCTCATTCTGTCACCCAGCCTGGAATGCAGTGGTACAATCATGGAGGCTGCTCAATGCAGCCTCCAACTCCTGGGCTTAAGCAACCTTCCCCTCTCAGCTTCCTGAGTAATTAGGACTACAGGCATGTGCCACCATGCCTGGCTAATTTTTATATTTGTAGAGATGTGGTCTCCCTATGTTGCCTAGACTGGCCTCAAACTCCTGGCCTCAAGTGATCCTCCTTTCTTGGCCTCCCAAAGTGTGTTGGGATTACAGGAATGAACCACCATGTCCAGCCAATGTTTTTTAAATGAACCCATCACCTAGCTTAAGAAGTAGGTCACACAATGATGAAACCCACTGGGGACTCCCTTTCTTCCGCTCTAACCCCCTAAAGAATCCACTAGCTGGTTTTGAGCTTAGCTTTACTTTGTGTTTTCAAAAATACTTTTACCATATATGAACCCATCACTAAACAACATACTGTTCAAATTTACTTTATAAAAATTGCTTTATACACTCTGTAACAGTCTACAGCTTCCTTTCTTCATTCAATTTTGTTGCTATAATTCATCCCTGTTGTTCCTTATAGTTCTCGTTCATTCATTTCAACTGCTCTATAATATTCCATTGTGTGAATATACTTCAATAGATTGAACTAGTCTTCTACCTACAGACATTTTGATTATTTCCTGTTTTTTTCACCATGATGCTGCTGCCGTGACCATTTTTTAACACTGAAAGTTATTTTTTTCTGAGATACTTCATCAGTGCTTTAGATTTTAGCTATTTCCATAGGTATACAGTGGCATCTCATTTTTAAAAAACATGCAATTCCCAATTGACATTTGAGATTGAGCTTATTTTCATAATATTTTTGCATATGCTTATTTGCTACCTGAATATCTTTTTTTCCTGAGGTGTATTCTGATCTTTTGCCCATTTTTGTTAAATTGAGTATTCATTTTCTTATTGTTGACTTTTAAGAGTTCTTTATGTGTTTTGGACACAAGTCCTGTGTCACATGTGTGTTTTGCAAAGATTTTCTCCCAGTCTATAATTCGCCTTTTCATTCTCTTAGCTGTGTCTTTCCCAGGGCAGAAGTTTTACATTTTAATGTAGTCCAACTTATCAATTTTTTTCTTTCATGGATTATGCTTTTGACAAGATATCTAAGAACTAATTGCCAAACCCAAGTTCACCTAGATTAACTCCTATGTTACCTTCCAGAGGTTTTATAGTTTTGCATTTTACATTAGGTCTATGACCCATTTTAAGCTGATTTTTGTGAAAAGTGTAAGGTCTGTGTCTGGATTTTCTTGTGTGCAGATGTCCAGTTGTTCCGGCACCATTTGTTGAAAAAAAAACTGTGTTCTTTTTTCTCAGTTGAACTGTCGTTGCTCCTTTGACCAGGGTCAGTTGATTATATTTGTGTGCGCCTGTTCCTGAGCTCTCTATTCTGTTTTTTGATCTGTTTATTTATTCTTATGCCAGTATCACACTGTTTTGAGTACTGTGCTTTATAGTAAGTCTTGAAATCAGGTAATGCCAGTCCTCTGAGTTTGTTCTATTTATTTAATATTATGTTGGCTATTCTGAGTCTTTTGCCTTTCCAGATAAACTTTATAATTAGTTTATCAATACCCACAAAATAACTTGCTGGGATTTTTATTTGGATTGCATTAAACCTACAGATCAAGTTGGGAAGAACTGGTAGCTTAGTACTGTTAGAACTTCCCATCCATGGGCATAGAATCTCTCTCTAATAATTTAGATCTTCTTTGATTTATTTTTTTAAAAATCAGAGTTCTTGTGGTTAAAATTTTGCTGCGAATTCACTTTCTTTAATAGATATGCAACTATCCAGTTTATCTACTTCTTGACTGACATTTGATAGTTTCTGACTTTCCAGGGATTTATTAATTTTATATAAATTGTCAAATTTGTTGGCATAAAGTTGTTAATAATATTCCTTTATTATACTTTTAATATGTGCAGATTGTTTAGTGATGCCCTTCTTTCATTCTTGATGTTGAATATTTGTGTTATCACACCCCCAACCCCTCTACTGATTAATCTATCTACAGGTACATCAATTTTATTTATCTCCTTAGTGTACCAGCTTTGTGTTGCATTTACCTTCTGTGTTGGTTATCTGTCTTCTATTTTATTGATTTCTGTTCTGATTGTTACTATTTTCTTTCTTCTTCTTACTTTGTGTTTCATTAATCTTATTTTTCCAGTTTTTTAATGTGAGAGCTGAGGTCATGGTTTTGCATCCTATCTTATTTTCTAACATAGGTGGTGAGTGCTATAAGGCTTCCCCTAATTATTGCTTTAGCAGAATCTCAAAACATTTGATATGTTGTGCTTTCATTTCCATTCAGCTTAAAATACTAGAAGCACTTGCAAAATGGTAAAGTTAGTACTCCTCAAAATCTGCCCCTTTGTAAAAACAACGAGCTCACTGGCAACAATTGTCAAAATTCAGAATTCCGGCAATTAACCAAAGGCTTGCAACAATCTAAGGAGTGTTTATTCAAAAACATCAGATAAACCTCAGTAAGAGCAGTGACCTTTGTGGAGTGACCCTGTTCTCATCCCTTGCTCTATAGCTCATTGGTAGCCTTGAAAACCAATAGTCTTTCACTACAGTAGCTATGAAAACCAGCAGCCTAACAGCCACGGGAGTGGGCAGAATGGATTTGGAGCTCCCCCAAAAAACCCCATCCCCAGAGAATTGTCATATTTGACCTCTCTGGAAGCTCCCTGGAAAAGCTCCATTCTCAGAGCTTGTCTTTATTTTACCTCACTGAGAGCATGTTCCATGTCAACAATCTTTTCACCAGAGCATTTGTAAAAATCAATGAATAGCAACGGTTTAACATCACCACTGCCGGAGGCAATGACGCTATTTCGGGCTAACACAAGGCTGACCAAAAATCTTAAAAGGAAAATCTGGGGAGTAAGATATCCATAAAGGGCTTTGAAAAATCCCAACATATTTCTGAGATTCTAGAAGGCCGTACGCATGCTTAGGGTTGTGTGCATGCCCAGGAAAGAATTGAGAAGACTCCAATTTCTCACCTTAGGCTGATCTTGAGGCTCTGTGCAAAATTTGACTTTAGGAAGGCTAA
The DNA here is from genome assembly GCF_037993035.2 of Macaca fascicularis. NCBI lineage: Eukaryota > Metazoa > Chordata > Mammalia > Primates > Cercopithecidae > Macaca > Macaca fascicularis. Next base: position 35,372,007 of record NC_088378.1, on the reverse strand, counting down.
AATTCATCTTTAGGAAAATTAAAGCAAGGTTGTAAATTGCCTGCCAGATCACTGAAGGCATGCCTCAACATACACCTTAGCCATTTCGCAAAGGTTGGAAGACTTACTGGTTCAAGTTCCTTAAGGAAATCTCTATCCAGCCATTACCCAACCACTAAGCTAACTACAGAGATTTCAGTGGTTACATGCAAAAAATATAGACCTTATACAATTATATAGAAAAGACACTAAGCAAACAAACAGCAGCAGCAACAACAACAGTCACAAACAACCCCATACTGGGAGAAGGGGAATCTGATTACCAAAGTCGCTACATTTTATTATGTAAAATGTCCAGTTTTCAAGAACAACATAAAATGAAACATGCAAAGAAGCATGATGATATGGCCCCCCAAAAATAAACAGCCAACAGAGACTCCCTGAGGAAAACCGGATGTTGGACTTATGAGACAAAGAGTTTAAATATGTTCAAAGAACTAATGGAAACTATGTCTAAGGAATTAAAGGTAATTATGATGTTTCATCAAATATCAATACATAGAAACTATTTTTAAAAACTAGCTATCTCAAAGTATAAAAAGCTGAAATTAAAATTTAGTAGAAGAGCTCAATAGCGTATTGAATTAGCAGAAGAAAGGATAAGAAAAATTGAAGATATGTCAGTTGAGATGATCTAGTCTAAGGTACAAGAGAAAAAAAAAGAATAGAGAAAAAAAGGATAGTGCCTCAGAGACCCATGGGACATCATTAAGTTTACCAACATAAACATAAAGGAAGTCACAGAGGAGAGGAGAGAGAGAGAGAAAGGAATAGAAAGAATATTTTTAAAAATAATGGCTGAAAACTATCCAAAGATAATTAAAAACAGCTACACATCTAAGAAGCTCAATTAATGCCACATAAGATAAACACAGAGATCCCCACATAGATACATCATAGTCAAACCTTTAAAATACACAGAGAGAATGTAAATGAAACAAAAGAAAAATGAATCATCCATGCAAGGGATTATAATAATAAAATTAACAGCTGACTTCGCATGGAGGCCACAAGGCCATGGGATGACATATTTGAAGGGCTGAAAGAAAAAGAATTCACCAATAATTCTATGTTCAGAAAAACTAACCTTCAAAAGCTAAGGGAAATTAAGGCATTTCCAGATAAAGAAAAAAACAAGAGAAATTACCATTAGCAGACCTGCCCTACAAAAAGTACTAAAAGGAGCCATTCAGGCTGAATGAAAGAACCCCTAGAAAGTTACATGAAACCACACAGGAAATAAAGAATATCAGTAAAGGCATATGTATATATAAGAGACATCATAATGTATATTTTATGAAAATATAATTCACATACCAAAAAAATTCATTCTTTTAAAGTGTATAGTTCAGTGGTTTTTAGTATCTTCAGAGAGTTGTGCAACCATCACCACTGTCTCATTTTAGAACATTTTCATCACCCTTAAACAGAAAAAAAATGGCAACCTCCCATGCCTTCTACTTTCATCCCCTGGCAACCAATAATCTACTTTCTGTCTCTATGGATTTGTCTATTCATGCCATTTAATATAAATGGAATAATAAAATATACACTTTTGGACTGACTTCTGCCACTTAGGATAACTTTTTAAGATCCATTCATGTTATAGCGTGCATCAATATTTCATTCCTTTTGATAGCAGAATCGTATTCCATTGTATGAATATACCACATTTTGTTTATCTGCTCATCAGTTGAAGGACACTTGGATTGTTTCAATTGTTTGGCTTTTATGAATAATGCTGCTATGAATATTCATGTACAAGTTTTTATGGGTGGACATATATTTGAAACTCTCTTGAGTATATACCTAGGATTAAAATTGCTAGGTCATATGGTAACTCTATGGTTAACTTTTTGAGAAACTGCCAAACTGTGTTCCAAATGGCTGCACAATTTCACAATCACATCAGCAATGTATAAGTGTTTCAGTTTCTTCACATTCCTGTCAACACTTGTTATTGTCCACGATTTTAGCCATCCTAGTGGATGTGAAGTGTTATTTCATTGTGTTTTTTATTTCTATTTTTCTAGTGACTAATGATACTGAGTATGTTTTCCTGTAATTATTGGCCATTTGTATATCTTCTTTGGAAAAATGTCTGTTCAAACCCTTTGTTCATTGGTAAATTATTTTTCTTTTTATTGTCAGGTTGGTAAGAGTCATTTGTATATTCTGGATACTAGATTTTTATCAGATACATGATTTGGAAATACTTTCTCCATTCAGTGGGTTGTTTTTCACTTCTTGATAGTGTCCTTGGTTGTAAAAAGAGTTTTTAATTTTGATGATGTCCAATTTATTTTTTTTCCATTTTGAAAGTGTTTTAACTTTTTTTTCATATTCTGCATTAGTTTAAGTAGCAAGAAAGTACTTTGTCAAACTTAAAAGACATTACAGATAAGACGTTTCAGTCCTCAAATTGTAAAAAATTCTGATTTTTTATGCTGATTGATTTGTTAAGTTTTTTTAACTGCTTCAAGTTAATTTCAGTAATTTTTTCCCTAACATTTTTTTATCTTAAAGGTTTTACATTTAATCATTTGTATGAATACCTAAAACTGGAGTGGCTTCTTTGTGGAATTAATCATTCTATAATTATTTATTTATTTTGCTATTCAGATTTTCTAAGCAATGCTTGTTTATTTCAGAACATACTGTTATTGATGTCTGGAGTTTCTTCTGTTTTGGAGACGGAGTCTCGCTCTGTCGCTTGGGCTAGAGTGCAGTGGTGCGATCTCGGCTCACTGCAAGCTCCGCCTTCCGGGTTCATGCCATTCTCCTGCCTCAGCCTCTTGAGTAGCTGGGACTACAGGCGCCCGTCACCACCCCCGGCTAATTTTTTTGTATTTTTTAGTAGTAGAGACGGGGTTTCACTGTGTTAGCTAGAATGGTCTCTATCTCCTGACCTTGTGATCCGTCAGCCTGGCCTCCCAATGTGCTCGGATTACAGGCGTGAGCCACTGAGCCCGGCTGATGTCTTGAGTTTCTATCAACCATACTATAAGTAACATGTATTTGTACTTAGATTTTAAAAACAATCAAATATTTTCATTGCACTTTACCCTTCATGACATAGCTGTTAAATTTGCCCTAACTTCTATCATTTTATTTCATGCTCCCTATTTTTTTTATGCTGACTAGTTGACTAGTTTTTTCATCCTAGCAGTTTTATTTGTTTTCTGCCTCTTGATATACAGACTGTATTTTACCTCATTTTATTTTCTGCACTTTTGCTTTACCTCTCAGCAAGTTTTCATACATTTGCTCACTGTCTCCTTGAAACTCTTACTTCCTTCATCATCCATGGAGTGACTTTTGTCCAGGTGTTTCGCCGTCCCTCTGGCACTTCCTCTTCAATTCTCATAGTTGGTTTCTCCCTCTTTCCCCCTTTTTTAAAATGTTGATGTTCTTAAAGTTCCTTTTTTCTTCTTAAGCAGCTTTTTTTGGGGCCATTTCATCCCCTTCCTTGGATTTAAGGATCATCCATATGTTAACAATTCCCAGCCTTTTAGGTCTATCCTAGATCTCTCTCCTGAACCCAAGCCCATAGATACAACTGACTACTAGATATCTATATTTGGATGTCTCACAGGCATATCAAACATAGCACGCTCAATATGGCACTCATCTCTTCCCAAGTAAACCTGTTCTTCTGCCAGAATTTTCCCTCCAGAAAATGACAGAATGTCAATCCTAAAGCCAGAAAATCTGGGAACATCTTTAACGTTTCCCTTTCCCTCAGCCCTTATATTTCTCATCTGCATCTTTTGATATTCTTGATTTTGTATTCTACATAGCTATGGAATTCAATTTCCTCTTCTTCTCTCCATAGCCCCTAACCCAGTGTAAGTGACCATGAGCTCTTCTCTGGAACCTGCAAAAACTGCCTAATTCATCTTCATTCTATCCTCCCTCCTGAAATTAAGAGAATCTTTCAAAATGCAAATCTGATTGTGCTACTCTTCCACTTAAAACTCTTCAGTGGCTTTCCATTACCTAAGTCAATGTTGTCAGGCCTCCTTAATCTTGCCCCCTGCCCCCCTTACCTCTGCTGCCTCTTTCTGAGCACTCTCCATGTCTCACTGTACTCTCCAGCCATACTACATTTACTTCAGTTTCTTGAACATTCTGTGTACCCTGTGGCAGGCACTGTTAATTGTCCCATTATCCATTCTGCCTTTCTTCTTCTTAGTAATAGAACCTATCCCATTCTCATTCAAATTTAGTGGTATCCACCTTGCTAGATGTGACCCTGTGACCGGGTTCTCACCAATGCAATGTGAGGAGGAGTGATATATCCAACTGCAATGTTACTTCCATAAAAGGAAGTTGATTGCCTTTTGTTTCCTCTTTGCCCCTTCCCTATGACTGGAATGCAGATGTGGAACTACAGCACAATCTTTATGTGGATGAGGAAATGTACTAGGGCAATAGAAGGCTATAAAATGTTGTTTTGGTATATTTTTGAGATGGAGTTTCACGCTTGTCACCCAGGCTGCAGTGCAATGGCACAATCACAGCTCACTGTAACCTCCACCACCCGGGTTCACTCAATTTTCCTGCCTCAACCTCCCAAGTAGCTGAGATTACAGGCGTGCACCACCACGCCCAGCTAATTTTGTATTTTTATTAGAGACAGGGTTTTACCATGTTCTTCAGGCTGATCTCGGACTCTCGGCCTCAGGTGATCTACCCTCCTCAGCCTCCCAAAGGGCTAGGATTACAGGTGTGAGCCACTGTGCCCAGCCAAAGGCTATAAAGTGGAAGGAACCCAGGACTCTAAATGACCATGTAGTGGACAGTATATTCTGGTTGTTCATTGCAGCAGTTTAGCCTGTGTATTGGTCAGGGTAGTCTATGTTATATTGCAGTAATACATAACCCCCAATGCTTAGTAGCTTAACACAATAAACTACTTACTTATTTTTCACTCATACTACATAGGTTCAGCACAGATCAGCAGAGTGGCTCTGCTCTTGTAGTCACTCAGAGATATAGCCTAATGAAGAGCTTCATCTAAATATGTGTCTTATGTGTCTTAATGAGCACACAGGAGAGAAAGGGAATTGGCAAATGTATTCTGTCTCTTAAAGCTTACAGCTAGAAGTCAGCCACATCACTCCACTCACAATCCATTAGACAAAGCCAGGTTAAGGGTTAAGGATATGTAGATCTACATGTTCCCAGAAGGGAGAGAAAACCACCATATTTGTGACTAGTCCAAGTGACTATTTCTGCAGCTTCATTAATACATCTTAGTTTGTGTTCCCCCTAGAAAAGTAACTTCTACATGTTTTGCTCAACTGTTTGTAGGATATGTTTCAAAATTTATACTTCAAGAAATTCACAAGACCATACCTTCTCAATAATTCTTCCTGCAATCATTTATCCTTGGGTTCCTAGAATAACTAGTTTATTTGCATAATGACTCCCAAATGTGTATCTAAATACCTGAATTCTCTCCAAAGTTCCAGTACTAGATTTCCCAGTGGCCACTACATGTCAAACTTCACAAGCTAAAAAAAAATTGAATGTATTACTTCCACTTCCCCCTCTTCAATCTGATTCTTCTAACTGGTTTATATTTAGTTTTGTTTCCTTTTGTTTGTATCTTTGTCCCCAGCCCCTAGAATAGTACCTGGCATGAGAAGGGGCACTATATACAAATTGAATTAATGAATTAATGCTGTCAAAATGTGATAATGGTTCTCAAAAGTGAAAAACTCCATTCCCCTCCTTACCAGCCTGCTGAGTCTGCCTCTGCACTCTCTCTTGCAGATGATCCTTCTCTTTTACCTGTCACACTTGGCTATTCAGGAGCTTATTGCCTATGAAGCAGACTCTTCTGATAGCTTTCTGACAGTCTCATCGCCAATTTTTCTATTCTCCTGTCCATTTCACACAGCACTTCCATGTTAATTTCCTTAAAGTGTATGACTCATTTTGTCACTGTTCCACAATCCTATAAGGGGCACATATAGTATGCAAGTGATGTGCTACATTCTGAAGAGAAAACAGGAACCAGGTACGGTTGCCACCCATGAGTAGCTCACCACCCCGCGGGGAGACGGATGTGTCTAAGAGATACAGAACAGAGACAACTGTGTCAAGATGGGAGGGGCACTGACCTGGGGTGACAGAGGTGACAGATGCTGAATCAGCCACAGAGCCACACAAGAGGGGCATTTATCCTGTGTCCCCACAGACAATTAGACATCTTCCAGGACCACATCGGACAGAAATAGGAACAGATTCATCTTTGGAGTCAGAAAGAAGGAAGGAAAGGATAGGCACTCACTGAGGTTAGCTTAGAAGTGGGGACCAGGGAAGAAAATGGATGGTGATTAGATCCGAGGACTTCTGATTTCTCTGATGGATGAGGCGAGTTTATTCCTTGAGGAGGACAAGCACTATGCTGTGGAGTGCTCCCTAAGACCTGGATGTGCTGCCAGCTGGTGGCTTTTGGTTCCCAGTCCCTGCTGGAAACGCCTACCTGTGTCCACGGTATGCAATCTAATTCTACAAACAGCTACTAATGTGTTGGGCATAGTGTTTAGCTATATTAGTAAGCTGCTGTTCCCCTTTCTCCTTGTAAATTTCTGCCATGGAAGCCATAGTTTCGCTTTCATGACAATGCTTAGATACACACTGTTCTCCAGGGGAGGGAGCCTGAAGTCAAATGAATTGCTGCATGGATTTTGTAAATTCATAGCAGGCCCAATTGCTTGGAAGCCATAGTACTTTTTATTTATAAAAGCCAGGCTTTTTTGAGAGAAAAAAAATAAAAGAGGTTTTTTATTTTTTTAAGGGGAAGGGGATATTATTTTCGGATTCTAAGAGCTTAACTTTGAATATAGAACCAAAGCCTGGAAAATTGAAAGCATATATTTTGCAAATAAGCCACAGAAAAGGGAAAGATGACAAAATAGTTTTTGCCAGATGGCATCCTCCTCAGCACTTTTCCCACCCCCCTCATCCCCGCCCCCCACACACACACTCATACCATCAAAAAGAATATCAGGCAGGACGATGTGGAGTTTTGTAATTTACTTTAAGTGCCTCTTTTGTGCAAGGCTCTTGGGGAATAAAAGACAATTCCTTTTCAGAAAAGAATCATCTAATCTGGCAAGGGTTATAGATAGGCCTCTTTACAGACACGTGAGGAGTGTCATTTGTCTTCTTCATACTGGCCAAGACTTTGCTGACTCCTGGCTCTGTGCTTAGACTTCCGGAGACCATACAGCCTCTGATAGGATCTTCTAGAAATTTCCATGCCCCTTTGATGAATTTCCAGGAGGACTAGAAAAGCAACTTTATAGTAGAGGCAGGTTGTTAAGATCACCTAAATAAGCTGTCGATATTGGGGCTCAGAAACCAATACCCCAGAATCTGACATTTTCCCATGCTGAACTGTAGAAGCCTCAAGGTCTTTCTGACCTTCCCTCACTCACTCTCTCTCCCAAAACACAGGATGCCTTTATCTGCCTAAAGCAACCCACCAAAAGGAACAATTGTTTTTGTTTTTTCTTCCTCTCCCTGTAAAACCAAGACTGTAACTGTTACAGTAGGTAGCTAGTCAAGCATGAATGGGGTAGGAGAGGGCTCCCCCACCCACCAGGAATGTCACACTGCCTCTCTAAAATGATAATTGGTCACAGCAGGTGCAGGGAGAGACAATTTCCCTAGACACAAACTTGAAATTGGTCATTGGCAGCTTCGAATAAAATCTCAGGAATTGGGCAAGTGGGCTCAAGCATGCGCATGAAGAGACAAAATGGCAGCATATGGCCTTTTGGGGGCATTCTACTGGAAAAGGGAAGAACACCACAGGTGAGCATGCATACAACTCCAGTACACACACTGCGCATGTTCACCTCCCATGTGTTAGCAGGCCACCACGCATGCGGGCAGCCTACTCCAAGGAAAGAACCATGGGAAAAGGGACTCAAGACCCCAGAAGTATGCCAGCATATAAAACCCGAAAGTCAAAAGGTCAAATGCCACACTTGTCCTTCCAGTCACCTATGTGGGTCTCTTCTAAGTGTACTTTCCTTCCTTTTGTTCCTGTTCTTAAGGGTTTTTTTAAATTTTTTCTTATTTATTTATTTATTTATTTATTTATTTATTTATTTATTTTGAGACAGTCTTACTCTGTTGCCCAGGCTGGAGTGCACTGGTGCCATCTCAGCGCACTGCAACCTCCACCTCCCAGGTTCAAGCAATTCTCATTCCTTAGCCTCCTGAGTAGCTGGGACTACAGGAATGAACCACCACGCCCGGCTAATTTTTGTATTTTTAGCAGAGACAGGGTTTCGCCATGTTGGCCAGGCTAGTCTCGATCTCCTGACCTCAAGTGATCCACCCGCCTCAGCCTCCTAAAGTGCTGGAATTACAGGTGCGAACCACTGTGTCTGGTCACTGCTCTAAAGCTTTTTAATAACTTCCACTCCTACTCTGAAACTTGCCTCAGTCTCTTTTTCTGCTGTATGCCTGTCAGTCGAATTCTTTCTTCTGAGGAGGCAAGAACTGAGGTTGCTGCAGACGGGTAGTACAGATTCGCTGCCAGTACCCGTAACTTGGATATTTGCCGTCCCTAACATATTTTGGCGCCATGTGAATTATACAGTTTTCCACCTAACCTATTCACACCTGAACAGATCCATTCACAGGATAACATACAAGTTAATTTCTGCTCCGTGATCCATTCATTCTCCCCAGATCCCCTCAACCAAATCCTCCCTGCTCCCCACCTGTTCTGCCAGGATGATACACATGCGTCTGAACCACCTTGCAGGGTGGGCAGTCACTCCTGGATTCTCTTCACATGCATGTTGTGTACACGTTAAATAAATCTGTACGCCTTTTCTCCAATTCATCTGCCTTTTGGGAGTTGAGTTTTTTAGTGAATTTTGTAAAGCAAAAATACGATTCTAAGCCCCCTCCCTCCACATCTGATTGAACCCCTCCTCTCAGCCAAGAGCATTCTGGAGTAAGCCTGAAAATCCAGTTCAGGTCATAATGGAAGAGGGGTTTAGACATGCCTCATTGTACCCCTCCAGCATTAATAGCAACACAGACCTTAAGCCTGATAAGAAACATTTACAATCTATTTTCTCTGAAGCTGGCTACCTGAAGGCTTCATCTGCATGATAAAACCTTGGTCTCCACAACCCGTTATCTTAATCCAGACATTTCTTTCTACCCATAATAATTCTTTCAACCAGTTGCCAATCACCTATGACCTGGAAAATCTACCTATGACCTGGAAGCCCCCCTGCCCACCCCCTTCAGGTTGTCTCTTCCTTCCAGATTGAACCAATATAAATCTTACACGTATTGATTGATGTATTATGTCTCCTTAAAATGTATAAAAGCAAGCTGTACCCTGAGCACCTTGGGCACATGTCAGAAGGACCTCCTGAGGCTGTGTTAAGGTCACGTCCTTAACCTTGGCAAAATAAGCTTTCTAAATTGACTGAGACCTGTCTCAGATATTTTGGGTTCACAACTTTCAGAGGGGGAAGGGGAAGCTTCCCCTCTACTCCCCTACACCAAACACCCACAGAAATAGGGAAATGGCTGAAGCTGAATTCCCCCCATCATTGGATAGATAAATAGAAAAGAGAATTGAAGGCTTTGAAAAGAGAAACCTAAGCCCTTCAAATCAAGCAGTTCTTTTGGAGGGTAAAAAATAAAAATAAATAAATAAAGCTCTTCGCAGTTCTTCAAGGCACACTCTAGAAAAGACTTTATAGCTAAATAATAATTAGGCAAATTAATTTTAAAAATGTTTACATTGAGAGCCACATTATTCTTATTTTACACTGAGCACTAAAAAGGATTACCTTGGAACCTCCTTGAAATAGGTCTAGAATTGCTTCATGGTTTTTAAAAAAAGAGTATCTGAAAGGCAGAAGGTTTTCTTTCCTTTTTTTTTTTTTTTTTGCCGGCAGATTTGTGAGAAAAATGAAAGCCATGAAACTAGCTTTTCCTCTCAAAAGATAACTAGCCCCCCTACACCTTTTTTTAAATACAGAATTTTAGTATTGCTCAAAAGGATATGGGCATGTCAAGTGCCCTTTGAAAAATCCTTCTGATAGAGAGAAAAATAATCCAGACAGACCGGAGAACATCACAATTCCTTTAATCCTTAATAATTACTGGAACTGAGAGAAGAGCTTAGAGTATTGTTAAAATTCCCCCAAGGAAATGTCAAGCTCTCACTAGAAAAGGCTTTTTTTAAAATCAACACTTAGGACTCCAAGAGAAGAAGGAACGCGAGGAATTTCATAAGCTATTTCAGTTACTTGAAATTTTGTGAGTCAAACAGAGCCAATTCTGAATACATGTGGAGTGGGTGCAGCCGGCGCCCCACCCAGATCCTCTCCATCTGGCTGCAGTTACTGTGAGTGTTGGCCCCTGACTACTCACACCGCCCCCTTCTCTAGAGCAGTGCCCTCAGCTGAATGGGAGCGTCCTTGTCTGGAAGGTTGCACCCCACTCAGGGACACGGGATGGGGCAGCTGGCAACTAATGACTGCCTGACACAGAGATACAAAAGGCTGGCCTCCGCCTCCGGATGAGACAAATTGTGGGGTGGCTATGGCCCAAAGCTGTGGGTCCTGGCTGTGGTGGAACTCATCCTTGCTTAGCTTTCTTCCCCTGTCAGATCTTGTTTTCCCAATTCCCTTTCTCCCAGGAACATGCTTTCAACAGACCTCTTCACCAGAATCCCTGTCTCAGGCTCTGTTACAGGGACCCTAATCTTAGTGCAACTCAGGAAAACCTGAGGCCCTCTTATGCCATTTTTACAACCTTCTTTCCTTCCTTTCTTCCTTCCTTTCTTCCTTCCTTCCTTCCTTCCTTCCTTCCTTCCTTCCTTCCTTCCTTCCTTCCTTCCTTCCTTCCTTCCTCCCTCTCTCCCTCCCTCCCTCCCTCCCTTCCTTCCCTCCTTCCTTCCTTCTTTCCTTCTTTCCTTCCTTCCTCAGAAAAGAGTCTAAGAGCTTCATATATATTTATAACATGTTAGGTCTCTCTCCTGGGGTATTTGTATTTTAACATGACACAAAGAACGTGACTGGAATTAAGAGATTCGTTGTTAGTGGCTAAAGAATTTTGAGAGGGGTAACTTTTTAGCACTTAAACCAACACATCACAGGTCAGTACATACTCTGCCTAAATACAAGTTTCATCCTAATTAGAAAGTGTTAGTTTTGTTTTGTTTTGCTTTGCTTTTTGTTTGTTTGTTTTTTTGTGTTTTTTTGCAATATTATAACCTCTGCCATTGCCATAAAGACTCTAAGACTTCTAGCTTCTTCCATTCTCAGGAAAGCACAGAGGGGGCTCTGGAAGCAGGAGCCAGGGGTCTTTCTCTTTCTCCACTCCTGCGTCTCATGGCCTCATTCTCTCTCTGGAATCCTGGAATATTAGACCTGCTGGCTCAACATTTCCCAAAGAATTCTGTGTTCAAGCACCTTTAGGGAACATCATTTATCTTATCCCCATTTGGGGGGAGTCACAATATCATTAAAATATTAAATTTAAGAAATATCAAAGTAAAGAATCCGTTTTAACTTATTGAACCCAGACTTTTCTAAACTTACCCATAGAATCCTATTTTTGTGGATCATAGTTGAGGAAACACCAATCTGGTCCAGTTCCTCATTTTAACACTGGAGGCCCACGGAGATGAGCTCCTCTGGGCTGCCAACTCCCTGAGTGACAAGCCACCCCAGCTCCACAGTAATTTGTAGTATCCTAGTGACAGTGCCACTCTCTGACTACACTAACGACATGCTGAGCACCATCCCGGGGGTTTGCTGCTTTTGCCAATCAACAGACCAGCTGCACATTCTCCCTTCGCAGGGTGACTTTCCATGGTTAACGACTCTGTGTTTGAAATGTGAGCTTCAGACCTCCTGTTACATCTGTATAAATAGATAAAATTGACCCAGACCCAAGTTGACTAAACAAGAGACCTGTTTGTTTTTATTGTTTTTGTGGGGCTCAAAGCTGCCCTTTGAGGTCTTGGCATGTGGGATCTCACCTGTTTGAATTCACAGTAATTCTCTGTTCCATCAGATCTCAGTGACTTTGATGATTCCAGGGCTCTGTTTCTATCTGCGATTTTTTAAAGGCAATTCGTATTTTATAAACACTTAGTAATTCTAGATACTTTTCCCTCCTGGCTTAGATGATCAACAAGCACTGTTTAATAACAGTTTGGCTTTTTGACCAATGAAGTCAAAATGGAAAGGCTCCCATTCTATGAAAAAATGAAGTGTTTACATTCAAAATAACTTAGGCTTGTCTTTCAGTTCTAAGCATATGCAGAGGACTCAAGGTTCCTCAGAGATGTGTCCTTACGTCTGTAGTCTGTATTTTTATAAATAAACTAGAGCCATGGGGTGTGTATGTATTTAGAAATAAGCCCTCAGGCTTCATGCGGCCTTTCCGGCCCAGCTGAGGGAACTAGCAAACAGCCTCTAGGGCTGGAAGGAAATCGGCCATTTTATACCCAGTTTAGTATTCAGCCTTTTATCTGGGTCTAAACATGTTTATAAAGAAACTATTTGGACAGCTTGCTTTTTCAGCCCTCAAATCATCCGATCAGCCAGAATGGCACTACAATAGAGAATCCTAACAAGGTCAGTCTGCCCCCCTGCTCCATTCCACTTAGAAAAGCCCTCACACACTTCACGAGTTCAAGGAGGGAAGCCAAATGTGCATTTCTGTGTGGGCGCTAACCACAGTGCTATAGACATCATTGCAGCTCAGCATCGGCAGCCTACAAATCCATCTGGGAAATTAGGGCCCCTCTCCCTTCCGATATCACAAACGGGAATGTCTCCTCACTTCCTGACATATCATCTTCCTGGGTCATTCTCCCTATGCACTGCATGAGGAGAGAAATAGAGCAAAATGAATCTGCCTACAATTAGATGGCAAAACATAATAAAGTGAAAGAGGACCTTGTGTGCTTTGCTTTTTTCTTCCAGGCAGGCATGCCGTCAACTCATCTCTCTTCCTTTGCTCCTGGAGCAGGTGTGGTTTGTAGCCATTAGCAATGCAGCCTCTCCCTTAGTACAACTTCAGGAGTGATTTCAGTCTACACACACACACACTCACACTCACACACACACACACAGTGATGTTGGGAGTGAGAGTGGAAGGCAGTATGACATGGAAGGGAGAATTAAGGACAGTGATTAATCCAGTCCAGAGTCGATTGTGTGACACGTTGAGTCCAATAGGCTGTGCCAGAAGCACCATGTTTCTGTGCATGAGAGGCCACTGGCTAAGGCACAACAGGCCCAACAGGCCCCAGCTGGAGAGACAGCTGGGGTGACTCCTCCCCTCTCCGCACTGCTGAGTTTCCTTCCTGTTCCAATACAGACATGCCAACACCCTTCACTTTTAATTACACAAATGGAAAGTAAGTGCACACGCATTTCAAGAAAATCACTCAACAACTAGAGGAACAGATGTTGTAGCCTGAAAAGGAAGTCGTCATTTTGGTAAAGTAAATTTGTGTGTGTGGCCGGAGCTAATGCTCAGCAGGTGTGGGTACTGACTTCTCCAGGAAAATGTTTGTCTTCCTTGTGTGGAATTATTGGTGGTTCCTGAGAAGGGAGATTCAGTTGTTGGCCTGAATTTGTTTGCTAGGGTGGCCATAACACAAGGCCACAGATTGGGTGGGTTAAGCAACAGAAATTTATTTTCTCACAATTCTGGAGGCTGGAAGTCCAAGACCAAGGTGTTGGCAGGGTTGGTTTCTTCTGAGGCCTCTCCCCTTGGCTTGTAGATGGTCATCTTTTCCCGGTCTCTTCACAGGTCTTCCCTCTGTGACTATGTGCTAATTTCCTCTTCTTATGAGGACATCAGTCTTATTGAATTAGGGCCCACTTAGTGACCTAATTTTCAATTAATTACATCTTTAAAGACTCTATCTCTAAATACAGTCATATTTGAGGTACTGAGCATTAGGACTTCAAGACATGAATTTGGGTGGGTGTACAAATCAGCTCATCATATCACCTGATAGATATCGATTGATAGGTAGACTTTTTTCAGTTTTTTTTAAGAGGTAAGGAATAGGAAAGAATCTATCAAGAACTGAAGCAAAAACACAAAATAAGTTGGACCAGGCTCATGGCATCCCCACCTAACAATGAGAGAGAGAATTGATAGTCACTTCTAAATTATGGTGTTAGTCATGACCAAAATGTACTCTTGTTAGACTATTGTATTCAGAAATATTTTTCCTGTTGGGGTACACTGAGCGAGGATAACTTTCTAGGGGTAAAGGATGGGGATTTACCTGAAGGAATAGAATGGGCCCATTGTCAGTCATCTGAAGAAGTATTTTCTTCTAGAACATGACATAAAATATCCAGGGAAGCAAACTGCAGAGTAGGAGATTCTTATGAGAATTCAGTCTGAAGTCAAGATGCAGACCAAGATTTACCACATTCCCAGGGATGAGTCAGCCCCTGCTACATAGACACAGCCCTGTAGCATTTATGCTAGTTAAGCCACTGGTTAAGAGAGCCTAGCAGCACCTTCAATTTAGCCAGTGAGATTAATAGCCACTGGACGTATTTGCCCAGTTGATAGCATGAGGTGAGCAGAGAATGAGGGATAGAGGCAGGGCTCTGGACCATGGGAATGCCAACTCCTCTTCTTCATTTCATCCACTTTCTGAGATAACATAGCTTTTACTTATTTTTCTTAATTTTTAAACATTTTAAATTGTGGCAAAATACGTGTAACATAAATGTTGCCATCTTAAAGAGACAGGGTCTTGCTATGTTGCCCAGGCTGGACTTCAGTGGTTATTCACAGGTGCTATCATAGCACACTACATCTTTGAATTCTTGGCCTCAAGTGATCCTCCCCTTTCTAAGTAGCTGGCATTACTGGCATATACCACTGCACTTAGCTTAACTGTCTTTAAGTATACAGTTCAATAGTGTTAGGTATGTTCACTGTTGTACAACCAATCTCCACAACCTTTTTATCTTGCAAAACTAAAGTTCCACACATTAACAAACACTCCCCATTTCCCTGGCCACCACCGTTCTACTTTCTGTTTCCAGGAATTTGACTACTCTAGATCTCTCATTTAAGTGGAATCATATAGTGTTTGTCTTCCTGTGACTGGCTTATTTCACTTAACATAATGTCCTCAAGTTTCCACCATATGTCAGAAACATATGTCAGAATTTCCTTCCTTTTCAAGGCTAATACTCCATTGTGTGTATACACCACATTTTGTTTATCCATGCATCCATCAATAGACATTAGGGTTGCTTCCAGCTCTTGGCTATTGTGAATAACAGTGTTATGAACATCGGTATAGAAAATATCTCTTCAAGACCATGCTTTCAATTCTTCTGTAAATATACCCTAAAGTGGAATTGCTGGATCATATGCATATTCATTCTTGACAGAAATAGAACCCATAGGAAAGTGGGAAAGAAAGGATTAATAGATAATATATAGATAGAAAGATAGATAGATAGATAGATAATAGGTACATGATAGATAATGGATAGATGATTGATAGATAATTGATAGATGATTGATGATAGATAGATAGATAGATAGATAGATAGATAGATAGATAGATAGATAAGAGATAGATAGGCCAGGCACGGTGGCTCACTCCTGTAATCCCAGCACTTTGGGAGGTTGAAATGGGTGGATCACTTGAGGGAGTTCTAGAGGAGCCTGACCAACATAGCGAAACCCCATGTCTACCAAAAATAAGTTAGCCAGGCGTGGTGGTGCATGCCTGTAATCCCAGTTTCTTGGGAGGCTGAGGCACTTGAACCTGGGAGGCAGAGGCTGCAGTGAGCTGAGATGGTGCCACTGCACTTCAACCTGGGTGACAGAGTGAAACCCTGTCTCAAAAAAAGAAAAAGAAAAAGAAAAAGAAAAGACAAATAGATAATACAAAATCAGCTTGCATGATTATGGAGACTGAGAAGTCCCACCATCTGCAAGCTGGATACCCAGCAAAGCCGGTGATGTGATTCTAGTCTGAATCCAAAGGCCTGAAAACCAGGGAAGCCAAGAGTACAAATCCCAGTTCAAAGGCAGAAGACCAATGTTCCTGCTCGAGCAGGCAGGCACAGGGGACAAGAAAGGACACATTTCTCCTTCGTCCACTTTTTTGTCCTATTCAGGCCCTCACCGGTTAGGATGATGGCCACCCACACTGAGAAGGACAATCTACTTTACGGAGTCCACCAACTCCAATGCCAGTCTCATCCGGAAACAGCCTCACAAGCTCAGCCAGAAATACTATTCAATCGGGGCACCCTGCGGCACAAATTGACATATAAAATTAACCGCACAATAAAGTAATTGTGTTTTTAATTTTTTGAGAGTATTTATTTTTTAAACCAGGTAATACATTCACTTGATTCAAACATCATAATGCTATAAAATGCTTTACTCTGAGAAGTCACCATTCATAACCTTTTCCTCATACCAATCACCAACTACAGCTAACCACACACACACACACACACACACACACACACACACACACACATCTATTCTGTATCACTCAAGTGTTCCTTTATAGAAATGCATACTTATATACTCTCACTTTCTAAGGCCAGAGTCCGCTGTGGTAACAGGACGGGGCCCCCATGATCTTCACCCCTGATACCATGTCTTTGAATAGGTTATATTACCTGGCAAAATAGACATGGCAGGGGGAATTAAGGTTATGGATCCTAAAAGAAAGAGATTATCCTGGATTAGAGTGGTAGGGGCACGCCAATCACTCAGCAGAAGGAGAGCCAGGAGAGAGAAGGCGGAAGTGGAAGTCGGAGATGGAAAGCAAGGCAAGGACTCAGCCCACCATGGCTGGCTTTGAAGAAGGAGAAAGGGGAGGGTGAGCCAAGGGATGCAGGCCACCTGCAGATGTTGGAAACAACACCCTTCACCCAGACAGCCAGCAAGGACACAGGAACCTCAGCTCCACTCGTGTGGAACCGAATTCGGTCAACAACCTGAATGAGCCTGAAAGTGAGTTCTCCCTCAGAGCTCAGATAAGAGCCCCATCTGTCTCACTCCTTGATTTAGGTCTTACGAGACCCAAAGCCGAAAAAACCATCTGAGCCCACCAGACTTCTAACTTCTAGAACTAAGTCTGGCTACTGCAGCCTGGAAATAATTTTTTACTGTGTTTCATCTGTTTTTAGCTCTGTCCATAGTCCCTTTACCTGACACACACTTTCATCTGTTTTTAGCTCAGTCCATAATCCCTTTACCTGACAAGCACACACATGTGTGTACAGCACTCACTACTACACTCTCACACCTTCTGCTCCCTCCAGGGAGGTCCAGGCCAGCAGCCTCTCTGTGAGAAGCATATGCTGTATCATCCGGCAGACGTGGCCCCCATCACTTACCTGTATCCAGCCAGTTCCGTGTTCGCAGTCCTCCCCGACACCCGAACTCACCTGAAGCCTCGCCTTTTCTAGGTGCCATCACTTTTAGAATCGACATCAAACCGTTTAGCATTTCCTCTGCTCTATACTTCCTTATGTCATTGATTTTCTTTGTCCAGTGAAATTAGGTCAATTTTTACTCTGCAGTTTGACCACGCAGAATGACAGGCACCGGAAACACAGTGACGCATATTAGGAAGTTCACTAAACTACACCAGATTTGTCCTATTATCTTTGTCTTGGTCCGATGTTTTCCTTATTTATAAAGTAAAAACACTGGCTTAAGTAAGGGTGATCAATCATTTTTTCACCCTAATATATTTGAAGGATATGAAACAATCTCATTGACAACAATGGGAAAATATAGCATGATTGTTAATTCAAAAATTTTCAGAATCTCTGAGGAAAGGAAAAGGTCCCCCTAAACTGGGCATGGTGGCTCACACCTATAATCCCAGCACTTTGGGAGGCCTAGGTGTGTGGATCATCTGAGGTCAGGAGTTCAAAACTAGCCTGGCCAACATGGTGAAACCCCGTTTCTACTAAAAATACAAAAATTAGCTGGGTGTGGTGGCGGGCACCTGTAATCTCAGCTACTTGGGAGGCTGAGGCAGGAGAATCGCTTGAACCTGGGAGGTGGAGGTTGCAGTGAGTTGAGATCGTGCCATTGCACTCCAGCCTGGGCAACAAGAGCAAAATTCTGTCTCAAAAAAAAGAAAAAGAAAAAGAAAAATCTCCCTAATTAGGATTGCCAGATAAACTGCAAGGCATACAACTAAATTTGAATTTTAGATAAACAGAAAATAATTTTTCAGTGTAAATATCCTAAATATTCAATGGACCATACTTATACTAAAAAATTATTCATTATTTAACTGATATTCCAATTTAATTGGGCAACTAGTTTTTTTATTTGCTATATCTGGCAACTCACCCCTATGTAACTCTAATTCTTTTTTCTTGGGATATGCATGACTGAGAATCACTGTACGAATTTCATTCAATAAAAATGTTTTGACTGCCAGGCACTGTTCTCAGGGCTAGGAATAGAAATTAACAAGCAGTCCTTTCGTTGTTGTTGTTTTTAAATTTTGTAGTGCTTGCGTTCTCATGGGAAGCTCAGGGACACAGACACAATCAAAAAAATATATAAAAATATGTAGCATGTTATTGAGAAAAACAAAGCAGATTATGGAAGTGCCAGTGGGCAAGAGGAGGGATGTTATTTTACATAGGGTGGCATTTACACAGACACTGAAGGAAAGCTTATTTGGGAACCAAGATGATACTTTTTATCTCAAGGTTCTGCTCCAATTCATTACTTAATGACTCATCAAATGTCTATTAGGTGCCCAGTATGTATCCAGCACAAACTAAGTAGTGATGATACAGAAAAAACAATGTGACACAGGCATGGTATCAGATCTCCTCTTTTAGGATTTTATAGACTAAGAGGGAGAGCTTGGCAAATAAACAAGTAATTATCTAAGAAGTTCAATGTGCTTTGGGCAGAGGCCCATGGGGGAGAAGGGATATAGAAAAACTATGATGGCTCCTCTGAAAAAAATTCCCAGAAAGCAGCATCACTGGAGCTGAGCCTAAAATGAGAGTAATTGTGTGCCAGGGACCGAGAAAGGACATTCCCAGCTACAGGGAGCAAACTGCTGGAGGGCCGGGAGCTGGAGGTCGTTCAGCAAGGATGGGCAGGAGCTCCAGAGGGGCTGAGCCAGGGGCAGAGGCTGGTCCTCAAGTGAGAAACCTGTGTGTCACACTGAGAGTTCCAAATGATTTTAAGTGGAACAATAGGATAGTAACAATTACTCAAGCAACAAGAACGGAGACTGGGCTGGAGGAAGCCAGAGAGCAGAACCTAAGCAGAAACTTCCCTTAGCTTGAATTGCCTCCAGATTAATAATATGGATGGAACCAAAATGAGAGACACTTATTAGCAATATTGAGAAACTATTATGTAGGAAAAAAGTGTTGAAATCCAGTGTTATAGTTTTTCTTCTTCACTTTGGCTACACAAATTTGACCAAGGATTCTTTTAAATCTACAATTGCCTAACATTTCCCATCACTGCCAGTTATTACGTCATTATAGTTACCAAATGAGAATTCTCATGGCTTTAGTTCTCAGGTAATGCTCAATGGATAGTTTCATCAACTTTGGCCTCTTCAACAAGAGATGAACGCTAAAGTATATGACATCCATAGAAAGTCATTAGAAAGTCGTTATTTAAGGGCTTTTTCATATTGCAAATGTGTCCTTTCTGGAACAATTTGCTTTTTGTCTATAAAAAGTATTAAGCATCAGTGCATTTCACACTTGATAATTGGTTTTCTCTTGGCATGACCTTCAATCCACTACACAGCAGAAGATACCTGCACTTTCAATTGTAAGATGATGTTAGGGACACACTTCTGCTGGAAGTGGCAGTTGCAATAGTTTCCACACTGCTCAACACACTGAAGCTTTGTGACAAAGAACACCATTTGCAACTCTGACTCTTACCTTAAGTTATGTTTTATGTTATTTTGTTTTCTTTCTCAGAAAGAGACTCTTTCAAAACCTACAGCTGAGTGAAGCAGGTTGAGGAATCCATAATATGGTATACATTCAGGTATTATTGACACTTCCTACCTCTGCAGATGTGAATGTGCTGAAACTAGTGTAACTCTTGCCTGAGCCTCTCCCAAGGCCTTGTACCTAATTTTATGTTCATAATTTTTTATCCTTGACGAGGGCCTCCCAAATTGTATAATATTCAGGCTCTATAAAAGCTGGATGCATGCTTGAGCCTAAGTAAATCAGACCACAACAACCTAGGAGTGAGGTCAGAGACAAAGAGTAGTTTTATGATTCCTTGGTTTTTTGCTTTTTCGTTCGTTTGTTTTTTAGACGGAGTCTTACTCTGTCACCCAGGCTGGAGTGCAGTGGTGCAATCTTGGCTCACTGCAACCTCCACCTCCCAGGTTTAAGCAATTCTCCTTCCTCAACCTCCTGAATAGCTGGGATTACAGGTGCATGCCACCACACCCAGCTAATTTTTTTTTTTTAGTACAGACGGGGTTTTGCCATGTTGGTCAGGCTGGTCTTGAACTTGTTACCTCAGGTGATCCACCCACCTTGGCCTCCCAAAGTGCTGGGATTACAGGCATGAGCCACTGCGCCCGGCTTTCTGATTCCACAGCAACTTGTCCTGCAGTCACTCAGTCTCCCTGAAATTCCTTCCAAGTATCTCCAGGAATTTCAACAAGTATTTCATATACTTTTCCCAAGCTAATTCCCTTAGCTATGGCCATTGTCATTTGACTCTGCCTGTTCTGCTTCACATTAGAGCAGGTCTTGTCACTGATGATAGGACACATTGCAACTCTGCTGTTCAGATCAGCTTCACTGCTGACACCCACCATGCCCGAGTCAAAGCAGTTAGGGCTGGTGCTGAGCAGAGAGACTCCAACACTGGGCGTCACATCTTCCTACCCTTCCGTCACCATCTCCTGCAACTGATAGAGGTGCAAGTGCTTCCCCTGTCGCAGCACTTTTCAGTTTTGCAGGCAATACATCGCAGCCTGCTCACCAAATGTCTAAGGCACAATACCCCAGGGGCCAATCTGGAAGGTAATCTGAGAGACAGACCTGAGGCGTTCATTTAACCAAACTCTTCCCTCTCCTCCTTTGCCTTCTTCCTCAAGAGGACCATTAGTCCCTCAGGTAAAACACAGTCTTGGAGATTCCACTCCAACAAAGTTACCCAGATGTTCCTAAGCATGGAATCAAAGAAAAAGGAAAGCTATGGAACAACTGCAGAACCGTGCAGAGCAGTCGCAGGCGAGGCAGTTTACGGTGGCCAAGAGTGCAGGCTCTGGACTCGGACTGTCTGAGATCTCACCCTGGTGCTGCTATTTAATAGCTCTGAAACCTTCAGCAAGTTATTTAATCTTTCTGTGCCTCAGTTTCATCACCTGTAGAATGAGGATAATAGTAGCATTTACTACATGTGGTTGCTATAAGAACTAAATGAGTAAATGTATATAAAATGGTTGGGAAATGGTACTCCATGAAAAAGTTATAGGAATGTGGGTCACCTGGCTGAAGCATGGAATAAATGCCTATCTTGAAATGGTATCTCTGCTATTTGCTTAGTATGTATTTATTTTTTAGAGCAAAAACAATACATACACATAAAATAAATTAAGGCATTCAAAACATATAGAGTGAGAGAAGCATCTTTTCATCCTGGCCCCCAGCCAGTCAGATCTCCTCCCCAGATACAATGGGGCCATCAGTTTCTCGTGCCCCCTTCCGGGGATACACTACGTGATTGCAAGCATCTATGTAGGTTTCACTTGTTAACTGATGAACTCTGGATCTACAAAGGTGACTGAGAGGGCAGTGATCAGCTCTCCTACAATTTGCCTTTAGGGAACGGACCATCTGGAGGAAGAGCCGATGAGCAACAAAACAGGGCAGAAAGGACACAGCCACAATGAAGGAAGCCAGAAAAAACAGTGGGAGGAAGCAGAAGCAATTCTGACTGGTAGAATCATTAGTGGAGAATGTCCCTGAGCCTAAACCAGTGATTACTTCCTTTTATGTGTATGTCTGTGCTAAGAAGTTCATTTAGAGTCTCATCCCCAAAGTATAAACTTCACAAAAAGCTTTACATAGCCAATATGATGGGGCTCTATAATGTTGGGTATATGCAAGTCACTATTATTAAAATTCAAATTATTTTACTTTTCTAAACTAAATTAAATGGAGCACTGAGCCCAGAGAGCGATGCCTTAAAAAAGACCCTTTATGACTACAGTCAATAATAATTTACTGTTCATTTAAAAATAATACTTGAAAGAGTATAATTGTATTGCTCATAACACAAAAGATAAATGCTTGAGGTGATGGATACCCCATTTACCCTAGTGTGATTATTACACAGTCCATGCCTGTATGAACATTTCCCATCTACCCCACAAATATATACACCTACTATGTACCCACAAAATTTAAAAATTAAAACAGAAAAAAAAAAAGAAGACCCTTGGTATCCAGGCTGCCATGGTCCCTCGGAGGATGCTCTTTGTCTTGGTTCACTTACCTGGAGCAGCCTCACTCCCTCCAGGCTCTGGGTCTTGCTCACATCACAAACGGACTCTGTACTCTATTCAGGACCCAGGCCACCCCCATCTGGGCTTCTTCCTGCACCCAGAACCTGAATTCCCCTCATCTGCAAACACGCTAAAACCCTCAACCCCTTCCAGTACAGACTTTTGTCTCCAGCCTTGACTCCTTCCAATCTGTTTTCCTTGTTGCAGCCAGAGTGACCGTTGTTTTTATCTGTCTGTTCGCTTGATCTTTAACAAGATTTACATTAGTATAACATGGTCTCAAAAAGACATTCATATCAGTTAATGCTATTTACTTATTTATTTTATTTCTTTGAGAGAGAGTCTCGCTCTGTTGCCCAGGCTGGAGTGCAGTGGCATGATCTCCATTCGATACAACCTCCGCCTCCCGGGTTCACGCCATTTTCCTGCCTCAGCCTCCCGAGTAGCTAGGACTACAGGCACCCGCCACCTTGCCTGGCTACTTTTTTTTTGTATTTTTACTAGAGATGGGTTTTCACCATGTTAACCAGGATGGTGTCGATCTCCTGACCTCGTGATCTGCCCACCTCGGCCTCCCAAAGTGCTGGGATTACAGGCTTGAACCACCGCACTTGGCCCCTGCAATGCAATTTATTTTAAGTTACCTGTGCCGTTTGAACCAAAAGTTGTCCATTACTTTAGGTTTAAAATAAAGAGGATTTGGTGGGTTTTTTTTTTTTTTTTAATCTATGACAAATGTGTAAAACTGCTCCCTCAAATACTGTTAAGGCAGGCAACATGAACCATGAGAAACTTACTTTTGTTTCACTTAGAAAATAAAACTATGTAAAAACTTAAAATTGATCCAACGAAGCTATTTTGTAATGTTTCCTTGCTGGTCTAAAAAATTTCAATAATTATAGTGTAGTCTCGGAGGTGGGAGCCCATTTGTACCCTGATCGTTTTTCATGGCTGCCACAACAAATTACCACAAATTTGGTGCCTTAAAACACAGAAATGTATTCTGTCTCAGTCCAAAAATTCAGAAATCTAAAATTGAGGTGTCAGCAGGGCCTTTCCAAAGGCTCTAGGGGAGAATCTTTTCCTGCCTTTCTCAGCTTCTGGTACCTTCCAGCATTCCTTTGCTTGCAGCAGCATCATTCCAACCTCTGCCTCTGTCTTCACATGGCCTTCTTCTGTCTGTGTCTCTCTGTGTCCCGTCTCTCCTTTCTCTTAAAAAGACATCAGTCTTTGGATTTAGGGCCCACCTTAAATCCAGGATTAATTTATCTCAATATCCTTAACTAATTACATCTGCAACGACCCTATTTTCAACAACAACCTAGGAAACAATCTCATTAGCTGTCCGTCTTTAGTTAACATTGCATGTAGACTATGTGCCTACCTACACCAAGATCCAAGTAATTTTCTTAATGAGTTGACACATCAGTTCATTTCATCTGCTGAGGTCAATGAGAGAACTCAACACATTGGCTATCGATATTTCTGATTTTTTTTATTTTTTTATTTTTATTTATTTTCTTTTTTTTTGAGACGGGGTCTCACTCTGTCGCCCAAGCTGGAGTGCAGTGGCACCATCTCAGCTCACTGCAAGCTCTGCCTCCCGAGTTCACACCATTCTCCTGCCTCAGCCTCCCAAGTAGCTAGGACTACAGGTGCTTGCCACCACACCCAGCTAATTTTTTGTATTTTTTTTTTAGTAGAGATGGGGTTTCACTGTGTTAGCCAGGATGATCTCAATCTCCTGACCTTGTGATCCGCCCACCTCAGCCTCCCAAAGTGCTGGGATTACAGGTGTGAGCCACCTTGCCTGGCCTGATTTTTATTTTTTAAAGAACGTTTTTATCCTAGTTACTCCAAGTCTAGAATAGGTAATTAACTAAAGCACTAACAAGTGCAGGAGAAGCTAAAATTTACCTCTCCCAATCTTAGATCTTAGGTGGGAAAGAACCCTGTATCAAAAGACCCATTAACAAGAAAAAAAAAAACAAATTTATTAACAAGTTTATTAGTTTATTAACATGCATTATAACACATTATGCAGGAGACACCTCAATGAAAAGTAACTCAAACCGGTGGTTTCAAATTCTGCTTATATGTCATCTTCAATAAAGAAAATACATTTGTAGAAAAATAACAGGATGAAGGAAAGTGGATTTAGTCTTCCAAGGTGGGAAACTGTAGGATGGTAAACAGATGGAGAAAACTAATGCAATAAGGTTAGTTTACTGATTCCTCTGGTGCTGTCTCTGAGCTGCTAAGGGTCTACAGTTGTCTCCAGTAAAGGAGAATTATATCCTGTCTTTAGACAAAAAAGGGGGCGTATATAAAGTGTTTTCCTCATGTTGCTGCTTCTTATCTTTAGCTTAAAAAATTTTTATCCCAAAGAAGCATATTTTGGGGTGACATATTCTGATTTTCCTCACACGGATACCTTCTGCTTTCAAACGTGCATTGAATGGTATGCCAGGAAGTCATGGAGCCCCAGTTTCAGCTCATAAGCAGAGAATGATTGAAGGGTGGTAGAATATAGAATGTGCCACCTCAAAGTATGCCACTTTGGCATAAGGAATATTTTGAGTTAAAGGCACATAAAAATAAAAGCAGCAGGTGCAAGAAGGATGCTCTGACCCTACCTTTTTCTTCCCAAAAGCAAGAGCCAAAACCCCCATATGTGCAATTCTTATACCAGGAGGAGAATAACATTCTTATCAAGGACAGGAAGTTGAAAGTGAGGAAATTTTGTTAAACAGACCTTGTTAAACTCACTCATATCTTCCTTTAGCCTTTCCACATAGTTTAGTTATTATTCCACAATTACCACTTTATTCAAGCTAGTATAAAAGCATTTAGGTTTTGCCATGTTGGGTTTTCATTTCCTTATGAAGCACTCCCATGTCACATAAAACTTATATTAAATAAACACGTATGCTTTTCTGTGTATCGGTCTTATGTCAGTTTAATTTGCAGGCTCAGTTGAAAAGCTCTGAGAGGGCACAGGTAAATTTGGCCTCTCCTCTAAGATCTAAAACAAATTTGGTCCTACCACATTGCTGCAAAAACCTATTGATGATATATATGCTCACTGCTCATAGGACAAAGACCTAATGCTAAACCAGGACCTGCCTGGTCTGGGCCTTGGGTCTGACTCTAGTCTCATTTCTGGTCACAGCCTCATTAGCTCTCCGTGTCCCAACCACCTACACCTTGTTCCTCAAGGGTGGTGTGCCATCATGCAAGCCCCACCACAAGGAAACACTCACTTTTCTCTGTCAAACAAATGCTACCCCCCTACTCCTTTCTCCTTTTCCTACCCTGCAGGTCTCATTTTCTCGGGAGGCCTTCCCTGACCTCCTGGCCAGGCCAAATCCCTGACGACGGTTCCCACAATCTCTTGCACCCCTTCTTCATGGCCCCTCTCACAGTCATGCTTTTGTGTCTATTTGAGCAATTATCTGATTAACATCAATAAGCCCAATAAGGGTGGAGATCCTGTCTCTTTTGTTTTCCATTGTGTCTCCAGCATCCAAGACAGAGTCTCACCCACAACTGATATCCAGTATACATATTTGTTGAATAAGTTAACAAGCACAATGATCACCCTGCTTATCTGCGCTTTTTTATCTCACTTCGTTGGGTGGTATCCATAGATACAGTCACGGGCATACCTGCACTGGATTCAGGGCAAAAATTCTTTGGTAATCTAGGCAGCTTTGTTCCCACTGAGAAAATTATAAACCCGAACAAAAGCTGAGGTTTGAGAAATGAGGACAAACACTGCTTTTGCACAGTCAATAGAGATTTTCACAGCATGTTCCCACCTTCCCCCCCTCCCCTTTAAAAAATTAGTTCTCTGCTATTGCCCGAGTAGGAGGTATGCAATGGAGAGGAACAATGAGGAATTGGGCAGGGGGCCATGGTGAGTAGCAGGATATGATATCAGGTAACAACTTGTGAGCCATGTCCTCAGAGTCCCCCTGCCAGGCTATATCTGAATTGGTCACATCTTCTCCGAAAGCAGGCGTCCCCCTTCTGTGCACGCTGACAGAGCCTGGTGCTTTGCAGAGCGCCTGCCAACTCCCAAGGAAGGTTTTGTTGGCAGAAGCACCAGGAAGTCTTGGTTTCTTAAAGGCAAGCAATCCACTGTTGAAATTTATGTTGGCCTTCAACTGCCACAGAGACAATCTGCTGAAAAGTTTATTTCAGGTTGAAATGAAAAGGAAATATCTTAAATGAATCCAGCTGTTTGTTTCAGTTCTCATTTTTTAACTAGTTGAGCCCAGCACATTGATTTTCAGAAAAAATAAGATTAAAAGGCTGCAGATATATACAGCCCAGGGTATTGATTCTGGGGGAAGATTCAGTCAAATAATCAAAATGTCATTTCTGGGTAAGAGTCCCCATCTTTTTGGATTTTAATAGGAAAATAATGGAGCCCTCCAGCAGGCTGGGGAGGAAATAGACGGTAATTCTGCTGCTGCTTGTGAGCAAGTAACCCGTTAGAAACTGGATGTAGAGAAACCCCTAAGGGAAAGTCTCTTTTCTTGTTACTCTCCAGTGTTTTCAGTTTTGAGCTCCAGACTGCGAAGGAAAAGTAGAAACACTTTTTTTCATAATATTAAAAAACTGTAATGCAATAGTTCTTAAAATGCAGATTTCCAGGTCTCCAAATCATGAGTCTCTGATTCAATTGGTCTGGCATGAGAGCCAGGAACCTGCATTTTATTTTATTTTATTTTTTGAGATGGAGTTTTGCTCTTGTCTCCCAGGCTGGAGTACAATGGCTCCATCACGGCCCACTGCAACCTCTGCCTCCCAGGTTCAAGCAATTCTCCTGCCTCGGCCTCCTAAGTAGCTGGGATTACAGGCACCCACCACCACACCTGGCTAATTTTTTTTTTTTTTTTTTTTTTTTTAGTAGAGACTGAGTTTCACCACATTGGTCAGGTTGGTCTCGAACTCCTGACCTCAGGTGATCCAATGGCCTCAGCCTCCCAAAGTGCTGAGATTACAGGCATGAGCCACCACACCCAGCCAGGAGCTTGCATTTTAAACTCCTAGCTCTCTGAGAACTAAGGAGGTCCTTCTGAATAGGTATCTCAATGACTCCCAAAACTTTTTCTTGCCATGGCACACATTAAAAATGATAGACTTTGCCTAGCATACTGGAATAAACAGATGGGATAGTTTCTAAGGGTTAACTGAAGTTTTTGAAGGCCTTGATTATCATGGTAATTATACTGATAATTAACTGAATTCTACAGAGAATGAAGCAAATATGGACTTTGCCAGAGGCCAGGACTTTGCCCCCTTATTTCTCCACTGACTCTCTCACAGGCTTCCACACCCCCAGCCACCCACTAGCCAAGCACCCCTGAACTGCTGACTGAACCTGGACTAGGGCTAAGGCTGGGCCAAGAAAGGGAAGGGACTAGGCCCCCCAAGAGGAAGACAGTGAACCACCCTTTTTTTTTTTTTTTTTTTTTTTTTTTTTAATGAAATGGGATCTGGTTCCATCACCCAGGCTGGAGTGCAGTGGCACAGTCATGGCTCACTACAGCCAACCTCCTGGGTTCAAGTGATCCTGCCACCTCAGCCTTCCGAGTCTCTGGGATGACAGGCATGCACCACTACACCCAACTAATTTTTTCATTTTATTTTTGTAAAGATGGGGTCTTGTTTTGTTGCCCAGGCTGGTCTCAAACTCTTTGCCTCAAGCAGTCCTCCCACCTCAACCTCCCAAAGTGTGTGGGCCACCGTGCCCAGCCTCAACTTTTTTTTTAAGGTAGACTTTTGATCACCAAGTTGTCATACAGTTACAAAGTTGTTAGCAATTTCTGAAAGGGTATTATTGCTTAAAATAAATCACTCCTTTTTTTTTTTTTTTCCTTTTTTTTTTTTTTTTTGAGATAGTCTTTCTCTGTTGCCCAGGCTAGAGTGCAGAGGTGTGATCTCGGCTCACTCCAAGCTCCGCCTCCCGGGTTCATGCCATTCTCCTGCCTCAGCCTCCGAGTAGCTGGGACTACAGGCATCTGCCACCATGCCCAGCTAATTTTTTGTATTTTTAGTAGAGACAGGGTTTCACTGTGTTAGCCAGGATGGTCTCGATCTCCTGACCTCGTGATCCGCCCAACTCGGCCTCCCAAAGTGCTGGGATTACAGGCGTGAGCCACCGCGCCTGGCCTAAAATAAATCAGTCTTACATGAACAATACCTAGTACTTAACTGGGACAGATTGTATGTAGACCAAGAGCAGGCAGGTGAGGGTGCACACCACTGATTCTCAACCAGGAGGGATCCTGCCTTCCCCTGCCCCACTCAAGGAGACATCTGGCACTGTCTGGAACCATTTCGATGGTTGCTACTGGCATCCAGTGAGTAAAGTTCAAGGCTGCTACTAAACACCCTTCCATGCAGACCAGCTCCCCACCGCAAAGAATTATCTAGCCCAAAATGGTCAGGGCGCTGGCGTTGAGAAACTCCGCCGTACATGAACATGTGAGAGGAGAGAGCGTGTCCCAGAGGAGTTTTTCGTTTCTGTGAATGACGCTGTCTGGCTGAAGAGATCATATTTTGTTAAGGTGAAGTCTGGAAAGAAATGCAGGTGTAAATATTGTCTGTAAGTCAATGTTCACATCCTGTTTCAAGTTCAGTGCTGCTGGCAATTGTTTGGACCTCTGAATTGGTGACTGTGTCAGCCTAACTGCAAACCATTCCCCCGGGGACCTGGGTACAACAGCTCTTAGGGCAAAATGCAGAGCCACATGAGCAAGTGGCAGTACTGTGACTACTTTTTGTTTTGTTTTGTTTTAAGAAACTGCAGCATTTCACAGGAAATAAGCATTAAAACTGGTTGGAAAGAACTTTTCTTTGCACTGACTTATAACCTCATATTTATCCCACACTAGTTGATGCTTCTGAAAGACATTATGGAATTATTTGCTTTTAGAGTGAAGACATAATGACTGCAAAATAAATTTGCCAAAGGAAATCCTAGTTGCTAAATGTATTAACAAAATCAGCAATGTGTACTCAGGAAGAAAGGCAAAAGCCCTCAATTAGACTTAAAATTTCCAAATCGAAACCTTGGACTCTGACCCCTGTGCATCTTCCAGGTCTTTCTGTCCACCTGGAGCACAGTTACTGAGACATCACCATATTCCCAGACAGGCCTCGCCCTGCCATGGACAACCAAGGGGTCTCAGGGAGATAAACTGGGTCCTTCTCTCTCTGGTGGCTAATCGCACTGTGCACCAAGCATTTTTGATGTGGCTACTCGGCAAAGGGTTGGACCAGCCTGCAGGAGAGAATTCCCTTACAGCCTGAGCGTAAATAGAAGCAGAAGCCCTTCTGTTGCTGGGCTCACCCACATCCCTTCCCTTCAAATAGATGCCAGAGGAGGTTGAAGGAAAAAACTCGAACTCTGTTCCTTTTCTTTGCTACCATTTTCGTTTTTCATTTTTACCCCTCAAGCCAGAAGGTGCAGGCTGTGCTTTCCTTTCCCTTTCTCTCTTTTTCTCTTTCTTTCTTTCTTTCTTTCTTTCTTTCTTTCTTTCTTTCTTTCTTTCTTTCTTTCTTTCTTTCTTTCTTTCTTTCTTTCTTTCTCTTTCTTTCTTTCTTTCTTTCTTTCTTTCTTTCTTTCTTTCTTTCTTTCTTTCTTTCTTTCTTTCTTTCTTTCTTTCTTTCTTTCTTTCTTTCTCTCTCTCTCTCTCTTTCCTTCCTTCCTTCCTTCCTTCCTTGCTTCATTTTTTTTTTTTTTGGAGATGGAGTCTCACTCTGTCCCCCAGGCTGGGAGGCAGTGGCATGATTTCGGCTCACTGCAACCTCCAGGATCTCCCAGGTTCAAGCGATTCTCCTGCCTCAGTCTCCTGAGTAGCTAGGATTACAGGCACATGCCACCATACCCAGCTAATTTTTGTATTTTTAGTAGAGATGGGGTTCCTTTCCCTTTTCTATCCAGATGAACTTCCTCCACTAGGTCCATGCCAGGAGGACAGACACAGTGCCTTCCTTCTCTCTCACTTCAGCTCAAGGCTAAACTTAAGGACATACACAGCACAGGAGAGAGAACTCACAAGAAGAGCTAAGGAGAAAGATAATTTTTAATACTCTACTTATATTAGGTATGATCATCACCTTTTTACAGATAGGAAATCAAAGTGAAAAAGGCTTAAATTATATCATAGGTGGTGGAGACAGGATTCTTTTTATTTTTATTTATTTATTTACTTATTTATTTATTTTGAGATAGAGTCTAAAGACTTAAATTATATCGTAGGTGGTGGAGACAGGATTCTTTTTATTTTTATTTATTTATTTACTTATTTATTTATTTTGAGATAGAGTCTTGCTCTGTCCCCAGGCCGGAGTGGAGTGTAGTGGCACCATCTCGGCTCACTGCAACCTCCATCTCCCGGGTTCAAGCAACTGTCCTGCCTCACCCTCCCGAGTAGCTGGGACTACCGGCATGCTACACTCAGCTAATTTTTGTATTTTTAGTAGAGATGAGGTTTCACCATGTTGACCAGGCTGATCTCAAACTCCTGACCTCAGGTGATCCGCCCAACTCAAAAGTGCTGGGATTACAGGCATGAGCCACTGAGCCCAGCCGAGCATGTGTTCTTCTATGGAAAAACACTAGCGGGAGAATTAGAGTCGTCCTTTTATTAACTGTGTGACCTGTCTTTGCCTCAGTGTTCTTATCTATAAAATGTAGATGATTATAATGATGCCTGCTTTCGGGGAATGGTCTAAAGATCAACTGAGTTCGTACATGACAGCATAAAAACATGACGCAAATGTCAGGAGGAATTATTTTTGTGATAAATTTGGTACCCACCACATTGGTGATGAGAGAACTGACTCATATTCAGGAACTACTGGCTTTTGTGTGTTTCTTTTTCTCCTTTGTTTTTGGAAATTATGCTGCCTAATTAAAATCTCCATTAACTATGTATGAATGATTAGCCTCTGTAGTTATTATCTAAAGAGATATTGCTATAACAACTTTGACTTTTAGACTCCAGACTAAGTGTTTGTTCAGAAAAGAATATTTCATTCCTAATAGCTGCATGTTGGACTGGTCTAGTCACTGCAATTACCACTAAAAGCAAATGTCATAAAAAATTAGTCTCTGTAAGTAGAGTGTGAGTTTTCTTAAAAGGAGATTTACTTTACAATTAGACTTTGTTTAGTCTATTATTAACAGGATTTCATATTACCCTAGTATGTGTCATCACCCACCTTCTCTGGAAACTCTGATCACAGTCCCATTATCATTCCTTTCTTTGTTTTGCATTTATCATCTATATTGCATAGTTAATACTTAGGTTACTGGCACTACCTCACATAGTGGACGCCTAATAAGACCCCCTTCCTTCCTCAACACTTCTTCTATTAATAAGACACTTCTTTATCAAGGGGAATCATTTTCATGTGGTTAGAGCTAAATTTCCAAAAAGCCAGATCCCCTTCCAACAGTGACTGGTTCAGGAACAGGCACATGGCACAACCTGGGGAATAAGGCTTCCCAGGGACTTTTCTGCAAGAGCTTTCCAGGGAAACATCTCCAGGGGCTCCTAAGTGGTAGAATGTGAGCCTTTCATTTGTGGCAGCCATCCGGCCAAGTACCTGGGGAACGAACACCTGCACAAAGAATGAAGCTAAGCAGAGACAAAGTGCTATGGTTTGAATGTGTCCCCTCGAAGTTTAAGTACTGGAAATTAATCCCCAGTGCAATCATCTTGAGAGGTGAAACCTTTAAGAGGTGATTAGGTTGTGAGGGCAGAGAGCTCTCATGAATAGATGAATGTCATTATTGCAAGAGAGGGCTCATTATCATAAGAATGGATTTGTTATAAAAGTTTGGCCCTCTCTTTTTCTCTTCTCTTCTCTTCTCTTCTTTCTCTTTCACATGTGTGTGTGCATGCTCTCTTGCTCTTCCACCCTCCACCATCAGATGACACAGCAAGAAGGCCCTTGCCAGATGCAAGCCCCTTGACTTTGGACTTACCAGGCTCCAGAATTGTAATAAATAATTTTTAAAAAATAAATCCAGCAGTTTGTATTATTCTGTTATAGCAACACAAAACAGACTAAGACATGAGGTGAGATTTAAAAATGGAACCAGATCTCTGAAAGAACATCAGAGCTCTTTGAACTCACCATTGTTAAAGCTAGCTGGCCCTCTACTTCCCAGTTATATATCAAGATATTTTGCCCCTACTTTTAATTTTGTTTATTTTGTTATGATTTGGGTTGTGTTTCTGTCACTTGCAACTGAAAGTATCCTGACTAATTCACAGCCCAATAGAAAATCTCTGTAAAAGTGATGTACATGTGTAAATCTTGTGCCTAATGTCACAGACATAACTACAGTAAGTGGGATGCTGTCATTGAGGATGGTCTCAATGATCAAGGGGCTCCACAGGCTCATTACCTGCTGAAGAAGAGGCATGGTCCCTGGGATTACTAACCAGCCCCCACATTCCTTCTTCCTCTAACTCTTTCATGGAGGCTAACCTTGGTTTCCTCTTAGATTTTGTATGCTATTCTGCATTTTTACAGCCCATTGGAACTAGGAGACCTGAGTCTTTACTCCTAATTCTTTGTGTGATATTGGAAAAGTCACTTATTCTCTCTTGGCTTCATTTTTTTTAATCTATCAAATAAAAATGATGGACTAATCTCAGAAAATCACATGTAATCTTATGAAATCACTATGATTCTTTTACTGTAATTGGTCCCTGCAGTTGTCTCGTCTTCTTCCCACATAAATCTTAAGCTCTTCATATGCAGAAATAACACTTCAGTCTTCTTTTTGTGTCCTCAGCACATTTGCTTTTATGTCACTTAGAATATTTTAGTTGGCCAGATTTAAATGTTTTTGAAATAAAATTATATTTTGTTAATAAAACAATTGACAGTACAGTGATAAGAAAGTAGTGCAATTCTTCATTTCTCCCAGAGAAAAGGGAATTGAGAAATTCAGAAATCTCCAGTTTATTAGAGTGAAATTTCTCAAACTGGCACTAGTAGTTGGAACAGAGATCCCATAAAATATATGAAAGCATAAACCACAGAAGAATAATCAAGGATCATAATTTCTTAGCACAAGATTACTTAACATATTTGTTTTCAAAAACATATTCATCTTTCCTGATTATAGAATTAGTAACATTAATTTTTTGAGGTTTGAGAAAGAAAAAAGAAAATAAAAATCTTTTGTAATAATTTCACACAGAGAAAATTAATAATTAGATCTATTCTTTTCAGTCTTTTGAGGAATAACTGCTATTTCTGGGGGATCCCCAAATTGGGAACAAATGGTATGCTTACAATTTTTTTCATTTAATATTGTGAACACTTTTTTATATCATTAAATAGTCTTTGAAATCACGATTATTGATAGTTGCAAAATATTCTACCATGTGGACAAACCATAATTTATTAATGAAGTTAACACTTAGGTCATTTTTAATTTTTTCTTATTATAAATAACATTCTGTTGAACTTCCTGGTATATAAAATCTTTGTGTGCATCCTCTCTTATTTCCTTAGGTGGCATTAATTGTAAATACATTACTCATGAAAAAGAATTGAGATATTTAATGGCCAAATTTCTTGAAAAGAATTTCCTAGTGAATGCAGAAACCATATCTATGCTGTTTGTTGTAAGGACCCTAATTGAAAGCCAAGGGTAGAACGTTAATGTGCAGCTTAGTTAAGGCAATTTCAAGGGAGGCATCAATGATGTATTCTTTGTCATGTACCTGAAAAATCTGGCAGAAATATTTTAAGGATTAAATGTCAGACTGCTATGGGTGTTCAGAGGCATGCTGTCTGTTCAATGTTCATTCCTACAAAAGTTTCACTATGTTATTTTATTATCAAAAGACATTAATAAGTATTTCACATCTATATCTTGCTGTATAATTTACCAGGCACTTTCATATATGCTTTATGATTCCTACAACAAATGTTGTAGGAGGCATATTTTAGCTCATTCCTAGGTAAAGTAACCACAGATCACCATTACCTTTCAGAAAAATAAATCTCATTATGTCAAACATCATCCCCTCTTTTTAAAAGTTTCTGTGATGGAACATTGTATTACATGTATTTTTACCTTCATTGTAAAATCTTCCTTTGGAAAAGCACTCTTCCGCAAACAGCCTAGAAAACTTCCAGAGCTGGCTCCAAGCCCTATCTCTTCCCTCTCTTCCCACCTTACCAACTTCTTCCTGTCTTCTGACCCAGCCATACACTGAATACCACCCCATGTGCACTTCCTCATGCCTTGAAGGTCTCTCCCCACCTTGCCTGATAAACTAGTACTCAGGTTTGTAGATTGTTTCAAATGGTAATTCTGCAAGGAATTCTTTTGAACTCGTGAAGTCACAGGTTTTTTATTTAGAATCTAGAGCCCTCTGTTCATATTATTCCACTATTATAGCACCAACGATACCACTATTGTAATGTATTTGATTACCTGTGCTTTTCTCTAACCAAACTAAGCCCCTTTGGAGCAAAAATCATCTCTTAATTATCTATAATCCCAGTACCTTGCGTGCTACCTGGCACACAGTAGGTGCTTAATAAATATTTGTTGAATGAGTGAGTTCAGGGACAGGCTTCATCCTCAAGGTCAGCTGATGTACTCTAGGGATCCAACAGAAGCCTCAAACCATGGCAAGAATGAAAACATCTGGAAAAAAAGCACCAATACACAAATGCACACATCTGAGTTATTCTGTTTATATTCTCCTTGCCTACTTAAAAAGTTTTATAATTTGTTTTTGTTTTGTTTTGTTTTGTTTTTTGAGATGGAGTCTCGTTCTGTCACCCAGGCTGGAGTGTGGAGCACTGCAACCTCTGCCTCCGAGGTTCAAGCAATTCCCCTGTCTCTCCCCAGTAGCTGGGAGTACAGGACGCGCCACCATGCCCAGCTAATTTGTTTGTATTTTTAGTGGAGGTCGGGTTTCACCATGTTGGTCAGGCTGGTCTGGAACTCCTGGCCTCAAGTGATCCACCTGCCTCTACTTACCAAAGTGCTGGGATTGCAGACGTGAGCCATCACGCCTGGCCCAAACGTTTTATAATTTGAAGCAAAGTTGCATTTTTATAGAGCTGAGCCTTCAAGTAATTCTCTAAAAGAATAAAACTGAAGAATAAATTTCACGTGACATATGGTAGAAAAAGCCCTGGGCTGGAAGCCGTGACACTTGGTCTTTGTATTGCTTCGGCCACTGTTTAGCAATTAATTGATTAATTGTCAAGCACAGCCCCTCTCTAGGCTCAGAACAAGGAACCTGGATTAGGTGACTCTAAAACAGCTCCCAATTCTATTAACTGACTATGAAAACACCCTGATCTGTTCCATATAAAATTGATTCCTTTATATTCTTTCATGCTTTCGATTTTCTCCTTATTTTTTGTCACCGCAAACTTTCATTAAAATTACCTAATTCATATTTGTTAAGGGTTTTTCTAGATCTAAAAGGCAAAAATAAAGTATTGCTTCTTGGAGTCTCCTTCTGAATGTCTTCCTCTCTCTAAATTTCTGTCTCCAAAGCATTTCCCTTTGCTCAGGCCAGGAGTGTAGGACTTCCAGCTTAGGGGTGTGTGAAGTGGATCAGGCATGGTTTGGAATTTCCCTAATGCACAAAGAATTCCTCTGGAAATAGTCACCTTCTCTGTGCGCCAGATTTGCCAACCTCGTATGTTGTAACAGAGCCAGTTCTAGCCCAAGTTGGCTCCAGAGCTGCCTAGGGCACTGATCTACAAACGCTATTAAATCATAAATAAATTAATAACTTAAATTTAGTAAATGTAAATATTCATTGCCAGGCATCTCAAGCTCTAGACATGCTTACCTACATACCTGAAGACATCAAAATTCGCTCTACCATAACTTAAGTGGTCAGTGCATTTATATGAGAAAAAACAAATTGTCCACCAATTATTTTTGCAAGGCACACAACAGGCTGCAGTGCAGGCCTCCCCATCTGCAGGCCTCGCCATCACTGTAAGTCAGGCAGTAGACAGTTACCTAAGGTCAGCAGAGCCATATAGTTGAACTTCTGAAAGATAATAGTACACGATTCCATACCGTTTACAAGAATGAATCACTTATTTTAATATCTCAATTTTGGACAGTTTACTATGCCCCCAGGTAGTTGCCTAGTTTGGAAAACTTGCATGTAATAAATTTATCTTGAACATTTAAAAAGCATACAACCTCCGTAAATGTAAAATTAACTTCTCTATATGTGATGGTTAATTATATCTATCGACTTGATGAGGCTATGTTCCCCAGTCGTTCTGTCAAACCCTGATCTAGATGTTGCCATAAAGGCATCTCTCCGATGTGATTAATATTTAAATAGGTAGACCTGGAGTGAAACAGATTACACTCCATAATATGAATGGGTCTTGTCCCATAAGGTGAAGGCCAAGGAGCAAAAACTGAGGTTACCCTGAGAAAAAGGACTTTGGTCTCAAGACTACAGCATAGAAATCCTGCCTGAGTTTACATATGTTTCCTCACTTAATTCTCACCATAGTTCCATGGGGGCAGGGGAAGCATATTATTCCATTTTTTCCAAACGAAAAATCAAAATTCAAAGAGAGTTAGCAATTTGCCCTATGATGAATATGTTAGAAGCAGCAAATCCCAGGTTCAAAACCAGGTCCCCCAGACCTCAGAGTTCATGCATTTTCCAACCCCTACGTGGCTACCCTCCTACAAACAAAATGTACAGAAGAGCACATTCACAACTTACTACTTGTATGTAGTGTTCAGGAGTTTGACTAGGGCGTATCATGGTATGGATTTCTTAGGGTTTACCCTGCTTGGAGTTTTCTCATCTTCTGGAATCTGTAGATTTATGTTTTTTGTCAAATCTGGGAAGTTTTCAGCCATTATTTTTTGACTATTTTTTTTTTTTTTCAGTTTTACCATCTCTCTCCTCTCCTTTCCTACCTCCAATGGGGAAAAAAAGTTATATCTTTTATTATAGTCTCCCAAGTTTCTGAGACTCCTTCCAATTTTTTTTCCATCTATTTCTGTTAATCAGACTGGGTAATTTCTATTGTCCTCTCTTTAGTTCACTGATTCTTTCCTCTGTCTCCCCCACTCTGCTATTGAACCTATTCATTGAGTTTTAAATTTCAGTTATTATATTTTCCTGTTTTAAAATTTCAGTTTGGTTCTTTATTATACTTGTATAATATACTTGCTGAGACTTTTATTTCTTTTCAGAGATCTGCAATTTTTTCATTTGTTTCAAGTTTGTTCATAATTGCACTTTGAATCATTTTTTATGATGGCAGAGGTATAATTTTTGTCAGATAACTCTAAACTTTTTGTCATCTTGTTGTAGACATCTGTTATGGGCTGCATTGTGTCCCCCACTTCAAAACTTTTATATTGAATTCTCAACCTCCAATACCTCAAAATGTAACCATACATGGAGATAGAGTCTTAAAAGAACTAATTAAGATTAAATGAAGTCATATGGGTGGGACCTAATCCATGTGACTGTATTTGGAGATAGGACCTTCAAAGAGGTAATTACATTCAAATTAGGCCAATAGGGCAGGATCCTAATCCAATGTAACTGGTGTCCTTGTGAGAAAAGAGACATCAGGGATGCACGCTCACAGAGAAAGCCTATGTGAGGGCACAGCAAGAGAGAGTCACTTGCAAGCCAAGGAAGAGACCTCCGTAGAAACAAAACCTACCAGTACCTTGATCTTGGACTTCCCAGCATCTAGAACAGTAAAAAATGTGTTTAAGCCACCCAGTCTGTGATACTTTGCTATGGCATCTCTAGCAAACTAATACACCATCTATTTATGGTCTTTCTTCATTACCTTTGAGATCTTCCTAGGTTTTGGTATAATGAGTGATTATCAATTGAAATCTGAACTTTTCCGGATTTCACTGATGCACTTCTAGCAAGGCAAGGGAAGGCTCTGCCCCATTACTGCCTGGTAAGGGAGGAAGTTTAAGTTTCCCCCTTGGTCTCTGTGATGGTTGATTCTGGATATCCATTTGACTGGATTTAGGGATACCCATATAGCTGGTAAAGCATACATTATTCTCGATGCTTCAGTAGACATTGAGCTCATCCCTCTTCTGCTGAAAGGGAAACCCAAGTGGTATGTTATTTGATTAGAATGATTGGGCTCCCCCAGCTGTGTTTGTGAGGGTGTTTCTGGAGTAGATTGGCAGGTGAGTCCACGGACTGAGTGGAGAAGATTTACCCTCAATGTGGGTGGCCACCATCCAATCAGCTGGGGGCTCAGGTGAAACAAGAAGGCAGAGGAAAGGTGAATTCTGGCTCTCTTTTCCAAAGCTGAGATACTCTGCTTCTCCGGCCCTTGGATGTCAGAACTCCAGGTTCTCTGGCGTTTGGACTCTGGGACTTGCATCAGTGCCTCTTCACCCCAGGATCTTGGCCTTCAACCTCCCAGTGAGGTCACACCATCAGCTTCTCTGGTTCTCAGGCCTCCAAGACTTGGATCAAGCCACACTACCAGCTTCCCTGGTTCTCCAGCTTGCAGATGGCCTATTGTGCAACTTCTCAGCCCCCATAATCAACTGAGCCATTCCCCTAATAAATCCCTTCTAATCTTTTTCTCTAGGATATACGTTCTAGAAGACATATGGTACATATAGAGAGACAGAACATATACATATATATCCTATATTTATATATTACATATCCTATATATGCTTATAGATAGTATAGTATATATAAGTATATATACATTTATATATCCTATATATGATATATATACTCTTATATATCCTATATATGATATATACACACATATATACTATTTATATAACTCTGTGGAGGCCTCATTAGGCCTCTGTATTAGATCTTCTGTAACTGGCAGATTGGTGTGCCTCATTACTTCTTCCCATACAGCTTCCACTGACCCCACAAGGAAGTGAAGGACCTCATTTCCGCTAGGCAGTGGTGGAAGTCCTGTCTCTCTACCAGGCCTCCTCTGATACCACCCCAGCAGAGGCGGGTGCAGCACCTTTTCACTGCTGGGTTGCGGTGGAAGTCTAAGCTTTCCACATGACCTTCAGGTATCCTGCAGTGTGAGAGGGTCTCATTACCACACAGTGGGAACGAAAGCCTTGTTCCCTACCCAACATTCTCGGACACCACCTTTGTGAAGGGCTTGGGGTTTTAAAGCCTGACAAGAGTAGAAGTCGAGGTGCCCCCTTAGCCCTTTGCTGGTGTAGGTGGGGGTGTGACCACAGATTTTTCTGTGGTGTTTGGCTGGAGTAGAGTGGATACTATGTAAACATTTCCTGTTTTGTGAGGCTGCTGCTTTCCTGGTTCTTTGGCTAGAGGGAGTGGGCTTTTATCAGGGCTGTTTCATGTGTCCTTGCAGGCGTTTCTAAAGTGCCAGCTTCTTCACCTCCTGGACTGGAATTGATGAAGCAAAAAGAAAACCTGAAGAACTCACTATGGTATCATTTCTTGTGTGCAGAGGTCCCTATACAGTATACCGCCTTTTCCCCGCCTTTCACAGTCGTCTTATGCCTGTTTTATATATTAGTAGAATGTCCAGGGCTTTTAGTTGTACTTGGCAAGAGGAATAGGGAAAAATATGTCTACTCCATCTTCCTAGAAGCAACAGGGTTGATCCATTTTTGAGCACCTGAAAAGTCAATTTATCAAACAATTTTATAAATAACTTTAAGCGGAAGAATAATCACTGCAGATCTTCAAAATGTTTTTCAACCCGTATCTGTGGGCACTTTGGCTTAACCTAATCCCAGCCTACCACCATCTTTTTGGATTTCTCTCTCTTTTTTACATTTCTTTTCACTTGTCTTTCTCCTTCCTGTTTAGAGAAAATCCAACAAATTATCTTCCCCACACTTCCTTGAAATCTTAGTGAAGTTTATCAAGTGTCTGCCATGTGCCTAGCACGGCAAACTGTGTCCTGCTGAAATTTTCCTTCGCAGAAGGAGGGAAAGCTGCTGCGAAAACATGGAAACACAGAAAGAGGAAAGTCAAAAGTACCCAGGGAGTCTCTGAGTTTGTGTGTGCGCATGGGTGAGGTCGCAAAAGGGGAGCAAACCTCCCACGTCCTACAGCTCAGATGACTTATCAATCGGAGGTCAGTGTTATTAGCAACTTTTTGTCCTAAAAAATATGGATGTGACTTTTTTAACCAAAAAGAGGCTAATGCAACTCTTTAAGAATGGAAAAACATTGTTTGCTGAATGCAATGACCCTCCCATGTGACCCAACTCCTTTGTCATCCTTTCCTCAATATTAAAATCCTCATTACTAATGTGAATATGATTAGCATTTTAATTATGTACTTACCTTAAAACTGTGTTTCTCAGGGTTGGGTACAGGGGCTCACGTCTGTAATCACAATGCTTTGGAAGGCTGAGGATTACTTGAGGCCAGGAGTTCAAGACCAGCTTGGACAACATAGTGAGGTCCCCTCTCTACAGACAATTTTTGAAAACCGACAGGTGCAGTGACTTGTGCCTGAATTCCAGCACTTTGGGAGGCTGAGGCAGGAAGATCACTTAGCCCAGAAGCTTAAGGCCAGTCTGGGCAGCATAGCAAGACTCCATCTCTACAAAACATTTTAATAAATTAGCCCGGCATAGTGGTGCGTGCCTGTAGCCCCAGCTGCACAGGAGGCTGAGGCAGAAGGATCACTTGAGCCCAGGAATTCAAGGTTACAGTGAGCCACGATCACACCACTGCACTCCAGTCTGGGTGACAGAGGAAGACCCTGTCTCTAAAAAAAAATTTAAAGACCCTATTTTTCAGTTTTTCCCCATCCAGTTTTCAGTATTTAGAAATCCTGGCTCTGAGGGTCAGGCCCTGAAAACTGCTCTGGGCCCCCCACCAGCTTTATTTACAACCCCACACAGTTCCCACACAGCTACAGATGGGTCCTGAGGCCTTAGTCTATCACAGATTTCTTTCTGGAATGCATGAGGAGTGACCCAGATTTTTCAAATGCCTACAATCTCCTTTGAAATAGCAGCTGCTTCAAAGGAAAGATCTATTATAGAAAATACAAACAAATATTTCAGCTGGGTGCTACTTGGAGATTTTATAATTTGCCCCTTACTAGGATTTTTTGCATTGGCAAACAGAAGGCATTCTGTCACTGTGAAGCATTTCAATTGATTAGAGTTCAGCATCACATAGCTAAAAGGCAAAAATAATCTTACCATTCATCTAACTAAGTAGATCAGCCATAAATACAATTCAAGAGAGCTAAGCAAGCTGTGATAGGAGACAAGACCTCTGTAACCAATTGCAAACATTGCTAATTTTTCTAAGCCCTTGGTCAAATCATTTTTTTCTAGGTATTGCCTTAGAGAAAAAGACCTATTTCTAAATTTCTTCTGGAAGTGTGATTTAAAAAAAATCCATCTTATTGAAAATTTCTTGCCGTCGTAGGCTGTTCCTGAGACACCCCGTGACTTCTAACAGAAGAATATACCCTTAAGATAGATTAATTTTATAAACTATGACTTCTTAATCTTTATCTACACAACCGCACTGGGAATAGTACCTTGAATTCATTATGTTTTTCAAATTAAATTTAAATTGATGAATTTCTCATGCATGCTACACAAAACCATCTACTCTATAATACTTATTTGTTAAATATTTGCACTGTGCTTGCTGGACATCACAAAAGGCAAGGTTGTTGGTTTTGACTGGTGTCAAAAGATTTTTTAAATGAAAAATTAAGATTTAAAGAGACCGATAGGAAAATTAATTAATCCCATCTGGAACTCAAGTCTGCTGTTGGTAAGTAAACTATATTAAAATAAAACTCAATCCATCTTTAGTATAGGCATGTTCAAATTCTATTTACTATTTTATATAAATATTAATACTTCTAACAGCTTCATTAGGGGAGAAAAAAATTCCTTCCCATTATCTGGCAGTGGCAGGTAAAAAGCAGCACGAAAAATGTGCATTGGAAGCATCATCTACCTGAGCACTTGGTGACTTTACCTGGGCACTCAGCTTCATGAACACAGAACCAGCATTTTAACCTCTGCCTGGGAATATCACAACCTGGTTCACCTTCCCGGCTCCCTCCTTATCTTGGCATCACCCCATCTGCTCTGCTGGCTTGGCTTAGCCTTAGCCCGGTGGGCTTTCTGGTTATTTTCAGGACACAATGTCTAGGAAACCACTCCCCTCCACCCCA
Organism: Macaca fascicularis; assembly: GCF_037993035.2. Taxonomy (NCBI): domain Eukaryota; kingdom Metazoa; phylum Chordata; class Mammalia; order Primates; family Cercopithecidae; genus Macaca; species Macaca fascicularis. The sequence goes on along the minus strand of NC_088378.1, from coordinate 35,329,151 downwards.
CCTTGACCCTGACTTCAGTCCTGGATGAATTCCCTCCCTTTCCCTCAGAGTGGGCCTCACTCAGGGCTGCAACCGCCGCTCCTCTCTCTCTGCAGCCACCATCCTCACGCAATGGATTGATCACTGAGAAGCAGGTAAAACTCTAGAAAATGAACAAACAGCACTTTAGATCAGAGTAATGGACAGGATCAGAAATCGCTGGTGTACATCTTTTCTCTGGGACGAGAGGTGCAGATTGTTTAATTCTTCACACTCAGTTCATGACACATTATCATCAAAGATCTCTACAAGGTTCCCCTTTTGTGTTGTTAAAAAAAAGTAAATGAATTAATTACTTTTTATCTCATTACCATAACCAACTGCTTTTCCTCCACCCCTTTATGAAAAACCATTCTGACAAGTGTACATGAATTTTTTTGTTAAGTGCATTTCTACAAAATTCTCATTGGTGTGTGTGTGTGACAGAGAGAGAGTGTGTGGGTGTGAGTGTGTGTGACAGAGAGAGAGAGAGTGTGTGTGTGTTATAGATCTCATTCTGTTTCTTTTCTCACTTGGGATTATTTTTAAGCTTCATTATGTAGCTATGTATAACTCAATCTGTTACTTTTAACTACTGCACGATACCCCATGTGCACGTTCCCCACATGGATTCTACTCACTCTTCTAGTGTTGGTCACCCAGCCTGCCTAGAACTCCTGCCATTACAAATAACATTGCAAACATCCTTACATGTCTCCCAAATGAAATGCCATGATCATTTCTTTAGGTTTATACTTGAGTGGATTTCCTGGGGCATCGTGGGCGGTAGATGCTATTGGTGCCATACCTACGTCTCCTTGTCTTACTGCAGGCCAGGCCTCCTTCACTGCCAACGGCGAGCACCTGCCCTCTCGTTCTCAGCAGCCCTGAGCCAATGCATGAGGAGCGTTGTATATAAATACCTTAGCTCTTTCGCCCCTTGGATGGGAAAATTGGGAGGCTCTTGTTCTACACTGGCTCCTGGAAGTCCCCAGTTAAGCTCCAGTGACTCACAGCGGAACTTGCTTGAAAACATGCCCTTATTGAGCGCCTTCCCTTCCTACCAGCATATCCTGGCATCATCTCCTGAATAAGCCACTTCCACTTAAATCCTTATCTCAGAAGCTGTTTCTGGGAGAACCCAAACCAAGACATAGAGGGTATGTATCTTCACCTTGACTCAGTAGTATCAGGTTGCTCAACGGAATGACTGCCTGGATCGGGCTCCCAGCTGCAATGAGTCGAGTGCTGCCAAAGTCCCTCATCCTCTCCAACACCAGCAATGTCTAGCTTCCCCATTTGTGCCCATGTAACTGGCTTATAGTGATATCTCACTATTATTTTCATTTCTATTTCTCCAATTGCCAACCCTTTTGAACTTTTCTTTATTTGGTGTGCTTCTGTCTTCATCTCTCTGTGAAACCCTGCTGCGATGGAGACAATAATAACAGTGAACACTTAGATCATCCTTGCAATACTCACACCACATTCTTTGACTCACTTAATCATGACAGCAACCCTAGGTACTATTCTTATCATCATCTGCATTTTGAAGATAAGCCAAAGCATGAGATGTTAAGTGATTTGCCCAAAGCCACATGGCTACTAGGCAATAGAGCCGGAGTTTAAGCCAAGATTCAGGCTGAGAGTCTGTGCTTTGAGTCTTCTCTCTCTGCTGCCTTTTCCTAATCAATATTTGAAAAGCCTGACCCTCTTCTATCCTTCAGAGTCTCCTATTCCCCTTCCTGGTAAATGAAGAATGCAGGGAGTGAGTCCCGGAATTGGGCACGGAACCTCTGCAACTGCACGGTGCAAAGTATACCTGGTCAGCGCAATCATTACAGAAAGAAATATTCTGCTTAACTAAATACTCTGGCTAATGGAAGATGACATGACTATCAAATTGGGATGTAAAAAATAATACCCTAAAGAGATATAGTCTGTATTCATTTTCTATTTCTGCTATTAAAATTGCCACAAATTTAGTGGTTTAAAACAATACAAATGGATTATCCCATGATTCTTTAGGCCAGAAGTTCACACGAGCTCAATGGATTCCTCTGCCCTGGGTCCCAGAGATTGACATCAAAGTATCAGCTGACCCAGACTCTCACATGAAGGCTCTGGGGGAGAATTTGCCGCCAAACTGATGCAGGTTGCTGGCAGAATTATGTTCTGAATTCTTGTTTCCTCGCTGGCTGAGTTCTGGTCTTTTCACTGGCTGGGAGATGTGACCTTCGTCAGCAACATAAGGCCACCTACACTACCCATCATGCTGCAACCTCCGTCCTCAAACTAGCATTAGTGCATCCCATCCCCCTCACACCTCTAATCTCTCTGACTTCTGTTTCTGCTGCATCTCTCCTGACTTCAGTCACAGAACGTTCTCTGTGTTTAAGAGCTGTGCGATTAGATTGGGTCCACCTCAAAAATCCAGGATAAACTCCCAATTTTATGGTCGGTTACCTTAATCACATCTGCAAAATCCCTTTGATATGTCATATAATATATCCATAGGTCCCAAGGATTAGGACATGGATGTCTCTGGAGGGCCACTGGGACATCACAAGGTTTTAGGAATCTGGGGTCACCACTGCAAATTTCAATGGGGGTAATAATAATACCTACTTAGAGGATGATTATGAGAATTAAGTAAGTTAATATTTGTAAAGTGCTTAGAACAATGTCTGGAAAGTACTATATAAGTGCTTGTTGAATGGACACATGGATGGATGAATGAATGAAATAAATGCTGGAATAAATGAAGTTCTGAATTTACTTTAAAGGTTAGAAGTATAGGTGGCTAAGCTGAATCTTTTGTCATCTAACAGCAAAAATGGGACGTATTAAGTAGCTTACAGAACTGATTTACTTTAAGGCCCAGTTAGTCAATAAATCTCTGCTCTGGCGTGGACTTCGGGATAGATAATCCCACATGTCACATCATACACTGTGGGTTGTTTTAGAGCATTTACAGCCCTTGCCTTGGTATCCGTAGACATACAGATTTCCTGGAAGTTGAGAAGTAGATACAGGCTTTTGTCTACACTTGATGGAAACTCTTAACTTCCATATTCCCATAACTCTCCACAGTCCCTTTGCTGTATTCAGGACAGAGATCATAGACAGAGAGACCGTAAACACCAGGCTATTTTCTAGTTTCAGTGTGCTTTCATCTCCTGAAGAAGCAGCATGATAAAGTGAATTTGAATCTTGCCTCTGCTATTTACTGGCTATTTGTTTTTGGAAAACGTCCACATCCTAGATGCAAAATGGAGTTAGTAATAACCGCCTTCAGCTGCTGTTAGAACTATAACCAATGTAATCTCGCTACCTAGTGATGCCTGGCACATGAAATAGGGACTCAGAAAATGGCTACTATTATCATAACATTATTTCTAGGCACGCCAGATAAAATACATGATGTCAGTTAAGTTTGAATTCCAAAGAAACAATAAATACTGTTTTGTACATCCAAAATATTGGGTGGAATATAATTTACACTGTTTTTATTTGCTAAATCTTGCAACTCTATTTCATTTGACCCTTATGACACCATGGAAATACATATTGTTCCCACTATTCAGGAGAGGAAACTGGAGCTCAGAAAAAGTGTTACAAAGTGATCACAAATACATTGAGAGATAGAACCTGTTTTGCTTTGCTTTTACCAAGATCTTGTCCTCCCCTCTAAAGGAAACTCTTGCTTTTCTCTCTTTATCTTCATCCCACCTCCAAGGTGCTTAACACAGCCACCTAAACATAAGTTTTCCATACATAGACTGTTGACATGAACAGACAAAGGAATAGCATGGAATTGTTATGCTACAACAGACCCTCGCTCACTGCAGGCAGGAGGGCTACCGCCTCTCCAAACAGGAGAACTGACTTGAAACAAATGGAAAGAGATGAGGTGAATGTAAAAGAAAGATGAACATTCATTCTACTCTTAGTTCATACTGATAGAGTGTTATCTTTCAGGCAATATTTATTAAGAGTCTGCTGCATGTACCCAGAAATGAGCTTGTTCCCTGTAGGTGTGAAGTAGGTGGACAGGGAGATATCTCGAGTAGATCATTAAGATCCTCAAGGTCAGGAGCCAGGACGTTTTCTTGTGTTTTGTGTCGTGGCCACATATCCCCAGCTCCCACCTACGTTATATTAACTGCATCTTGTTCCTTGTGTTTTATTAGTGTCCTCGCCAAAAAGCGAATAGAGGAGCTAAAGTTCGACTAAGTATTGACTCCTAATAAGTCATTCCAGTTGAGGTTTAGGTTGTCTGCGAGATTTCACTAAGCCAGGTCTGAGTTATAACAGCCATCAAAGATTTGGCCTTATCAGTAATGATATCATGAAGGAGGTAGAAGAACTTTAGACTCAGCTTTGAGTTACTCTTTTGGAGACAAGCCAATTTAAAAGAAGTCACCATAAACGTAGAGTTCAGGGATAAGTCTCTGAGATTCTATTGCAGGCAAACTCCAGGAGAAGTGTAATTTCCACAAAGCATCTGTCTCAGGTCCTTTTTCAGTCTCTTGGGAAGAACTCATATTTCTTATTTCTGCAATCACACACACAAAAAAATGTTTCCTATAGTTAAGTACATACTCATAAAGAAGAACACACTAGTGCTGAGGGCTTCTGTAAGTTGTTAACTCACGTGGCTACACCAGGAACCCTTCCGTAAAGAGAAAGGAGGCCTTCAGATTACCACTGCGCCCAGAAGCCTTTCGCTTCTCTTTCTACCGGTACATTTTGCAGACTTTTTCACAACTATTTCCACAGCCTCTTTCTTTTTTTTTTTTTTTTTTAACCATTGCAATGGTGCCCTTTTCTACCAATTTTAGCTTTACTTACATTGACCCACTTGGTTTTATGGAGAGACTGAATTCAGAGTATTATTTTTAATCCTTATGAAAGAAAGTCCCCATTCACCCTTTCTATGTTCATAACAGTCTGATCTGGCATCTCCTTGAGAAGGAAATATCTACGCAGTGTGAAAGTGCTTACAGCAGCCCGAAGAGAGCCAGGCCAACTGGGCCAAAGGAACTGCCTATTGACAACACCTGTATCTCAGCTCATTTCTACACACATAGGCTGGAAATGTCTGCTGTGAAATTCCAATTGTTTACTTTTTTTTTTGAAACAGTGTCTGGCTCTATCACCCAGGCTAGAGTGAAGTGGGCATAATGACAACTCACCACAGCCTCAAACTGCTGAGCTCGAGCGATTCTCCTGCCTCAGCATCTCAAGTAACTGGGACTACACGCGTGCACCACCACACCCAGCCTCAATTGTTTACTGTCTAATAAATCAACAAATCATTTAACTCAGGAACCAATTTTTCCTTAAATCAGTTTCTCAAAGTGGAGCCATGGACCACTTACATCAGATTCACCCTGGGATTCTTACATAACAGGCAGACTTTGGGGCTCCACTCCAGACCCACCACCAAGTCAGGCTTTTAAATTAAAAGTGAGTTTTTAAAACCTTGCCTTAGAGAAGGTATTCTAAATGTGATTCTAATTGAACTTGATGACTTATTTCCTCCATTGACTAGCTAGTATTGTCTAGGTAATAACCACCTCTGACTATATCACTTAATTATACTCTCTGGGCCCATGTACCTAGGTCAAGAATGGATCTGGGAGCCGTATAGTGGCCACATCTGAGAGGAACCCTGGGTAGTGCCAAGGATCCACCCAGGCTGGGTGGGGTCAGTCATCCGTTGCAGCACCAAGCCGCATGATCTTGTGATTTCTCTATAATGTGTTTAGTACCTACAGAACCCTCTAGACTGAGACAGCCTCCATTTAATCTACTTTTGAGGAGGGAAGATAAGGATGTGTAATGCCACACAAAGGAAATGAGAATTATAGAAAGCAACTGAAGTAATTTTAGCAAGCATATATATGCTAATATACTGAAACTACAAATTGAATCTCCTGTGGTTTTTCTATAAACTTTCAATCTCCCCTCACTGGAGATTAGTAAAATCATTAGCCGGATAGAGTGAAAGGAATTATATTTTTTCCAGGTCTGGTCTGGATTTTCTTTCTTTGTCTAGCATCTGCATTGTGTTCTGCTTCTCTTCTGTTTAGACTGCTCTTTGCTGGAATGGTCATTCCTCATTTTTTGACAATACCAGCATTTAAACACTTCCAGACTCCCTCGAATGTTCGAAGTCTAGATCCTACATGCTGAGATGGTATGAATTGGATTTCTGTGCTCTATCTCACTCTCTAATCAAAGTATTTCCCCCAGAGTTCCAATCCCTCTGAAAAAATGTCTTTTCCTGGAGGAAGCGACACAGTCCTTAGTCTGGCCTTTGGCTCTGTGCCTCCTAGAGGTTGCCTGTCACTGTCAAAGGAAGACTGCAGGTCTCTTCATTTTACTAGGTGAGTAGACATTCTAGGTTGAGACCCCTCTACTCTGAAAAAATTCCCAGTTACACAAAAACCCTTGCATTTTATCATATTTCCTGTTATCAAACACTCTCAGAGTCACTTGAGGTCTTTCTGCCTCTGTCAGGTAGGCTATATGCCCCTGACCTGCATAACCCTCCCAACCTATCTGCAGGTAAGAGAATGAAGTGAATTATCCCTTCCTGAGGGGCATAGTACACAGGTACCCAGTCTATGACATTCTGCTTTTAGGAAAAGCAGAAGTTGGTGGGAAGCTTCTTTGTCTAGTGGGTGTTCTGCCATCACAGAGCAGCCCACGAGGTGAGGCATAGGTCCATCCATGTGGTTTGTGTTACATGCAGAGATGTTCATATGTTATATGCAGAGATGACGCTGCTCCTGTTTGCTGTGTGCGATAGAACAAACTCACAATCCAGGAATATTCATAACAGGAGCTTTGGATGCATGAGAAAGAGGCAGTAAAGTTGAAGGAGGCTCTTCTGTTCTCCTCCCTTAGGAATAAGTTTAGTTAGTGTTCATCTGGTTCAAATAAAGATAATAATCATGTAAGTATTAAAATTTTTATCAAAATTTGAGCTATTGTGGAAATCAGATGATAATAATAATGAGTAGAAAGATAATTTTACTTGATGCTTTATAGGTATTGGTGGACTTAAAATGAAGTCCTCTAAAGTAGAAGCTGAATTTTAAACAGTCCTTGGATTTTGTTCAAATTCAATTTTCAAAAGAATGAGGTGCCACAATTTTTTAAATCACTCCAGAAGATTAGTCTTTCTCAAAAATTGACTATTCCTCAAGGAAAACATTCTATAATGAAAGGCAATAAAGATCTATAATTGCATGTAATGAGACTTTTCTAATCAATTTGGGCAGGGAACTGAATCAACTTGAAAATCCTGGCCTGCAAATTTTTGGTCCTCCAGCTAAATAAAGCACCAGTAGAGCCGTTTATATTTGCTGTTGTTTTTTAACCAGAATTATTTTGAAAATAGAAATTACATAGGACCGAAATATCAAAATAGAAACTTGATGTACTAGAATAACCTGCCTTGGGAAAGAACAAAAAGGATCATTCTTGATTTTTAAAATGGATTTAGCTGTAGAAATATCATCTCCCTCTATGCAGGAAACAGAGACATACATAAGTGTGACAATGGATCCAAGACACTCATTTATTCATTCAACAGGTATTCATTTGTACCAAGAACTGGTCCAGCCAACACATGTAATGGCCGTTTCTTTTCTTTAGTCTTTTGGATCAGATACCAATAATACATGCTAGCCAAAACATTTCCAAAGATAAAGATGTTTATAAAGTAAAATTGTTCAGCTGGGTGCGGTGGCTCATGGCTGTAATCCTAGAACTTTGGGAGACTGAGGCGGGTGGATCACTTGAGGTCAGGAGTTCGAGACCAGCCTGGCCAACATGGCAAAACCCTGTCTCTACTAAAAATACAAAAATTAGCCGGGCGTAGTTTTGGGCGCCAGTAATCCCAGTTACTCAGGAGACTGAGGCAGTAGAATCACTTCAATCCTGGAGGAGGAGGCTGTAGTAAGCTGAGATTGCGCCACTGCACTCCAGCCTGGGGGACAGAGCAAGACCGTTTCAAAAAAAAAAAAAGTTGTTTTCCTTTCAATCTCAAATGGGTGTTAACAAAGCTTTGTTAATCCCACTGAAAATTTCAAATAAATTCATCTGTGCTTCTTCATTTACTTAAATAATCGTATGAACAAATATTTTTCATTTTCCTTACATTACCATATGTTATAAACACAGGCATGTATATATACATATTACTCTATAACTTTTTCCACTTTATTATATGTTGGTATATGACTAAGACAACATGTAGGGATATACCTCATTATTTTTCTTAACTACGTGGTGTTCTATAGTCTAAATTTCTATAATTTAAAAAATGCAATTATTATCTTATTGAAAGATCTTCCATTTTTTCTTGTTTTTATACAAAAGAAAATTGCCACAATAAACATTCTTTAATATATAAATTTATATGCAAATTATTTTTCTGTAAATATATGCTCAAATATATACATAGTATATCCGTTTTTAATTTTCATAAAAATGCCAGATTACTTTAGCATGAGCTATGGCAATTTATAAGAAAGCAACAAAGTGTGTGAGTTCTTCACATCCAAGCCAGCACTTGATATTATAAAGGAGGAAACATTTTAGGTTTTCCAGCTGGAGCACTGTGAACTGACTGACAAAAGACAGGTGAACTAGAGTAAAACAGAAGTTTATAAGCATGTGCGTCACTCATACACATGAGCGCGCTCAGCAATGAGTAACTCAAAGGGGTGGTTAGAACTTGGGCTTAAGTAGCATCCCAACAGAAGAACAAAAAATTTTTAGAGAAGTGACAAGGCAAAGGAAAAGGAATTTGAGTCTCTAGGACCCCAAGTTGTGGGAAGGCAAATATATGGTGGAAACAAATGGAAGATAAAGACTAGTGTCGTTTGTTAAGTAGATTCCCCTAATGCTCTGATAAAGGTTTAGAGTTGTCTCTGATGATTGACTTCTGTCCTTCCTGGTAGAGAGGGGCAGGAAGACACAGTGACAAATTTATATCCTGCTTTTAGGCAAATAGGGAAGGGCAGAGAGCTTTGCTTTGCTTTTTCTCAGGTGTCTTCAGCTCAAAATAATCCTTTTGCCAAAGTATCATATATTGGAGTGGCTTAGTCCACTTCAATATTAGCAATATTTTGGCCAGGTGTGGTGATTCATGCCTGTAATCCCAGCACTTTGGGAGGCCAAGGCGGGTGGATCTCTTGAGGGCAGGAGTTCAAGAGCAGCCTGGCCAACATGGTGAAACCCCGTCTGTTCTAAAAATACAAAAATTAGGTAGACATGGTGGTGCATGTCTGTAATCCCAGCTACTTGGGAGGCTGAGGCATGAGAATCACTTGAACCTGGAAGGCGGAGATTGCAGTGAACCAAGATCACAACCACTGCACTCCAGCCTGGGCAACAGAGCAAGACTCCATCTCAAATATACACACACACACACACACACACACACACACACACACACACACAGACATACACACACACATATAATCAATATTTTAATTTTGGAATCTAATAGTTGAAAATGGTAGTTGTTTTTATTTTAATTTGCATTTTTAAGATGACCAATAAAGTTCATATATTTATTGAACCTGATGGGGCTCAGAACATCATACCCCAGAGTAAGGTGCCTTGGCATGCTAAGTATTTTGACTGAAGGAGATTGGAGGCTGCAGAAGCATGCAGGTCTCTCACCTCTTCCTGCCCTCCTTTCTCCCACCACCCTTGCTCCCCTCAAGCAAGTCATGGAAACTAAAATTCCTATCCCACAAAGTAAGTTACAAAACTTACAAGGGTCACTCTCTGATTTCCTCCTTTCATCCCTGATGATCTTCATGTGACAGGTGTCCTGCCCCATGGGGACAAGGGATATCATACAGAGACACAGGAAAAAATCTGAATAAACAGACCTAGCTAAGTCCTCCACCCCACCCCACTGCCCAGTTTATTAGATAATATCTCTTTTTGTCCAGTCACCTTTCTCCACATCTCCACAACTATCTATTTCTTTCATCAGACTAAGCATAGGAATACACAGTCTTCCCTGGGTCTTTGGGTCTTCATTTCTAAGGCTCCAGTATCACATAAAACTTTGGTTAAATAAATGTGTTATCCTTGTCTCTTGTTAATCTGTCTTGTGTTATAGGGATGTCAACTGTGAACCTTGCGATGGGCGAAAAAGATATTACTTTTTCTCCCCTACAGACATTTTCTCTTTTCTGTGGCCTGCCTGCTGATTTCCTTGGCTCATTTTTCTACTGAATTGTTTATAATTTGCTTGCACATTTGCTAGAAACTCTTTGCATATAATCCTTTGTTATGTGTATTGCAAATGTTTTATCTCGATCTATTTGATTGTCTTCTGTTTTTGTGTTTTCTTTTGCTGTGCTAAAGCTTTTAATTTCTGTGTAAAAAATTCTGTCAATTTGTATTATTTGTGGCTTTTTTTTCTGTCTTGGTTAAGAAGTTTACTCCCACTACAATCTCTATCCCAAGGAAATATAAAAGTTATATGCTTTTTGTAGCCTTTACAGCTGTAGGTTCCAATATCATTCAGAGCCAGCCTTTGCCTGTGTTTGTTTTTCTAGAACCCTTTTTTATACACTTCTGTATAATCTCTTCCTATGCTCCATCCTCTAAATTGCCCCGGATTTAGTAACAGGGGTTTGTTTGTTTTTCATTTGTTTGTGTCTTGTTTTTGCAGACTTGATCTGTTCTGTCAAAGAAGAAATCAATATGGGAATTATTAGCAAGGGCAGCTTCATTTTCAAAAGGCCTAGAGAGAAGAAAACACATGATGAGCCCCATTGCTCAACACTTCCTGCCACATATCTCTATGCCCACACATTAGCAAGCATATTACAGCACCCCCATACTACATGGCATGGCTTCAAATTCTTCTCAGTAAAACACCTGTAACAGACTGTTTTTCTCAAAGACATCCGCAACTGTACCTCCCACCCCAGGGGCTTTCTAGAACCTTGCTACTCTCTCTTTGAGAATTGGAGTCTAATTCCCCTCCTCTTGAGTCTGGGCAGATTTGAGGCTTACCTGTAACCAACCATGTATAGCAGAAGCAACTCTGTTGGCCTCTCAAGATTAGGTTATGAAAAATAATGCAGCTTTTTCCTTATTACTTGAAATGTTCACTCTTAAGGGTAAAATACATGCCCTTGAAGTCTTTAGCCGCCAGGTAAACCGTTCAATTACCCTGAGGCCACTATGCTGTAAGGAAGGCTAGCCCTACAGAAATAATACATGTGTGTATATATGAATATGTGTATATATATATATCTATAAATACATATATAGAGAGAGATGCCAGCCCCCAGCTGCTCCAGACCCCACTACACCAAACCACTGTATGACTGAACTATGTAAAAGACCTTCAACCAGAATTGCCCAATTGAGCTCTTTCTGAAATTGTGACCTACAGAAATCAAGAGGGACAATAAAATATCTACTGTTGTTTTAAGCCATGAAGTTTTGAGATGTTTTGTTAGAGAGCAATAAATAATTAGAATGCCATAGTAGATAGAAACAACCAATAGAATGGAGTTTGCCGTGAGTTCAAACGTATTTACATCCTTTGCCTAACTATACATGAAACTTTAGGCATCTATAAGCAAGACATTTTTCAACAGAGGGCTTTTATAGGTTTTCAAATAACTCAGTGATTTTGTTTCTTACTCTTGGGTATAATTCTGGTTTTGCTACCTTTCAAGAAAAGTATTCCCCACACTTCTGCAAAATAAATAAATAAATAAATAAAATGTAGAGAACTGAGGACTAGGGCCATTTAGAACAGCTGTCTACCACCTTCTGGTTCATTTCTTTCCCTCACTTGACATGCCTAGATAAAACTTCTTTCAGCAAGTCCCAAGGGATTGTCTGGTTAAGATGCTCAAAAGTCTGAAGGGGAGTTAATTTCTTAACATACCTTTTGATAATCTTACAGATATTCATAAATGTGATCAAAAAGATGCTTCATCTTATTTTTTCCTGATTCCCACTTGCCCTCTTCCCGCCTCAATTCCCCACATACACATCATCTCCAAGGTAACCCATGTCAGCAATTATATCATCCTTCCATATAATCCTATACAGCCAGACGTGCATGTATATGACTGTACAAAAAAGCTAAGGCTTTTAAACTTGTCAGTCCCACAGACTGTGTTCACTGCTATGTGGCTGATAGCAAACCATGCCTCCCATGCTTCTTCTTTGCCTCCCACGTACACCTTTATAAAATTCCCACTCCCCAATCTTCTTTCTCACAGGGATTACTTTAATTTAGATCATTTGAAGCCCTAACATTGCTGCTTATGCTTTCATCTCTCCATCCCTCTTTTTCTCCTACCATTATGTTCTTTTTAGCAATGTTTATTGCTATTCTTCTGACCTCTTCTCAGGGAATTCAGGCACTAAAACAGATGAAAGGCTGGAAATGAGCATTACTCTTGAGAAGGGTGGTTGACAAAGGCCCTATCCTTCTTGATTTGGAGAACAGACAATGCCTCGCCAGATGGGTTCACTGACCTCTTCCTTTACTGATCGCCTTGCTGTTGCTTCCACATCAGCTACATATTCCAGGAGGCAAGTTAGAAAAGCACTATTAGCTTTTCCAGCTATCACTCTCCTACTGTCACCATAGCGACAGATGTTATATGAAATCAACTGCTTTATTGTGAAAACAATGTTGGTCGAACACTGGCCTTGAGGAAGTTGTGAAGATGAGATTCAATTTTGATATACTCCCTATGGGTTTTCTTTTCTATATTACTTTTTTAAAAATATGCTTTATTGCAGTGTAATAATATAAAATAAAGTGAAAAGTCAAAGGGTCATCTTTTGAATTTCTTCAATGGTTCCTTGATTTAATGGTATGAGAAAAGGTCTTGGTGGAAGACTTGAAAACAAAATCAAATACGTGCAAATTCACAGAACATCAGTGCAGCAAAAGAAACCACAATGGTAAATGTGTTGTGTATTGAACACTGGCTGGAGTAATTTTATTCTTCTGAATGTAAACATGAAATTCTATGTCTGGATCAAAATCGGGATTAAAAACACATACATTTGGAATCTGATACCTTCCCATTAACTAATTAGAACCTGATTCATTGGAAATGAGACCATTCAGTATCCAGATGGTTGCAGACAAATCAAGTTAAATAATGGCACAACTAATGTTTTAATCATAAATAAGATATATAGAAATCCAGGATGGAATAACACAATAAAGTGAAAATAAAGGAGTAAGAAGTTCCTATTATTATCACTAGTTTGTGCTGACAATGAATTCAGGAGACATATTACCTAAGGGGCATCTTTCTACAAATGGCTGGGGAGCATCATTCATTGACTAAGCCATCAGAGTTCAAAGGACTTTGAACTAGATTTGATTTCAAAGACATATTTAAAAAATGCCTGACCCTTGGCATAAAATTACCCAGGATTCCATCAGGCATATGACAAAGAAAGTGATATACACCATCTGCAAGCACCAGGAATTAGAATAAAATAATTAGATGGTGGATAGACAAAAGTGTAGTTTCAGTGTTTAATCATGTTTTTATAACCACAAATTAGAATTTAGGTATATTGCAAAGACACATTTATGAGCTTCTTTAAAACATTATGGATATCAACTTGAGTAACTGCACCACGTATTAACCTATTTCTTTGAAGCTAAACATCATAATATATGGTAATTCACATGGACAGAATTTTCTTTTTTTTTTTTTTTTTTTTTTTTTGAGACGGAGTCTCGCTCTGTCGCCCAGGCTGGAGTGCAGTGGCCAGATCTCAGCTCACTGCAAGCTCCGCCTCCCGGGTTCGGGCCATTCTCCTGTCTCAGCCTCCTGAGTAGCTGGGACTACAGGCGCCCGCCACCTCGCCCGGCTAGTTTTTTGTATTTTTTAGTAGAGACGGGGTTTCACCGTGTTAGCCAGGATGGTCTCGATCTCCTGACCTAGTGATCCGCCCATCTCGGCCTCCCAAAGTGCTGGGATTACAGGCTTGAGCCACCGCGCCCGGCCTGGACAGAATTTTCAATTAGGAAATCAGAAAATCTTGAAAACTAAAGAATGAGATTTAGTTCATCTCAAGGAAAGGTATGACTATGTTTATATGTTTATTATGCTAAATCTGGCTAAGAGGACTTTCTGGGAATATAAGGCATTGGTATCAGAAACCTAGGTCCAAACTTTGGATCTGCCTCTTTCTAGCTATGTGATTTAGATGAATTCCTTAACCTCTAAACCTCAGTTTTCTTATTTGTGGTATCCACCTGACAATGGGTTGTAAGGATTCAGTGAGTAAATGCAGAGAGCTTATTTCAGCTCTTAGGATATAGAACTATTATTATTGTTAGTATTATTCAGCTGTGCAATCTACCAATTTTAACACCTATTTTTCAAACATTAGGAGTTTTAAGCTAATAATATACATTTTTAAAGCTAATTTTATTAGTGTCCTTATTGAACTGGTACAAAAAATATATCAGTTGCTCTTCACATTCACATTGATGCCAAACAAGGCCTCAAATCTACATATTCCATCATCTGATGTTTGTGACTAGGATTAGAAATTATCATAGGAAATACTCACATGTGCAAAGAGTTTCCCTGGATGGTATGCAATAATCTGAGAGCTCTCAGAATAAAATAGCCCAAGAAGTAATGAGAAGAAAGGAAATTGGAAATAAACTCATGTGCTTAAAATACTTACCCCCATGATAAATATTAGCCTTACATTTGCAGCATCACATTAAAAGATTACAAATGTCAATTTATTTGTAAGCTAAGATGCCTAGGATTTAGATCAACAAGTTAATGTCGGGGTAAATGGGCTCCTTCAGCAATCTGAGGCACAAGAAGAAAAGTAATTGGGAAACAATGAAGGATTATACAATTATAACAAATCTAGTGAATTTGACAGATAACCATTTACCTCTGAAATTGGCTTCTGAGAAATGAAAAGAACACAGGGAACATGTAGAAAAATCAAATTAGGTTTGGATAAGAGCTTCTGAAAAGGCAGTGTACTTCTATTCAGAAAGCTACATCTATCTCGTGCCTTATTATTTCAGAACCCCAAGTTGCAATATCTGAAGTAACATGATTTGGAAGCAGTGGGTCTCAGATCTTTTGAATATTACAGTTTTTTAAAGAGCTCCCTAAATGTCCTCTGCATCAAATCTCCCAAGCAAAAGAAATCATCTTTGGGCCTGCAAGCTAGCTTGTACCTTTAATCTGAGCACTTCAGGAGGTTGAGGCAAGAGGATCACTTGAGGCCAGAAGTTCAAGACCAGCCTGGGCAACATAGTGAGACCCCATCTTTACAAAAATAAAACTTAACCAGATGTTGTGGCACATGCCTGCGGTCTCAGCTACTCATGAGACTGAGGCAAGAGATTCACTTGAGCCCAAGAGATTGAGGCTGCAGTGATCTATGTTCCCACACCTGCACTCCAGCCAGGTGACAGAGTGAGATCCAGAATTTTTCTGGGTTCCCCAGGCCTGCCTGACCCACCTGAGACTATATACTCAAGAGGTGGGTAAAACACTCAAGAGGTGTTTTTTAGAAAAAGAAATCATCTTTGGTATTTTCTTCAGTTGTCACATCAGATCTTAAAAGCAAGAAGAGAAGATTTTCGCAGAAGAGCCTGGAGACCATGGTCTGTCTCCAGCTCATGGTGATTACCCAAGATCCTTTACTGCCTCCACATGCGGTGGCCTGGGGCCGCACCTTCCCCTGGCTAGCACTGACCAGAGGCGCTTTTCTGGATTCTTGACCTCAACCTCCAGCCACAGTCCTCTTCTCTACTACTCCAATCTGAAAGGTACCATTTAGCTTCCAGTTTCCTTCTGTCGCAGTTGTTTCCTATGACTGGGAAGGCAAGATAGTGTAAAGCAACCATGAAATTAAGTAACTGACCAACTGTGTAGAACTAAAGTTAAATCTGATATCTGACCTAGAAGCAAACAAACGGAGAAACACGCCGTGAGACAAGTGATCTCAACTTCTATCGCCTCTCTCCTGGCCTAACTAACCATAGGATAAATAACTATATTGCAAAACCCCTAGGGTACAGACTCTTGTATATACAGTCACCCTCCATATCCATGGGTTCCATATCCATTGATTCAACCAACTATAGATCAAAATTACTTGGGCGGGGAGAGGTTACATCTGTACTGAATAGGTGCAGACTTTTTTTTCTGTCCTTATTCCCTAAACAATACAGTGCAACAACTATTTATGTAGCATGTACATTGTATTAGGTATTTTAAGAAATCTGGAGATGGTTTAAAGTCTAAAGAAAGAAAGATGTATATAGGTCATAGGCAAATACTGCGTCATTTTTTAAATCAGGTACTTGAGCATCAGCAGATTTTGGTATCCATGGGGAATCCTCCCATTCAGAGACAACCTCCAGGGGCCTGAGTTGGCCCAGTGTCTCCTCAGAGTCTCTCTTCTTATGACTGTTCTACAGTTGTGCTTCGGGCAGGCACTTGAGTAGCAACACCCAGCAGACCCCGAACTGTCAGTTCCAGAATTTTTCTGGGTTTCCCAGGCCTGCCTGACCCACCTGAGACTATACACCCAAGAGGTGGGCTGGAACACTGGGCTAGTCTGTGGGAGTGGAGAACCGAAGCACAAATAGCAGATTCCTGTGAACAATGAACTTTAAGGAAAGGCAATTTCCTGAAGGAAATCAGATGGAGAGGCTGGGGCATTATGCTGTGCCCCCTGTCTTCAGTTAACATGTTTTTCTTGGGAATTCAGGTATGCAGGGTACTTGCAATTAGAGCTGTTGTAAAAGGTATGACTTCCCTTTTTTCAAGTGAAAGTAAGTTTATTAGGAAAGTCAAGAAAGAATGGCTACTCCACAGGCAGAGCAGCAGCATGGGCTGCCCGACTGATTATACTTATAGTTATTTCTTGATTATATGCTAAACAAGGGGCGGATTATTCATGAGTTTTCTGGGAAAGGGGTGGGCAGTTCCTGGAACAGAGGGTTCCTCCTGCCGTTCTTAGACCATATAGGGTAACTTCCTGATGTTGCCGTGGCATCTGTAAACTGTCATGGTGCTGGTGGGAATGTCTCTCAGCGTGCTAATACATTATAATTAGCGTATAATGAGCAGTGAGGACAACAAGAGGTCACTTTCCATACTTTTACCATTGTAGTTTTGGTGGGTTTTGGCCGGTTTCTTTATCACAAACTGTTTTATTAGCAAGGTCTTTGTGACCTGTATCTTGTGCTGTTCTCCTTTCTCATCCTGTGACTAAGAATGCCTAACCTCCTGAGAATGCAGCCTAGTAGGTCTCAGACTTATTTTACCCAGTCCCTATTCAAGATGGAGGCACCTGGTTCAACCACCTCTGACATATTTCCCCTCTCCCTTTTACAAGGGAATCCTTAATCCTAAGAATTGTAGGGGGGTGAAGATCTATCTTCTGTAACTTCTTCAGATTGAATAGGAGCAATGATAGTCCTGCCTAACTATTGGGATCTGTTGTATTCAGAGTAGAGAGAAGTTCAGTCAGAAAGCATAGGTATGGCAAGGGCCATTCATAACTCATGAGTTCCACAAAAGGTGATATCTGGAAGATTAATAAGTATTCAGTTGAAGAAAACATTGAGTAAGCTTATCTTGCATTCCTACACAAAGGGTACAACAGCAAATATATTCCACAACGATAAAGTAAAATTAGCAAAATTATCCCAAATAAGCTAAATAAGAAGACGTTTCATGAACTGATCAGCTGTTGGCACCAAACTGACATGGAGTTGCTAGCTGATTCCAATACATGTCCAGAATTAGAATACTGATCCAGATTTTTACACTACCCATCCCTCTTGTTTCTTCTGGGCAGCAGCCAGAGATCACTGGTTGATTCAGAAGAATAAGCAGACTCAGTCTAAATTGTAGAAGAAAACTCAAAAACAACTGATAAGTCTAGAATTAATAACAGAGTACTACAGTTCTTGAAACATAATTTTTCTCTCCCCAGTCTCCCATTTTTACTAAAGACAAATCACAATAGGACCGATTTGTTTGCAAAAAAAAAGCTTTGGTGTTTTACTTGGCCTGATTATTTGTATAAAGTGTAGCAAGAATAACTATTTTCACAAAGGCTTTTTAAATTGGCTTTGATGGAACTTTGTTCCATAAAAGGAATCTCAGATAAGACTTTTTTAAAGCCAAGCCCAGCCATGGTTTGTTGCCATCAAATACTTATGAGTTGGGTAAATTACTCTCCTCTTGAGGTCCCAAGATAACCTGGGGCTCCTGGGCCTGTGAGAAAGTGACATTCTTTACTTACCACAGGTCAGGAACCTGTACTGTGACTGTGTAGGTAAGGTGTGAAGCCACTGGAAGGTATTACTGTCAAAGCCCAATGCATGTTTGCTCACTGACCTAATCTGTTCGTTAATCACATTAATGCTACACTCATGCGTTCTAAAATTCTGTTTTACAGCAGGGACAAAGCTGATTCCCCAAACTCTCTTTGCCATTTAAGCCTTCTTCTGAACTCAATTTTAATTTCTGACTAGACTTGTCTCTTTGTCTTAAAATACTTCAATTAGAAATAAATCTTTAATATCTCAGACCTGTGGCCTGGTGCTTTTGCCAAAGAGGGTATTTTTAAGCGAATTTCCAAGAAGGCCTCTTTAAGGATGCCCGTCACCTGTGCTGAAGCAGTCAGGCTCATTCAAGTAAATGTCTGGTAAATATCCCACAACATCAGGATGTCTGAGTACTGAGCTTAACGATTTTGGTAACCCTTTTATTATTGTTCACCTTAACGGTTATGAAAACCTGGAACATGTTTAAGGAATAGAAAAAAACTAAGTGCTTTTAGCGGAAATTCAGTAAACACGAAAGAATAACTCATAGTTGCTGGAATAGCATAATGACGGTGGGTTTTTTCCCAAATACAGGTCTGATTTGTTGAGATGAGAGTAATGCTCCCGGGAATCTTCAGTGAGTACCTGCTTACCCTGTTCCTCCTCTCTGCCTGCTTCTTACCTTCCTCAGGAATCCCAGACACTGCGGGCAATGCTGCCTAATTTCCCATCAAAATCTTCTTTTTCATTTCCCTGAATGGGTTTGCTCATATTCAAGCTTAAGTATATTAATGAATTTATACCAACTAATATATATATATATTTTCCTCCCAACTTGAGACCACTCTGAAACTAAATGGAAAGCTGAGAAGTGTTCAAGACAAGTTTTCAATGTCTTCACTGTATTGGAAATTCTTCGGTATCAAGAAAAAAAAAAACACATTTAACTTGTTTCTGGAAGCAGCAGACCCTCCTCCCTGCATCTGCCCCTCACCCTCCCTGACCCACCCCTCCTCTTAGTTCTTTGAGCCTTAAATAGATTTCTAGTAACCCACACTTTGTCTGGACTTACTGACATCCGTCATTAAATATTAAAACAAATATATATAAAGTACTTAAAGTTTGTAAAACTGGTAGATATCAGAAATGTTATAGGTATTGTTTTCAGTTAACTTTAAGAAATCACAAGTTTAAGGAATTTACGTATTAATGCCTTGTAAATAGAATTAAGTTGTATATGGATAAAATAAAGGAAATTACCGTGTTATATGTTTTTCGAAACATGTATTTGCTAAAATCTTTTTCAATTTACTCAGTTTTTTTTCTTGTGTAACTTCAGAAAATAAGTTTTAACTTTTGTTAGAAAAATACATGTATAGAAAGAAAGTTACATTAGTTAAAATTGGATGTTCTCTGGGTTATTTAAGACAATAGGTGAATATTTTCCACACTGAAATTAATGTTGTCATGCTTTATGACATAAACATTTGCAGCTTTAATTACTCATTTATGTCTTGGGGAACCCCAGGTAAGTTTTCTGGAAAAGAAGGAAGTAAGAGAGGGAGACAGGAAATGTCCTATCTGAAATAATCCATTGCCTCATCTTTACACAAAGCAGAATTAAACAGCCAACCGGCCACCTTAGTTAGATTTCCTAACAATTTAAATATTGTCAGCCCTACTCAGTTTTCTTTCAAAACATATAATCTCCCCTTCATATGTAATGCAACAAATTATCTCCAAATATGTTACGTTTTCTCAAAATTTTAGTTATACTTTTTCATCAATTCCTCCTTTTTTATTACCTGTGTGAGTCACTCCTAATGGGAATAATCAGGAAATAAAAGAAATCTGATGAATGAAAGTGGACATCCTTACATTGAGCTGAAGCATAAACTGATACAAACTTTCTGGAAGATACCCAAGCAAGGTCGACATAAAATTTTGAAACTGTGAAGAGTTTGACCTAGAAATTCCACTTGTAGTGTTATAATTAAACAAATGCAAATGTTTAGCCACAAAATATTGAATATATATCATTTTTTTCTTAAAAGGAAAAATATTGGAACCAAACTTAATATCCTATAATGGAAGAATAACGAGTTAATTGTTTGTAGTTCATAACATAGAATAATATTCAACCACTAAAAGGTTATCATGTAATATACCTAGTGTTAGGGTATGCTTTTTTTTTTTTTTGAGATGGAGTCTCGCTCTGTCGCCCAGGCTGGGGTGCAGTGGCAGATCTCAGCTCACTGCAAGCTCTGCCTCCCAGGTTCACGCCATTCTCCTGCCTCAGCCTCCCGAGTAGCTGGGACTACAGGTGCCCGCCACCACGCCCGGCTAGTTTTTTTTTGTATTATTTAGCAGAGACGGGGTTTCACCGTGTTAGCCAGGATGGTCTCGATCTCCTGACCTTGTGATCCGCCCGTCTCGGCCTCCCAAAGTGCTGGGATTACAGGCTTGAGCCACCGCGCCCGGCCTAGAGTATGCTTTTTAAAAGGTTAAAAAAAGAAAATGTGTCAAAGATTTTGTTTAACTCATTAATTAATGAAAAAAACTGTAAAACAGGTTCAAAGGGCATTGGGGAAGCTGGGCATTTATAGGTAATTTAATAAACAAATGTTAGGATAAGATTGTTGAGATGGGAGCAAAACTGGTTAATGTCAAGATGGCAATGAACTACAGCCTTTAAGATTATCACCACACCATACACACACATTCGCGCGCGCGCACACACACACGCAAACCTACCTGGCACACTGACCTAATAGAAATTATCTACATCTTGACACAAATTTATGTTAACCTCTGCTTCTACAGAGTAGTAAAATAGTCCAGGCAATAGAAAATCAAAGCTGCAAGCTCAGCAATGCCCTGGAAAAAAAGCCCAGTTTTGTTTTCGGTTTTTTTTTTTACCTATTTCTACATTTCAGATACTTTTTTCATACCTCCTAGCATTGGTATGAGAATTGTATGTGTCAGTACATGCAAAGCACATAGAAAAGTGCCTGGCACAGAGTGATTATTAGCCATCATCACCAACACATAGCTGTACTTTTGGATTTTTGTTTATTAATTAAAAATCACTTACTTAGAGAAGGAAAAGAGACAAAGTGGGTGACAGAGTAGAAACTCAAGTTTTCTAGTGAAACTATGCATAATATATCGGAAGTTGAGAAAAAAATCATCATAGACCTGGATCTTTTCTAAGAGAGGGTATTGAAACATTCTTAAGAAGTGCCATTTCACTCTATTTGTTTCTAGAACATTGTAGGCTTGGGAGGTTGAAATTGACAACTTCTAGTGTCAAAATTTAAAAGGTTTTGATCATTTGAGCCAAGAATGAGAAAAGCCAGGCAGTGGGAGGCAGGAAACGGGGAGAGCTTTTTAGAATGCAGATTATTGCCAGCAAAGCAAAATGAATTTGAAAAGAGCTCAATGGGAAACGATGAATATGTTTCTCTGGAGCTAGAAATAATAAATGGAAATTAATTCTATAAGGGCCTTAATTTAAAAGATGGGTTTATATGTCACTTTCACTTGCTTTATTGCCCCAATTATATTGTTTTTAACAAGTTAACAACTTATTATAATAACTTTCACAGTTTCACTTGCATCCTCAATCCTCCCAACTCTGTTTTCCCATAAGGTCTTAGGTTTTCAATCATTAGTTGTTTTACTGCAATGATTTCAAGAATGGTTTGGCATTTATACTTCAGAGTCTTTGCAAGGGATCATAGCTTTAAAATCTCTATTTCCCAATTTCTATTATAAACATTTATTGCAAGATATGGTCCTAATGGAATCTTGGCTAATGGTTAGGCAGCCTATTTACTCCAATTGTTCATTCCAGCAAAATAGACTCTTAAGAATCTGATTCGTGTTTTGGAACTCCTCCCTCAAAAAATGTACATATGCTCATACACACAACATTTTGCATATAATTTCGGGAGGGTTATTGGGCTCTGTTTGTTTAATCTTTTGTTACAGAAAATTTCAAACACACACAGGAGTAGAGAAAATATATTAATGAATCCCCATGTGCACATCACCCAAACCCCACAGCCATTGATCCCATGCCAATTCTGTGCTCCTTCCATTTTAAATCTGTCCATAAATCAAGCTGGACCATCAGATAACCATACATCTGAGATAGATTATTAGTCCTACAGGCAGCTATCACCAAATTATCCTTAAGCATGATTATAAGTTTGAAATGCTTTGATAAATTCTTGAAGTGATCCCTAGAACAAAGTCACTTTTGTACCTCTTACAAATTCACGTTGAGGGCCAGGCATGGTGGCTCATGCCTGTAATCCCAGCACTTTAGGAGGCCAAGGCGAGTAGATCACCTGAGGTCAGGAGTATGAGACCAGTCTGGCAAACTGGTGAAACCCAGTCTCTACTAAAGAATACAAAAATTAGCTGGGCGTGGTGGCACACACCTGTAATCACGGCTACTCAAGAGGCTGAAGCAGGAGAATCACTTGAACCCAGGAGGTGGAGGTTGCAGTGAGCCAAGATAGCACCACTGCACTCCAGCTTGGGCAACAGAGTAAGACTCTGTCTCAAAAAAAAAAAAAAAATTCATGATGAGGATGTTATCCGCTCCATACCATCCCACCCCTCCTAGAGCTCATTGCTGGAACAATCTGCACTTCTCCTAAACTACTTCTTTGGGGGTATCTTATGAATATTCTGAATCTCATGATTGATCATTTATTACTTAAGACTTTTTGTGGATAGTTTAAATATTAATAATTATTGCAATTGTGAGTCCTATTTCTGTTTCTTTTATATTTAAACTCACTTCTGGCAAATCATTTGATTTTTTTGGTGTGATTATCATGTACCCTGCCATTTCATTGACCTTTAAAATTAATTCCTAGAATTTTTCTGTGGAGTCTCTTGAGTTGTCTATTTATTATGATGTTGATAAGTGTGTGATAATGTCATCCAAAAGTAATAATGTTGAGACGTCTTTTCTAACATGTATTTCCATTGATTCAATTTCATGTCCTATAGCATTGACCAGAAATTCTGGAGTGTTGTTAAATAATAATATTGGTAAAGGATTGCCTGATATATTTATGATTTTAATATATTTTTGAGTTTCAGCATTAAATAGGCTCTATGCTGTTGATTTCAAATAGATATACCTTGTCACATTAAGGGCTATTTCTTCCATTTTTACTTTACAAAGAAATTTGTTTATTTTATTTTAAACAAAAAATGAGAAGATTCTCTCAGATACTCATGTGACCTACTTTGAAATAAACATAGCCCATTCCTAATTTATTTAGTAATTTTTTTGTGTGTGTGAATTTCATAATATTAGACTCAACACCATTATATTGCCAGAATAAATCCCATTGCATAGGGCAGGTCATTATCTTACATACTACTAAATTCTGTTCAATCCTTTGTTTATAATTTTTCATATATACATATAAGTGAGACTGTTCTATGGCATTTTGTCTGTGTCTATTTGATATTAGGGTTGTATTTATTTCATCAAATGAGGTGTGCAATATATAACCTTTTTCTCTATCCCAGACTCCTTTCTATAAAATTGAATTAACTGATTCTTGAAAGGAGAACGTGGTATGAGTTTAATGTCATTGGAGAAATATTGATAGCGTTCTCAATTCATTCCATATTTTTGTTTGTGTAATTAAAAAATACACTTTTTAAAAAACTTCAACTTCTATTTAATTTATTTCTGTATTTATTCATTCATTCATTCATTCATTTTGAGACAGGGTCTCACTCTGTCACCCAGGCTGGAGTACAGTGGTGCGATACCAGCTCACTGCAGCTTTCACTTCCCGGGTTCAAGTGATTTTCCCACCTTCCAAGTAGCTGGGACTATAGATACATGCCACCACATCCAGCTAATTTTTTGGATTTTTTCGTAGAGACAGGGTTTCACCATGTTGACCAAGCTGGTCTTGAGCTCCTGACCTCAAGTGCTCCACCCATCTCGGCTTCCCAAAGTGCTGGGATTAGGGGTGTGAGCCACCACGCCCAGCCAACTTTTATTTTAGATTCAGGAGTACATGTGTAGGTTTGTTACATGGGTATATTGCAGGATGCTGAGGGTTGGGGTATGAATGATCTCATCATCCAGGTAGTGATCATAGTACCTAATAGTTAGCTTTCAATCCTTGTACCTCTTCTCCTTCTCCCTTCTAGTAGTCCCCATTGTCTATTGTTGCCATCTGTATGTCCACATGTAACCAATGTTTAGCTCCTACTCATAAGTGAGAACATATAGTATTTGGTTTTCTGTTCCTGCATTAATTCGATTAGGATAATGGTCTCCACCTGCATCCATGTTGCTGCAAAGGACTGCTATTGCTTTTTTTTTTTCTTTATTTTTTAAGACGGAGTCTTCCTTCATCGCCCAGGCTGGAGTGCAGTGGCGCCATCTCGGCTCACTGCAACCTCCACCTCCCGGGTTCAAGCAATTCTCTGTCTCAGCCTCCTAAGTAGCTGGGATTACAGGCTCCCACCACCATGCCTGGTTAATGTTTTTGTATTTTTAGACGAGATGGGGTTTCACCATCTTGGCCAGGCTGGTATTGAACTCCAGACCTTATGATCCACCCGCTTCGGCCTCCCAAAGTGCTGGGTGCAGGTGTGAGCCACTGCACCCAGCCCACTTTTTTTTTTCTTAATCTGGTCCACTGTTGACAGGAACCTAGGTTGATTCCATGCCTTTGCTGTTGTGACTAGTGCTACAATGAACATATGAGTGCACATGTCTTTTTGGTAGAATCACTTATCTTCTCCAAAAAAAAAATCTTAGTAAGTGGTTTTACCTTCTTACATTTTCATTTTTGTTAAAATATAAAAACAAACTATTTCCTTAAAATTGGTTAATTTTTTTAGAATATAAATCATACCTCAATTTAAAAAATGAATTTGGAGTTGGGGGGAAGGCATAGAAGGAAAAATCGAATTCACTTGGATTTCCTAATTCTTAAAAATATTTTTAGCCTTTACATTTAAATGTAGTTTGATGGTGCTTACAGACAGTCCATTTATCTTCTATGAGTATAAGAAAAATAACTGGGAAGACTGTTGTCTAAAGTAGTTATAATAATGTTGCTATGAAAAGCCACTGCTGTCTTGTGCTATGATAATGAGAGCAGCATGATGACGGGATATGCAGAAGCCAGAATTTCATTGTCACTCTATAATTACTGGAGCATGGAAGAAATCTTAGATTTGGTACCAAGTCTTAGTACTAATCCTTTGAGGTCTATGCTAAGATATATGTTAAAATATATGATACATGGTACGTATTCAGTGATTGTGAATTCTTTTCATTTAGTCACATAATTTTGGTGTCCTATTGAGGAAGTTATTGTCAAAACATTGAGAAGGTTGTCAATGGAAATGGAAAACACACTGTGAATCACTCAGAGAGGAAGGACATCTGAATTTGTTCTTTCCATCACAAATGCCAAATCATGAAAAAGAGAATTGATAACCAGACTGTACAGAGAGCAGAATTCTAAATAAAAGAAATTATATTAACTGTGTGCCTGGTGCAGAATTTCATATTGAGTCCCTGCTCACTCTAATAGAATGCAAGCCTTAATCATGATTTAAAGAGCCAGAGAGGAGCATTAAGAAAACATTTAAAAGATCTTTGAAGGCTTCTGAGGACTGGTCAGAGATGACCTTTAGCTTCACCCAGCCAGAGGAAGTCTTGCTGCCAGTGTAGTCTTGGTAATGGAATCATTATAGGAAACATACTCCGTAACGATGGAGTATGTTTCCTAATCTTTGTGACATCTTTTGAAAGGCTCTCTGTTGATTAAAAAAACAAAAAACAAAACAAAACAAAAAAACTCTACTTCCTTAACACTTTTTTTTTTTTTTTTTTTTTTTTTTTTTTTTTTTTTTTGAGACGGAGTCTTGCTCTGTCGCCCAGGCTGGAGTGCAGTGGCGCGATCTCGGCTCACTGCAAGCTCCGCCTCCTGGGTTTACGCCATTCTCCTGCCTCAGCCTCCTGAGTAGCTGGGACTACAGGCCTCCGCCACCGCGCCCGGCTAATTTTTTGTATTTTTAGTAGAGACGGGGTTTCACCGTGGTCTCGATCTCCTGACCTTGTGATCCGCCCGCCTCGGCCTCCCAAAGTGCTGGGATTACAGGCGTGAGCCACCGCGCCCGGCTTACTTCCTTAACATTTTATAACTATGGTAATGCCCAACAAGATTATTCAATTTACTGAAGGGTCGTTTACATCTTAGCACAAACTTGGCATCTGAGATTAAGATCAATTGACATCAAATTTACTTACCCAAGGATCTGGGCAAACAGGGCCCACCAGAACCTGTATCCAAATGCGGCAGGAAAGAGCACCTCTGGGGAAAGGAAAATGAGGGTAGCTGGTTAAAAAGAGAGCATCGGGTAAAAATGGGGAAAACTGTAGAGGGATGATCTTTGAAACTCAGACCTTTGATGCCTTCTTCAAATCATCACAGGACACTGACCCGTAATCACCAGACTAGAGGCCCCTGTTACAAGTTACCTGAGTTTTCATAGTCCTGTTGGTTTGAGCCTAATCAGTAGCTGCATTTTTACCATAGAGCTACTGCAAGCTCTCTGCTCAAGGTGTATTAGTCTCCAGGCTAATGGAGACTAATAATGAATGAAACATTATACATTCTATAGAAGACAAACTATGTTAACAAATATTCAGGCTTCTCAGAGCATCACATGGATATCTGCCAACATTCCTTGCAGTACTGCAGACTCAGAGTGTCTCTAGCATAATCTCACAGTTCTTGGTTGGTTTGTGACTCACACAGGCTGTTCATGCAGTCCATCCCTTTGACATCCAGGGAACCCATTTCTTTAGAGATACATTAGGAAAACCTCAGAATACCACTAACCTTCCTGTCCCTGCATAATACAGCCAGGGTTTACAGTAGAAGAGTGTGCTCCTTCACCTAAGGCCAATTCATCTACTTGTGCTCCATATCCCATATGTCAACTATCAAGAATTCTATCACTTCTCTCTTCTACATGTTTAACCTCTCCATTTTGTCTTTTCCCATTAAGAAAGGGAAAACAAAATCATCCAATTTCATTTCTGTCCTAGCTCTGGCTGCTATAACAAAATACAATAAACTGGTGGCTTAAACAGCAAACATTGATTTCTCACAGTTTTGGAAATTGGAAGTCCGAGATAAGGATGCCAGCAGGGTCAGGTTCGTGGTGATGGACCCTATTCTTGGTTTGTAAACAGTTGTCTGATTGCTGTGTCTGCTTGTGGAAAGGAGAGCGAGAGAGCTCTCTGGGGTCCTTTTATAAGGGCACTAATCCCACTCATGAGGGCTCCACCCTCTGACCTAATCACCTCCCAAAGCCTCCACCTCCTAATACCATCACACTGGGGAGTAGGATATCAGCATATAAATTTTGGAGGGTCTCAAACACTCAGCCCTAAACACTCCCCATCTATTTTTCCCCTCTCTTTTCTTCTTTTCATAACCAAATTTCTCAAGACAGTGCTCATTCTCACCACATCTGTGGCCTCATCTCCTGGACAATTCTCCACCCACTCTGCTGTGGCTGTCACCACCACTGCTCCTTGAAGGGGACCTCACTTGAGCTCCACAATGTTGCTAAACCCAAAGGACACTTTGAGACTGCATCTTACTTGTCCTCTCAGCTGTGGTCAGGCCCTTGAGCCAAATCCTACCCAACCTAGCCCCTCAGTCTCTGCACTCCAATCACCTTGGCTTCTTTCAGTTTCACCAGTTTTACATTTTGTACTTGCTGTCCTTCCTTGAAATAAGCCCTCTACTAAGAGGGCTTATCATTAACTTATGATAATTTTCCAAACACAACTATTTTGTTCACTCTGTACCCCCAGGCCTAGCATACCCAAGGCATCCAATATATGTTGCTTGAACAAATATTTTAAGTTATAGCACTGTTAGCAACAGTCATTATTTAGCAGTAATTTCTTTGAGCACCCTCTTTGCTCATAACTCTTCGATCTCTGCAAACCCACTATCATAATTTTACATGGAATCTCAGAAAAACGGCCTTTGTGCAATTGAAAAGAGAATGGTGATTATGCATGGTAGAATTATATCAAAAACCCAAAGCTAAGAAATCCCAAGAAGCCATCTAATACAACTCATATCCCATATGAACATTATTGGTCAGCTGTGGAGAATACTGAAGTCTGAAAATGTTAACTGGATTATGCACAGTCTGACAGATATTGTGTGGCTGAGTTGAAGCTAGAGCCCAACTGCCCACCCAGGGCTGGTTCCAACATGCACATACCTAATGATGCTATGTGGGTGATGGACCACTAGGACTGGACACTGGCACAGACATTACATTGGCAGTCGCTGCTTGTTTTCCCTTGGCTGCTTTGATTCAAAACTTGATCCAACTTCAATTCCGTATGAAAATGGGATTTCAAATATGAAGTCAGCCAGGTGTCATCCACAAAACAAGAGCCAGGCAAGAAGTCTAAATTTGGCTCTTCAGTGCCATTTGTTGAAAATTTTTATCTCAAGATTTTGCTGGTAAGCTAAGGAGCATTGATTTGTCTCCAGGTCTGAGGCCAAGAGTCTTAATTCTAGTTTTGCTTCACTCTGCTTTCTGTGTGATTTTAGACTTATTACCACAGTTTACATTCACCCATTCATTCTTTCACTCACGCGTTCATTTAGTCCTCTTTTGAAAACTTGTATTTGTAGGACATTGTGTTGGGTGCTATGGAGGACACAATGATGTGTGGGATGTTGTTTAGTTTTCAATAAACTTGCAAAACAATTGAGAGGAAAAAACAATTTGAATACTTCAGGATGTAAATGAACATGGGATCCAGATATCTGCAGGAAAATAGTGAGGCACAGAAGAGAGGAAATCCTAAGAAAGAAGGAAAAACTACTCACTGAAATGTATTCATTCTGGATGAGTAGTTATTACAAAGGATTGGGTCATGTTGGTAATGTGACCTGAGAGTAGTCCTTCAACTGTGTGGAAAGACAAAAAGCATGAGAAAACTAATATTGAGTGTCAGGGTTTCCGTACACTGATATTGTATCCTTTAGGCCAATTACCTAACTTCTCGCAGCCTCAGTTTCTTCTGTAAAACATGGTTAATAATAAACTACTTTACAGGATTGCTGTAATATATGTGAAGCAGTCTTAAAATTCAAACAAGCATGTACATGTATTATTTTACACCATACTCTACTTTCCCACAGGATATTGTTAGGGCCAGCTTCCAAAAAGTCTGTTAACTACCATTCAGTGATTGCTCTTACAATATGATATGTATAGGTTGAGATTCAGGAAGAGTGTGCACTGGAGTTTTATTTATTACTTAGGAGGCCTTGAATAAGGCACTAGCCTGTGAGCCGCTGTTTCTTCATCTGTAAGATAAGAGTAAGAATATTTATGTTCTCAATATTATTGGGTTGACTTGAGAATAAAGAAAACATATTACATATTTGGAATGCTTTAAGAGTATATAATTGTTCTTTATTCAGGAATGGAAAGAGATTTATAGACCAGGCATGGTGGCTTACGCCTGTAATCCCAGCACTTTGGGAGGCCGAAGCAGGTGGATCACTTGAGCCCAGAAGTTCAAGACCAACCTGGCCAACATAGCAAAAACCCATCTCAACAAAAAATATAAAAACTAGCTAGGCATGGTGGTGCAAGCCTGTAGTCCCAGCTCCTCAGCAGGTTGAAGCAGGAGGATCATTTGAACCAGTGGGGTGGAGGTTTCAATGAGCTGAGATGGTGCCACTGCACTCCAGCCTGGGTGACGGACCAAGACTCTTTCTCAAAAATAAAAAATAAAAATAAGAAAAGAAAGAAGGAGGGGGGGAGGGGGGAGGGATAGCATTAGGAGATATACCTAATGTAAATGACAAGTTAATGGGTGCAGCACACCAACATGGCACATGTATACGTATGTAACAAACCTGCACGTTGTGCACATGTACCCTAGAACTTAAAGTATAATTAAAAAAAAAAAAAGAAAGAAGGGAAAGCAAGAAAAAGAAAGAAGGAAGGAAGGAAAGAAGGAAGGAAGGAAGGAAGGAAGGAAGGAAGGAAGGAAGGAAGGAAGGAAGGAGTTTTATAAATCTGTCTGCATCTAAATTAGAAATAGTTTGCTTCCAGCTCTGCTCATTTTCCCCCTAGAATCCCAACACCATGACATAGTGCCATTCACATTTTGATGGCCATACTTTCATGAATCTCATTATTCTATAAAACCCCTCACACAGCCCCTCCACATACACATTTATTATTCCACATGAACGGATGTTAACAATATGTGAGGTTTCTTAAAACATGGTCACCTTCTGTTCATGTTGGACCCTTCCCCAAGTAATCTTTCAATAGTCAACTTGGGCTGTATTGTCTCTGTTGAGCACCTCCTAAACACTGCCCCACAAGGCAAAGTTTATCCCTACCTAACATGTACACAAAAAACCTTAAATGATTCCTTTCTAAATTGAAAGGCATATTATAAAATTATTTTCATTATCTATATATAGATTATATGTGCAGACTTCACCAAAGCACATGTAATAGTATCTATATATAACCTAGGAATATATCTAAACAAGGAAGTAAAAGATCTCTGCAGGAAGAAGTACAAAAATTAACTCAAGATGGGTTAAAGATTTAAATGTAAGACCTCAAAATATAAGCTTTCAAGAAAAAAACTGAAGAAACACTATTCTGTACATCAGCCTTGGGAAAGAATTTATGAATAAGTCCACTAAAGCAATTGCAACATATGTAAATATCATCAACTGGAACCTAATTAAACCAAAGAGCTTCATCACAGCAAAAGAGACTATCAACAAGTAGTTTGTGAATTTTTTCTCCCATTCTGTAGGTTGTCTGTAAGCACTTTCTCCCATTCTGTAGGTTGTCTGTTTACAGAATAGGAGAAAAAATCCACAAATTACTCATTCAACAAAAGTTTAATATCCAGAATCTATAAGGAACTTAAATAATTGAACAAGCGAAAACTGAACAATCTTATCAAAAAATGGGCAAAAGACATGAACAGACATTTCTCAAAAGAAGACGTACAAGTGACCACAAAACATATGAACAAACGCTCCACATCACTAATCACCAGAGAAATGCAAATCAAAACCACACTGAGATAAAATTTCACACCAGTAAGAATGGCTATTATTAAAAAGTGAAAAGTAACAGATGCTGGTGAGGCTGTGGAGAAAAGGGAATGCTTAAACACTGTTGGTGGGAATGTAAATTAGTTTGGCCACTGTGGAAAGCAGTTTTTCTCTGGAAAGAGATTTCTCAAAGAACCTAGAACTATCATTTGACCCAGCAGTCCCATTACCAGGTATATGTCTGAAAGAAAACAAATCATTCTACTAAAAAGACACATGCACTCACATGTTAATTGTAGCACTATTCACAATAACGAAGATATGGAATCAACCTAGGTGCCCATCAATGGTGGACTGGATAAAGAAAATGTGGTACATATACACCATGGAATACTATGCAGCCATAAAAAGGAACAAAATCTATGCAAACTAATGCAGTAATAGAAAACTAAATACTACATGTTCTCACATAAGTAGGAGCTAAACATTGGGTACTCATGGACATGAAGATGGCAACAATAGGAACTGGGGACTACTACAAAGGGGAGAGAGGAAAGGGTACAAAGGTTGAAAAACTATTGCATACTGTGCTCAGTGCTTGGATGATGAAATGGATAATTCATATCCTAAACCTTAGCATCACACAATACACCAAGGTAACAAACCTGTACATGTACCTGCTGAATCTAAAATAAAAGTTGAAGAAAAGGTATCTATACATAGTAATATCAAAATGTAAGGCTTGTGACACATCAATAATATGCTGATTAAGGCTAATTCTTTATGATTATCTTGTCAGAGGAAAATAGTGAATAAAACTTTTGGTGATTTTACATGATAAGTTTAAGAAGAAAAGTTGTTCCAGTGAGATTACAATACTATTGGTGACGTCTCTGCAAATTCGCTCTTACTCCAGAAAAAAATCTGCCAGCCCAGATTAGCTGGGAGTGGTTTTAAAGAAGAATAAATGTGCTGCCCTTCTAAAATGTTAATATGCATAGGAATCACCAGCGAATCAGGTTAAAATACAGATTCTGATTGAATTGATGAGGGGGATGGAGACTGAGGTTCTGTATTTCTAACAGGTGTCCTGGGTTTGTCTGTTTTTCTGACCTATTTTCTACCCTTTGAGAAGTAAGGCAACAAAGAATAAGAAAAGATACTGTAATTGCTGTTAACTTTATTTCCAGTGACAATATCCCAAGTCCTAGATCAGCATGAACTCAACCACTGCCAATTGAGACTCCAGTTATTGGACCGGTTTTGTGAAAAAGAATAACAAAGGTATATTTTGACAATTAATTGTAACAGCAACCCCAGATGAACCTGAAATGGCTGTGCTCAAATACTTATTACTAGTTCACACTCCCTTTTCATTTCTGGAGTGGTTTCTATGGAAAAGTAATTTGAAACCAGAAGATCTTACAAAATGTAATTTTGAAATATCATCACCTTTGCTACCAAAGAAAACATCCCATCCAGACAAACATGTTTCCAGGATATGAAATTTAATGGAAGAACAAGTACAAAAAAATCATGTTCTACATGCTGCATAAACTCCAGGAAAACTGACATTCCAACTCAGCAAAACATAGGTATAAACCATCTCAAAGAGAACTCTCCCCTGGCCTAAAGTAAGAGCAAATTTTACCCAAAAGGATGCATTGAACCCGTAGATCAATTTGGGGAGAACTGACATCTGAACAATATTGAATCTTCTAATTCATAAACATAAATCTCTCCATTGATTTAGGACTTCTTTAATTTCTCTCCGTGATGTTTTAATAGTGTTCACTCTTCCAATCTTACACATTTTTTCCTGTTTTTCATGTTTTTAGATACTATTGTAGATGATTTAAAATTTTAATATTCAATTGGCATTGCAAATACATTAAAGATATAATTGAATTCTGTATACTGACCTGATATCCTATGGCCTTGCTAAGTTTTTATTAGTTCTACCAATTTTTAACAGAGTCTATAGGAATTTCTTTGTATACAATTATGTCATCTGTGAATGAAAGCTGTTTTAATTATTCCTTTCTTGTTTGTATTCCTTGAATTTCTTGTTATTGCCTTATTGTACTGGCTAGACCCACAAGTACATTATTGTATAGAAATTATGAGAATGGACATTCTTAGCTTATTTTTGATCCTATGGGTAAAGCATTCAGTCTTTCACCATTAAGTATGACATTAATAATAAGTTTTAAACAAACTTCTTTTTATCAGAAATTTCCCTGCTTTTCCTAATTTATTGAGATACTTAAAAAATGAAATATTCTTCCCTTCCCGAGTCCAAGTGATCCATCACACACCGGGGCCTATCATGGGGAGGGGGGAGGGGGGAGGGATTGCATTGGGAGTTATACCTGATGTAAATGACGAGTTGATGGGTGCTGACGGGTTGATGGGTGCAGCACACCAACATGGCACAAGTATACATACGTAACAAACCTGCACATTATGCACATGTACCCTAGAACTTAAAGTATAATAATAATAATAAATAAATTTTAAAAAATGAAATATTCTTGAATTTTGTTAAGTGTTTATTCTACATCTCTTGAAATGATCATGTAGTTTTATCCTTTATTTTGATAATGTGGTAAATTACATTGATTTCTCAAATATTAAATCAAACTTTCAATCTTATGTAAATACTTGCTCATACTTGATACACACACAGAGACACACACACACACAGAGCTAATTTTTAATTTGCTAAGTTTTTATTACTTATTTTTGTGACTGTTCCAGAGTGATATCAATCTGTAGTTTGGTTTTTTTTTCCTTGGATTATCCTCTCTTTTGCTGTTAGAGTTTTATGCTGGCTTCGTAAAATGAAGTGAAAAAATGTTTCCTCTCTTCTATTTTCTGGAAGAGTTTGCATAAGGTTGGTATGACTTCTTTAAATATTTGTTAGAATTCAATAGTGAAGCTATCGGAGCCAGGAGTTTTCCTTGTGGGAAGGTTTTTAAATTATGGATTTAATTCTATTAATAGGTATAGCATTATTCAGTTTTCTGTTTTTTATTTAAGTCTGTGCTGCTAATGTGTATCTTTCAAGGAATTTGTCCTTTTCATCTAAGTTTACTTTTTTTTTTTATTTTCCTTTATTAGCTTTTTAATATGGGTAAGATTTGTAAAGATCTCTCCTCTTTCACTCCTGGTATTAGTAATTTTTGTCTTCTTTCTATTATCTTGATTAGTATTTGCTGTTTTTCAAAATTTCTCAATTTTGTGCCTATTTTCTATTTCACTGACTTCTGTTCTTATCTTTATTGTTTCCTTCTACATACTTTGGGTTTAATTTCTTTTGCGTTTTTCAGCTTCTTAAGGTGGAAGCTTAGATCATTGATTTGAGACCTGTCTTTTTTCTACTATAACATTTAAAGCCATAAGTCTCCCTCCATTCAGTACTTGAGCTGTGTCTCAAATTTCAGTATACTCTATTTTTATTTTCACTCATTTCCAAACAATTTATAATTGCCCTTGCTGATACATGAATTACTTGCAAATCTGTGTTAATTTCCAAATATTTAGGCATTCTCTAGATAGCTTTCTCTTACTTCTTTTTAACTTATTTTCTCTATGTTTAGAGAACACACTCTACAATATTTCAGTCCTTTTAAATGTATTGACTTATTTTATGGTCTTATAACAAAAAATAAAATATAGTTTGTTTTGGTGAATACTTCATATGCATTTGAACAGAATGTTTATTGCATTGTTCTTGGGCTAAATGGTCTATAAATATCAATTAGGTCAAGTTGGTTGACAGTGTTATTCAGTTCTGTCAATTTTGGTTTCATGTACTTTGAAGCTGTTATTGGGATTATGCAGAGTGAATCAGGTTAAATACACTATGTGTATTGAATCAGGTTAAATACACTATGTGTATTTAATGGGTGAATTTTCCCCTTTTCCATTATGAAATAATCCATCTTATCCATGACAACCTTCCTTCTGAAGTCTACGTTGTGTCACAAAGTAGCCACACTAGCTTTCTTAAATATAGTATCCACATGGTATATATTTTCCCAACCTTTCACTTTTAATGCACGTCTTTATAACTAAAGAAGGTTCCTCATAGACAGCATATAATTGAGCCTTACTTTTTAAATCCAATTTAGTAATACTTACCTTTTAACTGGAAAAAAAATTACTTTTATGTTTACCCAGGCATTTGCCATTTTACATGTTCTTTACGCCCTGCATAGGTCTGAATTTGTATCATTTTCCTTTCACCTGAAGAATTTTATTTAACATTTCTTGTAATGCAGGTCAGCAGGCAACTAATTTTCTCAGTTTTGTTTCTGAAAAGGGTTTTTTGGTTTTGCCTTAATTTTGGAAGAATATTTTTGTTGGTTATAAAATTTTGTATTGACATATTTTTTTCAGCATTTTAAAGATGCTTGTGTAGCTTGACCAGAAGTCTGCTGTCACTCTTATTTTGTAACTGGTTTTCAGAAATTTGGGTATGCCTTGGTGTGGGCCTGGTTGTGTGAAGGTACAGATATGTAGATGTTTAACCTTGTTGAAATTTGTTGAGCTTCTTACATTTCTGAGATGTAACATTTTCATCAAATTAGGAAATTTTTCAGGAACTATTTCTCCAATTATATTTTCTGTCCCTTACCCATCCACAGTATCTTTCTTGGACTCTAATTTTAAGTCTGTCAGACTCTTTGACATAGTCCCATAAGTCATTAGGGCTCTGTTAGTTTTGTCTCCAATTGTTTTTCTTTCTATTTCATTTTGGATAGATTTTACTGCTATGTCTTCAATTTCACTAATCTTTTCTTCTGTGGTGTCTAATCTGCTGTAAATCCTATACAGTGAAAATTTCATTTCAGATATTAGATTTTTCATTTCTGGATATTCCTTTTCATCTCCCTTGTCTCTTCTCATTATTTTTGTTTTCCTTTAAACACTTTAAATAGCTATAATTCTTGTTCTAACCATTTTGTCTACTAATATCATCATCTCTGACATTTTGGGGTTCATTTCTCTTGGTAGTTTTTCTTCTGGTCACAGGTCACATTTCCTACTTTTTGATAAGCTTAATATTATTACAGTGTTGAGTATCTGGAGTTTGTTGCCTTTTTTAAAAAACAGCATCAGTCTTTGTTTTGAAAGACAGCAGGTCAGTTTGATGCCTTTGAGTTCTGTTTTTAAGCATTGCTAGAATGATTCTAGCGTAGCCTTCATTCAAGAGACAGTTCAGGGGCTGGGCATGGTGGCTCACACCTGTAATCCCAGCACTTTGAGGGGCTGAGGTGGGTGGATCACTTGAAGTCAGGAGTTCAAGATCAGTCTAGTCAATATGGTGAAACCCCGTTTCTACTAAACATATGAAAAAAATTAGCCAGGCATTTGGGAGGCTGAGGCAGGAGAACCACTTGAACCTGGGAGGCGGAGGAGGTTGCAGTGAGCCGAGATCATGGCATGGCACTTCTCCAGCATAGGCAATAGAGTGAGACCCTGTTTCCCCCCAAAAAAAAAAAAAAAAAAAAAAGAGAGAGAGAGAGAGATAGTAGTTCAGATCTATTATTAAGGCAACATCACTCTGAAATCTCTGCTGGATACCTCAGAGGTCTCAGGAATCTCCACATTGTATGGCCAGAGTTCAGACATCACCCTGTCTTGTGTGAGCTCTGGGAATTTTTCTGCTTATGACACCCTCGGCTTTCTTTGTGTTGAGGAGTTTCACTCTGCACATGGATGGCCTAGCACTTAACAAAGACTCAATACAACCCCCATATATATTTCTGGAACTCTTTTTATCTTTAGCATCCCCTTTTCTAGAACTCTGTCTCATAGTTTCCAGTCATCTCAGCTTCTCTGAATTTTGATCTCCATCTTCAACTCAGTGATGCCATGAGGGATTTGGGGGCTCCCCTACCAGTCTGGAATTGGCCTTTGGACTCAAAGCTACAACTTTTAGGGCTTTTTCTCTTCTCTCAAGGATCACCACCTTATGCTTACTGCTGCCCAACGTCTGAAAACAGTTGTGTCATTTATTTTGTCCAGTTTTCTAGTTTTTTATGGAAGAGAGGGCAGTGATATCTGGTCACTGCTTCTCTTTTCTTTTTTGAAGCAGAGTTTTGCTCTTATTGCCCAGGCTGGAGTGCAATGGCGCGATCTCAGCTCACCGCAACCTTTGCCTCCCAGGTTCAAGCAATTCTCCTGCCTCAGCCTCCCAAGTAGCTGGGATTACAGGAATGCACCACCATGCCCGGCTAATTTTTTGTATTTTCAGTAGAGACAGAGTTTCTCCATGTTGGTCAGGCTGGTCTCAAACTCCCAACCTCAGGGGATCTGCCCACCTCAACCTCCCAAAGTGTTGGAATTACAGGCATGAGCCACAGGGCCTGGCTGCTCATTGCTTTTCTTATCATGGCCGAAAGTGGAAGTTTGTAGTAGTTTTTCACGAATGGCATTTTGAGTCTAAGCCATGTGTTTAGAGGTCCAGATGATAAAATATGCCACAATACTGAGGTGAGGGGAATGCTCTCCATTTCTGTGAGGAACAATCATGGCCCTACCTAGTGAGGACTGAAGGGATGGCAGTACCATTTTGTCACCTCAGTGGTTTTCTGCTTTGGGGATGGAGCAAGTAATACTACCCTGCTCAGGGCAGCATTCTTCCAAAAGGGGCATGTGTGGCAGAGCAGAGAAGTGAGTGTTCGACTCTCAGAAGGTGATGCCTGGGCAGGTAGGGCACGAGATGCTGGATGAGGCCTCTCAGAAATTCTTGCCTGTGGAATAGGGAGGGATGACCTGGAAATAACTGGCTTATTTTTACAGAATACCAGTTATCCAAACCTTCATTTCCAGTGCTATAATATATTATCTTTTAGGTCTAGAAAAGCTATGGTTCTCAATTCATAAACATTTTTTCAAAAACCTTGATTGAGGCCGGGCTCAGTGGCTTATGCCTGTAATCCCAACACTTTGGGAGGCCGAGGAGGGCAGATCACTTGAGGTCAGGTATGTAAGACCAGCCTGGCCAACATGGTGAAACCCCATCTCTACTGAAAATTAAAAAAATTAGCCAGGCATGGTGGCGCTTGCCTATAATTCCAGCTACTCAGGAGGCTGAGGCACAAGAATTGTTTGAACCTGGGAAGTGGAGAGTGCAGTGAGCCGGGATGGTGCCACTGCACTCCAGCTTGGGCGGCAGAGTAAGACACTGTCTAAAAAAAAGTCAAACAAATATTGGTGGAGCTCCTTGGCATACAATGAAAAAAAAAAAGTCCTTGTCATTGAAGTCTTCCAAGACACCTGAGGGAAAGGCAGCTGCATTAAATTAATGATTATGACTATGTTGAAGGTGTAATGACAGCACACACAAAGAAGCAGCTTTCACTGCTATTTGGACAGCAGCTGAACGTGGACAATTCAAAACAGATCTTTCATTGTACCATTTCTTACTGCAAAAGAGGGTCCCCCAGCCAACAGAAATATAGTCAATTTCATTTGCTCAATGAGGTATAGATAATGGTCTACTATTTTTAGTCTTGTACAGTACTTTATTCTTTCTCAAGTGTGAAACACTAACCACTGGAGAGGTTTTTTTTTTTTTTTTTTTTTTTTTTTTTTTTAAATATGGAGTCTCTGTCGCCCAAGCTGGAGTGCAGTGGCATGGTCTCGGCTCACTACAACCTCCACCTCTCAGGTTCAAGAGAGTCTCCTGCCTCCCAAGTAGCTGGCATTACAGGCGCACAACACCACACCCAGCTAATATTTGTGTTTTTGTAGAGATGGGGTTCCACTATGTTATATTTTTAGTAGAGAAGGAGTTTCACCATGTTGGCCAGGCTGGTCTTGAACTCCTGACCTCAAATGATCCACTGGCCTCGGCTTCCCAAAGTGCTGGGATTACAGGTATGAACCACTGCACCCAGCCCCAGTGGAGAGTTTTCTAGTATGCTCAGCATAACAATGATGATATAAATATGTTTCAATTCTCTGTTTAGTTATTGGACTAGTCTGCTTCTTAATCATAAGTATTTCATAATTTCAAACATGAAGTTTTTAATGAGCAAATAAAGAACACAGTCAACCTCAAAGGAAATGCAATAGAAAATGAAAACTGAAAACAAATCTATTTGGAATTGTAACACATTTTAAAGAAAACCCAAGGAAGTGCAGAATTGAGCCCATTAGCAAACTGGATCAATTCAAATAACTTGATATTAACCACTTGAACAAATCAAGCAAGTTCTCATTTGGGTATTATCTAGGTTCAGTGGTGCATTTTATACATTCCATGACACATCTGCATACCATTAAAAATGCAACAGCAAACCAATTTGCAACTGGTTATTCTATCCAAAATTGCAAGCCCCTTCTCCCCAACCCCCAAACAACACACATGAGTGTGAATGCGTGTGTGTGTCTCTGCATATGTGTGTGTGTGTGTGTGTGTGTGTAGGAGAGCTGGAAATGGGAGTGGTTGCTTTTATTTACCCAACAAGTATTAAACCCTCTATCTGCTAAATAAGTTCACTTCAGTGAGAATTCCAAAGTATAATATTAATTTCCTCCCGAAATAATGGCTTCCAGCACGTGAAATAGCAAAACTCTGCAGCAAAGATAATATATTACTTATAATGGAAGTGGACACACATTGATGGAAGCTGAAAATGTCCCTCAGGCAGTAAAATACAAGCCATGCCTCTTCTCACCTCCTCTAGATGCAACTCAATTTTGTGGCATGCACAGGTATGCTGTGCAGGCACAAAAACCTGTGCTGAATAAACCTATGCCTGTTTGGAAGGTCAGCAGTTTTCCAGCAAACGAGGCAGTGTGCTGCCAAGGATTACCTCACTAGCAGAGAAGAAACTCAGTGCCCAACTAACAAAAAAAAATTTAGTGGAATATGAATAATTGTGTTTCCATAGGCAAAGACTCAGGAAAGTCTGTAGGGAGGTGAATTTTCTTCCATCATGCCTCTGGAGGACATATATTTGAACATGCTCAAAATAGAAAAGACAAATCAGAATTCATATGCTTTAAATAGATGAAGCTCTTGTTACATGAAGGAAAACAGTGTTGCAGCCGTGCCTCACATATTTCTCCATTTCTTTTAGAATGTCAAGATGGAATCTGTGTAAGTTCTTCAGTCACTGAGTCTTTCCTGCCCTCTTCCCTTATCTTGTATTCAGCAAAGATAAGTATTCTTTTAAAAATAAAAAAGTATATATTATGCTAAGCAAAAGAACCCAGCCTCAAATATGCACGTACTGTATGAATTGACTCATGTGACATTTTAGAAAAGGCAAAAATGTAGGAACAGAGGACACATAAGAGGTAGCCAGGGGTTGGGGTGGGGGAGAAAGGGTCTAAATACACCAGGGCAGGTTGAAAGTTCTCTTCAGGAAGCTAAAATTGTTCTGTATCTTGTCTATGATGATGGTTACAAGAATCTATTTATGTATAAAAACTCAGAATTGTACACTCCCCAAAATTGCATTTTAATTGTGTAGAGAATGTAAAAATTGATTTGATTTAAAACTTAACTAGAGTGCCTATTTTGTACCAATACAACAATAAGATTTTCCTTGCTATAATGACGCTGATATTCAGCATGTCACCCACAGTGCTAATCCGCATCATTACAGCATTATTACTTCAGCATCGTTAGAGCATTGTTACTGCACTATTATTTCCAGCATTATTACAACATTATTACTTTAGTGTCACCTAAGCTTCCTAAGCTTCTTAACCAAGTAATATAACTCAAACTACAGTAATTAATGCTTGATGTGAAGAATCCACTTTTCCAATTATCTTGATTGTCATTTCATTTCTCTAGCTTTTGGGCCACTATTTTAAAATACTTAATTAGCAAGGCATATAAAACACAAGATATGTTTGTTCTCCTATGCCAAAAAGCTGTGCCTCACACCATAAATTCCCTTAATTTTTCCTTCACTCTTTCTTCTTTAAAAGAATAACCAGAAATTATAAGAAAATTTTACTATTTGCTCACTTTTGAGAAGCAGTTTGTCTTATAACTGGGTATCAATGATGATGGAGTCTAAAGAAGACTTTCATAGACTGTATCTTACCCCATTCTCTTTGGTTTCCTTTCCTTTTGCTACTTTCAAGCTGTTAATGGTATTTTATTTTTGAACACACACTATTGCCATATACAGTGTTGTCTTCAAACTCAGAGGCAACATTAGAGAGTAAGGACTTACCACTTTAGTTTATTGTAGATCCAGATGTCCAGAACATTCTAACGCCTCCATCTGAAAACCCTTCCTGGAGTGAACATTTTCTATTTTGCTGGAAACGGGAGTTTCCAACGCCATCTCTTCCTTAAGTCCTGTAAATCCTGTACTAACCACAGATGCCTAACATAAACCTTAGGGGGATGTATTAGTCCATTCTTCCATAGTTCTTGCTATAAAGAACTACCTGAGGCTGGATAATTTAAAAAGAAAAGAGGTTTAATTGACTCACAGTTCTGCAGGCTGTACAGTAAGCATGGTTGTGGAGGCCTCAGAAAACCTGAAATCATGGTGGAAGGCAATGGGGAAGCAGGCACGTCCTCCATGGCTGGAGCAGGGGGAAGAAAGTGAAGGGGGAGGTGCTACATACTTTTAAATAAGCAGATCTCATGAGAACTCACTCAGTAGCGTGAGAACAGCAGAGGGGAAATTTGCCCTCAGGATGCAATCACCTCCCATCAGGCCCCTCCTCCAACACTGGGGATTACAATTCTGCATGAGATTTGGGTGGGGACACAAATCCAAATCCTATCTGGGGAGAAAAAATCTTCTCATGGTGTGTCTTAGGATCTCTCATTCAGGATCTCTGGACATTTGTCACAACTGGCTCTTAGTGCTTAATATTGCATCTCTATCCTTAAAACAGTGTGTTGCTCCCTTTTCCCAGTTGTCCTTCATCCTCTGCTATCTTGTCTTTGTCCATCATGGTGACTCTGTTTGTCCTCTGTATCAGAGACTGAACTTTTCTTGAAGGCTTCCCTGTTCTAACCTCTGTTTTCAGTTCCCTAAGCCCTGACATTGGCTGAGTCCCATGATCTGAGACTCCTCTTGAAGACTTTGCTTACATTTCCCAGCATGTGCTAATGAAAAGTGAATCTGATTTTTCTTCCAGATCCTCAGTTATATTCTCTAGAGGAAGCATCTTCAATGATTTCTTGGGTATCCTTCCAGAACTTTCCCTGTATATACATACTCTATACACATATACTTTTCTGAAACACCCTTATGAATAGAAGCATATTATTCCTATGGTCTTGTGTTTTGCATTTTGCTTTATATGCTTATTATCTTTGTATTTCAAAATAACTATATTCACATCATTCTTTTTAACAGCAGCATAATTGCTATGTACCATAGTTTATTAATCAAACCTTTATTGCTTGAGTATAAGTTGTTTTCTTCTTTTGTCATTGTTGCCATCATAAACTATGGTGCAGCGAAAATCCTTGTGCTTATGTTTCTGCAAACACATGCAAATGTAACTGTTGAAAATTTTTTTGAAA
Source organism: Macaca fascicularis (assembly GCF_037993035.2). Taxonomy (NCBI): domain Eukaryota; kingdom Metazoa; phylum Chordata; class Mammalia; order Primates; family Cercopithecidae; genus Macaca; species Macaca fascicularis. Next base: position 35,286,073 of record NC_088378.1, on the reverse strand, counting down.
TGGAATTAATTGCTGAGTCAACACCTTCATTATAGATTTCATCAAATTCTTCTCCCAAAATAGGTATAAATTCCTATTTCTACCTGTGTTAGTGTTCCCCAGAGGGACAGAACTAATGGGATATATAAATGTGTAAAGGGGAGTGCAGGCCAGGTGCAGTGGCTTACGCGTGTAATCCTATCACTCTGGGAGGCCAAGGCAGGCAGATCACCTGAAGTCAGGAGTTCCAGACCAGCCTGGCCAACATGGTGAAACCCCATCTCTACTAAAAACACAAAAACATTAGCCAGGCATGGTGGCAGGTGCCTGTAATCCCAGCTACCTGGGAGGCTGAGGCAGGAGAATTGCTTGAACCCGGGAAGTGGAGGTTGCAGTGAGCCGAGATCGTGCTATTGCACTCCAGCCTGGGCAACAAGAGCGAGACTCCATCTCAAAAAAAAGGCGGGGAGTTTATTAAGTATTAACTTACACGATAACTGTCTGCAAAGTTGAGGAGCAAAGAGAGCCAGTCCGAGTCCCAAAACTGAAGTACTTGGAGTCTGATGTTCGAGGTCAGGAACCATCCAGCATGGGAGAAAGATATAGGCTGGGAGGCTAGGTCAGTCTTGCCTTTCACATTTTTCTACCTGCCTTGTATTTGCTGGTAGCTGATTAGATTGTGCCCACCAGATTAAGGGTGGGTCAGCCTTTCCCAGCCCACTGACTCAAATGTTAATCTCCTTTGGCAACACCATCACAGACACACACAGGAACAGTACTTTGCACCCTTCAGTCCAATCAAATTGACACTCAGTATCAACCACCACACTACCAAAATGATGTGACAGCTCCTGCTTCACACACCTGCACCAAGCTCATGTATTATCAAACTTTTAAATCTTTACTTCTCTGAGAGGTTTTTAAAAAGCTACCTCATTATTGCTCTACCTTGTTTTATTTAATCATTAGTGAAGTCTATATATCCTTTTTTATTTTTATTGTTTTTGAGATGGAGTCTCGCTCTGTTGCCCAGGCTGGAGTGCAATGGTACCATCTTGGCTCACTGCAACCTCCGCCTCCCAGGTTCAAGTGATTCTCCTGCCTCAGCCTCCCGAGTAGCTGGGATTACAGGCGCCCACCACTACCCCTGGCTAATTTTTGTATTTTTAGTAGAGAAGGGGTTTCACCATGTTAATCAGGTTGGTCTCGAACTCCTGACTCCACCCCCCTCAGCCTCCCAAAGTGCTGGGATTACAGGCATGAGCCATCACGCCTGGTCTTAGGTCTACATCTTTATATGTGGTTTGGGTCCATCTTTTCTCTCTTTCTGGGAACTATGATTTTTGCCTATTCTGTGATTGATGGGGATCATCTCTCATGGCACTCCCGGTCCTCAGAAATCTCGGCAGGCAGTGTGGCACAGGCTCTCTTCGGCCTTCTCAAGCCCCAACAAGCCCCACCACCCTTTCTGCTCTTACAGCCGACCTCCAGGACAGCAGCAAGGGTCACTTCTATCCTAGGCCGGCCACCTCTCTGGCACTTCTGTTGTAGGACTCTTTCCTTAGTTCAACTAAAGATGGGGGTCCTCATCACACGACCACAAAAAATTAGACTTGCAGAAATTTGAAGGGTGAGAAGGGCAGAGTTTATTGGATGAAAAGGAAAAGAGGGAAACGGGGACTCTCTGCAAGGCCAGAGTCCCTGGTAGTGCGCATCCCACCTCGCAGGTGGAATCCCAGGTACCACACCCCGGAACAGGAGAGAGAGGCCAGGCTCCTCCCCGCTGCAAAGGGCGTGAACTTCCCAGGGCTCCACACCAGAGCGCATTCCCCATGGTGCCCGCAGGCCATCAGAGGATCTACCAGGGAGCCCTTCCCACCTGGCTGTCTGACTTCCACCAGAAACGAGGCAAAAGATCTCTCCACTCTCAGGTTTCCCAAACTTCAAGGAGGGTGGAGAGTCCTAGTTTCGCCTCCAGCCGACTCCCCAGAGCAAGTCAGAGGAGGCATGGGAGACACAGCCCTCCCCGCATGCCTGAGTCACCTCGCCAAGCTCCATCTCCTCCCCTCCCTCCTAGGTTTGAGGTTCTTATCCAGCGTGGGCAGAGGCCATGGGAGGCTAATTCAGTCAGTTGTCTTGCTGTGACCAGTGTGTTGAATAAACAGGACTTGTGACATTATCCAAATACAGCTTTGTTTTTGTCTTCCTCACCTAACTTTATTCTGTGAGGATAATCTTCACCCGGATAAAAATTCTCGCAGTTCCTTGGATTTTTGGCTTTCTCTGTTGTAATATATATATATATAGTTACAAATGCCATCTGCTTTTTCGGTCATCAAAATGTCCAGTCCTGTTGACAGTCAAAACCCAACGCTGAATCCCTTCCCTGTAAGGCAGGGAGGAGACGTGAGGGGTACCTGGAGACAGGTCTGTGCCTTTGTCCAAAGACGATTTTGAGGGCTTTGGTATTTAAAGGAGAAAAGCCGGCTGCAGGGGAAAGAGGGAAGGTATCGTCATGTGACTCAATCCACATGTTGCAAGGGAAAGGGGGCAGGTAGGATAAAAGTCAATTATGTACTTGTTGGGCGGCGGCAGTGGCTCACACCTGCAATCCCAGCACTTTGGGAGGCCGAGGCAAGCGGATCACCTGAGGTCAGGAGTTCAAGGCTAGCCTGGCCAACATGGTGAAACCCCGTCTCTACTAAAAATACAAAAATTAGCCTGGCCTGGTGGCGTGCACCTGTAATCGCAGCTACTGGGGAGGCTGAGGCAGGAGAATCACTTGACCCCAGAAGGCGGAGGTTGCAGTGAGCCAAGATCCTGCTACTGCACTCTAGCCTGGGCAACAGAGCGAGACTCCATCTCAAAAAAAAAAGTATCTGTCTCATGCTCAGTAAATCGGCACTTTACATAAGATAAGTTGAACCTAGAGTAGCTACCTGTGGAAATATTTCACCTTTTATCTGTAACTATAAAGACAACTTTTTGCATGACTCAGCTTTCAGCTTAATTGTTTTTCCTTTTGGCAGAGTGAATTGGGGATCCAAGTTTTGATTTTCCTTTCACACACTTGACCCCAGAGGATATGCCTCTGCTCCTAGGGGCCTGTGCAGTACCTCCGCAGGCCTCCCACTCTTCTGGGTGAGACCTTCTCAGGCCTCTGCCGTGCCCCTGCAAGCCAGCCTCCCCTCTCCCCCATGAGGGAGAGTTGTCCACTCTGGGCTGTGGGCAGGGCCCCATGCAGTAGCACCCACGCAGGCCCGAGGCCACATTTTCACTTCCTCTAGATCCCCAGGTGGGAGTGCAGCCACCACCATTCCCCTTGACTGTCTCCCAGCCCTCAAGCATCAGTCCTCTGCATCCTCAACCAGAGGAAATACAGTCCGAGGTTCTCCGTGTGGTCCTTAAAGCCTCCATCCATGAAGCTTCAGGTGAGGAGGAAGTGTCAGGGATAAGCAAGGCTTGGCATTGATGAAAGTGGGAAAAGCAGGTGATGGGCTTTGGGGCATGCTATGCCAAAAGGTAGTGCTTTGACATTTGAGAAAACTGCAGTAAAGGGGACTTTGTGACCTTCTGCCATGCTTCTTCCCTGAAGTGGGCAAGAAAGAATTCTTCTGAACTTCCTCTGAAGTAGGTCATGAGATCCTCGTTGGAGACATATCCTCCCCATCCTAGAAGAAATGTCCTTGTCTGAGGTAGATTGGATTATCGTTCCCAATTCTTTATCCCTCTGTGTATCCTTTTCCATGTGACTGCCTTTTCCATGTAATTTACAGTTAATCTCACCAAAGGCAGAGCACAGTTAACCCTTGAACAACAAAGGCTTGAACTGCGAAGTTCCACTTATACACAAATTTTTTTCATCCAAATGCAGATAAAAAATACAGTCTTCTTGGGACATATGGGGACACAGGAAGAATCTGAACAAGCAGGCCTTGCTAAGTTTCCTCCAGCTGATCACCATTCCATCAGACCTTTTTGGTCCAATCATATTTTTCCTCAGTGTCCCATGTCGCCATCAAATCTAACATAGAAATATACAGGTTTCCCTGTTTCTTTGGGTCTTCATTTCTGAAGACTCCCATGTCATGTAAAACTTACGTTGAATACATCTGTATGCTTTTCTCTTGTTAGGCTGTCTTTTGTTACAGATGCCTAAGCCTTGAGCCTAATTATGGGAAGAAAAGATGTTTCCTTTCCCTTCCACAGGATTTATTCAGGAAAGAGTTGAGCTCCGTTTCACTTTGCACAGAAGTGCCTGGGCATTTTAAATAGAGAATGAGGAAGTAGACAGGGGAACAGGCAGGGGCTTCAGTGGAGTTAGGGCAGTGAAAAATACAAAAAGCCAGAAAGAGAGTTAATTCAAAATAAATGTGTTAGGCCATCTGTGTCTGCTAACTGGCATTTATGGAACTGGGGCTTCTGCCCTCCCAAAGGAACAGGAAGACAAAAATCCTTTCGTTTCTGATGATTACATTTCAAAGGAATGACTTTCAGGTCCTTGACAAAGGCGCTCCTCTGTTGTAGCAGATTTATAATACTTCTCAAAGGGACTGAGGAAGGCTTTACAGTTCTAAGCTTTTTAAAAGTAAGTGTGCTAAGAAAGGCACGTCAAGGGCCCATGGTCAGGTATTGGCTAGAACAAATGGTAAATTCTTTTGGCAGCCTTGACCTTTTCTCTATGGAAACTCAAGGTGGGGGAGGGAAGGAGTTATCTTAGGGACATAGCCTTAGGCTGCCAGAAGCTATGGCAGAGTTTGAGCAAGTCCCCTAGTGCAGATGTGGATGGATTCCTTCCAGCTGAGAATTTTGCAGTTTTCAGCAGACAGTCCCCACCATGGAGAAGATAAGGTGCAAAGCACAGCTTGCTCCAAATACAGCGTTCTCACAAAATTTTTACCCCTTTCTTGTGTTCTTGACCTCACTGAGGCATCTGGGTGTCACTCCCTCTTTCGTGTAACTGTGGCAAAGGGTCTGTCTCACACACACATCGGTATTCTGTATCTAGCTCGCCGATGCTTCAGTGGAAACAGCCCAATTCCAACATCTTGTTACAATGAAAACTGATGATCATACCAAAAGTTGGCCATTGGGAGCTCAAGAGCCAAAATATATGAAAATCAGCCTCTTTGGTCTATTTTGGTTAGTGTCTCGCAAAAGCAACGTCTTATTTGAAATTAGAGAAGTGATGGGGCAAACAGAGATTACAGAGAAAATAGTAAATACATCTATATCAATATGCTATGTATCATTCTGACAGATGGGTCTTACGCATACTAAGCACCCAGCCCAGTATCTGACCCATAGGAAATAATAAATGCAATGAGTGGACTCTGTTTCTAAGTGATGCAATCTTCATGCAGTGCTTATTTATGGCTGAGACGCAATGAATTGTCTAATCTGGCTATATTCATTTTATTTTTAAAATGGCATTTGCAATTTGATTTATAACAATATTATGTGACATTTTGAAAATCCTAAAGCGCATAAATTAGGAAGCAAACTCACCTGTAATCCTACCACTCAGAACTCATCACTGTTAACATTTTATATGCATATAAGCATATGTTACTTAAAAATAAAAATACTAAGCTAAATTTATAATATTAAATTTTTATGACCAAAAAATTATATGTACTCAATGGATGCTATGGCCTTTTTTTGTTATTGTTAAGTACAACTTTGCTCACATTTGTTGTTGTGTTTCAGTTTGACTTTTAGGCCCTGCCCTACTCAGTTTTGCCACAATAATGCTACATAACAACCAACCATCATTTCCCTCTCACTCACATGTCTTCAGGGGCAGGTCTGCTAGTGACAATGCACGTGGCAGGGCCTGGCTCCTGGCTGCAGGCCTGTTTCAGATGTTTCGCATGTCTTCGTATTTCAAGTCTTTACGTGCTTCATGTCCACTAAAATCCCATTAGCCAAAGTCAGTCACATGGGCAAGCCCAAAATCAACAGGGCAAAGAAATATATAGTTATCTCTTAGTATACAAGGGGGATTCGTTTCAGGACCATCTGGGTATACCCAAATCTGTGCATACTCAAGTCCCACAGTTGGCCCTGCTGAACCCAGATATAGGACAAGTCGGCCCTTGCGTACTCAAGTTTCACATCCCAAGAAGACTGTATTTTTTAATCTGCATTTGGTCGAAAAAAATTTGTGTATAAGTGGAACTTCGCAGTTCAAGCCTGTGTTGTTCAAGGGTTAACTGTGCTCTGCCTTTGGTGAGATTAACTGTAAACTACATGGAAAAGGATACACAGAGGGATAAAGAATTGGGAACGATAATCCAATCTACCTCAGGCATAAACATCCCTATTTACCATTGGTCCTCGGAATCCAAGAGTTCCACAGGAATGATTCAACCAACCAATGATCAAAAACATCTGGGTGGGAAAAAACAAAAAAAGTTAATACGAATAGAAGACCAATACAATATGATATCCATTTATGGCCTTTACATTGTATTAGGTATTATAAGTAATCTAGTGATTTAAAATATACTGGGAGGATGAACATAGGTTTTATGCTAATACTACACCATTTTATGTCAGGGACTTGAACATCCACATATTTTGGTATCCTGGGGAGGTCCTGGAACTAATTCCCCCAAAATATCAAGCGACAACTGTGCACTGTTTTACTGCAGTTAGGTCTAGAGTATTGACTGATTTTCATTATGCTTAACAACAAGCTATAATATTTATAATATTTATTTATAATATTTATAATATTTATTTAGGATGGGCATAAAAGACTTTACTGAATGCAGTGAAGTCTGGTGATTTCTGTGCTAAAACAAAGTTCGAATCCTCTGCATCTGTATTCAATCTGATGTGCTCACTCTCTTTCATCTGCTTACTTCATTCCTTTTATTTGAATGCTCTCTTGAACTTCTCTGTGTATTTCCTTGTGTGTCAATCAGGAGTCACCTTTCTCCAGGTGTTAGTAGAGCCAAAAGGAATAGTTCTTTCCCATTTCTATCTAAAACATTTGTATCATGATTCCCAGGGAAAATTAATATTTTTCTCTTGTTAAAATATTCCTACATTTCTAACATATAAGTAATATTTCTTATATCAAAATATAGTAGTCCTTCCTTACCTTTGGTTTCAGTTACCTGATGTCAACCTGTTATCGAGCAAATGGGGCTCCTTGCCTGATGTGCTATAAGTCAATACTGACACCAGATTTTTTCAAGAAAAGAAAAGCTTTATATTGAAAATCGACTCCCAGAGAGACAGGAGTCAAGCTCAAATCTGTCTCCCTGTGCTGGCCTTAAGGCAGTAGTTTTATTAGGAAAGGTTTAAGGGGTGGATACTGGGATTAGCAGGTGGTTGGTGGAAGGAAAGGGGAGTTCTGGAAAGTCCTTGGGCATGCACAGTTCTCTCTTCATGCCATTTCATGGGTCCTGTGTGCAAATTCAGGGGGACTTAGTATGAAACATGCAGTGGGAATTAAGGCTGTGACTTCAGCATACTCATTCTGCACAAATGCCAGTCTGCTATCTTAGTTCAAACAGATTTCAGCCAGTTCTTTTATCTCATAAGCAGAGCAAGTTTCAGTGTTTCAGCAAATTGTTTCTTACTGCCATCATGAAAACTCAAGAATTTCTTATAGACGTTGGTTGTTGGTTTCTTTTTTTTTTTTTTTTTTTGAGATGGAGTCTTGCTCTGTCACCCAGGCTGGAGTGCAGTGATGCAATCTCAGCTCACTGCAGTCTCTGCCTCCTGGGTTCCAGCAATTCTCCTGCCTCAGCTTCCCCAGTAGCTGGGATTACAGGTGAGCGCCACCATAGTTGGCTAATTTTTGTATTTTTAGTAGAGATGAGGTTTCACCATGTTGGCCAACCTAGTCTCAAACTCGTGACCTCAGGTGATCCACCTGCCTCAGCCTCCCAAAGTGTTGGGATTATAGGCGTGAGCCACCATGCCTGGCCTGTTAGTCATTGGTTTCTCTAACTCTTTGGGACACAGCTTCAAACTAAGTTCTGAAAATAAGTGAGTACAGTACAATATATTCAGAGAGAGAGACCACATTCACATAACTTGTATTATAGTATAGTATTATAATTGTTCTATTTTATTATTGTTGTTTATCTCTTGCTGTGCCTAATTTATAAATTAAACTTTATTGTAGGTATATATTAGAAGTATAGAATCAACTTACCTGTATATAGGTAAAAACATACTATATATAGGGTTTGGTACTATCCACGGTTTCAGGCAGCCGCTGGGGGTCTTGGAATATAACCCCCATGAATAAGGGGGGACTACTCTATATTTATTATAGACTTTTCCTCTTAAGCATATAATGTAAAATATTTTAACTTCCTTTTTAAATTAAATGAGTAAGAAATAGCCCTGTTAACATATTAAGTGATAATATGCTAATCATGTCATATTGTTTTAAAATTTGGAGGCTATCTTCTCTATTTCACTCTCTAAGTCTACCCAAAGAATCACATAAACCAAGACAATTCTTGCAACAATGGCATCATAACTGTCATCACAACTGATCCTTTCAGCCATTTTCCAAGTGCAGTAACTAGGTATTTTGATCCATGTCACATAAACTATGCCGGTGGTTTCATTTTCCTGTTTTCTATCCTAGTTCCTGATAATGTGTGTTCAGAGCCCCAATGAGCATGTGCTCTTCAAGACTAAATTACTTCTTGGTAATAGTGGAGGCAAGAAGGAGCACTAACTCTTTAACACTGCTGGGAGAGCACTATTTAATAGCGTACTCCTCAACTAGGGGTTGTGTGACCCCAGTCTGAAGGGGACCGGGAAATGTGTTGCAGGAAGTGAGGGACCCTGAACGGAGGGACCAGCTGAAATTGTGGCAGAAGAATATAAATTGTGAAGATTTCATGGACATTTATCAGTTCCCAAAATTAATACTTGTAATTTCTTACACCTGTCTTTACTGCAATCTCTGAACATAAATTGTGAAGATTTCATGGACATTTATCACTTCCCTAACAATACTCTCATAATTTCATATGCCTATCTTTACTTTAATCTCTTAATCCCGTTATCTTTGTAAGCTGAGAATGTACATCACCTCAGGACCACTATTGTATAAATTGATCATAAAATATGTATGTTTGAACAGTATTAAATCGGTGCATCTTGAAAAAGAACAGAATAGCAGCGATTTTCAGGGAATGAGGGAAGATATCCATAAGGTCTGACTGCCTGTGGGGTTGGGCAGAATACAGCCATATTTTTCTTCTTGTAGAGAGCCCATAAATGGATGTGCAAGTAAGAGAGATATTGCTGAATTCTTTTCCCAGCAAGGAATACCCTGGGGAAGGAATGCGTTCCTTGGGGGAGGTCTATAAACTATCGCTCCGGGAGTGTCTGTCTTATGCAGTTGAGATAAGGACTGAAATACGCCCTGGTCTCATGCAGTACCTTCAGGCTTACTAGGATTGGGAAATTCCAGTCTGGTAAATTTTGGTCAGACCAGTTCTCTGCTCTTGAACCCTGTTTTCTGTTAAGGTGTTTATCAAGACAATATATGCACAGCAGGACATAGACCCTAATCAGTAATTCTAATTTTGCCTTTGCCTTATGATCTTTATTGCCCTTTGAAGCATGGGATCTTCATGACCTACTCCCTGTTCGTACACTCCCTCTCCTTTTAAAATCCCTAATAAAAATCTGCTGGTTTTGCAGCTCAGGGGACATCACAGACCTACCAATATGTGATGTCACCCCCAGGGGCCCAGTTGTAAAATTCCTCTCTTTGTACCCTCTCTCTTTATTTCTCAGACCAGCTGACACTTAGGGAAAATAGAACTTATGTTGAAATATTGGGGGCTGGTTCCCCCGATAGAAATGTGTGGGTACATTTTGTTGTCACAATAACAAGAATCTGCTACTGGCATTTAGTGTCTGGGGATCTGGACTGGTAACTTAATATGCACAGAACCATCCCACACTACGAAGAAATCTCCAATCCAAAATGCCAGTTGTGCCTTGTGTTGAAATACTGATTTAGTGAGTAGAGCCTTTATTAGTCAAGATTTTTAGCTGCAAATAACTGAACCAACTTTGGCTAGTTTAAATGGAAAGGGAACTAATTAAAGGATATTCAGTAGCTCACAGAATCTTTAGAAGGTCCAGAAAATTAGGCTGAGTGGCTAAGCAGTAGGAACAATGCCTTGTTACACTGCCAGCTGCTCTAGAAGATTCCAGCTAGTGCTACTTTTTACCAGCTTGTAATTCCTACACAGAATAGGGATATGTGGGATGTGGGACGCCCCAGCTAGGTAGGGCCTTTGCCGCTACTGCTTCTGAGGTGGCTATCTCTCCACCATCCCTGCCAGGATGAACTGATTCCATGCAGGGTTTCCCTGTTGTTTTGTGGAGCCCAGGTCACATATTTGAACCCCAGTGACATGGAAGGCTGAAAGGGTGAGTTCTTGGCCTCCACCTTGGGGTCTCTGTCCTGGGGAAGCAAGGCTCACAAGGTAGAAAGCTACACGAAGATAGGAGTTCAAAAGATACTGGGCAGTCACCAAGTGTGACAAATGTCCACCAAATCATCAAAGGCCCTTGTTACAGACCTCTCCCTAAAGACACTTCTTGAGCATGGACCTGGGAAAAACAGCTTCTAAATTTGTCTTCCAGAATCTTGAAAGACAAGATTAGTCTCTCTCTACTGTTGCATATTCATTCTATTTTCTCTACTTCAATTAGCACATCAGATATTCTTCGGATTCGTGCATAAGTATCATTTTCATTTCTTTCCTCAGCACTGTAATTCCTGTCCAGCTGTAAGATTTATTTCTTTGTCCTCTCACCTCCTACAACTTCATATATCACACATTAGTGGTTTCAAAAAAAAAGATTTTTTGAAATTATGGGTAAGATAACATATTTGGCTAAAAAAAATCAGTGAAGACAATGTCTTTTGTTCAAAGACATTATCATGGCAACATTGTGCCCAAGTGGTTTTGGGCAGGAAATATCAGGAATAATTTAAAGCATTGTACCAGGCTGGGTATGGTGGCTTATGCCTGCAATCTCAACACTTTGGGAGGTCAAGGTGGGAGGATCACTTGAGGCAAGGAGTTC